>NC_092127.1:115892511-117118589 GCF_043159975.1 Macaca nemestrina | reverse complement strand
TCTGCTCCCCATCAGCCTTCTGCCACAAGTAAAACATCCTAAGGCCTCACCAGAAGCTGAGCAGCTGCTGGTGTTATGCTGTACAATCTGCAGAACCAGGAGCCAAATACACCTCTTTTCTTTATAAATTACCCAATCTCAGGTATTCTTTTTCGGCAAAGCAAAATTGACTAACACAATACTATTCAAAGTACTTGACTACTACAAATTCCCTAGGCAGGGAGAAGTAGGTTCCCAAAGGAAAATCTAGGTGCTGTCTGGATAAGGGAAGAGCCTGAATGTAGGGTGAGAGGATACTGATATGGTTTGATTGAAATCTCTCTGTTTGCTTATGTCAATTGGTCAGGATGACTCAGGGTTCTCCAGAGAGACAGACCCAGTAGGATGTATGGACACAGAGATGTAGAGAAATAGAGAGAGAGAGAGAGATTTGTTTATTATAATGAATTGACTCACACAGTTATGGAGGCTGAGAAGTTCAAATCCAGGAGAGCTGACGGTATACATCCAGCCTGAGCCTGAGGTCAAGGGCAGAAAACAACCAATGTCTTGGCCCAAAGACAGACAACAGAGAGAGAGAGCATCTTTCTTACTCAGCCTTTTATTCTATCAGGCCTTCACTGGATTGGAGGAGGCCCACTCATATTGGAGGAGGGTCATTGCTTTACTAACTCTAACAATTCAAATGTTAATCACATCCAGAAACACCCTCACAGACATACCCAGAATCAAGTTGGACCAAATAGCTGAGCACCCCATGGCCCAGTCAAGTTGACACAAAAAATTTACGATCACAGTCAGGAAACATAGTCACAGATTTAATGCTAAAAGATTCACTGCCAAATGCTAAAAACACAATTGTTTACATGGTGTCACCTCTCCATGCTCAATCCTTGCCTCTCTTCCCACGCTGGTGCTTCAACCTCACACTGGCCTTTCTTCATTTAATGGAATTGACCTCACTTTTCTCAGCTCTGGGGGCCTTTGTAGATACTGGTCTACATGCAAAAACATATTCCTCTGACCCCATTCACACCTAACTCCTACTCATCCTTCAAACCTCGTTTTTAATAAATTAGCTGGGGGTGGTGACACACACCTGGTTTACCAGCTACTTGGGAAGCTGAGGTGGGAGGATCGCTTGAACCCAGGGGGTTGAGGCTACAGTGAGCTATGATCATGCCACTGCACTCCAGCCTGGGTGATGGTATGAGACCCTGTCTCTTAAAAAAATATTAAAATCCTTTTTCGAGGTACTTTCTCAAGCAGACTCTGCCCTTGTTAACCCAGTCTCTTTCCCCATGATGCATTGCCAAACATCATGTACTTCTGGGTGTGAGTGTGGAAGGACTTAAACCACAGAAATTTGTTGTCTCATAGTTCTGGAGCTAGAAGTCAAGGTGTTAGCAGGGCCACACTCTCTCCAAAGGCTCTAGGGAAGAATCATTCCTGAACTCTCCCAGCTTCTGGTGGTTGCCAGCAATTCTTGGCATTCCTTGGTATGCCCTCATGCAATTTTTCTTGATAGCACTTTTCTAAGTTTATAATTATATGTTTATTTGACCAATGATTGAATCAGTAATAGCATCTTCATTTACTTTCCAAGTGACACATAAATTAAATTGAGGCATAGTTATTAGAAGTAGAACTGAAGCAGGGTCCAGCCGAAACATTTTCTCTGGGTACAATGACATGAATAAAAACCAAACAACAAACAAAAAAAAGTGTGAAGGCAAGCCTGAAACTGGACTGTAGGAAGCTGGATGACTGAATCTCCACAAAGCCAGACTGATCCCCAAAATGCTCCAGAGGCTCCCATCACTCATAGGAAATGCTAATTTTTCTTACAGTGGCTTCCAGGACCCTAAACAAGTCCTCATCACCACCTGTACTCTTCTGATCTCTCCTTGACAGCCTTCCTTAGCACTTTCTCTGCTGTAGCCATCCTGGCCTCCTTGATGCTCCCCAAACACTCCAGGTATGCTCCTGCCTCAAGGCCTTTGACTGCTCTTTCCTCTGCCCTGAATGATAACTTCTCAGTGGGAGGATGCCTGACCACCCTAGTTAAACTTGTAACTCACTCCTCAATACTCATTATCCCACTTCCCTGCTTTTTGTTCTTCCCACTTACTTTCCACAAACATAGGATTTTGGTCTGTTTTGTTTCTGCTGTATTCCTAGATCCTAAAATAGGGCCTTGCACATAGTAGGCCCTCAATAAATATTTGCTGAATTAAAACAGACAGAACAAGCAAATACCCACAAAGACAAAGTAAGGCCAGGAATCAGGAGCCAAATAATCAGTTCAAAATCAGGGAAATCCAGGTGCCAGGGTAAGCAAGGAAGAGGGTAGGACCTGGCATGTTAGAAATGAAGTTTAAAGAGTCTGGGTGTCGTGGCTTACACCTGTAATCCCAACACTTTGGGAGGCTGAGGCAGGCAGATCACCTGAGGCCAGGAGTTCATGGCCAACCTGGTCAACATGGTGAAACACCCATTTCTACTAAAAATACAAAAATTAGCAAGGCATGGTGGCACGTGCCTGTAATCCCAGCTAATTGGGAAGCTGAGGCAGGAGAATCGCTTGAACTTGGTAGGCTGAGATTGCCATGAGCCAAGATTGTGCCACTGCACTCCAGCCTGGGCAACATAACAAGACTCTGTCTCAAAAAAAAAAAAGAAAAAAAAAGGGAAGTATGAGAGACAAGACCCAGCTGAGAATTAATCTAGAAAGCACTGCTCTTTGGAGATCAATTATGAGAGCACACTGAGATCTCATTATCATGAACAGACTTCCTTGATGCCACGCTGGATGAAAGGAACATGGGGGACCAGGATGGGTAGATCTGTGCACCAGCCAGAGAATGAAGCACTGAGTCAAGAGGCAGAGAAACAAACCAAGCAGACATCAAGACTGGAAAAGCTCTGTAGATAGAAGTCTGGAAAGATGAATGAACAGAGTGAGTTAGAATGGAGTGAGCAGAGACGGAGAGGTGTACAAGGTAAGCCTGGGGACAGATAGGGTTGAATAACCCTAATGAGCACAGGATTCACCTAACCCTTAAATGATATTCCCCAGTCTTTCACCTCAAGCCCTCTACCTGTTCACTCCAATCTCCCCTGGGCCAAGTCGTTTTTCAGGGTCCTAGTGACATACTGGATGACTGAAATCTCAATGTCCAGCCTGACTGCGATCTCTGCCAGTCTCAGACTCCAGCTTCTGACCTATTATGGCTCACAATCATCTCAAATTCAGCAGTGTTCTCACCTGCTTTATCAAAATAATTTCTCTTTCAACCTCAGCTGACGACATTTCCACTCATTCCCCAAAGCCAACAGGCCAGACATGAGGCATTGGCAGAATCTAGATCACCTGCTTAAGAAGCAGGGATCGGGCGCTATGGAGAAGTGACCCCCTCAGTGGGCCAGTCACTGTGCCTGGTGCTTCTCACAAATGACCTAATTTTGCCCTAACAGCATCCTTGCCGACTGAGAATTATTATCCCCAGTTAACACATGAGAAAACTGGGGCTAGGGAAATTGACCAAGGTCAGTTAGCTTCTAACTGGGGGAGACAGGTGGGTGCTCTTTTTAGCCCAGTGTGCTCTCGTACCAATAAACCCCATGACACCAGCATGAGGACTCATTGCCTTTTTCTTTTTAAATAAGTTATTGAGGTAAAATTCAGATAACATAAATTAATACTTTAAAGTAAACAATTTTGTAGCAATGAGTACATTTGCAATGTTGTACAACCATCACCTCTATGGAGTTCAAGAACATCTTCCTCTCGCCAAAGTGAAATCCCTTACCTGTCAAGCAGTTTCTCCCCTTTCCACCTTTTCCCAGCCCCTGGTAGGACTCACAGCTTTGAAACCAGCTTTTTTCCTACTAGATACTGTACATACCTTCCTGCTAGATCAAAAGTAGATTCTTGTCTGTTTTTGATCTAGCAGGAAGGTATGTAGGGTATCTAATAGGAAAAGCACCTTGGGAGGCTGAGGCAGGAGGATCACTTGAGCTCAGGAGTTCAAGACCAGTCTTGGCAACACAGTGAGAAGCTGTCTCTACCAAAAAAAACAAAAAACAAAAAACCTAAAAATTAGCCAAGTGTGGTGGTGCATACCTATAGTCCCAGCTACTCGGGAGGCTGAGGCAGAAGGGTTGCTTGAGACCAGGAGGTGGAACCTGCAGTGAGCCATGATTGTGCCACTGTACTCCACCCTGGGTGACAGAGAGAGAACTTATCTCAAACAAAGGAACAACCCCCCCCCCGCCCCCCGCACAGATTCTGATAAAAAAGATGCAATGCAAAATAATACTGATGTGAGGGGCAATTACTCATTTATGTTTTGTCATCTCTGTTTAGGAGGCGTGGTGTAAGGACTGACATTTCTGCTCCCTGATACCTACGAGGCAGACCAGATTTCCTGCTCCACTCTGGGTGACTTAAGTGAACGTGGGGGACCAGGATGGGTAGATGTGTGCTCACAGCTGTTGTTGCCAAGCCTGATAAAACAGGGGCCCTCACGCTGTTTATTCTTTTGCAGGTGGGTGAGATAGAAGTCTATAAAGGGGAAAGAGAAGAAGCTGATGCTGAAACTTAAGAAAAGAGAGATTTCTCCAAGACTAGAGAAAGAGAAAAAGTTGTGAAGGAGCCTCTGAGCATGATAGAAGCCCACGGTTTGCACGCATGGAACACCAGTAACAGATGGCTGCAGGAAGCCAGAGAGCCAGGCCGAGGACACAGATACCTTGGGAACCACAGCGAGGGTGTCCGTGGGCTGAGCCAGTGGTCAGTGGAGAGGCCCATGGGAACAGTGTCCCTGAGCCTGCCCAGAGAATCCCTGTCCGTTGGACAGGGGGGGCGGGTCTGAGTAGCAAAGTCCTGTAGCAGAACAGACTGCGGCAGTGAAACCCAATGCTTCCAGTTAAGATTGGGCCCCGCCCCATTGGCTGGATAGGACAATAACCCTTCCCAACTTGGATTATTTTTTCTGTATTTATTTCTTTATTTTGAGACTGAGTTTTGCTCTTGTTGCCCAAGCTAGAATGCAATGGCACGATCTCAGCTCACTGCAACCTCCACCTCCTGGGTTCAAGCGATTCTCCTGCCTCAGCCTCCCGAGTAGATGGGATTACAGGCAAGTGCCACCAGGCCCAGCTAATTTTTAGTAGAAATGAGGTTTCACCATGTTAGCCAGACTGGTCTCAAACTCCTGACCTCAGGTGTTCTGCCCTTCTTGGCCTCCCAAATTGCTGGGACTACAGGTGTGAGCCACCGCACCCAGCTTATTTATTTATTTTGAACAGGAACCACTCAAACTATCTTCTCTCCCTCTTACTCTCCCCAAGGAAGAGAATAACAATTATCAATAGAAAATGGCAGGCCGAGCACAGTGGCTCACGCCTGTAATTCCAGCACTTTGGGAGACTGAGGCAGGTGGATCACTTGAGGTTAGAAGTTCAAGACTACCCTGGCTAACACAGCGGTTTTCATTTGAAAGAAAGAAAGAAAGAAAGAAAGAAAGAGAGAAAGAGAGAAAGAGAGAAAGAGAGAAAGAGAGAAAGAGAGAAAGAGAGAAAGAGAAGAGAAAGAAAGAAAGAAAGAAAGAAAGAAAGAAAGAAAGAGAAAGAAAGAAAGAAAGAAAGAAAGAAAGAAAGAAAGAAAGAAAGAAAGAAAGAAAGAAAGAAAGAAAGAAAGTTTATTAAGAAAGTAAAGAATAAAACAATGGCTACTCCATAGACAGAGCAACTGAAACCTTGTTTCTACTAAAACACAAAAATTAGCCAAGCATGGTGGCGCGTGCCTGTAGTCCCAGCTACTCAGGAGGCTAAGGAAGGAGAATCACTTGAACCCGGGAGGCAGAGGTTGCAGTGAGCCAAGATCACGCCACTGCACTCCAGGTTGGGCAACAGAGTGAGACTCTGTCTCAAAAAAATAATAATAATAATTAATAAAATTTTAAAGTAGCAAATGACAGTTGCAGCCAAGTAATTCCAAAAGCCAGCTTCATTCGAGAGAGCCCTGTGCCTCTGCTTATTTCCAGTGATCTACATATTTAGAGAAACTTTTCCAGTAACAAACCATAGAAATTATACCTGAAAGTAGAGTAGAGTCTTCAACCTGGATTTTTACATGACCCTAACAAAAGGGGGAGATTTCCCAAAACATATCTGAAATGGACTTTCTCACTGCTTTGGCTAGTCAAGACTAAGAATCAGAGATAATTTGATTTAGAACATATAGATAAGGTGACAATTCATACACTCAAGTATGTAAAGCAACTCCTATCTACCCCACTGCATTTGGAGGGAAAGTGTTTCCCTGGTATACTTGTGAGTATAAATAGATGGAAGAAGGTGTACTCAAAACAGTAAACTTCTAATTATACAAAGTGAATGTTATATTTTCTGTTTAGTGAAACCACATCCGTGTAGATTATGATGCTATAATCATTACACCTACCTGTTAATTAGCACAATGAAATAGCTCAAATCTCTGAAAAACTTTGCTTCACTCTTTATTATGTCAAAAATTACAACTCAAATTAAATCTTCATGTCTCTAATGAAACCTCAACTCTTTTTGTACATTTCCTTGTTTAAAAATGCTGTTTTAGCCAAATAAATGTTTCAAAAATTCTGTATTCGGGCCAGGCACGGTGGCTCACGCCTGTAATCCCAGCACTTTAAGAGGCCGAGGTAGGTGGATTGCTTGAGGTCAGGAGTTCAAGACCAGCCTGGCTAACATGGCTAACATGGTGAAACCCCGTCTCTACTAAAAATACAAAAAATTAGCTGGATGTGGTGGTGCATGCCTGTAGTCCCAGCTACTCAGGAAACTGAGGCAGGAGAATCACTGGAACCCGAGAGGCGGAGGTTGCAGTGAGCCGAGATTGTACCACTGCACTCCAGCCTGAGCGACAGAGCAAGACTCCCTCTGAAAAAAAGAAAAAAAAAATTCAGTATTCACATACTAGCAATCACTTGTTTACATTGTAAACAGGTAGCAGGCTGAAAATTTTTGACAACTTAAATTACAGGTTCACAGCTATGAAGGCAAGCCAAAGGGCTACCTTGCCAGGTCTGTAAAACTGACTCATGTACATTGTATGAGCTGTTTGATCTTTGAGTAATCACAAAAAACAAATCAGGCTGGGCATGGTGACTCACGCCTGTAATCCCAGTGCTTTGGGAGGCCGAGGCAGGTACTTGAGGTCAGGCATTCGAGACCAGCCTGGCCAACATGGTGAAATCCCGTTTCTACAAAAAAAAACAAAAGTTAGCTGGGCATGGTGGTGTGTGCCTGTAGTCCCAGCTACTCAGGAAGCAGAGGCAGGAGAACCGCTTGAACTCGGGAAGTGGAGCTTGCAGTGAGCCGAGATCATGTGACTGCACTCCAGCCTGGGAGATAGAGTGAAACTCTGTCTCAAAAAAAAAGAAAGAAAAGACAAATCAGCAAAAGGAGGACTTCATTAAAAGAGAATAAAGCTTTGCAAAAAAAGAACCTGTCTTTGGATCTTCAGAAGTGACTAAAATATTTTAATATTTTAGTGCCTATTTTTGCTTGCCTATGAAATATTGACAGATCTTCCCAACTGGGAAAAAAAGAAAACCCAAAATTCATTAAACTCACCGTGTCTTACTCGGTTGCATAAAAAGAGGTAGAAAGACAGACTATTATGAGAAAAGAGAAACAATAGAAGCCGTGGAAACTGGAGTTCCAAACATCAATCTTAATTTGACTGAATAGTAAAAAGTATATAAAGTATGGAAATTGATGTTCTGAACATCAATCTTAATTTGATTGAATAGTAAAAACTATATAAAGTATGGAAATTGATGTTCCAAACATCAATCCACATTCCTGAGCAATTTTCAAATTGGTCATCAGCTCTCCACTCCTCCTGTCATGAGTCAGTTATACCTTAAAAAGTATATCCTCTGAGAATTCTGTGAGGCATCCAGACCTTCCATTAGACACCTTCCAAACCATATGTGCCTCAAAGTTGTGTCTTCATTTTCCTCCTGTTCCATTTCCTTCGGATTTCCAAGATATGCATGTTGACCTTTGTTGTGAGACTACATCCAGATGTCACCTACCTCTCCTCTGGCCTTAAAAAGATTCTATAAGCACAGAGAGATCAGCCTGAGACATCTGAAGACCTAAGCCTGCATCCTACCTGGTTTTTAGATTAAGGGAATGTTAAGATGAGAGGAAAATGAGCAAGGAGAGGTGATAACTTATTTCTAAATAAAACAGGAATATTTTTAAATATCTGACACTGCTGAAGGCCAGGTCATACAGTAGGACTCCCACCAGGCCAGGTTGTAAATATTGATTCTCCTCTGCAACCCCAGTGTTCAGGCTTCAGAGTAACAGTCTTAGTTCCTTCAACCACATTTCTATCCACAAGGTCGCTGCACCCTTCACCATCCTGGCCATCTTCCTTTAGCACATACAATTGAAAGTTTAAAATTTTTATCTTTTATTTTCAGTCCTCCCACAGCTGTTGGGACTTGGACAAACCTACCTCATAATCAAATATTTGCAGTGTTTTCTAGTTTGAAAAGCACTGTTCAGAAGTTATCTCATTTAATCTTTACAACTGTCAACTTTACAGATAAAGAAAACTGCAGATCAGAAAGGTTAAATAAATGCCCAAGGACACATAGCTTGTAAGAAAAGAAGCCAGGGCTAGGCTAGGCCCAGTGCAGTGGCTCACGCCTGTATTCCCAACACTTTGGGAGGCCAAGGTGGGTGGATGACCTGAGAGGTCAAGAGTTCAAGACCAGCCTGGCCAACATGGTGAAACCCCGTCTCTACCAAAAACACAAAAATTAGCTGGGTGTGGTGGCAGGAGCCTGTAATCCCAGCTACTCAGGAGGCAGAGGCAGGAGAATCACTTGAACTCAGGAGGTGGAGGTTGCCTTGAGCTGAGATCATGTCATTGCACTCTAGCCTGGGCAACAAGAGTGAAACTCCGTCTCAAAAAAGAAAGAAAGAAAAAAAAAAAAAAAAGCCAGGCCTAAAACCCAGTTGTGCCCTTTATCTTCTAGTTCTGGGTTCTTTTCATGTGCCAATTGCACTTCAAAGAAGTAGAAACATTTTGAAGTTTTTGATAAGACTAGTGGCAAGGCTTATTTTCAAATAGTCTATGAATTTTTATAGCTTGTAGAAGCTCTGAGAAAGACATAATTTCATTTGTATCACTTCAGAAGTAATACAAAAAAAAGTATTATGCTATTTCTTTATTTTAGACTCTAGGCCTATTAGAGAACAATAAATTAGATAAACTCAAAATCCACTTAGGCCTTCATATCTTTATTTTTTATTTATTTATTTATTTATTTTTGAGACCGAGTCTCGCTCTGTCACCCACGTTGGAGTGCAATGGCGTGATCTAGCCACTGCAACCTCCCGGTTTCAAGCGATTCTCTCAACTCTGCCTCCTGAGTAGTTGGGACTACAGGCATGCACCACCATGCCCAGCTAATTTTTGTATTTTAGTAGAGATGGGGTTTCACCGTGTTGGCCAGGCTGGTTTCGAACTCCTGAACTCAAGTGATGAGCCCGCCTCAGCCTCCCAAAGTGCTGGGATTACAGGTGTGAGCCACCAAGCCCGGCCCATACATACTGTGGAGGTGCAAGAGCACACGTGGGCTCCAGTAGATGTGAGTGTGGGCAGTGCTGGGCAATACATTGCCTATTCTACTGCCACAGTGGCTTCCTGACCTCTGGACCCCAGAAGTGGCAGTGTATCACCTTGAAGCCAAAAGCCTAGTCATAGTCACCAATTTTTGCTCCTTTCAAAACCATCTTTCAATGGTTTTATAAGCGTCTAACTTTCTCAGCTAAGTTCCTTCCTGATTAAAATAGCTTCTTTCCTGCTCTAAACCCTGACCGGTACTAATTGGTGTAAGGTGAGGGATTCTACCCCTTTGTCTTTCTGCATACTGCAATAGGCCACGTAATCAATGGATCAGTCCTACTGTTGCAAATTCAATTAGTCTTAACTGTATTGCAGCATATCCTGATAAGCTCAAATATGTCATACCCCACCGTTTTAGTTCACTCAGGCTACCATCACAAAATATCATAAACTAGGTCGCTTATAGATAACAGAAATTTTATTTCTCACAGTTCTGAAGCTGGGAAGTCCAAGATCAAGGCAACAGCAGATTTGGTGTCTGGTTGAGGGCCACCTTCCTAATGGAGGGAATCTTCTCACTGTGTCCTCACAAGGTGGAAGTAAGGGGTCTCAGGCCTATTTTATAAGGACACAAATCTCACTCATGAGGGTTCAACCTTTGTAATATAATCACCTCCTAAAGTCTTCGACTGCCTAGTACCATTGCCTTAGGGATGAGGATTTCAACATTTGGATTTGGTGAGGGATGCAAATATTCAGAACATAGGACACACCATCTCCAAAGCCTAACTCATTGGTAGACTATGGCTGCTCAGTTTTCTCTACGGTTAAAAAGAGTTTTATTCTGGCCAGAGCAATTAGGCAAGAGACAGAAATAAAGGGCTTCCAAATGGGAAAGGAAGAAGTCGAATCAGTCTGGTTCACAGATGACATAATTTTTTTTTTTTTTTTTTTTTTGAAACAGGGTCTCCCTCTCTGTGTCATCCAGGCTGGAGTGCAGTGGTGTAACTGCACTCCAGCCTCAACCTCCCAGGCTCAAGCAATCCTCCTGCCTCAGCCTCCTGAGTAGCTGGGACTACAGGCACACACCACTATGTCTGGCTAATTTTTGTATTTTTTGTGGAGATGGGGTTTTGCCATGTTGCCCAGGCTGGTCTCAAACTCCTGGGTTCAAGTGATCCACCCACTTTGGCCTCCCAAAGTGCTAGGATTATAGGCATGAGCCACTACGCCTAGCCAATATAATCTTATACTTAGAAAAACTTAAAGACTTCACTTAAACGTTGTTAGAAATAACAAAGTCAGTAAAATTTCAGGATACAAAATCAACATACAAAAATTAGTAGCACTTACATAAGCTACTGTAAGTGGGCAATAACAATCTGAAAAACAAATCAAAAAAGCAATCTCATTTACAATGGCTACAAAGAATATAAAATATCTAGGAACCAATATATCCATAGAAATTAAGGACATATATAAGGAAAACTATAAAGTACTGATGAAAGAAATTGAAGAGGACACAAGAAATGGAAAGATGTTCCAGGCTCATGAATCGAAATCATTAATATTATGAAAATGATAATCCTACTCAAACAATTTATAGATCTAATGCAATCTCAATCAAAATACCAATGACATTCTTCACAGAAATAGAAACAAAATCCTAAAATTTATATGAAACCAGAAAAAACCTTACATAGGCAAAGCAATCGTGAGCAAAATAAACCAAAGCTGGGCCAGGCGTGATGGCTTGAACCTATAATCTCAGCACTTTGGCAGGCCAAGGCAGGAGGAATATTTCAGCCCAGAAGGTCGAGGCTGCCGTGAGCCATGATCGCACCACTGCACTCCAGCCAGAGTGACGGAGCAAGATCCTGCCTCTAAAATTTTTTTTAATTAAAGAGGAGAACAAAGCTGGAGACATCACAGTACCTGACTTCAAAATGTACTACAAAGCTATAGTAACCAAATCAGCATAGTACTGGGATAAAAACAGACACAAACACCAATGGAATAGAATAGGGAACCTAGATATAAATCCACGCATTTACAGCCCACTCATTTTTGACCAAGGCACCAAGAACATACAATGGGTTAAAGACAGTCTCTTCAATAAATGGTGCTGGGAAAACTGGACAACCATAGGCAGAAGAATGAAACTAGACCCCTATTTCTTACTGTATACAACAGAACTAATCAAAATACATTAAAGACTTAAATCTAAGACGTGAAACTACTGGAAGAAAACATTGGGGAAACTCTCCAAGATACTGGTCTGGGCAAAGATTTTTGTGTAAGACCTCAAGAACACAGGTAACCAAAGCAACAATAGACAAATGAGATTACATCAAGCTAAAAATCTTCTGCACAGCAAAAGAAACAAGCAACAGAGCAAAGAGACAACCCACAGAATGGGAGAAAATATTTATGACTATCCATCTAACAAGAAATTAATAACCAGAATATATCAGGAGCTCAAACAACTCAATGGCAAAAACAAAAACAAAAACAAACAAACAAACAAAAAAACCCACACAAATGATTCAATTGTTTTAATGGGCAAACAATCTGAATAGACATTTCTCAAAAACATACATACATACAGCCAACGGGTATATAAAAACTGTTCAATATCACTCATTATCACAGAAATGCAAATCAAATCACAATGAGATATCACAAGCCAGTTAAAATGGCTTTTATCAAAAAGACAAGGAATAACAGACTCTGTTGAGAATGTGGAGAAAGAGGGACACTCATACACTGGTGGTAAGAATGTAAATTAGTACAGGTATTATGGAAAACTATATAGAGGTTCCTCAAATAACTAAAAACTGCTATATGATCCAGCATTTTCACTACTGGGTATATATACAAAAGAAGAAAAATCAATATGTCAAAGAGATGTCTGCACTTTCATGTTTACTGGAGCACCATTCACAATAGCCAAACTATGGAATCAACTTAAGTACAGGTACCATTACTGGGCAAATGGATAAAGAAAATGTGGTATATATACCCAATGGAATATTGTTAATCTATCCATCCTGTCATTTATAAGAACCTGGATGAAACTAGAGGTTACTATGTTAAGCAAAAAAAGCCAAGCACAGAAAGGCAAATATAATATGTTCTCATTCATATGTGGGAGCTTAAAAAGTGGATCTCATGAAGATGAAAATAAATTTGTCATTATCAGAGGCCAGGAAGGGTGAGGGGAATGAAGAAAGGTGGGTTAATGGGTACAAATATACAGTCTGATAGAAGAAATAGGACCTAGTATTTGCTAGATCAATACAGTGACTATATTTGCCAACTATAGCTTACAATAGTTTATTGCATATTTCAAAATAGCTAGTAGAGAACAAGTATTTCTAGCAAAAATAAAAGATAAATATTTAAGGTAATGGATATCTCAATTACACTGATTTGATCTTTACAAATAATATAAACGTATTAAATTATCAATATGCCCCAAATGTACGTTTTTAAAAATAAAAAATAAGAGAAAAGTTTAATTTTCAAAAACAAAGATATTACTGACACAATTATGTATAAGAATGCATCAACAGGCAGTTCAAAAAAGTGGAAATAGAAATGGCCAATAAACATATGCAAAAACACAGCCTCATTAAAAATGACAAAGTGCAAATTTTTATTAAAATGAAGTAACACATTTTAGATATATTGTCAAGAAAAAGAAAGTCAAGTTTGGGCCAAATGCGGTGGCTTATGCCTGTAATCCCAACGCTTTAGGAGGCTGAGGTGGGCAGATCGCTTGAGCTGAGGAGTTTGAGACCAGCCTGGGCAACATGGCAAAACCCCATCTCTACAAAAAAATATGAAAATTAGCTGGACATAGTGGTGCCTACCTGTAGTCCCAGCTCCTTGGAAAGCTGAGGTGGGAGGATCACTTGAACCTGGAAGGTTGAGGCTGCAGTGAGCAGTGATCACACCACTGTACTCCAGCCTGGGCGACAGAGCAAGACCCTGTGTCAAATAAACAAATAATCAAATTTGATATTATCAAATATTGGCAAGACCATGGATAAAATAGGTATTTCATGCTCTGCTCGTGGGAATATATATTGGTGCAGTAACCTGTAAGGGCAATTTGACAGATTCTACTGAAATTTTTAAAATGCACACTCAGTGACTCTGCATTTTAACCTCCATGCACACAAGGAAAAACGTATAAGCACATTCATTGAACCATTGTTTGCAATAGGAAGAGATGTTAAGCTTAAAATGTCCATCAATAAATGACCACCTCAATAAGCCATGTCCATCTTTGAAAAACTAGGCAGCTATTAATAAGGATGAGATGGAGCCATGCATGTATTCTAATCTGAGAAGATCTCCAAATTCCATTGGTAGGTGTAAAAAGTAAGTTGCAGAATGATTCATCAGGCATGCCATTTTTTAAATAGCATATTTTCTACTATATATCTTTAATAAGCACATATTTATCCATTTAGATAAATCCATATATCCAATAAGCACATTAGAAATGGCCTGAAAGAATACACGCTAAGCAATAATTACCACTAGAGAATACAGGAAGGGTAGCAACATGCTGTGAGCCTCATTTCTTACATTTTACAAATTTGAAAAGCCAGTTAAGTAGAGGGTGGATAAGAGAGTTTCTGTTTGTATAGCCTGTGCCAGAGGTTTTCAATGCTAACTATGGTCCTAAAATTATTCAGAAGATAAAGATATAGATTTTAGACCACCACCTCCAGAAACTTTGACTTATGTACATATAAAGTGAAGCCCAGGAATAAAATGTTTAAAAAGCTTCCCTGGTAAGTATGAAGTGATTGGAGCTGTGCTGAAGGTCGCTGTTCCCAGCCCAGCTAAAATTAATTCAACACATAGAAGAGCAGAGAAGCAAGGAAAAGGCATTGGCTATATGTGGGTAGAAATAGCCAATGCTATTGCTAGAAAGCACAGAATTGACTGACCAGTTACTAATAAAGCCATTCTCACAGGGTTAATAAGAATTTTGGACAGAAATATAGCTATAATTAAGCATTAATCAGGCTATATTTTGACCCACTTCTCTGTGACCAAAGTCACATAGCACTAGATACTGATCATTTACAGCCCTGTTTTTCCTAGAGATAGGATTTCTGACATTAGATTCATAAGACTTGTTTAAGAATTACTTAAGCAGGCCGGGCGCAGTGGCTCACTCCTGTAATCACAGCACTTTGGGAGGCCGAGGTGGGTGGATCACGAGGTCAGGAGATGGAGACCATCCTGGCTACCACGGTGAAACCCCATCTCTATTAAAAAATACAAAAAATTAGCCAGGCGTGGTGGCAGGAACCTGTAGTCCTGGCTATTCGGGAGGCTGAGGCAGCAGAATGGCGTGAACCCAGGAGGTGGAGCTTGCAGTGAGCCGAGATCTGGCCACTGCACTCCAGCTTGGGCAACAGAGACTCTGTCTCAAAAAGACTCCATCTCAAAAAAAAGAAAAAGAATTACTTAAGCAGACTCTGAATTCCAGTGCCAACCAGTTTGAAGACTCCCACAGCAGAACTGAATCAGCATGAGAACACATTTTTTCATCGCCCTGGCCTATGATTTCACCCTGCACTCTTCGACCAATCAATATCTCCACACTTCAGCCAACTCCAAAACCCTTAACAACCCTAGCCCCAAATTCCTCAGGGAAATGGATTTTAGGTTTATTCCCATTTCCTCATTCAGCAGCCCTTCAATTAAACCTCTTTCTCTGCTGCAACCCAATGTCTCAGTACACTGATTTGCTGTGCACATTGGGTAATGGACATACTACAGTTACACACACTAATTGGTGTCTGAGAAATTAACTGAGAATGGGGTAGAGCAAGATTGCTGATAGAGACTTATACTGTTCATCCTCCACATAGCAACACCAAATTTTGAC
Source organism: Macaca nemestrina (assembly GCF_043159975.1). Lineage (NCBI taxonomy): Eukaryota > Metazoa > Chordata > Mammalia > Primates > Cercopithecidae > Macaca > Macaca nemestrina. Next base: position 117,103,017 of record NC_092127.1, on the reverse strand, counting down.
AACTAACTACACGCAAAAAGCACCATCATAAGAACCAAAAATCAGGTGAGCAATCACAGTACCAGATATTAACTTTATATCACGGAAAGAGACATTGAAGAGGGCAGGAAAGACAGGGTTGAAGCACTGACGCCACCCCTCCTTCATCCCCCAGCAGCAGCCATGTGGCACAGAGAATCTGGGTGCTTGGGAGAGGGAGAGTGCAGCAATTGTGAGGCTTTGCATTGAACCCAGTGCTCCCGTTACACTGGAAAGCAGAACCAGGTTCTACTCAGCTGACATTCATTTGGCCCAACTCTAGCCAGAGAGAAATTGTCCATCCCAGGGTGGGAGCTTGAGTTCCAGTAAGCCTCATTACCATGGGCTGGAGTGCTCTGGGGCACTAAGTGAACTTAAGGGTCAACCTAAGTCACAAGGAGTGCAATTCCTAGGCAAGTCCTAGTGCTGAGCTGGGCTCAGAGCCAGTGAACTGGGCAGGCATGGGACCTACTGAGACACCAGCTGGGGTGGCTTGGGAGGGTGCTTTTGTCGCCCTTTCCTCACCCCCCAGCAGTGGCCATGTGGTGCAGAGAAATCTTTGTGCTTGAGAGAGGGAGAGCACAGCAACGAGGGGACTTTACATTGAATTAGTGCTGCCCTCTCACAGTGGAGACCTGGCAGGATTCATCTCCTGCTGACAAAAGAGCCCCTGGGCCCTGAATAACCACCAGCAATACCCAGATAATACAGTATAGGCCTTGGGCTCTGAGACACGCTGGCTCAGTGTGACCCAGCACATTCCCAGCTGTGGTGGCTACAGAGAAAGACTCTTGCTGTTTGAGAAAAACGGGGGAAAGTAAAAGGGACTCTGTCTTGCACTTTAGGTACCAGATCAGCTGCAGTGGGGTGGAGCAATAAGCAGGCTCTTCAGGTCCCCGAGTCCAAGCCTAGGCTCTTGGTTAGCATTTCTGGACCTGCCATGGACCAGAAGGGAACCCACTACTCTGAAGAGTGAGTCTTAGGTCTGGCAGCATTCATCACAAGCTGACAAAAGGGCCCTTGGGCTTTAAATAAGCATCAGCGGTAGCCTGGCAGAACCCCTCATAGGGTGCTGGTGGTGGTGGCCACAGGGAGAGAAAAGTGGGAAGGACTTTGTCTCATGGTTTGAGTGCCAGCTTTGCTGCAGTAGAGTAGAATACCTGGTAAATTTCTAAGGTTTTTGACTTCAATCCTTCGCTCTCAGACAGCATCTCTGGACCAGTGCAGGTCTGGAGGAACTCACTGCCCTGAACGGAGGAACATAAATCAGACTGGCTTTACCATGTGCTGATCATAAAGCCCTAGGGCCTAGAATGAAGTTGGGTGGTAGCCAGATAGTAGTTACAGCAGGCCTTGGGTGGGGCCCACTGCTGTGCTGGTTTCAGGTCTGAGCCAGCACAGTCCTGGTGGTGGTGGCTAGAGGGTACTTTTGTCCCTCCACCTCCAGTTTTCCAGGAGACTCAGCACAGAGTCAGGGAGAGACTCTGTTTGTGAAAAAGTAAGAGAAAAAAATAAAGAGTGTCTGCCCAGTAATCTAGAGAATTCTTCTAGATCTTATCCATGACTACCAAAGCGATACCTCTATGAGTCTGCAAGAACCATATTATTATTGGACTTGGGGCCCAAGTTCCTTCAAAATACCTGGAAAGCCTTTCCAAGAAGGATGGGCACAAATAAGCCCAGACCGTGAAGACTACAATAAATGCCTAACTCTTCAATGCCCAGACATTAACGAACATCTACAAGCATCAAAGCCATCCAGGAGAAAATGACCTTACCAAACAAAATAAATAAGGAACCAGGGACCAATCCTGGAGAAGCAGATATGTGACCTTTCGGACAGATAATTCAAAATATCTGTGTTGAGGAAACTCAAAGAAATCCAAGATAACACAGAACAGAAATTCAGAATTCTTTTTTTGTTTGTTCTTGAGATGAACGCCCAGGCTGGAATGCAGTGGTATGATCTTGGCTCACTGCAACCTCTGCCTCCTGGGTTCAAGCGATCCTCCCACCTCAGCCTCCTAAGTAGGTGGAATTACAGGTGCATGCCACCACACCCAACTAATTTTTATGTTTTTAGTAGACATGGGGTTTTGCCATATTGGCCAGGTTGGTCTTGAACTCCTGACCTCAAGTAATCAGCCTCCCAAAGTGCTGAGATTACAGGTGTGAGCCACTGCGCCTGGCCAGGAATTCAGAACTCTATCAGACAAATTTTAAAAAGAGATTGAAATTATTAAAAAGAAATGAAATTCTAGTGTTGAAAAGTGCAACTGCCATACTGAAGAATGCATCTGGGTCGCTTAATAATGTTAAGTAATCAAGCAGAAGAAAGAATTAATGAGCTTGAAGACAGGCTATTTGAAATTCCATAGTCATAGGAGACAAAAACAAAGAGTAAAAAACAATGAAGCGTGCCTACAAGATATATAAAATAGCCTTAAAAGGGCAAATCTAAGCACTATTGGCCTAAAAGAGGAGGTTGAGGAAGAGATGGGGATAGAAAGTTTATTGAAAAGGATAATAACAAAGAACTCTCCAAACCCAGAGAAAGATATCAATATTCAAGTACAAGAAAGTTATAGAACATCAGGTAGATTTAACCCAAAAAAGACAACCTCAAGGCATTTAATAATCAGACTCCCAAAGGTCAAAGATAAAGAAAGAATCTTAAAAGCAGCAAGAGAAAAGACACAAATAAAATATAATAGAGCTCCAATACATCTGGCCCCAGACTTTTCAATGGAAACCTTATAGGCCACGAGAAACTAGCATGACATATTTTAAATGCTGAAGGGGAAAAAAACTTTAACCCTAGAATAGTATATTCAGCAAAAAATATCTTTTAAGCATGAAGGGGAAATAAAGACCTTCTCAGACAAACAAAAACTAAGGGATTTCCATCAACACCAGACCTGTTCTATAAGAAATGCTAAAGGAGGCCAGGCGTGGTGGCTCATGTGTGTAATCCCAGCACTTTGGGAGACTGAGGCAGATGGATTGCTTGAGGCCAGGAGTTCGAGACCAGCCTGACCAACATGGTGAAACCCTGTCTCTACTAAAAATACAAAAAGTAGCCGGGTGTAGTGGTGCATGCCTGTAGTCCCAACTACTTGGGAGGCTGAGGCACAAGAATTGCTTGAACCTGGGACGCGGAGTTTGCAGTGAGTTGAAATCATGCCACTGCACTCAAGCCTGGGCAAAAGAGTGAGACTCCATCTAAAAAGAAAGAAAGAAAGAAGGAAGGAAGGAAGGAAGGAAGGAAGGAAGGAAGGAAGGAAGGAAGGAAGGAAGGAAGGAAGGAAGGAAGGAAGGAAGAAAGGAAAGAAAGGAAGGAAGGAAGGAAGGAAGGAAGGAAGGAAGGAAGGAAGGAAGGAAGGAAGGAAGAAATGTTAAAGGAAATTCTTACATCTGAAAGAAAAGGACATTGATGAGCAATAAGAAATCACATGAAGGGACAAAAGTCACTGGTAATAGCACACAGAAAGACATAGAATATTATAACACTGTAATTATCGTGTTCAAAATACTCTTAAGCAGAAAGACTAAGCAATGAACCAATAAAAAATAATAACTACAGCAATTTGTCATGACAGACAGTACAATAAGACATGAAGAGAAACAACAAAAAGTTAAAAAGCAGGAGGATGAAGTTAAAGTGTAGAGTTTTTGTTAGTTTTCTTTTTGCTTATTTGTTTGTTTATGCAATCAGTGTTTAAGTTGTCATCAGTTTGAAATAATGGGTTATGAAACAGTAGCTGCAAGCCTCATGGTAATCCCAAATTGAAAAACATACAATGGGCCAGGCACAGTGGCTCACGCTTGTAATCCCAGCACTTTGGGAGGTTGAGATGGATGGATCACTTGATATAAGGAGTTGGAGACCAGCCTGGCCAACATGGTGAAAATCCTGTCTCTACTAAAAATACAAAAATTAGCCAAGTGTGGTAGTGGGCACCTGTTGTTCCAGCTACTCAGGAGGCTGAGGCAGGGGAATCACTTGACCCTAGGAGGCAGAGATTGCAGTGAGCCAAGATTGCGCTACTGCACTCCAGCCTGGGTGAAAGAGTGAGACTTCATCTCAAACAACAACAACAACAACAACAACAACAACAAAAATTGACTCTTTCATCATTATATAATAAACTTCTTTGTCTCTAAAGAAGGCAGAAACAAAGAAGGTCATTATATAATAACCAAGGAGTCAGTTTAGCAAGAGGATATAGCAATTACATACGCACCCAAAACTGGAGCATCCAGATATACGAAGAAGCAAACATTATTTGAGGTAAAAAGACAGCCCTCAGTACAGTAATAGCTGGAGACTTTAACATCCCACTTTCACAAATGGACAGATCTTCTAGACAGAAGATCAACAAGGAAACATCAGGCTTAAACTGCACTATAGAACAAATGGACCTAATAGATATTTACAGAGCATTCATCCAAAGGCTGCAGAATACACATTCTTTTCCTCAGCACATGGATAGTTCTCAAGGATAAACCATATGTTAAGTCACACAACAAGGTTTTAAAAACTTCAAAAAAAATTGAAATAATATCAGGCATCTTCTCTGACCACAATGTAACAAAACTAGAAATCAATAACAAGAGGAATTTTGGAAGCTATACAAATACACAGCAATTAATCAATATGCTCCTGAATGACCCGTGGGTCAATGAAGAAATTAAGAAGGAAATTGAAAAATTTGTTGAAACAAATGATAATAGAAACAGAACAAACCAAAACCTATGGAATACAGCAAAAGCAGTACTAAGAGGGAATTTTGTAATTATAAGTATCTACATTTAAAAAGAGGAAAAACTAATCTAATAACCATAAATAGCCTAATGGTACATGTTAAAGAACTACAAAAGCAAGAGACCAAACTCAAAATTAGCAGAAGAAAAGAAATATTAAAGATCAGAGCAGGTGGGGCGTGGTGGCTGACGTCTGTAATCCCAGCACTTTGGGAGGCCAAGACAGGCAAATAACCTGAGGTCAGGAGTTCAAGACCAGCATGGCCAACATGGTGAAACCCCATCTCTACTAAAAATACAAAAATTAGCTGGGTGTGGTGATGTCCACTTGTAATCCCAGCTACACGAGAGGCTGAGGCAGGAGAATTGCTTGAACCCAGGAGGTGGAGGTTTCAGTGAGCCAAAATTGCACCTCTGTGCCTCCTGAGTGACAGAGCCAGGCTCTATCTCAGAAAAAAAAAAAAAAAACCAGAGCAGAAATGAATGAATTTAAAATGAATGAAAAATGCAAAAGATTGATAAAACAAAAAGTTGGTTTTTTGAAAATAAAAAATTGACAAATTATCCAGACTAAAAGATAAAAAGAGAGAAGACCGAAATAAATAAAATCAGAGATGAAAAAGGAGGCATTACAACTGATATCACAGAAATTCAACTGATCATTAGTGGCTACTATGAGCAACTGCATGCCAGCACATTGGAAAATCTAGAGGAAATGGATAAATTCCAAGACACATACAACCTACCTACCAAGATTGAACCATGAGGAAATTCAAAACCTGAACAGACCAATGACAAGTAATGAGATCAAAGCTGTAATTAAAAAGTCTCCCAGCAAAGAAAAGCCGGGGACCTAATAGCTTCTTTGCTGAATTCTACCAAACATTTAAAGAAGAAATAATACCAATCCTGCTCAAACTGATCTGAAAAAAATAAAGGAGAGGGAAATACTTCCAAATTCATTCTACAAGGCCAGTATCATCCTGATACCAAAACCGGACAAAGACACATTGAAAAAAGAAAACTACAGACCAATATCTCTAATGAATATTGTTGCAAAAATCCTCAACAAAATATGAGCAAGCTAATTCAGCAATGCACTAAAAAGATCATTCATTCATCCTGATGAAGTAAGATTTATCCCAGGGATGCAAGAATAGTCAAACATATGCAAACCAATCAATGTGATATAATACATCATATCAACAGAATGAAAGACAAAAACCATGTGATCATTTCAACTGATGCTGAAAAAGCATTAGATAGAATTCAACATCCCTTCATGATAAAAACCCTCCAAAAACAAGCAATAGAGGGAACATTCCTTAACATTCCATAATTTTATTAACATTCCTTAATAAAAGCCATATATGACAGACTCACAACTAGTATCATACTGAATGGGGAAAAACTGAAAGCCTTTTCTCTAAGATCTGGAACACAACAAATATGTCCACTTCCACCACTGTTATTCAACATAGTACTGGAAGTCCTAAATGGAAAAATTAAACAAGGGAAAGATAAAGGGCATTCAAATTGGAAAAAAAGAAGTCAAATTATCCTTGTATGTAGATGATATGATCTTATATTTAAAAAAAAACCTAAAGACTTCCCCAAAAAACTATTAGAACTAACAAACAAATTCAGTAAAGTTACAGGATACAAAATCAACATACAAAAGTTTGTAGCATTTCTATACGCCAACAGTGAACAATCTGAAAAAGAATAAAAAATGGAATCCCATTAGGCCGGGCGTGGTGGCTCATGCCTGTAATCCCAGCATTTTGGGAGGCCGAGGTGGGTGGATCGTGAGGTCAGGAGATCAAGACCATCCTGACTAACATGGTGAAACCCCGTCTCTACTAAAAGTACAAAAAATTAGCCAGGCATGGTGGCAGGCGCCTGTAGTCCCAGTTACTCGGGAGGCTGAGGTAGGAGAATGGAGTGAACCCAGGAGGCAGAGTTTGCAGTGAGCCAAGATAGCACCACTGCACTCCAGCCTGGCCAGAAGAGTGAGACTCCGTCTCAGAAAAAAAAAAAAAAAAAAAGGAATCCTATAAAACTATAAAACCCTGATGAAAGGAATGGAAGAGGACACTTAAAAGTAGAAACATATTCCATATTCATATATTGGAAGAATCATTATTGTTAATGTCCATTCTATCCAAGGCAGTGTACAGATTAAATGCAATCCCTATCAAAATACCAGTGACATTCTTCACAGGAATAGAAAAAACAACCCTAAAATTTATATGGAACCACAAAGATCCAGACTTGCCAAAGCTATCCTGAGCAAAAAGAACAAAACTGGAGAAATCAGATTACCTGACTTCAAATTATACTACAAAGCTGTAGTAATCAAAACAGCATGGTACTGGCATAAAAACAGACACATAGACCAATGGAACAGAATAAAAAAGCCAGAAAAAAATCTATACACCTACAGTTAACTCATTTTTGACAAATTAAAATGGATTAAAGACTTAATCTTAAGACCTCAAACTATGAAACTACTACAGGAAAACACTGAGGAAACTCTCCAGGACATTGGTCTGGGCAAAACATTCTTGAGTAATACCCCACAAGCATAGGCAACTAAAGCAAAAATGTACAAATGGGATCATATCAAGTTAAAAAGCTTGTGCACAGCCAAGGAAACAACAAAGTCAAGAGACAACCCACAGAATGGGAAAAAAAATATTTGCAAACTACCCATCTGACAAGAGATTAATAACCAGAATATATAAGGAGCTCAAACCACACTGTAGGAAAAATTTAATAATCTGATTTAAAAATGGGCAAAAGATTTGAATAGTCATTTCTCCAGAGAAGCCATGCAAATGGCAAACAGGCATATAAAAATGTGCTCCACATCATTGATCATCAGATAAATGCAAATCAAAATTACAATAAGATATCATTTCACTCCAGTTAAAATGGCTTATCTCCAAAAGATAGGCAATAACAAATGGTGGTGAGGATGTGGAGGAAAGGGAACCCTCATACACTGTTAGTGGGAATATAAATTAGTATAGCCATTATAGACTACAGTTTGGAGGTTCCTCAAAAAAAACTAAAAATAGAGCTATCCCATTACTAGTGGGATCCAGCAATCCCACTACTGGTATATACCCAAAATAAAGGATATCAGTATATCAGCTATCACCTCCATGTTTGTTGCAGCATTGTTCACAATAGCCAAGATTTGGAAGGAACCTAAGTGTTCACCAACATATCATTGGATAAAGAAAATATGATACATATATACAATGGAGTACTATGCAGCCATGAAAAGAATGAGATTCTGTTGTTTGTAACAACATGTATGGAACTGGGGGTCATTATCTCAAGTGAAATACGTCAGACACAGAAAGACAAACTTCATATGTTCTTACTTATTTGTGGGTGCTAAACATCAGTACAATTGAACTTATGGAGATAGAGAGTAGAAGGATAGTTACCAGAGGCTGGGAAGGATAGTGAGGGATTGGGGGTAAGTGGAGATGGTTTTTGTTTTTGTTTTTGTTTTGAGACAGAGTCACACACTGTCACAGGCTGGAGTGCAGTGTCATGATCTTGGCTCACTGCAGCCTCTACCTCCCAGGTTCAAGCAGTTCTCATGCCTCAGCATCCCAAGTAGCTGGGGTTACAGTCACCTGCCACTACACCCTGCTAATTTTTGTATTTTTAGCAGAGACAGGATTTTGCCATATTGGCCAGGCTGGTCTTGAATTCCTGGCCTCAAGTGATCTGCCTGCCTGGGCCTCCCAAAGTGCTGGGATTACAGGCGTGAGCCACTGCACCCAGCCTGCGGATGGTTAGCGGGTACAAAAAGTGTATATAGTAAGAAAGAATGAGTAAGACCTAGTATCTGATAGCACAAAAGGGTGATTATAGTCAATAATATTTAATTGTACATTTATAAATATCCAAAAGAGTGTAATTGGATTGTCTATAATACAAAGGATAAATACTTGAGGGGATGGATACCTCATTTTCCATGATATGATTATTGCTTATTGCATGCCTATGTCATGTACCCCATAAATATATACAGCTACTATGTACCCACAAAAATTTTAACCTAATAATTTTTTTTAAAAAAAGAAATTAACTACCAGTGACCAGGCATGGTAGTTCATATCTGTAATCCCAGTGCTTTGGGAGGCCAAGGTGGGAGGATGGCCTAAAGTCTGGAGTTTGAGACCAGCTTGGGCAACATAGCAAAACCTTGCTTCTACAAAACATAAAAGTATCAGCCAGGCATGGTAGTAATGCCTGTAGTCTCAACCACTAGGAAGCTGAGGTGGGAAGATTGCTTGAGCCCAGGAATTCAAGGTTACAGTGAGTTTATGGTCGCCATGGCACACTGCACTCCACCCTGAGTGACAGAGCAAGACCCTGTCTCAGAAGAAGAGGAGGAGAAGAAGAAGTAATAGTAGTAGTAGTTGCAATAGCAACTATTGAAGAAATTGCAGTAGCTTCTTCACGAAATTTAGTCCCAACAATCAAGTGGTTGGAGGTAACAAGACAGCCAAGACACCTTTTGGAATAAGGGGTATAAGACTAATTGGCACCAAATACCTGATTGCTCTGAGGATACATAAATAAATAAATAAATAAATAAATAAATGGTAAGTTTGACTGAGAAAGGGTAGAGCCATTCTTCCATGTGTGCAAGCTCCCAGAACTGTTTAACAGGGTCACAGGAAGTGTTTGTTTGCAATACAGCTCCCCACAGCCCCAGGGGAGGTATGATGTGTAGTGGAGGACATTGAAGATCTGAGATGAGGCTGGGAATCTGCATTTTAACATTTCCTGCATGAAAAACTAGTGGTTCAAAGATGACACTTTGAGAAACATAGCATGAATTTGCTCACGATTACTTTTAGTTTTTGCACGTTCTGTCTCCAGCCTTGTTTTATTTTATTTCTTTTTCTTTTTTCTCTATAAAAATCCTGAGCTTTCATTTTTAATCCCTATGAAAAATGAGTCATTTGGCTTATTGGTCACTGTATTTGTCTGTTCTCAAACTGTTATAAAGAAATACCTGAGACTGGGTAATTTATAAAGAAAAGAGTCTTAATTGGCTCAGGGCTCGGCAGGCTGTGCAGGAAACATGATGGCTTCTGCTCAGCTTTTGATGAGGCCTCAGGAAACTTACAATCATGGCAGAAGGCAAACAGGGAGCAAGCACCCCATATGGCTGAGCAGGAGGAACAGGGAGAGGAAGGAGGTGCTCTACATTTTTAAACAACCAGATCTCACAATAACTCACTCACTGTCACAAGAACAGCACCAGGGGATGGTGCTAATCCATTCATGAGAACTCCACCCCCATGATCCAACCACCTCCAACACTGGGGACTACAATTCGAAACAAGATTTGGTGGAGACACAGATCCAAACCATATGAGTCTCTTTTGCAGCAATTGTGTATCTCTGCTCTCACATGACCCACCACAGGATTCACAGGGTTGTTTTAAGAAGCTCTGAACTCAAGTGTGGTACAGCACCATTTACAATAAATAGCTCTTTAATGAGTATTATCAAACTGTGAGATAGATATCTTAATCCTTTAGATAGGAATTGCTGTGGTTCGAATGTGGGTCCTCTCCAAAATGCATGTTCATACATAATCCCCATTGTGGTGCTATGTTGTGGGAAGTCAGAGACCCCGAATGGAGGGACCAGCTGGAGCCAAGGTAGAAGAACATAAATTGTGAAGATTTCATGGACATTTATCAGTTCCCAAAATTAATACATTTATAATTTCTTATGCCTGTCTTTAATGCAATCTCTGAACATAAATTGTGAAGATTTCATGGACATTCATCACTTCTCTAATCAATACTCTTGTAATTTCTTATGCCTGTCTTTACTTTAATCTCTTAATCCTGTTTTCTTCATAAGCTGAGAATGTATGTCACCTCAGGACCACTATTGTACAAATGGATTGTAAAGCATGTATGTTCGAACAATATGAAATCAGGGCACCCTGAAAAAGAACAGAATAGCAGCGATTTTCAGAGAGCAAGGGAAGATAACCATAAGGTCTGACTGCCTGCAGGGTCTGGCAGAATACAGCCATATTTTTCTTCTTGCAGAAAGCCTATAGATGGGTGTGCAAGTAGGAGAAATATCACTGAATTCTTTTCCCAGCAAGGAATAACCCTGGGGAAGGAATGCATTCCTGGGAGTAGGTCTATAGACAGCTGCTCTGGGAGTGTCTGTCTTATGCAGTTGAGATAAGGACTGAAATGCACCCTGGTCTCATGCAGTACCCTCAGGCTTACTAGGATTGGGAAATTCCAGCCTGGTAAATTCTAGTCAGACAAGTTGTCAGCTCTTGAACCCTGTTTCCTGTTAAGATATTTATCAAGACAATGCGTGCACAGCAGAACATAGACCCTCATCAGCACAGCGAGACATAGACCCTCATCAGTAATTCTAATTTTGCCTTGCCTTGTGATCTTTATTGCCCTTTGAAGCATGTGATCCTTGTGACCTACTCCCTGTTCGTACACCCTCACCCTTTTAAAATCCCTAATAACAACTTGTTGGTTTTGTGCCTCGGAGTCTCCATCATGGTCCTACCAATATGTGATGACACCCACTGAGGCCCAGCTGTAAAATTTCTCTCTTTGTACTCTTTCCCTTTATTTCTCAGACTGGCCAACACTTAGGGAAAATAGAAAGAACCTGTGTTGAAATATTGGGGGCTAGTTCCCCCGATAGTGCTATTAAGAGCTGGGACCTCTTGGGAAGTGATTAAGTCCTGGGGGATCTGCCCTCATGAATGGAGGGAACTAGCTTAGGTCCTTTTTGCTCTCTTGCCCTTCAGCCTTCTACCATGTGAGGACACAGCAACATGGTACCAACTTGGGAGCAGACAGCAGCCCTCACCAGACACCAATGCTGGTGCCTTGATCTTGAACTTTCCCACCTTCGGAACTGTAAGAAATAAATTTACACTGTTTATCAATTACCCATTTATAGTATTCTGTTATAGCAGCACAGATAGACTTAGACAGAAATGACTAAAATTTTAAAAAATTTGTCTGCTGGAGCCAGGCTCTGTGGCTCATGCGTATAATCCCAGCACTTTGGGAGGCCAAGGCAGGTGGATCACTTGAGGTCAAGAGTTTGGGACAAGCCTGGCCAACATGGTGAAACCCCCTCTCTAATAAAAATAGAGCTGTGGTGGCTTGTTTCTGTAATCACAGCTACTCAGGAAGCTAAGGCAGGAGAATCACTTGAACCCAGGAGGAGGAGGTTGCAATGAGCCAAGGTCAGGCCACTGCCTGAGCCACAGAGCAAAACTCTGTTTCAAAAAAAAATCTATTGGGTTTTAAATTGTACAATCATTCTAGAAAATGTCTTATAATACAATGTTGTACAAGCTAAGAATAAAAAGTAAAAAGATTAAAAACGGCCAGGTGCAGTAGTTCACACTTGTAATCCCAGCACTTTGGCAGGCCAACATGGATGGATCACAAGCTTAGGAGTTCGAGACCAGCCTGCCCAATATGGTGAAACTCTGTCTCTACTAAAAATACAAAAATTAGCTGGGTGTTGTAGCACATACCTGTAGTTCCAGCTACTCGGGAGACTGAGGCAGAAGAATTGCTTGAACCCGGGAGGCAGAGGTTGCAGTGAGCTGAGATCACACTGCTGCACTCCAGCCTGGGTGACAGAGTGAGACTCCATCTCAAAAAAAAAAAAAAAAAAAAAAAAACAGTAAAATTTTAAAACATCCACTTTCCTTCCAGCACCAATTCTACAAAGCAAAAGCCACCACTGCTGTTGATATATATACATAAGCTTCATAAGGGTTTGTCTGTTTTCTCAATACTATATCCCTAATTTTTGGCAGTGTCTAATGCATAGTAATCATTCAATAAATATTCATTGATTAAATGATTAAAGTAATGTTCTGCATGTATGGTTTTTACTTTGGTATCACATTTAGTGTGTATATATAAAATTATATTGTATTCTATATAATTAATATTTTATACATTATTTAACCAATGCCTGAACTTTTAGGCTGTTTATAATTTTTCCTATACCAAACAATGCTGATACGATCAACCTTTTATGCACATCTTTGTGTACTTTTGTGATTCTTTCTGAAGAAAAAATTTTAGAACTGGAATTACAGTCTCAATGTGCAAACATATCAAACATTTTTTCTTTCCTCTACTTTTCTATTTAGGGGTTTTTTTTTCTAATTACAGAAGTAGTGCATGTTGTCTGTAACAAGTCTAATTATAATGCTAAAAGTTTATTTTGTTGTGTACGAGTCACTATGCCGGGATTTTTTGTGTATTACCCTATGTAGTGGCTGGCTAGGCCAAGGGAGGGTAGCCCATGGAAAAGCCCAAAGTAAGGAAAATTAAAAACAAAAAATTCTTCAGCACAAGAACAGATGAGGAAAGATTGTTTTAATGACAATACAGCAAGAATTACATGTTCTGTAATGTAGCCATTTGGTTCAGGGATGAAGTACCTTTCAAAGGATGGTTACTTTTACAATAGTAAGTATAATTCTGGGAGCTGACCTTCTTGGGGATATAAAAGACCTCAATTCTACATTGTTGTGATTCTCTCATCAGGCAGACATCTCATACTAGATCTGTGCTAACAACTCATTGTTAGCATCTCTGACCTTTGGAGACTTTTCCATAAAAAGACAAAGGAGGCAATGGGAAACCACATCTACCAACCTGCGTTTTAATCTTGTATAGACCTTCAAGGTAACTATTAGTTTAAGCAGACTTAAACAGAATCCAGATCATCGTTCTCATCCATCTTTGTTTGTTTGTTTGTTTGTTTGTTTGTTTGTTTGTTTGTTTTTGAGATGGAGCCTCACTCTGTCACCCAGGCTGGAGTGCAGTGGCACGATCTCAGCTTACTGCAAGCTCCGCCTCCCGGGTTCATGCCATTCTCCTGCCTCAACCTCCCAAGTAGCTGGGACTACAGGTGCCCGCCACCACACCTGGCTATTTTTTTCTATTTTTAGTAGATATGGGGTTTCACTGTGTTAGCCAGGATAGCCTTGATCTCCTGACCTCATGATCCACCCGCCTCAGCCTCCCAAAGTGCAGGGATTACAGGCATGAGCCACTGCACCCAGCCTATTCTCATCCATCGTTATTGGACTCTTTGGTCAGTGTTAACTGACTCTTTCCTATAGGATAAATTCTTAAACATGAGATAGTAGTCAATTCTGCCAAAACTCAGTTGTTGTTTCTGAATTTCTCACATTGCTTAAGGTCAACTCCACCATGATGCTATAAAAAGACTTTTCTACATTTTTTCATATATTTGTGTAAGTTTGTTTTTAGATTTCAGTGAATTTTAAAGACGAAATTTATATATCTATATGGTACGAGGAAGGAAACCTCTTACTTTCATATACAAGACCAATTATGTTACACTATTTATTACATAAACCATACTTTATCAATGATTATGGTGCCATCTTTGCCATATATTAAGTCCTAACAAATACCTAAATATGTTTCTACAATCTCTAATCTATTTACAGATCTACTTGACAGCTGTCAAACCAATACATGCCATTCTGATCATAATACCTTTAAGATAAGTTTGACCATTTAACATAAGAAGTAATAACCAGGCTGGGCTCAGTGGCTCACGCCTATAATCCCAGCACTTTTGGAGTCTGAGGTGGGTGGATCACCTGAGGTTAGGAGTTCAAGATCAGCCTGACCAACATGGAGAAACCCCCGTCTCTACTAAAAACACAAAATTACCTGGGCGTGGTGGTGCATGCCTATAGTCCCAGCTACTTGGGAGGCTGAGGCAGGAGAATTGCTTGAACCCAGGAGTCGGAGCTTGCAGTGAGCTGAGATCACACCATTACACTCCAGCCTGGGCAACAACAGCGAAACTCTGTCTCAAAAAAAAAAGTAATAACCAAAGAAAAAGTGGGGAAAAAAATCTTCCTGAGTTGAAGAAAGGAAAAAAAAACAAAAAACAAAAAAAACTGACATGGCAGACAAAATAGTCTAAAGGGATTCCCTACTATAAAAGAATGAGATCTTACACAAAACAAAATGTTTATTGCTGGGCTTCCAGGAAATAAGGTAAACCTCTGACAGTAGGTCCAAACCTTGAACTGACAGCAGAACAGAAGTCCTAAGACCCTTAAAAAGTCAGCTTGTCCTGCAGGCATATGTGATATTAGCCCTGCAATGTAGAGTTCAAATTTGGGGTCAATAGAAAAAAAATAATAAAAACTGAAGCTGAGCTTTCCTGATTAAAGAAAGGGAACAAAAGTGACTCCTAGCAGAAGCTATTCCATTCACAGTTTCATTTGATGAATTTTCTGCAAGTTACAGCTAACCAAATCTGACTGTCAAACATACATGTTAATGAATTTCTTCTAAGTGAGAGCCAGCTGAAATCACAAACAACAGATTTGGACACTCTTAATTGTTTTAATTATGTATAAGATGTTTTAAATAAATAGGAGATCTTTTTTGTAGTTCGTAAATGCGACGATTGGGTTTTCATGTTTATGTGTGAGATGTGCCTCCCTTAAACCTTGTTACAATGTCAATACATTACCCATCTGATGTGGAAGAAAAAGAAAACAAACAAACAAAAATAAATAGGAATCATAAAGCAATAAATTACAGAAACACAAATATGAGGAATAAAAGATTATCCCAAATGACTAGGCATTAGAAGAAGTCAAAGTGGATTTTTAGCCATTAAAAATTGTTGAAGTAAAAATTTGAATATATGGATAAAAAGTAGTTACAGCTTAAAACAGAGTTAGTAAACTGGAAGTTGGGTAGAACACATTATCCAGAATACAGCCCTCTCACTCCCAAATAGATAGTATGAAATAGAGATTAAGAGATAGAATTGAAAGATTGGAAGGTTGTAGCATATATCTAATTCAAATCCAGAAGGAGAAAACAGATAAGACTGAGAAGTGGCAATATTTGAAGTTATTATGGCTGAGAATTTTCCAGAAGCAATGTATGATATTGATCCACAGATACAGATGCAAAATGAATACCAACGAGAACAAATAGAAAGAAATCTACACTTAAATGTATTTCTGTGAAATACAAAACACCAATACCTCACCCTACCACTCCCCTCACACACACAGAATGCAACTACTGAGATAAAATAGACTACTTATAACGTACTGACAATTAGAGTGACAACAGACTTTTTCACAATGTGGGAAGGCAGAAGACAGTGGAATAATATCTTCAAAGTGTTGAGAAAAAATTCTGTCAATCTTAAATTGCATACCCAGAAAAACTATCTAATTTTAGGAAATACATTGTGAACTATTTAGAGGTAAAGTGCTTAAGAGTACAATAAATCTGTAACTTAACTTCAAACATTTAAGACAAAAATACATAAATATATGTGTATACACACATATTTAAAGAGAGAGAGAAGCAAATAAGATAAAACGTTAACATTTGGAGAATCTTAGTGAAGGGGATATTTTGGAATCTTTATGCTATTTTTACACCTTTAGAAGTATAAAATTATTTCAAATTTTCAAAAGATAAAACTCCCAATAGCAATAAGAAATATAAGTACCTAGAAATAAAAGATATTAAGAAGACTACAAAGGAGAAACACACTGCATTGTTAAGAGAACACTTAGCATTATACAATGTATATAATTATACAGTTACACACTGTACACATCACAACATCCACATTTACCTATAAACTCAATGCTTTTCCTATAAAAATCCCAAAAGGAATATTTGAGTAACTTAAGCTGATTCTAAAATTTATATAACAGATAAAAGACCCCAAAATAATTAAAATAGCCCTGAATTAAAAAAAAAAAAAAAAACCATGAGTGAGGACATGCCCTGTCAGATAGCAAGACTTATTATGATAAGTCATCATAATATGATATGTCATCTATGGATGACATCGTACTTAAGACAGCTTAGTATCAGTTCACATAGACAAAGCAATCATCTGAACAAAATCGAGAGCCTGAAAAAAAAGGCCCACACTTATGTGGACACTTGATTTATGACAAAAATGGTGAACTATTCAGTAAATGGTGTTGGGACAATAGGCTACGAAAAAAAAAAAAAGAAAATCATATATTTATCATATACCATACACAAAAGAAGCCATCTGTACTGTATTATATACAAAACTTGAATTCTCTTAGAGAACGTTATAGGGTAATTGTTGCGGGAAGTCAGGGACTCCGAATGGAGGGAACGGCTGGTGCCGCGGCAGAGGAACATAAATTGTGAAGATTTCATTTTAATAAGGACATATATCAGTTCCCAAAATTAATAGTTTTATAATTTCTTACAGCTGTCTTACTTTAATCTCTTAATCCTGTTATGTTCATAAGCTGAGGATGTACATCACCTCAGGGCCATCGTGATGATTGCGTTAACTGTACAAATTGATTGTAAAACGTGTGTTTGAACAATATGAAATCAGTACACCTTGAAAAAGAACAGAATAACATCGATTTTAGGGAACAAGGGAAGACAACCATAAGGTCTGACTGCCTTCAGGGCGGGGCAGAATAGAGCCATAGTTTTCTTCTTGCAGAGAGCCTATAAACAGATGTGCAAGTAGGAAAGATATCGCTGAATTATTTTCCTAGCAAGGAATATTAATAATTAAGACCCTGAGAAAGGAATGCATTCCTCGGGGTAGGTCTATAAACAACTGCTCTGTGAGTGTCTGTCTTATGCAGTTGAGATAAGGACTGAAATACACCCTGATCTCCTGCAGTACCCTCAGGCTTATTAGGGTGGGGAAAAAATGCTGCCCTGGTAAATTTGAGGTCAGACCAGTTCTCTGCTCCCAAACACTGCTTTCTGTTGTTTAAGATGTTTATCAAGACAATACATGCACAGCTGAACATTGACCCTCATCAGTAATTCTAATTTTGCCCTTTGCCTTGTGATCTTGTTCTCCTATTTTGCCTTTTGAAGCATGTGATCTTTGTGACTTGCTCCCTGTTCATACACCCCCTCCCCTTTTGAAATGCTTAATATAAACTTGTTGGTTTTGCAGCTCAGGTGGGCATCACGGTCCTACCGATATGTGATGTCACCCCTGGAGGCCGAGCGGTAAAATTCATCTCTTTATACTCTTTCTCTTTATTTCTTAGCTGGCCGACACTTAAGGAAAATAGAAAGAACCTACATTGAAATATTGGGTCAGATTCTCCCAATAGATAAGATTTTTATAACCTTAAGGTAAGGAATTATTTCTTAAACAAGATTGAAAGGCACAGATAAATTCAGCTACATTAAAATTAAGAACTCTAGCCAGACATGGTGGCTTATGCCTGTAATCCCAGCACTTGTGAGGCAGAGATGGGCGGGTCACTTGAGGCCAGGAGTTTGAGATCAGTCTGGCCAACATGGCAAAACCCCATCTCTACTAAAAAATACAAAAACTAGCTGAGCATGGTGGCGCACGTCTGTAATCCTAGCTACTCAGGAGGCTGAGGCACAAGAATCATTTGAACCCAGGAGGTGGGGCTTGCAGTGAACCAAGATCATGCCACTGCACTGCACTCTGGGCAACAGAGTGAGACTCTGTCTGAAAAAAAAAAAAAAGAAAGAAAGAAAAAGAAAACTGAATGTCCACATGCGAAAGAACAAAGATAAAGATAAGACCTTTATCTTGTACCATATACAAAAATGGACTCAAAATGGATTAAAGATCTAAGCATGAGGCCTAGACCTATAAAATTCCTAGAAGAAAACATAGGGGAAAATTTCATGATGTAGGATTTGGCAATGATTTAGTGGAGATCACTGGATAATGATAAAGATTAGATAATGATTTCTTCCTTTGTATATGACACCAAAAGCACAAGCAACAAAAGAAAAAAAAAGACAAATGGAACTACATCAAACAGAAAAACTTTTGTTCATTAAAGGACACAATCCACAGAGTGAAAAGGTAACCTATGGAATGGGAGAAAATATTTCCAAATCCTATATCTGATAAGGGATCCAGAATATATCAACAACTACAACTCAACAACAACAAAAATCAAATAACCCATATTAAAAGTGGGTAAAGGCATGGAATACTGTGTGGCTATGAAAATGAATGAGATGGCCAAGTGCAGTGGCTCATGCCCGTAATCCCAGCGCTTTGGGAAGCTGAGGCGGGCAGATCACAAGGTCAGGAGTTCAAGACCAGTCTGGCCAACCTGGTAAAACCCCATCTCTACTAAAAATACAAAACAAGGCCGGGCGCGGTGGCTCAAGCCTGTAATCCCAGCACTTTGGGAGGCCGAGACGGGCGGATCATGAGGTCAGGAGATCGAGACCATCCTGGCTAACAAAGTGAAACCCCATCTCTACTAAAAATACAAAAAATTAGCCGGGCGTGGTGGCAGGCGCCTGTAGTCCCAGCTACTCGGGAGGCTGAGGCAGGAGAATGGCGTGAACCCGGGAGCTGGAGCTTGCAGTGAGCTGAGATTGCGCCACTGCACTCCAGCCTGGGCCACAGAGCCAGACTCGGTCTCAAAAAAAATAAAAATAAAAATAAAAAAGCCGGGCGCGGTGGCTCAAGCCTGTAATCCCAGCACTTTGGGAGGCTGAGACGGGCGGATCACAAGGTCAGGAGATCGAGACCATCCTGGCTAACACGGTGAAACCCCGTCTCTACTAAAAAATACAAAAAGCTAGCCGGGCGAGGTGGCGGGCGCCTGTAGTCCCAGCTACTCGGGAGGCTGAGGCAGGAGAATGGCGTGAACCCGGGAGGCGGAGCTTGCAGTGAGCTGAGATCCGGCCACTGCACTCCAGCCCGGGTGACAGAGCGAGACTCCGTCTCAAAAAAAAAAAAAAATAAAAAACAAAAAAATAATAAAATAAAAAATAAATAAATAAAAATAAAAATAAAAATACAAAACTTAGCTAGGTGTGGTGGTGGGCACCTGTAATCCCAGCTACTCAGGAGGCTGAGGAAGGAGAATCACTTAAAGCCAGGAGGTGGAGGTTGCAGTGAGCCGAGATCATGCCACTGCACTCCAGCCTGGGCGACACAGTGAGACTCCGTCTCAAAAAATAAAATCAATCAATCAATCAATCAATCAATCAATCAATCATGTCCTTTGCAGCAACATGGATGGAGCTAGAGACCATTATCCTAAGCAAACACAAAAACAGAAAGCCAAACACTGCATGTTCTCACTTATAAGTGGGAGCTAAACATTGAGTGCACATGGACACAAATAAGGCAACAACAGACACCAGGGCCTACTTGAGGGTGGAGGGTAGGAGGAGGGTGAGGATGGCCAAACTATCTGGTACTATGCAGATTATATGGGTGACAAAATAATCTGTACACCAAACTCCTGTGACACACAGCTTACCTATATCACAAACCTCCACATGTACTGCTGACCCTAAAATAAAAGTGAAAAAAAATGGATAAAGGATCTGCTTGAGTAGACATTTCTCCAATGATAATACATAAATGATCATCAAGCATATGAAAAGATGCTCAACATGACTAATCATCAGAGGAAAGCAAATCCAAACCACAATGAGATATCACTTTATACCTCTTCGAATATAAGAAAGAATAAACAAGAAAACCCCAGAAAATAACAAGTATTGGCAGGAATATGGAGAAGCTTGGACCCTTGAACACTGTTAGTATGACTGTAAAATGGTACAACCATGGTGGAAAACAGTATGGCGGTTCTTTAAAAAGTTAAAACAGAACTACCATATGGTCTAGTGATCCCACTTCTGAGTATATCTCCAAAAGAACTGAAATCAGTGTTTTGAAGAGAGATTTGCAAACCCCTGTATCTAGAAGCGCTATTAACGATAGCAAAGAGTTGGGAGCAACCTAAATGTCCATCAATGGATGAATCAATAGACAAAATGTGATATATATGCACAATGGAATACTATGCAGCCTTAAGAAGGAAAGAAATCCTGTCACATGCAACAACGTAGATTACCCTTGAGAACATTACGCTAAGTGAAACAAGCCAGTTATGAAAGAAACAACACTGTGTGATTATTCCTATATAAGGTATCCAAAATAGTCAAATTCATTGGTATAGAAAGTAGAATGGAGGTTACCAAGGGATGAGGGAAAGGGAAAATGGGAAGATGTTGTTTAATGGATATGGAATTTCAGTTCTGCAAGATGAAAAAGTACTGGTGATCTATTTCATAACAACGTAAATATGCTTAACACTACTGAACTGTATACTTAAAAATGGTTAATATGTGCCAGGCGTGGTGGTTCATGCCTGTAATCCTAGCACTTCGGGAGGCCGAGGCGGGTGGATCACCTGAGGTCAGGAGTTTGAGACCAGCCTGGCCAACATGGTGAAACCACAGCTCTACTAAAAATACAAAAATTAGCTGGGCAAGGTGGTGTGCACCTGTAATCCCAGCTACTCAGGAGGCTGAGGCAGGAGAATTGCTTGAACCTGGGAGGTGGAGGTTGCAGTGAGCCAGGATCGCGCCACTGTACTCCAACCTGGGTGACAGAACTGGACTCTATCTCAAAAGAAAAGTGGTTAATATGATAACATTTATGATTTTTTTTAACCACAATTTTAAAAATCCTATTTTAGTGCACATGTATAAGTAAGATAAACAGAAATTCCTGGCTCAGTGACCCTTCTGGATACTGTGCCTTTGTGGGAGAAATCAAGTAGCAGTTGGAAGGGGCTAACACAGTTACACAGATCATAAAGTATGCTGTGAGACAAAAGGGGCAGAGTTGTTTGTTTATTTTGTATTTTGGGCTCATATTTGCTCAAGAGCTTTATGTTTATCAATCAGATAATTTAAGAATGTTTGCTTAAATATCACTTTGGTTTGCTGAAATCAACACAGCCTAAGGATAGAAACCTAGTTTTTCCTCAAATTTTGCCATTACAGGTTGAATTATGTGTGTCCCCTCAGATTCACACATTGAAGTCATAACCCCCAGTACCTTAAGATATATTTTATGTTGTGTTTTTTACCACAATAAAAAAGTTAAAAAATATTTTTAAAATAAATAAACTCAAAATGGATCAAAGACCCAAATATAAACTATAAACTCTCTTAAAAGAAAACATTAAACTGGGCGTGGTGGTTCATGCCTGTAATCCCAGCACTTTGGGAGGCCAAGAAGAGTGGATTGCTGGAGCCCAGGAGTTTGAAACCAGCGCAGGCAACATGAGGAGTCCCCCGTGTCTATATAAATACAAAAATTAGCCAGGCATAGTGGAGGACGCCTGTAGTCCCTGCTGCTCAGGAGGCTAAGGTGGGAGGATCGCTTGAGCCTGGGAGGTAGAGGCTGCAGTGAGCTGTGGTGACATCACTGCACTCCAGCCTGAGTGACAGAGTAAAACCTTGTCTCAAAAAAAATAGGGAAGAAGCTTTATGACATTGGGTTTGACAAAGATTTATTGGATATGACATCAAAAGCATAGGCAACAAAAGGAAAAATTGACAAGATGGACTTCTTCAAAACTGAAAACTTCTGTGCATCAAAGGGCACTATCAACAGGGTGAAAGGGAATCCGTGAAATGGGAGAAAGTACCTGTAAGTCATATATCTGATAAGAGATTGATATATAAGATATATAGAGAATTCTTAAAATACAGTGACCAAGAAAAAAATCCTGATTTTAAAATGAGCAAAAGATTCAAATAAATGGTTTTCAAAAAAATACAAATGGCCAATAAGTATATTAAAAAATGGTCAACATGAGGCCAGGTGCAGTGGCTTGCCTGTAATCTCAGCACTTTAGGAGGCTGAGGTGGGAAGATCAGTTGAGGCCTAAGTTCAAGACCAGCCTGGCCAACACAGTAAAATCCCGTGTCTACTAGAAATACAAAAAAAAAAAAAAAAAAAAAAAAAATTATCTGGGCATAGCAGCACATGCCTGTGGTCCCAGCTACTCAGAACGCTGAGCCTAGGAGGTGGAGGATGGCTTGAGCCCAGGAGGTGGATGCTGCAGTGAGCCAAGATCATGCCAGTGCACTCCAACCTGGGCGACAGAGCAAGACCCTGTCTCAAAAAAAAAATCGTTAAGCATTAGGTAAATGAATAACAAAACACAATAAAATACCACTTCACATATACCCATTAGAATGGTTATTACTTATTATTTTTAAAAATGACAACAACAAATGTGTTGGTGAAAATGTGGAGAAACAGGAACTCTGTGCATTGCTGAGGAAAAATGTAAAATGGAGCAGCTGCTATGAAAAAGAGTATGGCAATTTCTCAAAACATTAGACATAGAATTACCATAAGATCCAGCAATTCCACTTCTGGGTATATACCAAAAGAACTAAAATCAAGGTCTGAAAGGGACATTTGTACACCAGTGTTCATATCACACTGTGATTAGAGCATTATTCATAATAACCAAAAGATAGAAACAACCCCAGCGTTCATCAGTGAATGAATGAATGAATGAATGAATAAACAAAATGTGGTATATACATACAAGGGAATATTATTCAACCTTGTCACAAAAGGACAAATATTGTATGATTCCACATATATGAGTGTGGGAACAAGAGTGACTTCTGACTAACCCTGAGTCCAAAAATGCCTCCATAATGTCTAGCTGTCATTACTTTTTGTGTAGGAACAGCTAGTCATTGTAAGTTTCCTCCAAAACAACACTTAATGCTGTTAGAAACATCATAGGCTGGGATTCCTGTAGCACCTATGCATTCCTTCCAGAGCACATATATTGATACTTTTCCCCCAAGACATCAGCCTCCACAAGGATCTGAGAGGTTGCAGTGCTAAGATCTACCTGTCTTGCAGCCCCCAAGACCATGCTTGTGTCCATAAGTTCCCCTGATAAATCATCTCATACCAACAAACTGTATTTGTCTGCCTCCTTCTTGATTTCTCAGCTTCTTTGGTATTTGGGGACCTCTTTGCATATACAGCCCTTTCACAGAACAATGAGGTACCTAGAGTACTCAAATTCATAGAGACAAAAAGTAGAATGGTGGTTGTCAGGGCAGAAGGGACAGAGGACAGGGGAACTATTGTTTAATGGGTATGAAGGTTTGGTTTGAGAAGATGAAAAAGTTCTGGAGATGGATAATGGTGGTGGTGGTGGTGGTTGCAGAATAACATAAAAATGCTTAATGGCACTGAATTGTAAACTGAAAAATAATTAAAATAGTAAATTTTATGCCGTATATATTTTTCACAATAAAAAAAATGGCTCCTAGGGGCAATTGTAAAGTTGTATCTGGTGTTCCTAGTACAAGAAGACATGGATGTGCCTTATGTGTGTGTTAGATGAGCCTTGTTCAGGCATGAGTCATAGTGCTGTTGGCTGTGAGCTCCATGTTAATAAATCAATGATATATATTACATAAGCTGTCTGTAAATAGAGACACACATAAAACAAGGTTATGCGTTGATTGCTTGACAAAAGTGTTGTGACCAGAGGTTTACAGAATCTAACTCTGTATTTCCCCTGTGAACAATGTTCAGTGTTCACTAATTCATCGTTTTCAACAACTTTACAGAACATAACTATCATGACTAAAAAGAATCAGCTGGGACAGACGCGGTGGCTCACACCTGTAATCCCAGCACTTTGGGAGGATGAGGCGGGAGGATTGCCTGAGTCCAGGAGTTCAAAATCATCCTGGGCAACATAGTGAAACCCCGTCTCTAATTTTTTTTTAAAAGTTAAAAAAAAAAAATCAGCTGTATGTTATAAACTGCACAATACATTACTATTTTTGCTTTAAACTATTCAATTATCCTTAAAAGAGATCTTTTAAAAACATCTTTTACATTTACCCACATAATTATTATTTGCAGTGCTCTTTATTTCTTTGGATAGATACAGATTTCCATCTGATATCATTTTCCTTCTACCTAAAGGGCTTCCTTTAACACTTCTTGTAGTGATGGTGTGTTGATCATGAATTCTTTCAGCATTTGTATGTCTGAAGAAGTCTTTATTTCATATTTGTTTTTAAAACGTAGCTTTATTGAGATATAATTCATTTGTCATACAATTCACCCACTTAAATTGTATAATCCAATGTTTCTTTGTGGTTCACAGAGTGTGTAACCATGTCCACCATAAATTTTAGAACATTCTCCTCACATGAAAAAGAAACTTTGGCTGGGCGCAGTGGCTCATGCCTGTAATTCCACCACTTTGGGAGGCAGAGGCGGGCTGATCACAAGGTCAAGAGATCGAGACCCTCCTGGCTAAGATGGTGAAACCCTGTCTTTAGTAAAAATACAAAAACTAGCTGGGTGTGGTGGCATATGCCTGTAGTCCCGGCTACTCGGGTGGCTGAGACAGGAGAATTGTTTAAACCTGGGAAGCAGAGGCTGCGGTGAGCCGAGATTGCGCCACTGCCCTCTAGCCTGGCAACAGAGCAAGACTCCGTCTCAAAAAAAAAAAAAAAAAAAAAAAAAAAAGGAAACTTCACAATCATTAGTAGTCATTCCCCATTTCTCCCCCTGCCACCTCTTATCCTCTTCCTCCCACATCCTCATATTCGTTTTGAAAAATATTTTTGCTGAGTTGGAATTCTAGGTTGACTGCTTTATTCTTTGAGGAAGGATAGAAGCCACTGTCTTATGACTTGCATGCTTTATTTATTATTTATTTATTATTTGCATGCTGCTTACTTTTGTTCCCCTGTATGTTCTTTTTTCTCTAGCTGTTTTAAAGGTTTTCTCCATATCTATAGTTGTAAGTAATTTAATTATGATGTTCCTTGGTGCAGTATTCTTCATGTTTCTTCTGTTTAGGGTCTGTTGAGCTTCTTGCATTCATGGGCTGATCAAATTTGGGAAAATTTTGGTCATGATTTCTCCTCTTTTTTTTGTTTTTGTTTTTGTTTTTGTTTTTGTTTTGAGACAGAGTCTTGCTCTGTTGTGCAGGCTGGAGTGCAGTCGCGCAATCTCAGCTCACTGCAACCTCTGCCTACTGAGTTCAAGCCATTCACTTGCCTCTCAGCCTCCTGAGTGCTGGCATTACAGGTATGTGCCACCATGCCCAGCTAATTTTAGAATTTTTAGTAAGGATGGGGTTTCACCATGTTGGCCAGGCTGGTCTTGAATTCCTGACCTCAGGTGTTCCATCCACCTTGGCCTCCCAAAATGCTGGGATTGCAGGCATGAGCCACTGCACCCAGCCTGGCTGTGATTTCTCTAAAAAAATTTTTTTTTGCTATCTATTTCTCTTTCTTCTCCTTCTGGAGCTCCAGTAACATGTATAGCCCACTTGATGTTAGCACAGCTCACTGATGCTCAGTTCTTTTCTTTTCCATTTTTTTTTTTTTTTTACAAGGGGCTTGCTCTGTCACCCAGGCTGGAGTGCAGTGACCTAATTACAGCTCACTGCAGCCTCAACCTCACTGGGTTCAGGTAACCCTTCCACTTCAGCCTCCTGTAGCTGGAACTACAGGTGCATCCCACCACACCTGGCTAATTTTTTTTTTAGATACAGGATCTCATTATCTTCAGCCCAGGCTGGTCTTGAACAACTGGGCTCAAGCACTCTGCCAGCCTCAGCCTCTCAAAGTACCAGGATTGCAAGCATGAACCACCATGCCAGCCTCTTTTCACCTCTTTTCTTTTATCTCACTATATTGTGTTTTGAATAGTTTCTATGCCTATACTTTTTATGTCATTAATCATTATTTGCAATGTATAACTGTTGTAATTATATCTGATATGCTTTTCACCTCAGACATTGTATTTATCAATTCCATAATTTGTTTGTTTGTTTGTCATCCAAGCTGGAGTGCAATGGCACAATGTTGGCTCACTGCAACCTCCACCTCCCTGGTTCAGGCAATTCTCCTGCCTCAGCCTCTTGAGTAGCTGGGATTAAAGGCATGTACCACCACACCTGGCTAATTTTTGTATTTTTAGTAGAGACAGGTTTTTGCCATGTTGGCCAGGCTGGTCTCAAACTCCTAACCTCAGGTGATTCACCTGCCTCAGCCTCCCAAAGTGCTGGGATTACAGGCATGAGTCATGGCACCCAGCTCCATAATTTTTATTTGAGTATTTTTCTTATAACTTCCGGATCTCCTCTTACCATATTCATGTTTTCCTCTACCTTCCTGAATATATGGGGACAAATTTCAAATATAGTAGTTGTTTTAATGTCCTTGTCTGCAATTCTACCAAACATGTCATTTAGGGGTCTACTTCTATTAATTGATTTTTCTTCTCATTGTGTTGTGTTTTGCTGTTTCTTTTCATGCCTAATATTTTCAAATTGAATAGCTGGTACATATTTACTGTGAATTATACTTTCTTGAATTCTAGGGTCTTATTTTTTATTCTTTTAAATATTTTTGAACTTAGGTTACTTGAAAATGGTTTGTTTGTTTGTTTTGTTTTGTTTTGTTTTGTTTTGTTTTGTTTTGTTTTTTGAGGCTTGCCTTTAAGCTTTTTTAGGTGAGACCTGAGTCATCTTTAATTTGGGGCTAATTTTTCTCTGTTACTAAGATAGTACTCTTCTGA
This sequence comes from Macaca nemestrina, assembly GCF_043159975.1. Lineage (NCBI taxonomy): Eukaryota > Metazoa > Chordata > Mammalia > Primates > Cercopithecidae > Macaca > Macaca nemestrina. Next base: position 117,075,708 of record NC_092127.1, on the reverse strand, counting down.
GTATTATATTCGAATTAAATGACCCTTGTATGTTAGGAGGCCTTTCCTTTCTACTCAGTGGGAACACAAACTATTCTCAGGCCTACATGAGCTCCACGGATTGTTCAGCCTGTTCCTTTTCAGTGTTCTTTCTCTGGCCTCCAGGCAGGTTCTTCATATGCAAGTACTAATCAATACTCAGCTGAAAACTTGAAGGGAACTCCCTGCAGATTTCTAGAACTTTCTTTCTTTCTTTGGGTGCTACTTTTTAACAGGTTTTTAAAGTTTTTTACAAATATACTGGAGAATCATGCAATGCTACCAGCACTGGATCACAAATCTGCACATTCCCTTGCAACGAGTCCTGCAATGGCAGAAACTTTTATCTCACCTTTATTGTTTACTATGACCCCTGCATTATCTTCAAAATAAGGAAACATGCCATCTTTTCTCTGGTATGACTTTCTTTGTTGAATGACTGCTGCTGGATGTATCTTCTTTCTTAGCTCTGGTTTGCCTTTTTTTACTGTGGCCATTACTATAGCATCCACACCAGCAGTGGGAAGTCTGTTCAGCTGTCCCTTGATCCCTGTCTGTCACAGAGATGATATACATGATCATAGTTCCCACTACAAGACCCAAGGGAATCTGGAATTTCATACCAGTGGACCCACCACATCCTTGCTTCAACATCTTCAATGTCTGAAAGGGGCAAAAAGCTAGAGTTTTCTTCCCAGGCAGTTTTCTCCTGCATAAATACTGTGTTCTGTGAATTCTAGACACCTTGTTCTCTAATTCTTAATTCTGTCTCCTCGACTCAAGGAGATTGCTGACCTTTGTTTGAGTTACTCTCCCTGTGCTGTGTTCTGGAAATTCTCTCCAGGCAGTAAGCTAAGGTAATCATGGGCCTCACCTCATTATTTCTCCTCTCCTCTGTTAGTTCTTTCTCATCTCTCATCTCCATGACTTATTTTCATGACTTGTAAAATGTTAGAGTTATTTATTGCTCAGTCCTTAAGCTTCTTCTGCTTTTTACTCTCCCTAGTCAGCTCACCTGGTCACAGGACTTTAATATCATCATCATATTCATGACTCCTTAACTTATTTATCTAGTCTAAATCTCACTGGAGATTTGTTTTTTCATTTGCCTTTGTGATATCCTCACTTTGATGTCTAATTGTGATCTCAAACAACATATCTTAAAATTGTTCCTCCTACATTCTTCTTAATGATAACTTTTTTTTTTCATGAATACTAGGGATAAAGACCTGGGTATGATCCTTGACCCTTTTCTTTCTCTTACTCCTTGGATTCAGTTTATCAGCAAATCCTGGCCACTCTTCTACTAAAACAGTTCCAAGAATTCAGTCTTTCTCATCACTCCGATTACCACCACCATGATCCAAGCCACCATCATCTCTTGCCTGGATAAATTTAGCAGCATCTTAACTTCTCTGCTTCTCTTACCTGGCCTACTGAAAGTCTACTTTCAACACAGTAGCCGAATTCATCCTGATGAATGATTAGTCATAAGTTAGAGCACATCTTCTGCTCAAAAGGCTTCCCAGTTAACTCAAAAGCCAAAGTCCTTTTGATGACTTACAGAACCCAGTCCATGCCCACTCTGACCTCCCCCTCCCTACCCCTACGCACTCACTCTGTGCTAGTCACTTACCCTCCCTGTTGTTCCCCAACTATTTCAGACATGTTCCCACCTACGCCTTTGCACTTGTTGCTACCTCTGTCTGGAATTATCTTGCTCCAGCAAGCCATGTGATCAGTTCCCCACATTCTCTTTAGGTCTCTATTCAAAAGTTACTTTTTCAGTTAGAACTTCCCTGGCTACTTTATCTAAATAGCTATATATCTTCACATCTATTTACTTATTTAACTATCAACATCCTTATTTAATTCTCAACTATTAATTATCCTTATTTTAGGATAGATGAGATGAAGTGAATTGCCCGAGGTCACACTGCTAGTAAATGGTAAAGCATGTAGATTGTCTCCAGAAATTTCTCAATATATTCATCTTATGTACATGATATTTAGCCTATATAACTATTTACATATGTTTATCACATGTATACACACACCTATAGATATATCCCATCTTCAAGCTATATTTCATCATACCTGTTTCTAAGTGCTCCATGATTGATGCAACTGGTAGAGACTTGGAAGAAAGATGATGCACTTACCCAGCTAGCATTTACTGGGCATCTACTAGTAGGTGCTAGGCGTTGTGATGAATGTTAAGGATATAGAGATGAAAGATGCAGTTACTGTCATGAATGACCTCACAGTTGGGAATAGGGAGAAGACAGACACTTAGAAGTTCGATGGAGAAAGAACTAGATAGGACCCAATGGATAAAAAATACTGAATGAAGATTCTAGTCCAACACAAGAAAGTTTCTAATGGTCAAAGTTGTCTGAAAATGAAATGGGCTAGAGGGTAGAGTTCCTCTCACAGGAGTTGTCCCAGCAAAAGTAGGGTGACAGTTGACCTGGCTGTTATAGAAGGGATAGACTTAAACATAACATGGCTGATCAGGAGCCAGGTAACCAATGTGAGCTAAGGTTTATTAAAGACACTTTTCAACAAAGGTTTATTAAAGACATTTGCAGAGATGTGTGTAGGGCTAATGGAACTAACAAGAATTTTGATGCACCCAGGGGACTAGCAGAAACTAGAAGGCATTTCCACTTCATACCTGAAAGCACAGGAGGAGTCTGATTAAAAGCCAGAGCCTAGGAAAATAGGCTCTCAGAGAGAAAAAGAAATTCTAGAGAGAAGCAGCAACTGCCAGAACTGGAACAATACAGCATTCCCAGAAACAATACACCTGCACTTCTCTATCCTCGGGTTGTTCGGTTATTTGCAGTGCCACTTATTCACCAAATGCAAATGGAAGCCAGAGGCAAGCGCCTGCCAGTGACACAGTTGATAAAGGAACTAATACTGTCCACAAAGGTCAGTGCTGGAGAGCACCCAGCAGGGCAGAAGAGGGTGAAATGGATCCAGAGGGAAAACAGGATAATCAGTAGTTAGTTTTAAGGGCCCTTTATTTATTCCGAGGCAAAAAAAATCCTGTAGACTCTACAAATGAACAATTGGGAAGCGAACCTCAACTGTGGGGTGAGTGGAGCCTAGAGAAAATTGGAGCTGAGTGGATAATCTGGCTCTGTCCTTCCCACATCTTTTTCCCATGCAGCCTCACCCTCGTGCTCTCTGGTGCACACCACCAGCCATCCCTGCCCTGGCGTCCGAGAGAAGCGCACCGGCTGCGAAGCCTCCTTCCTGAGCCGGTGTTCAAGGGCGTCCCAGCTCACTGAGGGCCAGGAAGCGAGGCCTGGGCACAGTCCCGTCCGGCCCGGACGCTGGTGCCCGCGGGGTCCTCCTCGCCCTGCTAGATCGCGGCGACCATTCAGAACCCCGGCTGCCAGACAAGCGAAGCTTTCCACGTGGGCAGAGGCGACGTTGTTCAGGTGGCAAGGATCCAAGGCTGAGCCTTCCTCCCCTCTGCGTCCACCCACCGCCCCTCCCCACCCCCGACCTAGAAAAGGACACGCACACAAAAAACTTTGGCCACACTATTAATATATTCGCGTTTCCTCCCACTTTCCCAATGGGCTACCAGCTGCAGAACTCCTGAATAGAAAGCTTAATTGTGCTTTGTCATGCAGAATACCTCGATTTTCTATAGAAGGTTACAAAGGGCCATTTGAAGTATTTCTTTCTCGCCTAATAGTGAACCATTTGCATAGGGTACCTCTGCGCCTGCCAGACCCAGGTAGCTGCTCCGAAGCTCCGGGGGCCCTGGAGTAACAAAACCCAGGGCGGTTTCCAAAGGGCGCCCTACCCCGCCTCTCGTTCAGCGTTTGGACTTTTCTCTCCAATTCCCTCGGGTCACGGCCAGCCCTAGGCAGCTGATTTGGAGGACGCGAAATATGGCCTTCAGTCCGCGGGTGCCCAGCCCGTCCGTCTGATATCTTGGAGGCCTCGGGCCATCCAGGCCCTTCTAGCCTGGACCGGAGCCTCTTCTAGGCCAGGTCTACCGAACCCAGGTGGTGTTTTTCATCTTCTGCCCGCAGGTTCAGAGACCAGGCCTTTGCCCACGCTGGGTCCTCCACCCACTTGCTTCCCACGTAAGGCCCAAGTGAGGCGCTGAAGAACTGGAAGTTGATTATGATTTCGGTACCAGGGCTGCTCGTTTCTCCTGGTTGATTGACAGTGCTGCGTTCAGAATACCTTTTCTTGTTGCTTGTTTTGACAGTTCCGATCCAGGTCTGTGTGACATATAAAGCTAATAAAATTCTAATTTCATTGTTAATCTTATTTCATTGCAGTATAGGTTTTTACCCTCACACCTGCATGGCAGGGTGTAATTCCATTAATAAAAAAAATCAACATATTCATTGCATGTCTTTTCCCTGATGATATATTGTGAGCAGTGTGAGTTGAGAAAGAGCCATTTATTCCCACCGTGAATGAGCCTGCATGGGGCGGGAGCTTCACCTGCCCCTCAGTCAATTAGGAATGTATCGAAAAGTCTAGCAGAAAACGAGTTAAATTAACCGTTGGCTAATTTCCTTGTGTCCCTCCTACATAATCCCCCCTTTTCAGCTTGCCCCAGAAATTACCACATGTTGCAAGGTTCAAATAGTGCCTAATGAAACAGTGACTAAACGCTTCTCCCTCCAGCGCCACCGACGGGGGAGCCCTTTCGCCGGCCTTCAAAGCTTGCCCGGTTTCGTGGTCCTGGTTCCCGTATCCAAGAAAGAAAAAGAAAAAAAGAGACGAAAAGGAAGAGAAAGAAATTTTTGACAGGCAGGGAAAAAAAAAAAAATCTAAGCTGTCAATAACTCTCTATCCAGCGGGTGAAACTACATTACTGCCCACCCACTTCCTGCCACTGATGATGCAGTGGGATTCCAAGATGCCTGTGCCCGAAGTAGAGACCCAAGTAGGAATGGCAGCTTTAGCATCCTCCTCTTTCCCCGGAGAGCTAGGGTCCTGGGGCTAGGCGGTTTGAGCCATGGCCAGGGGAGACTGGTTGGGGAAAATGGCCAGGAGAACAAAGGGTGGGGGTAGAGGGCAGATATCAAGGCAGAAGGAGATGGAGACAAGACAGAGAAATGCAGGCAGAGACAAATCACTAGGGAAGCAAATGCAAAGGCAAAAAAAAAAAAAAAAAAAAAACCACCAGAGTAACAGCAAACACACCTCTAAGTCTCAACTCCCTTATCCCGAGTTAAAACTACATGTATGACTTAAGCAACTTATCAGCCTCTAGCCAAACGCATTTTGAAGCCCTGACGTTCAAAATCTTAATAATTAATCATTCTTATTAATTAATTAAGGAGGAAAGGAGGAAGGTGGCTGGCTGCTGCTTGACCCCAAACAATCTAAATTAGGGTTTGTGAAGGAAGTCTCCAAAAGCATGCACTCCCTCTCCTTCCTGTTCTTTCTTTTTCACAGTCTCAAAAATTTCCATTATAATCCTTCAAGGTCTGGGGCAGGCAGAGCTTCTCACCCTGCTCCATCCCTTCCCAGCAAACTGAGACCATGCTGGCTTCAGCTTCTTGGAGCTGGCTGCCACTCAGGCAGGGAGCTCTTTCCTATCGGGAGCAACTCCCACCTGCCTTTTTTGCTCTGCACCTGCTGTGGGTGGTTTCTCCTTGAACTTCAGAATCCAACTAGTTGCCTAGAATTAGTTTCGCTACGGTGCTCACAGACTAAATATTACTATATTCTCTCTCTCTCTTTCTCTCTCTCTCTCTCTCTCTCTCTCTCTCTCACACACACACACACACACACACACACACACACACACACACACACACATCTTCTCTCTCCTCTCTCCCCTTGCCTCCCTCTCGCTAGAGACTTGAGTCCCCATTTGAAATGGTGCAGCTAATACAAAGTCATCAAAGCACTATGGTTCTTGTCTTAAAGTGACAGCCTGCTTTATGAGACTGTTTGAAATACTCCCCTTGCTTTTCAATGTCTCTCTATCCATCTTTGTCTGCTCTTCAGAAAAGGGGACAATATAAAGCCCAGCCTGGCGAGCTCCCCACGCTCAGTCCTGGGCAGTGCCAACCTCCGCCTTTAAGCAGATTGAAATTGTCACTGCTTCATTAATCTGAAACTAGTTACTTTCCTAAGCACATAGCATAGACTTCCGATCTGTTAGGATTCACTTAGGGGAGCCCCTGGGGCCTTCCTGGGTTTGGGATTTAGAAGGCTCAACCAAGATACAGCAAGGGTTCAGGAAAATATAGGGTTCAGCTTGAAGAAAAGCAGTGCCCAGTACCGAAGGGTGGCATTGACATCAGTGCAAGAGAGCACAAAACACTATTTTCAGAGACAATGGGATGCCCAGGATTTTGGAGGGTACACTTGAGAATAAGTAGTCTGGCTATGGCAACAGACAAGGATATCTACTGCCACATGGAGCAGCACTACAGGTCTCACGGGCTTCAGATTTTTTTTTTTCCCCAAACAGAAGAAACTGGAATCCAAATTTCTTTGCAAGTTGGAGTTTTGCTAATCTTTTTTTTAATCTGAGTTCTGATTCAAGTCTGATTCTAAGAGACGTCTTTAGGTCCTGTGCTTCTTCGGCCTTTCCCTTAATTCCAGCCTGTGTTGCCCACTCAAGTGCCAGATGTTGGATATAGAAGCCTTGGGTCCTTGTAGAATTTCTATGAGACAAGTTGCCCCTTTTCTTCATACCCCCACCATTAACAAAAGACAATACAAAGGATTCTATTACTTTTGATATTTCTAGCTGCCTCAGAATAGCAAGTTTTTGGGTTCTATTCTATGTAGTTTAGGGAAGAGATGTGGGCATTTTTTAAGAGCTCGATTTTCAGTAATGTGAGCCTAAAGATTTATAAAATAGATTTATATTGAATTATGTTAATAGACACCTAATAAATGCACCACTTAATTGCATGGAAAAAAGTGTTCCCTTTTAAAAGGTCTGTCACCTTAACAGGTACATTCAAAGATTCCCTGTGAATAATGAAAATAGGAACAATTGCTTTGATGCACTGAGCTGCATTCATCTTCTAGGACAGCTTTGGGCTGTGTTTGGAGAAGATGGGAGGAGCTCTTTTGAAAGGAGTGATTGCTCCTTTAAACCCTATTTCCTCTAGCAAATAGGTTCTATTGGAGTGTCATTCTCCCCTCTCTCACACCCGTAAGGCTGGGCTTGAGATCCTGCCCCAGAGCTCTTCTCCATGTCTCCCCTCCATGTTCAGATTGTTTTTCCTCCCCACAACCCAACACTGAGTACCTCCCCATCTCCCTCAAAGAAATCTCTCAAGGAGTGCCATTAAAAGCGAGTGGAACCTGCAGGAAAGGTATAAGTGGGAAGCAAAAAGAAAAAGAAAGGCCAGGGGCGGTGGCTCACGCCTGTAATCCCAGCACTTTGGGAGGCCGAGGTGGGAGGATCACGAGGTCAGGAGATCGAGACCATCCTGGCTAACACAGTGAAACCCCATCTCCACTAAAAATACAAAAAATTAGCCAGGCGTGGTGGCGAGCGCCTGTATTCCCAGCTACTCAGGAGGCTGAGGCAGGAGAATGGCGTGAACCCGGGAGGCAGAGCTTGCAGTGAGCTGAGATCGCGCCACTGCACTCCAGCCTGGGAGAAGAGTGAGATTCCATCTCGGGGAAAACAAAAAACAAAAAACAAAAAACCCTGGTTAAAAATTACTCTTTTCCATCTACATCACCACCATCAATGGACCCTTTCTGTCTCTCTCACACACACACGTGCCTCATGCATGCACGCACTACACACATGCACATACAAACACCCTGGTGCCTCTGTGACCGCTTTTAGTTAGAACCACCGCCTTTCTGGCAATTGTCTGACCACAGTTAGAGTGGGCCAAGCAAACTGCATTTCTAATCTTTACCAGATATAACTGGACAGAATTGGTGGCGCGTTGTGGAGCTGGGGAGGTTAGCAATGAGGAGAGGGAGGGGGAGGTCAGATATCAAACACTTCACATCCCCAAGTTTTTTGTCTCTCCTAAAATTATTAGATATGCTTTAGGGGAGTGGGGAAGGGACTTAGCTATGATGACCACTTCAGAATAAGGACCCCAGAGGAAAAGAGGTCTATGGGCACCAGTGTCTCCATCATACGTGCCCACTGACACCCTAAGGATGGCCTACTGGGTCACTTTTGCTTTTGACCTAGTTTGCTATCAGTATCAGGCCCTTGGCCTTAGGCATTAGTTGGTGGCTGAGTGGGAGAGTGAAGGGGAAAAGTCTCTGTTCCTCCTCTATGCTCTGAATGTCTGGGCTGGGCCAGGGCATATGGGTGAGAGGTCACCCTTCCTGCTCTCCACTCTGCCTTCCACCCCCAGCTCTTTTCCTGTTTAAAGCTAATGTGAGACTTGTTCTCAAAAAGATGGACTCAACCACACTCACAGCTGGTGCTACCCACTGATTTTCTCTTGGTGGAGCAAGTTCCTGCTTTCTAATTCTCATTTTCACTCTCTTTCTTTCCATTCTTCCTTTCTTTCCATGACCTCTCTAAGAGGTCATGCTCCGGGGGGAACAGAGTTCTGTTTCTGTTTTTCAAGTGGGGCATATTGGAAACTAGTATCTAGTACTTCCCCAGGCGGAGAAATTGTCAAGGGTGACCCCATACATCTTAAACTTTCCTCTTAAATGGGTGTTTGATATCAAGATTATTTAGCTGAGAATGTGAGTTTCTGAAGGTTGGCTTAAATGTTCTTAAACTAAAGTGAAACTGTTGGTCTTTAGAATCAGACCGACTCCAAAATACCAGAGCATTATTCTGATTTTAAAACTTCAAAAACATCACCGATATTTTTTGAGGAGTGGGGATAGGGGAACATGTAAAACTTGTTCTAGCACAGTGGGAGACCTCATACTCCCTTCTGAAAGTGACCAAAAAAGTCCACTCTGCATCGGATGTCCTAGAAGGAAGACCTCCCTGGGAACCTTTTCTTCTATGGAGAGTGTTCCAACATCGAAATAGGTATCGCTCCCCACCCCCAATTTTTTTTTTTTTTTTTTTTTTTTTGGCTCTGGACAGAAATACTTTGTTTATTCTCCTTTCCCTAGGGAACTTCCCCAAAGATCGAAGCCAGAGGTGCTGGGGCCATCCAAGGCAGATCCAAACTATCTAACCAGGGTTGGCGCTGCGGCTATCTGTGGCATGGCAGAGCTGGGCCCACCGCACACGGTACCAGGTGTTCCAAGTGCGTGGCTCCGCAGGGCCTGCGAGCCGGGAGCCCAGAGCTGGGCGAGGCTTAAGAACTGTGATCGGGGCTAGTCATGGACATAGGGGAGGGCTAAGCCCGAGCGCGGAGCCCCAGAGGGGCCGGGCTGGGTAGATGGGACAGGGACCAGAGGGGTCTCCCCACAGCCCAGAGGAAGCTTAGCTTTGGGCAAGAGCGCAAAGAGCTGCAGCAGGAGCTCTTTGTGCTTCTTACTTTCCCGGGTGGAAATACTCTGCTTAAACTCCTGTTCTTTGCGCCTGCAAACTCCCTTCCTCCCACCTCTGTTCTCGCGCGCGGAGAGACCTGCTTCTTCGGAAGAAGGAAGACAGGATCTTTTCGAAAGGCAGCCGGCCTACGCCTCCTCCCTTTCGTGGCGGGCAGGGTGAAGAGCCCGGAGCTCTGTGTATGAGAGACGGGAGGAAAGAGATTCAGAGGTTTGAGCCTCCCAGGCCCGGCAGTAGTGAGCCGGCTGTCTGGGACCTCTATGCAGGACAGAGCTCAGCACATTGTACAAAGCCCCTGCAGCTCCCTTTTCAGCCTGACGCAGTGCGGGCCCTCCTCCCTATGTCCCTTACCGGAACGAAGAGGAATCTTCCTTCTGAGCCTACTCTGTGTGTGTGTGCGTGCTAAAGACAACACTCAGGGAAAACGGTGGCCAATTTTAGAACCCCAACCGCACCTGGTGAGATTCAGTCCCACCGGCCTCAAGTAAATCAGACCTAAAGCCCTTGTGTATGTGTGTTGTCATTAACTCCTGTGGCTTGAACCTATTGGGTGGCATCTTTATAGAACCTAATCAGAAATTACACTAGTCGAGGATTAGTGGGGCTCAGCTTGCAGGGAATGCGACCTCTTCATTTTCCTGTTTCCAGCTTCTTCACTTCTCTCCCTAAGAAAACAATCCCAGGCTGCACTGAGGAGAGAGCCAGGTTGCCCTGCAGAGGGAAGAGCTAGAATTAATTATCTGGGACCAGGCTTAAAGAAAGTGATTCTGCTAGGCTTTGGGAAGGGGTTGGGGGGAGGGCGGGGACTAGAAGGGAGCCAAATGACTGAACGTTAGGGAGACCAGGAAAAGAAAACCCAAAACTCACAGATCTAAAGGCATCTCTGGGCTGCTTTGAAAAAGTGAGATTATAAATCTTTGAACAGAATACTTCCCGTCCCTGACTTTTTGTTTTCTCGACATTGAGGGAAACCCTCTAATTTTGCTTGCAGCATTGTTTTTAAGTTTCCACTGTTTGCTTCTGACCTGTTTGATGGATTGTTTTCTTCCTAAAATTATTCTGACTCTACAAATTCCTTCACATAATTCAAGTTTTCGTACTGAGAGAAATGAGGAAGTAGAAAGAAGAAAACAAATACTAGATGGGGGATTTTCACCCTTCCTTGCTAATTAAAGGTTTACCTGTCATTAACTGTCAGTGCCATTCTAAATGGAATGATTTGTCCCATCAACTGTGAGGAGGTTGCCTATTTTCAGGATGGAGAGGCACTACCTGGTAGATGCCATCGTGACTAAAGGTGTCTCTTTGGAAAGAGTTTTTGTTACATAGAAAACCTATTGAGCCACAAACTCCCACAGTCAAGAGACCCACATTACCAAGTTCTTACTCAACATTTTCATTGAAGTCCTCAGACAGCTTTTTCCTGTACCTGCCTTTCTCTAGACATTGGAGGAGGGGGCAGGAGAAGATAGGGAGATCAAACACCACAAATTTAAAATTCTGGTTTTTGTTTCATTTATTTAAATAAATATAAATATAAATTTTATATAAAACTATTCACATACAAAGGGACTTCCAGTGACTTAGATTTTAAATTCTCCTCAGGTGAAATTTCAGAAAGCAAGACCTACAGGGTCTAATTTTCTAAATTATTTTCAACTTGGGTATTTTTGTTTGAAAACGACAACAGAAAATAATCAATAAACCCTGTATTCTTATCGGGTTCTGAAAGAGAGTAGGGATGGGGAAATGACATAAGCTTTCAAAAACCCCATACAGTGTTAAACTTAAAAAAAACCTGTTTTTCCTCTGTTATATGATGAGAATGAGTTGAATTATAAGTTATTTACATTTTTATAAAACAATCTATAACTTCTAATTGGAGCCCCAGATAAACAGGTCAAGAAGGAGACACGAAGGTTCAGGCCCAGCTTGTCCATTCCAGAACATCTAGGTTCGTTTATTCTCCAGATGGGACCACTGCAATGAGCAAGGATTTGGGCCCCTGGGTACCCCAAGGTTGGCGTTGCCTGGTCTGCCAGGAGCCGGGGATGTGAGGGAGGAGGCTCTTCCTCATAAGGGGGAAATCTCCTTGTCATCGTTGGCAGAGGCCGGCGACAGGGAGTCCTCATCCTCGGAGCGCGCGTAGTGCACCTGGCTCCCGACGCACTTGCAGCCTGCGTGACTGTTCCTCTGCGTGCCTTTCCCCTCCTTCTTGTGCTTCACTCGGCGGTTCTGAAACCAGATTTTCACCTGCTTCTCCGACAGGTTCAGGTAAGTGGCGATTTCGATCCTCCGGAGTCGAGACAGGTACATGTTGGAAGAGAATTCTCTCTCCAGCTCCAGGAGCTGCGTGCTAGTGAACGCCGTCCTCATCCTCTTGCCGTTGGGTACCTGGCTGGCGTCAGAGCCTCCTGCGGACCGGCGAAGAGAGGGTCGAGAGGTAAGGCTCGGGCAAGGCGCTCCCACCCCACGTACTAACCAGGACGCATTTCAGGGACCCATTCAGGGAAGCCCAGCCGAACATCTGTATCTCTTTCCCATCTCAAGGCACGTGGTTGCTTAGCGGGGAAGAAGAGAGACGTGCAAAGCAAATAAAGGTCTTCGATGTACAGGACGCGAAGTCCCAGGATTAAAGAGGGATAGGGGCTTGCACTATCTGATCGTCTCTCTGAGCCTAGCGGAGAAGCGCGCAGGCTTGGCCAAAAACGTAAAAACGCTTTAGCCAGCCCCGACGCGGGGATGCCACACGGTTTCAAATACACCCACCCCAAACCCCAAGCAGTTAACCTCCAGTTTCTCCGGGGTGACATTCGAAGTCCCTAAGGCCCCAATACTAATAAGGCAATACTCGAGCACCTAGTACTAGGAGTAAAACGCACCAGGCTGAGTGGAGAAGCTGGCAAACTAACTTCCACCTTCGTGGAACCTCTGTGGCCGACTCTACAGTTACACTAAAAGCCCCTCCTCCCTCTTCACCCTGTCCCCGGGCTCCCACTTCCTCCACTGGAGGTGGAAAGTTTGCCCCAGGAGCGCGAAAGCCGTGGAGCACAGGTGCCCCAAGACCCCGCCCTACCCATGGTGAGGCAGTGGAATCTCCGCGGGTCCGCCACGTTGTAGGTGGTGGCGGCGCAGACAGGTGCATGATGTTGCGGGTGCCCCAAGGCCGCCGCGGCGGCTGCCGCCGCTGCTGCTGCTGCCGCCGCCGCGGCCGAGCCAGGCTGCTGGGGCTGATGGTGGTGATGGTGGTGCTGCTGCGGGTGGTGGTGATGGTGCGCATGGTTCACCCGCGGGCAAAACTGCGCGTCCCCAGGAGCCGAAGAGAACTGACTCTTAAGCAGAGGCAGTGCCCCTGTGGCCCCCGCCACCCCACTGCCTCCGGCCGCAGTAACCCCGGCCCCTGCGCTCCCGCTGCCGGCGCCCACAGACCCCCGAGAGGAGTGCAGGTGCGAAGTGACGCAGAGAGGGCACACGCAGAACGCGCCGCTCTTGCGGGACGGGCAGCCGGGGCCGGACACGGACATCACCAACGGGGACGGCATGCCAAGCGGGATGAAGAAATCCGGCCCGGGGTGTGGTTCAGGCAGCGAGGGCGCAGGCCGTGAGGAGTCCTTGATGATGAGCGAGTCGACATAGAAGGAGCGCGACATGTCGAGAGGGGTTGGTGGCTGGAAGCCCCGGCGGGTCGCGGCGACCCCTCTCCTCTAGTGTTCTAAGCTCTGCCCTGGAAGCCGGGCACACACGGGCAGTGAAGCCCTTGGGGACGCAGAGGTGTTGGCGTCTGGGCTGGGAACAAAGGGGTCCCCGGAGAGGGTTGGTCCTCACGTCCCCCGCCCGGCGCCCCGGCTCGGGTATTTTATAGCCCCCAACCCCGGCACGTGATGCTGCGGAGTACCGCTCGGCTCAGGCTCCTCGGCAGCTCCCCACCCTCGGGATAGGCTGCCCGAGTCACAACAGAAGCCGCGAGGAGGGGCGGGCGCGCGGCGGGGAAGAACTCGGGGGAGGGGGATGGGGGAGACTTTGCAAAGTGTAGGTTTTGTTAATTTCCCGGGGAGGCCGGCCTCCTCCCCCTCTTTCTCCACGCTTTACCGAGAAATCACAGCGCTGCATCCTCCATCCCACCCCCTCTCGCTACTCTGGCCCCAGCCCAACTCTTACCCACGCCCCGCCGCAGAGCGTACCAGGTGGGGACTTGGAGGCCTTTTTAATAGGAATGCTCGGTGTTCCCAGCTCCTCTGTGGTAGGGGTGGCTGCGGCGCGGTGAAGTGTGAGGCCTGCGGTTTGGAGCAGGATTGTGCGGGCGGCGGACTGGCAGTCTTCCAGTCCCTGAGCGCAGCTCTGGCCACGGTTACACCTATCCCTGTCCACAGCTTTTGGACTTGGCAGAGGTCATTCAGGTGGTTAGTTCAGGACAGTCCGGCGCAGAACAGTGAGGCCTCCCAGCTAAGAAGCCGTCAAGCTTTTCACGCTGATATTGGACAAGGTCTAAAGTGGCTTTGTACTTGGGGCCCTCCTGGGGCCACTCAGACCAACGACCCTTCCTTGTTTCCCTTTCTGATCGGCGCCTCCCACTTCCGCAGAGAGAGAGAGAGAGAGAGAGAGAGAGAGAGAGAGAGAGAGATGTTGAAGAATCATCCTTTTCTTTTTCCAAATAGTCAACACCATGGCATTCCCGGGCAGCCCTACAAACTCCATCCTGAAGATTTTGGAGGGAGGACCTCAAACACCAAGCCCTCCTAAAGACGGAGCAGGGATTAGATAGACCTTCGCTCTGGGTCTGAGGATTTCCTGTCCCCTCATTTTTACCAATCTTGGGCAACTTAGCAAGGCTAACCAGGAAGCACTCTTTCCTCTGCATCCTAAGAACCTAAAAAGGATGAAGAGAATTCAGCCACCCAGGGAATCTTGCCTCTGATTGGCAGAAGAGGCTTTGTAAGGGAAATCTCTTTGGTCCATGGAAGTTTTGCGAACCCCTCACTACCCGAGAAGGGGTGGCTGCCAAGCTATTGGGACTATTGATCTTTGGAGAAGGCAAGGCAGCAGAGGTGGCCATTTTCTCTCTTCATTTCCCCCTGCAGAAAATCTGGTTGGGGCCATGAGGTTGGGCAATAGCTACAAGTCTGATCCTTTTTCCAGAACAGCTAACTTCAATCCTGAGTTCATGATGGTGCTAAGAAACTTAGAGACAGGACTCCCTCCACCTGAGAGAACAAGGTGCCCAAATCCAGGAGAGTGCTAGCTAGAGGCACGGCTCTGTCTTTCCATCCTCTGTCTTCCCCTCTCCATCTCTGTGATGGTCTCTCTTGCCTGCTAGAGAAGTGTAATTGGGTTGTAGGGATGCCCCGCTCTGGGGAGCCCAGGATTTATGGATGGCAATTAAAGTTTTATGAATTGCAGCTGAGGCTGGTTATTGAGCTATTTGAATGTGATTAGAATTCAATTAGAAAGCGGTTAGTGGACGGTGGGTCTCTGGAGTGTAAACAGACAGCTATTCCAGAAATGTGCTAATCCAACATCTTGTGACAACAATTAAGGAGTCTCAGGGCTTAACAGGGGGCAGCTCAGCTGTAACTACTTTTGTACCACAAGGTTTGCAGACACTCAGGCTCACCCCAGCCCACCATTGTTCATGACTGGAGGATCTAGGCAATCCCTGAAATCATTTCAGCCCCAGGAAGAAGGCTTGGAGCCCACTGATGGAGACTGGCAATAAAAAAAAAGTACCCTGCTGAATAGCAGGATATTTTTTACAGACCTAAACTGTCCGAATAGATGACTCGATTTCCCCTATTCACTTTGCAACTATACATGCATATATAGATATAGATGTAGATACTCTTTAAGAATAATAGCTTTTTCTCTTTTCCTCCTCTGGGTTAGGTACCAGGTTTTCCATGGTCTGTTTTGGGCTGATGATTTGAGTCACAAAGTTCCCAGCGGTTTGGGGTGTGCTCAGAGGAAGAGCTCCTTTGCTAAAGTCCTGGAAATTGCACCCTTGTGCAGACCATTTTACTTTAGAGAATCTTAACTATGCAAGAGGCTTGTGCATCTTATTCAATTTGTGTCTTACTATGGAAACTTTCATTTTTCAGTGCCAAGGAATTTTGAAAAATGTGAGGGGCTCATGGGGTTTCCTAAGGGCTTCAAGGGGAGCAGTGGTTTCAGACCAGGCTAAGGCTGAAAGCAAGACCATGTCTGAAAAACTTGCCCCTTAGGGTACTTGGTTAATTGCTTCAGCCCACCAAGAGCAAGTATACTGGAATCCTATTTCTTGCATAGTCTCTGTCCACTCTGACTCATTTCTCTAGTTCTCTTTGGATCTCAGTGTCTGCCAGTCTCTCTCCCTCCTCCTTTTCTGAGTCCAGCCCCCATCTGGCCCTACTTGCCTATCCCCTCCTCAAAGGAAGCCTACCCTCCATGCCCCCAGGGCAGCACGGCCCCCCAACCACCCATCCACTGGCCCTGCCCAGCCCTACCATTCCCCAGAGTGCAGTGCCCTGAACCAGCAGGAGACCCCAAGTTCAGCTTTCTTTTCCTGAGAGGGAGCAGACAGACCGTTGGCGTGTGCCCATGGTGCCTGAGCCGCCACACAATTTTATTTCTCAGTGATTCTGTCTGATAAAATTTCATCGTCCATTAAGTAATCCCCAAAATGAGAGCTCTTATGAGCCTATAATGAGCTCTAATTGCCACGACTCCGGGAGCCACGTGGAAGGATTTATTTGGTATTAAGCAGTTGGGTACAGAGTACAGGCTGTTACCTAAGCCATTACTTTCATAATTCAAGGAGAAAATTAGTTCTTTTAAAGGAAGGGGGAAATCTTTTTATTATCTCCCTCTTGCTCGGGACGATGGTGGATGGTTTTGTCTTCCTTGAGTGCAAGACAGTGTCACATATGTAATGGTAACAAAATTGTTCTTTGTACTTCCTTCTGGACAGGGCTCTCCACCCTTACCCTCAACTTAGAAAAAAAATCAAAGCTGTTCTAGAAAGAACGGCAGAGGCATGGCCTTCTTGTCTCTGGATTGTCCACCCTGAGCCTGGGTGAGCAGTTTCCTTTCAGCCCAACCTTGAGATTTGAATTCTTAGTTCTAGCTTTCAAAAGGTCTCCAGTACTTCTTCCCAGCTCTGCAATGGCACCTGACCTGAACCCCACACTCCTGTCTCACTTCTCTTTCTTCCTGTTTCCTTTCAGGGGCAAAGTCAGGGAAAGTAAAGGGCGGGGACTTAGCGTTGCTTATTCAACAGGCCCCAGAGTTCTGACCTGTTCCAGTGCTTAGCTGTTTTTTTCAGGCTGTAACTCCCACTTTGCCCCTCCCTCTGTGTCCTCCAAAATCCTCCCTCCCTTTCATCCCCAGTCTTTTTTTCTCTTAGTTTCAGCATTTGCCCACATGGTTCTCCAGCTCCAAATGGAGGCTGCAGGCTGGGCAGGACAGCCCGGGAGTTGGCGGGGCCGCCTCGGATTTATTTGCTCCTCTTACATTGATTTCATATTAGTTTCCAAAGCGATGAATGATCTCAAAGCTGGGTTTTGTTAGCCGAACACAAACAGGAGACAGGACTTACTTGCCCCCAGCTCCCTTTAATGAGGTCATTATCAAAGCGTGAACAAGTCTATGAATGTTTTATTGAAAGTGCATCGTTAACTTGTATCCATCCTTTTCTCCGAGTGGCATTGTGATATTGCTGTCTGTGGCACATCTTACCCGATATAGCCCGAGATTTCCCCATTCTCTGTAACCAGGCAACCCTTTCTGAATACCCAAAAATTGAAAAGAACCGCTTAGTCTTCAAGAAAGTCCTCAATAATAGTGGAAAAGAACAAAGATCCAGGAGACAACAAAATGCCACAGGGGTGACTTTTCATGAGCAATTATCTCTCATTAATCAGAAGAACAGCTGCAATATTAATTTTCTCTCTTTCTTCCTCTCTTTTCACAGTCCCCAACATTTGAATAATCATAAATTTTGATTTTATGAAGGAGTCACATTTTCAGGGGCTGGAGGAAAGCAGCTACCTAGGTGAAGACAAGGAGAAAATGCTCTCATTTTATTTTATTTTTTGTTTGGGTAAAGCTGCCAACAGAGCAAAATGGAAAAAATAAAAATAAGGAATGCCAGAGAAAATGCCCCCCCTTTCTTCTTCTAGATAGCTGTTGAGAATAAGGACTCTTTTCTCCCCCACCCTCCCCTCACAACTACCCCTCCTTTCTTTCCTCCCCCCACCCAGACCCATTCCCCAGTTTTGCTCTGAGCAGGGCGGAGGGAAATGTCCCCGGCGACTGGCGTGGGAGTTTCAGCCCGGTTTCTCCCCTTTTAACTTGCAAACGTGAAGCCAAGCGTTGTGGATCTGACCAAAGAGACACTCTTTGGGCGTAACTTGCATTGTGGCCATCAAAAGCCCGCCAGCCTTGGATGAACTGAGACGTGTATTCAGCAGAAATGGGGCGCTCGCTCTCCTTTCAGGCTCTGGAGAGGCAATTGTTCACAGGATGTGTAGCCAGGGTGGAAAACGTGGGTCCCCAGATAAGGCTATAACCTGCAGACGAGCTTGGGGGAGTTAAAAGAATCTCATTAAAGCTCCGGCTGCAATTAGCAAATACACACTCATAGAGAACTCAAGCTCCTCTTGAAAAGCTGTGGGTCAAGATGAAAGAGGGCAGTTGAGAGCTAGTCCCCACATTCTTGCACTGCTTGAGTGATGGGGGGCTCAGGAGCCAGGCTATTCCTTCAGCTGCCCCAATGTTGTTAGTTTTAATGCAAGGCCAGGGAAGGCCTTTCTAGAGGGAGGGCAGGCTGTGGGCCCTGTGCTCATGCACCACCAAAAATAATCTTGCTTCTCCCTGGTGTTTATTCAGAACGGATGGGCTTTTGAGAAACCTGAATTCGCCTTTGTGCTCACCACAGTTGCAAGAGTTCAATTCGGCCCTGAGAAGAAGGGGCGGGGCGGGGAGGTGGGGAGTGGTAGGGGAGGTCTTCTGAGAAATAAGTGAGGGGTTTGGCTTAGAATTTCAGGAACAACCCAGTCGGAAAAAGTGTTGATGGCGCTTAATGCCTGCCACACAGCCCCTCTGCTCCCCACTTCACTTTAATTAATATTCGCCCACCCCCAAATCCTCAAGCTGAACAAGGCATCCCTCTCCCACCCTCAGAGCTCTCCTCTGTCATCAGAATAAAATTTATTGAGTGCCTACTCTGTGCCCAGCGTGTGCTAGGCACTGCAGGGAGCAGGCCTGAAAAGGCCAAGACAGTATCCAATAGAATATTGTTTCATTTTAGTAACAATGACCTGAGGTGGGGAACAATTATCCGGATAATTGAAGCAAATGCTTCACCTCCCTCCCTCCCTCTCCAGTTCTCCGGGCACTTACTATTTTTTACTACCCTATTCAGAGATGTGGTTTTTGTATTGGAGGGCTGGCGGGGGAGGCAGGGAGTGTGTAAGAGAAGGGTTGAATTATTCACATGCATACCAATTCCCCATTTCCCTTGGTCTAAGTTTTCTAAAAGCTTGGAGCCAAAATAGCTGCTTAGTTATGGGAACAAAGACTTAACAACAAAGAAAGTCACTAAAATAAGAGCCATCCTTTATAATTTTTAGGAGTTCAGCCCTTCTGGTTTTTGATCTTGGTTATCTACAAAAATCACTTGGAGGGCTTTATAAAAATACTGATTACCTAAGAGATTTCGATTTAATGATGTGAGGCTGGAACACGGCCGGGTGGAGGTGAAGGGAGAGACAGGAGACAACCAGAAATCTGCATGCGGTTCTGATGTAGTTGAGAAATAAACGATAAATCCTGCCCACTACGCCCTCCTATCATGGAATCTGAAGAGAGTAATTTAACTTCTTTGAGCCTTATCTGGTCATCTGATAGTTGGAAAGTGTATATTGAGCGCCTACTATATACCCCAGGCTGTGCGCCAGGGAATTCAGTAGCACAAGACCCGCACCCGGGGAGTTTCCAGGTTAAGCAAGTCAACAAATTAACTCGGAGCTGGTGAGTTAAAAAGGTCGTGTGAATATGAAAGAAAAGCTCAGGGGGCTCTGGGTGATGATAAAACCGAAGCTTGAAGTGACATTTAAACGGAGACCTACAAGATGTACGGGTGTTGGCCTGGGAAAGAGGGATGGGGGATGCGTTCCGGGCCACCGAAGGGTGCTCAAGGGAGCCTCGGAGAGTTTTTCTTGGTTAATTGCAAAAACTGAAAGGAGACCAAGGAAAGTGGAGAAAGAATTTCAGTTTCTGCATCTGTAAAATAGAGAAAATGCCGCCGTCTTCGAGTTTTTTGTGAGGAATTAAGGACTGCCTAACACCGGGCCTGGTGCCTGGTAAGGCTCGTGGCTTCTCTTGTTGGTTTTATTATTATCAGGGACCTGCAGCTCCATGGGCTCTTGAAGCTTGTAAATTAGGTATCAGAGTCCCTGGGCTTGGCAACCAGGAGCCAAGAAACCGCTGCACAATCATCTGTCCGTCCCCCGCGCCTTTTCCGGGCCGAGTGTTGCTCTCTAAGGCTCCTCCACAGCCTGGCGCTCACACCCTGAAGGCACCCAGTGTGGGGTTTTTCTAGCCTTTGGTTTCTGGACATACCTGCGTTCAGCAGCTACATTAACCTCGCCTGCTAGGGGAACCTCGCTACTCCTTGCCCGCATCAAAGGCTCTGGCTTCCTGGCCGCCCCACTTGGGACTGCGCTCTACATTTCAAAACGTTCCTATGATGGTAGAAACCTCCCAGCTTTGCTGCACACCGACCTGCTTTGCATAGGAGGAAAACAGTCGCCATTCGAGTATATGACAATACTCGTAGCTACATTTTTTCCGAGCTCTCACTATGTGGCAGTTCCTGAACCAAGAGCCTTGCCTGCTTGACCTCATTTAATCCGCACAACAGCCCTCCCAGATAAAATGCCATTATTTTATCCGAATTATGTTTGCGGAGAACCCTATTTGACCTATTGAAGTTCAAAGACTAAACCAAGGTCACACAGCTAGTGATGGCAGAGAGTCTTAGGCACTAAGCAATACTAACCACCTAATAACACCTAGCATTTATTGAACACCTACTCTATGCCTGGCAGTGGGTTAAGACTTTAATGCTTCCTTTCTTTCTCACAGCAACCCTGTGAGGTAGGTGCTTTTATTACTTCCTTATTTGTTGGCTGTCCATTTGTTAGTGTGGTTTTCCTATATATTAAAAGTTTCTGATGGCCAGTCCAATGTGGCCCATATGACAGAAAGGGCACGGACTGAAATTAGAATGAGGACAGGGAACATGATTGTTTTTATTCAACTGTGCCCAGAACACAGTAACCGCTGAAAAATATTCGGAGTGGATGAAATCAGTATTTTATTATTTAATTCAAAAGCCCTCATCATAATCAATCCATGTGCTTGTTGACTGCAAACTGCTCCTGGGCAGAAACTGGGTCTGTTTTATATATTCACCAGTGTATGCCAAACGTCCAGCCCAGAGGTAACATATATTAGGATGGCAATTAATATTTGTTGAATGAATGATTCCTTATTTCAGATAGGAAACGGAGGCTCTGAAACACGGTAACCTGGCCAAGGTCACATAGCAAGTGGCAGAGGGAGAATTCCAACCATAGTTTCTAACGCTGACTCCCTTTTTCAGCCTCCTGAGCTGTGTCCCCGGGGCATAGGGACAGGGCGCGGGAACCCGGCGCTGCGCGGCCAGGGACGGTCGTAAGTCCGTCCTCACTTGCCCCGGTCCCACACCCGTGCGAGGCCAAGGGAGGCAGAAGAAATGAGAGGCTGGAGAAGGCGCTCCGAGGAAGAGGGTAAACAGGTTCTGGGGCTGCGCAAGGCGCTCTCTGAGCGACAGCTCTACCCGGCGCTCTTGCTCCCACGGCTCTAGAACAGCAACCTACTCCTTTCCTCCAGTCTCGGTCTCCCTGGGTCTCCGCCACTCTCTCTTCCTGGCTAACTTATTTCTCACTGGGTAACCAAGGAAATCTAAGCTATCGCACTGACCCCACAGCCTCAAAACAAGCCCATCTGCAAAGGCCACCAAACACCAAACACCCGCGCCCACACCCGGCACAGCGTACTCTCCGCAACGGATGCGCATGCGCGAGTGAGGCGGCCGAGTTCGCGTGTGAGTCTGTGCGCATGCCTGAGTGTAACTGGGTAGGGTGTCCTTAAGTGTGTCTGAGCGCAAGCGCGTGTAAAGAGCGAAGGAGAGGTGGGGGCGAGTGTGCATGAGCGCGAGCATGAGTGTGCTGTCGAGAATGAGATTAAGGTACGTGGGCGTGATGGCGTGTGAAGAGGTGAAAAATGAATTAGAATGAGGGCAGGGAATGAGATTTTCTTTTTTTATTTTTAAATTATTTCAATAGTTTTTTTGGGGGAACAGGTGGTGTTAGGTTACATGGATAGGTTTTTTAGTAGTGATTTGAGATTTTGGTGCACCCATCACCCGACTAGTGTGCACTGTACCCAATGTGTGGTCTTTGATCCCTGTGCGCGTAGCTGTGTGAGTGAAGCGTGTGTTTGGGAGCATGGGTGTATGTGAATATATGAGTGTGTGAATGTGTGACTGTGAGGAATACGAGAAACTGGGGGTGTGCACAGGGTGAGTGGGGTGTGAATGAGAGTGTGAGAACGTGCGTAGTGAGAGCATGAGTGTGTCTGCGTGTGCCCGGCCTCTCGAGCCCCGCCTCCCGGCTAGGAACGCCTTCCTCTCGGTGAGGTGCGCAGTGGGCGCAGACCCGCTCTGCTGGTATTGGAGCCTGGCGTGGGCTGGGGCTTGAAACTGGCGTCACTCAGCGAGCCAGAAAGGAGTGGGCGGGAGTGTCTGGGGAGTGCGCTGTCTCCCCATATAGAAGCCTGGACACGCTAAGTAGGAGGGGCTCTGGGAGTATTGCCTCGATGTCCTCCCTTTCACCTGCCCCTAGTATTGCTTACCCACCTGTGGATCATCTTTATGTTCATGAACTCAGGGAGCATCCATAGTGTGCCTATGGTATGCCAGGCTCTACTTGGGCTTGGGAAACCATGAGAACAAGATAGCTTAAATCTCATTCGTTTTGGAACTTCCACAGGGCCTTTTATTAATGTGTAACCAGCTTGCAAAATGCCAGTCATACGCAAGTTTTGGCGCCTCTCTCCTCAAGCAGAGGGGCATGGAGATTATGAGACAATGACGGTAATAAGACGATGCATTGAAATCAGTGCAATCCATTTCATCTCCAACCCAACCTCACTCTTTAACTGCACCACTGAGCTTGGGATTGGGTTTAGGAGGTCCTGGATGTGAATCCACCTTCTCTCTGACCATGGAAATAATAATGACCCGCTTCTCACAGGATGGTTGTGAGCATTAAATGAGTTAAGTCATGACATCTCTTGGAACAATGCCTTGCACATACTTAGCGCTCAGTATACAAACTATGATGATGTTGATGTGTGATGACGTTCCCTGAGTCTGATGGAATGTTGTGAGGAAAGGAGGAGGATGTGTTTGTGAGCTACAAAGTTTAAGGGATTATTTCTGGATTTAAATT
Organism: Macaca nemestrina; assembly: GCF_043159975.1. Classification (NCBI taxonomy): domain Eukaryota; kingdom Metazoa; phylum Chordata; class Mammalia; order Primates; family Cercopithecidae; genus Macaca; species Macaca nemestrina. The sequence goes on along the minus strand of NC_092127.1, from coordinate 117,052,704 downwards.
AAATTAGGCCAAAATTAAATTAGGCTAAAAATTAAATTAGGCCAAAATTAAATTAGGCTAAAAATACAAAAATTAGCCAGCATGGTGGTACACACCTGTAGCCCCAGCTACTTGGGAGGCTGAGACAGGAGACTTCTTGAACCTGAGAGGTGGAGGTTGCAGTGAGCCGAGATTGCACCACTGCACTTCAGCCTGGGCCACAGAGCGAAACTTCATCTAAAAAAAAAATACATATGTATATAATAAATTAATTAAATTGTGTATAATTTATACAGGTTGAGTATCCTTTATCAGAAATGCTGGGGACCAGATGTGTCTGAAGATTTTGGATTTTTTATGGTTTTGGAATATTTGCATGTATATAATGAGATATCTTGGAAGGGGACCCAAGTCTAAACACAACATTCATTTATATTTCATACACAGCTTATTTAGTGTACATAGCCTAAAGGTTTTTTATACAATATTTTAAATAATTTTTTGCATAAAGCAGTATGTTTTAAGTACTTGTATGTGGAATTTTCCACTTGTGATATCATGTTGGTGCTCAAAAAGTTGCAAATTTTGAATACTCAGCCTGTATTACATTCTCCTCTAGCATCTGGCTAGTATTATAGTATCAGATACTCCATCTTTCTCCTTTACTGTGACTTCTTTTCTTCTACCAGTGTTATCAAAAGTGCTGTTACCAAGGGAAATAAAAATGCAGCAAGAACCTATAGGAGCTGAATATTCTTTTAGGCAGCTTTGGAAGCATTTTTAGTCCTGTTAAAATGGAAGGGAGTATTTTCACAGTGGCACAAAATGAATGCTGTAATTTAACCTTGTGAGCAAAATTTCTGATTAAATATGACATAGGAGATATGTTTCCCGATTAGTCATGTACCTACCTGGAACAAAGTATTGTGTAAACAATTGCAACACATGCTTATTTTTATTTTAGAGAAGCTGACTTATTAAAAACATTTTTTGATATTTTGATCAAATATTTTGATCACTATGTATAGTATATGTATATAGTGCATATATATGTGTGTATAAATATATGGAGCGCAGTGATGGGATCATAGGTCACTGCAGCCTTGAACTCCTAGGCTCAAGCCGATCACAATATAATTTTGTTTAAAACCAAAAGGAACATTTTTAAAGATTGGATTTCATTATTGAGATGTTTTCCCAAGGAAAAAAAAGTATCAAAAAGAAGGCTTGAAAGATTGGAGAATTGATTGCCGATCTAGGTTCTCGAATTTAACAGCGAGAAAGGAATTCTGTCCTTATGTAACTGACCTATCTCATGTTATAACTAGGGAAACTGAGGTCTCGAGGGATGAAATTGTCTTAGTGGTCAGTCTCTCCTACAGTCACCAGATAGGACCATATCAGCTTTGTTCCTCTACCTCCAGTTTTACACACGTGCAGGAAGATGCCCTGGAAACTAGAAGAGAAGGTACAGGAGTTCCAGGTTTCTGCATTATCCGCAGGTCTCTGTTGCTGGCACCTCCATCTTCTGATGACTCCTGCCCAAATCCTTTTAATCTTCTGTGACTCCTCTCTTGCTCTTTCTCTAATCCTGTACATTTAACCCATCACACAGTCCTGATGGCTTTATCTTCAGATGCAACTGGAAACTGACCACTTCTCCACATTCCAACCACTATCACAGGGGTCCAAGCCATCACCACTGCGTAGTGATGACTGGGTTCATTCTTCCTGTACTTGCCTTTACAATCTGTTCTCAACAGAGCAGCCAGAAGGATCCTTGTGAAATAGAAATCTGATCAGGTCAAATCAAGAACAAAAGGCTCTCCATGATCCCACCATGGCTATCTCTGACTACTCCAACCACTGACCTACTTGGTCCCTCTGTTTTCCTTGCTGGTCTGGCCCTTTCTGGCCTTCCCCTCTGTTGAGAACTTTTCCCCTACAAGCCCACACATGTCTTACTTCCTCACCTTTAGGTCTTTCCTCCAAAGGCACTTTCTTTTTGTTTCTTTTTTCTTTTTTCTTTCTTTTTTTGCTTTGAAATTTAGAAATAAATTTTAAGATCTGAAATGTAATTCCTATTATATTTGTAATTTGTATTCACACACTCATTCACACACACCCCTGCTCCCAAACACCTACACGCTTCACTCACACAGCTACGCTGACAGGGATCAAAGACCACACATTGGGTACAGTGCACACTGCTCGGGTGATGGGTGCACCAAAATCTCAGATGAAAGGAATTTGTAATAGGAAATGTAATATCAACTTTTCCAGAAAACTGTGGCTTACACAATAATGCATTGCCTCTATTGTGTTACAATGTGCATTAGACTCAAATACAAAAACCATGAAACAAACCACCATCCTTCAACAATTTGAGCAAAGATAGAATATATGTGGAGTGCAGTGGTGGGATCATAGCTCATTGCAGCCTTGAACTCCTAGGCTCAAGCCAATCACATATTGTTGATCCTAAGGAACAACATAGATGGATTTGCAGAGGATGGGCTGTTTTACTTCAAGCACCATTAAAAAAAAAAAAAAAAAAAAAAAAGAACAATGCATGGGTTTTTGGGTATATACATTAAATTGAACCTTTGGCACTAGGAGTCAGGGCATTTTGTCATGTAGCATTAACACATATTAGAAAATTGTGTAGTGTCAAAGGGGTAGAACCACCAGCATTCAAGCAGTGTTGTCAACTAGGCAATAAAGTGTTCTGCTGAATGTTTCTTCTTTGTTCTAATTACTGTATACCTGGTAGCAACTTTGAAATGAGAAAAGGAACTTACACTCCTTTTATTTTCTGTTTAAAACAGAACAGAAAACAAACTGAAACTTAAGCCCTGTTATACATTAACAATGTTAAAGAACATCAATTTTACAAGAAAAAGACTAAGATCAAAAAGTGTTTCCAGATCTCAGGCAAATAACAGGGAGTGGTCTATAGACTAGCACAGGGCTTTGTGGTAGTACTTAGCAGAAGCTACTTTGTCATCACCACCAGTAAACATGGATGCAGAATTCTTTGCCAGATATTTTAGGAAATCATGCAAATAGCCCAACAATAACGCAAGGCTCTTCTCGTCAAGGGATGTATAGGCCAACATTTCTCCAATTGTTACAAATAACCTCAGTAGGTATGTGCTCCTTAAACCTGAGACACAGGAGCATCGGGGTGAGCCAAGAGGATTTCTGCATACTGGGGCATCTCAAATTTGTAGAGCACCTAATTGTGTAACATCACGTCGAAATATTATTTTATTCTTGCCACAACTTCATTAACTGCCTATGCCTTATTATCGATGTTTCCCTGTGATTTTTTGCAATTTGCATACTCCTTTAGAATTGCATCTACATTTTGCTTAGCGGGAAGTTAAAACAGCTGCTTCTGCTTGGTAACTAAGTCCCAGTCCCTAACAAGCCATGGTTTCGATTCTTCAGGCATCTTCACTTTAACTTCCATTCTGTTCTTTTTTTTTTTTTTTTTTAGTTTCTTTTTTTAAAATTTTATTTTATTTATTTATTATTATTATTATACTTTAAGTTCTAGGGTACATGTGCATAACGTGCAGGTTTGTTACATATGTATACTTGTGCCATGTTGCTGTGCTGCACCCATCAACTCGTCAGCACCCATCAACTCATCATTTACATCAGGTATAACTCCCAATGCCATGCCTCCCCCCTCCCCCCTCCCCATGATAGGCCCCGGTGTGTGATGTTCCCCTTCCCGAATCCAAGTGATCTCATTGTTCAGTTCCCACCTATGAGTGAGAACATGCGGTGTTTGGTTTTCTGTTCTTGTGATAGTTTGCTAAGAATGATGGTTTCCAGCTGCATCCATGTCCCTACAAAGGACACAAACTCATCCTTTTTTATGGCTGCATAGTATTCCATGGTGTATATGTGCCACATTTTCTTAATCCAGTCTGTCACTGATGGACATTTGGGTTGATTCCAAGTCTTTGCTATTGTGAATAGTGCCCGCAATAAACATACGTGTGCATGTGTCCTTATAGCAGCATGATTTATAATCCTTTAGGTATATACCCAGTAATGGGATGGCTGGGTCATATGGTACATCTAGTTCTAGATCCTTGAGGAATCGCCATACTGTTTTCCATAATGGTTGAACTAGTTTACAATCCCACCAACAGTGTAAAAGTGTTCCTATCTCATAAAAACCCTAGAGGAAAACCTAGGTAGTACCATTCAGGACATAGGCATGGGCAAAGACTTCATGTCTAAAACACCAAAAGCAACGGCAGCAAAAGCCAAAATTGACAAATGGGATCTCATTAAACTAAAGAGCTTCTGCACAGCAAAAGAAAATACCATCAGAGTAAACAGGCAACCTACAGAATGGGAGAAAATTTTTGCAATCTACTCATCTGACAAAGGGCTAATATCCAGAACCTACAAAGAACTCAAACAAATTTACAAGAAAAAAACAAACAACCCCATCAAAAAGTGGGCAAAGGATATGAACAGACATTTCTCAAAAGAAGACATTCATACAGCCAACAGACACATGAAAAAATGCTCATCATCACTGGCCATCAGAGAAATGCAAATCAAAACCACAATGAGATACCATCTCACACCAGTTAGAATGGCGATCATTAAAAAGTCAGGAAACAACAGGTGCTGGAGAGGATGTGGAGAGATAGGAACACTTTTACACTGTTGGTGGGATTGTAAACTAGTCCATTCTGTTCTTAAATGTGTCCTCGCTTTCAACAGTGAGGTCTGCCCAGGCTCTTTCCTTCCTTGGGTTCTAAGGTGCTTTGCTGGTACTGCCCCCATATCTGTTTCCAGGAGTCCTCTGTTTGTTCTTTCTGGTCTTCCTCATGGATCCTGAAGTGAGGAAGTTCTCTGCAGAGTGACCCTCCATATTCCTGGGAGAGGTGGTTCAAGATTTTTCTGCTGTGGACCAGCTGCCTTCTTTCCTGAGGAAGCCCCTCTCATCTCTGCATGTTGCTTCTAGTTGGTTTTTTGAAGTTGTCTTCTTCTGCAGATTGTTGTCCACAAGTTTGAGAACCCAGCTTTCTGGAACTCATTCAACCCTGTTTTTATTCCAACCAACAATCTTTCTTCTTCCCAAGAACTCCTAGGGATTTCCCAGATGGAATCTTATAGATCTTAAAGGATGATCTAGAAGGATGAAGTGGGAGATACAATCCAAGATTCTGTAATCAGAGGTTTCTACAGTCAGGATTAGATCTCCTGAGCCTTACTATACAGCAAACTTAGCTTTTCTGAATGGTGACCTGAAATGAGAATCTAGATCTTTCTAGTAGTCGCTTTCTCACTCTTTTTAAAATATCAAATCCACTACTGTGCCCTCTGCACTCCCAATCCCTTTTCCATGCTCTATTTTTTTCTCCCATAACAGTCATCACTTTCCAATTATATGCTACATTATATCCTGTGTTTATGTTTATTGTCTCAATCTCCCTGTTAGAATGGAAGCTCCTGCAGGATATTTATGTCTGCTGGGGTCATTGAGAACAACCACCCTATGAGAAGAGGGCCATTATTATTTCAAAGAGAGGGTGAATTCACATCCAGGACCTCCTAAACCGAACACCAAACTCAATGATGCAGTGGAAAGGTGAGGTTGGGATGGAGATGAAATGGATTTGCACTGATTTCAATGCATCATCTTATTACTATCATCATCTGTCTCATAATCTTCTCCATGCCCCTCTGCTTGAGGGCAGAGCCCAAAACTTGTGTATGACCAACATTTTACAAGCTGGTTGCACATGAATCAAATGCCTAGTGGAAGCTCCAAAATGAATGAGATCTAAGCTATCTTGTTTTCATGGTTTCCTAAGCATCTAAAGCAGAACCTGGCATAGGAGATGCTCAATAATTGATGAAGGATTGAAAGAAGAATATCTGTGTTCTAGGTGGATGCTTCCCCACCATTCTATTTTACCTGTACATAGGACTACAGTTTATAAAGACTCAAACCAGTTATGTCATTGGGACAGCACAATTACTTAAGCTAGATAGGACTTTTTGTGGTTTTCTTTTAACCATTATTTCCACAATAAGATATTGAGAGATTAAAGGACTTGCCAAAATCAGATCCTGGATTTTGACTTGCAATCAAAGTATCTTTTTTTTTTTTTTTTTTTTTGGTGGGAGACAAGTTCCCTTTCCAGACCTCCTGGCTAAATGAGGAAAACTAATAAGTTACTGTATTTGCTGTGGATGCTTCTAAATCCAGTAGCTCTGAGATTAGGGCTAAGGTTCTCCCTCCACTGTTGACCTGTGGAATTCTGTAGCTGCTCACATCACAGCTACATGAGTGGTTTTTGGGAAACACACCATAATGGCCACATCCTCTTGTTTTTATAATTTACACGGGGTTGAAAACAAGAGATATTGTCTTGTTGATAGCTAGAGCTCATTTGGAGTCTGCCCTGAATCTCTGGATTTGGCTCAATGCCCTTCCTGATCTGACTTCTCTGGGCAAACCAACTACTGTCTTAGTATTGTATTACTCTGTTTGGATTCTCTGTCAGTCCATCAGATTTAGCTGATGAGCTCATTGACTGAAAATTGATTGAGCAAGACAGTGTCCCTAATTCTCTATGCATACACAGCACCATTGTCTTCCACAGATATTTCATCATAATTGGCATCCCCCTACAAGATCATTGGTATCTCAATAATTAAAATCAATAGCTGTTGGTAAGGCAAGAATTTATCATAATAATCTACAAAAGTGATAAAAAGGTAATATAATTCAGAAGATGGATGGAAATATAAAATTACCAATTCTGAACAGGTTTTTAAAGATAATACTTGTTCCTTAAGGACATTCATATTTAATAAAATAAAAGAGTTATTTCCTTATTATCATTTTAATGACATAAATGGTTACTTTTTTATGTGAGTGGGGAAAATATGGCACTTAAACATTTTGAGATAAGGAGTGGAACACTTTATAAAATAACAATTCAGTGTTTAGTTTTTCACAGATTTTGTCTCTATGCTACTGTTTGATTTTTTTTTTTTTTTTTTTTTTTGAGACAGAGCAAGACTCTGTCTCCCAGGCTGGAGTTTAGTGGCACAACCTTGGCTCACTGCAACTTTCGCCTCCTGGATTCAAGTGATTCTCATGCGTCAGCCTCCCGAGTAGCTGAGATTGCAGGTATATAACACCACGCCTGGCTAATTTTTTATACTTTCAGTAGAGATGGGGTTTCACCATATTGGCCAGGTTGGTTTCAAACTCCTGGCCTCAAGTGATCTGCCTGCCTTGGCCTCCCACAGTACTGGCATTACAGGTGTGAGCCACTGTGCTTAGCCTGTTAGAATTTAATAGTTCTCAGTTGCACACTATTTCCCTATTCTGGGTGCTCTAAAGCATCAGTGACAATAATTATGAATGTAGAAGGTGCACTGGTAGCCAAAGTTAACTACTTCATTGCTGTTCGTGAGAGGGGTTTTTACCTGTGCTTTCTCCTTCTTCTTTTTTTTTTCCCTTTTTCTGAGATCAGACAAGTTAGTTAGATTCCAAACAATATGGACCTAATATAATCACAATACCATTTAAATTGGCCACAGAATGACCCTTACCCAGACAGGACTCTTAGTGTATTTAGCTGTCAACAAAATATAAAACTTATGAGAATAATGGCTACTTTTAAATATAAGGCCTACATCATATTGTTAGAGGAACTTCTGGAAATAGGAGACAGTTGCTATTAAAATTCAGTTTATTTTAATTCACCATTATTTACTGAGTGCCTACATATGTTAGGTGCTAGGGCTACAAAGATGACTAGACCCTGGGCCGGGCCCAGTGGCACACCTAAGCACAGCCATCAGTGAATTCAAATAAGTGATAGTGACATGCAACAATCTGTGGAACCATGGAGGAGACATCTGTTCTTTCTTCCTGCTGGCATCATGGACTCTGAGATTGAATCTTGAACTATTTCTAGGAGATGCTCAGAGTAAAAACAACAACAGCAGGAGAAGAGACTTCTAGGCCAAAGTTTCATGAGTGAGCACAGTCCCAGAGGATGGATATGCATTAAGTAGGTTTAGGTGGAATAGCTGTATGTAGGAGACAGAAGCAGGAAGGGCTGCTTAGTAGCAGAAAGCAAAGGGTGTGAGTGGCAGGTGAAGAAGTATGAAGACCTCTGTAGTAAGATAAAGGGTCTTTGAAGGACGCTAAGCAGAAAATTGAAATGATTATATTGTAATCATTGTAAAGGATGGGATTGGAAGAGAGAGAAACCAGAGACAGTTAGTGTCCAGTACCAAAGTCCAGACTTGAAATGATAAATGTCACATTAATCAGTGGTGGTGGGAATGGAGAGGAGAGAATAAATTCAAGAGTAATTTGGAAGATAGCACGAATGAGCCTTGGTTACTAATTAGATAGGACAGGGGTACAGAAAGACAAATGGGTCAGTGGGGACTTGGGTTTCTAGGTCAGGTGTCTGTATTGAAGATGATTGTGTTAAGAAATATAGTGGTTACCGATGAAAGATAAGCAGTTTTTTGTTGTTTCAGATGAGACTGTAGATAGAGTGAGTGGAACAGGAGAAGATAAAGTATTTGGTTATAAACATTTTGAGTTTTAAGTGCTATAAAAATAGCCAAGAGGAAATTTTTGATGTAGAGTAGCAGTTGGAAATATGGATCTGAATTTAACAGAAATTGAGATTGGAACTGGGCATGGTGGCTCATGCCTGTAATCCCAGCACTTTGGGAGGCCGAGGTGGGTGGATCACCTGAGGTCAGGGGTTCGAGACCAGCCTGACTAACATAGTGAAACCCGTCTCTACTAAAAATACAAAATTAGCTGGGTATGGTGGCACATCCCTGTAATCCCAGCTACTTGGTTGGCTGAGGCAGGAGAATTGCTTAAACCCAGGAGGCAGAGGTTGCAGTGAGCCAAGATCACTCCAGCCTGGGCGATAGCGCAAGACTCAGTCTCAAAAAAAAAAAAAAAAAAAAAAAAAAAACCAAAAAAGAAGAAAAAAGAAAAAAACATTGAGAGTGGAGGTAAAAATGGCATCAGCCTATATTATTTAAAGCATGTATAATATTTGAAGCAATATGATAAGATGAAATTGCCCAGGGTTGGGGTTATGGTTAGGATGGTGGTCAGGAAAGTCATTGTTTTGGTGTAGTACTTAGAGTCGTTTGAACATACTATGTGATATATTTGTTGGATGCTGAGTCTCTTCTACAGTCTCACTTCCCTCCTCTCAGGACTTGTATAATCTTTGGTGAATCTATCTAGGGATAATCCAGTACTTACCACTTGACAGTAGAACTGGAATACACATGGGAAACCAAATTAAGGTTGTAATACAGCATGTTTTAAATATAGGATTGGATTTAGAATGGATTGGTATGAATATGAGATTAGAGTTACAAATAGCCCTGACCACCAGATGACTTGAAAAGGTGCCTGAGTACTCTTTCCTCATCCCTCCCATCTAATAGAAACAGAGTGGAATAGGGAAATCCTGATGGAGGGTTCAGAAACCCTGCCTTCTTTTCTTTCCAAAAGACTTGCTTTTCCATGTAGACCGTAGATGTTTTCTGACTGAGTCAACTTTATATCCCCAAGGTCTGTTGACATTTAACATGCCAAAGATCCATGGAGTGGAGCAGCCAGATGTTTAGGGCCTGGTCCTGGCCTATTACCAAGAGCATTGCTCAGATTCCCAGTCTGAGTCAGAATCCTGAGTGACAGATCACAGGATGTTTGTGTTTTCTGAAGGACTTAAAGGGCTTGCAAAATGTTCTGTCTTATCCACCTCCAGAGAGAAGATTGCTCATCTTTGAGATCCACGTAGATGGAAAAAGAAAGGAAAAATGGTATATCAGTGCACAAAATCATATACAGTATCACCAATCATCATTAGCTACCACTCTTGATTTTCCATCTGTCACTTCCTTACCTATCTAATGCCCTCATCCCATTACGTTCTGCATCAACCTTTTTGCTTCAACCAGGCTAGCTTGTTTGTGATCCATGGCACACATAGTTATCTTACCATATGTGGGGCTTCCCAATGACACCTTTCTCCACTTCTACCTTTTCTCAATCATCTATTTTTCTTCTTTAAATTGCTATTCAAAACTATAGCTTCTCCACAAAACATTTGCTTCCTAATGGTAAAAACTTAGGCTGGGTGCTATGGCTCACACCTATAATCCTAGCACTTTGGGAGGGCTAGGCAGGAGGCTCACTTAAGACCAGGAGTTCGAGACCATCTTGGGCACAAGAGTGAGACCTCATCTCTAAAAACAGCAACAACAACAGCAACAGCAAACCCAAAACAAACACATGAAATCATCCCAAATTCCCCAATGATTTCCTAATGGCAATTAAAGTTTTATCTCCCCATAGATATTATACCAAAGGTTTAATTTATACTCATTTGAGTATAAAGTACTTATCTGGGCCTAGGGCAGATTCCTAATATTTCCATAGCAGTATGTTACAGAGTAGCCCTCACTTAGAGAGGTAGATGAGTAGAATAGAATATTTGACTATATCAAATTGAAGTTTCTTAGATGATGAGAATAATGGTGATAAAAAGTATCATTCGTCAAGTGTCTGTCATGCCAGACACTCTACTAAGCATTTTTTAATGTTATTACATTGAACTATGACAATAAAGAGTGAGAAGAGTATCATGCCCATCTTATAGATTAGAAAACAAAGATTCAAACAAGTAATTTGAAGCCAGGCACAGTGGTGTGTGCCTGTATTCCTAGCTACTTGGGAGGCTAAGGCAGGAGGATCCCTTGAGCTCAGGAGTTCAAGGCCAGCCTGGATAACATAGTGAGACCCTGACTCTGAAAAAAGAAAAGAAACAAATAAAGGAGTAATTTGCCCAAGGTCTTAATTTATAGGCAGTGGAACCTGGATTCAAACCTAAGCCTTTTTTTCCCCAGCTTTTTGAGGTATTTATCAAATAAAATTTATAAATATTTAAATTGATTGACAAATAAAACTTGTATATATTTAAGGTATATATGTGATGATTTAATATATATATACACATTGCGAAATGATTACCACAATCAAGCTAATTAACACATCCATTATCTGACGTAGTTACCATGTGTGGTAAGAATACTTAAGATCTACTCTGATAACAAATTTCAAGTATACAATGCAGTATTAACCATTGTTACCATGCTATAGAGACCCCAGTACTCTTTTTTTGTTTTGTTTTGTTTTGTTTTTTTGAGATGGAGTCTCACTCTGTAGTCCAAGCTGGAGTCCAGTGGTACGATCTCAGCTCACTGCAACCTCCACCTCCTGGGTTTAAATGATTCTCATACCTCAGCTTCCCAAGTAGCTGGGACTACAGGTGTGCACCACCACACCCAGCTAATTTTTTGTATTTTAGTAGAGATGGGGTTTCACCATGTTGCTCAGGTTGGTCTTGAACTCTTGATCTCAGGTGATCCACCTGCCTCGGCCTCCAAAGTGCTGGGATTACAGGCATGAGCCACTGCTCCCAGCCGAAACCCCAGTACTCTTTAATCTAATAACAGAAAGTTTGTACCCTTGACCAACGTCTTCCCATCTCTTCCCCTTACTCTGCACCCCAAACCCCTGCCTCAGCTCCTGAAAACCGCTATTCTACTTTCTGCCTCTGTGAGTTCAGTTTTTTTAGATTCCACGTATAAGTGACATTGTATAGCATTTGTCTTTCTTTGTCTGGCTAATTTCACTTAGCATAATGTCCTCATTGTCACAAATGGTAGAATTTTCTTCTTTTTATGGCTGAATATATATATATACACACACACACATACATACATATATATGGTATATATACATACATACATTTGGTGTGTGTGTGTGTGTATATATATATATATACACATACACCCAATTTTCTTTATCCATTAACTTTGGATGAATACAATACTTAAGTTGATATCATAACTTGGCTAATGTGAATAGTGCTGTAGTAAACATGAGAATGCAGATATCTCTTTGAGATACTGATTTCATTTTGTTTGGCTATACACACAGAAGTGGGATTGCTGGATCGTACAGGAGTTCTATTTTTGATTTTTTGAGGAACTGCCATACTGTTTTTCATAATGGCTATACCAATTCACATTTCCACCAACAGTGTATAAGGGTTCCCTTTACTCCATACCCTTGCCGACTCTCATCTTTTGTCTCTTGGATAATAGGCATTCTTTTTTTTTAAATTTTATTTTTTAAATTGTTTTTTGGTTTCTGAGACCTCTCAGGGATGAAAATATCATTCTAACAGGTGTGAAGTGATATCTCATTGTGGTTTTCACTTGCACTTACCTGATGATTAGTAATGCTGAGGACATTTTATATACCTGCTGGACATTGGTATATCTTCTTTGAAAAAATGTCTATTCTGGTCCTTTGCCTATCTTTATATCAAGTTTTTTGTCTTTCGCTATTGAGTTGTATGAGTTATTTTTCTATATTACAGACTAACCCCTTATCTGATATGTGATTTCTAAATATTGTCTTCTATTCTGTGGGTTTTCTTTTCATTTGTTGCTTGTCTTCTTTGCTGTGCAGAAGCTTTTTGATTTGATGCAGTGTACTACTTCATTATTTTTATTTCTATTGCCTGTGCTTTAGGTATCACATCCAAAAAATTCATTGCCAACAGCAATGTCAAGGAAATTTTCCCCTATGTTTTGTTCTAGGAATTTTGAGGTTTCAGACTTTAGCTTAAGTCTTTTTGCCGTGTTTGTTTGTTTGTTTTGTGGAGACAGTCTCCCTCTGTCACCCACACTGGAGTACAGTTGTACCATCTCGGCTCACTATAACCTCCGCCTCCTGGGTTCAAGTGATTTTTCTCCCTCAGCCTCTGGAGTAGCTAGGATTACAGGTGTGTGCCACCACACTCAACTAGTTTTTTGTATTTTTAGTAGAGATGTGATTTCACCATGTTGGCCAGACTGGTCTCGAACCCCTGACCTCAAGTGATCCTCCCACCTCGGCCTCTCAAAGTGCTGGGATTAGAGGCATGAGCCATTGTGCCTGGCCTAGCTTAAGACTTTAAGCCATTTCTAGTTAATTTTTGTGTATATTATAAGATAAGCATCCAATTTTATTATTTTGTAGGAGGATATCCAGGTTTTCCAACGCCATTTACTGATGACATTATTATTTCTCCTTTGTATACCCTTGTCAAAGATTAGTTGACTGTATATGTGTATCAAGCCCATGTCTTTGAGACTGTGGCTCATAATCTTGACAGTGTACTATGTTTTAGTATTCATTGTTTAAAGGACAGAAACGGTTTCTAGTATTTTCCTGATGTCTTTCCATTCCTCCTTGTACAGGGCTATGCGCTGAATGCTGCTCCCCCTTTTGCCCATTTTTTTTTTTTTAATTTTCAGAAGGGGCTTCCTTAGTGTTTTATGGATCCTCCCTCCCTTTGAGAACAAAGTTTGCTAATGTTCAGATAAAAGACTCTTCATTAGAAAATAGTTCTTTAGCTCAACCAGTATTTATTGAGTGCTTACTATGTGTCTAACACTTCAAGGCACTAGGGAAAAGTGGTGAACAAAACAGAATAAGATTTCTCCTAATGGACTTATGCTTTAATGGTTCCTTACATTAAGTTTTAGTGATAGTAAATGTCACTAGGCTGGTGTCTTCTCAATGCGTATTCTCCAGGTTTGAAGTCTTCTCCATTTTCAAGACTGTGTTTGAATTAAGAGGTTGTATAGGCCAATATTTCTCCAATATATTTATAATTAACATCAGTTAGTTGTTTCTATTGTGTTCATGTTTTATTTCAGTCTTGTAATTTTGGGGAAATTGACATTACTTCTGGCTCCAAAGGAGAACATGTGATCTAGGCTTAGCCAATCATTACACATTATACCTTCCACAATGATTGATTGGTTTGGTAAAGGGCATATGACCTGAAAAGGTACAATAAAGCAAATTTTAGAACTTTTTGGGGGATATTTCAAGAACACTAATCCTCTCTTATGCTCTGAAGAGTGTAATGTGTAAATGACAGGACTGGATCTTCTGCAGTCATTTTGCAGAGAAGAGAGAAGAATCTGACACACAGATATAGAGCCTAGAGAATTGCAAAGAAATGGAGCTGGAGGCCTGATAATATCGCACCTTCCCTGTCCCACCTCTGGAGTTCAACCATCGGTGAAGCTTTTTGTTTATTGAGACAGTTGAATTGAGTTTCATTAATTGCAACTTAAAGCGCAGTAATTGACACAAACAAAAACCTTATTACTCTGCCCCCTTGCTTTTTCTAGAAGCGTGTTAGATTTTTCTCAGAATAAATTCACATTGGAATGTGCTGATTTCGACAGTTGATAATTGTTAACCAATGTCCCAGAGAGGATAGAATACGCGTCACTTTGACCAATATTTTTCTTTTTTTTTTTTTTGAGACAGAGTCTCACTCTGTCACCCAGGCTGGAGTGCAATGGCACAGTCTCGGCTCACTGCAACCTCCGCCTCCCAGGTTGAAGTGATTCTCCAGCCTCAGCACCCCGAGTAGCTGGGACTACAGGCACGTGCCACAACACCCAGCTAATTTTTGTATTTTTTAGTAGAGACGGGGTTTCACTATGTTGGCCAGGGTGGTCTCGAACTCCTGACCTCGTGATCTACCCGCCTCGGCCTCCCAAAGTGCTGGGATTACAGGCATGAGCCACCGCATTCCGCTTATTTTTCCTGTTTTTAAGAAATATTTTTATATCTGTTGCTATGCAGTTTAAATGTGAAGACATTTTCTTAAACATTAATCTTCAAAATGTCTTTTGGTTTAAATTTAACAAAGTTTTCAGTGAGCAATTAAAACACCTTTGAGATATTAGTAAAAGAAATAAGAAAAAGAAAAAAGATCACTACGATTATGGTGAAAGGAAAGAAATAATGTATTTCAGGAGAAAGAGAATATAGGAAAAAATGGGACAAAAAGCAAAGGATAAAAGTCAGTTTTCTAGAAGGGGAAGTTTTGTTGTTTGTTTGTTTATTTGTTTTAAATAGAGTCTTGCACTGTCACCCAGGCTGGAGTGTGTGGTGGCTCAATCTCAGCTCACTGCAACCTCTGCCTTCCAGGTTCAAGCAATTCTCCTGCCTCAGCCTCCTGAGTAACTGGGATTACAGGCACCCACCACCATGCCCAGCTAATTTTTATATTTTTAGTAGAGGCGGGGTTTCACCATGTTGGCTAGGCTGGTCTGGAACTCCTGATCTCAAGTGATCTGCCCACCTCAGCCTCCCAAATTGCTAGGATTACAGGCATGGGCCACCGCACCCGGCTCTGTAAGGCGAAGTTTTAACACTAACTTGGAAAAGAAAGTACACAGTAAAATTTCAAAGATTTTATAATTTAATGTCATGCAGGAAAACGTAAAGGTAATAGTTTATAAATCATAAGACAGGCCGGGCATGGTGGCTCACGTATGTAATCCCAGCACTTTGGGAGGCCAAGGTGGGCAGATCACTTGAGGTCAGGAGTTTGAGACCAGTCTGGCCAACGCAGCGAAACCCCATCTCTACTAAAAGTACAAAATTAACATGGTGTGGTGGTGCATGCCTGTAATCCCAGCTACCTGGGAGGCTGAGGCCAGATAATTGCTTGAACCCGGGAGGTCGAGGTTGCAGTGAGGCAAGATCGTGTCACTGCACTCCAGCCCTGGGGACAGAGAGAGACTCCATCTCAAAACAATAAATAAATAAATCATAAGAGATCTTTTAAGGTTGCGTGACAGAAAGATGAAAGGCCAGCTCAATACAGACAAATATAATTCAAGCTTTATTAATAAGGTTGTTCCTATATTATTTTAATTATGATCCAGAAACAAAAGAGGAATTAGAAAAGATTGCGGAACTGTTCTCTAATGGTATGATCCTAATCTGACTGGATTAAATCTGACTGGACTGCTCTGCTCTGTGATGCTCAAAATGTTGGTTTTGACCATCCTAGCAATGAGAATAAAAAGCAACATCTGACCCTTTGACAGTGGCATTTATAAAAATGAAATCTCACATATACATGAGGGTAGGGTCCTGAGCTACCTAAAGTTTGTAAACTCATTTCAGTAACTTGAAGAAACCTCTATTAGTAAGCACTAATTATAGAATCCACATGTGAGAAACATTACATTCATGGGTTGATTGGCATCACTCTTAGGGGACCTGAGATTATGATAAAAAAATTTTTGACTTAGAATTTCTTTGCCAAGTTACATCATTCCTAAAGCATCTCAAATCAGGAAGGGCAGAATAGAATCACATGCTGATGTCACAGGGTGTAGGTGGGTTTGAATGGTCTCTGGTTTAGTCAGCATTCATGCTGTAATTGTGAATTGACAGCTGCTCTGAGACACTAATAAGAATGCTCACCTGCTCATGTGATATGCCCTTGAACAACAGGTCACCCACTGGCAGAGTGGGATCTTCGGGCCAAAGTGGGATCATGTCTAAGGTAAGCAGTAGTCTCAACAGCCTTGCAAGTACATTTTGAAGAAGCATATTCTTGTGGAGAAACCTCTTACAGGCTAGTGACTATGCTCATCCTCAGCAAAATAATCTGTCTGTTCCTTAGATGACAGGTGCATTGCCATCTCAATGAACCTCTCATAGATAGTGTGAGCTGTTCATACAAATCTCAGAAAACAATAAAATCATGCTGGCTGTTCTTTCCAGTTCAGCCATTGAACTCTTAAATTGCAGACAGCCATGTAAGTCTGAATGAATGACCATTCATATACCCTTACTACCACCCTGAAGTATGGCTTTGCTCAGAATGGCAAGGAAAAAGACTGGAAGAGAAAAATGGTTGCAGGATCTTCTTGTATTTCTACAAGGCTTTGACGGTGCTGAGAACATGATTCATTCTGGTGAATTTTTTCTGTGAAGGAGGCAACTAGAAAGGAATATTGCCTTCATTTTCTAGAAAAAACAACTGAAGAAAGAGAATTTATAGTTGGCTGATTATAATAGCATGAAAATGCATATCTTCTCTTTATCTAGAATTTTGTCCATCCTGATTAAAATAACAACATCCTCAATAACAACTAACATTGAGTACTTGTCATATATTATCTCATTTTAATCCTCCCAACAACTTTATGAATGAGTACTATAATTAGCTGCATTACACGGATGATAAAAAGGACAACAAGTGTTGAGTTAACCCAGTTTCCTCAGTTTCTTTTTTAAAATTTGTAATTGTTTATTTATCAGTACAAATGATTCCTTAGCCCACATATTCATGTTTCATAGTTCAGGAACATAGGTCAGTGACAAACTTCTGAGGAACTCAATCCCAAAACATTCTTAACATTCCAAAGTCACTTTGCACTCTGAAAGATACCAGCCCTCTTCATCTCCTCAAAATCTTTCATGGAATCATAGTTTCTGTAGAAATCTGCATATGTCTTCTTTCTTGGTTCAGCCATGTAAACTTTAAAAGAGCTGCAACCCCCAGCATTACAAGAAATGCTCTGACAATATGAAATCACAGACACCTGGCCAGAAGTCTGTGCATCTGAAATTTCTTCAAAACAGTGGAAGCCATGGTAGTTATTGTTCTCAGCATCAATGTCCTTCCTGGCTGATGGAGAAATGTCCAGTTTCTTAAATATCATCATGGGATTGTAAAATCTTTGGGAAAACATATAGACTTTAGAAATAACCACTCAACAATTGCTCATTATACTGAATAAAACCAGTTAGCTTTATTTTCTCGTTGCTCATATTTTTTTCCTTCTTATTTATCTTTTGTCCCTTGCAGTGGAAACTTTTACCTACAGCAGAAGCCTTAACCTTAGCTGTATTTCAGCTTTTAGGAGTCATTTGAGCTTGAGTAACTCATTTTTAAAAATTAATTTAATGTAATTAATTAATTAATTTTATTTTTTTTGAGACAGGTTTTCACTCTATTGCCCAGGCTGGAGTACAGTGGCATGATCATTGCTCACTGCAGTCTTGGCTTCCCTGGCTCAAGCAATTCTCCTGCTTGAGCCCCCCAAATAACTGAGACTACAGCTGTGCTCTACCACGCCTACCTAATTTATTTCAATTTTTAGTAGAGACGAGGTCTTACTATGTTGCCCAGGCTGTTCTTGAACTCCTGAGCTCAAGCAAACCTCCTGCGTCAGCTGCCCACAGTGCTGGGATTACAGGTGTGAGCCACCATGCCCAGCCTGAGTAAGTCATTTAACTTCAGTTTTCTCTGAAGTTTATAGAATGGGATGAATATTTCTCTGTTTACAACACTGGGGTATGGTGAGGGTCAGAGGTGACATTGCAAATGAACATGTTTTGTAAAATATTAAGCACTATGTAAACACTGATATAAATATGGCCGGCACAGTGGCTCACACCTGTAATCCCAGCACTTTAGGAGGCCGAGGCGGGTGGATCACTTGAAGTCAGGAGTTCGAGGCCAGCCTGGCCAAAATGGTGAAACCCTGTCTCTACTAAAAATACAAAAATTAGCCGGGCATGGTGGCAGGTGCCTGTAATCCCAGCTACTCAGAAGGCTGAGGCACAAGAATTGCTTGAACCCAGTGGGCAGAGGTTGCGGTCAGCTGAGATGGAGCCACTGCATTCCAGCATGGGTGATAGAGTGAGACTCAGTCTCAAAATAACAATAAAAATAAATAAATATTATTTCTACTTTTTTCTTTGCCTGATTTTTCCCCTTATTTTTCTGAATAAAGATACTGTATTCCTTTACATGTTCATATCCAAATGTCCTCCAAATGGTGTGATTAACTACAGCAGAAAAAGTTAATAGCAAGATTTCTGAAGATGTTCACTTAAAACTCTTTTGTTTCTCCAAGACTAAGTTATTCTTCCAGTAACTAACATGTATTTAGTTTTCTGGACCTTCAGATTACCTCACAGTCCATTACAGCTTCAAAGGACACATTGATATCTTTAAATATATCAAGTGCTGAGTCACCAGATGATCCTCAAAGCTTGAATTCAGGTATCTCTTTATGTGCTTAAAGTCACTGAGAGCAAGGTAATACCCTGGATATTGACACCTTAAAGTTAACTGACTTGAGAGAATTTATTTTATTTTTATATATTTTTGGAGCCTAGGTCTTGCTCTGTTGCCCAGGTGAGTACAGTGACACAATCACAGCTTACTGCAGCTTTGACCTCCCTGGCTCAAATGATCCTCCCACCTCAGCCTCCTGAGTAGCTGGGACTACAGTTGCATGCCACCACGCCTGGCTAATTTAAATTTTTTTTTTTTTTTTTTGCAGAGACAGGGTCTCACCATGTTGCCCAGACTGGTCTCAAACTCCTGGGCTCAAACAATTATCTTGCCTTGGCCTCACAAGGTGTTGGGATTATAGGCGTGTACCACTGTGCCCAGCTGAGAATTTTTAAAAACGTTTTAGTTCTACATAAGAGTAACTCAGGTTAAGAAGAGGTTGAGACATACTAGCCAATAAAGTAGAAAAGAAAGACATTTGAAAAGTATGAATTCAAAAAGTAGACATAATCAGAAAAAAATCATATAAATATAAGAAAAAATTAAAAATAGGGAAAAAAACGCCATAGCAAGGCCTGTGTGTGTGCACGTGTGTGTGTGTGCACGTGTGTGTGTGTGTATTGTAGGTGGAGGTGGCAGTGGCAAAACATAGAAACAACTTCTCTTTTGAGTTCCCAGATGAAGCTGGGCACTTCCTAATCTCAATTAAGTGAGGCGAACATGATTATAGCTATTAAATCCAACTTTTCCCTGTACCATGTGCAAAGAACTACAGAAAATCTTAACACTGGTGTGTAAAAAGGCCATTGGCTCCAAGTGACAGTTCCAAAGAATAAAGAGTAGATTTTCCCAGCATGCATTCAGGGGCCAAAAAAAATTGCTTGTGCCTCTCAGATCTTAAAAGTGAAAACTAGTGTCTTAAAAGCCATGTTTTAAGTGTCTACGTAAATTAAGTATGGCACTTACAGAGACATAAAACAACTTAATTAAAAATATCCCTTAAGAAATTTTACACACAGACACACAGAAGAGAAAAAAACCTATGACTTTTTTTTTTTTTTTGGAGACGGAGTTTCCCTCTTGTCGCCCAGGCTGGAGTGCAATGGTGCTATCTCGGCTCCCTGCAACCTCTGCCTCCTGGGTTCAAGCGATCTCCTGCCTTAGCCTCCTGAGTAGCTGGCACTACAGGCGTGCACCACCATGCTCGGCTAATTTTTGAATTTTTTTAAGTAGAGATAGGGTTTCACAATGTTGGCCAGGATGGTCTCGATCTCTTAACCTTGTAATCTGCCTGCCTCAGCCTCCCAAAGTGCTGGGATTACAGACATGAGCCACTGTGCCCAGCCTAAAACCTATGACCTTAAAAATTAATAGTTTGATCTATTTTTCTTTGTCTTTCTACTGTTTCTTATGATATCCAGGGTCAGGAAGAAAGGGCTAATTCCCTCTTTCTTCTATTCTTGCTGTATTAGTCATCTATTGCTACATAACCAATTGCCCCAAAACTTGGTAGCTTAAAACAGCAATAAACATTTGTCATTTCTGATAGTCTCTGGAGGTTAGGAATTGGTGAATGGCTGCGTGGTCTGGCACAAGGTCTCTTGTCGGGTTGCAGTCAAGATGTTATTTGGGGCTGCTTAGCTGGGGCTGGAGGATCCAATTTTAGGGTGGCTTACTCCCATGAGTGGCAGAAAGCCTCAGTTCCTGTTCATGTGAGTCTCTCCATAGGCCTGTTTGAGTGTCCTCATGACATGGTGAGTGGCTTCCTCCAGAATGAGTAATTTAAGGGAGTAAGATAAAATCTGTCAAGTCTTTTATAACTTAGCTTTGGAAGTCACACACTGTCACTTTCACAAATCCTGTTGGTCACACAGGTCACCTCTATTCAGTGTGGGAGGGAACTACAGAATGGCTTGCACACAAGTTGATAAGTCTCTCAGGGACCATCCTGGCGGCTGGCTATCACACTAGGTGAGTCACACCATCTAGTCAGAGCTCCAAATGTTAAGACGGCTGTTGACCAAACCAAGGCTGATGGGAGTGAGAGACCGCCTCTGCAAAGAGGCAGAGACTTGAAACTCCCTTCCAGGAGGAAATATGGTTGAAGTAAATGGGCATGTTGAGCTCAAAACAAAAAAAGATTTGGGATGTGAACATCTTTATTTTATTTATTTATTTATTTATTTATTTATTTATTTATTTTGAGATGGAGTCTCACTCTGTCGCACAGGCTGGAGTGCAGTGACACGATCTCGGCTCATTACAAACTCCGCCTCCCGGGTTCATGCCATTCTCCTTCCTCAGCCTCCCAAGTAGGACTACAGGAGCCTGCCACGGTGCCCGGCTGATTTTTTTGTATTTTTAGTAGAGATGGGGTTTCACCGTTTCAGCCAGGTTGGTCTTGATCTCCTGACTTTGTGATCCATCCGCCTCGGCCTCCCAAAGTGTTGGCATTACAGGCGTGAGCCACTGTGCCCAGCCACACACATCTTAACATATTTGAAGGACCATCATATAGAAGAAGTAGACTTGTTTTGTGTGTCCTCAGAGACAGGAACCAGAACTAACAGATGACGATGTGGTGAATGACTCTTGGATTCCAGGCAATAATCAAGGGCTTAGATTACAAGAATAACTAAGTCATAGTTCTAGACCTTAAGGAATCTAGTCTTTTATGTGGAAGAACATAATACTTTTGTATATGTTCAATATGCTATAGATATTTAATACAATTATTGTAGTTGTTCAGCTAAAGAAGGAAGTACCGCATGATGTAGACTGGTACATGGTTTTAAAGGCGAGTGTGGGCCAGATGACTTTTGGGTTCATTCTGGTTTTATGAACCTATGGTTCTAGTAGTAATCTCCAGATGGTCGTGAACTTAAAAGATCGTAGTGAAGAGAGCTAAGTACAACTTGTATTTTATATTTATGGTGTTGGTTTAAAAGATACTTTTTTTTTTAGATGGAATCTCGCTCTGTCACCAGGCTGGAGTGCAGTGGCGCAATCTCGGCTCACTGCAACCTCCGCCTCCCGGGTTTACGCAATTCTCCTGCCTCAGCCTCCCGAGTAGCTGGGACTACAGGCACGTGCCACCACGCCCAGATAATTTTTGTATTTTTAGTAGAGATGGAGTTTCACCATGTTGGCCAGGATGGTCTAGATCTCCTGACCTCGTGATTCACCCGTCTTGGCCTCCCAAAGTGCTGGGATTACAGATGTGAGCCACTGCACCCAGCCTAAATTAGATATTTTATAGGTATCATTATTATTTAGATTTAGATATTATTCTAGGGAAATCTAAGAGAAACCACATGGATTTCATAGATTTATTATAAAAATATTTTAGAGACCAACTTTGAACCAAATGTGTACACACAGTGTGAAATGATCTGGAAAATACGATTTTATGCATGTAGCCATCCATTTAGTATTTATTTTTAGCAGAGTTGGGGTTTCACCATGCTGGCCATGGCTGGTCTTGAACTCCTGACCTCGTGATCTGCCTGCCTCGGCCTCCCAAAGTATTGGGATTACAGGCGTGAGTCACCGCGCCTGACCCCATTTAATATTTATTAAGCACTAATTATATGGCAGGCACTGTTGTAGGTGTTAGGAAGACTGATGTAAGGAACCCAGATATTTCTGATAGTGTTTAAGACTGATGTAGCATAGTGATAAGATTATGGGATGAGGAAAGATCCTATTTTAGTTCAAGTTCTGGCTCTACCACTTACTAGTTGTGTGGCCTTAGCCAAGTTACCTAACTTCCTTGTACTTCAGTTTTATAATGTCTAAAACAGGGATGAAAACGGTACCTCTGTTATAGGGATCCTTATAAGGCTTATAAGGCTAAGTGGGTTGGTTTGTACAAAGTGCTTAGAATAGTGCTTGGAATACTATGTGTGCTATACAGGTTGTGTATCCCTAATCTAAAAATCCAAAATCCAAAATGCTTCAAAATCTGAAACTTTTTGAGTGCTGACATGACACTCAAAGGAAAAGCTCATTGGAGTATTTTAAGTTTTGGATTTTCAGATTAGGGATGCTCAGTCTATGTACACATTCAGCTTCTTCTCCAAGCATAATTGGTTCTGCCCTCAGGAAGCTCCCAGCCTAGTTTGAATCATCTTCCTTCCCTCTCCCTTAGTGGCCACAGTTGTATGGAAGCTGAAGAGGATCTCTGTTGCTCCCTAAAGGCCTTTTGCATAGTTGTATTGCACATACATTAATCCTAAAGCATTGGAGCAGTAGTGCTACTTTCTATCACTTATACCATGGGCACCAAAAACTCTAAGGTTGGGGCACAACCTGCAAATTTTGGGTCACACGCCCACTCTTGGAACTGGGGATATGGTCAGCTTAACCTAATCACATGTACTGAGGATGGAGCGGATATGATTTACTGAAAATCCTGAGGGTGTCGTTACAGAATGTGTGCCGTTTACACAACAGGCTAGCAAGTGGTGCATGCAGGCTAGGCTGGACTACTGGTCTCCCATTTGGGGATTTAAAAATACACATCTGGCCAGGCATGGTGGCTTGCGCCTATAATCTCAGCACTTTGGGAGACCGAGTTGGGCAGATCACCTGAGGACAGGAGTTCAAGACCAGCCTGGCCAACATGGTGAAACCCCACCTCTACTAAAAATACAAAAATCAGCCGGGCATGCTGGCGCGTGCCTGTAATCCCAGCTACTCAGGATGCTGAGGAAGGAGAATCGCTTGAACCTGGGAGGCAGAGGTTGTAATGAGCTGAGATTGTGCCATTGCACTCCAGCCTGGGCGACAAGAGTACACTCCATCTCAAAAAAAATAAAATAAAATAAAAAATACATACATACATACATACATAAAAAATAAAAATGCACACCTGATAGTGTCACTGCCTGGCTTCACATCCTCGGCTCCTTTGCTTTTGGCATGCATTTCAGATTTCTTACAGAGGCCACCAAGTTTCCACCAGCCTCTTTGACCTCAACTCTAGTCTGGCTCTGCCTTCCTCACTATGATCCATCCACACTGGGTTTGTTTTGTACCTCATTTGAGCTGTGCTCTTTTCTACTTCAAGGTCTTTAAACATGCTATTCCCACTGTCTGGAGCTTTCTCCTCTCTTCTCTCTACTTCTTTACCTCCATACCTTTGCTTAGTTCATCAGCTTACATGTCATTTTCCCAGAGAATAAATCCTGATTTTTTGGAGTGAGTTAGGTGGGTTTACTACTCCCGTGGACCCTTGTGCTTCTGCACAGAACTGATCACAATTCTAATAGTTATTTATTTTTATAATTATCTGTCAGTCCTCCCCAATGGACTTTATGCTCACGAAGGCAGGGGCTGTGTTTGATTTACTGCTAAATCCCTAGTTCCTGGCACAGTGTGTGACACATGAGAAGCATTCAATGCAGGTTTGTGGAATGAATGAATGAGTGAACAAATGAGGGTTTATATGCTTTCTCAAGTCAGCTTGGGCTGTGTGATATTGTGAAATACGTATCTGGTTTTTGACTCTGTTTCCTGGCATACAACACCTAAAATGCTTAGAAACTCCAAAGCAATGTCTTTCTGTATGCTAGTGAGTTGACTGTAGGCTGGCAGCTCCTAGGTAGCTTCAGGATGAGAGCTGGTCACCAGAAGGGGCTGAAGATTAAGTCAATGGCCAGTGGTTTAATCAATCATGCCTACATAATGAAGCCTCCATAAAACCCAGAAGGAACAGGATTCTGAGAGCTGCCAGACAGCTAAACACATGGAGGATTACAGGGAGGTGAACAAGAACTCATCCATGTGCTGGCAAAGCAGAGCACCCTGACTCTGTGGGGACAGAAGCTCCTGCACCCAGGACCCTTCCAGACCTCACCCTCTGTGTCTCTTCATCTGGCTGTTTATTTGTAACCCTTAAAATATCCTTCTTGGCTGGGTGTGGTGGCTCATGCCTGTAATCTCAGCACTTTTGGGAGGCCAAGGTGGGCAGATTACTTGAGCCCAGGAGTTGGAGACCAGCCTGGGCAACATGGTGAAACCCCATCTCTACAAAAAATGTAAAAATTAGCTGGGTGTGGTGGTGCATGCCTGCATTCCCAGTTACTTGGGAAGCTGAAGTGGGAGCATTGCTTGGGCCCAGGGAGGTTGAGGCTGCAGTGAGTGGTGATTGTACCTCTGTCTCAATAAATGAAATGAAATGAAATATCCTTCTTAAGAAACCAGCAAACCTGTTTCCCTGAGTTCTGTGAGCCACTCTAACAAATTAGTTGAACCTGAGGAGGGTGTTGTGGGAACCCCAATTTATAGCCGATCAGTCAGAAGTTCTGGAGACCTGGACTTTTGACTGGTGTTTGAAGTGGAGGGTGGAGTCTTGCCCACTGAGCCCTCACCCTGTAGGATTTGATGCTATCTCCAGGTAGAGAGTGTTGGAATTGAATTAGGACATACAGCTGGTGCCCCACTGCAGAGTTGAGATTGCTTGCTTGTTGGTGGGGAAAACCCCCCACACATCTGGTCACAGAGGTCTTCTGTGTTGGTTGTGGTTGTTAAGTGGGAGAACAGGAAAAAGCACATTGAGTGTATTTTGTTCCACACAAACAGGCCGCTGTACAAAATACCATAGACTGTGTCTTAGTCCCTTTGGGTTGCTCCAATCAAATATCATAAACTATGTGACTTATAAACAAACATTTATTTCTCACAGTTTTGGAAACTGGGAAGTCCAAGATCAAATGGCTGGCAGATTTGGTGTCTGGTGAAGGTGTTCGTCCTTGTATAGATGGTTGTCTTCTTGCTGTGTTCGAAGACAGTGGAAAGGGCAAACCAGCTCTCTGGGGCCTCTTTTATAAGGGCACTAATCCCATTCATGAGGACTCAGCCTTCATAACCTAATCACCTCTGAATGGCCCTAATATTTCCTAATACCATCACCTTGAGGGCCAGGATATCAACATACAAATTTGGGGGGATATAAACATTCAGCACATTGTAGCCTGGGTGGCTGAAACAACAGAAATTTAGCTTACAGTTCCTGATAATTTGGGTCCTGGTGACAGTCCTCTTCCTGGCTTGCAGATGACTCTCTTCTTTCCATGTCCCCATGGCACAGAGAGATCGCAAACTATCTAGTATTTCTTCTTATAAGGGCACAAATTCCATCATGAGGGCGCCAGCCTCTTGACCTCATCTCAACCTAATCACCTCCAAAGGCTCCATTTCCAAATACCATAACATTGAGGGATAGGACTTCAACATATGAATTTGGGGATGGGGGAGACAATTCAGTCCATAGTACATGCATGATCTCATTTGATCCTCCAGAAACCCATGACATAGTTTCCATTTGAAGATGAAGAAAAGGAAGTTTAGAAAGGTGAGGCTGCCAATGGCCATTCTGCGAGGTAGAAATGGAACTGGGAAGTTTTCAAATCTAGGGAATTAACTAAGGAATATTTGCCTTAAAAACAAGTCTTGCTGACTCCCGAGGCCCGGAGGCGTTATCTAGTTTGGTTTTGAGCCATTTGGTCTGAAGGTAAATATAAAAATATGTGAGGCGAGAATGTAAAGAGAAACTCCAATGAAGAGGAGGCTATGGAGGGATGGGCATTTAGCAAGGTGCAGGGGAGTACCTGGACACAGAGTGAGAGGATCCTGGAAAAGCGGCTTGTCTCCAGGAAGCAATTGGGGGAAGGAGTTTCACAGGAAACTGGATCTTGGAAGGTTGGTGGGGCGGAGGGGAGGTGGGGGGTTGGAATTATGATGTCAATTCTCATCAGGAAAATGTTTGACTCATGTCCACTCACCCCTTTGGCCTTGTTCCTAGGTCCCACACCCTTTTGCTGGCTCTGACAGGTTTTTCAGAGCAGAAAAAAGAAGAAAACACACACACACACACACACACAGAAAGGAAAAAAGAAAAAGAAAAGGCATTTCCCTCCCTGCACCGTATACCCAGGCAGTGGGAGTTACAAAGATCTCTCTGCTGAATAGATCTTAGAATAAGAACATTTCTCCCACATCGAGCCAGTGTGAAGATAAGGGTGAGGTTCTCACAGTCCTCTGAAGCCTAATTAAATCACAGTGTTCTGGAAGGAGCGCTAGTAACACTGTATCTCAATTCAGATAACATTTATTAAGCTCCTTTTCTGAAGCAGGAACTGTGGAAGGTGCTAGAGTTTTAAGGAGCTCTTTGTCGCTTCCTCCATCTTTGGGAAGTTGTCAGCTATGTGATGATTTAGATACTTTGGGGCACCAGCCCCTTATCTTGACCACAGGTGTGGGCTGTGCCAGGATATACTGACCCTTCTTATTCTCTTTCTTATCTTCCCATTTGCAGCTCTTCCATTAACTGAGTGCAGCCACTAGTCTCCTGGCTCCTGCCAAGAAAGAAATTCAGAGGCTGAGGAGGGAGGATGGCTTGAGCTGAGGAGTTCAAGGCTGCAGTGAGCTACGATGGTGCCACTGCACTCCAACCTGGGTGAGAGAGTGAGACTCTGTCTTTAAAAAAAAACAAAAAGACATTCAGGAAAGCTTGGCCCACTCAATTAGACCATTAAATCTTAAATTGTCACATGGCCTTGAGAAAGCCACATAGCATCTCTGAAGTATAGTATATCATAGCATCTCTGAAACATAGCATATCTGAAAATAAATACACCCTTTTTGCTCACCTCACAGGTTCTTAGGGGAATATTAAATGATGTATTATGCACATGCTTTATAAGCAGTAAAATATTACATAATGCTGTGGTGACCCTCATAGGGTTGATAAGCTGCAGAGCCTTAAGCATCACCTATTATCACCCTGTATTTATTGTGTGCTGGGCCCTCTTCTGAGCACTTCGCAGATCTTAAGCCCTTGAATCTGCTGAGCATCCCAAAGGGGCAGGTACTGAACAGGGAGGTTGAGTGACTTGTCCAGGGTCGCACAGTAAGTAGCAGAGCTGAGATTCAAGGCCAGGTAGTCAGGTTCCAGAACCCACATTGTTAAATACCAGACCAAGCTGCCTCCTGTGTGCCCCGCTGATACTCCCTGTGTCTTCCTCCAGGAGCCCCTGGCAGAGATGACAATTGCTTGCCTTAACAATAGATAAGCTACCGGAAGGCATGGCCTGTGCCTCATTCACACACACCCACAGTGCCTGCCACATAGCTAGAGTTCAGGAGATAATTGTTGAATGAACAAATATCCTCCAGGGAGGCATACAATAAGTCTGATACAACTACTGTGTTTTCCTTCATCTTTTCTTGGCTAACCACACCAATTTCCTTCAGTTGTTTCCAATAGGAGGTTGGCATTTCTCACTGTCCTCATTGACCTCCTTTGCACTTTCTCCACGTCAACAGTGACCCATCTAAAGCTGACTACTGTGACATGAACACTGCACTTGGAGAATAGCCTGACCAGCGCTGGGCTCAGTAGAACTATCCTTTCTTCTCCCATGATGTGTCCTCACTGTCCAGGACTCTCTTCTCAGAAGCCCTTCCCCTGTACTGTTTATATGCTTAATGATACCAAGTACCCGAAGTGACCCTTCAACTGTTACGAGGCAGATAAGTAGACTCCATTAAACCTTTTCCTTCCTTCTTCCCCTCCTTCCTTTTTTCTCTCTCTCCCATTCTTCTTTCATTCTTTCTCGTCCTTCCATCCTTTCTTCCTTCCTGCCTCCTTTTCTTCCTCCCCTCCTCCCTTTCTTTCAGGTCTTTTTTTGTGGTAGGAACTGGTAAGAAAAGGAAAGGGATTCCCTAAGGTTTTAAGGAAACAACAACACAAACCAGGTTATGTTTGGTGAGGGAGCTAGGGCAAGAAACTGCGTCTTCTAATATGGAATCCAGGTAATTTATCAGTTTTTTTTTTTTTTTTTTTCATAGCATGACTACTGTGAGATTTCTTGTAAGAAAAAAAAAAAAAAAATACCAGCATCGTTGGCCTCATATATTGGATTATATTTAAGGGGATCAAGGGACAAGATGTTTGAATTTGGAGATGTCTTGGAAAATCCTGTGGTGGACACACATGTTTGCAATGTCTCTGCTGGACTCCTGAAATTGGGAAAAAAGAGACTCTGGTACTCATCATAGACTCAAAACCTGAGAAAAAGCGAGATGCGATTATTAGAGAAACCGGCATGGCACGCACAAAAATGTGTCTATTCCAGCCAGGGCTTTTTCTTTTCAGTTGTTTGTTTTGGTTAGAGATGACTTTGGGGAACTGAATGTCCCACTGGACATTCCGAGCTGCGTTGTCGGAGTCGTAGGTCACCGCTTCCAGTCAGCAGAGCCGCCGCCCCCCGGGTCCGCGACCCAGGAGCTGCGGGCGGGGCCGCGCCGGCGGGAGCGCGCGCCTCGGGCGCCGTCAGCGGGTGGCAGCAGAGGAAAGACGGCGGCCTGGGAGCGCGCGAGGCCGCCCGTGCGCGCGCCCGCCCGCCCGCCAGCCAGCCAGTCCGCGCGCCCACGCGCCCACGCACGCTCCCGCCCACCCGTAGGCCCGGGAAGTCTCGCGATGCCGTAGCCGGCTGCTCCCGCTGCGGGTGGCTCAGGCTGTTGCTGTGGTTGCCTGAGTTGCTGCTGCGGCGGCGGCAGCGGCGTCTGTGCTTGTGGAGGTGTTGGCCTCTGGGCGGATGTTGACATTGTGTTGTTGTTATTGCTGATGGTAATGGCGGCGGCGGTGGCGGCGACGGTCCCGACCCCATCTCCTCTGTAGCGGGAGCCGAGAGAGCCGACAGCGAACTCCGCGGCCTCGGAGCCGGCGGCAGCGGCGACCCCCCGTCAGCCTCCGCCGCCTCGCCCGCGGGTACCCCGGCGCCAATCCCGGGAGTCAGGCCCCTTTGGGCAGGGGCTCTCGGAGGCTCAGGATGGCGGATTTCGACGAAATCTATGAGGAAGAGGAGGACGAGGAGCGGGCCCTGGAGGAGCAGCTGCTCAAGTACTCGCCGGACCCGGTGGTCGTCCGCGGCTCCGGTCACGTCACCGTGTAAGGCCCGGAGAAGGGCGAGGGCGGGAGGTGCGGGCTGGGGTGGGCCCCGTTACTCCACGGGAGCGCGGTTTCCCCTGTGTCCGTCGGGTGTCGGTGGCCTTCGGAAAGAGTCGGCGACCAGGAAGTGAGAACTTGGCTTATTTTCATTTGTTTGGGTCTCCGAAGTGGGGACGGACGCTGTCCTTCCTCCTCCACACACCCCTTTAGCAGGCCCTACAGGCCCGGGCGATGTGACGATCCCAGTAGGCACGGGTTTTCATTAGGGTCTGTCCTGCGGGCCACCCTTCCCCTTCAGGGTGTATTGACGGGGAGCCTCCTTGTTTTCTCGCCCAGTTATCCTGTGGTTCTCTCTGCCTTTGCACCCAGTGACATGGCTCAGAGGCCAGATCTGGGTCGTGTGAGACCCCAGTGACAATTGGCAGCGAAGCTCCCTGTCGTGTCTGTTTCACACATACCCACAGTTCTCCCAGTTCTTCCACACATTTCCGCACAACTAATGCAAGTTCTTGTAGTTGTACGTGATAAAAATACATAGTTGAACACAAATTTAAGATGTGCAGAAAGAAATATGTTTACAACAACAACAAAAAACTACCTGAGGGACGTACACTCTGCTCAGGTTGCTGAGGGAAAACTGTAGTCCTGAAGTTCCTCCTTGGGGCACGAACTTGGGGCTTCTTAATTTGGAAAGTCCCACTAGTAACATTAAAAGTTTGGTATTAAACAATAAGGAATGAAAGCTTTCAGAAAGACCATGACAAATAAAGGAATGTGAAGACTTGAACCAAATAATGAGCTGTCCGGAAGCAGGAAGTTTTGTAATGTTTCTCTATGAAGTCCACAGTTTTGTACCACTTGATGTATTGATACTCTCCCGTTTTAGATCTCTTGTTCAAATCATAGATCAAACTTCCATACTTGCCAGGTATCTCTGTACTTCTTCACTTTTTCAGTAAAAGAGCCAGCAAGTCTGAAAATATCTGGAATAGTCTTCATTATATTTTGGTGAAGAGTGAGTGGGATGTGCTGTGAATAACTTAGGGAAACAGTAAGACTTCTCATACAAGTTTGTCAGCAAAATAATTGCATTTCTCATATGACCAGCCGTATTGTTGTTTGAGTATGCTTATGTAATGCTTTGATTTCTTTAGCACCTGTTAGTTTATATTCAGGTGACTTAACAGGGTAAAAACACTGCATAATTGCCATCACAGCACCATGACAAGACAGTGGAATTTATCACCACAGTAATACTTTCTAAGTGTTGTCACCAGCTTAAGAAATACAACCAAATATCATGGATGTTAAACTTTTAACATATATCACAGAATTCATAACCTGCCGTTTGATTTTATTTTGACTTTTATGACCTTTTTGCATTGTTTGAAGCCTCAGGAGTATGTGGATGCTTAAAGAAGTGATTTCCACACTTTGTCATGCCGTCTATCCCTCCTTCTACATTCCTCATATCAAAGAAAAGCTAAATCTTGTCATTTAAAAAGACGCCGCTGTAGTTGTAATGTTACCTCTGTTAAGGAGAAGAAAAACTAAGCACTTTGTTGAAAGTGGAAAATGTAATAGTGGACAAAGTGCTCAGAACCTAAGTAATCAGTAAACTTGATTGTGGTTGGCTACCTGGAGAGATTAATAGGGTAGCAAAGAATTATTAGTGGTTTTCAAACTTAGCTGTCCATTAGAATCCTGGGTGACTTTAAAAAAAGACCCTTGTCTTTGCTCTACCCCAGGCCAGTTGAAGGCCAGGTACTAAGTGAGGGTCCTAGGCATGGATAGTTAAAATTATAAATAAATAAATAATACAATCTCACAGGTGATTCTCATGTGTAGCCGAGATTGAAAAGTATTCCAGGTTATAGGGAGGGACTATCTATCATCAATAAACAGTATGCCTTTTTACATTGGGAGTTAAATCTCTGATCTTCCTCAGCAACTTCCTTCTTCTCCCATTTTTCTTGGTTCTGGGCTCTGGGTTAAAATCCATCTCAGCTACTTCCTGGATAAATTGTTTATTCATGACCTTTAGTTGAGATGGGGGTAGTTACAGTCGATACCTTTTAAGATTATTAAGGATTAAACGAGATGGTACATGAAAAGAATTTATTGCCGTGTGTGGTACTATGTTCAGTAGATACTAGTTTTTATTATTCTCCTCAGATACAGTTTTACACTTTGAGAAACAGGTGTAAAACAAAGTACTAAAAAATTAGAATTGCCGTTGTCAAACATAATAGTGATTCACTTTAGTGTTATTTTTCCATTTCTAAGCAATGTGTATGTGCTTAAATTACTGTTTGAAGTATTTTGATGACAATAAGGATCTTTCTGCATTGAAAACTTAAGCCTATTTTGTGGCACATAGGTAATAATACAAAACTTTTTTTTTTTTTTAACATGGCTCTGTCATGCATAATTCCCAGGCACACTAGCACACTATGCCAATAGATAGCCCAGTTAGCACCTATAAAGGTTTTTAGAATTGGTGCATATGTGTTACTATGACTGTTGAGGACATTCAGTTTTTCTTGCTTTAAATATAAATGGGAGAAGCTATTAGAACAGTTGTAGTAAGACTGGCTAAATTTGTCACTGCCCCTCACACCCCCTCCCCCATCTTTTTTTTTTTAACTGAGGTGCTGATCAGAGCAGTCTTCCCTTACCAATTTGAAAGTAATTGACCATGTAAACTGAATCATCTGTAGTCTAGATCAGTCTGGAAGGATATAGATCAATCCATATGTTTTTCACAGATGTAACTTTGAGTAGGCCTTTACAGTTGACTATTTCTGCTCTTTTTTTCTACTTTAATATATTACAATACTACTGTTTATTTTTAGAAACTATTGTATTCTCACGTGACATGATTGGCATGTCATTGTGGTGATGTGAGAAAGAAAGTTACCTTCCATTCTCTAGGTTGGTCTCTAGGCATAATCAGATTTTTGTGACATAGGATGCAACATGTCTAATTTGCCTAAAGTCTGCTTTAAAGTGGCTTTTAATACAAATATTTTCCTTTTTTAAAATACAAATGTTTTCATCCTGACCCCAAATCAGACTTATTTTTTATACTTCTCTCATGATCAGTATTCTTTTCTGACATTCTCCTGTTAAGTATAATATTTCCCTTCATTGTTAGATTTCTATGTAGCAATATGGAGAAATCTTGTGCAGAAGCATATTTTGAGGAAAGTGGTATTGGAAGGAAGGAAGATAAATGATAAATTCCTATTATTGCATAATATTTTGGTACATGTAACCTAAAATACTTACACTTACGATTCAATTAAAAGTAGATTTTCTTTTTGCTTTCGTGGTGACTTCTCATATAACTGACAATGAGGAAAAATAGTTTCTAAAAGCAACAGTAATACTGTAAAAAGACTATTAGGTAGTCTTGATCAGATTGGTTAATATTTTAAAATTATGGAGTTCCTTATGTTTCAAAATATATTTGCAAAATATGTTGATCATTTATTGAAGAGTTTCATTTTTCACAGTAATAACTCTAAAAGATGTGTCAGTCTAAAAGTTTTAATTTAAAAGTAGTTTTAGGCCAATATTTCCTAGGTAATCTATCATTATAACAGACATTATTTGCTCCCATCCCCACTTTATACCCTTGTTATATCAGAATCAAACTTGGGGCTTTCCTAGAGTATGTATACTCTTTGACTTCTAACTCAAGCCCTGTCATAGAGCCAAGTTATTTTGCTGAGATTTGTTTCTAATGTTATTCCCTTGTAATTTTACTGTGTCTTCATGTACTCTCTTCTGAGGTGTAATCTTACCATCTCCACAAATAATTCCTTATCCTTCAACACCAGTTTTTATCAATGGCTGTCAGAAACCACTTTTTGCTTGTTTTCCTTCCAGATATGTTATGGAAGATTAAAGATTTAGAAATGTGACTTGAAAATGTTTGGAAAGTACATTGGGATGATTTTTGAATAAGAGACATCACAAGAACACCTTAGTGTTTATCGATTTTTCAAATGGTAGAGTTAGTAAAAAATTGTCTTGAAATGTGTCAGTATTTCGGAACTGCTACTAGATGCTGTGGTTAGCAGTAAGAGACCTGAATGTGAGTTGCCAAATTACAGAATCATTTCAATAAAACAATTTCATTAAACTTTATAATTCCTACCTCTTTCTCCCACCCAGCATAATATTTAAGACATATTCTATTTATTTCTAAAGCTTAAGCTTTCTGTTTTCAAATTTTTGAAGGCCTCATTAATGTATCTCCACAGGATATAAAGTTCTTGCGGGCAGGGGTTGTGTTTATTGATCTTTCTTTATTCTTTAATATAGTGTCTAGAATACTATAGTTCCTATAATATTTTCTAAATGAACGAAGTAATTGTATACATCTTTGGATTTTGTCAGAATTGCCAAATGAATCACTGTTTTCTTCTCTTTCTGCATCTCCTAACAAAGGCAAACGATATTCTGTAACTACTTATCACATTGAAAAGATAAATGCCTCCTCTGTTTTAAAAAATGGAATCTGGTAATTGTGAGGAAATTATCAAATTAAGGTAGTTTTTTTTGATAACTCTTTTTGGTTTTTTTTCTTAAGAGTTGTTTTTTTTTTTTTTTTTTGAGACAGAGTCTTGCCCTGTCATCCAAGCTTGTGGGCAGTGGCCCGATCACAGCCCACTGTAGCCTTGACCTCCTGGCTCTAGTGATCCTCCTTTCTCAGTCTCCCAAGTAGCTAGAACTACAGGTACACGCTGCTATTCCTGGCTAATTTTTTTTTAAAAATATTTTTTTGGTTTTTGTAGAGATGGGGCTTCACTGTGTTGCCCAGGCTGGTTTTGAACTCCTGGCTTCAAGTGTTCCTCCTGTCTCAGCCCCACCAAATGCTGGGATTGTATGTATAAGCCATCATGTGTGGCCTCCCAGAGATTTTTCTTATTCCATATAGTTTGAGAGGAAATTAATTTGATTATATTTTGGACATATCTTTGGTAATATGAAGAAAAAATTCTGTGCGTTTTATTTGGACCAACTACTAAAACTTCTTAATGCATAGATTTTCTTGAAGAAATGAGAACTATGATAATTAACTGAGGTTTCAAAGTTTTTACTGTATCTGAATTTGAGAATTTATATGACATTTTGGTCCAAAGAGTTCAGTGTTGGATTTTTACCTACCAAGGGATATGAAATTGATTAGTACTTAAAATTTTATATGACTAGCTAAGTAGAAAAGAGGGATTAAATGGTGAAAAGTAAATTATATGTAATTATTATGATAGTAAATAATCAAATACTATTCTAAATAATTTAAATAAATAATATTACTCTAAAGAATAATACTATTAAGTTGAGATCTACTCTTGATTTCCAGCTGGAGTTTATACTGTTAACAGGTTAAAGGCCCAGGATATTAGGCTAGCTGTATACTCAGAAAGAAATCTTTCAAATATCTGATAGCTATGTCTGGCTTAGGTTTCTAATCTGCTATAAAGCTATTTAGATTTTATTCTTAATAAAATTAAGCTTTAAATATAACATGTAGCAACAGATGCTCTTAAGTATCCTTTTAGTGTCTTCCATGTAAGATTGTGTGTGTGTGTGTGCTGTGTATGTGTGTGTGACTTTTGACCCAATCAGAATCTTGGGTCTGGAAGGGAAGAGTTTAGGGATTTTTAGTTTTGGTAAGAGTGCTATGTGATTCTGTCAGACATATTTGGGAAGTAATAGATGGTACTGTGGAAAAAGTATGGTCTTTGATATCAGGCAAATTGGTTTCAATTCTCAGTCACTTCCTAACAGTAACCATAAGCAAATTAACCTTTCCCAACTTCAGTTTTTTCTTCTGGGAAAGAGGATAATATATCCACCTTAGAGGTTATGTGTGAGTCAGAATTTATCTAATTAATAGGCATTCAACAAATTATTACTTATGACATACTTTGATGTTTAACCCTGCATGCACATTTTTTGGTTACTCTTTACCATTTTGTGGGATGTCAGTCTAAAATGTGATGTATGCTTTTCTGCTTTAAAACAAGATTCTGAGCATAGATCAGAATTATCTAATTGACTAGAGGAATAATTTAATCAAAAATGGCTATGAGATTGGTACACAGTGATGCATTAGTGGCCCTGAGGTATGTTGGAGTTTGAGAACCTTCTCTAAATGGCACTTTCATTTAAATTTCATATGTGGGCTGTTCTTTTTGGTTTACTTTCCTCTCTCTTTGTAATTGATCAGCTGTACTTGGAAGTAAAACAGCCAGCCTTATTAGAACTGCATATAAAGTAAGACAAGTTCATTCTGATTGTTGAATGTAGATGCTTGGGTTTCGATGCTTGGGTTTTAGTACTTGGATTTTACAATATTTATTTTGTTTTATCAGAGTATATTTTGCTTAATCTTTGATTATCAGCTGTCTTATTGAGGTTTACTGATAAGTAATTTAATGAGTATTTGTTAAATGACCATTTTTCTGCCAGGTATTGCACAAGGCTCTAGGTATACAATGAAACCCAAAATGAAACACACATAGTTTCTGCCTTCATGGAGTTTACAGCTAATAGACAAATTTTGTCTGATAAAATTGCAGTGAAGGAAATGGATGAGATCCTGTGATTGAAAATAATGTGATTAGGGAGAACCTCTCTGAGGAAGCTAACATTTAGGAAGGACGAGAGTCCTGTCAAGAGCCCCTGGATCTGGAGAACAGCAGGTACCAAGACTCCAAGCCAAAACAAGCTTGACTTGCCTGAGGAACTGAAAGGATACCTCTATATTATGGCTAGAATATAGTGAACAAAGGGGATAACGTCTTGAAATGAGGTTAGAGAGTTCAGTAGGGGCCAGAAAGGATTGTAAAGGGATTAAGATGAAATTTAGAAGGTTATTGAAGTAGCCTCCATAAGATGTGATAGTGGCCCTAGCTAGGGTGTTGATCTCTAGATTAAATGAGTTATTACAATTCTGGGTATAAACCATCAAATTTCACAGCTTTTCCTATGATGTATGGAAATACATAGCAATGGCCACTTTTGCTGTCTGATTCCTCAGTTGTTGTGTGTGTTTTGGTCTGTTTATTTTTTAATTTTAGCTTTGTGTAGGCTGACGTTAAATAACTGGCTACTTTTACTGTTCACTGGGAATTATTTTGATGGCATACCTGCACTTTTTGTTCTGCTGCTGGGGCAGCTAGTATGCCAAGAGAATAGCATGTGCTGGAATTAGAGGGAGTCCCACAAGGTCATAGATTTTTGAAGTGGGAACCCTCGTAAACGTGATATCCTTTAGCTATAAGGTGTGTGGTATGTGACAGCCCTCAGTACATGATCCGTTAGATTTGAGGAAAAAATTGTGTTTTTTATATCTTACATTTAAAACTCAGTTGCATCCACAGGAGCTGAAATGTTCTACAATGTCCCTGAAGAATAATTTTTTTCTCCTTAAGCTTTTTTTCTGTCCCACTATCTACTTGGATAGAGTTGGTTGGATTTGAAGGTTACCTAACTTTGTTATTTTGATTGATAAAAAGTGAATGTACTATATATAGTGAGCTTCCTGCAAGAGCTTCTTGTTTTATTCTCTTTGATCTTGCATTGTAGTCATAATGTGGGCTTTGGTTAGTTCAGTGGTGGAGTTCCTATGTACCCAGTCTCCTTTCTTGGTCTTTTCTAAACTACTCAATTATAAATGTTACTTGAAATGAATATTTTTGTTAGTCTGTATTGTAAATCAGTTCAACCATATATTTTGCTTAAGTGAACATAATTTAGCATCATTATTTTGCTCTTGAGTTATAGAAGTATTAAGAATATTCTAAAATATGTATAAATAAGATATACAAAAATTTTTTTCTTCAGTACGGAAAATTTAAAAGTTGTTTAGATCAGCTGCATCCCTATATCATCAGAAGTTAGTTATACTGTGCATTTTCGTGGGTATACACTTGTATAACTTTCACTGCTTAACAACATATGTAATCTGTTAATAATGGATATTATAACCTTAATAATTAAAAATGAATAAAATGCTAATGCTAGATTATTATAAGACTGTGTATAATGGTGAGGTTTATGATAGAGTAAATTTAACACATGCTTTAGAGAATTAAGTCTTTGATTTCACTAGTTTCCTGAATGAGATTAAACTTTCATGAAACCGGATGAACTCAAATATTGTTCAGAATGTGGTTACTGAGTTAAAATTTTTAGAATTATTCTGAAACCCAAAAATGTGTCTCTAACTCCAGGGTTTCTGTATCTTTTGGATAAATAGAGTATACTTTCAATTAGATCCCATCCTCTTTGAGCTACATTGATATTCAGACATATGTTGAATCAATCAGATAAACATAAAGCATGATTTATATACATCAAAGCCTGTTAGTTTTTTTCTGTAATTATGACTTTATCTCCAAAAGTAGCTAAAAATTTGAGTTCATTGAACTCAAAGTTCAGCATTAGGAAATAAGCTCTCTCTGCATGTGCCATCTGTATAACCCATGTGTTCAGTTTGAAATTTCTAGTTCATATGCTCATAGGTCTTGTCATATCTATAGGAAGATAAAAATTCTCTGTATCTGTGGATTTGTACAGGTTGAATGTCTCATAATCCAGAATATCCAAAATGGAATTCATGATCTACACCCCAAATCAACTTCAACGGCAGCCTTCCATTGTCAGTTGATGGCAGATTGAGGACACTATTTGTTTAGCTCAAAAACTTTTTGATATGTTCTTGATTTTCCTCTTTCTCTTTCACTGCATCCATTTTGTCTTGACATTTTGGCTCTGTCTTCAAAATCTGGCCCTATTTTGCCACCTACACGGCTGGAGTGAGTTGCCAGTATCCCTTCTGCCTTACACTTAATATATTTCTTAAGTCAGGCATGCTGGCATGTACCTGTAATCCCACCTACACGGGAGGCTGAGACAGAAAGATCACTTGAGCCCATGAGTTTGAAACTACCCTGGGCAACATAGCAAGAATCCATCTAAATTACAAAAAAATATATATATATATTTTCTTCCGCCTGTCTCCACCTTTCCACTTTTGCCTCTCCTCTTATACAGTCATTTTGGTACATCTGCTCTAGTGATCCTTTAAAACATAAGTCAGTTCAAATCTTTTCTCTGTATCAGGCCCCTCAAAGGTTCCCCATCTTCTTCAGAGTCCTTTTAATGTTCTACAAGACCCTCCCTGATCTGGCCCATCATTACTTGTCTGCTGATATCAGTTTCTTCTTACTATTGGCTTCAGTTTATTTTGACTTATAGTTATCGATGGCTTTACTACATCTTGACTTCATTTTAAGCCCTCTCTGTAAGCCCTCTCTCTGTCAGCTCTGCATGTTACCATCTATTTGTCTTATGTTCAGATACCTCAAGAGAGAGCTGATTGAGTTAGTTAATGTTATCTAGGTTAGGCAGGACTGTTTGGCCTTGCCATTCCACGTGCTGCTAGCCAGCCCAGGGATTAGCTGTTCTTAAAGCAGATGTCCACTTGTGATCTAGTTAGCCAAAGTATAGGGGTTCCTAGTTAGGCATGCAGAGTAACAGACTACACTCTCTAGTATACATGGTTTTGAGCTGTGTAGCATCTTTTCAGATTGTTGTATTATAATTAATTTAATTATAAGATATTTCTGTTTTAAATATTTCACTGTTAAAAATATCACTGTAACTCAGAAGAAAGAAACATCGAACATATATTTTTGATTAAGGGCAAAACAAGTTGAAGCAGCAGATTCTTGCATTTCTGCATTTAAAGGCAAAATTCATTATGAGTTCAAAACATGTCTTAATTTAAAATGATAGTTCAGTAGTGAATGCCAGGAGACATTGTTAATATAAGAAGATATAAGGAACATAGAAGACGTAAAAACTGAAGTAAGAGGGACAGAGGATTATATGGACTTGAACTATGGAAAAAATTGAAATGCATTCAAGAAAACTGTTGATTAGTGAACCCAAATTTCCCTGTTTACTTATCTTAAAATACCTAGTTAATGCCAAATAAAATATTCAAATAAGAAAACAAAATTAGGATGGTATTGTACGTTATAAAATATTTGTCTGCTGGGTGTGGTGGCTTACGCCTGTAATCCCAATACTTTGGGAGGCCAAGGTGGGTGGATCACTTGAGGTCAGGTGTTCGCGACCAGCCTGGCCAACATGGTGAAACACTGTCTCTACTAAAAATACAAAAATTAGCCTGGCATGGTGGCAAGCACCTGTAATCCTAGGTACTTGGGAAGCTGAGCCATGAGAATCGCTTGAACCTGGGAGGCAGAGGTTATAGTGAGATGAGATCATGCCACTGCACTCCAGCCTGAGCAACAAAACGAGCCTGTCTCAAAAAAAAAAATAAAATAAAATACTCGTCAATTATTTAGTTAACAGCAACTATGCATTGCTGAAAAATAGCTGTTATTTAAAAAAACAACAAATGACACAAAATGTCTTTAATACCCCCTCCGTAAAATAACACTACAGAATACTTGATTATTCATTAACATATCTGTGCCACTGCAGCTATTTTCTCTTGATACATTTCTGGAAGTAGAATTACTGGATCAAAGGGTAGGAATTTTTTTTTTTTTTTTTTTTTGAGACTCAGTCTCACTGTTGTTGGCCCAGGCTGGAGTGCAATGATGCAATCTCGGCTCACTGCAACCTCCGCCTCTGGGTTCCAGCAATTCTCCTACCTCAGCCTCCTGAATAGCGGAGATTACAGGCGCCCACTACCACATCCGGCTAATTTTTGCATTTTTAGAGTGACGGGGTTTCACCATGTTGGCCAGGCTGGTCTAGAATTCCTGACCTCAGGTGATCCACCTGCCTCGGCCTCCCAAAGTGCTGGGATTACAGGCATGAGCCACCACACCCAGCCAGGGTAGGAATATTTTTAAGACCCCTTTTACGTACTACCAGATTGCACTCCTGAAAATTCTATCAACTTGTGAGATTTTTGTTCTTTTTAGTTAAGATCATGATATACTGAATTTTCTTCTTCAACATTTTCCTCCATTGAGAAAGATGGTAAAAATACTGTAGATATATAAATAAATCTAAAAATGAAAGGGAGGGAAGGTGAAGAAGTTTATGTTCAATGATATTTCCATGTTTTTGGTTTACAAATTTCATATTTAATGGTTGTTTAATACTCTGTTATATTGAGATAATTAACCATTCCTAAAATGTTATAGATACATTTTTATATTTGTGAATAAAGATTCAATGAACTTGTTTATGCATAAATTTAATCCACATTTCAAGTTATTTTTTAGGTAATATTACATTTCTAAAGAGACAAAGATATAAATATTTTCAGTGCCAAATTAATCTGAAATGGTTGTAACAATTTATAGTTCCATTGATAGTGTGTGATATTTTTCCATCTTGACCTTCTTGCCAACATAAAATATTTTTTAAATGTAATTTTATTAGTCTTGTAGATAACTGGATTAAGATGCCACCTACTTTAAATCATATTTTAAAAAATTATCCAAGTGCTACTTCTAGCTTTTTGGATTAGTAGAGTGTTTGGTTATTAGAGTCTGAAGGGGGTTCGGCTTCCTACTCAGTGCAGGAATCGTTGCTCTTCTTTCAAGTACTTCAAATTATTATTTTATTGGATGAAACTTGGCCTTTCTGATACTGTGCTGAGCCAATTGTACTTTGTCTTAGAATAAAGGAAATTATTTTTACCATATTTAAAAACTTTTATGTAAACTTGTGGGTACATTTATAATGCTGTCAATTGAAAGCAAAACATATATGCCATTTTCATTCTAACAGTCTCTGCCTTCTGCTGAACTTAAGAAACCAGAACTAAGGTATTGTCAAAATTAAGTGGTTTGTGTCAAAAATAAATCATTAGAGGTGATATTTTACAGTTATATTATCAAACAAGAAGTGTGACTTTTCTTATCCATTTAATAAAATAGGATGGTCTTGCTAAAATTCTACCTGATACTATTGTTTTGGTTGGTCTAGATTTGGAAAAAAAAAGAGAGAAGGTTTTGGCAGGGATGAAAAACATAGCAAAGGAGATATTTGCTGTGGCCTATGCCAAATAAGAAATTCTGACGTTCAAGCTCTTTGCCTGGAGAAAGCATGCTATATGAAAGAAGACTTGCTGAAAAGAGTGATTTTCTACTACTCTGATGAGAACAGTCTTATTAGTAAAGAAGTGTGTAGGAAAGCCTGGATTGTGGTAGTTTGAATAATGAATGAGAGGTAACGTAAAGATGGTTAATGTAAAGGAGTCTTTCAAAACATTAGTTGAGGAGGGAAAGAAATAGATGCCATCAGACATTGAGAGAGAAGAAGAAATAGGGATTCACAGTCTCAGGTGGATAGACTAATTCAGGTTTGTAGGCTGTGTTTAAGTAGCCTGAAGCGAGGTAGAAATACAGTGGATTGCAGTGAAGACTAGAGGAGATGCAACCAGAAGTAAATGGTTAGTTTTTGGAAGTTTTCCTCCATTGAGAGATGGTAAAATTACTGAAGATATAAAAGTAAGTCCAAAAATAAAAGGGAGGGAAGGTAAAGCAGTTTATATTCAATGACTTTTTTTTCTCTCAGAGTTGACAACTGTGGTTATTTGCAAAAAAATGTTGTGAGGATAAAGTGGAGTACCTAAAGACAGGTGCCACAACTACGGAGTATGGAAAAGGGAACTTATTGGGGATGAATAAATATTGTTAAAATAATACTCACTGAGGTTAGAAATAAGATATGTATTTTATATATATATTTATTAATAGTGATGCATTTATAAATGTGATTTTTCTCCAGTAGCTCCAGGCAGTGTGAAGAAAGTAAACAATTTAATTGAACCTGGGTTGGCAAGGGACACTGTAGAGATGATTAAGGGTGTTTGTTGGAGTACGTTCAAAATGATTGACTGTAGTTCTGGCAAATAAGGAAGGAAATGGAGTCATAGGGAGCTATGGAGGGGTAGGAAGTAGTAAATTACAACCAGAGGCCAAAAAACAAATTTAGTAAGGATGGGAGAAATGAAATGATTGATGGCAGTGGTAAGAGGAGAATTTTACAGTTCAGAATTTCAGAGGTGATACAGTCCCAAGTGATGACAGTATGCAGAATATATCACAGTGAGTAGGTTGCTGAATTAGATGGAGGTGCAGGAGGTAAAGTTATTTAGAATAGATAAGGTCAGGAGTGAACTGTAGTTGAGGATTTCTAAGGAAAGAGTGGCATTTCAACAGGGTTTGTGGTTAAAGTGAAGATACGTACAGGTATGTGGTGCTTAACTATGGGGACTATTCTGATAAATGGGTCGGTAGGCAATTTCATCATTGTGCAGACATCACAGAGGGTGTGTATACAAACTTAAATGTTGTAGCCTACTACATACACATCTAGGCTATATGATATATAGCCCGTAGCCCTTACACTACAAACCTGTACAGTGTGTTACTGTACTGTGTATTGTAGGCAGTTATAACACAGTGGTAAGTTTCGTGTATCTAAACATAGAGAAGATACAGTAAAAACACAGTATTAAAATCTTGTGGGACCACCTTCAAGTATGTCCTGACTGAAACATTGTTATATGGCACATGACTAGGTTTAAGGTTTGTTTTGTTTTTTAAGATAAGATGTAAGGAGGTATCCTGATAGCTGCAGATCAACAGATTGAGGGTTTCAGAGGAAAGTGTTAAAGGAGTTTGGAATGGAAAAGGTCTGTCAGGAAAGATAAACCTGAATTTGATGATGATGAGAAAGCTGGATAACAGATTGGAGTGGTTTGCACTGAGTTATGACTATAGACTGGAGGAATGTAGAAATAGTGAAATGGGTGTATGTAGGATATGAGTAAAACAAGCCTGTTTCAAGATTCCGTTTAGATTTAGGTGTAAAGTTGGAGTTCCCCCTTCGAAACTTTACAGTGTGTATTACATGAACTTTCAAAATTATCTCAAATTACATAAAAGTAAAATTGGTCTCATATGTGATTTCTCAAGGAAACAAAGGAAGCTGTAAAAGCCATAAAAGCCTGTATTGAAATTTTGCATGGAATGTGCTCAATAGTTGTGATTTGAATGAATTCTCTTTTCTCCAAGTACTGGTAGACTTCTGATAGATAAAAGCAAAATAGGTTGTTTTTGTTATGTCTTTTATCTTCTTGTTATATTTACCATTCTTTGAAAATAGTTTAAATCTTTTATCAATTCTAAAGCCATGGAATATTTTAACCATGATTCAAGAAAAGATCTTTTAGGTAATAGGAATAGATATAGGTATAGTACATGTCTACATTTTCTTTCATACCATCTAATGCACTGACAAATAGGTATTGAATGGAACCTAAGAGAGTTCTTGGTAGCACTTTGTCCGTTCCTACTTTTTT
The DNA here is from genome assembly GCF_043159975.1 of Macaca nemestrina. Classification (NCBI taxonomy): domain Eukaryota; kingdom Metazoa; phylum Chordata; class Mammalia; order Primates; family Cercopithecidae; genus Macaca; species Macaca nemestrina. Next base: position 117,008,363 of record NC_092127.1, on the reverse strand, counting down.
ATTTTTTCTCTCCCTTTTTCCTTATTCTTCCCCTTCCCCACTCTTTTTCCTGCATTTTGCTTCTCATCTTATTGCTTGTGTAGGACACCTGCTAAAATTCACAGCTATTGTTTGTTTCCACCAATAACATTAAAAGCTGGAAAAAATTGCTATCCCACCCATTAAAATAATATGCTTTGTAGTTAACTTTTTAAGATATAAAGGTGGTAGCTCAAATTAAATGAACCATTTATATTTTTGTTTACATACTGCTGGTTAATTAACATTCAGCCCCTTATCATTATGCAAAAGTTTCCGTTTAACTGCTAAAATAATTGCTTGTTACATTTCATAAATTGCTTATTACAGTTATTTTATCTCAAACTTCCATTTTATGTCTCAAACTTCCTCCGTATGTGAAAATGCTTTTTATTGACTTGACCTTTAAATTAAATGGTCTATATTTTTGGCAGCAATGACATGTAATAACATATTCTTCTTATTTTTTAAAAATAGATTTGGACTAAGCAACAAATTTGAATCAGAATTCCCTTCTTCATTAACTGGAAAAGTGAGTGTCTCATTTTTGTACTATTTGTATGCCTCAAAATGACAGTTTTCTGAGAAAATTAGAAAAAAGTATGCTTATCAGTCATGTTTTTTGACATTAATATTGCATTGTTATTATTTCTTAAAATTTTTCTTTAGGTAGCTCCTGAAGAATTTAAAGCCAGCATCAACAGAGTTAACAGTTGTCTTAAGAAGAACCTTCCCGTTAATGTACGTTGGCTACTTTGTGGCTGCCTTTGTTGCTGCTGCACGTTAGGTTGCAGTATGTGGCCAGTTATTTGCCTCAGTAAAAGGGTAAGTTGAATTATATATTATAATTTAAATTTAGAAGTGGACAAGCAAGTCTTGCATTTATCTAGTTTTTATTTTTATATTGAATGAATCACCTATCCTGAATATAACATGAATCCAGGAGAGGAGTGAGTCAGTAAAGTTACTATATATCCAAGTGCTGTTATTAAATAGCCATCTAAAAATTATATTTGTAATTTTAGGAGCAAAGAGTAGTGTATAGCATTGTCTCTATCTGTACATTGATGGTGGTGTGGTATAGTGATCAAGGATGCTGGCTTCAGCTCTACCATTTATCTCTATGACCTTAGGCATATTTCCTAACCTCTTTCAACCCTACTTGACAAAACTGTAAAATATTCACATGTTCATCTACTACTTGAATAGGATTATTGTAAAGGTATAATGGAAATGTTTGGAAAGCTCTTAGCTGAATAGCTCAAAGGAAGTGGTTAATAAGTATTAATTAATAGTATTCTTACTAATAGTAAGATAGTACCATTACAAGAAATAAAATGGTTATGGTGGTTGTTTCTAGTTGGTAAGATTATGGGACATTTTTTTCTTCTTTTTATATTTTACAAGTTTTCTGTAGTGAGCACAAAGTGATTCTGTAATGAAAAAATAATAATTTTAAAGACTCATTATTTTGACTACTTATAATAAAAAATTCTGGCCAGGCACAGTGGCTCATGCCTGCAATTTCAACACTTTGAGAGGCCAAGGCAGGAGGATCGCTTGAGGTCAGAACTTCAAGGCCAGTCTGGCATGATAAAACCCTGTCTCTACTAAAAGTACAAAAAATTAGGTGTGGTGGCAGGTGCCTGTAATCCCAGTTAGTCAGGAGACTGAGGCAGGAGAATCGCTTGAACGTGGGAGGCAGAGGTTGCAGTGAGCTGAGATCGCGCCGTTGCACTCCAGCCTGGGCAACAATAGTGAAACTCTGTCTCAAAAAACAAACAAATATAATTTTAAGATGTTGGTAGAGATATGACAAATTATTACAGATTGAATGCATTATATTTTTGTTAAATTTTTAAAAAATGGTATTTATATGTATAAAAATGATATTTTTTTATTTTTTAAAAAACATGTATTTAAAAAAAATAGAGACAGGGTTTCACTATGTTGCCCAGGCTGGTCTCGAACTTCTGGGCTCGAGCAGTCTGCCCTCCTTGGCGTCTCTAAGTGCTGGAATTATAGGCGTGAGCCACTGCACCCAGCCAAAAATGTTATTTTGTTAAGATGAAAATGAATGAACAGTTTTTTTGTGGCTACGTTTTGATAACCAGTAAGAGTAGGAAGTATGGATGAGCTAATTCTCTTTGTCCCTTGATTTCTGTTACAAAATAGAAGATATATTCCTACTAAAAGTTTTTAAATTGGTACATTCTATTGATAGGAAGGAGTTAATGCCTTTGTAATAGAATGACTTTTGTGATATTTACTTCAATATTTCTAATATTCCCTTTTTCTAAAAATGGTTATTTTTTTCCATCGTTCTCACCAGATTACCTTTACACTACAGAACATTTTTTCGTCTCTGGATCCACAGTTGATTTTGTTGCTCTTGTAGTTTGGATCCCCTCACTCCCTTCTGCTATGTGGGCATTTCCATTGTTTCAGTGCCTGCTATGTCTCACTTGATTGGTAATTGCTATCAGGTAACCCAAAAAATCGTAAGAGTTTTAATACTGTAGATACCTTTGAGGTCTGACTTTTTTGTTTGTGCTTGGTTTTGTTTTGATACCCTTTTTTTAAACCTTTAAATGAGTAGCATAAGATACTGCAGTGTTTGTACAGTGTATTTAGAAAATAAAGGTAAATGAGTTAAACTTTGCATTCTTATCAACTTGAGATCCTTTTTGAAATGCCTTCATTAAATTCCTTATGTGAGATGTAAGATTGACTTTTTTAAGCTAATTTCATCTGTAGTTTCTGAAAGTACATTTCATTTAGCATTGTAGTGTTCAGTCTAAGGTCTCTCTTTGTATTTTATATGACTAGATGGAATATTTTTTTGATACATTTAATTTTATACGGACTACTATCCAGGGAGCATAAACAAACATGACTTGCTTTTTAAAAAAGGCATACATATCTGTGTCTTGGGTGTAAACTGTTATATAACCATGGTAAGAGTGACACTTCATGCGTGTGTGAAGGATATTACAGGCCCTGGAGAAAGAGGTGCTTTGTAAGATGGGGGCAAAATAATTTGGATTTTTTTCCTTTTTTTTTTTTTAATTATACTTTAAGTTCTGGGGTACATGTGCAGAACGTGCAGGTTTGTTATGTAGGTATACATCTGCCATGGTGGTTTTCTGCACGCATCAGCCCATCATCTACATTAGGTATTTCTCCTAATGCTATCCCTTCCCTACCCCACAACCCCGACAGGCCCTGGTGTGTGATGTTCCCCTCTAGAGCAGGGATTTTTAATGTTTTATTTGCCATAAATCCTTTTGATGGTTTAGGGAAGCCTATGAATACTATCTTAGATGCTTCATATATATATTTAAAAACATTTAATGTATTCTAAATGTATAAGGTAAAATACATGGGATTACAAAGGAAACCGATTATATAAAATATAGTTATCAAAATACTAGAAAACTTCAATGTGATTTATAAATATGTTTATTAATGCATACAAAATAAGATAGCAACAGATCCATGGTAATAATATGATAGGAAGAATCTGTAATTTCTTTAAGTGATGAAGGTACACGTCCTGTTTAGTCTATTGCAGTTAGTTACATACATGCATGACCTAAGGAAATGTAATGCATTTCAGTTAGTGGTTAAAAAGATGTGTTTTCATTTCACTCACTTTCACAGACTGCCAGAATTCTGTCTAAGTACTGCATGTTAAGAACCCTCGATTGAGAGGCATGAGATAAAAAATTGCCAGCCTGTGAATTTCTGTTTTCTTACTTGTGATGTGAAATCCTTTTATATGCGTAGAATGGTCTCCGACTCTAAGACATATCAGGACCAAAGGCATACTTGATACGCAGCTCAGTGTTTTTACTTTCTTTTCTTTTTTTTTTTTTTACTTTCTTGATATTATTCACTGATTTGGAAAACTGCAGTTCTGTCTTGCCTTTAAAATCCATCCCCTCACAAGGTCAGGAGATTGAGACCATACTGGCCAACATGGTGAAACCCCATCTCTACTAAAAATATAAAAATAGCTGGGCATGGTGGCACGTGCCTGTAATCCCAGCTACTTGGGAGGCTGAGGCAGGAGAATCATTTGAACCACGGAGTTGGAGGTTCTGTCTCAAAAAAAAAAAAAAAAAAAAAATCTATCCCCAACTTAGTGCCCTCTTTTTATGATCTGTTATTATTCCCAAGACCTTGTTTTTATTCTGTTCTATTATTATTATTGTTACTATTATTTTTTTTTTGAGACGGGAGTTTTACTCTTGTTGTCCAGGCTGGAGTGCAAGTGGCATGATCTCCACTCATGGCAACCTCCTCCTCCCAGGTTCAAGCAATTCTTCTGCCTCAGCCTCCTGAGTAGCTGGGATTACAGGTGCCTGCAGCCACACCCAGCTAATGTTTTTTTTGAGACGGAATTTCACTTTTGTTGCCCAGGCTGGAGTGCAATGGCGTGGTCTCAGCTCACCATAACCTACACCTGCCCAGTTCAAGTGATTCTCCTGCCTCAACCTCTGGAGTAGCTGGAATTACAGGCTCCCGACACCACGCCCCGCTAATTTTTGTATTTTTAGTAGAGACGGGGTTTCACCATTTTGGCCAGGCCGATCTCGAGCTCCTGACCTCTGGTGATCTGCCTGCCCTGGCCTCCCAAAGTGCTGGGATTACAGGCGTGAGCCACTGCGCCCAGCCTGTTCTATTATTTTGATTGTTTTTTAGACCTGCCAAATTGCCTTTTTTCTTAACTACCTTTGCCTATTTTTGAAAATTGTTTTTTAATATACAGTAAAATTTTTGTATACAGTTCTGTGATTTTTGATAAATGCATAGAGTTTTGTAACCACCACCAGAATGATGACACATAACAGTTTTCCGTAAAAAACTTACTTGTGCTGTCCCTCTGTAGTTGAACCCTTGTCAACTCTTAAACCCGGCAACCAGTGATCTGTTGTCTATCCCTACAATTTTGTCTTTTCTAGAATATCATATAAGTGGAATAAAATAGTATATATAACTTTTTGAGTCTGGCTTCTTTCATGTAGCTTAGTGCATTTGAGATTTATCTATTTTCTCTTATGTATTAATAGTTTATTTTTTTTTATTGTTGAGTAGTATTCCATTGTATGGATGTATCACAGTTTGTTTATCCATTCATCACTTGAAGACATTGAGTTGTTTCCAGTTTTTGAATAAAGCTTGCCATAAACATTCACATGCATGTTTTTGTGTGAACACAAGTTTTCATTTTTAGGAAGGGGATTGCTGGGTTATATGCTAAGTGAATGTTTAATTTTATAAAAAAATTCCAAACTGTTTTCCAAAGTGGGTGAACCATTTTGCATTCCAGCCAGCAATGCATGAGAGATCCAATTGCTTAGCATCCTTGCAGGACTTGACATGGTTAGTTTTAGAAATTATAGTCATTCTAATAGATATATAGTAGCATCTCATTGTGGTTTTAATTTGCATTACCATCATGAGTAATGATGTTGAGCATCTTTTCATGTGCTTATTTGCCATTTGTACACCTTCGTTAAAGTGCTCATTGAAATATTTTGCCCATTTAAAATAGTTATTTCTTGTTGAGTTTTGAGAGTTCTTCATATAATTCTGAAAATAAATCCCCTAGCAGATATGTGCAAATACATATTTACAATCTGTAGCTGTCTTTTCATTCTCCAACAATATCTTTGGCAGAACAAAAGTTGTTCCTTTTGACAAATTCATCACTTTTAAAAAAAAAAAACAGATTGTACTTTTAGTGCTGTATCTAAGAATTTGCCTAAACCAAGGTCATGAAAATTTTCTCCTATGATCTCTTTACTTTGCTTTTAGGTGTGTGACCCATTTTAACTCAGGTTTTAATATGGGTGTGAGGTATGGGTCAAAGTTTTTTGGTTTTTTTTTTTTTTTTTTTTTTTGCATATGACTTTCTAGGTTTTCCAGTACCATTTGTCGAAAAGACTATTCTTTCTCCCTTGAATTGCCATTGTACATTGTTAAAAATCAGTCAACGATACCTGTGTAGGTCTCTTTCCATACTCTATTCTGCCCTATTGATCTATATGTCTATCTTGATTAAATATCACAATGTCTACTTTACCGTAGCTTTTTTTTTTTTTTTTTCTGTTTTAATTAAAAAGGAGACAGGGTCTTGCTATGTTCCCCAGGTTGGTCTCGAACTCCTGGGCTCAAGCAATTCTCTCATCTCGGCCTCCCGAAGTGCTGGAATTACAGATATGAGCCACTGCGCCCATCCTACTGTAGCTTTACAGTAAGTCTTGAAATCAGGTAGTTTGAGCCTTTCAAATTTTTTCTTATTTTTCAAGATTGTTTTGGCTATTGTGATTTCTTTACCTTTTTGTATAAATTTTAGAATTAGGTTGTCAAATATCTATAAGAAACACTGGTATTTGATTGGAATTACATTCAATTTACAGATGAATTGGAGAGAATTGACATCTTAACAATATTAAGTCTTCCAAACCAAGAATATGACGTAGTCTCCATGTATTTAGGTCTTTGACTTTTTTTTTTGTTAGAGCTTTGTAGCTTTTTGCGTAGCATATAGATTATGCTCATGTTTTATTAGCTTTATACGTAAGTATTTCTTTGGGTTTGTTGCTATTGTAAATGGTAATTGCTTTTTAAATTTTGATTGCCAATTGTTCACTGCTAGTACATAAAATACAATTGATTTTTGTATATTAACATCATGTCCTTCAACCTTGCCAAACTCGCTTATTAAATTCCAGGAACTTTTTTGTGGATTCCTTGAGATTTTCTACACAGATAACTATGTTGTCAGAAAATAATGACAGTTTTATTCCCAATCTGTGTACTTTTTCTTTTCTTTCCCTTTTTCACGGTGTAGGACTTCTAATAAAATGCTGAATAGGAGTGATGAGAGCAAACTCCTTGCTTTATTCTTGATTTTCTCTGTTTTTCTGTTTTCACTTCCATTGGTTTTTTGTTTTTATTTCTTCTTCTTGATTTGGATATAATTTACTCTTGTTTTTTAGTTTCTTAAGGTTGAAGTCATTGATTTGTCATTTCTTTTTTTCTTATATGAGCATTTAATGCTCTTTCCCTCTAAAGCACTGTTTTGACTATATCCTACACATTTTTATATAGTATTTTTGTTTTGATTTGTTCAAAGTTTTTGTGATTTTCTGTCCGACTCGTGGATTATCAAGAAGTTTGTTTAACCTCCAAATATTTGGAGATTTACCAGAAACTTTTCTGTTACTGATTTCCAATTTAATTTTATTAATGTTAAAGCATATACTTTGTGTGATTTCAGTTCTTTTAAATGTGTTAAGTTTTATTTTACGGCCTTGAATACAGTGTATTTTGGTAATGGCATGTTCAGAACTTCTATTTATATTTTACTAGCTTTATTGAAGTGCAAGTGACATACAATAAACTGCACGTTTAATGTATATTATTTGATGAGTTTTGTCACATGTATACACTTGTGTGCATCAAGATAGTGAACATATTCATCATTTCCAAAAACTTCCCTGTGCAAGTGCTGATCTGCTTTCTGGCACTATAGATTAGTTTGCATTTTCTAGAGTTTTATCTAAATGAAATCATACAATATGTATTCTTTTTTGTCGTCTTGTTTTATTTTTTATTTATTTAATTTTGAGATAGGGTCTCATTCTGTCACTGAGGCTGGAGTTCAGTGGCGTAATCATGGCTCACTACAGCCTTCCCAGACTTCCCAGGCTTCACTCATCCTCCCACCCCGGCCTCCCAAGTAGCTGGGGCCACAGGTGCACATCACCACTCCTGGCTAATTTTTGTATTTTTGGTAGAGACAGGGTTTCGTCTCTCAAACTCCTGAGCTCAAGCAATCCACCTACCTCAGCCTCCCAAAGTGCTGGGATTATAGGCATGAGCCTCCATGCTTGGCCGGCCCCTTTTTGTCTTTTACTTACTGTGATTTTGAGATTCAACTATGTTGTTGCATCGGTAGTTCATTCCCTTTTATTGCTGAATAATGTTTATTATATGGATATGCCATATTTGTTTATTTACCTGTTGATAGACATTTTGGTCTATATAAATAAAGCTGCTGTGAATATTCTTGTTCAGGTCTTTTTATGGACAGACACTTTTTTTTTTTCACTTGAGTAAAAATTACTGAGTGGAATGCCGTGGTCATATGTCATGTGTATGTTTAGCTTTCTTTTTTTTTTTTTTTTTTTTTGTGGTGGTGGTGGGACAATCATGGAAATGCATTTAAGGAACTGAGAAACTGCCAAAAGTGCAAGTACTATTATTTTATGATCTCATGGTATTGTAGGATAGATTCTGGTCTGCTACATCCTTGTCAACATTTAGTATAGTATTTTAAAGAGTTTAGGTATGTGTCCCCTCTATATCTCATGTTGAAATATAATCCCCAGTGTTGGAGGTGGGGCCTTGTGGAAGGTGATTGGATCATGGGGGCAATACTTCATGGCTTTGTGCTGAGTTCTCTGAAGATCTGGTTTTTTAAAAGAGTGTGGCACCTCCCCCAACCCCCTTGCTCCTGCTCTGCCATATGAAATGTCTGCTGCCTTTCATCTTCCACCATGATTATAAGCTCCCTGAGTCCTCCCCAGAAGCTGAGCAGATGCCAGTGCCATGCTTCTTGTATAGCCTGCAGAACTGTGAGCCAATTAAACCTCTTCATTATAAATTGCCTAGTCTCAGATATTTCTTTATAGCAATGCAAGAACAGCCTAACGAGAGATTTTAGTACCACTCTGTTGATAACTGATAGAACTAGTAGACAGAAAATCCCTGCAAATATCAGCCAACTTAACCGAATTGACATTTATAAAACACTCTAACCAACAATAGGTAAATACACATTCTTTTCAAGTACATACAGATCATTGAGTTAGTTCTTATTCAAAGTAATTAAACAAGTCAATAAATTTAAAGGGATTCAAAACATACAAAGTAAGTTATCTGACCACAATAAAAGTAAATTAAAAATCAGTAAATGAAAAATCACTAGAAAATCCCCAAATATTTGAAAGCTAAATAAAATGCTTCTAAATAACTCATTGGTCAAAGAAATCAAAAGGGAAATTTAAAAGCAGAATGAATTAAATGAAGATTAAAACACAAAATGTCAACATTTGTGTGATACTCCTACAGCAGTGTTCAAGGAAGGAAATTTATATCACTGAAAGTCTACACTAGAAAAGAAAGCCTCAAATCCATGACCTCTGTTTTCACCTTAAGAAATTAGAAAAACAAGAGGAAATTAAATCCAAAGTAAGGAGAGGGGGAAAAAAATAATAGTGGTCAGACTGAAACCTATGAAATATAAAACATAAAATCAATAGAAACAATCAGTGAAACCAAAAACTGATCTTTGAGAAGAACAAAAAAATTAATAAATCTCTAGCCAGAGTGGGGAAAAGAGAAAGAAGAGATAAATTAACAATTTTAGGAATGAAACAGGTGACGAGACTAAGAGGTTTTAAAGATAGTAAAAGAATGATTAATGAATACTATAAACTGTATGCCTATAATTCAGCACCTTAAAGTGGACAAATTCCTTGAAAAAGAGAAACTATAAAGCTTAACCAAGATAAAATAGATGACTTGAAAAGTCCCATATCAATTAAGTAAATTGAATTTGTAATTGAAAAACTTCCAACAAAGAAAATTCCAGGCCCAGATGCCTTTACTGGTATATTCTTACAAAATTTAAGGAAGAAATAATGCCTATTCTACACAAACTCTTCTAGAAAATCAAGAGAAAAGAACTCTTCCCAGCTCACTTTATGAGGCCATCATTACTCTGAGGCCAAAACCAGACAGATATTATAAAAGAAAAGACAGAAGAATGTTCCTCATAACATAGATATAAAATTTCTAAACAGACTTTTAGCCTATCAAGTCCAACAAAAACATGAAAAGAAAAACACACATGGCCAAGTACATTGTCCTTCCCAGGAAGGTAAGTAAGGTTGGTGTAACAACCAAAAATGCAATGAATGTAACTCAACATATTTCTAAACTAAAAAGAAAAACCACACAACAATCTCTAAAGTGGCAGAAAAGGCATTTGACAAAATCCAGCATCTATACTTGATTAACAGTCTCACAACCTAATAGAATAAAACTTCCTCAACCTGATAAAGGACATCTACAGAAACCATACAATTATAATGAAAGTCTGAATGCATTTCTTCTAAGATCAAGAACGAACCAAGAGGATGTTCTCACTACTACTAATCAGTGTTATTCTGGAGATTCTAGCCAGGGCAGTAAGGCCAGAAAAAGCAACAAGTATAGTAATAATACTGTCTTGATGGGCAGATGACATGTTTGTCTATGAAGAAAATTCAATAGAATCTTTAAAGAAACTCCTAGAACTAACAGGTGAGTTTAGCAAAGCTGTACCCTATCAACAAAAAATCAAAAATTAAAATGAAAAAATACAATTTTTAAATAGCATAAAAATACTAAGTACTTACAGAGAAAGCTGAAAAAAATATATAAGACACATACACTAAAATCTACAAAATATCACTTAGAAAAAAACTTAAAAGACTTAAGTAAATGGGGGAAAATATTGGTTCATGTGTCAGAAGAGGAAATTTTTTGTTTGTTTTGAGACGGAGTTTCACTCTTGTTGCCCAAGCTGGACTGGATTGGTACAATCGTGGCTCACCACAACCTCTGCCTTCCAGGTTCCAGTGATTCTCCTGCCTTAGCCTCCCGAGTAGCTGAGATTACAGGCATGCGCCACCACACCTGGCTAATTTTATGTTTCTAGTAGAGACAGTGTTTCTCAGTGTTGGTCAGGTTGATCTCGAACTCCCGACCTGAGGTGATCCGTCCGCCTCAGCCTCCCAAAGTGTTTGGATTACAGGCATGAGCCACCGCGTCTAGTGAGGAAATACTTTTAAGTGGCCAATTTCTCCAAACTGATCCATAGATTCAGTGCAATCCAAAGTAAATTCCCAACAGGACTTTTTTTTGTGTAGAAATTGACAGGCTGATTCTAAAATTCATATGAAATACAAACAACCTACAAAAGCAAAACAACTCTGAAAAGGGAATACAAAGTTGGAGAACCAAAACTACCCAATTTCAAGACATAATTATAAAGCTACAATACTCAAAATAGTGTGGTACTCGCATCAAGATAGACAAACAGATAAACAGAAGAGACAGAGCCAAAAAATAGACCCCTTTATGAACTGATTTCCCCCAAAGGTAGAAAGGCAATTCAGTAAAGAAAGAACAGTCTTTTAAAGAGAGATAATTGGTAAAATTAAATACGTATACATTTTTTTAAAATCCTTTAATCTATACATTAAACCATATTTTAATAGAAAGTTTAACTCAAAATGTAAAACCTAAACCTATAGAACTCTAGAAGAAAACATGGGAGAAAAATTCTTGTGACCTGGGCTTAGGAAGAATTACTAGGTATAACATTAACAGCACGATCCCTAAAAGAACACCAGACAAATTGGACTCCATAAAAATTAAAAATTTCTATTTTTGAAAACTATTGGAGGATTTAAAGACTAACTACTGACTGGGAGAAATCTTTGCAAAGCAGATATTTTTATCCAGAATATATAAAGAATTCTCAAAACTCAACAATAAGAAAACAATTCAAGAAACATTGAGCAAAAATTTAGAACAGACACCTCACCAAAAAAGATATATAAATGAAAAATTAGCATCTTTTCAGATGCTCAACATCACTAATCATTAGGAAAAATGCAGATTAAAACCATAATGATAACATTGCATACTTATTAGAAGGACTGAAATTAAAAAGACTATGTTAGTCTGTTCTTCCATTGCTATAAGGAAATACCTGAGACTGTATAATTTATAATGAAGAGGTTTAATTGGCTCATGGTTCTGCAGGCTGTACAAGAAACATGGCACTGGCATCTGCTCAGCTTCTGGGTAGGACTCAGAGAGCTTATAATCACAGTGGAAGATGAAAGGGGGCAGGCATCTCATATGGCAGAGCAGGAGCAAGGGGGTTGGGGGAGGTGCCACACTCTTTTAAAAAAACATCTTCAGAGAACTCAGCACAAAGCCATGAAGTATTGCCCCCATGATCCAATCACCTTCCACCAGGCCCCACCTCCAACACTGGGGATTACATTTCAACATGAGATTTAGAGAGGACACATACCTAAACTCTTTAAAAGACTATACTCAGTGTTGACAAGGATGTAGCAGAACAGAATCTATCCTACAGTAGTGTGAGATCATAAAATAATAGTACTTCACTTTTGGCAGTTTCTCAGTTCCTTAAATGCATTTCCATGGATTGACTGTAATTGTGGGTTTGTGTATTTATTCATGCAGCTTATGCTGTATGTATTTTGGTATTCTATAATTAGGTATATAAATTTTCAGGATTTTTGTGATTGACCTCTGTATCATTATAAAATTGACCTGTATTTTTCTCTGAAATTTGCTTTGTCTAATATTCATAGTCATTCCATTTCTTTTGATTGATGTTAGCATGGTATATCTTTTTCCATCCTTACATTTTTTTAGCTCATTTGTACCTTTTATTTAAAGTTTGTTTCTTATAGGCAGTGTTGGGTCTTACTTTTTTATTCAGTCTGACAATCTCTGCCTTTTAATCAGGGATTTTGACCCATTTACGTTTCTTGTGATCATCATTATGGCTAGGTTCATCTTTCATTTTGCTGTTTTTTCCATCAGATTTTTAATTTACATTTTTTTCTCATTTTTTGCCTTATTTTCGCTTTTCTTTTTTCTTTTCCTTTCCTTTCTTTTCCTTTTCCTTTTTCTTTTTCTTTTCCTTTTCTTTTCTTTTTTTTCCTTTTCTTTTCTGTTTCGTTTCGTTTCGTTTCTTTTTTCTTTTCTTTCTTTTTTGAAACAGAGTCTTACTCTGTCTACCAGGGTGGAATGCAGTGGCTCAGTCTCAGCTCACTGTAACTTCCACCTCCTGGATTCGGGAGATTCTTTTGCCTCAGCCTCTTGCGTAGCTGGAACTACAAGTATGCGCTACCATGTCTGGCTAATTTTTGTGTTTTTAGCAGAGACGGAGTTACGCCATGTTGGTCAGGCTGGTCTCGAACTCCTGGCTTCAAGTGATGCATTTGCCCCGTTCTCCTGAAGTGCTGGGATTACAGTCGGGAGCCACCACACCCGGCCTCATTTTTTGCCTTCTTATTTATTTATTTATTTATTTATTTATTTATTTTAGACAGAGTCTCACTCTGTCACCCAGGCTGGAGTGAAGTGACTCAGTTTTGACTCACTGCAACCTCTGCCTCCCGGGTTCAAGTGATTCTCCTGCCTCAGCCCCCTGAGTAGCTGGGATTATAGGCATGCGCCACCACACCTGGCTAATTTTTGTATTTTTTTTTTTAGTAGAGATGGGATTTCACTCCTGACCTCGTGATCCACCCGCCTCAGCCTCCCAAAGTGCTGGGATTACAGGTGTGAGCCACTGTGCCCGGCCTGCCTTATTTTTGAAAATAATAATTAGTAAGGTAACATTCATGTAACATAGCCATTTAAAAGTGAGCAATTCAGTGATGTTTAGTATATTCACAGTATTGTGCAACTCCCACCTCTATCTAGTTTCAAAACATTTTCATCACTCCACAAAGGAATCACACCCTTACCCATCAAGCAGTTTCTCCCCATTATTCTTTCCCTGTAGCCCCAGGCAACCACCAATCTGTGTTCTATCTCTATGGATTTATTGATTCTGGATATTTCATATAAATGGATCATACAATATATGACCTTTTGTGTCTAGCTTCTTTCACTTAGCATAATTTTTTGCAAGTTTGTCTACATTGTAGCATGTATCAGTACTTCATTTTTATGGGTTAATATTCCATTGTATGTATATCTCACAATTTGTTTATTTATTCATCCATTGATGGGCATTTAGTCTGTTTCCATTAGCAGTTGTTGCTGTTAACATGGATGTGCATGTATTTGAGTACTTGTTTTCAGTTCTTTTGTGTATATACCTAGAAATATGGTAATTCTGGTTTTCACTTCTTGAGGATCCAGAATAGTGTCCTCGTGAAGTAAGACCCTCCTGGGTACTCTGAATTATAGCATCTTCTAGTCTTGCTGGTGGAAAGAGGCACTATGCTAGAATTTTTATTTTTTATTTTTCATTTTTTGTAGAGATGGGGTCTTACCATGTTGCCCAGGCTGGTCTCGAACTCCTAGGCTCAAGCAATCTTCCCACCTCAGCCTCCCAAAATGCTGAGATTATAGGCATGAGCCACCATGCCTTGCCTTACACAGGATCTTATCTGCCTCTAATAGTTTCTTTACTTGCTCAGTACTCACCTTGATATTCAGTAAGGACTATATGCAGATCCTGGAGTTCGTTCTCTGTTCAGCACTCTCCTCTGGTACTGTGCTTTGTGACTTCTAGCTGCCCCAGTCTTCCTATTCTTTCACTTCTGTCTTTTTAACTTAGGGAGTCCCTAGGCTTTGCCTGGTTTCTCCATCCATTCATTGTGGCCTAGAAGCTCTAAGTCAGTGAGTTTGGGAAATTGTAGGGCTTGTCCAAATTGTTTCTGTTTTCTCAGGGATGACTGTCTTTCATTTTCCATGTCCTGAAAACTATTTCAGATGTTTTGTCTTTTTTTGATTGTTTCAGATTAGAAGGTAAATCTGGTGTCCATTGCTACATCTTGGCTGAAAATGGAAGTCTAAATATCCTCTTTTTATAGAGATGCTCTTGACATATAAGTAGCCTGTTAGGTGCCAGGGATAGTATAAGTCTCTACTAAGGCTGGGCGCAGTAGCTTATGCCGGCAGTCAGCACTTTGGGAGGCTGAGGTGGGTGGATCATGAGGTCAGGAGTTCGAGACCAGCCTGGCAAACATGGTGAAACCCCGTCTCTACTAAAAATACAAAAACTAGCCAGGTGTGGTGATGCGTGCTTATAATCCCAGCTACTCAGGAGGCTGAGGCAGGAGAATCTCTTGAACTCGGGACACAGAGATTGTGGTGAGCTGAGATCATGCCACTGCACTCCAGCATGGGTGACAGAGTGAGACTCCATCTCAATAAATAAATAAATAAATAAATAAATAAATAAATAAATAAAATTCTCCTCAAAGAGCATATAGTCTATTTGGAGAGCTGGCTACAGGGTAAGCTTGTAGGCACTTTTCTTGTTTTTCATGAAGTAGCTCTGATAGCAGAAGACAATAAAAATGTATCCTTAGGGTCTGGAAATATGAAATAGCCACCAGCAGTCACAAAATATATTTGAAATCTCATATATTAAACATTAATTTGAATTTTACATTCTATTACCTGGTATATATTTGTTTTAATAGGCTATTTAAAATGATTTAACATTGAGTAAACTGATAATCTCTAGGAAGATAAGCATATTCATCCTATGAAATTGCTAGATTTGGCTACCATTTCTTTATGCTGCCAGTGTGCTATTCTCTGGATTTCGTTTGTTAATTCAGTGAATATTCCTGAAGCAGCACTGTGGGCTTGGTACTGTTTCAGATGCCTAGGTTAAATGGTTTCTCTTGTGGATTTAAACGATAGACAAAAGCAGGAAAATAAATTCAAGGTTTCAAAGAGTAATCAATGCTTAGAAGTCAGTAAAACAGGAAACTTTGATCTTTTAGTAGGTTTCTTTGTAAGAGCCTGAGAAACGTATTACAAGTGAATAAAATGCTTCAGCTTTATTAAATAGGTTTTATGACATTTTCTTTGCAAAGCTTATTTTTGTTATACTTTGCTTCTTGGCTGTACCAGAATTATAGTATTATAGCTTAGAAAATTCATATTTAAGTAAATGGATATCACATATTGTATGTGCCTTCAGTCTGCTCACTTTTTGAAGAAATGTTTCATAATTTTACTATATACTGTGCCGTAGTATGTTTTTGTTTTGGTTTGTCTTCCATCCTAAGCAACTGTTAGTTTCAGTCTTCAGTCTTCTAAGATTTTGCACATATATTTTCTATCGCAACTTTAATGACTTTATAGACTTTGTTTATATATGCTTTCAGCCTTCCTCCTGTCTGAATAAGGAACCCTAAGTTTTAGACTGTTTATACACCAACTTCTTAACCTTGTTAGTTGTCTTATCTCCTTTATAAAAATGCTTTACTCTTTTAGATACGCTAACCAGAATTATGCCACTTTCTAAAAGTGGTCTCTATATGGATTTGTTAAAAATATTGCATATTTTCGTCTCCTTTGTGCTTTTATTTATATTTAAAATTATATTAGGAAATCATTCATTTAGGAATAGGGAAATGGCCTGTAACTACATTTGGCCTAATTTGTAACTACAAATGGCCTAGAACTTACATTTTGGTGCTAGAACTAGCTGCTTTGGACTGTGACACTTATCAATCCACTCACTCTAAACCCTTCCTTGTAGTGTTGTTTTAAGAATTACAGCAAGTGGGCCGAGCCCTGTGGCTCACTCCTGTAATCCCAGCACTTTTGGGAGGCTGAGGCAAGTGGATTGCGTGAGGCCAGGCGTTCAAGACCAGCCTGGCCAACATGGTGAAACCCTGTGTCTACTAAAAATACAAAAATTAGCTGGGCATGGTGGTGCGTGCTTGTAATCCCAGCTACTCAGGAGGCTGAGACAGCAGAATCGCTTGAACCCAGGAGGCGGAGGTTGCAGTGAGCCGAGATGGCACCGCTGTACTCCAGCCTGAGGCAACATAGTGAGACTCTGTCTCACACACACATACACACACACACACACACACACACACACAAAGGTAAGTACATGTAGGCTACTTAATATAGTATTTTGCCTATAGCAGGTGCTTAGTTCAATGTAGTTGCTGTTATTATCATTTTAGTATTATTATTCCCAGTGTTTGTCTTCTTAACTACTGTATCCTCAGTGCTCTCACAGTGCCTAGCATCTACTTGGTGATCAATAAATATTTGTTGAATGAATGTATTCATCTGGACTTTAAAATCCTGGCATTAGCAAGATCATATGTTTCATAAGATATGGTACTTACTAATCAGAAGAAGATTCCCTGATAAATAGAAGCATCTTGCCTTTTAGAATAAGTAATAGGAGTTCCTACTGCTGTAGGAGCAGTGTGATACAGTATAAAGGATAGTAAACCAATGTTTGAAGTTGGGTGACCTTGAGAGAGTCACTTAAAGCCTCTCTCAGCGTTAGGTTTTTTTTTTCCCCTTTCCTTTTAATCTGAGCAAAGGACAGGCCAGCTAATTTCTCAGATACTTTCCAGTTCCAAAAATCTGTAGTCCTCTTGAAAATTGAGCTTTGTAGGTCTATAAACTATTTCTATAACCATGCTTTAAAAAGAAGCCAGGAGTGGTGCATGCATCTATAATCCCAGCTACACAAGAGGCTGAGGCAAGAGAATTGCTTTAACCCGGGAGGCGGAGGTAGAGGTTGCAGTGAGCCAAGGTTGTGCCACTGCACTCCAGCCTAGGCGACAGAGTGAGACTTCATCTCAAAAAAAAAAAAAAATTCTCAATGTTGATTTTTATTTTAAACCTTAAGAATTAGCATTTTAGGCCAGGTGTGGTGGCTCACGCCTATAATCCCAGCACTTTGGGAGACTGAGGCAGACTTTGATTACCTGAGGTCAGGAGTTTGAGACTAGCCTGGCCAATGTGGTGAAACCCCACCTCTACTCAAAATACAAAATTAGCCGGGCATAGTGGTACATGCCCGTAGTCCCAGCTACTTGGGAGGCCGAGGCAGGAGAATCACTTGAACCTGGGAGGCAGAGATTACAGTGAGCTAAGATCGTGCCATTGTACTCCAGCCTGGGCAACAAGAGCAAAACTTTGTCTCAAAAAAAAAAAAAAAAAAATTAGCATTTTAGTAAATATAATCATATATGTGTATATATATTTTATGTAGATTTATAAATTTATTTTATGTATTTTATATATATATATATATATATATATTTGTTTTTTTTTTTTCTTTTGAGATAGGGGCTCTCTTGCCCAGAGTGGAGTGCAGTGGCATGATCATGGCTCACTGCAGCCTGGATCTCCTGGGCTCAAGTGATCCTCCCACCTCACCCTTCCAAGTAGCCAGGACTACAGGCACACACTACCATGCCTGGCCAATTTAAAACAAAACATTTTTGTAGAAATGAGGTCTCTCTGTGTTACCCCAGCTGGTCTTTAACTCCTGGGTTCAAGCAGTCCTCCAGCCTCGGCCTCCCAAAGTGCTGGGATTATAGGCATGAGCCACCGCACCTGACCATCATTGTAATAAATATTTTAATATAGGTTTCTTAGGTTTTTACTTTTCTGAATTTTTTAAAAGATAATTGCTATTTAGTTTTTGAAATGTTGGCTAAGATGCCTATATTTCTCTCATGTCAAGTATTTTGTATGCATACAAATAAATGGTAATACAGTTCACTATGTTTTTTTTAGTTGAGATTCTAGTTATGTTTCTTCTGAGTATCTTTACTCTCAAGTTCAAGTTTAGTTATCCAATAATTGTGACTTACTCTGGCTAGGGGTATAGTAGTGTTGAGAATCTAAATGGGAGAAGTGAATAGTAAAGTTTTGTTTTAAGTTAGAATGCAACTTTGTAAGACTTAAAGAAATTCAAAGGAAAGTGAACCTGGGGGAATCATAAGCAGAAAGCTAAGAATATTGGTATATGGGAGGAATATAAAATATCCTTACTCAGTCATACCGATGTATTAAAAGTTATCCAAAACTTTCAGAACTGATTTACTCTGTGTTTGGGATTGACCATTTATAGTCAGTAACTCTGAGTCATAAAATGAGAAAGGAATTGAACTTTTGGATGAAGAATCAGATAAAGAAAAATACCTCTAACATACATCATATTACAGATATTGAAACAAGGCAGAACAAATTAGAAACTATATTGAAATTCTAGTGAAGTGGGAATCCCGAAGAATTTCTAGTGAACAAGGAATGATGGATGAAATACAGTCTTATAACTGCTATTATTATTGATTGAAGATGTGGAAAATCAATGACTTTTTTTAGAATGCTATCCAATTTGCCTTATTTTGGTAAATATAACAAATATTCATGTGGTCAATAATGGTCTTAATCTTCATTACCCTATATTTCTTGACTTTCATATGATTTTATTACAGAGGTTTTTCAGGAACCTGATCTTTCTTGTGCAGGGGATATTTATACTGTTCTAATGTACAGATAGACCTAGCAATATAAAATACAACTTAGAGAAATTTCTGTCGAGTAAATTTAGAGAAACAAACTTGAGTTATGGTTTGTATTAAATCAGAAACATCTTATTTTTACATTTAATAAAAACTTTCACATCATATTTGATGTTTGACTTTTTTTTTTTCTTTGAGACGGAGTCTTGCTCTGTCACCAGGCTGGAGTGCAGGGGCGCGATGTTGGCTCCTGCAGTCTCCACCTCCCCGGTTCTAAGTGATTGCCCTGCCTCAGCCTCCGGAATAGCTGGGGCTACAGGTATGCACCCACCATGCCCGGCTAATTTTTTGTGTTTTAGTAGAGACTGGGTTTCACCACGTTGGCCAGGATGGTCTTAATCTCCTGATCTCATGATCCGCCTGCCTCAGCCTCCCAAAGTGCTGCGATTACAGGTGTGAGCCACTGTGCCCAGTCGATGTTTGACTTTTACACCTACTTAAATGTAATTTAAGATAGAAACACTTAGTTTATAATACCAGGTATTCCAAATTGCTAAATTCCTGATGTTTAACTTGAAAGATTTTGCTATAAAATGGAAAATGTATGTTGATATGCAATGAAATAATAGACCACAAGGAAAAAATGAAGAGAAAGATAATTATTGTATACTGGCTATTAGCAAGGCACATTATATACATTGTCTTTTAATCTTCATAACACCCTGTGTGGAAAATATGGTAATATCAGTAAATTATTGAGTCCTTATTTACTATTTACCAGGGATGGAGTTTATCAGTTTATGTGTACTGTATTCTTACAAAATTATAAAAGCAGATATTCAGATTATTTTAAGGATGAGAAAACTGAAGCTCAGAAGTAACCTATTTGAGATCCCCAGTTTATAAAGTTAAGCCAAACTAGAATTCCAATCATTGGGCTCAAAATCTCATGCTTTTCCCACTATTTTAAAGAACTACAAAAATCAAGCTATTTTTTATTAAAATTTGACGTTATCCCTAGCAGCAGAGAGATAGGTTTTAGAGCTTTGAAAGGAATTTAAAAGATTTCATGAGTTAGGAAATTCAGGCCTATGGGCTGAATTAGGTTATAATTTACCTAATTTGTCCAATTGATTGATAAATGGTAACACTATCCAAGCATTATTATTATTATTTTTTTTTTTGAGACGGAGTCTTGCTCTGTGCCCCAGGCTGGGGTGCAGTGGCGCAATCTCGGCTCACTGCAAGCTCCGCCCCCCGGGTTCACGCCATTCTCCTGCCTCAGCCTCCCAAGTAGCTGGGACTACAGGCGCCCACCACCACGGCCGGCTAGTTTTTTGTATTTTTTTAGTAGAGACGGGGTTTCACGGTGTTAGCCAGAATGGTCTCGATCTCCTGACCTTGTGATCCGCCCGTCTCGGCCTCCCAAAGTGCTGGGATTACAGGCTTGAGCCACCGCACCCGGCCATGATATGCTAGAATCCTTAGAAAATGTGTTTTGTCAACAGCTGGCTGACATTCATTTCTCTGTAAATATTTAGAACATAGTATTGGTGTCGTGGTTTATACAAAGATTTGCACCTATCTTCTTCTGTGACCTCAGTTTTTAATATGAGATACTGTATTTTTCAATTCTAGGGTGTCCATTTGCTGTTTTTTAAAATAGATTCCAGTTCTCTTTTGAAATTCTTCATTTTTTTTCATCCAGCTTTCTACTTTCTTTTCTTGAACACATTAATCATAGTTTTAGAGTAACTTGATTATTCAAGGCCAATAGCCTTGTTAGTGGCTTAGATAACTTGTATGTCATAGATATGTTATTTGTCTGAGGATAATATTTGTAAAAAAGTTCTGACTTATAAAAATTTTTCTTTACAAAGTCAGGAATGGCCTTGAAATTAAGAACAAAATATAATTGAAGTGAAACCGTTAAGATTTTAAAAATAAGGGAAGAAGGGTGGATTCAGTGAAGTGACTGCATTAGTCAAGAAGAGAAAGGCATAACAGTAGACAAGAAAGAGAAGTAAACAGATTAAAATGATACTTAAAAGACAAAAACTCAGAATTTGGTGTACTAGGAAATAAAAAAGGTGAAGGGCAGAGGAGGAGGTATATAAAGAATTATTATCTCTATTTTCCAACTTTGTTTAGTAGATGTATAGTAGGGCCATTCCTTTATTCGTCTCAGGATAATATCTGTAAAATATCCATAACATACCTGTAAAAAAAGAAAAGTTCTTGATAAAAATTCTTTTTTTTTTTTTTTTTTTGAGACAGAGTCTCATTCTGTCACCCAGGCTGGAGTGCAGTGACACACTCTCAGCTCACTGCAGCCTCCACCTCCCGGGTTCAAGCAATTTTCCTACCTCAGTCTCCCAAGTAGCTTGGGCTACAGGTGCACACCACCACACCTGGCTAATTTTTGTATTTTTAGTAGAGATGAGGTTTCACCATGTTGGCCAGGCTGGTCTCAAACTCCTGAGCTCAAGGGATCCATCCATCCACCTCCGCCTCCCAAAGTGTTGTGATTACAGGTGTGAGCCAAGGTGCTTGGCCTACAAAAATTGTTTTTTTGTGATAGTATTATAATAGTTCTGTAGCATGATGAAAAGAACAGGAAATTGAAGGACATTTAATCCTGGTTTCAAATCTGAGCTCTACCATTTCCCAGTACAGATTTACATTTCTTCACCTCTGTAAGCTTTAGTTTTTATATGTAAAAAGAAAGTAGTCCAATCTGCCATATAGGGCTTGTTGTGCAGATTAAATAAGGTAATAAAAGCAAGACACTTAACACGGGGTCAGACCCAAAGTGAGGATCCACAAATGCTGGTTCCTTATCTCTTCTTGTTTCTCCAGTTGTCTGTTATCATCCATCAGCAGGTGATTTTCTTTTACTCCTTTCTTCTTGCTTTTAAAATAATTCCTTTTTTTTTTTTGGACAGGGTCTTACTCTGTTGCCCAGGGTGGAGTGCAGTCACACGCTCACTGCTACCTTAACCTCCCAGGCTCAAGTGATCCTCCCACCTCAGCTTCCCAAGTAGCTAGGACCACATGTGTGCACCATCACACCTGGCTGATTTTTGTAGAGATGGGTTTTCACCATGTTGCTCAGACTGGTCTTGAACTCCCAGGCTCAAGTGATCTGCCCTTCTCAGCATCCCAAAGTGCTGGGATTACAGGCATGAGCTATTGCGCCCGGCCTTTACCCCTTTTCTACCTGTTGGCCCTAAGTGTCTCATGTGTCCATGTGAAGAGACCACCAAACAGGCTTTGTGTGAGCAACAAGGCTGTTTATTTCACCTGGGTGCAGGCGGGCTGAGTCCGAAAAGTGAGTCAGCTGGGTGATGGGATTATCATTAGTTCTTACAGGTTTTGGGATAGGCAGTGGAGTTAGGAGCAATGTTTTGGGGGCAGGGGGTGGATCTCACAAAGTACATTCTCAAGGGTGGGTAGAATTACAAAGAACCTTCTTAAGGGTGGGGGAGATTACAAAGTAATCTCAGTTAAGGTGGGGCAGAAACAAATCACAATGGAGGAATGTCATAGTTAAGGCTATTTTCACTTCTTTTGTGGATCTGCAGTTGCTTCAGGCCATCTGGATGTATACATGCAGGTCACAGGGGATATGATGGCTTAGCTTGGTCTCAGAGGCCTGACATTCTTGTCGTCTTATATTGATAAGAAAAATAGCATATAATAGTGTTGAAGTGTTGGGGCAGCAAAAATTTGCAGCAGGTGGGGAGATGGTATGGAGAGATAATGGGCAGTGTTTCTCAGGGCTGCTTTGAGCGGGATTAGGGGTGGCCTGGGAACCTAGAGTGGGAGAGATTAAGTTGAAGGAAAATTTTGTGGTAAGGGGTGATATTGTGGGGTTGTTAGAAGAAACAATTGTCATATAGAATGATTGGTGATTGCCTGGATACTGTTTTGTATGAATTGAGAAACTAAACAGAAGATACAAGGTTCGAATAAAAGAAGGAGAAAACAGGTATTAAAGGACTAAGAATTGGGAGGACCCAGGACATCCAATTAGAGAGTGCCTAAGAGGGTTCAACATAATTACTTGCTTGGTTGGTGAGTGTTTGGGCTCTATCCTTGAGTTTTTTTATGTTGTCATATACCAGGCCAGATTGATTTAGATAAAAACAACACTCTTCATTTAAAAATATACAGCGTCCCCTTTTTTTTAAGCAGTGAGTAAGTTGGGCCCTCGGTGATTTTGGAGGAAAGAGAAATGCAAAGCCAGCAATTGTTTGTTAAAGAAGGATTAGAAATGGCTAGGAGAGAGTGAGTGAGATTGATAGTGTGGTGGAGATAGCTGAGGAGAGGTAGTGGGTGGCATAAGAAGGGAACGAGAATAAGAGTAAGTATAAAAGTAAAGAATAGGACTTCATCAGGGTAAAAGTATTGGAGTGTGTCCTGTTAGCAAAGATAATGTATCCACTGCAAGAGGGAGTCAAGAGTGGCGAATTAGGGATAGATTTTCACGATGGAAAGGCAATGAGAGGTTTTAAGAGACAGGCTAGCGACTTGTAACCTATATGGAAGAGGTTATGAAATGACGACAGAATAGAATGGATGGGCCTGTGAGGCTGGAAGGAGATATTTTCCTTGATCCAAGAATTTGCCTTGTGGCCAGGCGCAGTGGCTCAAGCCTGTAATCCCAGCACTTTGGGAGGCCGAGACGGGCGGATCACGAGGTCAGGAGATCGAGACCATCCTGGCTAACACCGTGAAACCCCGTCTCTACTAAAAAATACAAAAAAAAAAACTAGCCGGGCGAGGTGGCGGGCGCCTGTAGTCCCGGCTACTCGGGAGGCTGAGGCAGGAGAATGGCGGGAACCCGGGAGGCGGAGCTTGCAGTGAGCTGAGATCCGGCCACAGCACTCCAGCCTGGGTGACAGAGCGAGACTCCGTCTCAAAAAAAAAAAAAAAAAAAAAAGAATTTGCCTTGTGTAGGAAGAGATTGATAGGTGGAAGTTTCGGTGGCAGAGTAGGTGGGAGTGATTGATGAGAAGGAGAAAAACTGGCCAAGAGGGACAGAAGTGGGAACAATAGCTACTTTTTTAGCTACCTTATCAGCGTAAGTGTTGCCCTGAGCGATGGGATCTGACACCTTTTGATGGCCTTTGCAGGAATGACTCCAGCTTCCTTTGGAAGTGGCCTTGAGAAGAGTTTTTGTTAAAGAGGCATTAGTGATGGAGGACCCTTGCATAGTGAGGAAACCTCTTTCAGCCCATATAACAGCATGGTGGTGCAGGATATGGAAGGCATATTTAGAGTCAGTGTAAATATTGACCTGTAGTCCTTTTGCAAGAGTGAGGGCTTGAGTTAAGGCAATGAGTTCGGCTTATTGAGAGGTAGTGGAGCAGGGCAGAGCGGTAGCCTCAATGATAGATGTGAAAGATATAGCATAGCCTGCGTTTGCTGGTGAGTGGCGATTAGGCCTGGTGGAACTGCCATCGATAAACCAAGTGTGATCAGGATGAGGAACAGGAAAGAAGGAAATGTAGGGAAAAAAAATGGAGTGAACGTCAGGTGGATCAGAGAGATACAGTCATGGGGTTCAGGTGTGGTATCCAGAATAATGTGGGAGGCCGGATTGAAGTCCGGATCAGGAACAATGGTAATTGTGGGAGACTCAGCAAAGAGTGAATATAGCTGAAGAAGCTGGAGCAGAAAGTCTGTGTGTCAAGTGTTAGGAAGAAAATAGATTTTGTAAGTTATGAGAACTGTAGAGAGTGAGTTGAGTATAGTTTGTGATTTTTAGGGCCTCTAAAAGTATTAGGGTGGTGGCAGCCTCTGCACGGAGACATGATGGCCAGCCTAAAACAGTAAGGTCAAGTTGTTTGGACAGAAAGGCTACAGGGCGCGGTCCCGGCTCTTGTGTAAGAATTTTGACCCAACAGCTCTGTACTTTGGCTGTGTGTAATGAAAAGGGTTGGGATGAGTTCGGGAGAGCTAGCGTGGGGGCAGCTTCTAGGGCTGTTTTTAAGGAACGGAAAGAGGAGTGGCAAAAGGAGTTAGAATCTAGGGTCAGCTAGGTTTGCTAGAATAGAATAATGGGTTGTAGAGGGAGGTATTGAGGATAGGAGAGAATATGGGTTTGGCACCACGGCGTGGGTAGGCAAGACAATTTGGTTGATAAGGCGCAGAACCTGAACTAACCTTACAAGACTTGTGTGGTTTTTGGACAGGTAAAATGGGGGAATTGTAAGGAGAGTTTATAGGCTTTAAAAGGCCATGCTGTAACAAGTGAGTGATAACAGGCTTTAATCCTTTTAAAGCGTGCTGTGGGATGGGATATTGGCGTTGAGCAGGGTAAGGGTGATTAGGTTTTAATAGGATGTTAAGGGGCATGTGATCCATTCCCAGGGAGGGAGTAGAGGTGTCCCATACCTGTGGGTTAAGGTGGCGGATACAAGAGGAAGATGCCAAGGAGGCATTGGGTTGGGAAAAAGGGTGGCAATGAGGTGTGGCTGTAGGTTAGGAATAGTCAGGGAAGCAGATAATTTAGTTAAAATGTCTCGACCTAATAAGGGAGCTGGGCAGGTGGGGATAACTAAAAAGGAGTGCATAAAAGAATGTTGTCCAAGCTGGCATCAGAATTGGGTAGTTTTAAGAGGTTTAGAAGCCTGGCCGTCAATACATGGGGGGCAAGGGAAACAGGTCGTTGAAAAGAAGGTAATGTGGAGTGGGTAGCCTCCGTATTAATTTAGAAGGGGTTGGACTTACCCTCCACTGTAAGGGTTACCCAAAGCATCTGTGATGGTCCAGGAAGCTTCTGAGACAATTGGGCAGCGTCAGTCTTCAGCCGCTAAGCCGAGAAGATCTGGGAAGGAGTCAGTCAGAGAGAGCCTTGGGCCAGAGTTCCAGGGGCTCTGGGAGTGGCTGCCGGTGAGTTGGATAGTCTGATATCCAGTGGGGTCCTATACAGCTGGGACACGGCTTAGGAGGAATCCCAGGCTGTGGGCATTCCTTGGCCCAGTGGCCAGATTTCCGGCACTTGTAGCCAGCTCCTGGGGGAGGAGGTTCTGGAGGAACCCCTGGCAGCTGCGGTTCGGGCGTTTGATGTGCTGGAGATGTGGCTGGAGTTTGTCTCACAGTGGAGGCAAGGAACTGCAACTCAGAAATACATTGCTACTTGGTTGCCTGTACTCTATTATTTTACACCTTGAAGGCGAAGTTAATTAAGTCCTGTTGTGGGGTTTGAGGGCCAGAATCTAATATCTGGAGCTTTTTTTAGTGTTGGGAGTGGGTTGGGTAATAAAATGTATATTGAGAATATGACAGCCTTTTGGCCCCTATGGATCTAGGGCAGTAAAACGTCTAAGGGTTGTTGTGAAACAGGTCATGGACTGGGCTGGGTTTTTATATTTGAGGTAAAAGAGCCTAAATGCTAACTGATTTGGGAGAGGTCAGATAAAGAAAAAGGAGCATTAACCTTGACTATGCCTTCAGCCCCAGCCATCTTCTTAAGAGGAAATTGTTGGGCACGTGGGGGAGGGCGAGTTGTGTAAGCCATACCAGGTGTGAGGGGAGGTGATAGAAGGATTATAGGGTAGGGGAGCGGAGGCTGAGGAAGAATTGGGACCTAGCTCAGCCTGGTGAGGAGCAGTCTGGGGAGGAGAGGTCATATGGGTCTGTAGAAAAGGAGGATTCAAAGGACGCAGAGCTTGGAGTGGAGACTGAAGAAACAGGAGAGAAAGAAGAAAAATTTGGAATGAGTCGCATTGGGAGCAGAGACTAGGGAGGGACCAATGTGTAAAAGAATGCCTGGACGTCAGGCACTTCAGACCATTTGCCCATTTTTCGACAAAAATTATCTAGATCTTGTAAAATGGAGAAATCAAAAGTGCCGTTTTCCGGCTATTTAGAACCATTATCAAGTTTGTATTGGGGTCAAGTGGTATTGCAGAAGAAAATAAGGCGTTTAGGTTCTAGGTCAGGTGTGAGTTGAAGAGGTTTTAAGTTCTTAAGAACACAGGCTAAGGGAGAAGAAGGGGGAATGGAGGGCGGAAGGTTGTCCATAGTGAAGGAGGTAAGAGAAGGTAGAGACACGGAGAAGGGAGGTAGGGAGCAGCCCTTGGCTGCAATTTGGGTGAGCAGCCAAAGCTGGCGTCCCCGCAGTTGACTTGCCACCAAGGGAATGTGGGTGAATGACCAAGGCAGGCGTCCCCGTGGTGATCAGACTCCAATGAAATGTGGGTGGGTGAAGAATCAGGCAAGAGTCTCCGCAATGATTAAACACCAAGGGAAGGCTGTCTTCCCAAGTGCGTGACTGGCGCCAAAGTTTTGGGTTCACAGATAAAATGTGTATCTTTTGTCTCTACTAGAGAGGAAAAAGAACTGGAATTGGACAGGGAGATTGAAGGGTACAGAGAGAGGCTGGAGAAGAGAGTGAAAAGACCGCTTACCCGATTTGAAATTGGTGAGATGTTCCTTGGGCTGGTTGGTCTGAGAACCTGAGGTCGTAGGTGGATCTCCTCATGGAGTGAGGGTGAGGATAGGGGACTGGTGTCCCAAAGGAGTACCTCTGACCCGGGTCTTCGGCACCAAATGTCACACGCGTCCTTGTGAAGAGACCACCAAACAGGTTTTGTGTGAGCAACAAGGCTGTTTATTTCACCTGGGTGCAGGCGGGCTGAGTCTGAAAAGAGAGTCAGCAGAGGATGGTCGGATTATCATTAGTTCTTACAGGTTTTGGGATAGGCAGTGGAGTTAGGATCAATGTTTTGGGGGCAGGGGGTGGATCTCACAAAGTACATTCTCAAGGGTGGGTAGAATTACAAAGAACCTTCTTAAGGGTGGGGGAGATTACAAAGTACATTGATCAGTTAAGGTGGATCAGTTAAGGTGGGGCAGAAACAAATCACAATGATGGAATGTCATAGTTAAGGCCGTTTTCACTTTTTTTGTGGATCTTCAGTTGCCTTTGGCCATCTGGATGTATACATGCAGGTCACAGGGGATATGATGGCTTAGCTTGGGCTTAGAGGCCTGACACTAAGCACTGATTCTTCCTTTTGTAATTACATATATTTTTTAAAATTCCTGATAGCCGTACTTTTTATTTTATTTGCTTAGTGAAATTCCTTTGTCTTATGAACGGTTTTTCTAATATTCTGTGATCAGTTGAAACTTTTTTATTTTTTAATTTTTTGGATAATTTTTTTTAAACAATAGTGGCAACATATTTGCTGCCCAAATTCAAGGAGACCATTCCTGCACCCTGCCCCAACCCAAGTGCATTTTTATTTGACTAGATTATTGAAAGCAAAAAAACCCTTTGAGACCAAGTGGGAAGATTGCCTAGTGGAAATAGGTCAGGCAGAAGGTGGGTCAGATGGGGACCTCAAAACTTAATTTTAGTTTTTTAAAATGTTAGTACTTTCTGAAATATTACTCAGAGTTAGTAGATAACAAACACCCTTTGAATTGTGCATGTTTGTGTACATGTTTCTTTTTTTCTGGAGAGAGAGAATCCCCATCTTTCATAATTCATAGCCAGTATAACCTAAACAAGATAATATTCTCTCACTAGCCTAGATTGTAAACTTGATGAAATTCTATTTAAGATTAGCACCTATTAAGTCACTGCTCAGTACTAAGAGGTTATTTTTGATTCACAAAATGTTAGCAATTTTTTTTTTAGTGTATTTCCATCTAAAAATATTACTTTTAGTAAATAGTATATGATACTTCAGTGGGTGTTTTAATATATCTAGATTATGTAAAAGTTAATGTTCATATTAAAATTGTAAAACGTCCTTTAATGTACAGGAAGGGAATTTGTTTAAAAATCCTTTTGAGAAATCATATTCTAGTTTTTTTGTTTTTGGTGAATCCAGGTTTTTCACGTGTAATATTGTGATATGATTATCCAATTTTCTGTACATCACTGGAATATAAAATTTCAAATTAATCCAGAATGAACAGAAGCGAATAATATAATTTCTTCTTAAGTTCTCTTATGTTAAAATAATTCATTTTAAATTATATATGGTTTCTTCCTAATAACTTACAGCTAAAAACGTTGTTTTACTTAACAAATTCAGTTTACACAGATGTCTAAAGATGAATAGCATTCTTATTTGAAAAATGTAAGTTAAAAACAAGATTATGAATACATTGAAAGCATTATTTTAAAGGTTAATTAATGCATTATAGATTCAGGAGTTTAAAATTTGTTTTAAGTAGGGAATTGAACATCTGAAATTTTTCTTTCCCATTTTGTGATGGTATGAATAAATCCAATTCAAATACATTTTAATTATAGGTTTAAAATAGATGAACTTTTATAAATCATTGTTAGTGAGATATTCTATATATTTTGTTAGCATATCATAGCATCTTTTTGTTCTAATGACTGATAATACTATTTTATTGGGAAATATTAAGAGAAACTTTGTTACAGTTTCTACACTTAACTTTTTTTTCTTTGGCTCTTAGTACTCTAAAATTCATGAGTTTTCCATTGGTTTTATTAGTAATGTCTAGAAAATCACTTCTTTGTAAAACCATGTGTTTAAACAATTGATTGTGAATAAATGAGTCATTGGGAATTAGGAAACTCTTAAGTAATAGTGGTGGCAAAGTAGGAGATTAATACTCTAAAGATTTTCTGAATGGTTCTTTGCTGTGCTGGAAGACATTTATGTCTAATGGCATTTAATTTGTTTATAGGGAATAATATTAATAATTTATTCCTAAGAAAGTTACAGTATTTAGGAAAAATTACAGAAGAACCTAATAACTCAAATTTGAATTTTCAGGAAATCTTAGTTTTCTATTGCAGTAATTGAGTTTGTCTAGGTGTATGTGTGTTTTGCTGTTATAAGCTTACTTTAGATGCTTCTTTGGAAGATATGTCTTATATGGGTATGTCTTATCTAATATTGTTGATTAATCATTACCTTATTAGCCATTTTATGAATTACTGAGGCCCTTTTAGTTCTCTTTCAGTTTTCATGTTTTTCCTTATTTTCACAGTTCTGCTAAAGATCTAAAAGGGACCAAAGGCAATATAAGTAGAAGCCAAAATTTCTATTCTTATGTTTCTACTACTTGTTGCTCAACTTAAGTCTGTTTAATACCTGTTTAGTAATTGAAACGATATTTTTTAAATCTCTTGTTAATTTTTACTTTCACAAAGCTGAATGGCTGTATTAAAACTAGTTCACCAATGAGAAAAATATAACCACTAAGGTGTGGAAATGAAGAAAGGGTTTTTTTTAAAAAAAAAAAAAAAAAAGAAAAGGGTCATTTAAAGTGAGCTGAGGGAGATGGGTGGGATCCAGATGCTTGGAGCTGTCTACTTCCAGACCAGGTTAGTAACATGATGCCATTCACACAAAAAAGTTGTTTTGCCTGCATGTTGTGAGTTGGTGGTCTTGGTCCTTTTAATTAGACATAAGAATACATCATAAAATTACGTTTCTTGTTGATCATCTTTTGCAGAAAGACTGAGAATTCCATTGGTAAAGAACCTAACCTGTCCCCTCACCCCCAGGGTGTGAACAGTGAAAAGGATTAAGGCCCACTGTAGGGAAGCTTGCACTAAAGCCTGCACTGCCCTTTCCCCTGTTCTTTCAGCTAAATAGATTTTTAGTTCCCATGACTATCAGTCTGGTGCTTTTCACAAGCACTAAATTCTCGTAAGAAAATTAAAAATGACTTATTTTTTTAGAAACTGGCCCGGAATACTGAAAGATGGTGTTTTTTTGGTACTTTGTTTCATGTTGATAGATCCCATACATAGTATTTTTTTCTGATGCGTGTTAATTTGCTTCAGCTTGTTTTGAATTTGGAGTTGAAATAAATATTTAAAAACCAAGGACAGGTTGTTATATGATTAGGTTTGCTTGCCCACAGTTAGCAATTGTAGAGTTTGACACTATTGAATCTTATATTTCATTAGAAATAGCTACCTGACATCCTTGTGGACATAAACTCTTTAACTTTTATCTGGATGACTACATTTATAAAGTGATTTCTTTTCATGTTTAAAAGCTTTTAAGTAGCTTTTATAAATGCTGAAGTGTCATTTTTTTTAAGTATCTGCCAAATTGGTATTGTATTTAATCTTGAAACTATATTTTGGTTTTCTTAACTAAAAATAATTGCATAGTATTAAACATTCTCAGTAGCTAAACCTTTTTTTTTTTCTATTTAATTTGAGCTTTTGTTGTTACTAACAAATAATTTTTGGCACAGTTTCTTTTTTTTAAATGACTGCTAGAATCTATATACTTGTCACCTTAGTGTGCTAGAAGTGTTCCACTCAAATCAAGGGTTCCTTTCTGGTTTTGTATGTTCTCACCTGCTCCTCACTGTAAATCATTGAGATGTCAAGTTCAATGATTAATTAAGCTGCACGTGCAAGTGCTTTTTTTTTTTCACCTGTCAAGCAGGAAAGAAGTCTTATAGCAAGATTAGATGGTGCTAATTCACAGCTTTTACTTCAGACTGTGAAGTGTGTAGCAATATTTTATATTTATATGCTTATTCAGAATGTGGCATATTAGGGCTTATTTGTTTTAGAATTCTTAAATATTGTAAGATACAATTATTATACCAAGCCCTATCATTAAACTCCTAATTATAGGCAAAGAAGAAATTGAGAATTCCTACATAAATATTTTGGAATTTAAGATTTATACTTTATAATTATCTTTTATTCAAATACTAGTAGTTGATTTAAGTTAAAGTAAATATTTTTAAGTTTTAAAATTGTGTGTATGAATGTGTCTATATATCATAATGAGATCTATCCTTATTATAGCATGGGTTTAAATTTCTGATGAAATGATGGTGGTAACTACATTTTTTTCTTTAAGTAATAAGTATTTGCAGAATGTAGTGTTAAGCTTCTGGGTACTATTTTATACATTAATATAAGACAATGGACTTGGAAAGCTTGTTCCACTCTAGTTCTTTCATCATCCACCAACCCCCAAAATCATCAGTAAAAGTAAAACCTCAAATTGTATAGTAATCTTAATCTATTATTAAAAGGCCCTAGAAAGAAAGATTACAAGGTAGATTCAGGTTTTGAATCGGTTTTGCCATTGGTTTAGCAGCGGGTGGGCAGGCAGATGCCTGCTCAGAGTAGAACCTATTGCCATTTTTCACCATTGATAGAGTAGCCTTTCAGAGTCAATGAGCTCTGTCAATGTGAGCTTGTCAAGGCTACAACTTCATAGACCTGAGAGGCGGTTTGAGAGGTCAGCCCTTTTCAGGTTCGCTGTGATGCAAATGAACTTTAATGCTTAAACAACTATTGGAATTTTTATGTCTGCTCCTTGTTCTTTTTTCTTCACAAAGTCATTGACGAGACATTCAGTGCTTTTTAAATTGGAAGTTGCATTGTGCTAAAGACCTAGTACAGATTTACGGAGGGCTGAAAGCAGTTAGATCATGTTCTTTTCATGGTGCGATTAGAATCAAATCGATTTCCCTACAGCCTTCAGCATTCAGATGGCAATTTTAACAAAGCTTGGGGGCTAGACAAGGGACAAAACGACCGAACTGAATGTTAATTACACTCTGCAGCCTTATTTTCTTTTGATTTGGGGCTGACTGGCAACTAAATTAACAAAAAGTGTGACCATAACTGCTGCCCTATTTTCATTTAAAAGGAGAGCTGCCTCTAAAAGGCTATCTTTACAAAGAAACAAGTGAGGTCTGCTGATCATTGTTAACAAGGGCACATTTTTTTCTTTAAAATTCTTGCCAAAAAGACTCTTCAAAAAAAAGTAATGTAATAATAAATTAGTCATTGGCATATTATTGCCCAGAGAAGTAGCTGATTTTCTGAGTTTTGTGACATAAGCTTGGAAAACGTAAGGCAGTAGTCGTAATTCATTGGTAGTTATGAATTATAATTGGCACCTATGTGACTTTGGTGTGTCTTTAGCATGTTTAATATGCTAAAAGGTAATGTAACTATTTAAAGTAGATATTTTAAATACATGTTAAAATTTTATTATGTAACATTAAACTGTTCAAACCCAGCTTGATCCTAACAGTTTTGCACCTAGCTAATCCTTGCTTGACATGCACATTTTCATATTTGATTACTAGTACTTCCTTATACCACATTAATAGTGGTAAGATGTTTTTTTCTTTCCTTTGCAAGAAAAGTGCAGCTGAACCAAGTTGCAGTTGATCCTGGTGGCAACACTGTCATTTTTGCACCTGCAGCTGTGTCAGTCTCATCCTAACACCTGGCACCATGAATTATCTTCTTTTATCCATACTCCCAAGCAGGAAACATTTCTTGCAGCATAGCGTATCTTGCTTGCATCAGTCAACTGAAGTAAATTCTCAGTTGATTCCTGAAACAGTAATATTGGATTAAGAGTTTGATTTTACTATCAGATGGCACTTTTATGTTGGTTTAAATAAAATTTTGACTCTTCAAAAAAATCTATTGGTAGAATAATCAGTAAGCTGTCTTTTAAATATGGGCATTATTTTAAGCATGGTGTGAAAATTAGTTTGATTTTATAATTCATTGATTTAATATTAACTTCCAATTTTTTGTTTTGGAACTTACTGAAAGGCCATTTGCATTTTGTTAACTAATATTTACTTTTGTTGTAAAATATGTATTAAGGAACTTCTGTTACTATTTAAGTATTGGAAACATATTTTTGAAAAAAGTGGAGATTTAATTTTATTTGGCAGATGACATTAGCTTTTAAACCTTGATAGTTTTAAATCAGAGGCTAGTAAAAAAAGATTCATATGATAGAAATAAAGCCATATCTTTTTAAAGAAAGAGAACTCTTTGTGTTCAGGTTACCATTTAGTGCTTAGAAAATGGATAGTGATGCACACCACACTATACTCAGTCACTGTCTTACACCTCTTCCCTTTTCACAGAAAAAGCAGCTGCAAAACAAAGTTTTCTAAAACCAGTCAAGAGTAAACTTTTTTCTCATTTGTCTTCCAGACACGAAGATCGATTGAGAAGTTATTAGAATGGGAAAACAATAGGTTATACCACAAGGTGAGTACCACAGGGAGCAGCTTCGTACTGTTGGGGTCTGAATTGCACAGTATGGAAACAGATGCTTTTGTTGAACTAAAAATATGAAAGGTGGACAAATGGGTTAGTCTGTGTGCTGCAATAAAATAGAGCTCATTTTTCTTCTTTTACTCTCCTACTTGTCTAGCTGTGCTTGCATTGGAGACTGAGCAAAAGGAAATGTGAAACGAATAACATGATGGAATATGTAAGTTAAAGGGCTGTTTTGTGAGTTTCTCTATTAAATGATCATTTATTTTGCTTCTGATCTTATTCTTTCCATGATTATTAATCAGCAAAGGTGTCAAGAGCTTAATCTCCTGAGTGCAAGGATTTTCTACGGTTCACAGATGCATGGTTTCATGTGCAAGACTGATTTATAAAGTTATGAATGACTTGAAAACAAGGCTTCACTGTGTTCTGAAAAATAATAAATTAATTGCCAAGATAAAATAGCCTGAACATGTGTTGATGGAGTGTGAAATTTTAGATGCTGTATAAAGAATAACCACAACTTTGGTTACGCAGCAAGTCAGATATGGCTTTTTTATATAATGCTAATCAAGTTTCCAAGTATGGAAGAAAACCTTTCAGCCAAGCCATTGGAGCTTAAGAAACCTTTAGCCTTTATAGATTTTAACTGTCCGTACCTCAGTGCCCTTTAAAGAATCTGTTTTAAAGTGTTATTAGAATATCGCTTTGTAAAAATTAAAAGCAAGCAGGAAATGAGATGTTGATCATCTTGTGTTTACTTGTTAAAAAATATCTCATTTGGCATATATATACAATGAATTTTGTACTTACTCAGCATGGGATTTAATTTACTGACTCCATGATTTACTTGAGCAGTTTTTCTCCTTTTGAAAATTTCAGAATATTCTAGAAAATTAAGAATTTTAATTTTCTTTTGAGCTTGAGTACTGTACTTTAAATATGGCCAGGTTGTTACTTTAGAAGACAAAGATCTAAGGAAAAATTAATTGTTGAAAGTAAAACTCAGAGCCTTTGTGAAGTATCTGTTATAACATTTCTGAGGAATTTTGCCTATTCTTTAAAACAATATAGCCATCATAGATGTGTGTGTGTGTATGTGTAAAATATTGATTAAAAGAGTGTTTTGTTGTAAATTATCATAAAATCATTTTTCTCTGTTAGCATTTTCCTGTTCTTTCATTATCACACAGTCAAATCCCATTTCTAGCCTTGAACATAAAAAATATTTTTAAAATGTCTTAGACTAGCTTTATTCAATGAACCAAATAATGTAGATTTTATCTTTATTATGTCAACATGTTAATTTATGATGATGAGAAAGACACCTGATATTTCTTTATAATCGTAACACATTTGAGTAACCCATTTTGAGGTGAGAATACTAGTCTTGTATTTTCATCTTAGATAGTAAGAGGGTTTATGTACATATTTTGGGGAGAAGGATGGATAGGAGATGTAAAGAATTTGGTGAAAAAAAAGTTACTACATTTGTAGCACAAACACTAAGTTTAAAACTAAGTTATTAATTTTTTGTGCATTTCTAAATTTACTTTGGAAAGGAAAACATAAAAGTTGTCCCAATGCTATGATTTCCAGATAGAACTGTATGACTATAATTTATTCATAAAGTAATTTAACCTTCCAGAACATTCTGAACTATATGCTTTGTTTGTAAAATAAGTTTCCTTGAATTTTTAGATAATTAAGCACTTCTACTAAAGCCATTATATTATTTTCACTCCATCATAGAAGATATCCAGAAGAGTAGTAAAGATAAAATAAATATTTAAATTGCTAGGAAAAAGCTGGGTGTAGTGGGCATGCCAATAGTCTAGCTGGGGAGGCTGAGGCAGCAGGATCACTTGAGTCCAGGAGTACAAAGACAGTCTGGATAACATAGCAATACCTGCCTCTCTTTTAAAAAAAAAAAAAAATATATATATATATATATAAATATATATAAAATAATATAAAATATTATTTTATATATATATATAAAATATATATATAAAATATATATAAAATATATATAAAATATATAAAATAAATATATATATATATATATGCATGCTGGGGAAAAATGTGTTTTGCTAGATTTTCTTAGAGTATATATATATTTTTGATAGTTGAAAGTGAGAATAATGTAGCTTAAAAAATTCATTAAAATGAATTTTAAAAGTTAAACTAGCAAATAAAATTCATTTTATCTAATGAATTTGGGCCTTTTTAACCATTTGTCCCTCTTTCCCTCAACTTTTCTTTAACTTAAAGAAATTTCATTTTGTTAAAAGAAAATAATTATCTTTGATTAAATTTGAACATTGGAAATACTAAAAAAAAATATATATATATATACACACACACCACCTTGGTGCTAACTTTTCTTTGTTCAGATATGGTAGAGACAGATGATTTAGAATAAATGAGACAAGTGGCTTCTGAAGGAAAAATTTGTAGGATGTATTATTTAAAAACTAATAGTTCAAATGTAGGCAAAGATAGCCTTTATTTTATGTTATGTATTAATAGTATATATTGTAAAGTGTGGGTATGCCCACAACTGGGGACTAAAATTATAAAGACTGATTGAGGACATATTTGAAATACAAAAGAATTTGTTTAATGCTGACTCTTAAGTAGTTTAAACATTTAATTGTCAAATTTTAAAGCTGCAAAGAATCTTGTCATCTAGTTCGATGCCTTTGTTTTATAGATAGGGAAATGTAGCCCAAATGAAGAAGCTAGTTGGGAGAAAATATTTTAACAGGGAGCTAGTGAATATTTTGTAGGCAAATCACAGGTCAGGAGAGTGGCAAATGTGACAGCTAAGGCTTAGTGCAGGATACCTAGAGTAAGACAGGAATATTTTTGAGCCAGGTATAGAAGTGTGTCTTCTTTATTGAGGCAGATCAAAACCCAGGAGAACTGAAAAGTGAAAATGAAGATTCCTGGCCCAGACAGCTAATCTGTAGAAGTATTGAAGTCTAGAGGTCATATCAAGCAAGACACAGTTTCTGAAAAAGAACGATGAGTCACTAGACTTAGAAACTTTTTTTTTTTTTTTTTTTTAAGGAACTGATTATTTAATGTTTATTGTAATCCTACTATCAATCTGCCTCCTAACTCCAGTCTCAACAGGCTTTAAATTCAAAGGCTTAAATACATTTGCCAACATGTCAAAAAGAACCTTTATTACTTTTTTTGATTGCCACTTATGCTCTCTTGCCAGATGCCTTTGGAGCAGGTGCTTTCTGGGCTGGAGCTTTTTGACCCTTCTGAGCTTTTGGAGCAGGCGCAGCCTTCTGGCCTGTGGCTTTCTGGGCAGGAACCTTCTGGGCTGGAGCCTTTTTACTAGCGGTGGTCATCTTTTTTGCTGGAACTTTAGCAGCAGCAGCAGCAGCAGCAGTACCCTTAGTACCAGGTGCTTTTTTGGGAGAAGCTTTCAGGAGAGCTGCCTTTTGAAGCTTCTTAACTTCATTCTTGATTATTGTGTTCCTCATTTTCTTTGCCTTCATAACTTTAAAACGATCAAAATCTGTCATCTTGGCTTTCCTTTCTCTGGCTTCAATCTTTTTGGCCCATCGTGTGGCTGCCCATTTTGTATTGATGTCTGCCTTCTGCCACGCTTGTCGGACATACTTCTGGCGGGCACTGTGTGGAAACTTGAGGATGAAATCAGTGAGCTGCATGCACTTGAAAGGCATGGCCTGTCTCCTCACTTGAGTGCAAGGTCCATCAACCAAAGCCCTGTTCTGATCAATAACATCTACAATCGCGACCAATTTTCTGGCATGAGGTCCAAAGGAGACGTAGGCCACCCGGCCAACCTCCACGAAGCGCCTGAACACCATGTTGGCGGCGTTAGGCGAGAAGACTTAGAAACTTTTAATATCAAATAATTTTTAAATCACCATCTATTTCATACAAATTTGGGGCAAAAGAAAGAGTTGATTGTAATTTAAGAAAATTCAAATTTGGAAAAACTAGCTTTGGTCACCTTGTGTAACTGTGTTACCATATTTTGTTTTCATTGGTTTTCCTTTAGTTTCCTATTAAAAGGCCTTTTGGAACAAATTTTGGCCTGTAATTTTGCTAACCTAAGAAGAAATGGACTTTTTAAAAAATTAAGAGATAAAGGACCTTTTATCTGAAGATTACATATTCTGGTAGAGTAAAATGAGAGCAACTCTAGAACTTAGAGAAGATTCGTGTAATTGGGTTGATTAAAAAGGAGAAAGTCTGAAGAAAAATGTTGGGTGAGCTGCAGTCACGTAGGGTGGTAGAAAGGGCAAGTCTTTGGAGTTAAAGACAGTCTTTTATTCAAACAGTGAGTCCACAATCAATTGTGATACAACTTCTCTGGATCATCAGTTTCCTCATCTGTAAAATAGGGATTATAATACTTACCTCATAGAAAAGTTGTTGGGTTTAAAGAGACCCAATGTAGTATGGAACACCTGGTATACAGTTAGTTCTAAATGCATACTAGCCCCTTTTCTCATGAGCGCAGGGGAGCATGCATGTATGCATGTTTGCTCCTCCAGTGTGTCAGGGGCACTATCTATATCACCCTTCTCAGACTTTGGTGATTTTACTTGCTTATTTGTCTTCCTTTTCATAGAGCCAAGGTATTTCATGTATTTGGTAAAGGTCCAGAAATAGAAAAATTCTCAGTGATGGAGCTCTGCATTATCAGATAAAGATCTGTTTTAGTAATGCAAAGTTGCAGTTTTAAAATGTGAATGGATTTTCAAAAAAATTGCGATAGCATATAATTGAAGTTTTAAGAAAAAATTTTGTTTAAATCTTTTAAAAACTTTTTCTTCTCCTTTTACAGGTCATCCTCATAGAATTTTTACCAAAGACACCGATTTTTCGACCAGATTAGCATTTACTTTATTTATAGAGACTTTCCAAGTATGTTGTCTTTCCAATGGTGCCTTGCTTGGTGCTCTCCTGGTGGTGACATAACATTGGTTCTACAGAATCGTGTGGTGTTTTGTTTGTTTGTTTGTTTGTTTTTAAATAACCGCATGTTCTAAGTGTGCATTTTTGTCAATCTTTGCAACAGTTATTTCATATAGATGTTTAATACTTAAGTTATTGTGCTCTTTTCTGTTATGTATTCTGATTTTCAAGGATTACTTTTTTGTATTATCAAAAAAATACATTTGAACTTAGCATAAAAAGTGGCCAGCCTTTTTTATTTTGTCACCAAGGTACACACAGTCCTTTATTTATAAATTCCTTAACAGAGAAAAACACCTTTGTAAGGCTCAAGTTACCTATTCCAGCAAGCACACTTTTTGTATCATTTTTTCTTTCTTTTAAAATTTGATATTGTCATTATTTTAAAATAGTAAGTTTTCTTTAATAACCTTTTGGAACCTAACATATCCTTTCTCATACAATTTCTAATGCTCTGTTTATGGCAGATAATCTGTAACATTATGAAGACCTATCAAAAAGTTTTAAGAGTATTACTGTCTTCAAAGGTAGTAAGACAGGATTAAATGTTTATTAGAATAGACAAATCAGTGAATGGTATGCATGTATCTAGTGGTTACTAGAACTCAGGATCACAAAATATAGTAGCATCACAATCTGTGTATATTTTTGATCAAGATGATAATAATGGCCTTACTTGGGTTACTTTTATTGTTTATCAAATCTTATTTACAAAAGAGTGGAAGTATTCCTTTACACAATTTCTGAGGAGAATATTTCTTCCAATCTATCACAATTATAGAATGGATATATGTTTCTGAAAAGTTTTTGAAAGAAAGTAAAAGTTCTAAAACTAAAAGTAAGCTGGTATTTAATATCCCATTGATATTTAGAACCGATTGTTAATAAGAAATGGAGGATGCATTTAGTACTGTTTTTATCCACTAGTTCACTTTCAGTACAGTTAGGTATACTTGTTTTGATTGAGAGTGTGACACATATGTTAAATCAGATTAGCTTGTTTCTTTTAAATATACATATACACGCATACATATTTTTTTCTCCTTTTTGTTGTGCATATCTCTATGCATTTTTAAACTTTTAAATTTGTGAATGACCTATATGTAAATTTTTGTTTTTATGAACCAGAAATTATACAAGTTTTAATGTGTGTCAAGAACTTGTTCTATACAACTGTGGTATCGAGCAATAATGTCAATAACTTTTGGAATTATATAAACTATGCTTAATAATTTGTATTGAGAATTGGTACCACTATACAATACTTTTTTCCTTGTATTAAATCTTTTAAATACCAGTTTCATTAATTTATATACCTGTATTTTTTAAAGTATTTCTTTGTACTTCTTCAAAGTACTGTAATCCTTTATAAATTTGAATAGTCAAATGCCAGTATCTCATGTCCTATATCCTGTCTTGGATATTAGGAGCTATCTTAAAAACTAGGATTAAAATTTTTTTTTTTTTGGTTTGGGAATTATATGTTTTCCTTGCCCCCCAAATAACAACTTGAATTTGTGGAACACTTTTCCTGTGAAGAGCTCAAAGTACAAAGAATTCAAATACTTCTTATTTTATTTAACTTGTATCTAGGGTGTGTCCTACCACCTTCAAGTAGTGCAATTAAAAATAATGCCATCTAGAAACTTCAGTATTCCTCTGTGGTTTCAGTGTGAAAAATAATTGTATCTTCATACAATGCTAAATCTGCCTCAGGATTCAGAAAGATCAGAAAAATATAATGACTGTGTAAACTATGCAGCACAGTGTTCCGTGTATAAAATTGTATAAATCCATAGAGCACCATATTGATCAGCTTTATAAGAAGAACTTATCTATTTACATAATTTATTCTCCTATTATTAGTCTACTGTGGATAATAATTTTAAAATTACTACATTCCCTTAAGGATATTTTAATGGTAAGATAATTTTCATAGTCGATGATACTAAGTGTAGAATTTTTAAAAGCTTTTTTGATTTTATTCAGCCATGTGCCATTTACTTAAAGATTTCCTAGAAACGTACACTTCCAATGTATATATAGAAAAGAACTGTGAATACTTAATATGTGGTATTATCATAAGCCAGTTATGCTTTGGGCATTTAGATTTTCATGCTTGGATTTTCGTTAGTAGCCTATAGTATAACGCTATCCTTTCTTGAATCATGAATTTAAGTGCCCACATTACTGGATATTAGAGATGCCCATGTTAAGTAAACATCAGTCTAAGGGAATATTTAAAGTGATAATTTTTCTTCAGCTTCTGTTTTCTGACTTAAAGTTTGTGGGACATAAACTAGAGCTTTTTAAACTGGCCAAGAAAAAATATTATTGGCAGAAACTTTGGTATATGGATTCTACATAGGTTGAGTAAATAACTTATGGTCTTTTTAAAATACATTAATGGCATTTTACAATCAGTCACCATTTCTGTATAGAAACATTCTTTTCTCAAAAAATGTACATTATATTTTAATATTTAATATTAATATTAATATATAACTCTGGCTATCTGGGTTAAAATGATACTCCAAAGCTTAATGACTATAGTAAAACTGATGTGATACATTTAGCTTCTAAGGTAGATGTTGGCCCTCCCTTACATGGAGATCACCTTACCTATCTAAAATGATCATCACTCTTTAATGACTAGGTTTCATTTATTTAAAATATAAAAATGTAATTTTACCCTAACATCAACAAAATAAATTCAACAAAGTCTTGAATAATAGTAAACAATGATTTTCTTTTCTTATTAGAAAAACTAGTTTTGTAATTGAGTAATTTTAAATCAGGAAGAATCCAGCTTTCCCCAAGGTTTTGTCTTTAGTGTTATTTTTTCAGTGTTAGCTTCTGGTTGTTTTTTTATATTAATAGACCCAGGCCAACCATAAAAATCTTTGACAATATGCTGCCCTATCTTTGGATGTAAAAGGACATTAAATAATAATACGTACAGTTGAACGCACAGTTGCATGAGTTCAAACTACTAGTTTTGTATAACACTATGTACATAGTCAGACTATTTCAACTTTTGTGGTATTTAGCTTCACAATTATAACCTTTAACTGCATGCAGATATTTCACTGTAAATATTTGCTTTGACTTGCTGTTGATCAGTAGTACTAAAAACTACAGTGTGTTAAAAACTGCCTTGGACTGAACTCCAGAATCTAGTCCTGTACCCTCTTTTCTTTTATCCTTTTGGACACCATGGATCCTTTTGCTGTCCTCCTGATGTCCAGAGTCTTTACCTAGGCCTGAACATAGTTCAGAATTGCATTTTTATCTTTCTTCCTCAAAGCTCGCAGTAAGAACAGTAATTCTATTTTTTTTTTTTTTTTTTTTTTTTTGAGACAGTCTCATTCTGTCGTCCAGGCTGGAGTGCAGTGGCACCATCTTGGCTCACTGCAACCTCCACCTCCTGGGTTCAAGCAATTCCCCTGCCTTAGCCTCCTGAGTAGCTGGGATTACAGATGCCTGCCACCACGCCCAGCTAATTTTTTGTATTTTAGTAGAGACGGGGTTTCACTATGTTGCCCAGGCTGGTCTCAAACTCCTGCGCTCAAACAGTCTGCCCATCTTGGCCTCCCAAAATAAGAACAGCAATTCTTTTGCATTCTTAGGTAGGTATTTAAAAGACCAATTAAAGTAAGTCGCATTAAGTGATGAATGGCTGACACCCTCAGTTCTGCTACGGTGGTACTTGCATTTTAAAAAGAGATTTCTTAATTGATGCAGTGGTGCAATTGATGTTTCCTTTTGAAAAGACCCTAATGGTCCACACTTTCTAGGGAGGGAACAATAGGATGGTTGGACATGGGGTTGCTTCTCAAACCTCTGTTTTTGAAAGAAGGTGATTAATAATTAGTTTTTGGGAGGAAAGAATAGGCTAATTTTAAACCAAACTATTAATTATCCCATAGCTGTTTGTGTATAAATATTTAAC
Source organism: Macaca nemestrina (assembly GCF_043159975.1). Taxonomy (NCBI): domain Eukaryota; kingdom Metazoa; phylum Chordata; class Mammalia; order Primates; family Cercopithecidae; genus Macaca; species Macaca nemestrina. Next base: position 116,965,240 of record NC_092127.1, on the reverse strand, counting down.
CCTTTCTTAAATAAAGTAACTCTTAATTTTTCCTTGATATCATAGTCAACTTTATGTTGTTTTAGGACTATATCTTAAGTTGAGGTTTGAAGAATGTCTTTAAATCTTGAGTTATCTTGTTCTGCACTTCTGTGGAGAGCTTTAGATAATAATTAAGAGAAGCCTAAATATTGATATTATTAATCATAATTCTATCAGTTTCTGTAATATGGAGCATTATCTCCCCCACCCCAATGGCATATTGAACTAACAGAGGTTGTTTATAATCTTAATAAACAGGATGTTGATCCTGATTTGGAATTCATTTCTGATATTCTACAAGACCATCCAACTACTTGGCCTTTTTGCTTTCATTTTCATTTTCCAAGCAGGAAGATACTATGACTACCTCATGGTGTTATCTTGTGAAGCAATATTTTTCAATAGTTTATATCCCTGTTATTAAGTCCTATATAAAAGTAAGTAGTTAGATGTTTAATAATAATGATTGAATAGGTTTTTCAGCTTATTTACAAAGTCAGCACAAACTTGAATTACTGTCAGGTTTTGCATTTAAAATGGAAGAGACTGGGTATTCCCTGTATGTACTTAAAATGCTTTACATGTTTAAAAATCAGGGAAACATTAAATATAGTACTTTGAAAAAAGTTTCTTTCTAATAAGATTTTTTTAAAATGTAGTTATGTCTGAGATACTTAAAATCCTGCCTTTTAAAATATCCCCTCTATTTCATAAACATGGTGCTCTGATATTGAGTTGATTACTTTCTTCTCTTTGTGAAAACCAGTATATTGCTTTCCTAGCTCTTTATCTTAGAAAGTATTTTGATGAACTGACCATACCAGGCATCCTTAATTTTGGCAAATAAGGTGTATATTGCTTTGTTGATTTTTATTTAAAGAAACACAGTGTCAAGCAGCCTTTAAGAGACATACGTGATGGGTCGGTGTTTCGTCTACTTTACTTTATTGAGACATAACGTACCCTCAGACTGCAGTTTGTGTCCTATTGTGTCTTCTGCTGGTTCTTAATTTAGTATATAACTGGTTCCATTTCTTTTTTTTTTTTTTTTGGCATAAATTCTGTATAGATTTAAAATGTTCTAGAAGGAAAGAGTATTTCCTCAAGAAACCTTTTGCTCTAAATTAAAGAACTCCTCTTCCTTTAGTAGCAGCTATTTAATTAGGTAATTACAACAATCTCATTACATGGCCACCAAGTCTATAAATAGGAGCTTGTTTTAACTCAAGTATCAAAGCACTTTTAAATTCTGTATTTTTATGTTTGTTGAGGTTACTAGCATTGTGCCCTCTCAGAAGAGTTAAGTATTGTGAAACTTAGCAGTTGTGGCAGTAGAAGCAAGGCAAACATGATTGGAAGGCAAGATGCTGAAATCTACTGGCTGAGAGAAATAACTGCATTATTATCCTACTCTTTAGTTTACAAGGGTGAACGTTATGCAGTGGTCAGGAATTGCACACAGCTTTTTGCTTTCTTTATACGTTCTTTATATATTAAAATGGAAATTATTTTTAAAGAAAAAGAAAAAATATTATTCTAGATAGAATTTTCCTTTATCATCATGTCCTTTGAGAAGATAATGGGAGGCTACCTTGAAACAAATATACTTAGATTTATCTTTTATAATATAAATGTGACCATTAAAAAAATAAAGGGTTCCAGGAATTTGTTCCTATATCCTTAAATGAACATGGAATAGTTTTCATATAAGATAATCAGAAATTTCTGATGGTGAGCAGTTATGCAGAACTAAGAGCAGGGTCCCTAAAAATATGCTTTTGGATAATTATACAGCATTCAGGTAAGTCTAATAACATTAGAAAATGAAGATAACTGGTAAAATATAAAGTTGAATGTGAAAGGTAAGTATTACGTTTTTGCTTTCATTATTAAGATATTAATCCCACTGCCAAATAAGCATAGTTTTTCTTTTTTGGAGACGGAGTCTCACTCTGTCACCCAGGCTGGAGTGCAGTGGCACGATTTTGGCTCACTGCAGCCTCTGCCTCCCAGGTTCAAGCAATTCTCCTGCCTCAGCCTCCCAAGTGTTTGGGATTACAGGCATGAGCCATCACGCCCAGCTAATTTTTGCATTTTTAATAGAGACAGCGTTTGGTCATGTTGGCCAGGCTGGTCTCAAACTCCTGACCTCAGGTATCCCGCCCACCTCAGCCTCCCAAACTGCTGGGATTACAGGTGTGAGCCACCACACCCCGCCTATTTTTCTTAAAATGAGATTGTTTTGTTAGATAAAAACTTGTTGGCCTTCATAATTACGAAGAAATACATAATGGGTTATATTTAAGGTGACTCAGTTTTTGGTCCTGTGTTGGTTGTAGTATATTTAGTCTTGTAAAATTAACTCTTCATTGATTGTATTGATTGTTCTTTTTTTAGTAAACAAATGGAGACTAATTTGAGTTAGGGATTTTTTTTTTTTTTTTTTTTTTCCATGTTTGGCTTGCTTTGGCTAGTTTTGTTGCTTTTAAGTGAGTCTACTACAACATGTCATTTCAACACACGATTCCATATTCAAAAATAAAATATGGGCTAATTCACATCATTTTGTCTTTAAAGAATATGATATATTAAATAAGATCTTAAGCTGGTGTATTTGGAATTGGAAAAGGGAATCTGGAACTTAGATCAAATCACTTTAAAGGAAATTGGCCAAACTAATAATGTCTGTTAAAATGACCATATGAATGGATGAGTACATGCACACACACCTGCTTCTGTAGATATGACCTGTACAATGTGTGGGGAAAAGCTAATTAAATTGACATCATTACAATATCAGTTTAGAAACTGTGTACAATGAATTTAAAGGTTTATATTATGCGTTCATGAACTTGAATCATAGTTGGAAGAAAAAAATAGGGCAAAAATGTAGCTTATATAATACTACCTTTTTTTCCCCCCAATGGTGTTTTAGTTATCTCTTAAGTTTAAAATTAATGCAGCTTGTAAATAGGATTCTCAATTATCCTGTTTCAGTTTTTAAGCTTTCAGTGGGAGGCGGAAATAATTCCAGTTGCCACTTCTGTAAATAGACGTTCAGCACTATTTAAAATAGCTTATCTGTGGCATTGTATCAAATGACTATTTGTAATACAAATTTTTCGTTTTACTCAATTGACCCAGATTCTAGTATAAACCTTTACTAACATAGATCCATATATGGAAATACACACATACACACACAGAATCAAAGATGAAGTAACTGTGACTCAGTACACTAAGACATCTCTTTGCAGTAGACAGTAAAGATAACTCCATCACCTGGATTGTTTTAATTAAAACACAGAATGACAGTTGATTCTACATGAAACATAAAAACTAAAGGGAAATTTTGTTTGTGAATTATTTTTGTTTCCTTGAGTCATCATACTATAGTTTTTAAAGAAAACATTTTCTGAATTTTTATTCTTTTATTCACATTTTTCATCCTGACCAGAAAAAACGTGAGCATTCTCAGAAGTGAATTGTTTCTTTTTTCACAAATAGAGATCTATGCAAAAATGCCATTACCGCTTGCACTAGTTACTATCTTAGAATCCATCGCAGAAAGCCTAAAAGATAGCCCAACCTTTTGTACCCACAGTCTTAGATATTGTTAGATAGCCATTCAATTTTCTTTCCATTGTGTATGAGATGAATATTTCTTGAGACTTTTTTGTTTGCTCTACTAAAGAAATCAACCAAGGGAAAAAAAATCCAAAAAACAAAACAAACAAAAAACACCCTGTAACTCATGTGAAGCATGCAGGGTGTTGTAATTTCAGTTTGCAAAGCGGTGTGATACAATGTTGCTGAGCCAAAAGCACACGATAGATTTAATGTAGCCAATTGTGTACTTTTGAAAAAAAGAGTAACTGTTCCCTGTGAGTTAATTTTGGATTTTTTCAAAATCTCTCTTTTAGGCTTTGTGCTGGATTCTTCCAGACAAATGCGTATTCCATGTGGGCCACTGTTCTGCTAAATGCTCTCAGTTCTCCTTTTGCAATCAAGATTATGTTGCTAAGGAGATTTTGCTTTTATTGCTGCCATTGATTTGTGTTAATACGTTTTGAATACCTCTCGGTATTCTTTCGTAGACAAGGCCAAAAGAAAAACTTCCCCGAGTTTCCCAATTTACATTACAAATGGAGCGGTGGTGTAATGAAGCCAATATAAAGTGGGCAGTTGAAAGGAAACTAAAGAAGGGCACTCAAGTGAGAAATGAAGAAATGTGCCGAGTGCAGTCTGTGGGCTGCCCTTGGTCCAGCTGCAGGAACTGGCTCTGGCCAGAGGTAGAGTGAGTGAGCACCTCCCTCTGCAAAGACCACCCACTTTTGGAGTGTAGACTGGCACACCAAAGATTACCTCATTGATTAATATAGGGCTTAAAAGTGAAAAATTTCTGAGGTGGCAAAATCACTTCTAAATCTCTTATTTGAGTCCTTCCTAGAGCATGACTGAGGCCACACTTCCCATGCCTTATGACCTGAGGTTGTCTTGTAAAGGATAACCTATGGATGGACCTGTTCTTTTGGTTCTGAGGACTAGTGTATTCAAATGTTGGAATGCATTCCTAGGTGAGGAGGATATTAACTAGATTAAATTGGTTTTAGTTATATGCTTCTTACTTTGTATCACATTTTAGACTACAAAAACTCTCCCTACCAGAAAAACTCTCAAGTATTCCATCTGTGAGTGGAAAGAGACCAACTAGATGTGTCTTTAACCAGTGAAGTGGTTTGCTCAGGTTGCAGTGCATGAAGGTGCTAAAGAATACCATAGTAGCACAGTCATACCCTTCAGTGGCTCACATTGTTCAAACAGCATGATATTAACATTTTTTAAAAAATCAGAGCACAAATGCTTCATGCATATAACTTCAAGAGTTTTAGATATTTTAAATTAGAAATGCCAAAAATATAAAAAGCATGAAGAAAAATTTCTGTAGAAGTTAGGAAACTAAAAATCGATCATAAGGGAAGCATCTCAGGTTTTTATTGCAGTATTTGCAGATGAAAAATGACCTTCTATTTACACAATTTGTTAGTTATTTCAGCAAAATAGAAACCTGTCAGTCTAATGTTGGATGATCTGATAGTCTCTGCAAGAAATAATTGCAGAGACTTTCCGCAATCACTGGGAAATATGAAATCTATAAAAACATCTGAAAAAGGGCAAGACTGGGCCACTGCCTAGGGGGATAGCCCTGTTCTTTCTGTGGAACGGGGGGGGGGGGGGGGGGGGGGGCGGGGGGAACCTCTGAAACGGAAGTTCTTAATTCCTGTATTTACAGTGTCTTTTTCAGTAGATTTTTCCTGCAAAAAGTGCTTTCAATTACTTTGCTTTAATGGATAAAATATCAATTTCCAGACCAAATGTGGTAACTGTTTTTGGTCTTATATCTTGATTTACGTATACTTACCAGGTTTTCTCTCCCTGTGATATTTTTAAAGCTTTTAAAATTAACTTCAGCTTAAAGACAAAAGTTGGAAAATATAAGTATGAATTTCTGTTTCAGCCTTGTAGTTCTGACTGTATTTGTCAATGGTTTCTATATTGATGCCATTGTTCCGTTGTGTAATCCTAAAGTTAAGAATTCTACGAATGAGAAAAACAGCTATGAATTATAAGTGAAAGATAGTGAGAAAAAACACACATATTTCTGTACTAAATATTGAGAGCTTTGTATTTTTTCAAGTTGGAATTAATATATTGAGAACTGACTTTAAATTTTAAAACTCTTATGCTGAGAAAGCCTGACAGGTAGGTAAACCAGTTTGTGTACATAAAATGTTAGCAATATATTATTCTGCACATCAAGCATGTTACAAAAACTCTCACTAAATTATTCTCTGAAGATATATAAATTTTACTAGAGGTATTCTAGATTTATTAGTTCTGCAAAGCCAGCTTTTTAGGATCTTCTGTTTGTAACATATCTGCTGGGTGGTAATTTCTGCCATGATCATCTGACCAGTGTTTCTTCTATATATATTTTAGAGCAAAGATGAAGTAGGTCCTCTATAAACAAATGCATTACATGTTTTAAATCTATCAAAACTGTCAACAGGTGTGTCAAGAAAGAGAGCTCTGAAGAAAGAGTGGGAGAGGAGGAGGGAGAGGCATTTTTTGTTTGTTTCCCAAATTCTGTTAGCATTGGGTCTTGCTTCTAAGCTATAGGCCACATCCATTTAAAAGAAAGTGGAGTCTCAGAGCTGGAAGAAACCTCAGAGGTATCTAGTGGGGATATGCACTAAAATCAGCTGGGAAGTTTTTATTTACTTATTTATTTGACAGAGTCTTGCTCTGTTGCCCAGGTTATAGTGCAGTGGTGTGATTAAGACTCACTGCAGCCTCCATATCCCAGTCTCAAGCAATTGTCCCACCTCAGCCTCCCCTGTAGCTGGGACTACGGATGAGCACACCATGCCTAGCTAATTTTTAAAGATTTTTTTAAGAGAGTCTCACTATGTTGCCCAGGCTGGTCTTGAACTCCTGGGCTTAAGCGAACGTCCTGCCTTGGCCTCTCAAAGTGTTTGGATTACCTGCATGAGTCCTTTGCTTGCCCTTTAAACAAATTGTAACATACTATTCAAGTATCTAGGTTTTACCAGGGTGAGCTCCTTTGCTTTATCTTCCTCTTCAATTAAAACCATTCTCCAGTTGATTTTGAATGATTTAATGAATGTCATTTTGATCTTGATACAAACGCATTCCAAAACTATAATTTTGATGAGTAAATTAGAACTTTAATATGGACTTACTAAAAAGTAGGGGTTTTTTGTTTTTGAGACGATGTCTCAGTTTGTCACCCAGGCTGGAGTGAAGTGGTGCAATCTTGGCTCACCACAACCTCTGCCTCCTGGCTTCAAGCGATTCTCCTGCCTCAGCCTCCCGAGTAAGTGGGATTACAGGCACCTGCCACCATGCCTGGCTAATTTTTGTATTTTTAGTAGAGATGGGGTTTCACCATGTTGCCCAGGCTGTTCTCGAACTCCTGACCTCAGGTGATCCACCCGCCTCAGCTTCCCAAAGTGCTGAGATCACAGGCATGAGCCACTGTGCCCAGCCCAGTAGTTTGGTTTTTAAAATACACTTGGCACTACCCTCCACATTAGAATTGGGAGGAAGGAAAGGAGACCATGTATATTTTGAATATTTTTATCAATTATAAGACATCTTTCAGCTGGGAGTGGTGGCTCACACCTGTAATCCTAGCACTTTGGGAGGCTGAGGTGTCAGGATTGCTTGAGCCCAGGAGTTCAAGACCAGCCTGGGCAACATAGCAAGAACCTGTCTCTATTCTTACTTAAAAATTTTTTTTTTAAAAAGCTATCTTCCCTCTCTAACCTAATTTTATAATGACAATAAGGCTTACGAAGTTTATCACTTATCTTAAATCGCAGGTTGTTAGTGATTTTTAAAAATCCTGAACGTGATCATTTAGAATCCTTGTAAGAAAGATGACCACAACCGGTTCTCTGTAACTGAGAGAGCATTGCCTATGCTTGGGGCACTGAAAGGTAAATTGTTGGATTCCAGCCACTCAGAAATTGTTTATCTGTCTCTGTAAGTGGTTAAGTTTTAGTTCTATCTACTGCCCAATCTGAGAACTGTGACTTAGACATTTAATTATTTATTGCTTGTCCGTGTGAAAACATTTAGAATGGCTGGCAGCCTACCAGACCCGGAGTTAAACATTCGACAGCTTGACTAGACTGCCGGTAGCCAACTTCACATCAGATTAAACACATTCTCTTCCTGATGAATAGCTTGGAACCTAAAAACTTAACTTCATTACAAAAAGTGCAAGGGGTGGGTTGTTTTCTGAATTAAAATTATTTTATGTTTTACTGCCACCATCCAATTGTGGTTGTCAAATGTATTTTCTTTGGTGCTGGTGGGATGGAGGGGAAAGGGACAATGAGGGACTCTTGGGACTAATAAAATTTAAAAAAGGACTCCTACAAGGTTGGACACAATGCCGCCCAGGGATGAACATTCATGAATTTTGCACTGAAAAAATTTACATTTCATTAACATTTTAAATTACAAAGGCAGGTCTACAAATACCGATGTGTGTGTGCACACGCGCACGCACTCATTGCATTTTCCAAGCAAAAAAGTGAATAATGTGCTAACCATATCCTTTGTTATTTTTGATTTTTCTTTTTATTTTAAAACGTAAGCTGTGATGTGTAGTGACATTAATTTTAGTAAAACCTACTGCGTCCAGAATTGGTGGGTTCTTGGTCTCACTGACTTCAAGAATGAAGCCACGGACCCTCGCGGTGAGTGTTACAGTTCTTAAAGATGGTGTGGCCGGAGTTTGTTCCTTCAGATGTTCAGATGTGTCAGGAGTTTTTTCCTTCTAGTGGGTTCGTGGTCTCTCTGGCTTCAGGAGTGAAGCTGCAGACCTTTGCCGTGAGTGTTACAGCTCTTAAAGGCAGCACATCTGGAGTTGTTCATCCCTCCTGGTGGGTTCATGGTCTCATTGGCTTCAGGAGTGAAGCTGCAGACCTTTGTGGTGAGTATTACAGCTCATAAAGGCAGTGGTAGACCCAAAGAGTGATCTGCAGCAAGATTTATTGTGAAGAGCAAAAGAACAAAGCTTCCATGCCGTGGAAGGGGACCCAAGAGGGCTGCTGCTGCTGGCTTGGGCAGCCTGCTTTTATTTCCTTATCCCAGCCCACCCACATCCTGCTGATTGGTCCATTTTACAGAGAGCTGATTGGTCCGTTTTGACAGGGTGCTGATTGGTGCATTTACAAACCTTGAGCTAGACAGAGTGCTGATTGGTTCATTTACAATCCTTTAGCTAGACACTTCAAGTCCCCATAGATTAGCTAGACACAGAGCACTGGTTGCTTTACAAACCTTAAGCTAGGCACAGGTTGCTGATTGGTGCATTTACAATCCTTTAGCTAGACACAAAAGTTCTCCAAGTCCCCACTAGATTAGCTAGACACAGAGCACTGATTGGTGCATTTACAAACCTTGAACTAGACATGCAGTGCTAATTGGTGCATTTACAATCCTTTAGCTAGATACAAAAGTTCCGCAAGTCCCCACTAGATTAGCTAGACACAGAACACCAATTGGTGCATTTACAAACGTTGTTGCTTTACAAACCTTGAGCTAGACACAGAGTGCCGATTGGTGCTTTTACAGCCCTTTAGCTAGACATAAAAGTTCTCCAAGCCCCCAACCGACTCAGGAGCCCAGCTGGCTTTCCCTAGTGGATCCTGTGCTCGGCCACAGGCAGAGCTGCCTGCCAGTCCCCTGCAGTGTGCCCACACTCCTCAGCCCTTGGGCGGTAGATAGGACTGGGGAGCAGGCGGCTGCCCCCGTCAGGGAGGCTAGGGCCATGTGGGCACCCACGGTGGAGGGGGAGGGGACTTGGGCATGGTGGGCTGCAGGTCCCAGCCCTGACGGCAGGGAGGTAGCCGAGGCCCAGCGAGAATTCAGCGTGGCACAGGCGGGCTGGCAGTGCTGGGGGATCCGGGCACCCTCTGTAGCTGCTGGCCCGGGTGCTAAACCCCTCACTGCCTGGGGCCTGCGTCGCTGGCAGGCACTCTGAGTGTGGGGCCCACCAAGCCCACGCCCACCCGGAATTCACACAGCCCTGGTTCTCGCCCGTGCCTCTCCCTCCAAACCTCCCTGCAAGCAGAGGGAGCCAGCTCCAGCCTCAGCCAGCCCAGAGAGGGGCTCCCACAGTGCAACAGCAGGCTGAAGGGCTCCTCAAGCACAGCCAGAGTGGACGCTGAGGCCCAGGAGGTGCCAAGAACCAGCGAGGGCTGCTAGCATGTTGTTAACTCTCACTACTTTACATTCTCTATAGATATATGCACATAAAGTCTACATAATGTTTTCTTCTGTAATAATTGCTTTGGGATAATGAAGGGTACTTCAAGCATCATTCCTCAGCTGTGTAGTAAACCAGCTCTACAGAGACTTGCCTTTCTAGTGCTGCAGCTACATGGGTAGAAATTAATCTAACTGAAAATGAATTGGCAATGTAAAAATGTAATATTTTATGATTAATATTAGCTAGAAATTGAGTGAATTATTCAGCTTCAGGTTGCCATTCTTTGAAACAAGTTATATTTTGGGAAGTTCTGTGAAGTTAGAAAAAGTTTGAAAGTGTGGTGCGGGAAATAGTGGCTGACTAGTGTAATGAATTGAAATGTTGGAATCAAGAACTCTATGCCCAAGGGACCTGGCTGTCCAGCAGGCTGTCAGTTGAGGGTAAATGACAAGCAGGTGCCTGAGAAATGACAGGAAAGGCCCTACTTTTGGTCATTGGCGTCAGTAATAATAACATTATGGCTTCAGACCATGATTGAGGAATATATTTTCTGCAAGCACAATTGTGTATCATATAAATTGCAAGTGTGTTAACTACTAGCAGAAAACTACAGTATCTAAAATTGTTTTTGCTGACTGAATGCCCTTTGACCAGAATCTCTCATTTAAGAGCTTCTTGTTGTGCAGTTTGAAAATTTAGCAACTTAAAAAAAAACTTTAGATATATTTTTGATAAAACTATAAAATATACTTTAAAAATCACAAAGTCTTAAACACTTTTTTTCCATTAATTTTCCTTCTTCTTTTTCTTTTATTTTTTATTTTTAAAAATTTTTTATTATACTTTAAGTTCTAGGGTACATGTGCGTAACGTGCAGGTTTGTTACATATGTATACTTGTGCCATGTTGCTGTGCTGCACCCATCAACTCGTCAGCACCCATCAACTCGTCATTTACATCAGGTATAACTCCCAATGCAATCCCTTCCCCCTCCTCCCTCCCCGTGATAGGCCCCAATGTGTGATGTTCCCCTTCCCGAGTCCAAGTGATCTCATTGTTCAGTTCCCACCTATGAGTGAGAACATGCGATGTTTGGTTTTCTGTTCTTGTGATAGTTTGCTGAGAATGATGGTTTCCAGCTGCATCCATGTCCCTACAAAGGACACAAACTCATCCTTTTTTATGGCTGCATAGTATTCCATGGTGTATATGTGCCACATTTTCTTAATCCAGTCTGTCACTGATGGACATTTGGGCTGATTCCAAGTCTTTGCTATTGTGAATAGTGCTGCAATAAACATACGTGTGCATGTGTCTTTATAGCAGCATGATTTATAATCCTTTGGGTATATACCCAGTAATGGGATGGCTGGGTCATATGGTACTTCTAGTTCTAGATCCTTGAGGAATTGCCATACTGTTTTCGATAATGGTTGAACTAGTTTACAATCCCACCAACAGTGTAAAAATGTTCCTATTTCTCCACATCCTCTCCAGCACCTGTTGTTTCCTGACTTTTTAATGATTGCCATTCTAACGGGTGTGAGATGATATCTCATTGTGGTTTTGATTTGCATTTCTCTGATGGCCAGTGATGATGAGCATTTTTTCATGTGTCTGTTGGCTGTATGAATGTCCTCTTTTGAGAAATGTCTATTCATATCCTTTGCACACTTTTTGATGGGGTTGTTTGTTTTTTTCTTGTAAATTTGTTTGAGTTCTTTGTAGGTTCTGGATATTAGCCCTTTGTCAGATGAGTAGATTGCAAAAATTTTCTCCCATTCTGTAGGTTGCCTGTTCACTCTGATGGTAGTTTCTTTTGCTGTGCAGAAACTCTTTAGTTTAATGAGATCCCATTTGTCAATTTTGGCTTTTGTTGCCGTTGCTTTTGGTGTTTTAGACATGAAGTCCTTGCCCATGCCTATGTCCTGAATGCCTGAATGGTATTACCTAGGTTTTCTTCTAGGGTTTTTATGGTATTAGGTCTCACATTTAAGTCTCTAATCCATCTTGAATTAATTTTCGTATAAGGAGTAAGGAAAGGATCCAGTTTCAGCTTTCTACTTATGGCTAGCCAATTTTCCCAGCACCATTTATTCAATAGGGAATCCTTTCCCCATTTCTTGTTTCTCTCAGGTTTATCAAAGATCAGATGGCTGTAGATGTGTGATATTATTTCTGAGGACTCTGTTCTGTTCCATTGGTCTATATCTCTGTTTTGGTACCAGTACCATGCTGTTTTGGTTACTGTAGCCTTGTAGTATAGTTTGAAGTCAGGTAGCGTGATGCCTCCAGCTTTGTTCTTTTGACTTAGGATTGTCTTGGAGATGCGGGCTCTTTTTTGGTTCCATATGAACTTTAAAGTAGTTTTTTCCAATTCTGTGAAGAAACTCATTGGTAGCTTGATGGGGATAGCATTGAATCTATAAATTACCTTGGGCAGTATTGCCATTTTCACAATATTGATTCTTCCTATCCATGAGCATGGTATGTTCTTCCATTTGTTTATGTCCTCTTTTATTTCACTGAGCAGTGGTTTGTAGTTCTCCTTGAAGAGGTCCTTTACATCCCTTGTAAGTTGGATTCCTAGGTATTTTATTTTCTTGGAAGCAATTGTGATTGGAAGTTCATTCATGATTTGGCTCTCTGTCTGTTACTGGTGTATAAGAATGCTTGTGATTTTTGCACATTAATTTTGCATCCTGAGACTTTGCTGAAGTTTCTTATCAGCTTAGGGAGATTTTGGGCTGAGACAATGGGGTTTTCTAAATATACAATCATGTCATCTGCAAACAGGGACAATTTGACTTCTTCTTTTCCTAACTGAATACCCTTAATTTCTTTCTCTTGCCTGATTGCCCTAGCCAGAACTTCCAACACTGTGTTGAATAGGAGTGGTGAGAGAGGGCATCCCTGTCTTGTCCCAGTTTTCAAAGGGAATTTTTCCAGCTTTTGCCCATTCAGTATGATATTGGCTGTGGGTTTGTCATAAATAGCTCTTATGATTTTGAGATACATTCCATCAATACCGAATTTATTGAGCGTTTTTAGCATGAAGGGCTGTTGAATTTTGTCAAAGGCCTTTTCTGCATCTATTGAGATAATCATGTGGTTTTTGTCTTTGGTTCTGTTTATATGCTGGATTACGTTTATTGATTTGCGTGTGTTGAACCAGCCTTGCATCCCAGGGATGAAGCCAACTTGATCATGGTAGATAAGCTTTTTGATGTGCTGCTGGATCCGGTTTGCCAGTATTTTATTGAGGATTTTTGCATCGATGTTCATCAGAGATAATGGTCTAAAATTCTCTTTTTTTGTTGTGTCTCTGCCAGGCTTTGGTATCAGGATGATGCTGGCCTCATAAAATGAGTTAGGGAGGATTCCCTCTTTTTCTATTGATTGGAATAGTTTCAGAAGGAATGGTACCAGCTCCTCCTCTTACCTTTGGTAGAATTCAGCTGTGAATCCATCTGGTCCTGGACTTTTTTTGGTTGGTAGGCTATTAATTATTGCCTCAATTTCAAAGCCTGTTATTGGTCTATTCAGGGATTCAGCTTCTTCCTGGTTTAGTCTTGGGAGAGTGTAAGTGTCCAGGAAATTATCCATTTGTTCTAGATTTTCTAGTTTATTTGTGTAGAGGTGTTTATAGTATTCTCTGATAGTAGTTTGTATTTCTGTGGGGTCGGGGTGATATCCCCTTTATCATTTTTTATTGCGTCTATTTGATTCTTCTCTCTTTTCTTCTTTATTATTCTTGCTAGCGGTCTATCAATTTTGTTGATCTTTTCAAAAAACCAACTCCTGGATTCATTGATTTTTTGGAGGGTTTTTTGTGTCTCTATCTCCTTCAGTTCTGCTCTGATCTTAGTTATTTCTTGCCTTCTACTAGCTTTTGGATGTGTTTGCTCTTGCTTCTCTAGTTCTTTTAATTGCGATGTTAGAGTGTCAATTTTAGATCTTTCCAGCTTTCTCTTGTGGGCATTTAGTGCTATAAATTTCCCTCTACACACTGCTTTAAATGTGTCCCAGAGATTCTGGTATGTTGTATCTTTGTTCTCATTGGTTTCAAAGAACATCTTTATTTCTGCCTTCATTTCGTTATGTACCCAGTAGTCATTCAGGAGCAGGTTGTTCAGTTTCCATGTAGTTGAGCGGTTTTGATTGAGTTTCTTAGTCCTGAGTTCTAGTTTGATTGCACTGTGGTCTGAGAGACAGTTTGTTATAATTTCTGTTCTTGTACATTTGCTGAGGAGTGCTTCCAATTATGTGGTCAATTTTGGAATAAGTGTGATGTGGTGCTGAGAAGAATGTATATTCTGTTGATTTGGGGTGGAATGTTCTGTAGATGTCTATTAGGTCTGCTTGCTGCAGAGATGAGTTCAATTCCTGGATATCCTTGTTAACTTTCTGTCTTGTTGATCTGTCTAATGTTGACAGTGGGGTGTTGAAGTCTCCCATTATTATTGTATGGGAGTCTAAGTCTCTTTGTAAGTCTCTAAGGACTTGCTTTATGAATCTGGGTGCTCCTCATTGGGTGCATATATATTTAGGATAGTTAGCTCTTCCTGTTGAATTGATCCCTTTACCATTATGTAATGGCCTTCTTTGTCTCTTTTGATCTTTGATGGTTTAAAGTCTGTTTTGTCAGAGACTAGTATTGCAACCCCTGCTTTTTTTTGTTCTCCATTTGCTTGGTAGATCTTCCTCCATCCCTTTATTTTGAGCCTATGTATGTCTCTGCATGTGAGATGGATCCTGAACACAGCAGACTGATGGGTCTTGACTCTTTATCCAGTTTGCCAGTCTGTGTCTTTTAATTGGAGCATTTAGTCCATTTACATTTAAGGTTAAGATTGTTATGTGTGAACTTGATCCTGCCATTATGATATTAACTGGTTATTTTGCTCGTTAGTTGATGCAGTTTCTTCCTAGCCTCGATGGTCTTTACATTTTGCCATGTTTTTGCATTGGCTGGTACCGGTTGTTCCTTTCCATGTTTAGTGCTTCCTTCAGGGTCTCTTGTAAGGCAGGCCTGGTGGTGACAAAATCTCTAAGCATTTGCTTATCTGTAAAGGATTTTATTTCTCCTTCACTTATGAAACTTAGTTTGGCTGGATATGAAATTCTGGGTTTGAAATTCTTTTCTTTAAGAATGTTGAATATTGGCCCCCACTCTCTTCTGGCTTGGAGAGTTTCTGCCGAGAGATCTGCTGTTAGTCTGATGGGCTTCCCTTTGTGGGTAACCCGACCTTTCTCTCTGGCTGCCCTTAAGATTTTTTCCTTCATTTCAACTTTGGTGAATCTGGCAATTATGTGTCTTGGAGTTGCTCTTCTCGAGGAGTATCTTTGTGGCGTTCTCTGTATTTCCTGGATTTGAATGTTGGCCTGCCCTACTAGGTTGGGGAAGTTCTCCTGGATGATATCCTGAAGAGTGTTTTCCAACTTGGTTCCATTTTCCCCCTCACTTTCAGGCACCCCAATCAGATGTAGATTTGGTCTTTTTACATAATCCCATACTTCTTGCAGGCTTTGTTCATTTCTTTTTCTTCTTTTTTCTTTAGGTTTTTCTTCTCGCTTCATTTCATTCATTTGATCCTCAATCGCTGATACTCTTTCTTCCAGTTGATCGAGTCTGTTACTGAAGCTTGTGCATTTGTCACGTATTTCTTGTGTCATGGTTTTCATCTCTGTCCATTCGTTTACGGCCTTCTCTGCATTAATTATTCTGGTTATCAATTCTTCCACTCTTTTATCAAGATTTTTAGTTTCTTTGTGCTGAGTACGTAATTCCTCCTTTAGCTCTGAGAAGTTTGATGGACTGAAGCCTTCTTCTCTCATCTTGTCAAAGTCATTCTCTGTCCAGCTTTGATCCGTTGCTGGCGATGAGCTGCGTTCCTTTGCAGGGGGAGATGCGCTCTTATTTTTTGATTTTCCAGCTTTTCTGCCCTGCTTTTTCCCCATCTTTGTGGTTTTATCTGCCTTTGGTCTTTGATGATGGTGACGTACTGATGGGGTTTTGGTGTGGGTGTCCTTCCTGTTTGTTAGTTTTCCTTCTAACAGTCAGGACCCTCAGCTGTAGGTCTGTTGGAGATTGCTTGAGGTCCACTCCAGACCCTGTTTGCCTGGGTGTCAGCAGCAGAGGCTGCAGAAGATAGAATACTGCTGAACAGTGAGTGTACCTGTCTGATTCTTGCTTTCGAAGCTTCGTCTCATGGGTGTACTCCACCGTGTGAGGTGTGGGGTGTCGGTCTGCCCCTAGTGGGGGGTGTCTCCCAGTTAGGCTACTCAGGGGTCAGGGACCCACTTGAGCAGGCAGTCTGTCTGTTCTCAGATCTCAACCTCCGTGCTGGGAGATCCACCGCTCTCTTCACAGCTGTGAGACAGAGTCACTTGCATCTGCAGAGGTTTCTGCTGTTTTTTGTTGTTGTTGTTGTTGTTTAACTGTGCCCTGTCCCCAGAGGTGGAGTCTATAGAGACTGGCAGGCCTCCTTGAGCTGCTGTGAGCTCCACTTAGTTCCATCTTCCCAGGGCTTTGTTTACCTACTTAAGCCTCAGCAATGGCGGACGCCCCTCCCCCAGCCTTACTGTTGCCTTGTGGTTAGATCACAGACTGCTGTGCTAGCAATGAGGGAGGCTCCGTGGGCGTGGGACCCTCCCGGCCAGGTGTGGGATATAATCTCCTGCTGTGCCTGTTTGCTTAAAGCGCAGTATTGAGGTGGGAGTTACCCGATTTTCCAGGTGTTGTGTGTCTCAGTTCCCCTGGCTAGGAAAAGGGATTCCCTTCCCCCTTGCCCTTCCCAGGTGAGGCGATGCCTTGCCCTGCTTCAGCTCTCGTTGGTCGGGCTGCAACAGCTGACCAGCACCGATTGTCTGGCACTCCCCAGTGAGATGAACC
This sequence comes from Macaca nemestrina, assembly GCF_043159975.1. Taxonomy (NCBI): domain Eukaryota; kingdom Metazoa; phylum Chordata; class Mammalia; order Primates; family Cercopithecidae; genus Macaca; species Macaca nemestrina. The sequence continues at coordinate 116,948,516 of NC_092127.1, read as the reverse complement.
CAGTACCTCAGTTGATAATGCAGAAATCACCTGTCTTCTGTGTCGCTCGCGCTGGGAGCTGGAGACTGGAGCTGTTCCTATTTGGCCATCTTCTCTTTTTCCTTAAACACTTTTATAAGTGTACTTTTGCTTTATTGAATGCCTGGAGCAGTTTCAGTAACTTACATAGTTTGGGAGTTCTCAAAGAAACAGCCATCAATGATGAATATAGCTTTTTTATGTTCCAGTAGTACTGCACTCTGACGGTTGTCTTTCTTACACTGTCTTCTTCCACCACTATGGTGTCCCTATAATTATGCTTCAAATGTGCTGTCATTTTTGAATGCTACATTTTCAAATAAGAGTAGGTAGACATGAATAATGTTTTGGTTCTTTCCTTTGGCCTACCTATTGAACTACTTTTTTAGTAAGTCCATGTGAAAATTCTAATGTTCTCATCAAAATTGCATTTTTGGAATAAATTTGTGTCAGGATCAAAATGACATTAAATCACTCAAAATCAATTAGAGAATGGTTTTAATTAATTGAACAGGAAGATGAAATAGGAGCTGACATTGTTAAAACTTTATTGATAATTTAATAGTATGATAAAATTTGTTTAAAGAGCTGGGTACAGTGATTCACGCCTGTAATCCCTGCACTTTGAGAGACTGAGACAGAAGGATCTCTTGAGCCCACAAGACCAGCCTGAGCAACACAGTGAGACCCCATCTCTAAAAAAACTTTTAAAAATCAGCCAGGCATGGTGGTATGTGCCTGTAGTTCCAGCTACTTGGAGGCTAAGGTGGGAGGATTCCTTGAGCCCAGGAGTTTGAGAGCAGCCTGGGCAACATAGGGAGACCCCATTTCTATGAATAAAAATAACATGTAAAAAAACTGGGAATGATAGTGCACCCCCGTGGTCCCAGCTGCCAGGGAGGTTGAGGCTGCAGTGTGCCGTGATCATGCCACTGTACTCCAGCCTGGGCGACAGTGAGACCCAGTCTCCCCACCAAAAAGAAAAAAAAAATTATTTAGAGTATTTTGGGTTGATGTATAAAAAAAATCATAACAGCTTAAAACAGAAGGAGTACAACAAAAAAGACAATTTTTGTTTTTAAATAGTTAAAAGTGTTGGCGAGATAGAGGAAGTCAGTCATAGTCTTGTCTTGGAATAACATTTAGATTTCACAATTTGAGTTTTGTTTTTATGTTTGTTTTGACAAAATGGTTCTTTTGCTTTCTTCAACAAGAGGTTTAAGGCTTTGGACCTTTTGAAACTTTGATATAATTGTTAAAGTTTTTTAAACAAATCCTATAGAAATAAGAGATTGCTAATACAAACAAGATAGAACATATTATTACAGCAAATTTATTTACTCACAAAAATTGCCTTTCAAAGATAATCTTTTTCAAAAACCTACTGACATTTTAATGCCACTTTAAGTGAGTTTTCTTTGTCCCTAGTTTTATCAGTTTTAAAATACATGATTAACCCTTTTTCCTAAAACTAAAAGGAATCTGGAACAATTTTTTAAATCTATGCTTAAAAGCCACTCTTTTAATATATTTTTCTTCATAGGACAGCCCATTATATTTAAATACATAAATTGTCTCAGTTATTTTACACTAGCTGTATGACTTTATTTCTGTTATCCCCAGCAGCTACATTTTTTAGCTTTAAAGAATATTTTTTTATTGCTTTTGCATCAATTTCAAGTTTCAATATACAAAAGAGAGTAGTAGCTAGTTTCTATTCTCTTCAGTCTGCTTTCCCACAGTAATCATTCTACTGTGAGGTGTTTTGTTTTTGGTATTGGCATTTTGGTATTAGGATTTATTATTACTAGTTATTAAGGAGACTCATTATTACACTGTGTCCCCTAATCATGTATAACCAGTGGCCTGGCAAAGCAGATGAAGACTTCCTCAAAAAAAAAAAAAAAAAATAGAAATCATAGTTTACTTCAAGAGTTGACACTGCTATAACCTAAAGACCTATTGAACTTACATTGCTGGTTGAGAAGCACACACCCAAAAAGTCCAGTTATCTTCTGATCCACAATGAATTTTTGGAAAATAATCTGAAAACCAATTGTCCGCCATTATGACTAATGCACAATTTATTAAACTTAGATTTTTTGAGTGCAGTAACGGAACTAGAAATGTGTTACTGTGTTACTCTGTTCTTGTACTGCTTTAAGAAGTACCTGAGACTGGGTAATTCATAAAGAAAAGAGGTTTAATTGACTCACAGTTCCACAGGCTGTACAGGAAGCATGACGGCTTCTGCTTGGCTTTTGGGGAGGCCACGGGAAACTTATAATCATGCCAGAAGGCGAAGGGGAAGCAGGCACTTCCTACATGGCTAGAGCAGGAGGAGGAGAGAATGAAGGGGGAGGTACTACACACTTTTATAAACAACCAGATCTTGTGAGAACTCACTATTACAAGAATAGCAAGGGAAAAATCTGCCCCCATGATGCATTCATCTCCTACAAAGCCCCTCTTCTAACATTGGGGATTACAGTTCAACATGAGATTTGTGGGGGAACACAGACCCAAACCATACCAATTACTAAAGAAATTGGAGACATTTGAATTTGGTGAAGAAATGGTTTAAGGTCTAAGCTTGGCCCAATCTTGGGCATCATGCCAAGTGCAAAGGATGGCAAAGAGAATAATGCCTTTTGGTTTCTGAAGAGTTGAGGCTGGAGTAATAAGCATGTAACATGGTATGAAAAGTGCTAATAATCAAGGAAAGTAAGTGATAGGGTGGAACGACAAAGGAGCAACATGGGGTGGGAAGGTCATCAGTTGCATCGGTTGAAGCTTAACACATGCAAAGGCTGTGTTAAAAAAAGTACTGAGGGTTTCTGTATGATTGGAAAATATGGGGAGGTGGTCTGGTACAAAATACCTGTTTAATGAATTGTGCAGAAGCATCAAGAGATAAAGTCAGAAAAGGGAGAAGGGACAAGTGTATCATGCTGACATTTTTTTAACTCTAGCCTGAAGCTATTGAAAGATTTTGAGAATGTGAGTGGACCTGATCAAATCTGTCATTGATGAAACTCATTCTGACCCTGAAATAAGCCAAAATTAGCAAGCTCTGATGTTAATTTGTTTTAATCTGTAAAGCTAGCAAGTAAAAATTCCTTAAATAAAGAACTCACTGTTTAGCAATGAGACCAAAGAGTAGGTAAGATGGAAGGAACAGAGGTGTAGAAAGACTGTTTTGCCCTTTGTTAAACTGAAAGAGTAACCTACTAACAATTCTAAATAATTATCTGGAACATTATCAGGGAATCCCACTGGGGTCAGACTGGAATCTAATTCTGGTTCTGCCACTCTCCAGCTGTGTGACTTTGGAAATGTTACTTAACAGCCCTGTGCCTCCATTTCCTTATTTGTAAAATGGATTTGTTAATAGTACCTCTTTCAAGAAATACTTGTGAGGATTACACAATTTAATGCATATATTCCACTGGTAATGCCACTCAACACAGAGACCACTAGGAACACACAAGGAGTTGAACAAAGTTGGGTTTTTTGTTTGTTGAAGCTAGAGAATACATTGTAGGGAATTCTGAGTGCTGGAAAGGTGTTTTAGGATTTGGGCTTGTGTTGAGTGATTTGGGAAGGATTCAAGCAAGAGTTTGCACTGGATTTCGATTATCTCAGGAAGCGGGGTAATTTTATGATTGCTCTGAATAGATCTCATTTAGGAGGTGGGAGACGTGAAGCTAAGTTAAAGCCGTAATTTGTAAAGAAGCAGCAGTCACTCATATTAGATGCTAGAAGGGGATGTTTAGTATTTTGTGCTTTGCACTGTTACTTTGTTTTTGTTTTATTACGCAAGATATGAAGAGGTCTTTTCTGTTTCATCATGGTCACAGAGTAACCTTGACTGATGGTCTTCTGTGAGATAGTTTATGTTCAACAGGAGAACACCAACGCCTAGCTGGTAATAACAACCCAACTCCTGGATGCCAAGGGTTGCTTTTCTCTTTCTGTCACTTAGCACAATGCCTGGCATAAAGTTAAAGCTTAAGAAATATATCCTAAGGAACAATTCTAAAGGAATTGAGCCCAACTCTCACATGCATTCTGACCCTAACATAAAGGCAAGTTTGGTCCATTTTTGAGATTAATATGACAGTGTTGTTTCAACTTTATTAGTCAGTACCTTCTTATTCCTTTTCTATATGGATAGATTTGCCTTATGTTGTAGATATTTACTTTGAGTTTGTATTTTTCATGTTCAAAACAGATAAATCAGAATGTTAAATTTCTAACATCAGATTCTCTTTGAAAATTTTTACAAAAGTTTAAAAGTTTTAAAAATCTATTTTAAACATATCCCTTTTATATAAATATAGTGGTCAGTCTTCACAGTGTTTATCACACCTGAATGTAAATATTTATTAAGTTTAGTTATTTGTAAAATGTCTGTTTCCCCTGCTATACCATGAAAGCAGGTTCTTATCAGCCTTGCTATTATATCTTAGCACCTAGTACGTGGCTGGCACAGACTGTTTTGAAGAAATGATTGTTGAGTAACTGAATGAGGAAGAGAAATTTTACTTGGGAAGTGGAGTTGAAAACTAACATGTATTGAATGATTGTTCAATGCCAGGTCCTATTTTAGGCACTATACAAAAATTATAATTAAATCCTCTCAGAAATTCTATAAAGGAAGCATTGACTTAAGTTCAGCAACTTACCCTTTCTAGGAAGGGGTAAAGTCTGATTCCAGTCTATGTCACTCATCAAACATTTAATAAACACATGTCTTGGGAATTTATCATAGCCTATCATTAGCAATTGCTTTTTTGTAATCGTATCAACTTCATCTACTCTCTGTCATAGTCTCCTACCTGCAGGTCCTAACTTGTTTTAAGCACTGCTCCATCTCTTTACTCTGCACTTATACCTAACAGCTGAATGGGGCTGGAGAAAAATCTAAACCCAATGCTGGCTAATTTCATTTTAAATCTATTACCACAATTTTCAAATAGGTACTACCCAAAGATCTTACTGTGCTTCACAAACATGTTTGTTCTCTTACTCTCCAAAATTACTGTGTCATAACTTCCCTCTTCAACTTTCCAACACCAACCTGTGACTACTGGACCATTCCATCAGCATATAAACATTTTCTTCTGCCTCCCATTTGTAAACAAAACAACACCCTCCCTTGACCTCTCATCTTCTTTTGCCACTTCTCTCACGCCTTCACAGAAGCCTGCTCAAAACTTTCCTCACATTTCCAGCTTACCTCTATGGACCCTAACTAGGTTTTGTATCCCACCATTCCCTCAAACTGCTCTTGTCAAGATTACAAACACCTCCACTTTGCCAAATAAGTCATCACTCTCTTAACTCCTGCGGCATTTACGCAGCTGGCCGTTAAGTCCTCTTCATGCACTGTCTTTTCTTGGCTTCTCTAACAACATGCTCTCCCGGTTTCTTGCTTCTTGTTCTATCCATTGGCTCTAGGTCTTCCTCTTAAGCCTTAAGTGTTGGTGTGCTCCAGGCTCAGGCCTAAGATTTTTCTCCTTTTCTACTGATCTCATCTAATTGCATGGTTTACATACTATCTTATGTGCAAATTTATATTGCCAGTTCTGACTTTTCCACTGAGCTATAAATTTAGATACCTAAAAGCCCACTTGACCCTTTGCTACTTGAATGATAAAAAGGTGTTTCATATTTAAAATGACTAAAACAGTACTCTTGACTTTCTCCCTATGAAAATGGTTCTTTTTTTCATTCTTCCTCATCTCACTATATGGTCCTTCTCCTTTCACTCATATATTTCACTCAGACAAAAACCCAGGAAGTGTCATTTCTCCTCGATTTCCCATAATCCCGTAATCTACTTCAAAAGTACACCTACAGTACATTAATTTTTCCTCCATATCCATTGCTTTTCCTTTTTTCTAAGTTTCCATTATCTTCTACCAGTTCTTACCTGAATTGCAATAGCCTCTTTAGCTGTTCTCCCAGCATTCTACACAGTCTTGCCATTGCCTGCCTTTTGACATCATTTCTTATCGTCAGTGTCCCATCCACTCCAGTCTGACTGCTTTGTCTTTTTTTGGTTACTCAAAAAGGCAAAGTTAGTTTTCCCATGGGGTTGTTTATTCATTGTTGTCTCTACCTAGAATGACCCCTTACTCTTAGGATTTCCGGTCTCAGCTCAAATGTCTCTTCTTCAGTGAAACCTTTCCCAACCTGCCAATCTGAATTAGCTCCTCTACCCTGTCACTGTCACATCATGTATTTTCTTCATTACACTTTTCACTGTCAGAATTTCTTACTCATATTTTTGTCATTCTCTATTAGAATACCAGCTCCATGAAACGGGGTGCCCTGCCTGGCCACCTTAACTTTCACCACTATATTTCCAGAATCAAGAATATTGCCTGACACATGATAAATGCACCATAAATGTTTGTTCAATAAGTACATTTTGTAATCATACTTGTTTTAATATAAAATGGTTTTAACCCCACAACTTTAACCTGAGGAAAGTTGTGTTTCTCCCATGGCCTTGTTTCTCCCATGGCTCTGTGTATCCATGGCTTCACTGCCTTATTCCTTCCTTTGAGAAGCTTTGTCACTGCTTTCACTTATACCAGCCACTGCTAAAAAATAATAACCCCCAAATCCCTTAGAATGAAAAGAAGGATAATAATGTCTTTGAACAAACATCAGGGAGGAAGTTCATCATTAAATTATCAATACAGGCCAAAACAAAAGAAAGAACTCCTCCGACACACGTGAGTATTTGGTTTGACCCTTGATTTAAATGAACAAGTATACTTCCCTGATGTGGGTGATAAAAGGTAATACAGTATCATGATGAAGAGAGATGAGACTGAGGCTCCAGTCTACTTTAAAAATACGTAAATCTCTGACAGGTCATGATTTTAGACCAACACAGGCTGTCCTATGAGGAAAACACAGGGAAGAAAAGCAGCATAAACATTTTTAGCCTTTATTGTGTTTGTCCAAAGCAGAGTCAAGAGGGTAGCCTAAGAGTATAATACTTGCCTTTCCAACTACAGAATAACCTTTTCCTTTCTCCAAATTGTATAAGATAGATTTTTTTTTTTTTTCAGTGAGTGAAACAATGAAACTTAGATTCACTTAACTCAAATGTATTTCCTAATGTAAGAATGTGTGTGTGCCAAGTAAATTTACTAAGCATTAGAACATGGAAAGCAGAGTATGATTAATACCCTTGTTTACCTCACTTTTCCCCCGTTTTCAAAATTTGTTTTCAAATATGGAAACTCTTCTGTACACTAAGATGATCTTAGCTCATGGTCTAAAGTTTAGCAGTTCATGATTAAGGGTTGCTACAATCTGTTAATGCACTGACTTTTGCCATTAATTTTTACTAGGTCTCTGCTTCCATACCTGTAGAGGTCAATATTGTTAGGATACAAAATACATGGTACCAAGGCATATTAGAAAAACTTTAAAAATTGGTCATTTGGATTTGGCCTACCCACTTGATTGTTATCCATACACAAATGATGTTGATATGATTTGGAATTTGACTATGCATTCAAAACAATGTTTTTGTCAAAAGGGTTGGGTCATTCTACAGAAAGAGAGAAAAAAAACAGAGATTAACAATTAGTCATGAGGCGGGTATAATTCCAGCACTTTGGAAGGCTGAGGTGGGAGGATCATTTGAGGCCAGGAGTTTGAGACCAGCCTGGACAACACAGGAAGACCCTGTCTATACAAAAAATAGCTTAAAAAATTAGCCTGGCATGATGGTGCATACCTGTAGTTCTAGTTACTTTAGAGACTGAAGTGGGACGATTGCTTGAGCCCAAGAGTTTGAAGCTGCAGTGAGCCATGATCACACCACTGCACTCCATGCACTCCAGCCTCGGTGACAAAGTGAGACCTTGTCTCAAAATTAATAAGTCATGAAATTTTAGTTACAACAAAACTGTTTTTTACCAAATAATGATGGAAGATTAACATGTTTTTCTTCTTTTTTCAGTTATTTGCTCGTTATTAATAAGTTAGAATATACATACCAAAAGTAAATTAAAAATAATTCTGAGTGTCATTGTTAGTCCTCACTTTAGTTAAAGAGTAGTGGAATTACCACTATGCTACAGACCAAGTCCTGCTTGCTAAATAATTATAGATAGTTAAAGGGGAAGGCCGGGCACAGTGACTCACACCTGTAATCTCAGCACTTTGGGAGGCTGAGGCAGGCAAATCAGTTGAGCTCAGGCGTTCAACACCAGCCTGGAAAACATGGCAAAACCCTGTCTCTACAGAAAATACAAAAATTAGCCAGACATGGTGGCATGCTTGTAGTCCCAGCTACTTGGATGCTGAGGTGGGAGGATTGCTTGAGCCCAGGAAGTCAAGGCTGCAGTGAGTCAGGATCGCACCACTGCACTCCAGCCTGGGAGACAGAGAGAGGCCCTGTCTCACAGAAAAAAAAAAAACAAAACAAAACTATAGTCAAAGCTGGAAGGGACCTGCTTAGCTTGTGGCCTGAGCTTTAGCCATCTCTTCCAATACCAATTGCCTAGTGTTATTATGTAAAGCTAATGTGGCCAGCTCTGGTCCTTATTTTGCACTCATTCCAGTAAACCATACCACTATGGCACTTAATACTGCCATTGTCAGTCAGTCTGCAGTATTGATTGACTGCCTTTAGAGCTCTCTTCTGCGTGCCGTGTCCACTCTTCACTTACTGCGAGAGACACCAAAGAACAGAGACCAACACCTGTACTCGGCATGGCCTTTTACAACTCTGCTAAGGAGTCACTGGAATTAGATGAATCACACTGTATCTAAGAGAGAAGACTCAGGGAGAAGGGCTTAGCACAACACAGAAAAGCTTTAAACACTCTTACCTTTGACTGGAATTACACACACACACACACACACACACACACACACACTCTCTCTCTCTCTCTCTCTCTCTCTCTCTCACTAAGGCTTTCCCACAAAGCCATGATGCATCCTTAAAAATAACACACAGCTCTGAAAAGTGATCGTCGAGGGTGAAGGGAGCCCTCCTACACTTTTCCTAGTGATGACAACGTTGTGGGGGCATGCCTGACTGTGAGGAGCAGAAGATGAGAGGGAGATATCATTTTACCTCTTTGTACTGCAATGATAAAAAGAACAGATAGAATGGAACGAAGAGGCCAGGGGCGGTGGCTCATGCCTGTAATCCCAGCACTTTGGGAGGCTGAGGCAGGTGGATCACCTGAGGTCAGGAGTTCGAGACCAGCCTGGCCAACGTGGAGAAACCTCATCTCTATTAAAAATACAAAAATTAGCCAGGCATGGTGGTGGGCATCTATAATCCCAGCTACTGGGGAGGCTGAGGCAGGAGAATCACTTGAACTTGTGGGGCAGAGGTTGCAGTGAGCCAAGATCATGCCATTCACTCTAGCCTTGGTGAAAGAGAGAACTCTGTCTCAAAAAAAAAAAAAAAAAAAAAAAAAAATGGAACGAAGAAGCCAGATTGAATCTTCTTGCAGTGAGGCGGAGTATACAATATTATTTTTAAAAATCAGGGGGCGGAGCAAGATGGCCAAATAGGAACAGCTCCAGTCTCCAACTCCCAGCGCGAGCGACACAGAAGACCGGTGATTTCTGCATTTTCAACTGAGGTACTGGGTTCATCTCACTGGGGAGTGCCGGACGATCGGTGCTGGTCAGCTGCTGCAGCCCGACCAGCGAGAGCTGAAGCAGGGCGAGGCATCGCCTCACCTGGGAAGGGCAAGGGGGAAGGGAATCCCTTTTCCTAGCCAGGGGAACTGAGACACACAACACCTGGAAAATCGGGTAACTCCCACCTCAATACTGCGCTTTAAGCAAACAGGCACACCAGGAGATCATATCCCACACCTGGCCGGGAGGGTCCCACACCCACGGAGCCTCCCTCATTGCTAGCACAGCAGTCTGTGATCTACCCGCAAGGCAGCAGCGAGGCTGGGGGAGGGGCGCCCGCCATTGCTGAGGCTTAAGTAGGTAAACAAAGCTGCTGGGAAGCTCGAACTGGGTGGAGCTCACAGCAGCTCAAGGAAACCTGCCTGTCTCTGTAGACTCCACCTCTGGGGACAGGGCAATAACAAACACAGCCGAAACCTCTGCAGACGAAAACGACTCTGTCTGACAGCTTTGAAGAGAGCAGTGGATCTCCCAACACGGAGGTTGAGATCTGAGAAGGGACAGACTCCCTGCTCAAGTGGGTCCCTGACCCCTGAGTAGCCTAACTGGGAGACATCCCCCACTAGGGGCAGTCTGACACCCCACACCTCACAGGGTGGAGTACACCCCTGAGAGGAAGCTTCCAAAGCAAGAATCAGACAGGTACACTCGCTGTTCAGAAATACTCTATCTTCTGCAGCCTCTGCTGCTGATACCCAGGCAAACAGGGTCTGGAGTGGACCTCAAGCAATCTCCAACAGACCTACAGCTGAGGGTCCTGACTGTTAGAAGGAAAACTATCAAACAGGAAGGACACCTACACCAAAACCCCATCAGTACATCACCATCATCAAGACCAGAGGCAGATAAAACCACAAAGATGGGGAAAAAGCAGGGCAGAAAAGCTGGAAATTCAAAAAATAAGAGCGCATCTCCCCCGGCAAAGGAGCGCAGCTCATCGCCAGCAACGGATCAAAGCTGGACAGAGAATGACTTTGACGAGATGAGAGAAGAAGGCTTCAGTCCATCAAATTTCTCAGAGCTAAAGCAGGAATTACGTACCCAGCGCAAAGAAACTAAAAATCTTGAAAAAAAAGTGGAAGAATCGATGGCTAGAGTAATTAATGCAGAGAAGGTCATAAACGAAATGAAAGAGATGAAAACCATGACACGAGAAATACGTGACAAATGCACAAGCTTCAGTAACCGACTCGATCAACTGGAAGAAAGAGTATCTGCGATTGAGGATCAAATGAATGAAATGAAGCGAGAAGAGAAACCAAAAGAACAAAGAAGAAAAAGAAATGAACAAAGCCTGCAAGAAGTATGGGATTATGTAAAAAGACCAAATCTACGTCTGATTGGGGTGCCTGAAAGTGAGGGGGGAAATGGAACCAAGTTGGAAAACACTCTTCAGGATATCATCCAGGAGAACTTCCCCAACCTAGTAGGGCAGGCCAACATTCAAATCCAGGAAATACAGAGAACGCCACAAAGATACTCCTCGAGAAGAGCAACTCCAAGACACATAATTGCCAGATTCACCAAAGTTGAAATGAAGGAAAAAATCTTAAGGGCAGCCAGAGAGAAAGGTCGGGTTACCCACAAAGGGAAGCCCATCAGACTAACAGCAGATCTCTCGGCAGAAACTCTCCAAGCCAGAAGAGAGTGGGGGCCAATATTCAACATTCTTAAAGAAAAGAATTTTAAACCCAGAATTTCATATCCAGCCAAACTAAGTTTCATAAGTGAAGGAGAAATAAAATCCTTTACAGATAAGCAAATGCTTAGAGATTTTGTCACCACTAGGCCTGCCTTACAAGAGACCCTGAAGGAAGCACTAAACATGGAAAGGAACAACCGGTACCAGCCATTGCAAAAACATGGCAAAATGTAAAGACCATTGAGGCTAGGAAGAAACTGCATCAACTAACGAGCAAAATAACCAGTTAATATCATAATGGCAGGATCAAGTTCACACATAACAATCTTAACCTTAAATGTAAATGGACTAAATGCTCCAATTAAAAGACACAGACTGGCAAACTGGATAAAGAGTCAAGACCCATCAGTCTGCTGTATTCAGGAGACCCATCTCACACGCAGAGACATACATAGGCTCAAAATAAAGGGATGGAGGAAGATTTACCAAGCAAATGGAGAACAAAAAAAAGCGGGGGTTGCAATACTAGTCTCTGATAAAACAGACTTTAAACCATCAAAGATCAAAAGAGACAAAGAAGGCCATTACATAATGGTAAAGGGATCAATTCAACAGGAAGAGCTAACTATCCTAAATATATATGCACCCAATGAGGAGCACCCAGATTCATAAAGCAAGTCCTTAGAGACTTACAAAGAGACTTAGACTCCCATACAATAATAATGGGAGACCAACACTCCACTGTCAACATTAGATAGATCAACGAGACAGAAAGTTAACAAGGATATCCAGGAATTGAACTCATCTCTGCAGCAAGCAGACCTAATAGACATCTATAGAACTCTCCACCCCAAATCAACAGAATATACATTCTTCTCAGCACCACATCGTACTTACTCCAAAATTGACCACGTAATTGGAAGTAAAGCACTCCTCAGCAAATGTACAAGAACAGAAATTATAACAAACTGTCTCTCAGACCACAGTGCAATCAAACTAGAACTCAGGACTAAGAAACTCAATCAAAACCGCTCAACTACATGGAAACTGAACAACCTGCTCCTGAATGACTACTGGGTACATAACGAAATGAAGGCAGAAATAAAGATGTTCTTTGAAACCAATGAGAACAAAGATACAACATACCAGAATCTCTGGGACACATTTAAAGCAGTGTGTAGAGGGAAATTTATAGCACTAAATGCCCACAAGAGAAAGCAGGAAAGATCTAAAATTGACACTCTAACATCGCAATTAAAAGAACTAGAGAAGCAAGAGCAAACACATTCGAAAGCTAGCAGAAGGCAAGAAATAACTAAGATCAGAGCAGAACTGAAGGAGATAGAGACACAAAAAACTCTCCAAAAAATCAATGAATCCAGGAGTTGGTTTTTTGAAAAGATCAACAAAATTGACAGACCACTAGCAAGACTAATAAAGAAGAAAAGAGAGAAGAATCAAATCAATGCAATTAAAAATGATAAAGGGGATATCACCACCGACCCCACAGAAATACAAACTACCATCAGAGAATACTATAAACACCTCTACGCAAATAAACTGGAAAATCTAGAAGAAATGGATAATTTCCTGGACACTTACACTCTTCCAAGACTAAACCAGGAAGAAGTTGAATCCCTGAATAGACCAATAGCAGGCTCTGAAATTGAGGCAATAATTAATAGCCTACCAACCAAAAAAAGTCCAGGACCAGATGGATTCACAGCTGAATTCTACCAGAGGTACAAGGAGGAGTTGGTACCATTCCTTCTGAAACTATTCCAATCAATAGAAAAAGAGGGAATCCTCCCTAACTCATTTTATGAGGCCAACATCATCCTGATACCAAAGCCTGGCAGAGACACAACAAAAAAAGAGAATTTTAGACCAATATCCCTGATGAACATCGATGCAAAAATCCTCAATAAAATACTGGCAAACCGGATTCAGCAACACATCAAAAAGCTTATCCACCATGATCAAGTGGGCTTCATCCCTGGGATGCAAGGCTGGTTCAACATTCGCAAATCAATAAACATAATCCAGCATATAAACAGAACCAAAGACAAGAACCACATGATTATCTCAATAGATGCAGAAAAGGCTTTTGACAAAATTCAACAGCCCTTCATGCTAAAAACGCTCAATAAATTCGGTATTGATGGAACGTACCTCAAAATAATAAGAGCTATTTATGACAAACCCACAGCCAATATCATACTGAATGGGCAAAAACTGGAAAAATGCCCTTTGAAAACTGGGACAAGACAGGGATGCCCTCTCTCACCACTCCTATTCAACATAGTGCTGGAAGTTCTGGCTAGGGCAATTAGGCAAGAGAAAGAAATCAAGGGTATTCAGTTAGGAAAAGAAGAAGTCAAACTGTCCCTGTTTGCAGATGACATGATTGTATATTTAGAAAACCCCATTGTCTCAGCCCAAAATCTCCTTAAGCTGATAAGCAACTTCAGCAAAGTCTCAGGATACAAAATTAATGTGCAAAAATCACAAGCATTCTTATACATCAGTAACAGACAAACAGAGAGCCAAATCAGGAATGAACTTCCATTCACAATTGCTTCAAAGAGAATAAAATACCTAGGAATCCAACTTACAAGGGATGTAAAGGACCTCTTCAAGGAGAACTACAAACCACTGCTCAGTGAAATAAAAGAGGACACAAACAAATGGAAGAACATACCATGCTCATGGATAGGAAGAATCAATATCGTGAAAATGGCCATACTGCCCAAGGTAATTTATAGATTCAATGCCATCCCCATCAAGCTACCAATGAGTTTCTTCACATAATTGGAAAAAACTGCTTTAATGTTCATAGGGAACCAAAAAAGAGAGGCATCACGCTACCTGACTTCAAACTATACTACAAGGCTACAGTAACCAAAACAGCATGGTACTGGTACCAAAACAGAGATATAGACCAATGGAACAGAACAGAGTCCTCAGAAATAATACCACACATCTACAGCCATCTGATCTTTGACAAACCTGAGAGAAACAAGAAATGGGGAAAGGATTCCCTATTGAATAAATGGTGCTGGGAAAATTGGCTAGCCATAAGTAGAAAGCTGAAACTGGATCCTTTCCTTACTCCTTATACGAAAATTAATTCAAGATGGATTAGAGACTTAAATGTGAGACCTAATACCATAAAAATCCTAGAGGAAAACCTAGGTAGTACCATTCAGGACATAGGCCTGGGCAAAGACTTCATGTCTAAAACACCAAAAGCAACGGCAGCAAAAGCCAAAATTGACAAATAGGATCTCATTAAACTAAAGAGCTTCTGCACAGCAAAAGAAACTACCATCAGAGTAAACAGGCAACCTACAGAATGGGAGAAAATTTTTGCAATCTACTCATCTGACAAAGGGCTAATATCCAGAACCTACAAAGAACTCAAACAAATTTACAAGAAAAAAACAAACAACCCCATCAAAAAGTGGGCAAAGGATATGAACAGACATTTCTCAAAAGAAGACATTCATACAGCCAACAGACACATGAAAAAATGCTCATCATCACTGGCCATCAGAGAAATGCAAATCAAAACCACAATGAGATACCATCTCACACCAGTTAGAATGGCGATCATTAAAAAGTCAGGAAACAACAGGTGCTGGAGAGGATGTGGAGAAATAGGAACACTTTTACACTGTTGGTGGGATTGTAAACTAGTTCAACCATTATGGAAAACAGTATGGTGATTCCTCAAGGATCTAGAACTAGATGTACCATATGACCCAGCCATCCCATTACTGGGTATATACCCAAAGGATTATAAATTATGCTGCTATAAAGACACATGCACACGTATGTTTATTGCAGCACTATTCACAATAGCAAAGACTTGGAATCAACCCAAATGTCCATCAGTGACAGATTGGATTAAGAAAATGTGGCACATATACACCATGGAATACTATGCAGCCATCAAAAAGGATGAGTTTGTGTCCTTTGTAGGGACATGGATGCAGCTGGAAACCATCATTCTTAGCAAACTATCACAAGAACAGAAAACCAAACACCACATGTTCTCACTCATAGGTGGGAACTGAACAATGAGATCACTTGGACTCAGGAAGGGGAACATCACACACAGGGGCCTATCATGGGGAGGGGGGAGGGGGGAGGGATTGCATTGGGAGTTATACCTGATGTAAATGACGAGTTGATGGGTGCAGCACAGCAACATGGCACAAGTATACATATGTAACAAACCTGCACGTTATGCACATGTACCCTACAACTTAAAGTATAATAATAATAAATAAATTTAAAAAATAAATAAATAAATAAATAAAAATAAAAATCAGTCTAGAGTTTCTGAAAACAAGGACACACTAGGAGGAAATGGTGGAGGAAAGGAGAACACAAAGTAAAAGTGACATTGCCTATTTCTTCACGAGAACAAGGGCCACTTAGGCTGGGACCCTTTTCCTGGAAATGGAGACCATACAGAGCAAGGCCATGTGACTAAGAATCCACAACAGAAACAAACACAAGACACATATGAGTTAGGAAAGTTAAGGAAGCAGTTCTTCCTTTCGGCCAAAACCGCCACCTTCCAGTAATTGGCCACAATGATGAACACAAAGGGAAAGAGGAGAGGCACCGATACACATTCTCTAGGCCTTTTAGAAAACATGGACTTGTTCCTTTGGCCACGAATATGCGAGTCTTTAAGAAAGGTGATACTGTAGACATCAACGGAATGGGTACTGTTCAAAAAGGAATGCCCCACGAGTGTTACCATGGCAAAACTGGTACAATGTTCTGCAGCATGCTGTTGGCATTGTTGTAAACAGACAAGGGGAAGATTCTTGCCGAATGAAATAATGTGCATGGTGAGCACATTAAGCACTCTAAGAGCCAAGATAGCATCCTGAAATGTGTGAAGGAAAATGATCAGGAAAAGAAGGAAGCCAAAAAGGAAGGTACCTGGGTTCAAATGAAGCACCAACCTGCTCCATTCAGCGAAGCACACTTTGTGAAAGCCAGTGGGAAGGAGCCTGAGCTGTTGGAACCTATTCCCTATGAATTCATGGCATTATAGGTGTTAATAAAATAAAACAAAATACCTCTGGCTGTAAAACAAAACAAAACAAAAATCAAAAAACAACAAAAAAGAAAGCAGTGGAGTGCATTTGTAGATTTGGTACATTAATATTCCAGGCCCTCCATCCCACTTCTCTGAAAGCCTCTCTCCTCTGTGTAAGAGAGAAGGCATGGGGCAAGAAGGGGAAGGCCTTCCTTAAATAGCTGGTGGTAACATTGTCCTCAGCTCGCCAAGAGAACTCTCTGAACAATGTGACTCCTATTAGAAATGAGAACAAGCACCTATTGTTTAGGCTTAAACAGCTCTAAGTGTTTCTTTTAGAGATAATTAATTTAATTAAAATGGTCCCTAAAGCCAAACTGAGCTTCATATTGAGCACTATACACATTCCTTCCAAATTCCAGCACAAAGCTATTCAGAACTTGTAGCTCACATTTACTTCCACTGGAATGGAGGCCCTAGCACAGGGGCTGGGATAGGAGGCTCTTCCTCAGCTGCGGGGAGTAGTTCTGATGCAGTTAGAGAAAAGATGATTTTTCATCTGTAGATTTAGTTCCAAAAATGATGTGGGCATTTTTTCATTCATGGTAGTTTCAAGAAGAGAAATTTGATTTACTGGCTGCATCCAAATCAACCATCTACAGGATACCCTCAGCATGTTGGTGCTCAATAAATGAACGAATCAGTGGATAAATGGCTAGGCACAGAGGCTCACCCCTGTAATCCCAGCACTTTGGGGGGCCAAGTGACCTCAAGGCGGATCACTTGAGGTCAGGAGTTCGAGACCAGCCTGGCTAGCACTTTAGGAGGCCGAGAGGGGATGGATCACTTGAGGTCAAGAGTTTGAGACAAGCCTGGCCAACATGGTGAAAATCTGTCTCTACTAAAAATACAAAAATTAGCCAGGTGTGATGGTGAGCTGCTGTAATCCCAGCTACTGGGGAGACTGAGGCAGAGGTTGCAGTGAGCTGAGGTTGTGCCACTGTATTCCAGCCTGGGCAACAGAGTGAAACTCTGTCTCAAAAAAAAAAAAAAGAAAAAAAAATAGATACATGAGTGAAACCAACCTCTTTGGCCTGGAATAGATGAGCTTTCAGACCTGTTGTCTTCTGGGGTCAGGAAGTAAATTGAGAAGCCTTTGATGTTAGATCAAAACTACCAAGCTGTCATGTACCCCAAGAGGACACAGTAAAATTCTGTGGCATTTGATGATGGCTTATTGATGGTAGATGCAGTTCAACATGTTTATTCCAAACCTTGAGGCAAGCACAATACAGGGAGGCCACATGGCCTGGTCATTTAGCAAGTAGACTGTGGAATCAGGAAGACTGGGCTCCTGGCTGTCTCCCTTTCTTGTGACTTGACCATGGGCCTATTTTGAAAACTAGTCAGTTTCTTCATATATAAAATAAAGATAATATAAAACCTAACACATGAAATTTTTGTGAAATTTAAAGTATGACATTCAGTATGGACTGAATGCCTACTATGTGTCAGGCATTATTCCAGGTGTTTGGGATATGTCAGTGAACAGAATACAAATCCTTGTCTTTGTGGCATGTACAGTCTAGTGAGGGGAGGGGGATGGGAAGCAAATAAAACATCATAACTGTAAGAAAATATATTAATATTTTAAAAGTTCTGTGTGCTAAGAAAATAGCAGAGCAGGGTAAGGGTTCCAAAGGCAGGGTTGGGGCATATGGGAGGCTGGTAGTGGGTTACAATTTTGTATAGGGGAGACAGGGTAGCCTCCACTGAGAAGATAACATGAACAAAGATGTGAAGCTGGTGAGGGAGTAAGCCACGTGGATATCTAGAGGCAGCAAGTTCAAGGCAAAGGGAAGAGCCATTACAAAGGCCAGAGGACAGGAGTATGCCAGGCATGTTTGACAGCAAAGATCAAAGAAGACAGAGTTGTTGGAGAGGCAGAAGTGAAGTAACTATAGATCAGGTTGTATAGGACCTTGAGGCTATTGTCAGAGCTTGGTGTGAAATGACGGAGCCCACCTAACTAATCATTTAACAGATTGCTGGTGTGGGTGGGTGGCTATGGGAGGCTTGTGTTGATGATCCAACTCTGTGAATGATTGGGTGAAAATTGACGATGCGGGAGAGGAGGAGAAGTTGCTACAGGGATGTGCTTGAGTATGTGAGAGGGGTTGGCTCCAGGGACTCATGGGGAGTTTTCATAGGGACTAGGCAGGAAGACTGAGGGTGTGGGTACAGTGACTGGTAGGAGGGTATGTGGTTTTGGGAGTCTGTGAAGGTTTTCTTGTTTCTCTCACATTTCTTAGATAAATAGGTAGCATAGTAATCATATAAGAGTAAGTGGGGAAAGGAGTATTCTTGAAGGAAAGAAGGAAGTATGAGCTTGTTCTCTAGGAGAACAGAAGAGTGAATGGATGAGGGGAACCTCATCCTGCTGAGAACCTCATGCCTGGCTGTGAATGCCAGGCAGCATTAAGGGCCCAGTTAAGGGTTAATGATTATGAACTCAAAATGAGATCAGTCAGCATGGTTTTCACCAGACATATTCAACCATTCCAGTACAGGGAAAGAGGTGGGTTTCACCAGGGTTGTGGTTTTGCTAAACAAATAAGTCAAAGCCAGAGAAGGGCAAGGGATTTGAGGGATTTTGAAGTATTTACAGCATAATAATTGACCAAAGCATTTAAGTCAGGTAATTATAGAGAGAAGATAGGACCTCAAGTGAAAAGTGGGAGAAGGACCAATGGTGGAGAGACCCTTGGTTTAGAAGGTTTGGAACTGCGGTAATAGAATTAGTGAGCTGGAAAGATAGCAGGTGAGGTGAGAGTGGAATGTGTCAAATCAAAGTTAAGAAAATGCAGCTATAATTGTAGGACAGTATGTGGTGCAAAGCAAATGCTCAATAATTAATGACTATTATTAGGGATTCATGAAACTTGTTATCCAGAACCCTTGAGACCAGATTTGTTTTGCAATCCAGAATTCTTCGGACTGCAGAAAAGCTTCATGGTGTATATACACCTCCATGGAGGTCTTGGAAAGTTTTCTATAATCAAGCACACTAGCATCTTCAGGAAAATATATGAATATTCATATTAAGTAGTATGTATAGCCTCATATCGGTGTAGGACACTTTTTGCTGTATAAGTTTAGGCACTAAATTTTTAAAAAACAAAACTTTGGATTTTAAGATTTTGACTTTGAGATTTCAGAATTGTGGCAAAAGAAGGTGAACCTGTACTGACATTTTCACTAAGCATCGTGAACTTAGGGGTAATACTTCATCTCTCTACAGGACTTTGAGTTTGGAAATTTCTGAACTGCTTTCCTGTTCAACATTCTGTGATTCCTTGATACCCTTCTCTGGACTCAATTCCCCATAAGATAATTGAATAAAGAGGCTGGGCCTAAGTTGTATGCAGGTTGAGCATCCTTAATATGAAAACCCCAAATCCAAAATGCTTAAAAATCTGAAACTTTTAAAGTGCTGACTTGACACCACAAGTGGAAAACTTCACATCTGACCTCATGTGATGAGTCGAAGTCAAAACACAGATGCACAACACACAATTCCTTCAGTGTCCCTGAGCAAAGAAACACCCTCCCAGGCCCTTTAATTGTGATGTGTCTTTTCTAGGCATGCCCAGATTCCTTCATGCAAGCTCACCCACAAAAGGTAATAACATGGCATGTGTGAAGGCCAGATATGCCCAGATTCCCCATGATACCCCACACAGGGCCAAGACCCATGCAAATTACTTACTTTATTTTTGCTTTTTCTCTGTAAAGATATTGTTGAGGCCGGGCGCGGTGGCTCAAGCCTGTAATCCCAGCACTTTGGGAGGCCGAGGCGGGCGGATCACAAGGTCAGGAGATCGAGACCACAGTGAAACCCCGTCTCTACTAAAAATACAAAAAATTAGCCAGGCGCGGTGGCGGGCGCCTGTAGTCCCAGCTACTCAGGAGGCTGAGGCAGGAGAATGGCGGGAACCCGGGAGGCGGAGCTTGCAGTGAGCCGAGATCGCGCCACTGCACTCCAGCCTGGGCAACAGCGTGAGACTCCGTCTCAAAAAAAAAAAAAAGATATTGTTGAAAATATCAAAAAGCCCTACAGATACCCCTATGGGTAACAGTGATAAGAAAAAGAAGAAGCATATTTATCTATAGCACAGAGAGTCAAGCTATTGGACAAACTGGACAGTGGTGTAAGTGTGAAACATCTTACAGCAGTATGGTGTTAGAATGACCACCTCGTATGACATGAAGAAACAGGACTGTTGAAGTTCTATGCTGAAAGTGATGGATAGGAGTTAAAAATAGAAAAACACTGCATAAAGCTAAAAATAAAGACCTCAATCATGTACTGAAAGAGTGGGTTTATCAGTGTTGCAGTGAACAAACACATGTCACTTCATAGTATGCAGATCATGAAACAAGCAAGACCTGTCATGATGAATTGAAAACTGAAGAGAACTGTGATTAGTCAATAGGCTGGTTGCAGAAATTTAGGAATAGACATGGCATGAAATTTTTAAAGATTTGTGGTGGTAAAACTTCTGCTGATCATGAAGCAGCTGAGCAATTCATTGATGAGTTCACCAGAATCAGCTAGGTACAGCGGCGCATGCCTGTAATCCCAGCTCTTTGGGAGGGTGAGGCAGGAGGATTGCTTGAGCCCAAGAGTTTGAGACCAGCCTGGGCAAAATAGGGAGACCCAATTGCTACAAAAAACTTAAAAAAAAAAAAAAAATTAGCTGGGTGGTGGTTCATGCCTGTAGCCCTAGATATTCCAGAAGCTGAGGCTGGAGGACCACTTGAGCCCAGGAATTTGAGGCTACAGTGAGCTATCATCATGCCATTGCACTGCACTCCTGCCTGCATGACAGAGTGAGACCCTGTCTCTTAAAAAATAAAAAAAAAATAAAATAAAACACATAAAATGTATCCGTTTAACAAGGTCATTGCTGATGAGAGTCTTATCCCAGAAAAAGTCTATAATGCTGATGAAACATCTGTTTTGGCATTATTACCCCAGAAAGACTCTGACTGCAGCTGATGAGACAGCTCCTGTAGGAATTCAGGATACTAAGGATAGGATAACTGTGCTGGGATGTGCTAATGCAACAGCTACACAGAGTGTAAACTTGCTGTGATAGGCAAAAGCATGCATACTTGATGTTTACAAGGAGTGAATTTCTTATTAGTCCATTATTATACTAACAAAAAGGCATGGATCACCAGGGACATTTTTTCTGGCAGTTTCTCAAATATTTTGTACCAGTGGTTCATGTGCGCTGCAGAAAAGCTGAACTGGATGTCCACTCAAATATCTTGTTTTTCCTTGACAACTGTTCTGCTCATTCTTCACCTGAGATCCTCAGCAAAAATAATGTTTATGTCATATATTTTCTCACAAAGATGACTTTATTAATTTAGCCATATGACCACGTTATCCTTACATCAATAAACTTTTTGAACAGCATGCTAGCAATAGTGAACAGAGGCGTGACTGTGAACGTTTTCAAAAAGAGTTTAGCCTGAAGGATACTATATGTGCTATTGCCAGTGATTGGAACACAATGACTAAACACACAGTTGGGCGTGTCTGGCACAACTTCTGGCCTGCAACTGTGTTCAGTGATGATGACGAGCAAGGTGACAAGTTTGAATGATTCTGTATGTCAAATGAGAAAAAAAAAATGATGTCTAGCCTTCTTACATATGCAAAAAATATACCTTCAGAGTCCATTAGTAAGCTGGAAGAAGTTTTTTTACTTTCTTCTTATATTAAAGAAGTTTTTTGGTTTGGCGGGGTTTATTTATTTATTTATTTTGAGACGGAGTCTCTCTCTGTCGCTCAGGCTGGAGTGCAGTGGCTCCATCTTGGCTCATTGCAACCTCCACCTCCCAGGTTTAAGGGACTCCCCTGCCTCAGCCTCCCAAGTATCTGGGACTACAGGCACTTGCTACCATGCCTGGCTAATTTTTGTATTTTTAGTAGAGATGGGGCTTCACCATATTGGCCAGGCTGGTCTCAAACTCCTGACCTTGTGATCTGCTCGCCTCGGCCTCTCAAAGTGCTGGGATTACAGGCATGAGCCACCACGCCCGGCCATTTTTGGGGTTTTTTGAGATGGAGTCTCAGTCAGTTGCCCAGGCTGATCTTGGCTCACTGCAACCTCCTCCTCTGTGGCTGAAGCCATTCTAGTGGCTCAGCCTCCCAAGTAGCTGGGACTACAGGTGCATGCCACCATGCCCGGTTCTTTTTTTTTTTTTTTTTTTTTTGTATTTTTAGTAGAGATGGGGTTTCACCATGTTGGCCAGGCTGGTCTCAAACTCCTGACCTCAAGTGATCCTCCTGCCTCAGCTTCCCAAAGTGCTGGGATTACAGGTGTGAGCCACCATGTCCGGCCTATTGAAGAAGTTTTGTTTTGTTTTTGAGACAGGGTCACACTCTGTTGCCCAGGTTGCAGTGCAGTGGTGTGATCATGGCTCACTACAGCAGCAACCTCCTGGGCTCAAGTGATTCTCACACCTGAGCATCCCAAGTATCTGGGACTACAGGTGCACGCCACTACACCTAGGTAATTTTTGTATTTTTGGTAGAGATGGGGTTTCTCCATATTGCCCAGGCTGGTCTCGAAGTCCTAGGCTCCAGTGATCCACCTGCCTCAGCCTCCCAAAGTGCTGGGAAGAGAGGTGTGAACCACCATGCCCAATCTGAAGAAATTTTTTAAATCAATAATGAGGCTCCACTTGTTCATTCACCACCTGATGGTAGAATAGCCAAAATGGTTCTGAATCAAGGTAATTGTCATAATACTCATAAATTTGATGTTGTTAACACTACAGAAAAAGTGCCTATAGACAACATGGTGAAAATGTGTGATGGGCTTATTGAAGGACTAGAGCAGCATGTATTCATCCAAGAACAAGAAATCATGACAGTTTACAAAATCAAAGAGACTTCTGAGACAACAACCTTTGTTAATGAGGCAGAAGAGGCTAGAGGAAACATTTTTAAAAGCCATTCAGCAGAATGCCTCCTAGTCCCTAGAAGACCCACTTCCTGGTCCTTCGACTGCTTCTGATGTTTTACCTAAAAAAAAAAAAATACAGTGGACAGTAACCTTTTAATCAAAACACAGCATGATAGGTGGAGGCTGAAAGCCTGCTGTTGTTTGTTGCTACTGTTGTTTAGCAGCTGATGCAGGCGTTCTAGTGAAGCTACTGTGCTGCTGAGTTATCCTGAACATATTACTTTTTAACTGTATTAATGGGATGTTATTTTTTTACTGTTAAGTACTTATGTGTGAATAAGTGAAAATGATTGTTAATTTGTAGCATGTAAATTCAGAGTCAGGAATGAGGATGATGTCAAACAACGAGAGATTGTCCATGAGTGGCTGAGATGACACCTTTGCCTTCTGATGATTCAGTGTACACAACTTTGTTTCATGCACAAAATTATTAAAATAGTGTATTAAATGAGCTCCAGGCTGTGTGAATAAGGTATATACAAAACATAAGTGCATTTTGTGTTTAGCCTTGGGTCTCATGTTTCATTATGTATATGCAAATATTTCAAAATCCCACAAAATCCCCAATCCAAAACTTGTCTGATCCTATGTATTTGGGAAAAGGGATACTCAACTTGTATTAATAAATGAGCTTATTTTGATTGATTATTATAATCCTGTTTAAACCGATACTAACAGAAGAATTTGGAAACTTCCTTTTTCACATTCAAAGCTAACAAAAACATAGGTCAGTCACAAGCAATTCAGGATCTATCAAATTTGCTAAAACCTTATAGGTGAGATAAATTAGATGAAGGTCAGAATAACTTAATATAACTTAATACAAAGTTACAAGGAAAGGACTTTTAAAAAGCTGCATTGTGTAATTAAATTCAAATTTATTTTTACAGTGGCTGTTTCCTGGTAGATGTTAAGCCATAACTTGTTTTGATGACTCGATGAGGTTGATTTTTAATTTTATGCATAATATAATTTGCATTTAGTGTACTTACAAAATGCTGAAAAAAAAAGTGTCCTTGAAGTAGATTAGGTACATCTGCTTTTGGTTGCTCTATTAGTTATCATAGCAAATTCTTTCTTTGTAGATGCAGCAAAGGTAAATGTCAGCCAAGCTTTGTCCAGTTATCACATATTCCTCAGGGAAGCTTTCCACTATGGAATTCACTCTCTAAAAGTAGGCATAATTGTAAAAAATGGAGCAAAACCTCAAATACTAAGACACAGAATGTTTTGCATGTCTCAAATTACCATTGCCACTTGAATTAATGACTTGTTCTTCAAATTATTTTACACAATGGCTTTTCTCTTTCAGGATGTTCTCTTACCACCCTTTCCTTCCTTTTTGCCTGGCTGTTATTTGTTCTTTAATATCCACCTTAGGTGATAACTTCTTAGGGAAGCCTTTTCTGTCCCTACCCCAATCCCATTCCCAAAACATGAGTGGGTGCCTTCCTCAATGCTCAGAGGAACACTGTGTGTTCCCCCATTGTAGTGGCCATACTTGTAGTGCCCAACAGCTTGTCTCCATCTCTCACTGGGCCATCTCGACGGGAGGGACCCTGTCTGTCTCACATGACATTGCTTCTCTGTAACCTATCTTTGTTAGAGTAATTAAAGATGAAGTTTATCATTCCAAAGGTAGGCCCTTGCAATGCAAACCCAGGACTGGGTAAAACAAAGCAAGCTCTCATCCCTCTCCTTGTGAGGTCTAGAAAAAAAGGAAAAAGGTAGATTCTTGGCAGGAGAGAGAAGTTAAGAATGACAGTTTCTCAGACCAGGCATGGTGGCTCACTCCTATAATCCAGCACTTTGGGAGGCCGAGGCAGGCAGATCACCTAAGGTCAGTCAGGAGTTTGAGACCAGCCTGGGCAACATGGTGAAACCCCGTCTCTACTGAAAATATAAAAGTTAGCCAGGGGTGGTGGCTGGCACCTATAATCCCAGCTACTCAGGAGGCTGAGGAAGGAGAATCACTTGAACCTGGGAGGCAGAGATTTTGAGCTGAGATCACGCCATTGCACTCCAGCCTGGGCAACAAGAGCAAAACTCCATCTCAAAAAAAAAAAAAAAAGAATGTCAGTTTCTCACCATTCCAGGCACAGGCACATGTGTTGATGTAGAGGAAGGTGGAGTGGTTCTTGTAGCTGATTGGTCCCTTGGTAAACTGAGTCCTTCATCTAGTCAGGGCTGAGACAGCTCTTGTCTTAGAAGGACTTACCAGGTAAAAGGAGAAAAGGGATAAAAGATAAAGATTCTGTTTTCAAGGCATTCATTCCATACTATAACAAATATTCACAAGACACCTATGCCAAACAGTATGTGGTGGTATCTATTTAGAGAGCTCCAGAACATTCTGTTTTGGGGGTGGACTCCCGAAGCAAAGAATGTAGGGATTCAGATCAAATAAGTCACCTATCTAGTCCTATTTACAGGGTTACCTACATGTATCATGAGTATCCCTGATACTTTTTTTTCTTTTTTTGAGATGGAGTCTTGCTCTGTCACCCAGGCTGGAATGCAGTGGCACAGTCTCGGCTCACTGCAACTTCCACCTCCTGGCTTCAAGCTATTCTCTTGCATCAGCCTCCCAAGTAGCTGGGACTACAGGTCCCCGCCACCACACCTGGTTAATTTTTGTATTTTTAGTAGAGTTAGGTTTTCACCATGTTAGCCAGGCTGGTCTCGAACTCCTGACCTCAGGCAATCCACCCCCCTTGGCCTCCCAAAGTGCTGGGATTACAGGCGTGAGCCACCGCGCCCGGCCAATGTATCTCTGATTCTTAAGAAAGGGGTTGGGCTGTCCAGGCGTATACTTTTCAAGACAGATCATTCACCTATGTACAGATAGCTGAACACTAACCATTCTGTTACATTGCAAACATAACACTGGTTCCCAAACTCAAACTGCTGCATTACAAACAAATTGTTTCAGTCAGCATTATATTTAAAGCTCAAAGAGTTCAGCTAATTAGTTCAGGGGGCTATGAGGTGACTAGAGAAAGGACGTTTCATTATAAAATGGTATTTTCTTAGGAGATCCAAGCCCTCAGAAGAGGATGTCCTGAGGTTTCATACCTAGATACTATCACATAGTGGTTTGTTGTTGATGCTTGGTGAATATTTGTTGTATTATTGAATGAATGCTTTGAAAATGGAATCTTTACCTTTTATCTTTTCCTCCATTTAACATTGTTCCCTGGGTTAAACTGGCAAGAATGCAGGTCACTGATAAATGAACAGCTGAGATTTCCTCTTTGGCTGAATTATCCAGCCATGATCTCCATCAGCTATGACTATTATTTATGTGAATGAGGAAGCAGTGAAATAGTTTCTTTGCAGAGTAGCCTACAGCCTTGCTACTCAAAGTGTGATCCTTTGGCAAATAGCATCAGTATCACCTGGGAGCCTATTTGAAATGAAGCATCTCAGGTCCTACTCCAGACCACCTAAAGCAGATTGTGCATTTTAACAAAATCGTTAGATGTGTAAGCACAGTAAAATTTAATAAACAGTCTCCTAGAGAGCCCAAGCAGGACCAGAACATGAACGCCCATATACAGATTACCAGGAAGACAGCTCAAAAAATCTTGAAGGAGGACCGGAGCCCAAAGATAAGAAAGGTAAGACAGTCAGCCCAAGGGTGGTGAAGGTGTTGGAGGCACAGAAAAATCAGAAGTGACATATGAATTATACCAGGTCTAGAGCTAGAACTCAGAGAGGAACAAGCAGGACCAAAAATCAGTTAAGGACCACAAGTTAGGGTATGATGGGTCATGGCTTTGGACTCAGAAGAGTTTTAGAGCCAGACTTACTTGTAATTCAAATCTTAGCTGAGTTGTATATTGTTCCATAATAAACCATAGCATAACTTACTGGGTCAAAACAATAACTCTTTATTTTTCCATAATGTGTAGGCAATTTAGACAGGGCTCAGCCTAGGGTGGCTCACCTGAGCTCACTCATACGTCCACAGTTAGCTTGCAAATAGGGTGAAGGATGGTTAGTCCCACATAGCTTCACTTGCCTCATACGTCTGGTTTGGCTGCCACAGTGGGATAACTGGGCCTCTCTCTCTGTGAAGTCCCTCATCCTCAAGGAGGTGAGCCTAATTTTGTTCATGAGATAGCAGTGTTCAAAAGGCAAGCGCAGAAGCTACCAGCCTTCCTGAGGTCAAAGTTTGGAAGTCATTTCTGCTACATTCTATCAGTTAAAGCTACTCACAAGGCCAGCCTGGTGGGATGAGCTTCAGAGAAGTGCGGACATCTGCCACTCTGTCATGTACTAAGTCTTTGACCTAAAACAAGTTACTTTACCTTTTTGAACCTCAGTTTTCTCTTCCCTTAAAATGGGACAATGATACCTTTTTCATAGGATTATATGAGATAAATACTGCTTGTGACAAACATGTAATCAGCACATAATAAATGGTCATTATTATTAACACATAGCTGAAGTTTATGTTTACTATATGTATTAGTCCATTCTCACGCTGCTAGTAAAAATGTATTTGAGACTGGTAATTTATAAAGAACATAAATTGAATTGACTCACAGTTCCACAGGGCTGGGGAGGCCTCAGGAAGCTTACAATCATGGCGGAAGGGGAAGCAAATACATCCTTCTTCACATGATGGAAGGAGAAGTGCTGAGTCAGGGTGGGGAAAAGCCCCTTGTAAAACCATCAGATCTCATGAGAACTCACTATCATGAGAACAGCATAGAGATAACTGCCCCCATGATTCAATTACTTCACACTGGGTCCCTCCCACAACACATGGGGATTATGGGAATCACAATTTAAGATGAGATTTGAGTGGGGACACAGCCAAACCATAGCACTATCCCAGTGTTCTCTCTATATAGCCTTCTTTTCAAATCTGCATACAGAGTACTTTTCAAGTGACTAAAGCATTAGATTCTCACTGGTAGGTTTGAAAAGGGTTAGGAAAAGGACGTGGTGTGTGTGTGTGTGTGTGTGCACGCGTGCGTGTCAGAGAGAGAATACATGTGAAAAAATGAGCTGAGAAATCAAAACCAGAATAAGATACCATCTCACAGTAATCAGAATAGCTATTATTATTTTTATTATTATTTTTCTGAGTCAGGGTCTTACTATCTCACACAGGCTGGAGTGCAGTGGCACAATCTGGGCTCACTGCGGAGAATAGGTATTATTTAAAAATCAGATAATAACAGATGCTGGTAAGGCTGTGAAGAAAAGGGAACACTTATACGTTGTTAGTGGGAATGTAAATTAGTTCAGCTACTGTGGAAAGAAGTTTGAAGATTTCACAAGAAGTTTGAAGATTTCACAAAGAACTTGAAACAGAACTACCATTCAACCCCAGCAATGCCATTACTGGGAATATACCGCAAAGAAAACAAATCATTCTACCAAAAAGACACATGCACTTGTATGTTCATTACAGCTCTATTAACAATAGTAAAGACGTGGAATCAACCTCGCTGCCCATCAGAAGTGGACTAGATAAAGAAAATGTGGTACATATGCACCATGGAATACTATGCAGCCATTAAAAAGGAAAAATCATGTTCTCAGAAAGAACATGGATGCAGCTGGAGGCCATAATCTCAAGTAAATTAATGCAGGAACAGAAAACCAAATACCTCCTGTTCTCACTTATAACTGGGAGCTAAACATTGGGTACTCATGGACATAAAGATGGGAACAATAGGCACTGTGGGCTACTGGAGGGAAGGGAGGGAGGGGAGTGTGTGTTTGAAAACTACCTATTGGGTACCATGCTTAGTACCTGGGTGATGGGATCTGTACTGCAAACCACAGCATCATGCAATATACCCATTTAACAAACCTGCACTTACAACCCCTGTATCTAAAAGTTGAAATTATAAAGTAAATAAATAAAATGGTTAATTTCATGTTATGTGAATTTTACACCAATACTTTTTTTTAATTAAAAATGTAAGCTGAGGACCAATGATTGACAAAAGAGACAGAAGGACTTTAGTGAAAGGAAACAAGATGTTTGCTTGCATAATTCATAGAATTGAGGTGCCAGGTTGACCCTACAGTTCATGTACCATCAACTATGCAGTCTTGCTATTCAATGTGTGGTCTGAGGACCAACAGATCAGGGTTGCCACAGGATTGTTCATAAGGAAGAGTCTTGGGCCTCAGGCCAGACCTACTGCATCAGATTCTGCACTTGAATGAAATCTCAGTGGTACCTATGTACATTACAGTTTGAGAGTCAGTCTTTAAAGGAGAGCCCCTTTCCACACCTCACTTGATCCACTGTGTCTGAACTTGGGTCAATCCCTTTGGGAACAAAGGGACTTATGTGTGAGATGGACCTAATGGGAAAAGGAAGAGAACATGTGTCAACCTTCTCTCATGTTGTGAGACCGGCTGGGTCATGTGAAGGGGACCAGTTTGGTTTGAGGCCATCATTTTGAGCAATGATGAGAGATATGCAGAATTTTATAGGATATCATTTAGATATTTATGAGTCAGAATGCAAGAATAACAAAAACAGAAAGGAATCAAGCATAAATATTATTTATTCTAGCAAATAAAGTGGTAAGCAAACTGGTGCAGAGTCTGGGTTGCAGATACACCGGGTAAGGTTGTATCTCGAAACCGGTGATGTCTAAAGGGCATGGACTTGGAGTCACTTTTGCTATGGCAACTATAAAAAGAGTTCACTGTGTTGCAGGTCATTACCATGGAGAGAATCAAATCTTATGCCTCAGCTAAAAACCTCTGGCCAATATGAATGCTTGTTCTACTAAAGTAGTGATTTCTTTTTGTTTGGGGTGGTGTGGCTATTTTCTTAATCTGTCTTTTAATTGTGTTAAGGTTTAAAGTAGAGCAGTAGGGAAGTAAATCAAATCCATAGGGTTAGCATTTTTGTGTAAAGTCAGGAAGAGATTTTTATGATCTTGAAGATAATATGTATTTGTTTGGTATTTCAAATATTTGTAAGGGACGATTTGACCTTTTAGGGAATTATCCCAATTTAAAGAGTCTAATTTGTAATTTTTAATTGAAAGGCATAAGGAGGCCTTTAAAAACCTTTTGACTAAGGCTTTAAACCATTACTATAGTTACATTTTGCAAGAGTCACGTATCTGAGAACATTTTGCTTGATAGAAGAATTTGAAGTGCTAAAAAAGATCCAGTATATTAAGTATGTAAATGCAGTTTGAAATTTTTAACAGAATTTAATTAACTCAATATGTAAATGAAAGTGTTTGGGAAAGTTAGTTCCTGCAGTTTTAGTTGACAGAGCTTTAATTTCCTTGAAACTGATGGTTAAACTCTACTCAATTTGTAAATGGAGTAATAAGGTTTCTATGTTGAACTTTAAGGTTTAAGAAAACTAGGTTTTATAATTAAAATGTGTTCCTTTAATTAATTTTATATTAATTAAAAAACCCAATGTATCTGCAAATAGTCTTCATTATGTTCTAAAATTTCCATTAAGGCCACCAAAAATTGACATTGACATAAACAATTCAAATTGTTATCAGTACCTAGTAAGTTTAGAGACATTTTAAAGCAAAGAACATTTTTTGAAGTGTGGGACACACATCTTGCGCTGAAACTTTCAAAGGCATAATCTTCATTTTATTCCTGAAATACTCCTGCATACGATCTGTAAATAACTGGCCAACAGACTTCACAAGTGACCTCGCAGTCACTGCCACCACCTGCTTCCCTCCCAGAAACCCGTCACAGGCAGAAGGGACAAGCCACCTGATAAACCAACAGGCTGAAGTTCCTCCAGGATGTCTGCCAATCCATGTATCAATTAAAGTTCCAACAATTTGTTCACTTTCTCCTCTCCAAAAGAGCTCAAGTCTATATTACAAATTGCAAATGGTCTGGAAATTCTATTTTTAAAATGATGCTCAGTTTTCTGAGGATTTATTTTCTTTGCGGCATGAGGCTGCTTTTCCCATGATGGGGAGCCAGCCAGATACCTGAATAGAAGGAAGACTCGGGCGTCCATAGACTGCCAAAAACGACCTCTCTTTCAGATGGAGGATTTTGATTCTGTTAGCTCTTCTGGAGTCTTAAAAAGCGAAAAAAAAGATTCACCACCAACCCTTCCTATAGAAATTGCTTTGTCCCTGAGAGCAGGATAATCCAGCTGGCTTAATAATAGAAGTCCCCATGGAACTAGTCTACTGATGCCCCACTGGGTGCTTAATGCTGACAAGCCGGCCTCTTTCCTCACCTTTGTGAAGAATTTGAGCTAAGGAGAGAAGGAGGCTCATACAAAGAGCGTGTTTCTTCTGAAAGGCAAGATCTTAAGGCTTTTGCTTCTAAATCGATGTGCCCGGGGCAAGGTTATGTTGTGGTCCCCCCACTTCTTCCTGAAGGCTTTCCTTCCTGCAGCTTGTCTTCTTCAGTAGCTTGTCATATCGCATAATACTGGACTTTGTGTGTACTTATTTATCTTCCTCCCACCTCAGAATGCCTTAGAGCAAAGCCCGGGTTGTGTTCATCCTTGTATTCCCCTGTGGCTTCTTTCAGAGAAACCTGCACGTGGTAGGTGCTCAAAACATATTTGTGGAATGAACAAATGAATGAGCTGTCATAGCCACTGATCACATAGGAAGGTTTACAGAGAGGAACATGGAAGTGCTATGTTCTCAGTTTGCTTCAAGTTCTGAGTTGTTTTTCTTTTTCCCTACTTTAAATTTTAAATACAGGAACGAAGCGGAGTGGCTCCTGCCTGTCATCCCAACACTTTGGGGGGCCAAGGTAGGAGGATTACTTGAGCCTAGGAGTTAGAGACCAGCCTGGGCAACATGGAGAAAACCCATCTCTACAAAAAAACGCAACTATTAGTCAGGTCTGGTGGCATGCATGTGTGGTCCCAGCTACCCGAGAGACTGAGGTGGGAGAATTGCTTGAGCCTGGGAGTTCGAGGCTGTAGTGAGCTGTGATTGTGCCACTGCACTACACCTCTGGGTAACAGAGCAAGGCCCGATCTCAAAACAAACAAACAAAACACAAACATTAAACGTAGGATTAACCATACCGTCATGACTATGGTGTATTATTAAATATGTGCATTTTTTTTTTTTTTTTTTTTTTTTTTTTTTTTTTGAGACGGGGTCTCGCTCTGTAGCCCGGGCTGGAGTGCAGTGGCCGGATCTCAGCTCACTGCAAGCTCCGCCTCCCGGGTTTACGCCATTCTCCTGCCTCAGCCTCCCGAGTAGCTGGGACTACAGGCGCCCGCCACCTCGGCCGGCTAGTTTTTTTTTTTTATATTTTTTAGTAGAGACGGGGTTTCACAGTGTTCGCCAGGATGGTCTGGATCTCCTGACCTCGTGATCCGCCCGTCTCGGCCTCCCAAAGTGCTGGGATTACAGGCTTGAGCCACCGCGCCCGGCCATATGTGCATATTTTATATATAAAGTCTATTCTTAATTGTCTGCACTAATGGAGACAGAGTTACAAACTTAATTGGAATAGGTCTTAGAAATTATCTAGCCGGCTAATAACTATTATTATTAATGTCTATTGTTCGTTAAGCATTTACTATATCCCAGGTCTTGGGCTAAGCACTGTATATACATATTTCATTTAATGATGGAAACAACCTCATACAGTAGATAGTATTATTATTTCTGCTTTACTGATTAAAAAACATGCCCCATGATATTATATAACTTACCTTGGGTGGCAGAGATAATTTAAATATTTTTATATCTGACTTTGATTACAGTAGATTTATCTTTCCAATAAGTTTCATCCAAGCTAAAACGAAAATCATTTATATGTTTAGAAAATAGAAATTGGCCGGGCGCAGTGGCTCAAGCCTGTAATCCCAGCACTTTGGGAGGCCGAGACAGGCAGATCACGAGGTCAGGAGATCGAGACCATCCTGGCTAACACGGTGAAACCCCGTCTCTACTAAAATATACAAAAAAGAACTAGCCGGCCGAGGTGGCAGGCGCCTGTAGTCCCAGCTACTCGGGAGGCTGAGGCAGGAGAATGGCGTAAACCTGGGAGGCGGAGCTTGCAGTGAGCCAAGATCTGGCCACTGCACTCCAGCCTGGGCGACAGAGCGAGACTCCGTCTCAAAAAAAAAAAAGAAAAAGAAAATAGAAATTGATGATGGCAAAAAGTGGCCCAGAAGCGGTTGCAGCCAGCTGGAAGTTAAAATTAGCTTCAAGTTATGCATTTGTCCTTTTAGAGAATGCTATTGAATACTTAGCATGTGTAACACACTCTTCTGGGTTATGTGGGTGGATATGGGAGGCATGAAATTATTTAGGACAAGGTTCCTTCCCTCAAAGAACTAAGCATCTAATAATGGGATTATGCCCTGATTTCAAATAATAACAATACAAGATAGAGAATGTTGGCCCATGAGGAAAAAAACAGATGAAGTGCCCAGGTTCTGATGAGGGAAATATCACTTACAGCTGGAGGAATTAGGGGGTCTTCAGAGAAAAGGGCGCTTAAGGGGCCTTGGAGTATGCAGAGTTTGGTTTGGAGGCGATAGGGGCAGGGGACGAAGGGGAGCCCTTGTGACAGGGAGAAGAACATCAGCATGTGCAAAGCCAGCCTGACACAGTCACCCAGCGCTTCAGTCACTCTCTTCCCAGCACTGCCACTTCTGACCCCACAGATAGCGTTTACCGCAGGAGTGCAAGGCCAGCTGCCACACCCGCACACTGATTTGTCTTTTCCTCCGTCTCTGATCTCTCTCTGTCTCCTGGTTCTCTCCCAGTAGCTCATACACATGTTCAGATTTTCTCCATCTTAAAAAAAAAAAAAAAATTCTGCCATAATTTTGTATCTCTTTATGGATATTTGTTTTTTTCTATTACAGTCTTCAAAAGCAAGTCTGTTTGTGGTCTCCATGCTCTTACCCTGTATTCTCTCCTCATCCCAATGAAATTCAACTCTTTTACTAGGTGCCCTCACTCTACCCTACCGGGCACCCCACCTTCTACCCCGTGCACCTCAAGAGAGAGAACCACTTGCCAGGATGATCGATGAGCTCCTCATTGCCAACTCCCACGGACACGGCCTGGCTGGCAGGTGACATGGCTGCTCACATTCTTTTTAATGAAAACTTGATTTTTTCTCCCCCGCTTCTGGCCTCGAGCCTGCTGTCCTTCGCTGGCGCTTTCTATGTACAAGTTTAGAGTGGTATCTCTAACCTTGGTATTCAGCCTGTGTTTAGTCTCAGTGCATACTCAGTCCTCGAGTGAATTTACTGAATCTGGTGGATTCAACCACTATCTCTGTTCAGATAAGTGCAAGAGAGCTCTAACAAGGACTCCCAAATCTGTGCTTCCTGAACTCCCTTTATGCACCAGGTCTCTGGTGCCTAAATGCTCATACTCTCTCCTGAGCTACCAGACCAGACATCTCCACCTACACAGGCCAAACTTGCCATGCTCAAATGGAGCAGATCCACTGTTCCCTTATTCCTTAATCTAGATTTCTACTGAGTTCCCCATCTATATTAGTGGTACCGTTCTTCACCCATGTGTCCAGGATGAAAATCTAGTCCCTCTTCCCTATATCCCATTGGCGTCTTGTTAAAGCTATGTCTTAAAGCTCTCTGGGAGCTGTTCTTTCTTCTCCACTCTCACTGCTATCCCACCTGAGCATCTCCTACTTGGACTATCCTGAGTCTCCTATATCTTCCCATCTTCTGCATCTTTTCCTTCAAATTCATCTTCCCCTGTGCCGTAGGAGTAAATTTCACAATCATCACCAGCTATATTACTCTGCTGCTTACGATGCTCCATCACATCGGGAGCAAAGACCACAACCCTTAAAAGGACATTTAAGGCCCTGGGTGCTGGCTCAGCCTCCCCTCCCTTCATTCACCCATAGCCACCCACATTCTAGTCATACCCGACTACTTACAGTTCCCCTCTCAAGCCTTTTGCATGCCCTTTTTTTGTGGTTCTTTCTGGCTGGGATGTCCTTGACTCCTGCTCACCTGAAAAACTAATACTCCCCTTGAAAACTAAGACATTCCTGACACCTCCAAGAAGAGCTGGGGATCTCAGACTGTGAGGAGCCCCTAGGGGGTCAGACTCAGACTCATTTTTTAATATCCAGGGTTGGTACAGAGAGGCCTTAGTAGATACTGTTTTAGTTGGAACTGCTATGACAAATTACCATAGACTGGGAGGCTGAAACAGCAAACACATGTTTCTCACTCTACAATTTTAGAGGCTTGGAATGACCTGAATATGGATCCTTCCCAGCCTCAAGAGGTCCAAGATCAAGGGACAGACAGATCTGGTGTCTGGTGAGGGCTGCTTCATGGTTTGCAGATGGCTATTTCTCTTTGTATCCTCACATGGTAGAGAGGAGAGAATGAGAGACAAAGGAAAAGAGAGAGAGAGGACCCTCTTGTGTCTCTTCTTAGAAGAGCACTAATCCCATTCATGAGGGCTCTAACCTAATCACCTCCCACAGATCCCACCTCCTAATACCATTGCATTGGGAGTTAAGATTTCAACCTATGAATCTTATGGACACACACAATCAGTCCATAACAGATGCTACAGGAAAAATGAAGAGTTAACAATCTCAAACTTCTACCTAATGCTTTAAGGATTTAAGCAGCAAGGCTCCATGAGGAGTTTTGTTTTGTTGTGTTTTGTTTTTAATTAATTCAAAGAATCATCTGATAAAATACATGATCAGTGATAGTAAAGTGTGGTTTTCACAGGATCTTAAACTTACTTTTTCTCTTGTTAGGTTTCTTACTGGAGCTTGGCATAAGGGAAGTGAATTCACTCTGGGTGGGAACAAGAAAGCCATTTAGGAGCCCTGCCATCCCCCGTGCAGCCTCTCTGATCTCTGATAGCAGCTCAAGGAGTTGGCTCCCCGCAACTCTCCCCTCTACCCCCTAATATTAGAAATGAAGCTGAGATGGAAATTATTTCCTTTTTTGAAATCTCACTTCTGTAGGTGATCTGCCACCTTGCAAAGAGATCTCTATTGTTACACAACATCATTAATGATAGTAGCCTTGCGGAGGATTAAATTGTTATCGATCTTTCATTTTTAAAAACGCTTTAGATTTGCAACATAGAATAGTAAATTTGTGACATTATAGAAACCAAATAAAAGATTAGTGTGATTAAATGAAAACCACC
This sequence comes from Macaca nemestrina, assembly GCF_043159975.1. NCBI lineage: Eukaryota > Metazoa > Chordata > Mammalia > Primates > Cercopithecidae > Macaca > Macaca nemestrina. The sequence goes on along the minus strand of NC_092127.1, from coordinate 116,911,916 downwards.
ACCAATTAATTTAATCTAGACTAAAAACTGCAAAATGGTTACTAATACTTATCATAATTACAATATCATTAAGGCGCCTTTTTGGGTTGTTTTTGTTTCTTTGTAAATGGGATTTAAGTAACATACCCTATGAAATAATAAATCTAACTGCGTGACTACCAGGTGCAAGAATTCTATTTGTGTGGCATGAACAGGGCTGCTAATCCCTCACTCGTTCTTTTCTGTTTGGCAGCTAAACATTTCCTGGTGTGCCCTGTAATAACAGGCAGCTGTCCTGTCAGCTCCACTGAAAAATGAGATAATAAGGCAGGCGAATGATGTCCTTTATGTCCCGAATCTACTACTTCCTGCAGTTTTCTTCTCAAATGCTTTAAGTAACAAGGATCTGTGCAATTTTCACACTGTTTCTTCTTCTCAAAAAGTTTGTCCAAATTCTTGGTGAATGTCATTTCCCTTTGGGACATTTGGTGGAAAAAAAGGCAGCCTGCTTCATTGCACCAGGACAGAAGGCTTCCAAAAAGCCTCTGAATGGGGTTTGTAAATGAAAATCCCTCCTCAAAAGCAACTGAGGTGATCGGAACTGTAGCTAGGGCCTGGAGGGATGGGTTTGGCTCTCATAGAAGACAACTGTTGTGGACCTTTCTGTTGTGCCACTGGAATAACTGGCCGTTTTTTCAGAAGCTGCAGTAAGAGCAACAATATCCGGCAAGTGTTGAAAAAGGGCTGCCTGGCTGGGAAAATGGCGCCAGGTGGGAAGGATCTGCTCAACCCGGAGAGCTTGGGGCAGTGTACAATGTGTTTAAGTTTGAGGGATCTTGAAGGTCACCTGTGTCTCTGCCACATTTTACCAAAAAAGGAAGTTGAGGCTCACGCTGGGGGGCAATCTTGGCTTGAACCCAGGCATCCCAATGGCCAGTCTAGTGTTGATGCCTTTGCTTAAGAAAGGGGTGCATTTTACAATCTGTGCTGACCCAAGACTGATAACACAGTGGATCCCCCTGCTCTAAATCCTGTTCCTAATGTTAAAGATACTTGGTGTTCAGAGAACATACATGATAGAAATGGATTTTCAAGGACTCATTCAAAAATCATTCGTGAATCACTCAGTAGGCAGGGGTTAGAGAGACAAATAAGTCAATTGATTTTGCTGCTCAAAGTAGTCTCTCAGGAGGTGGCAATAACCAGAGAGACACGTTCCAGACAGCCTAGACACGGGGGCGGTGTGTTTGTGTAGCAGGAGGGGCTTGCAGTCTGAATCAGTAAACTCCTCTTAAACAACCCAAGAGAAAAATACTTGCTTCACTTCATCAACTTAGTCTAACTATACAGACTCCACTTTTCCTCGGGAAGGAGGATCCTGTTTCTGTGACAAAGTTAGATTCTTTTTTCTTACCCTTTGCTGGGATTAGCCTTAAAAACAGCTGCAGGACAGGGACTGCCCGGGGGGCTGGAGACACTGTGCCTGCTGTTTGCCACAGGCTCTGGGAGGCCTGTGCAGCCACCTGGGCTTAGAGGGTGAAGACAGTGGCTGTCCCGAGCGGGGCTTTGTCTGGCCTGGCCCCGGGCAGGATTCAGGCAGGTCTGCAGGGGAGGCGCCCTGCAGAGCCGCTCACAACCCCATCATAATTTAATAAAGAGCTGAAGAGAAAAGAGGAATTTAATAAAGAGCTGAAGAAATTCACTTTCCAGGCAATACTTTGCCTCCCCCAACTTTGTAAGACTGCAGTCAAGGTAAGATCTATATAATATTGAGAGGCTATTGTAGTTTGGTAGCACTCTGCCCTACCTTTACCATGGGAATAAAGCACCCTTTTATTCACTCACTACTTCCTTTCTCCATCCTTCTCCCCTTCCCGACCCAAAGTTTTCTTTCCTCTCCATTCCTGTTCTCAGGAAATAATTCTTTTTTTTTTTTTTTTTGAGACAGAGTCTTGCTGTGTTGCCCAGGCTGGAGTGCAGTGGCATGATCTCGGCTCACTGCAAGCTCCGCCTCCCGGGTTCACACCATTCTCCTGCCTCAGCCTCTTCCCAAGTAGCTGGGACTACAGGTGCCCACCACCACACCTGGCTAATTTTTTTGCATTTTTAGTAGAGACGGGGTTTCACCATGTTGGCCAGGATGGTCTCGATCTCCTGACCTCGTGATCCGCCCGCCTCAGCCTCCCAAAGTGCTGGGATTACAGGCATGAGCCACCACACCCGGCCCACTCAGGAAAGAATTCTATACCTAGTATTTGTTAAGCTCTAATGGCATGTTCAAGCACTGGTTCAATTGCTCTACAAGTATTAACTCATTGAATCCTTATAACAACCCAATAAAGTGTTTCTATTGCTATCCAAAGTCACACAACTGGCAAGTAGAAGGAATTAGGGTTCAAATCCAGGAAATCTGGCTTCAAAGTTTCTTTCTATAACTCTTTTGGGAGTAGATAATTGATTCGTCCAAAAAATATGCTGTCCAATACAGTAGTCACTAGTCACATGCAGCTATTGAAAGTCGCATCTAAATTAATTAAAATTAAGCAAATTGTACAGTCAGCTGCTCAGTCACACTGATTACATTTCAATAATCCAGCAGCCACAAGTGGCTGCCAGCTACTGTATTGGACAGCACAGGTAAAGAACATCTCCAGCATCGCACAAGGCCTGAATGGACAACACTGCCCTAGACAATCCCCTACTTCCTATAATTTTATTCTGTTTAATAAAGGCCAAGAATGATAACAAAAACAAACAATAAAAACTCATGATCTTTTAAAAGTATAGTAATGAAATGTAACTTTTGAAGATTTTTAAAGTAATATAGATAGACTGAAAAAAAAGTTCTTCCTGGAAAGATGTTTCTAATGTTTCCAATGGGGGGAAAAAAACCCCAAAGACCACAGCAGTATGTGATGTGGAATGTCATTTTTGTTAAAAACAACAACAACAACAACACACACACACACACACATGCACACACAGAGAAACATCTAGAAGGATAACCACACATTGTTAACCATGGTTATACTTCTCGTGAAGTAGATGCCAGGGAAATGATGTGTAGCTTTAGGAGTAGATTTCCTTTTACATTTGTTTAAATTTTTAAATAACATTTATGACTTGCTTTGATAATAGAAAAAAAATCTAAAAAGTAAAATTCATCCAATGAAAAAAGATAGGAAATGTGCTTTGTAAAATATTCTGATTTGGTGTTTGGATGATAAGATCTCCGTAGTCATAATTTTTAAAGTGCTATCCCATCCTGAGGACATTTGCATTTTTCGAGAAGACAAATTCTTTTAAGTTGAAGTCACAAGACAGAAGTTGTGAGGAGAGAATTTCAGGTGGCAGGAACCGGAGCAGGACCCGGAAGAGAACTGGGAACCTTCCTCATGCCTGAGATGCCACCACAGAGCCTGCCGCTTTGTCCTCCCTGATCCAGCCACACCTGTGTGTCCCTATGACATCTGGGACAGCTGTCAGAGGCTCCTTCAGCTTGTACTGGGAAATGCAAGGTACAGAGAGCTGGGAGAGTGACAGGCAGATTGGGGTACAGTCAGTACAGCGGCGGGGTGTGGGGTGAAGTCCCGGGCTTGGGACTTCAGATCCAGCAACACAGAGCTCATGGCTCCTGCTCAGGCCCTCACTGCTCTTAGCCACCCTTTCTTGTCATCCCTTCACATCCTGAGCCAATCAAGACAGCAGGAGGACTGAGTCTTGGAGGTCAACCATTGCCCTCACTTCCCTAGCTGAGTACCTGGCCTCTTCTTTGTCTCTATTTACCCTCCTGCATTTTCTTCAGGTTTTTTTTTTTTTTTTTTCCATAAAGAAAATCCCAGTTGGGTGCAGTGGCTCATGCCTGTAATCCCAGCACTTTGGGAGGCCGAGGCAGGCGGATCACTTGAGGCCAGGAGTTCAAGAATGGCCCAGCCAACATGGTGAAACCCTGTCTCCACTAAAAATACAAAAATTAGCCGAGTGTAGTGACACGTGCCTGCAATCCCAGCTAGGAGGTGGCAGTGAGCCGAGAGCATGCCACTGTGCCACTGCACTCCAGCCTGGGAGACAGAGTGAGACTCTGTCTCAAAGAAAAAAAAAATTAAAAAAAAAGAAAATCCCAATACACACATACACACACACACACATTTTAACACTTGCTAAAAATATTTGCAAAAACAATTTTTAAAAAGAAGAAGAAGAAAATCTGCACTGTGATATGTTCCAACATTCCAAATTCATCTATACCGGCTGACTTTGGGGGCAAGCACAAGTGGGTGTTCTCCGGTTCATTCGTCCCTCCAGAGCTGGGCTGGTTCTCCTGTTCTCCCACATAGAGCAGTGGCTGGGTTTTTCTGCCTCACAGCAATGGGGCAAATGTGACTTCTCAGACAGAACTGTTAAGAGGATGTTAAAAAGGCAGGTCATCTGTAAACAAGTGGAGAATGGGAGAATGGTGCACATGTCTGGGGCCGGGGGGAGGGGCTGAGAAAAGGCCTGCTAGAGACCACCCGCCAGAGCTGATGTGGTCCTGATGGCCCCCTGGGGGCAGAGGACGCTTTCCCCCTCTTCTTTCCCCACCAGAATGGGCAGACTGCCCGAGCAGTCAGCTGAGGAAGACAAGAGAGTGCTGTCGGCACATACGACAGGCGGGGGCGTTTAGGGGGCAGAAAGCAGAAGAGAGTGCCGGTCACTTGCACGTCCTTTCAACATGAAGCACATTTGTGGTTTATAGCTTCTGTCGAGGGATTGAAAGGCCTGAGGTTCAAACCCTCATGTCTCAAGGGGAAAGAAAAGGACTCTTATTAAGAAAACGTTTCTAGCAGCTCATCTTGAAGGATGCACTGGTGAGGCCCTAACTCTTGACCCCTGTGTGAGAAAGCGTGTCAGTAAGTAGAAAACCGGAAGGCAGATGACCCCAGTCCCCAGCTACAAATTCCTCCCTGGGCTCAGCCACACAAACCGCTGTGCTTGGAGCTGCAGAGGCGCTGGGAAGGCCCCGAGGGAGGCTGGGCTGAGAGCGCCCCTCAGCAGGGGGAGGCCTCACTGAGAGGCCTTTCAGCTCTTTTCTGTGAGAAACGTGTGTCTGAGATGCGGTGTTCAGAATATGTGGCATTTACGAGTCTGGGGAGCAGTGAATGATGCAGAGGGAGCCTTCTTTTTATCCCATGAATTTAAATGCAAAGAAAAGAAATTCGCAACACTTAGCTGAAAAGAAAAATACAGGAGAAAGGGACTCTGTGTCACGGTGAAATGCTTTCCTTTCAGAAAAGCAAAACTTTTAGCTGACCTTTGCGCTAACAATTTTAAGACGCGACCTATCTGGTACTACTGCTTAAAAATAAACACAGGATTCCTGTTGTAGGCTGTGTCTCCTAAGGATGACGAAGAAGATTTACCAGGCTTCTATAGGAGCAGTTGTGTCCGGGTGTCATTGGATTGATTCTTGCCAGGCCATTGTCAGGTTGCAATTCCAGTCAGAATAGTTTTTCAAGGGATAGAAATAGTTCATACTAAGTGCCAAAGAAAGGTTTCCCTCTGTTGGTGACCAAATTAAACTCTCTTGACCAGGCACGGTGGCTCACGCCTGTAATCCCAGCACTTTGGGAGGCCGAGGCTGGTGGATCACTTGAGGTCAGGAGTTTGAGACCAGCCTGGGCAACATGGCGAAACCCTGTCTCTACTAAAAACACAAAAATTAGCTGGGCGTGGTGGTGGGTGCCCATAATCCCAGCTACTCAGGAGGCTGAGGCAGGAGAATCGCTTGAACCCGGGAGGTGGAGGTTGCAGTGAGCCCAGATCGCGCCAATGCACTCCAGCCTGGGCGACAGAGCGAGACTCTGTCTCAAAATAAATAAATCAATAAACCCCCTCCAGTTTGCCAGAGTGGGATGAACAGCGCCCTCTGGAAACCTCCATCAACGCATTTCTGCCCTGAGCCAAACCTCCTGCTCAGGATTCCACCTGGGAAGTCTAAGTGGAAACATTTTAGTGAAATTAGTCCTTACTTAGGTGCCTCTTTTAAGAGTGTTGCATTCACATCCGGAATCTGTTGAAGAGGACAGAAAACACAGTTCAGACAGAAAAAGCAGTTCAGACAGAATTACTACAGAGCTGCTTTTATCTCTGCTACCGGAACAGCACATCCAATCCTAAACGGGCCATCCCATTGGTGGCTTGTCAGTGAGAATTTTGGACCATGCCTGTAAAAAGGTTAAGAAGTAAAGATTTTAAAAAATGTTGCCAAGTATTTTCATTGTAATTCTTTGCAGCAGTCATGCAAGGGGCCCCTGTGAGCATTTCTTAAGAATGGTGTTAGGCTGAGCAAGTCACTGGGTGGAGATCCAGCACAGTCTGTTCTTGTTATTCAGGTAGTTAGGTTCTGTAGAGTCTCTGCGAATGCTGAATTAGAAAGTAGGGAACTATTACTTCTGGGAAAATACAGGGTTAGGTTCTTCAAGCCTCTGGTCAAACATTTTCATCAATGGATCAATACGTAATCTTGTTTTGTGTGTGTTTCTGTTTGGAGACACTTTTATTTATTTATTTATTTATTTATTTATTTTTGAAACAGAGTTTCGCTCTCGTACCCCAGGCTGGAGTGCAATGGCGTGATCTTGGCTCACTGCAACCTCCGCCTCCTGGGTTCAAGTGATTCTCCTGCATGAGTCTCCTGAGTAGCTGGGATTATAGGTGCCCACCACCATGCCTGGCTAATTTTTGTATTTTTAGTAGAGACTAAAAATACATTTTGGCCAGGCTGGTCATGAACTCCTGACCTCAGGTGATCCAACCCCCTCGGCCTTCCAAAGTGCTGGGATTACAAGCATGAGCCACTGCACCCAGCCCACCTTATTTAATATATATTGTTGATTCATTAATGTTGAACTCATGGTCAATAGCACTATAACTCATGCTTGACTTAAGCTTCTCTAACACACATACTTTGTATTTCCTACATAAGGCCAGACAGCATTGCAGCCACACACTGTAGTGGGGGCCATTTTATACGGTGAAATTAACAAGAAGCACAAATATGGGGAAAATGTGACACTATGTAGACCTAGAAAAGGACGCTTGTTAGAATAGGAGCTGAAACAAGAAGGCAGAGTGTTGCCTTGTTCAACCTCATCTTAGAACATTCCTATTGGGCAACTCACTTTTTTTTCACGGTGCACGTCCAGGAATGATGGAAAAATCCCTGCCAAGTATTGGTTTTGCAGTTACCAATACATCTGAGCAAGTAGGCGAATTCACAAATATGAAATCTATGAATAATGAAAATTGACTATGTATCCCTCAGAGTTAAGGGTCTATCAGCCCTGTTCCTGTTCCATAATATTTCCCTGACAGTTCTAAATTCATCATTGTTACCTTGCCTATAAAAAGGCAACAACCTCTAGGAAGGGAAACAAATTATGTTATTTTAATCATTGGTATCTTATTATGGATTTACTTATCAGCCTCTTTGCTGAGAAGGCCTTCTAGATCTAAATCTTTCTAAAGGGTATATAGAAAGATATACCCTTTCTGTCTCTGAAGGCTGATATAGAAAACGGTAGTGTTTGGAGTTGTGGCCTAGAGTTGGTAGAGAACTAACTGTACACATGAAGATGGGAAACTAAGAAGGCATTATTATATTAGAATGTATCTTCATTCCCCCTGAAAGATGGTGGGACACTAAAGACCACCTTCCTATGGCCAGAACACCCACCACCCCATCCAGTTCCCTTCCTCCCCTCCTCCACCCCCAGACAATTGCCAGAATTCGATTGCACTTCAGTATCTTGTCCTCAGTCAGCCAGACATTCTAGCTAAATGCCACTGGTTTGCTCACTTCTGAAAACACTTCCTGCTTATCCTGGGGGCTGAAAACATCTATTCTGAGACCAGGTTTACTCCGTGTAATGATCCCTGAGATGTTAACTCATTCAAGTCAATTTGATGCAACGTCCTTTCACACTAGGCAAAGACCTAAGGCCCCAGTGCTGAGTCAGTTGGATCTGAGTGGACAGGGAGAGAGTGGATGAGGGACCTCATCTTATCTGGTAACCTGTACTCTGAATTCTGTGTCCTCACTAGTGAAGCCTGAGTGCCTGTCTACATCCCTGTCTCCTTGTTTGACCAGAATTTTATGAACTGTAGATTCCTTGGCCTTAGGCTAGACTTCCTGACTTCTATCGCTGACTTGTGACTGACCTCTGCCCCCAGAATTCTCCGTGGTCCGGTCCTCATTTTCCAGTTTCCTGACCTCTTGCTTGGGTTGATCTGTAGTGGCCACAGGCTTTGTAACTCTCAGCTTGCCTGCTCAGTGACTTCCTAATGATGCTAAGTCCTGCTGGTGTCATACCCTGCCCCCCAGGGTGATGCTGCAGTGGTTCAAGTCTCTACCTGGGAAGGGATCTGGATTCTACGCCCACCACAGGGGATATGTTAAATCAAGGAAGAGCCAAGACTTGGGAAATAGCCTTGCTTCCTATTTTCAGTCTGTCATTGGCTTACTAGGAACTGCTGAGCAGGAAATCTGCATCGAGGGTGTTACATTTTCTTCTGTGTCAATGATAATCATACATTGTTAATGCCAGAAAAGACCATTTCTTCATGTCAGAGACAGAAAACTGAGTCCCAGAAGGGTGAAGAAATTTGCCCAAAGTCATGCAGCTATTAAATAATGATTGGGACTAAGAAGCCAGCACACCTGATCCAATTCTAAACACGGGTCCATTATATTATGTGGTGGGTCATTTTAGCTGAATGGGGCACATAAGAAAAGAAAGATTGCACATCTTATAATTATCTGAGTTCAAGTGCAGATAATAGAAACCACTTTAGATACTTCAGGCAGAAAGGGATTTCAGAAGGGTTCTAGGTGCCTACAACATTGCTGGAAGGGCTGGAAAAACAGACCATAGGTGGGCCTCTGTGAATGGCTTCTAGAAAGACACGATAGAATTGGCCTGTGTAGGGGACTGCCTTCTCCATCTTATTCTGAGGACTCAGAGAGCTGCTATTCCAGCCACTGGGTCCAGGTCCCCTGCCTTGACTGTGATCTGGAGATTAGAAAGCCATTCCCAGAACTGTAGGCCCTAGAACTGCACTACAACAATCTGCAAAGCAGAGTCTTGTGTGTCACTTCTCTCTGCCTACATCTGTCTCAAAATCAAGTCTCTGGCCAATGAAGCTTATTGATGCAACCTAAATCATATCAGGAATGCTATCTACACAAAAGTCTGGGATATCTGGACTTGAGTTTTTCAGGTAATCCAACACAGAAAGGAAACACACCAGGAGGCTGGAATGGACTTTTGAGTGAGCGAATCTACAGCGTTCTTGCCCCACAATACCTCAGTTTCCTTGTCTCTAATGGAAAAACTGATTTTACCTACTTCATAGAGTTGTTATAAACAGTTAGTAGTTTATATTGTAAGTAAAACACTGTTCCTGGGACATCATGAATACTCAATAGGTAGTAGTTATTATTTTTAAACCTTCAGCTATGAACTTTATGCAGGTTTCACAGTCCACTTATATTGAACTTGTTTTCAGTTCATTTTTCTGTGTAATAAACCTAAGCTTTCAATCTTTTTTTTTTTAGACAGGATTTCACTGTCGCTCACACTAGAGTGCAGTGGCGCAATCTTAGCTCGCTGCAAATTCCACCTCTCAGGCTCAAGCTCAGGTGATCCTCCCCACTCATCTTCCTGAGTAGCTGGGACTACAGGCACATGCCACCATAGCTAATTTTTGTATTTTTGGTAGAGATGGGGTTTCATCATGTTGCTCAGGCTGGTCTTGAACTCCTGAGCTCAAGTGATCCACCTGCCTCTGCCTCCCAGAATTCTGGGATTACAGACATGAGCCACAGCACCTGACCACTTTCAATCTTCTTTAGCCTTGTGAATTTACTAGGTGTGGCTGATTTTGTAAAATTGTTTGACTAAAACAAATAAGTTTTTCTTAAAATAGGGTTTGGATTCTTACCCAATTGAAATAAATTTTTAGTAATTATCTTAACTCTTCATTTTACTAGGAGAAAACTGAGACCCAGAGAGGTGAGAGGACTTGATCAAAATAAAATCATTAACTTATTTTACAGCCAGGATTAGGAATAGCCTAACACTCCTTCTAATATGATTAACCAAAGATACTAATGTTGAGGATTGAATCTTCAATTTTACAAATACTACTGAAAATCGTAGTGAGTTCCAATTTTCAAAAATCACTCTGTTTTTGCAAATATATACAGATTGGGAAAAATATTCATTATGCTAAAAGAAAAAACATAATAAAGATTGTCTTAAGCAACAGTCGACATTCTATGTAAGTATTAAATGTTAGAGGAACTCCTTTTAACATAAAAAATGAGACGAGGACATCTTCTATCATCATTGTAATTTGTTATTGTAGAAGTCCAAGCTAATTCATAGAGATAAGAAAAAGAAATTACGTGTGACTGTCAGTAGGAAGCAAACCAAATTATCATTGTTTGCACATCTTTAGTGTTATACATAATGTGTAATTGTCTACCAAGAAAATCCAAAAGAATCAATTGAAAAATTATAGTATTAGATACACGTAGTAAGAATCCAGTTATATGGCCAGTTACAAAATAAACATTTAAAGTTAACTGCTTTCTTTTATCTCAGTAATGATGAGTTAGAAATTATAATACAAAAATAAGATCCTATCCTCAGTATCAACACAAATCATAAAATATCTAGAAGTAAGTTAGCAATGAACACTGGGCCCTGGAAACAAACAGACAAAAAAAGATATAGCTTAGCAAGAAATGTACTCGACCTACAATAAGAAAATAACAGTGTTTTACAAAGGGACAGAGTGGAGGCTTGAATAAATGAAAAACATACTTTAGCCCTTAGAGAAAAAAACTAATAATGTAAAGATGTCAATTCTCCCTAAAGTAATATATTCCTTTAATGCTTCTCCAATAAAAATCCAAAAGAAGAGTCTACAGGGATTTTGGCATGATTCTAAAATTCATCTAGAAGATTATTTATGTAACTGAAAACTCACAAAACAATACAACATTTTATTTATGGACAGATATATATGAAGTTAAAGTTTTAACACATGGCCTGGAAGCTTCCATGCCAAGTTCATGTTGGTGGTTACTTCCAGGGTGGGAGGAAGGGGAGTGAGTGAGAAAACCAAGCCTAAGGGACTTTGAATCAATCTGTTATATTTTATTTCTTTTCTAAGAAACATTTCTGAAGCAACTATGTTAAAATATTAACATTTAACAATATGCAGTAGGTGGTATCAAAGTATTCTCTGTGATTTTCTGTTTTTATTTTATTCTTTTCAAAAAGAAGACTGAAGGGGATGAGATGACTACACTGCAGATATTTTGACTTCTCCATGATGAATATAGTAGTTTTTGCATGCAAATAAGTGTATGACACTAAGAAACAAACAAACGAAACAAACTAGAAACAGATAGAGGGGGAGGAGTTATTTTAAATCAGTGAGGGAATGAACAAAGGTCCCTACTGATGTTCACATCATCATACATCAATTTTTTTTCCAGAGAGGTTTTAAAAAAAGGAAATAAAATTGAGCAAGAAGGAAATATCATTGTACATTTATCAGATTTCAGGTGGAGAAGGTCAAAATCTCTGAACCCAAATATGAAGTTACTCTTTATAAAACAGGATATCAAATCCTTGAAGTAGGACAAGAAACAGGTACATTTGAACTTTGTGAGCAAGAATGAATTTTGTATAATCTTTTGGGGGAATTAATATTTTAATATCTTTAATGTTAATATGCCTTGGCCTAATAATTCCATTAGTAATTTATCTTAAAGTAGTAATCAGAGATGTACACAAAATGTTATGTGTAAGATCTTTGTTTGTATATAACTTAAAATACAGAGTTATATACAATAACAAATACTGGAAAAACAATCTAACTGTCCAATACTAAGAAATTGGCTAAACAAATTATGGCATTTAGGTTATACTATTTTGTGCCTTAAAAATTCATGTTGTAAGGTCATACGTGGTGACTCACACCTATAATCCCAATATTTGGGAGGCCAAAGCGGGCAGATCACTTGAGCCCAGAAATTTGAGACCAGCCTGGGAAACATGGTGAAAATTACAAAAATTAGCCGGGGGTGGTGGCACACACCTGTAGTCCCAGATACTCAGGAGGCTGAGGTGGGAGGATCACTTGAGCCTGGAAGGTTGAGGCTGCAGTGAGATGTGATTTTGTCACAGCACTCCAGCCTGGGCATAGGGGATTCTATCTAAAATAATTAATTAATTAATTAAAAGTCATATTGTAGAACAATTTGCAAAAACAGTATTGCAAACATGTTCATGACATTGATATAATTAAAATACAGATTACAAATTTGTTTTTCTGTGTGATCACAATTTTGTTTTTAAAGTGTTTATAGTATTTTTAGTCTGATAAGCTACATGACATAATATTAATAGTAATTGTTTCTAGTTGGTGGGGTTATGGATTATTTTTAAATGTTCTTCTAAATGATTTTATGAATTTTTTACATTTTCTGTCATAAAAATGTGTGTGTGTTTTTTTTTCTTAAGTAGATCATATCCAATCTCATACAAGTGTTAATTAACTAAAAAATTTCTTAGACTTCAGGCTACAATTGCAAATGCTAATTAATAAACTTAGTTCACCTCTTTGGGGTTATGGCCATGGTTGAGAAAACTCCTCTGGGATTCTTTGATATATTCAGACTCCTCTAACGTGTCTGTAGCCTCCTGCCTCCCACCCTTCATTCCTGATTTTCAGACCTACAGCACTTTGCAAAAGGCATTCTTCACCAAAGTGTGTCTTCTTGCCATCCAACACATCGATGATTCACTGCCTTCATGGAGAATTATTGCACTCACACAGCAAACAGAGCAAGTTCTCTTAGATTTTTCAGCAGCGCCCGAACAGCACCTGCACTTAGCAGTTTATGTGCAGTAACTCCTGGAATCCTAAAAACACTCATGCAAGGTAAGTTTTCTTTATTTTACAGATGAGGAACCTGAGGGTTAGCAAAGCAAGAACTGTAATCTCAGAGTAACCAGGATGTTGAGCTTTGCAACCATAACTGTCTGACTTCAACATCTGTGTTCCTTCCTTTTCATCACGTGGCATCCAGGGGACCATTTATGTGGTACCATGGCAGCTGGTCAAATGATTGTTGCTCCAGAATCTATCAATTTAGTGAATAGGCTGGGGAATTAGACCAATAAACTGACAAAATGAGTGACATGTAGACAAAGCAAGTGACTGAATAACAAAGGTTTTCCCTTTCGACAATGTTGTCCAATGTGCTTCCTATGTTAATGCATGGCCTTACCATGCATTCGGTTGTGCAAACCAGGGATCTAGGAGACGATCTCATCACCTACCATCCCTCAGCCTGCATGTCCGGTCTATCACCCACCAATTTTACCTACTAGATATCTCTCACATCATCCACATCACCATAGAAGTTCAAATTGCCATCATCTCGGCTGGGCATGATGGCTCACGCCTGTAATCCCAGCACTTTGGGAGGCTGAGATGGGTGAATCACTTGAGGTCAGGAGTTCGAGAACAGCCTGGCCAACATGGTGAAATGCTGTCTCTACTAAAACTACAAAAATTAGCTGGACATTATGCTTGTGTGTTGTCTTCTCAGGGTTTTCATCTTTCTGGCCAATGCACTCAGAAATACGGTTCTGAGAATGAAGTAATGTGAAGTCATAGTCACATATTCATGCTAGAGTATATAAAAGAGCAAATGACTAATGTGCATGAACAGGCAGCCCCTCTAAAGGAGATGGCTGAGGGAAGTCTCAGATGGGCGCACAGCTGTCTGAGCAGGGCTGCCTTGTTGGAAGGATGAGAGGGAAGAACACTTACTTCAAGCCCACAAGGAGGAAAAGGTGAGGTTTTTCTCTGAGTTGCACAGTTACCCAGCAAAATCAGTGTTTCCACCCCACTGGGTCTCAGGTCCCGGGATGGCCCAGGAGGTAAGCCTATGGGGTCTTGAACCCAGATGCCCACCAAACATTGCTTCTGGTTGAATAAATGCTCTGTCTCACAGATATGCTCTCCTGCTACATTTTTATTTTTTAAAGACAGTCTCTCACTCTGTTGCTCAGGCTGGAGTCCAGTGGCACAATCACAGCTGATGGCAACTGATATGGTTTGGCTGTGTCCCCACCCAAATCTCATCTGAATTGTAACCCCCGTAATTTCCATGTGTCATGGGAGGAATCCGGTGGGAGGTAATTGAATCATGGGGGCAGACCTTTCCTGTGCTGTTCTCACGGTAGAGAATTAAGTCTCACCAGATCTGATGGCTTTAAAAATGGGAGTTTCTCTGCACATGCTCTCTTTTCCTGCAACCATCCACGTAAGATGTGACTTGCTCCTCTTTGCTTTCTGCCATGATTGTGAGGCATCCCCAGTCATGTGGAACTATAAGTGCAATAAACCTCTTTCTTTTGTAAATTGCCCAGTCTCAGGTATGTCTTTATTAGCAGTGTGAAAGCGGACTAATACAGCAACCTTAAACTCCAGGGCTAAAGCGATCCTCCCACCTCAGCCTCCAGAGAAGCTAGGACTACAGGCACCTTCCACCATACCTGGTAATTTTTTTAAAAAACTTTTTATAGAGATAGGGTCTTCCTACTTTGCCCAGGCTGGTCGAGAACTCCTAGCCTCAAACAATCCTTCTGCCCTGACCTCCCAAAACACTGAGGTTATAGGCATTGAGCCACTGTGCCCATCCCGTCCTGCTAATTTTAAGACAGATGTCAATGCTGTTAAGACCAATAAAATACATTTAAAGTATTATTGAATTTAGAGAGTTTTTTGGTCTTATATGTATTTCAATTAAAGTTTTAAAAATACATAATTATTATCATGTTGGAGGGATCTAACAATTCCTTGAAGTAATGAAGGACTATTTACTGTCACCAGAAAGTGCAAGGAGTCATTGATCTAGATGTCATGATTCAAAGATTAAAGCTTCTTTCTCAATATCTGTCCTAATTAATTGATCAGAGGCAATTTCACCCTGCAGAAAAATGACACCAAGCAGTCTTGACGTGTAATAACAAACAATAGCAACTTTTTATTGAATGCTTACCATGTACTGAGCACTGTGCTTTATATAAACTATCCTATTTAATCTTCATGATAGTGCTGTGAGGTATTATCATTCATTTTGCAGATGAAGACACTGAAGCTGAAGTTACTTGCCCAAGGTCAAGCTGTTAGAGTCATTAATGGAGCTAGGATATAATAAGCCTAAATCTCATATTTCGTTTTCCTTTTTTTGTTTCTTTGAGATGAAGTCTCACTCTGTTGCCCAGGCTGGAGTGCAGTGGCACAATCTTGGCTCACTGCAAACTCTGCCTCCCAGGATCAAGTGATTCTCCTGCCTCAGCCCCCCAAGCAGCTGTGGATACAGACGTGCACCACCACACCTGCCTAATTTTTGTATTTTTAGTACGGATGGGGTTTCACCATGTTGGCCAGGCTGGTCTTGAACTCCTGACCTCAAGTGATCCACTCACCTCGGCCTCCGAAAGTGCTGGAATTGTAGGTGTGAGCTATCGTGCACAGTCCTAAATTTCACATTTCTAACTGCCGTGTTTTATCCAGTCAACCAGCCACTGTGCTGGGGTGAGTAGTTCAGGTCTCTATCTTGATAGAACTGACAGATGAGTGGGAAAAACAGTCAGTTAATGAGCACGCAAATAAATATGTGCAAATTAGGATCAATGTTGGGAAGGAAGGAAGTTGGGTGCTAAGATAGAACATGATGAGAGTTCCTATGTTACACAGGGTTACACAGGCAATTCTTTCCTGAGGAGGTGACCTCCATGCCTCTTGAAGGAATTGCACTTTAAAATATTTTTGGAAAAGAGTAAACATATCACATCTTTTTCTTCGACCAAAGGTATTCACTTGGAAGTTAAGGGAATGGTGTGAAACCACACCCTATGGGGAAGCAAACTGGTTTTGAATCTCAACCTCATTATCTCATTAAACATAACTCACACTCTTCCTACTTACAGACTCTTGGATCCAACCATACTGGTTTGTTCACTGTCCTCCAAATGCTCTGAGTCTGCCTCCTCTTAGCTGTCCATGACTTCTTTCCTCTACCTCCCACTCCTCAATGTTCTCCTCCTTCTCTCATGTCCTTCTTCAAGTTCAAGTCCTTCTTCCACAGGGAAGCTTTCCCTGATGACCCTGAACCACAGAGATATCCTCCTTCATGACCTCATATTTATCCATCCACACACCAACCCACCTACCCATCAACCCACCTACCCATCAACCCATCCATCCATCCATCATCCATCCATCCATCCATCCATCCATCCACCCACCCACTCATCTATGTTAGTCAGTGTTCTCCAAAGAAACAGAACATATATTTTATGTTCTAAGCCTATATAAACCTATTGAGCCCTTACATAAACATATGAATATCAAGCCCTAAAATCTAGAAACAAGCTGTGAAAATGCTTTGTGATGAGCTGTTTCATATCACAAAATGGGACCTGAGTTTTGATTCAACAGATTCCAAACCCTTTTTTTGTAGAATATAAAAAGTGACATTTCTGAGCCTATTGAGCCTTTACATATATATACACACACACACACGTGTGTATAAATTATAATAAACATCCTCATAAATCTCTTTATATTAAATAATATAATTTAGTATGTAATATTATATATTATATATGAGAGAGAGAGAGGGAGATTATAAGGAATTGGCTCAGGTGGTTATGGAGGCAGGCAAGTCCCAAGACCTGCTGAGTGAGTTGACAGCCTTGAGAACCAGGAAGAGCAAATAGCTCAGTTTGAGTCTGAGGACAGTAAAAATGGTGACGTCCCAATTTGAAGGCAGTCAGGCTGAAGAATTCTCTCTCAGCCTTTCTGTTCTATTCAGGACTTCAACTGAACGGATAAGGCCCACCCACATTAGAGAGAGTAATCTACACAGTCTACCGATTTAAATGTTAATCTCATCCAAAACACCTTCACAGACACACCCAGGGCAATATTTGACCAAGTATCTGGGCACTCCATGGCCCAGTCAAATTGACACATAAAATTAACCATCACACCATCCATCCATCTAATGTATTTGTATTCAATACTAGGTACAAAGTGCTGCTACTTCACTACACTTACTGTCTTTGTTAGTCTAAGTCCTCTAGAGGCAGACACCAAGATGGAATTAAACATGCACGATTTTATTAGGGAAAATGCTCATGTAACAGAAAGTGAGGAGGGATCTGGAAAAGGCGGAGAAAGCCATTGACTGCAATGCAAATCCAATCTTCCAGTGAAGGAGAGAGGGTGGGCAGAAGCATTCTAGACCCCTGTCCAGTCTAAGGGCAGTTTGGCAAGGTCCCTGGAGGGCCTTTGAGCCCAATTTGCTGCCAGAGGAGCCCTGCATTTTCCAGGAAAGGATCTGCCTTAGCACATCAATTTCAGGGAGGAGCTGCTGGGGCCCTTAATCAATGATATTCTCTGAGGTTGGAGGTTTGTGAGGAGCTTTCTCATGGTCACCACGGTCCACTCCTTTGCTACACAGACGTACTTCTCCATGTAGATTTTGGGAGCAACTCTTCCATGATTCCCTTTGACTGAGGGGACAGTCCTTACCAATGACGAATGAGGATTGCCGTATATACACCTGGCAGCCTCAGCCCTCTGGTAGGATACCGCCATCCACCCAGCAGTTATCAGTTGCCAGTAAGCCTGCACTCCAGCTGCCCACAATGGTCTCCTTCTCATGAATGCACCCTGTATTGGACTTATGCTCTTTCCTGGCTCACTGTCCCATTCCCCTCCCTGACTCCCTGGGATCACTTCCTGAATCAATCACTTGTACTCATTCTGTCTTGGGATGTGCTTCTGGGGGAACCCAGGCTAATATAATAAGGAAACCTCTAATAATATGGTTTGGAAATAGTTGCTCTTCTCTAAGGATATACTTAGGCTTTAATTTCACAATTCACTGAGGATCGCTCTTAATACCAAGTATCACACAGAATACTTAATAGGCCATTTGAGAGGCTCCTTAAATTATACAAGTTCTTTTGTATTCACCGTCCTCAGTTATTTGGGGGAAACTCTTCAAACTGTGTTTTTCCTCTACTCTCACACCACCACCACCACCAACAACAACACAGAAGAAAGCTTCTGTGACCAAAGGCATGGGGTTTTTCCCCACACACCAAGTGGCAGACATTGATGCTGGAAGTAGCATCAGATCTCACAGAGTGAGAGCTCAGTCCCCAAAACTGCCCCTACTCTGCCACCTCCAGACACCAGTCGCAAGTCCAGGCCTCCAGAACTTCTGACTGACTGACTGACTTCAAGTTGAGGTTCTCACGATTCCCTCTTTGGGTTTGATTAATTTGCTGGAGTGGCTCACAGAACCCAGGGAAACATGTTTACTGCTTTATTATAAAGAATATTACAAAGGATACAGATGAAGAGATGCATAGGGTAAGGTATGGGGAAAGGGCCACAGAGCTGTTATCCTGTACTAGAGCCCCCCACCCTCCAGGAACCTCCCTGAGTTCAGCTATCCTGAAGCTTTCCAATTCCTCCTGGCTCTTTATGGAGACTTCATTACATAGGCATGATTGACAACCATGTAGAAATGTGATTGGACACAAAGCACATTATCTAAATCCAGCAAGGCCTGTGTTTTCAGGCTTTGCTTGGCCTCTCTGTGCAGCCTTCCTTCCTCTAGGGTATGGGGCAGGAGCCCTCTGGAATGAGGGGTTTCTGACCTACAGTCACTTTCGAGTCCTGCCTTAGGCAGATGAAAGGAGGACGGGGAAGGTCGGAGAGAGAGATGCCGTTCCCTGAGACCGGCTGCTGAGGCCTACAGCACCCCAACATTATAACCAAAGACTATGGGGATTATGATCCAGAAACCATGGATGAAAGCATATATATATATATATATATATATATATATATATATATATATATATCATGGCTATGTAGAAAATTGTTACAGGCTGGGCACAGTGGCTCACGCCTGTAATCCCAGCATTTTAGGAGGCCGAGGTAGGCGGATCACTTGAAGTTGGGAGTTTGAGACCAACGTGGCCAACATGGTGAAACCTAGTCTCTACTAAAAATACAAATCAGCTGGGTATGGTGGCGTGCACCTGCAATCCCAGCTACTCAGGAGTCTGAGGCAGGAGAATTTCCTGAACCCCGGAGACCAAGGTTGCAGTGAACTGAGATCACACCACTGTACTCCAGCCTGGGCAACAGAGTAAGACTCCATCTCAAAAAAAAAAAAAAAAAAAATTGTTACATTTAAATCATGTGATCTCAGTCTTTGAAAAGCAGGCAATACTTTGTGCAGTAATTCAGTCCTTATACAGTTTTTTTTAAAACTGCCAAGAAATTTTATGTTAAATAGCATAGATTCAACGTCAGCTTTGGATTTGTATAGATGAAGGGGAAGGGTTGTTTATGATCCACATGCGTGTGAGTTTTAATGATACTGATAATTCATAAATACCCTGGTAATTTTCAAGTATATAACCAGATTGACATGAATTAAAGTTACAGATCACATGGTGTTAACAAGTCCTGGGATGACTGATTCCTTGAAGAGGATGGACCATGGGAATGTCCGGCTTTCAGGAAAGAAGTAAGACTGCCTGGATGTCTGTGATCACAGTGAAAAGGTGAGACTGGGAAAGTAGAGGTTTCTCTTTCATTGCATTGACAATGCAAGAGGCACTTTTGAACTTTTAGACTTGTAATGAAACCCTCATTTTGATATCACATTAGTACCTGCTAGGACTGATCACTAGATATGCTATTTTTGCCTTTTGAGTACACAGTAAAATTGTAATTCTTGGCCCTGTCCCACTTCTTGGGTTGGGGTCATGGGACCAGTTCAAGATCAAGCTGTTAATGACTGATTTGAGACAGTCCAGAGCTCTTTTTGCCCACTGTCATCATTCCAGATAGTGGGTGCTTGATCATCCTGGCTTTCAAGATAACCCATGACAGACATACAGCCCTGCAATGGATGTGTAGCACAAGCAAGAAACAAACCTTTATCACTTTAAGCCACTAAAATTTGGGATTTGTTATTCCAAAATAGCATTGACTATCTTGATTGAGATACCCTTTGGGGAGGCTACTGAGGAGACTGCTGTCCAGTAAGTCCCCTACCCCCTCTAGGAATTCTCTATAAGGCACGATGCTTACTTTCCACATCGTTTTCTGAGAGTACTTATGGAGAGAGCCTTCCTCACTCTTACTGTTTTTAAGATGGTCAATTCAAAATTAGGATTTGGTAAAGCAAGCTTCAAACCACATCCAGTTTTAATGACCAAGTTCCATGAAACATTTAAGATTGTTCTAGAAAATTCAACCTCATTTAGTCCGGAATGACATTTACTAACATGGCTGCTGCACTAGTTACAAAAAAAAAAGAAAAAATTAAATCATGAAACATTGCTGAACAGTTATTAAATAGTACCTAGTCCCTAATGGCAAATTCATTTTCATTTAATAACAAGTTATTGTGGCATGTAATGAAAAATAGAGTGGCATGCAAAATAAGCTGGCCTCTGTTTTCATTGACATTGTGCCAGTTTCTTGGGCGCAGAATTACAATACTATCCATCTTCATAAAGCACTCTTTAGAAGGCATTATTAAACAGCAGGAAGGAATGGCAGATGACAGCTTCATTAGTCATGACTAGGTAATCCTGGCCAATTTCTCCTGGGAATTATTAACACATTCCTAAACACCCTTTGGTTGATGGCATCCAGAAGAGAAGAGGAGGAGATTAGTTGTAAAGTCTTGGACATTATCCAAATCTGGCTACAACTTTCTTTAAGTCACAGAGCAGTCACTCTTCCCCAAGGCTCTCTGTCATGCTTCTGGGGAATGGGGCCTTCTGAGCAACTATGGACCAAGGCCTCAAAATTCTTGCCCATTGCTGAATACCCAATGAAAAGAAAAAAATCTACACCACATCTGCCTGGTACAAATTTAGGCTATTCTATTTGATAAATGGATTAGTCCCAAACTCATTCTTGTCTGGTTAGTGAATAGGAGCTCCAGGAGAGTGTCTTTGGAAGCCCAGTAAGTGTGTAATAAACACACTGGAATCTGACATATTCCTGTGAATCCCTGTAGCCAGGTGTCCTAAGTTAGCTAAGGATTTACGAAATCCCCCAGAGCTTGGGCACAGCCTGTGAGATTTAAAAAGATAGTTGCTGTCAACCAAGATTTTCCTAGAGTTTTTGTAACCTTCTCTCTTTTTTTTTTTTTCTTTCTTTTTTTTGAGATGGAGTCTCTCTCTGTTGTCCAGGCTGGAGTGCAGTGGTGCGATCTCAGCTCACTGTAAGGGAGGAGACCACCCCTCATATTGTCTTATGCCCAATTTCTGCCTCCAAAGAAAGAAAAAGTAAAAACTAAAAGGCAGAAATGAAATCCACAGGCAGACAGCCCGGCACCGCACCCTGGGCCTGGTAGTTAAAGATCGACCCCTGACCTAACCGGTTATGTTATCTATAGATTACAGACATTGTATAGAAAAGCACTGTGAAAATCCCTATCCTGTTTTGTTCTGATCTAACTACCGGTGCATGCAGCCTCCAGTCACGTACCCGCTGCTTGCTCAATCGATCACGACTCTCTCACACGCACCCCCTTAGAGTTGTGAGCCCTTAAAAGGGACAGGAATTGCTCACTCGGGGAGCTCGGCTCTTGAGACAGGAGTCTTGCCGATGCCCCTGGCCGAATAAACCCCTTCCTTCTTTAACTCGGTGTCTGAGGAGTTTCGTCTGCAGCTCATCCTGCTACAACTGCAACCTCTGCCTCCTGGGTTCTAGTGATTTTCCTGCCTCAGCTTCCTGTGTAGCTGGGATTATGGGAACATGCCACCACGCCTGGCTAACTTTTGTGTTTTTAGGAGAGATGGGGTTTCACCATGTTGGCCAGGGTGGTCTCAAACTCCTGACCTCAGGTGATCCACGCACCTTGGTCTCCCAAACTGCTGGGATTATAGACATGAGCCACCGTGCCCAACCTCTGTGACTTTCTTTAATGACACTACCTTTCTGTTTCTTAGTAAGTCAGCTGGATGGGGTATTGAAGATGGCTGGCAGAGAAATGGTTTACTCTGCACATCAACAGTTTTAATTGTGGGTTAAAAACAGTGAGTAACTGTTTTTGAAACGCTTTGGGTGCTTCATGGTGTAGCAAAAGGGCTTAAGAATTAGAATGAGACTCGAGCTCAAATCATTGCCCTGCAACTTACTGGCTGTGGAGCTGTGGGCAAATTAATTAAGGCCTCCCAGACTTAGTTTCCTCATCTGCAAATTAGGGATAATGATATCTATCTCATTGAATTTTTGGAGGATTAATTAATATAATCAAGTAAAGCACTTGGCAGAGTGCTTCAATAAATATTTCTTCTTTTGTATGTTCTGTGTAAGCTATGTCCTGCTTAAAAAACAAAAGCAAAAATAATCAGATTTATAGAAGAGACATTAGTATGAGTTGTCCATATTATCCTGCCCACCTCCCCCAACTAAATTGTAAGTTCCTGTTTTTATTTACTTTAAAAAGAAAAGCAGTGATGGCTAAATAATAATGAGCAACACTTATGTACCGCCAGATGCTGGTTTAATTCTCACATCAACTATATTATTATCCCCATATTCCAGTTGAGAAAACTGAGGCACAGAGAAGTAAGTTGCCCAAGGTTACAGAAATAGTCAATTTTGGAACTGAGATTGAAAACCAGTCTGCCTCCAGAGTTGGTGTTCTTTCATGTTTAACTTTTATTTTAGGTTCAGAGGTACATGTGTAGGTTTGTTACATACGTAAACTTGTGTTATGGGGTTTGGTGCCAGATGATTTTGTCACTCAGGTACTAAAACTAGTACCCAATATTTTTTCTGCTTCTCTACCTTCTCCCACCCTCCACCCTCCAGTAGGCCCCAGTGTGCATTGTTCCCCTCTATGTGTCCATGTGTTCCCATCATTTAGCTCCCGCTTATAAGTGAGAACATGCAGCATTTGGTTTGCTGTTTGTGCGTTAGTTTGCTAAGGATAATGGCCTCCAGCTCCATCCATGTTGCTGCTTAGGACGTGATCTCATTGTTTATTGTGGCTGCATAGTATTCCATGGTGTATATGTACCACATTTTCTTTATTCAGTCTACTGTTGATGGGCATGTCTTTATTATTATGAATAGTGCTGCAATGACCATATGGGTGCATGTGTCTTTATGGTAGAAAGATTTGTATCCCATGGCTATATATTCAGTAATTGGATTGCTAGATCAGATGGCAGTTCTGTTTTTAGGTTTTTGAGGAATCACCACACCGTCTTCCACAATGGTTTAACTAATTTACACTGCCACTAACAGTGTATAAGCATTCCCTTTTCCCTACAACCTTGCCAGCATTTTTTGACTTTAATAATAGCCACTCTGACTGGTCTGAGATGGTATCTCACTGTGATTTTGATTTGCAGTTCTCTAATGAGCAGTGATACTGAGCTTTTTTCATATGCTTTTTGGCTGCATGTATGTCTTTTTTTTTTTTTTTTTTTTCGAGACAGAGTTTGCTCTGTTACCCAGGCTGTGATCTTGGCTCACTGCAACCTCCACCTCCCAGGTTCAAGCAATTATTATGCCTCAGCATAATAGCTGGGATTACAGATGTGTGCCACCACACCCTGCTACTTTTTGTATTTTTAGTAGAGATGGGGTTTTGCCATCTTGGCCAAGCTGGTCTTGAACTCCTGGGCTCAAGTGCTGTGCCCTGCTTGGCCTCCCAAAGTGCTGAGATTACAGGTTTGAGCCACCACGCCCAGCTATGTCTTTTTTTGAAAAGTGTTTGTTCATGTCCTTTGTCCACTTTTTAATTTTTTTTTCCCGCATACATTTGTTTAAGTTCCTTATAGTTGCTGGATATTAGACCTTTGTCAGATGCATAGTTTGCAAAAATTTTCTTCTGTTTTGTATATTGCCCGTTTACTCTGTTGGTAGATTCTTTTGCTGTGTAGAAGCTCTTAACTTTAGTTAGATCCCTATTGTCAACTTTCGCTTTTGTTGCGATTGCTTTTGGTATCTTTGTCATGAAATCTTTGCCAGTCTCTATGTCCAGAATGGTATTGCCTAGGTTGTCTGGTTCCAGAGTTTTTATAGTTTTGGGTTTTACATTGAAGTCTTTAATCCATCTTGAGTTGATTTTTGTATCTGGTATAAGGAAGGGGTCTAGTTTCAATCTTCTGCATATGGCTAGCCAGTAATTCCAGCACCATTTATTCAATAAAGAGTCCTTTACCATTGCTTTCTGTCAGCTTTGCTGAAGATCAGATGGTTGTGTTGTAGATGTGGCCTTATTTCTGTGCTCTCTATTCTGTTCCATTGGTCTCTGGGTCTGGTTTTTTACCAGTACCATACCGTTTTGGTTACTGTAGCTCTGTAGTATAGTTTGAAGTCCGGTAACTTGATGCCGTCAGGTTTGTTCTTTTTGCTTAGAATTGCCTTGGCTATTTGGGCTCTTTTTTGGTTCCATATGAATTTTTAAATAGTTTTTTTCTTTTTTAAATTATATTTTAAGTTCTGGGATACATGTGCAGAACGTGTAGGTTTGTTACATAGGTATACACGTGCCATGGTGGTTTGCTGCACCCATCAACCTGTCATCTACATTAAGTATTTCTCCTAATGCTATCCCTCCCCTATCCCCCACCCCCCACAGGCCCTGGTGTGTGACGTTCCCCTCCCTGTGTCCATGTGTTCTCATTGTTCAACTCCCACTTATGAGTAAGAACAGGTGGTGTTTGGTTTTCTGTTCCTGTGTTAGTGTGCTGAGAATGATGGTTTCCAGCTTCATCCATGTCCCTGCAAAGGACATGAACTCATCCTTTTTTTATGGCTGCATAGTATTCCATGGCATAGATGTGCCACATTTTCTTTATCCAGTCTATCATCAATGGGCCTTTGGGTTGGTTCCAAGTCTTTGCTATTGTGAACAGTCCTTCAATAAACATACATGTGCATGTGTCTTTATTACAGAATGATTTATAATCCTTTGGGCATATACCCAGTAATGGGATTGCTGGGTCAAATGGTATTTCTGGTTCGAGATCCTTGAGGAATCACCACACTGTCTTCCACAATGGTTGAACTAATTTACACTACCACCAACAGTGTAAAAGCATTCTTATTTCTCCACATCCTCTCCAGCATCTGTCGTTTCCTGACTTTTTAATAACTGCCATTCTAACTGGCATGAGATGGTATCTCATTGTGGTTTTGACTTGCATTTCTCTAATGACCAGTGATGATGCATTTTTTTCATATGTTTATTGGCTGCATAAATGTCTTCTTTTGAGAAGTGTCTGTTCATATCCTTCGCCCACTTTCTGATGGGGTTGTTTTTTTCTTGTAAATTTGTTTAAATTCCTTGTAGATTCTGGATTTTAGACCTTTGTCAGACAGATAGATTGCAAAAATTTTCTCCCATTTTGTAGGTTGCCTGTTCACTCTGATGATAGTTTCTTTTGCTGTGCAGAAACTCTTTAGTTTCATTAGATCCTGTTTGTCAATTTTGACTTTTGTTGTCATTGCTTTTGGTGTTTTAGTCATGAAGTCATTGCCCATGCCTATGTCCTGAATGGTATTGCCTAGGTTTTCTTCTAGGGTTTTTATGGTTTTAGATCTTACATTTAAGTCTTTAATCCATCTTGAGTTAATTTTTGTATAAGGTGTAAGGAAGGGGTCCACTTTCAGTTTTCTGCATATGGCTAGCCAGTTTTCCAATTCATTAAATAGGGATTCTTTCCCTATTGCTTGTTTTTGTCAGGGTTGTCAAAGATCAGATCGTTGTAGGTGTGTGGCACTATTTCTGAGGCCTCTATTCTGTTCCATTGGTCTATATATCTGTTTTGGTACCAGTACCATGCTGTTTTGGTTACTGTAGCTTTGTAGCATAGTTTGAAGGCAGGTAGCATGATACCTCTAGCTTTGTTCTTTTTGCTTAGGATCACTTGGCTATATGGGCTCTTTTTTGGTTCCGTATGAATTTTAAAGTAGTTTTTTCTAATTCTGTGAAGAAAGTCAATGGTAGCTTGATGGCGACAGCATTGAATCCATAAATTACTTTGGGCAATATGGCCATTTTCACGATTTTGATTCTTCCTGTCCATGAGCATAGAATGTTTTTCCATTTGTTTGTGTCCTCTTGTTTCCTTGAGCAGTGGTTTGTAGTTCTCCTTGAAGAGGTCCTTCACATCCCTTGTAGGTTGTATTCCTAGGTATTTTATTCTCTTTGTAGCAGTTGTGAATGGGAGTTCAGTCAGGATTTGGCTCTCTGTTTGAGACAGAGTTTCACTCTTGTTGCCCAGGCAGGAGTGCAATGGCACGATCTTGACTTACTGTAACCTCTGCCACCCAGGTTCAAGTGATTCTCCTGCCTCAGCCTCCCAAGTAGCTGGGATTGCAGGCTCCCACCACCACGCCCAACTAATTTTTATATTTTTAGTAGAGACAAGTTTTCACCATGTTTGCCAGGCTGGTCTTGAACTCCTGACCTCAGGTGATTCACCCACCTTGGCCTCCTAAAGTGCTGGGATAACAGGTGTGAGCCACCTGCCCCGCCTAAAATAGTTTTTTCTAGAGAGGCAATGTTCTTAACCATCACTGCTATATTCATGATTTTTTGTTTAACTGAATTAAATCTGGTAGACAAGGCCTGTTTAAACAGTAAGTTTCCTAAAGGCATGGATGTTTACAAACTGCTGTTCTAGCTTAGCATGTCTCCCCCTCTGCATTCTGCAAAACTAAAGCCTATTCACACTGGAGTTCTGGCTCCTTCAGGAAGCCTCCGTGGCTTCGTTTGCTCTGCTCTCTCAGCAGTCCTGGCCTCATCTTTTCCACCGCCCACTCAGAGCATTGGAGTCAGTCATTAATGGCTCCCGAGAAGATGAGAAAAGAGTGACAACTGAGGAGGAGGAGAGAGACACTGGCAGGGAGCACGGCAAGAGAGTAAGCAGGAGAAAGAGTAGGAGAGAAGAAAGGAAGTGACGAGGTGGGAAAGAACTGAGGCATGGTTGCAGTCTCAAGGGAGACTTTGTTTCTTTTTTAAGTGTTCTATATCAGAAAGTCTGTTTATTGTCTGATGTTTCCCCCGCTCTGACTTTTGTGAAAAAGAGTGTGTTTTTGCTTTAGCCAGGATGAAATAATCTTGTTTTTAGTGATTCCTAATAGCAATTGAGTTTGTAGCAATGACAATTGTGAATTTTTTCATAGTTTTTGTTTTTTCTTTGAAATCAAAGTAAGAGTATCCTTTTGTTGTTGTTTGCCAGTATTTAGAAGCTATTCCGATTACATATTTTCTGCTAAAAAAATATGCTAAAATTTTTTATTCTACCTGGAGTTTAGTACCAGTTATGATGAATTTAGGATGTATTTCTTCAGAGCTTATTACATGCCTGGCCCTTTGCCAAGCCCCCAAAAATGAATGATACAAGGCTCTTCTCTGCTTTGGAGGAGCCTGTAATGTCGTAGGGGCTTCTCAGACTTGGGGGCATCCAGGGAACCTGTGAGAATTCCCCCACCTGGGGTTGGCCACAGTGTCTCACACCTGTAATACCAGCACATTGGGAGGCCAAGGCAGGTGGATCACTTGAGGTCAGGAGTTCAAGACCAGCCTGGTCAACATGGTGAAACTCCACCTCTACTAAAAATACAAAAATTAGCCAGGTATGGTGGTGCACCTGTAATCCCAGTTGCTCAGTAGGCTGAGGCAGGAGAATCACTTGAACCCAAGAGGCAGAGGTTGCAGTGAGCCAAGATCTTGCCACTACACTCCAGCCTGGGTGACAGAGCAAGGCTCTGTCTCAAAAACAACAACAACAAAAAGTCCCCGACTTGGGCTCCACTTGAGGTCAGTCTAATTAAATAGATGGTTCTACTGCATCTCAATGTTTGAGACACACTGCTTGCGGCAAGCACCGTTTGTACCCTTTCTCCAATCACAAACTAGCCTTAAAGAAAGTTATCCAGGATTTCAGACGTCCCAGAGATCCCTCAGTTACCTTCAGTTTGTATTCAGCTTCTCAAAGTGTAGGCAGGTTTCACTCTCAAGGAGGCAGCATAGATGGCTCAAGCTAGAAATAGACTGGTTTATGTCAGAGCCGACAAAGGGTCCGCTATTTTTGTGAAAAAGTCTAGAGGCCCAGAATTAAAATGGATCATTGGGAATCATCTTAATTTTAGAGTTTTTTTTTAATCAGAAAAGTTTGATTAGAAAAGACTGAGTTTTGGGGGCTTTTCTTGGCTCCCAACCCACATAAGGATGGGAGAAGCCTTGTCCTCTTAAGTTAAACTTTCACATCTGTGGAAATGCCAAATATAATAAGTTCATAAGTGAGCTTATTATACAGAATATATTTTTGTGCTTCTAAACTCATAAATTTAGAATGAAAAACATTTAAATTTTAAAAATTTAAAAAATTTTAACTTTAATTTAAAAAAAAGATCAAGCGTGGTGGCAGGTGCCTGTAATCCCAGCACTTTGGGAGGCTGAGGCCGGTGGATCACCTGAGGCCAGGAGTTTGAGACCAGCCTGGCCAACATGGTGAAACCCCATCTCTACTAAAAATGCAAAAATTAGCCGGGTCTGGTGGTGCATATCTGTAGTCCCAGCTACTCAGAAGACTGAGGCAGGACAATCACCTGGGAGATGGAGGTTGCAGTCAGCCGAGATTGCACCACTGCACTCCAGCCTGGGCGACAGAGCAAGACTCTGTTCTCAAAAAAACAAAACAAAACAAAACAAAAAATCTCTAAATTCCAGTTGGTCTCCCCTTCATGGCTTTAAATTTCTGGAAACTTTATCTGACGATATTTACACTCCCACCTTATTTTTCCCCCAAAAAATAAAATAAAACCAATGACTCAGATGGCCAGCTTTTCATTTCCAGGTAACTTGAGTGAGGTCAACAGGTTGAATTTTGCTTCACACAGTTTTAATCGAGTCAATCTGAAAAAATACAAGCAGGATTGTGCAACAGTAGAGATACGTGTGTGTGTGTGTTGGGAAAGTTGGAAACATTTTTGTAGAGCGGTGAGTAATTCATAGAGAAGCTGGTTGGTAATATGCTTACATTGTATTTGAACTTATTTCAACAAGCCATTTTGAATACTGACTGTGACCATGCCCCTTATTTCAGGGCCATAAACATAGTTTCCCTATGTAAAATGCAAGTTCCTCAACTTGTTCTTATCTTCCAGAAAAGGGCAAGGGAGTGGGTAAGTGGGGATAGGGAAGCAGGTGGAATTTAGAAGAAATTATCCAACTCTGCAAGTTAAAGCCATGTGACTTTGGCACAATAAAGATGAAGTCCAGTGAGACTGGCTAGAGAGCTGGACATGGAAGTATATGTACACAATAATTCAATATGGATTATGTAAGCATTGCAAAGGGAAGGCAAGAATTACTCAATCGATGGTTTTGTCTGTCTGCAAAGATTGAAATTAGGGAAAAAAGCA
The DNA here is from genome assembly GCF_043159975.1 of Macaca nemestrina. NCBI lineage: Eukaryota > Metazoa > Chordata > Mammalia > Primates > Cercopithecidae > Macaca > Macaca nemestrina. The sequence continues at coordinate 116,882,354 of NC_092127.1, read as the reverse complement.
CTTTAGATTCCTACTTTAACTATATTCTGAAATGAGTTTAACCTGGCACTTGTTAATGGTTCCTTAACCATCTCTCTTTCCATCTTCCCCTGTTCAGGACCCCACTCACACCCCATACTGAGTGAGTCAGTCAGTGCTAGGATGCTTCATTACAAGTGAGTAATCACCACCGCCACCCAGCTGAGGATGACCTGGGAACTAACTCAGCTGAGTTCTAGAGTTGATGGGGAATGTGGGTAAAAGAAATTATAAGCTTATGAAACATAAACTTACGGGAAACCAAAAGAGGGTAATCACATTTATGATCTGCAAAGAAAGGAGGAGTTGGGGGAACCCTAAGCTACTCCATCACCCTAATTTCTAAGAGCACACCTGGCGTACGGTAGGTGCTAAACAAATGGTGGTGGACTCAGTGACATTTGTGTCTGTGCTTTCCTGGCTAGACCACGGTGCTGATGAGTTTGGGTGTGGCTCTTGTTGCCTGACCCTGGCCTGACCTGGGAGCTCCTTAAAGTGGCCTATAAAGAGTGTTCACATTCAAAGTCCTCCTGGGAGCATTTCTCTGATATTTCAAAATAGAATTCAGGAGCAAGAGGAGCAAAGCTGAGGCTTAATGCAGCATGTTAAAGACACAGGCAGAAGGACATGGCCAAAATCAACTCAGAGGCTTCCAAATGAGGGGATAGCTGCTGCCTCTGGCAAGAAACATTCCTTCCCTTCCCCCCTTTCCTCCAGGTAATGGCACAAAAGATATTCAAGCGAAAGAGGGGTGAGAACTGGGCATGAATCTTCCTTTCTCAAACTGGTTGGACAGGCATTCACCAGGCTTTGCTTCCTGCATCTACCCAGAAGACTTAGTCTCAGGCCAGTCTCTCCTTTGCCTGGGGTGTAAATCCAGGGTTTTTGGATCCCAGGTTGGAAGAGGTGGATGGGGAACACATGTGTGCCAAACGCCTGCAGCTCTGGTTGATCTTGGCTAGGGAGTGATTATTTGCTGATGGTGATGGGGAGAGGGGACCGGGAAGAAAGCTCACTTCTCATTCTTTAGTGATGTGTAAATGTATTGCCATTGGCTCTCATTAGGTAGCTCTAAGCCAGTGACGGAAAAATGTTTTCACTGGCAGGAAAACACATTTTACATCCACGTACATGCATATCTACTTTTTGGCAGATGCAGAAACTTTGTGGCTTAGACTCTCTTCCTATTTCTCTGTTTGTTGGATCCCACCAATGACTTAAGGCCTCACTCAGTGCCTGTCTCCTACAATAAGTTTTTCTTGACAACTCCAGTCCACACTGCTTTCTCCGTGAGCGTGGCTCTTGTTGCAATGATCATCTTCACCACAATCAGAGTAGATTTTCTGGAAAGGAGCTTAAGCTTTAGGACCTGCTAGTTATAAGAATGACTTCCAAGATCCCAGAAGCACCTTTCCATGGGTTCACATGGTCACATGCTTTTGGTAAAAATGTAAAAGTAAGATTTTAACTGTTTTAACTGTCATAAGCTAAGGATACTATTGACACTGATTGCCCTTGCATCACTTTTCCCTTGAGGAGTTGTGTGGGGATGGAGGGACCATCAGCATTTTGGGGAATCCAGCTAAGGAGAAGTTGAGTTGGAGATTTATTTGTTTTGGGTCGAGTGGAATCTATATATATGGTTCACACGTCCATGTAGAGTCAAGACATTGTTGGTTATTCTAGGGTATTCTAGGCTTCCAGGAACCCTCTTGCTCAGTGCATGCTCAGTGGCATCATGGGTCTTTTATGATTTAAATATTTCCTATGATGCCTGACACTAGAAGCATGTGGGAGTGAAGAAGCAAGAGTTGAAATGTGCAGAATGAGAAGCTAGTCTGTGGAATGTTCTTTCAATCATCAGCTGTACACAATTATGAGTGAAATGTTTGGTTCTCATAGATATCTAGTCAAGACAGAAATTATCTTCAGGAAAATACTCAGAAATGTGGTATATACAATTATAAAGTGCCATACTATCATACTTTTAAAGTAGGAATCAATGCAAAATAGAATTGATTAGAATTCTCGTGTTTGTAGAGCACAAAGCTGTAGCAATACTATAAACTGTGAAGTATCATTTTTATGTATGCCAAACTGCATTTTATGTCTACCAACATATTGAATCAGTCTTAGCATATCTGATATAACTTGTCCTGATGAAACCTGGTAACACCAGACAAAAAGACATTCAAATGCACTAAAATCGCAGCAAAGCACCCTAAGTGTTCCTGTCACAAAGCTCCCAAGCTTATTCATCCATAAGTTATTGTACACAGCATAGGGGGAATTCAATTAAACAATTATGTAGCTCTATCCAATATAATGGCATTTTAAAATGCATTTGAATTGCTTTGTCTTCTTTCCTTGAAAATGATATTACACAGTTGTTATGTGAAGAGATGATCATGTGAAAAGTATGCAGCCAAAGAATAGGAAAAAATATTGTAGAGGTTATGTCACTTTTCAGGATTTTGTTGTATTTGTGGTATTTATCACTTTTCAAAAATGTGTGGCAGGGCACGGTGGCTCACGCCTGTAATCTCAGCCCTTATGGAGGCGGAGGTGGGTGTATCGCTTCAGCTCAGGAGTTTGAGACCAGCCTGGGCAACATGGCAAAACCCCGCCTCTACAAAAAATACAAAAATCAGCCAGTTGCAGTAGTGGGCACCTGTCGTCCCAGCTACTTGGGAGGCTAAGGTGGGAAGATCACTTGAGCCTGGGAAGTGGAGGTTGCAGTGAGCCATGATAGTGCCACTGTGCTCCAGCCTGGGTGACAGAGTGAGATCCTTTCTCAAAAAAAAAAAAAAAAAAGGAGCAAAAATGTGTAATTTGATATGATTTCATATATCAATATAAATAAACTTTCACTCTTTTTTTGAGATAGGGTCTCCCCTTGTAGCCCAGGCTGGAAAGCAGTGTTGCGATCATAGCCCACTGTAGCCTCCAACACCTGGGCTCAAGTGATCCTCCCATCTCAGCCTCCCAGCTAGCTAGACTATCCCACACCCAGCTAATTTTTCTAACTTTTTTGAAGAGATGGGGTATCACTATGTTGCACGGCTGGTCTTAAACTCCTGAGCTCAAGTAAGCTTCCTGAATCGGCCTCCCAAAGTGCTGGGATTACAGGTGTGAACCACTGCACCTGGCCATAAATATTTGCTTTTATATGTAATTTTGTACTTCTATTTTGAATTCTTATCCTTAGAGTCTCCTTCCTCCATAAACAACCTTCAAAACCCACCATTCCTGAATTAGCCTTTGACCACAGTTGTGTAGTATTTTATGCTCTGATATTATTCTTATGAAAAATATTGAATTTTAAAGCATGATAGTTTATGCCTGGGGACAGAATTTTCAACAATACAGAGCTTTGTGTGGAAAGTAAATAGTGTAGTCTCCAAGCAGGACTGACTCCCCGGGGGTCACCACTGTTGGTCTGATGTCATTCTATTCTCCTTTTTCTTGAGTCAGTTCATTGTGATTAAGTGTGACTTTGGAGCGAGCTACCTGAGTTGACTTCTGCCTCTGCCCCTGTGGCCTTGGGAAAACTACTAAATCTATTAGTGCCTCCTCTTAAAGGAAGGATGTTAATTGTCCTGATGAAAACCTTGTACTGTCTCGTGGGGGTGCTAGGAGGACAGTTTAGGGCTTAGAAGAGCATCCAACTTGCTGTACTCATTTTATGTTAGTTTCATTTGGAAAATGCATACATTAGCATTTCTTTGCGGATACTTCATGTGCCTAAGTATACTGGTCCTCCTCTCTCAAGACTGTAAACTGGAGGTTTGGAACTAATGGAAAACATCTTGAACATCGCCACCTAATTCCTCAGAAATGTGTGGATGTGAGCGCCATCTAGCTGCATTATCGGTGGTTCTACTATGACCACCAGGCACCATTCAGCTAACGTGGCTGTTCTGGCTCAGCAGTTGTTGGATTTGTCAGGAACTGGAGGATGATAGTGGTGTGACCAGCATATCACGAGGCACTCAGGAGAAGTTAGCGATCCAGTGAAATGAAGAGTATCTCTGAAATGAGATGAGATGGAAGGCCATATCCACGGAACATAGAATAGTTTCAGATTTATACAAAACTGGAAGCAGCACAAAGCAAAAGCTGTCTCCGTGTCCCACTGTAAAGGCACTCAGGGCCAGGCGTGGTGTCTCACGTCTGTAATCCCAGTACTTTGGGAGGCCAAAGCAGGAGGATCACTTGAGGCCAGGAGTTTGAGACCGACCTGACCAACATAGTGAGACCCTGTCTCTACAAAAAAATAGAAAAATTAGCCAGGCACGGTTGGTGTGTGCCTGTAGTCCCAGCTACTTGGGAGGCTGAGGAAAGAGTATCACTTGAGCCCAGGAGTCTGAGGCTTCAGTGAGCTCTGGTTGTACCACTGCATTCCGGCCTGGGTGACAGAGCAAGACCCTGTCTCAAAAAAAAAAAAAAAAAAAAAAAAGAAAAGAAAAGAAAGAAAAAGAAGAAGAAGAAGAAGAAAAAAAGAGAGAAGAAAAAAAATCACTCAGAAGTGTCACTAAAATGTGGTTTTCGAGAAAGGCATGGTAAAAATGAGAAAAGGGAGTGGGTAGACATGAAACCTTTCCAAGATAACACAGCTCAACAGTTATGTACAGAAGCAGCTAAAACAGAATAAGTGTAGATGATCAAAGATCAAAGGATGAAGAGATTTTAGAAAGAAGATTGTTTGGTATATACCTTATCATCTTAAAAGACTTTCTCTAGGAAACAAATACTGCCAGATTTCAATTATAGACTGTGTAATGGAGTATACAATAGTTACTCAGTCGTCCCACAAATTCACAATCTGATATTCAGTGAAAAAAGACGATTCCTGATGAATATGAACCCAATTTTGTTTAAAAAACATACGTAAGTACACAAGACTAGAAAAAAGACTGGAAAGAAAAATAGTAAAATATAAACTGTGGCTATTCAGAGGAATGCAATTATGGGGGAAATTTTTGTCACTTGTGCTGTTATGTAGTCCCCCCTTGATTGATTGATTGATTGATTGATTGAGACAGGATCTTGCTCTGTCACCCAGGCTGGAGTGCAGTGGTGCAATCATTGTTCACTACAAGTTTGAACTCCTGGGAGCAAGCAATCCTCCTGCCTCAGCTTATTAAGGAACTGGGACTATAGGCCTGTGACACCACACTTGGCTAATTTTCAAATTTTTTATAGAGACCAGATCTCGCTCTGTTGCCCAGGCTGGTCTCAATCTCCTGGGCTCAAGTGATCCAACCTCTTGCCTCAGCCTCCCAAAGTGTTGGGATTACAGGTGTGAGCCACCATCCCTGACCAAACCCCTGAGATAATAAATATGCATTACTTCTGTAATTAGAAAAAAAAATGCCTATTTAAAAAGAATTAGATATTCACTTTTAATCAAATGTAGTTCTTATTTCTATAATACTTTTTTTTTTTTCATTATTTGGCCTACGGTTAAATTATAATTACAGAGTTTAAAAATAGCTTGCCTGATAAAGGTATTCATGTATCCACCAAAACTCAGCATGATGGTCCACACACGCTAGAATCAATTTCCAGTTGCCCGCCTGGCCCTTCAGCCTTGTTAGTAATGGCAAAGTAGCCCAGAGGACAGCAAGAAATAGCATGACATTCCTCCTTCTTGCCACCAACAACATCCCATGTGTCTGCTGGAGAGCAGGACAGCTTTCCACTGGCTGGCTGATGTCACAGTATTTTAGCCACTGAACTTCAGTGAAGGTGTGGTGAGCAGTGGCCTCATCCACCCTGATCTCATACTCCCCCATTGTCCAGCTGAACTACCTGTCCTCTGAGAGTCCAGATCCTCTGCCTGCTCTCTTTCCTGTTTCAAAATGACAGTTACCACCTGTTTCTTCTGTGTGTGACATGGGGGTCTAACTAAAATCTCTCCTTCCTAATAAATGTCACCACTCTGAAAAAAACTTTTTTAAACTTCTATTCACGAGAGGATACCATAAAGAAGATTGAAAGATATTGAAGTTGGAGAAAAATATTTGCACTATACACAACAAAGCCTCCCAAAGTGCTGGGATTACAGGGTGAGCCACCATGCCCAGCTGGTAATTTAAACTCTTAACAGTAGATATTGCAGAGGATGAGAGACAATACCAGGCAGTAATATTTTCTGTTTTATACACTTCTGTGTTATTCAAATTTTTCACAAGTGTGTGCTGGTGTAACCAGGGGAGGAAGAAAACACTTTTACATTGATACATTGAGAGAGAACTCCAGCATTAGGCCCTGCAAAGCATTCCTATCAGCCTCCTTTCCCATCAAAATGTCCATCTAATTATAGCAAATGTCTTTAAGTGCCTTACTGAAGTTGATTTTCCTTTTCCTGGTCTGTTTCAGCTTGGACTGACTTGGATTAGAATCTGGCTTCATCAGTTTCAGTGGCTGGGAGAACCTGAAGATGATGGACTTCTCCCGGCTGTCACTCTCAAGGAGAAACACGATCCTGATTCCTACCTCACAACTGCCAAACACAAGTGTCTGCCACATTCTCTTTCCCTTCATCTCCCTCCTCTCTGGGGTAAAGCAAAGATCCAAGTCCCAGCTCCCATCCTCAAAGCCCTCATAGTCCAGTGTAATGGGCTGACCTGAGCAAGGACGGCGTGTGATGACCTTCATGGGATTTTCGAATGGAGATGGCTTCGAGCCGGGGGTCCTGGTGGTGCTGGGAAATTGCTGAAGAGTACTCAGTGGAGGCGCATGGGGTGGTGAGTTCTGAGAGGGGTGGTATGTCTAGATAGGTGGGACCATGGTAAGGCCAAGGCAAGCAGGGACGTGGTTGTGACCCGTTTTGCCACCCCTCACCTATGCCGCGGGCCTCAGGGGTTCCCTGCTTGGCCTGGACCTTGGTCTCATCTCAGGGGATGGGGAATCAGCAAAGGCTGTCCTCGCTGTCCTCACCACCCACGAAGGCATGTAATTATCATGTTTTCCTTTCCCATTGATTCCTTTTTGTCGTGACTTTCTGTACCAAACTCAGGTACCTTAGTTTGTGTTTTTCAAGCTGATTGTTGGTTAATTTATTCAGTTGGTGTTTCTTAGAAAAGGCCTATTGGAGACTTATAAAAACCAGCACGCCTCTAAAATAACAAATGAACTTCTAGTCAATGCCTAACGACCTCCAGTGCGTGTTCCTAACACTGGGTCTTGGACAAACCAGGTAACTGCTCTGCATCTCGTTTCCTCCTGTCTGATGATAGTGACGGTGACAGTGGTTGTCTCAACCAAGCTCCCTGCAGACAGAGCCTGAGATGGGAATTGAGTGAGGTGCCCTCAGGGGTCGGGAAGTGAGGCAGCAGGACAGGGAAGGGCGAAGGGATGCTGGGTTGGAGACTAGCTTCAGCCTGCTGCAACGAGGACCTTGGGAACACAACTCGCCCTAAGAAGTTGGTGCTACTTTAAGGCAGCCTTTTGTACTCCAGGTCATCAAGTCCATACAGGGGGCCAGTCTTTTGTACCCCAGGTCATCAATTTGATGCAGGGAGGGCAGCCTTTTGTACCATGGGTCATCAGGCATTGACCATGAGCTGCATAGAGTAACCCTTTAGGTGAGGCTGCTTCCTTTGACTGAGAGTAATTCTCCAAAGAAAGGGTGCAGGGAGAGCCATCAGCAGCCAACCCTCACAGCAGTGGGGATGGGGACAGAGGTGGGGTGAGTCAGATGTATCTCTGGACATGTGCACACTGGGTAATAGACGCTGATATTTACTGAGTGCTTACTATTTGACAGGTACTTGTCTAAGTAGTTTCCCTACACTAACAGTTTATGCTCATGCCACCCTATATAGTAGATATATCCTTCTACTATTAGCTGCATTTTACAGATGAAGAAATGGAGGCACACAGAGGTTAAGTAACTTGCCCAAGGCCACACAGCAAGTGAAGGGGAGAACCAGGTTGGGAAAAATGATCTCTAAGTAACTTTTGTTAGGAATTTCAGACTGGTGTCATTTATTTAGTCAGTTATCAATTCATTCCACATTTATTGAGAGCCTCTCATGTCCTAGAAATGACACAGTTAAATCAAGCATGTCTCCAGCCTTCCAGGAGCTCAAACTCTACTGGGAGAAGCACTGTGTGCACTGCTTAATACTGGACTGTGTCCTGAGCACTCGGAGAGGGAAGCGCAAAAGTGTGCTACCTCTGCCCCGGGGCATTCGGAGAGATGGCTGGGAGAAGATAAGGCTGCAGTTTGGTCTGGAAGGATATGCAGATATCAAGGGTTAAAGGGTGAGAAGGACATTTCTGTCAGAGGGAATGGGGCACGGTGGGACAAGGACACTGAAAGATGGAGGCGTGGGGCAGGGTGGAGGGAATGAGACTGCTTAGAGACAGTCTGGGATGGCTGCAGACCGTGAGAGGCTTGTGGGGTTCGGCCAGTGTAGGGAGACCCAGGTTCTCAGTCAGTCCAAGTTCAGTCTCCACCTGCAACGGACTGGCTCAGTGGAGGTGACAAAGGATGATGGCTGTCTCAGTCCCCCAGCCCCCACTCAAGTGGAAAAGCACCAGCAGAGCTGCTGCCTGCCTGCCCTCCATTCAGCCTGACTCTGACTCCCTCTGAGCCACAGGCAGACTCTGACTCCCTCCTGAGCAAGGCCCCCACGCAGGGAGGGGTTATATTCCGGAGCAGCACAGAGGGACCTCTGCAATTGACTCAATAAGAAAACAGAATTTTAGAATAAAAAAAGGAGAGGTTTTTTTTTGTTTTGTTTTTTGTTTTTTTTGACACAAAAACAAGGAGTACAATTCATTGCTCTTATCTTTCTACCCTATCCTGTTAAAATCCAAGTGGGATCCTCTGCAAGTCTAGTGCACACTCCTACCTTTATCAAAACCCACCTTTATGATACCAGTTATCCTGCTGCTAGATAACTGCTGATGGAGGTGGGAGTGGTCGCTAAACCAGATGAAGTTCCCAGTTCTCTTCCCAGGTGACTGTCTGGGTATAGTCGTGATTCAACTGTTAATGATGTAACCAGAGCCCAGGGGAAACATTGCCAAGAACTAGGACACCTTTTGCAAAAGTTAAAAAAAAAAAAAAAAAGAGGGTGAGAGATAAAAGACTACAAATTAGGTACAGTGTGCACTGCTCAGGTGATGGGTGCACCAAAATCTCCTCAGAAATCACCACAAAAAAACTTATCTATGTAACCAAACACTGCCTGTTCCCCAAAAACTGTGGAAATAAAAATTTAAAAAAAGATTTCTTGTAATAGTTTGTCTCCTTAGGATAAATATGTTAGAAGTATAGTAATTAAAAAAGAAAAGAAAAGAAATGAAATGATAACCAAAAGAAAAAAAAAGGAAAGTTCAAAACAATCAAATTTTCCTAAAATGGCCTAGCATCAGGAGGGATATTCCTCTAACTCACGATTGCATTTCCAGTGCCTTGCAGAATGCCTGGCAAATAGTAGGTGTCTAATAAATATTTGTTTTTTGCTTATTTTGAAAACATGAACTTTCGTTTTTTCCTCTGTCTCTTTCTTTCTGAAGGTTATATGCAGACTTTGAATGAATCCCAGCATCTCAAGATCACTTAAGATTTCAGGTCTAACCTAACCCTAAGTCACACTAGTTCCTATTTCTCAAGTGCCTCTGATGTGCCAGGCACTGTACTAAACATTTTAATAATAATAAAATTATAGCTAACACTCACATAGCTAACTTTTATGTAAAGTACCACTGTAAGTGCTTTGCATATAATGGCGTATTTAATTCTCCACATGAACTCTAGGAAGTAGGTATTACCATCTGTATTTTACCAAAGAGAAATATGAGGCTCTGCAGGTTGTGTGACTTGCCCAGAGTGACTTAACCCAGGACTTTAACCCATCATGCCACAGCTGCAGAGCTGAAGAAAAATGTTCAGGCCTGTCCTGAACCCATCTCAGTCCCTGGAGGCAGAGTCCCAAGGGTTCCTGGAGCATAGCTTTGTACCTGACTTCCTTGCCACCTTCCTGGCTGACATGGATGTAGGAATACTTGGCTATCCTGGTGCCATTGGAATGAATAGTCTGGGCCAGGAAGGCAGAATTGCACCTTTAATCATTTCCTAGGATGTCCTGTCTAAAAGCTTCCAGCCTGTTTGTGTTTCCTTGTGGGGGGTGGCAGCTGAAAAACTTCTCTGGATTTCTGGGAGCAGCTAAGCCTAATGGAAGAGGGGTAGGAGCAAAAGCTGTGTCTCTGAAGCACTTGGCTTGCCTTAGTGCTGTGCCCTTTGTGGTCCCATAGTGGATTCTCTGTAGATTTGAACAACCTTTGGGAGAAGCGAAGGCTTTCTGAGAGGTCAGTGGGCAGCCTGTGCTCAACTGGACTTAATTTCTGGGAGTTTGTTTAAATTATCTCTCTTTTCCTCTCTATATATTCTGATATGTACAGACTCTAAGGATCCAAGCAGGTACCAATATTCCCCCAGCACGGGTAGACACGGAGTTCACGAGAAATGTTTATGGATTGACCCCAGTCTTGTGTTTCCATTGACTGGCTTTCTTTTTACTTTAGGCCATTAAAAATTAGTTTTAACTTTAAACATTTTTTTTGTTTTTGAGACAGGGTCTCACTCTGTCACCAGGCTGGGGTGCAGTGGAATGATCTCAGCTCACTGCAACCTCCACCTCCTGGGTTCAAGCGATTCTCCTGCCTCAGCCTCCCGAGTAGCTGGGACTACAGGCATGCACCACCATGCCCAGCTAATTTTTGTACTTTTAGTAGAGATAGGGTTTCACCATGTTGGCCAGGATGGTCTCTATCTCTTGACCTCATGATCTGCCTGCCTCGGCCTCCCTAAGTGCTGGGATTACAGTCGTGAGCCATCACACCCAGCCTAAACTTTTCTGTATTTTAGTGTGTGTGTTTTCTTTTTGAGACGGAGTCTCACTTTGTCTCCCAGGCTGGAGTGCAGTGGCACTATCTTGACTCACTGCGACCTCCACCCCCCAGGTTCAAGCAATTCTCCTGCCTCAGCCTCCCAAGTAGCTGGGATTACAGGCATGCACCACCACGCCCAGCTAATTTGTATTTTTAGTAGAGACAGGGTTTCACCATGTTGGCCAGGCTGGTCACGAACTCCTGACCTGAAGTAATCTGCCCATCTTGGCCTCCCAAAGTGCTGGGATTACAGGTGTGAGCCACCACGCCCAGCCTATTTTAGTGTTTTAGCAAAATCTTTTGAACACTATCAAATAAACTACCTATTGGTACTTAACTGTATTTGCATGAAACTTTACAAGGTTCCAGTGAAGCTGATATGGACGTTGGGCGTTTGGAGGTCTCTCAATAAACATTTGTCGATTAAATGAATAAGTAGATATTGTAATGAGTTAGCTGAACCATCATGTTGGAGAAGGGGAACATGAGTCAAATATCATTGAATTAAACTATTTTTCTTTCTTTTTTTTTTTTTTGGAGACGGATGCTCACTCTGTCACCCAGACTGGAGTGCAATGGCACGCAATTCTCCTGCCTCAGTCTCCCAAGTAGCTGGAATTATAGGCGTGCACCACCACGCCCAGCTAATTTTTGTATTTTTAGTAGAGACAGAGTTTCACCATGTTGGTCAGGCTGGTCTCAAACTCCTGACCTCAGGTGATCTGCCCACCTCAGCCTCCCAAAGTGTTGGGATTATAGGCGTGAGTCACTGCGCCTGGCTAAACTCTTTTTCTTTAATAGTGACAGTTAGAGATTAAATGTTAAAAAAAGGGATGAGTGAAAGGGACAAATTAGGCAAACTCTTCGATTTGGGGCCTGAGAAACTTTGAGTCATGGTGACTTGTATTGAGAAAACAAAAACTTGAGTAAGAATGGATTTGGGGCACAGAAATCACGAGTTCTGTTTTCAGGGTTTCTCAGTCTAAGCTCTATCGACATTTTGGGCCAGATAATTCTTTGGGAGACTGTCCTGTGCACTGCAGGATGTGCAGCAGCTTCCCTGGTCTCTACCCATTAGATGCCTGTAGCACACTTCCCCCCTACCCCCAGGTGGCTCCAAACATATCTCCAGACATGGCTGAATGTCCTTGGTGGCGCCAAACTCTCCAGGTTGACAACCAGGTGAAGACCCTGTGAGATCGCCAATGGGGAGAGAGAGAGTAGGGGTGGGGGTGGGGAAAGGGAGTGTCCAGTATGCAGGAGAGAGGCCTGAGGGAGACACAAATTGCAGCAGATGAACATCATAGTTGATATCAAGAGCTTTCTGGCAAATAGTAAAATTCTGAAATGCATTGCTTTTGGTCTCAGAAGTTATAGGGACAAGGACCAAGAGCTAGTTGGATACCCTGTGAACTGAAGGGAGCCAGATGGACCTGGCCAGGAGCCCTGGTTCAGACACTTAGCATCACTTAACAACTCTGGGTCCATTTCCTCATCTGTCAAATGTGGCTAATAGCATCTGCCTCCTGGAGCTGATAAGATTAGAGATATGCATAGAGATTAGAGATATGTATATAAGCTATTGAGACTGGTGCCTGCCATGAAGCAGGGCACTAGAAAATATTAGTAATTGCTGCTACTATTCCTAATATCATGCTTTACGTTGACACTTTCCTGCTGGGAGCTCAGGAAGTAACAGTAGGCCACCTAGAAAGCCTTTTTGGGTCTATCATCCTAACTGAAATCTATGCAAGCCTTCCTGTGGTAGTATTTGAACAAAAAATGCAATTGTCTAGAAAGCAATTGACATTTAAACTGTCACAGAAACAGTCAGAATAATACTGTAGATATTTTTATATTTCAGCCCAAATGTATTCAGAGTGGTATCCGATTCCTGGCAGGGAACACTCAATATGTATTTAACAGCTGAAAGAAAGGATCCACCTAGGCAGATATTTTACTTCTTCAGGGGGGAAAAGCAACCTTTCTGTATAAAAATGCTTCAGTTATTATTTTTTATATATTTAAAACAATGAAAATGTCATGGAGCAGCCCTTGGTTGGCTGTGTCCCAGACCAGCCACTGTTTCATGTGCATCGTGTCCATACAGCCTTCAGAACGACCAGTTGAGGCCAGGTGTGGTGGCTCATGCCTGTAATCCCAGCATTTTGGGAGGCCAAGGTGGGCGGATCACTTGAGGTCAGGAGTTAGAGACAAGCCTGGCCAACGTGGTGAAACCCCGTCTCTACTAAAAAATACAAAGCCGGGTGTGGTGACATGTACCTTTAATCCCATTTACTTGGGAGGCTGACGCAGGAGAATCGCTTGAACCCAGGAGTCAGAGGTTGCAGTGAGCCAAGATTGCAGCACTGCACTCCAGCCTGGGCAACATAGCAAGTCTCCGTCTCAAAAACAAAACAAAACAAAAAACCAGTTGAGTGCGTAGTTGTTTTATTCTCTTTTCACCAAGGAGGAAAATGAGGCACAGAGAGGCTGGGTACTTGCCCAAAGTCACACAGCTAAGTGGCAGAGTAGGAATTTGAACCTAAACATTCTGCCCCTAAAGCCTGAACTTTTAACCACTGCACTGTATGTAGCTCACAGGAAGATTGAAGGGAAAACTTCTGGAGACACTAACAACATCCAGACAGGCACTTCCCCATTTATTATTCACTTGTCTGCATTCCCCATCTTATTTTCTTTCACACACATCTGTTGGTATTCCCTTTAATTTCAATTCTTTTTATCTTTTTTTTTCAAGAAATATTTTACCGTTATATTTTAATACTATATATAAAACATCAGGCATAAGAGAGCCCTTCAAAAGAAAAAGCAGAGCATGCCTGAAGAAAATGCTTCTACAGTGGTCTTTATCTCATACAGCTGAATATAATTTTCCCCCAGATGTTACTCTAGTCACTTATTAAATTAATCTTTCTGTTTTAATACCTATAGAAACTGCACCAAGATCTGAGCTGTTCAAAGGGACCTGCAAACCAGGTAGCTGATACATTTGTCAACATTCCCTTTGACCTGTTTGATCTTCATTCACAACCACACTAATTGAGCTGATTGAGGGCAATGTCATTGGGTCTTTTGCTTATTCAAATTTTCCAGCCTTCTCTTTCTGGATGTGAATGAGGTTCAGAAGAATGGGTGGGAGAGGCCCAACTGACTCACCCAGAAATTCCGGGTTGGCCCTTTCCCGGGGCAAGCAGTGAGGACAGCACCGAGTGGCTTCAATGAGTGTTTATCCCAGCTGCCGCCCACCCCAGCCAGGAAGGAAGTCCTTACCGTCTGGGCACAGTTGCTTTGGACTACTTGGAGGGTGGAAGGAGGCACTCTGCTTCCTTGAAAGCCCTTTAACAACGTTGTGGACCAAAGCTTCATGATTTTTCAAGAGGAAAAGTCCTTGACAGGTTCCCAGGACTCAAATCTTCTATTCCTCAGAGACCTATCACTGGCGGTGGGGGGCTCAGCCCCCTGGAGCCAGTTCTCCTCCCTATGCTAAGGTGGCCAAAGTCTCCCAAATAGAACAGAGGTGCTAATAAGCTTTGGGGAAGAAACAAACAGAAGAAGACCAAAAAGTGCAGAAACTGTCGAAGTGGATATTTTAGAAGCCTCCCACTGGAACTCGTCTCCTGTGTTCACTCGGAGCTGTGAAACTTTTAAAATGTTGGAATCATTAGCCCTGTTATTGTGTTAGTCTGCCACATTCACTTGCATCTTTCCATTTCTATCCACCCAGCAGCCATCCCGCCTCTCCCAGCAAGCTGAATTACACCACATTCAAATCTTCTGCGATGAAATTCCCTAAAATATGCTCTTCTTTCAAAATATGTTTACATTCAAGTCACTCAAGTGCTGCATTGCTGAGTCAAAGACTTTAGACATTTTAAAGAAGGATAGAGAAATAGGAGATTAAGACCTGTGTTCTAGTGTTCTGTAGTATTCTAACTCTTTATTCTCCTATCCCAGTCCCCAATCTCACTCCTTATCTATGGTCTTTGGCTGTTCTTTTTTTTTTTTTTTTTTTTTTTTTGAGTTTTGTGCTTGTTGCCTAGACTAGAGTGCAATGGCATGATCTTGGCTTACTGCAACCTCTGCCTCCTGGGTTCAAGTGATTGTTCTCCTCAGCCTCCCAAGTGGCTGGGATTACAGGACTGTGCCTCCATGCCTGGCTAAGTTTGTATCTTTAGTAGAGATGAAGTTTCACCATGTTGGTCAGGCTGGTCTCGAACTCCTGACCTCAGGTGATTCATCCACCTCGGCCCCCGAACGTGTTGGGATTATAGGTATGAGCCGTGATGCCCGACCGTCTTTGACTGTTCTTTGATATAAGGAGGCAAGAGCCTGGGTTGGTGGTGCATGCCTTTAGTCCTAGCTACTTGGGAGGCTGAGATGGGAGGATTGCTTGAGCCCAGACATTTGAAGCTGCAGTGAGTTGTGATGGTGCCACTGCACTCCATCTTGGATGAAAGAGCAAGATGTTGTCTCAAGAAAATAGAAAAAAGAAAGAAAGGAAGAAAAACGGAGTCAAGAGGAACAAAGATCAAGCCTGGGTAGCTCAGTCATACCATGTGAACAAAGTACCAGGGGCCACAAAGTTGAAACACTGAGTTTTGCTGATGCTAAGTTGGAACCCCAAAGAGACCTCAAAGCCTTTCCCCTTTGACCCTTCTTCTTCTCTCCTGAGCACCATCTGCAGACACCCTTGGTTCTCCTGAGGTCATGCCCAGCTCTGAGAGGATCAGTGGCTGCTGGCTCAGAAGGGCCAAGGCTTCGGAGCCACCCTGAACTTGGCTTCAAGTCTAGCACCTGTGGGACCTTGGCCAGGTCCTTTCCAGCTCTGGGCTCAGTTTTCTCATGGGAATAATGGTAGCAATATCTAACTTACAGGGTTTATGTAAGGATTACTTGACAAATGATGCATGTGCATTAAAAAAAAATTGAAATGAAATTCACATAGTATAAAATTAACCACTTTAAAGTGAACAATTAGGTGGTACTAAGTCCATTTGCAATGTTGTGCAATCACCATTTCTATTTTCCTCACTCCAAAATAAAAACCCATCAGTACTCATTAAGTAGCCACTCTCCACTCTTCCTCCCCGCCATCCTCGCAACCAGCAATCTGCATTCTGTCTCTGCAGATTTACTTACTCTGGACGTTTCCTGTAAGTAGAATCATATGACATTTGTCCTGTGTCTGGCTTCTTTCACTTGGCATGCTGTTTTGAGGCTCATCCATGTTGTAGTATGTATCATTACTTCATTCTGCTTTACTGGCTGAATGAATATTCCATTGTGTGTATGTACTACAGTTTGTTTACTCATTCATCTTTTGATGGGCATTTGGGTTGTTTTTACCTTTGGGCTGTTGTGAATAGTGCTGCTATGAATATTCAAGTGTGTGTGCCTTTCTTAAAGGCTGTAGTGCTTAATAAATATCAAAGAGGCAAGCCAAGATCCAGGGTCCTGTGCTGATGACTAGAAGAGTCCTTGCCTCTGCAGGATCCCACACAAAGGTTACTCACAGCTTTATTTATGGCAAGGCTTTTCAAATCTGTGCTAATCTAAGATCTAATCCCCACACACTGACACATCATGAGTGGGTGTGAGTAAGAGAAACATGCTGGGTCTTGCTCACCTATACTTGTTTGGCTGGATGACCTACCCAGGTCCATGCAAGGTTAGTTTTTTGAAGGTGCTAGAAAAATTATAACGTCACTAAGCCTCACTGAGCCTCAGAATTTCATTAAGCCTCAGTTTTCTCAACTGTGAAATGGAGAGATAGGAGGAGTGACCAACTGTCTTAGTTTACCTGGGAAATGAATCATCAAGACAGCAAAGAACTTCAGACATGAATTTCCTCTTTCTTACTTCCTATTAAAAACAAATCAATATTTGAACCATGGTTTTCATATGAAAGAAAGATAACATAATGCATTTCAATTAATTTAACATATTTATTGAGCACCTACTACATGCTAGGCACCATTCTCGGCTGTGGGAATACAGCAGCGAACAAAGCAAACAAAAATCCCTGCCTTCCTGAAGTTTATATTCAAGTGGGAGGAAGCAGAGATTTTGTAACTAGAAAGGTGTGAGTGAATTACAATGTGGTAAATACTTTGAAGAAAAATAAACCCAGTGAGAGAGACAGGGGATATTAGAGAGAGGAAGGGTAGAGTTTTGCTGTTTTTTCAAAGAGTGATGTGGCCAGGTGGTTTTCTTGAGAAGGTGACATTTAGACAAAGATTGAAGGAGGTGATGGGAGAGCCAGGTGGGTATCTGGGTATCTGGAAGATGCAAAGGCCCTGCTGAGATAGCAAGGGACACACCCCAGAGCAGGGACCACCAGAGAGCAAGGAGTCCCATGGGCAGTGGGCAGAGAGGCAGTGGGGACCGTACTGTGTAGGGTCACACAGCCAGAGAGAAGGACTTGCTTGGGCTATTAACTGGAGAGAGCTGGGAGACCCAGGTAGGTGTGGCAAAGGCCTCTAGAAGTTCTCCAGCTCCTTGGAAGGAAAGTCAATATCCTCACAATGGCTACCCACAACTTCCATTACATAGAAATCCGAACTCTTGACCCAAACTCCACTTCAAAAACACCCCTGCATTCCCATCTTCTTCATTCTGGGAAATGGGATCACTGACCACCCAGCTGTTCAGGCCAGATGCTTGGCTTAGATTTTGATTCTTCTCATAAATTGTTCATTTAATCAACAAGTTTTACAAACCCGGCCTCCCCAGTGGATTCCAAATCTGACTGCTTCTCTGTTCTTTGCTCAAGCAGGTTAAGTGACTCAGCCAGCAACACACAATGAGTGAGGCGCAGTCCTGGAACTTGAAACCAGGCCTTCTGATCCCATGCCGGAGAGAGAACCATCTATCCCATGGACAGTAGCTCAGTTCAGCAACAGGAAGACATGGCTGTTGAAACATTCCAGTGTCCACTGAGCACCAACTGTGTGACAAGACTCGCTGGGGGACTTTGGTTAGATGTATTGTTTCTCTGGACCTGGAGCTTCTGGGGAAGGCCAGTCTCATGCCCAAGTCTTGGTGAGACAGCAGGTTCCACCCCTCCTGGGACCGGAGCAGCAATCAAACAAGGCATGAAACTGGCTCTGCTGGGGCTGCATGGGCAGGAGGCAGGAGCTGAAGTTTTTTAACTGTTGGGCTTGTTCATGTAATTCAATCATTTATCGGACATTTCCTGAACTCCTGCCATGTGCCAGGCCCTGGAGATATAGCAGTGAACAACAGTAAAAGTTCTCTGCCTTCGTGAAACTTACATTCTAATGGGAGGAGAAAGGGTAAAATCAATATATATTATAAGTAGTATAGTATGCTAAATGGTGATGAGTGCTGTGGAGATTATGAAGCAGGGGTGGGGAATATGGCCATATTTCCCAGGGGGAGAGGTGTTGCAATTTGAAATATGGAGGTAGATGAAAACCTCACTTGAAGATGGTATTCAAACAGAGAAGGAAATGAGGTGATAGGGAGCAAGACAGAGACTGTCTATGGGATGAGGCTTCCAGACAGAGGGGATGATAAAGTGCAAAGGAACCCAGGCAGAAGCATGCATGGGCTGTTCAAAGAACTCAATTGCAGCTGGATCAGAGAGGGTGAGGAGAAGAGTAAGAAGAGATGAAGTGAGAGAGGAAGCGGCCAGGCAGCCTAGCATTGCGAAGATCTGTTCACTGCACTGTGATGCCTGAGCTCACCAAGCTTTGTGCCTTGATGCAGGATTGTGTCTGCCTGGAGGAAGAAACATGTTTTTGGGCTAACAACAAGCTCTGTCTCTCTCGCTCTCACTCTCTCTTTGAGACCATCTAGCTCCATTGCCCACGCTGGAGTGTCGTGGCACAATCTCAGCTCACTGCAACCTCCACCTCCTGGACTCAATCAGTCCTCCCACTTCAGCCTCCAGAGCAGCTGGACTATAGGCACACACCACCATGCCTGGCTAATTTTTTTTTTTTTTTTTGTATTTTTTTGTAGAGCTGGGGTTTCACCATGTTGTCCAGGCTGATCTTGAACTCTTGGGCTCAAGTTATTTGCCTGTCTCAGCCTCCCAAATTGCTGGGATTACAGGCATCAGCCATTGCACCTGGCCAATCTCTCTTTTTAATACCAATGGACTATTCTGCAAGAAAAAGATGTCCACTGGGAGACTTGAGGCAGAGGAATGGCATATCTGATTTACTTATTCTTTGGATACTGTGTTAAGATTAGACAATAGAGGGCAAAGTTGAAATCAGAGAGACAAAGTAGAAGTTTTTGCATAAGACGGTGACTTGGCTACTTGATGACATTAGTAGCTTGATAGCATTTCCAATCTAGAGGTTGACAGCTTGGTCCAGTGCTTAATGGCTGCAAACCTGGCTTAGACTTTTCTGGAAGCCTGTTGTAACAGATGGCAGCCCCTTTCAGAAGCACAATCTAGGTGGGCTTGGCCTATGTGGGCACCCCCTTCCCCTGTCCGTGGAGAAGAACATGTCTTTGCCCTATTATAACATTGTAAGTCACCACTTACTCAACACCCGCTATGTAGCAAGCTCAGTGCCAAGCATTTTGCATACCATTTTCTTGACATCTCGCCCACGTGCATGAGGAATATCATAAGGAAGCTGAGAAAGAGCTCAGGAAGTTGTGTGAGACTGTACCATTGGTAAATGGCAGGGCTGTGAGGCAAAAATCACATTATTCTTACCAAGACCTGTCTCTTCACTGCCTTGCTGTGTTAGATTGGTATAAAAGTAATTGCAGCCATTAAAAGCAATGGCATAAAAAATATACATTGCCTGGGTCTTCTCAGCTCTGTTCTGGGCTGTTAGTCAAATTACAAAGAGCTAACCTCCCCTCTGTTTGATATGAATCTCTCCCAGGCCTTTGCTCTCTTGTCTTCTAGATAAGTTAGCCAGACAGGCAGCTGACTAAGAAGCTATCCTATTTTTAAAGAGAAGAACATTTCATAATTTCCTTTGGTAACTCAGTTACGTCTAGTAAACAATGACTTAACTAACTACACTGTCACCCAGGGGGGTGGGACTGTGTCTTTGCATCTAGTACCTAGGAGGACGCTGACTCAATTAGTATTTGCTAAACAGATAAATGGAAGTAATGAGGTTATCAGAGAATCTGATCCAAGATGAGGGAGACCCACCGAATGGACTAGCTGAGGAATGAGAGAGTAAGCAGTCAACCTTAGATTGATCCCAATACACAACTTTGTTTGTTTGGTTTTTTCCCACAATGTAACCTTTAATCTTTTGAGGGGAGGAAGAACGAAGGGAGAGGAATGGCAAGACACAGGTAGCTCTGATGAAGAAATTCTCTATAAAAGAGGGAATGAAAGAGACTTTCATTTTGCTTTCTTTTAATCAAATTTTGTGTGATCCTGGTTATCAAGAGAGTTCTTAGTTTAAGCTTTAGCACTGTCATTTATTTTTGTTTTTGAACTCTTACTTTAGGTTCAGGGATACCTGTGCAGGCTTGTTACATAGGTAAGCCTGTGTCACGGGGGTTTGGTGCACAGATTATTTCATCACCAAGGTACTGAGCCTAGTACCCAACAGTTATTTTTTCTGATCCTCTCCCTCCTCCCATCCTCCACCCTCAAGTAGGCCCCAGTGTCTGTTGTTCCCCTCTTTGTGCCCATGAGTTCTCATCATTTAGCTTCCACTTATAAGTAAGAACATGTGGTATTTGGTTTTCTGTTCCCATGTTACTTTGCTAAGGATGATGGTCTCCAGCCTCATCCATGTTTCTGCAAAGGACATGATATTGTTCTTTTTTGGTAGCTGCACAGTATTCCATGGTGTATATATACTACATTTTCTTTATCCAGTCTATCATTGATGGCCATTTAGGTTGATTCCAGGTCTTTGCTATTGTGAATAGTGCCACAATGAACATGTATGTTCATGTGTCTTTAGGGTAGAATGATTTATATTTTTGGGGGTATATACTCAGTCATGGGATTGTTGGTTTGATTGGTAGTTCTGTTTTTAGTTCTTTGAGGAATCACAACACTGCTTTCCAGAATAGCTGAACTAATTTACACTCGTACCAACAGTGTATAAGTATTCCCTTTTCTCTGAAACCTTGCTAGCATCTGTTATTTCTTGACTTTTAGTAATAGTCATTCTGACTGGTGTGAGATGGTATCTCATTGTGGTTTTGATACACATTTCTCTGATGATTAATGACATTGAGCATTTTTTCATATAGCACTGTCATTTAAGGCATGTGACTTGGAGGCAGTTGTCTCAACTTTTGAGGCTCAGTTTTCTCATTGGAAGAGTGTGGGCTACAATGCACTTGAAAGTACTTGCTGTGTGTCAGGCACTGTTCTAGGAGCTTTCACAGATATATTATTTAAGCTCTGCAGTAACTCACATGAGATAGATGCTCTTATTATCCCCATTTTGCAGAGGAGGCAACTGAGGCACAGAGAGAATGAGTAACTGTCCAGATACACAGCTAGTGAGTCATAGTGCTCCAGTTCGAACCCACTCAGTCTGTGCTCTTAACTACCTCATTATTTTCCCATAGACTTATTGTACAGATCAAAGAAAATACTGTTCACAAAAGTATTAGGTTGGTGCAAAAGTAATTGTGTTTTTTGTCATTTAAAAGTAATGAATACTTAAAGTATAAGACTTTATAACCAAAGACCCAGAATGATGCCATGTAGCATGATTCTGTAAATGCTTAATAAGAAGTCATGATTATGAGGATTGTCTGACTCTTTCCCGGAGGCTGAGAGAATAAAGAGCCAAGAAGGATGTCTTCATCTTGTCCTGAAGTGGAGGAGAGAAGGACCCGGCACTGTGTGGAGTTTGGAACCTCCTTGATGTAGTGCCCTGGTTTGGGTCTGAAATGCTTGTCCTCCAGCTAAAGGGCAGGACCAGTATTCCTGAATGCCCCAATGTGTTATGGATAAAGAGAAACATCTCCAAGAGAGCAAAGCTCTGAATAAGAATTATGGTTGGGGGGCATGGTGCACCCCAGGGAAGGAGTCAAGGGGGAGACATTCATTTTGGGGCCAGAAGGGATTCCAGGAGGACCACCACAAGGAACTCTAGGCTCTTTGTTAAGCAACTACTTTGTGCCAAGACCTGTGCAAAGCAATTTCATATACATTACCTTTGGTAATACAGTAACTTTGGACAGAACATTCTATTATTTTCTTGTAGAGATGTGGAAATTGTGTCTCAGAGAAGGGAAGCAATGTATTCATGCTCATATACCTAATAAGGGGCACCTTTGGATTTAAACCTGATTCCAGGTCTTTTCAATATACCATACTGCCGCCTAATGTCCTATCTTCCTTCCGGTAACATTGCTTTCATTTCTCCCAAGAACGAAGTAGTAAGTCTGTCCAAAATGTTGGAATATACCTTACTTTTTAATTTTTATTTTTGTTTTGTGAGATGGATTCCTGCTCTGTCTACCAGACTGGGGTGCTGTGGTGGGATCTCAGCTCACTGCAACCTCTATCTCCCGGGTTCAAGTGATTCTCCTGCCTCAGCCTCCCAAATAGGTGGGACTACAGGCATATGCCACCATGCCTGGCTAATTTTTTGTATTTTTAGTAGAAACAAGGTTTCACCATGCTGGCCAGGCTGGTCTTGAACTTCTGACCTCATGACCCACCTGCCTTGGCCTCCCCAAAGTGCTGGGATTACAGGTGTGAGCTACTGTGCCCTGCCGTATTTTACTTTTTAAATGAAGGTTTGCCTAGAAAGCTGTTTTAATTGATTGTATATAAGCCAGGTCATGTTTTAAAAAATGTCTTCAGCGCCCTTTTAGTGGGATTCAATGATAAAGCATTTTCTATAGGAATTATCCATTTGTAAAGCAAATAAGAATTCTCTTTCTCTCCCTCTGGGACTAATTCAGGTTTCATGGCAATCCTTGCTTTTTTTTTTTTTTTTTTTTTTGAGACAGGGTCTCACTCTGTCACCCAGTCTGGAGTGCAGTGGTGCGATCTTGGCTCACTGCAACCTCTGCCTCCCAGGTTCAAGCGATTCTCCTGTTTCAGCCTCCCGAGTAGCTGGGACTACAGGTATGTGCTAACACACCCAGCTAATTTTTGTATTTTTACTGGAGATGGGATTTAATAATGCGGCCCAGGCTGGTCTCAAACTCCTGACCTCAAGTGATCCACCTGCCTCAGACTCCCAAAGTGCTGGGATCACAGCCATGAGCTACCACACCTGGCCCAATGCTTGTTTTTATTTTGGGCATTTAAAAGCCATTGTATATCAGTATCAAGACAAGTGGAAACCAAACAAGATCCAAGAAAACCACATTCCTAAACCAACAGCACAGCACCTGGAAGAGAGATGGCAAATGGTGTTAGACTGTGATTTGGGATGTCAAGATGGGCTTCCAGAATGATGGTCTTCAAGCATGATGGTCTTCAAGCATCAGCCAGGTATACCTTGATTTGGAATGTGACCTTCTTCTAACCTTTCTGTGAGCACCAGTCCTGGTTTTCAGCAATTCCTTGGACATCTCCCCATCTATATTTTGTAGAAGTATCCAAGTCAACACACTCAAGGCCGAACTCCTGAGTTTCTTACCCCACCCAGCATCTCAGCCTTCCCTTTGTGCTTTTATGAATGACTTTTTCAGTCTCCCCTCGCTCTACCTTTGCTTTTCAAGATTCACTTTGTTGACAAAACACTTTGAAACACTGTGCATCTTACACTTGTACCTGTCTTTCCTTTTGGGTTGTGTCTACCACAAAACTTCGTTACATCTGTTTAAGCATTAACAGCGCCTTCCCTGGCCTCCTCATTTCTGCTTTCCCCTTGAATTTGCTCCACATCTTCGTGGCAGACCAATTTTCCTAAAATTAACTCCCATCATGTTCCTGCTTGCCACAAAAACCTCTGATGCTTTCCTATTGTTGCCTTGGGAATCAAGTCCACTGGTCTGATGTTGAAGCTCTCTGCAGACTTTCACTGGCATTTCCAGTCTTTTATTTCTTCTCTTCCCTTTGCGAGTGTAAGCACGCAAAGCTCACTGGGCCCACACTCTCCTACCTCTTTGCCTTTGTTCAGCTTCACCATCTCGCTGCCTCTGAAAACCCACCTTTTTTTTTTTTTTTTTTTTTTTTTTTGAGACAGAGTTTTGCTCTTGTTGCCCAGGCTGGAGTGCAATGGCACAGTCTTGGCTCACCACAACCTCCGCCTCCTGGGTTTAAGGGATTCTCTTGCCTCAACCTCCTGAGTAGCTGGGATTACAGGCATGCGCCACTACACCCAACTAATTTTGTATTTTTAGTAGAGACGGGATTTCTCTATGCTGGTCAGCCTGGTCTCGAACTCCCGACCTCAGGTGACTCCCCCTAGAGCTCCCAAAGTGCTGGGATTACAGGCGTGAGCCACCGCACCCCACTAGAAACTCACCTATTCTATGAACCCAACTCCCCAGCTCACTCTTTCGTGAGGTTTCCCTCAGTTCTCCACTCCTGATGAATACAATCTCTTCTT
Organism: Macaca nemestrina; assembly: GCF_043159975.1. Lineage (NCBI taxonomy): Eukaryota > Metazoa > Chordata > Mammalia > Primates > Cercopithecidae > Macaca > Macaca nemestrina. Next base: position 116,857,908 of record NC_092127.1, on the reverse strand, counting down.
TCGCAATTTATAATTTTCTTCTAAGCCAACCTCAATCGTGCCTTGTATTTTGGTTGTTGATGTATTACGGTTACTGACAAGGTTCTGCTTTGTCTGATTCTTATTTGATCCTTAGTTTATTAAAAGCTAGAACTGTGTCCTTTTCACTTTTGCATGTTTAACAACAGAGCCTTATATATCCCAGGAGCTCAAAAATATGTATAGGACAACGGGAATTACAAAGGAATTAAAGAGTCTTTCACTATTAAAAGATGACACTAGATATCTATAACTAAGAATAGATAGATACCTGGGAAAAATGTGTGCCTTTTGAGTGCTGAGGCTGCAATCCTTTATTGGGTACAATGACAAGTCCACATAAGCTTTTCCCAAAGAATGTGGGTCAAGTTTGACCCAATATGATGGCATCCAGGGAAGGGGATAAGACTCCCTTGCTAGGACCTACATTCTTTTTGTGTACAGGGCGTACATGGATTCTATTTTGAAATGACTAAAAATTCTCTAACTATCTCCAAGAGGGAAGTGTGTCTTCCCCTCTCCACATACTGATGATATCTGAGCACAAGGAGAAGCCACTGGCAAATGTAGAAAGCTGGTCCTCATCTGCAAAAATGAGTGCTTTGAACTAAATAAACCTTATAACCGGTTATAGTCTGAGATATATTACATATTCCATTATTTTCCTGGAGCGGTTTAGCCGATCATACTGAAAAACAAAAACTAAACCCAAAAACTCACCAATGGTTAAGCTTTTGTCTAGGGAAAAAAGTGACTTTTACAAACGCACTGCTTATTTTGTGGTGACTGCAGAGCCCAATATCTAATCTGCTTCCCCACTTCCTGTGTTATGAAATGCTGGACATAGTTTTCTCTTGGCTCAGTTGCAATTTGATAAAGCGCGAAGAGCTGAGATGAAAGACATAGTGAACACTGCCCTCTTTTGTCCACCCTGGGTTTCTGCCACTTCTCTTCCGTAAGAGTGTATCAGGCAGACAAGAGTTAAAGTCGTGCTAGTTAAGTAAACCTTGGTGTGTAATTCCATTTCAGTTGTTCTCTGCATGACTCCCGGGTTTCAGCAGTGTGGAACATCTTTATTTTGGTGTCATAAACATTTCAGCTTACCCAAGCCTGCCACTTTGCGCCAGAAACCATTTAATGATGGTTGTTCGGTGCTGACCCCAAAAAAGTGGGTGTAAAACAGAAAAGAGGCTCTATTGTCTGAGGTTTTCCTGCTCCATTTGGATTACCAGGGAGTTAAAGATAAAACCCCAGGCAGAAAACTACATGTCAGCAGTAAGGGGAACAAGATTACCTCTCACTTTTACTCATTTAGAAGAGAAGGCTTTTTGTCTTAGTACTTTGAGAAATTCTTCTTAAATAATCTGGTTATGACTCTCTTGTGTGTTGTGTGAGATACGCAGGAAGGAGCTTTATAAAGGAAATATAGTGCCACATTACTTAAATTTATTGAAGCAACCCTAGCAAGAGAAGTGCATTTCTGTTTGTGGAACAACTTAAATTTTTCATAGGTATAAATAGAAATTAAAAATTAATATGGGCTGGGTGCAGTGGCTCATGCCTGTAATCCTAGCACTTTGGGAGGGCAAGGCGGTTGATCATCTAAGGTCAGGAGTTTGAGACCAGCCTGGCGAACATGGTGAAATCCCATCTCTACTGAAAATACAAAAATTAGCCAGACATGGTGGCAGGTGCCTGTAATCCAGCTATGCAGGAGGCTGAGGCAGGAGAATCAGTTGAACCTGGGAGGTGGAGGTTGCAGTGAGCCGAGATCACGCCACTGCACACCAACCTGGGAAACAGAACAAGAAAAATTAAGAAGAATTAATTTAAGAAAATAGTTTGGGGTCTGCTTCCTATAATTTTGTTCTTAAACTTTAGCCCAATGGCAGCAACTTTATGTCCTTTCTCTTCCAGGACAGTTCTAGGGACGAATGTTCAGCTCCACTGTGCCTACCAGGGAATTGTACTTTACAGAACGTGTATTTTGATTGGCAGCTTGAAAAACATGGTTAAAGTCGTGATCAGCACGAATGGAACAGTCAGGAAATGGGTCCCAGGGAACTTTTCCATTCCCACTACTCTTTGAAAAACCCTGCAAAGATGCTATTGCAAATTTCTATCTCATCAAACCAGGGATATTACCTTTATAAAAAGAATGCAAGGACACGTAATTCATGATCTCCTCTCACCAACGACAGATGTCTAAGTTATCTAAAGTATATTTAAGAGTAAGAAAATATCTGTCAAAGAAGAAAGTCAAGAAACGAATCTGTTTAGTTGTTTTCTTCCTGCTAAGAGCCTCTGGTGGAGCATTTACAGTGGCTTATGCTCATGTGTGTAGGATCGGCCAAATACAAGTGGAAAATTATTAGCCAGGCAGTAGTCAGAATGCTCATCCATTCAAGAGCTTCCATTCAGATATATGGAGCTGAAATCTGAAACTGAGGGCTCTGTCCTAACTTTAGCGACTTAATTGCATACAGCTCCATAGTGGCCTGATTAGGAATGGTTGGTGTCTTGAAATATTTTGAAAATACTGATACCAAAAGATTTTATTCTGAAAAATTATTATCCAATGAGGAAAACGAAAAGGAAACAATTACAGGAAAGTCTACAGTCTCTGAGGATTGATGCTAGAGCACATCATTGAAATGACTGCTATTTCAGAGAAAAGCAGTGCTGAGTTTACATGCTTTCCTTATAACATGAAATTTTAGTCCTTTGTCCAACACCGGGAAGTTAGAGGGAAGGAAACGTCTCTTCACTAACGAGAAAATGCGCATTTGCTTCAAAACTATGGGGATGTTCTTTTTTTTTTTTTTAAATGGTATCCTCATAAGTTTCTTTATTTGAAATGTGCATGAAATACCACATATGAATTTCTTGGATTTATGTAGTACTTGACTTGTCAAATATCTTTCTCATGGTTAAGATTATTGGCAGTAAAGATAAGCTTTGGGTGTAAGGCCAGGGGAACGTCAGTTGATGGTGTTAATTTATGAAGCAGACTGGAAACAGAAACTAAAGGCTTATTTTCCCTAATTTGAGCAACAGGCTGGTGTTTGGCTAACTGTCCTGGGGGATATTTAGGTGAAGGGCAGGCGTTGTTATTGAAGACTTATCTCCCTTCTTTTCATCTGCACACTTCTTCTCTGACCACAGTTTGAGCACTTTTCAATCACCAGCAGTCTCAGCAGGGCAAGGCTGCCACACGCTTGCTAATGGTATCCCAAACGCTGCATTTCTGGGGCTCATCCAGGAAGCACTGTGGTAGACAAGCGAGTTACCGTATTTCCTCTGAAACTGCCTCCCTAAACATCAAATCAATCAGCAGGGTTGGGCTGCAGGCCACCACTATGTGCTGGCACTAACTATACCATGCTTCCAGGTCCTGCTTGATACTTCCAAAACAACGAAGGACACACAGGCATGCCTATAAAGCGTAATGACTGTTTAGTTGGCCTTTCCGTGGGAATATATAATCTGCCAAACATAACAACTGATTTAGAGTTCGTCTAGGAATTCCTCCTAGCCCTGAGGTCTCAGTGTTTAGAGATATTTTCCATAGACTGGCTTAAGCCACTGTAGCATTGAATAAATAAATGCAAAGCACAAAGCTGCCAGTGTCTCTCTGCAAGAGCGGATTCTGTGCAGGGGGATAACACAATGAGCTGTGCATGGAGTGTCTCTCAGAACCGTGAGGAGCGAACTTCCATCTGATAAAACAGATTTTCTAGTGTGACTTTGAACTTAAGTCACCAAAGATAGAAAAAGTGTGGAAAGTGTAGTCATTTAAAAAGAAGGACCTGGTGACTATTTTGCTAACTGCAGAAGGCTCTTTACAAGAGTGTCAGCAGTTTATTTTTCGGAGCATTTCCGCAAGACAATGCGTAAATGCATATGAAAGCATTTTGTAATCAGTGGAGTACTTAAATGGCAATGACCATGTGGATACATTTCCAAGCTCCTCAAAGTGAAAATGTGTTAGAACATCAGGTAAGAGTGAACAGAAGCACAAAAGAGGCATTGCACATCCCTTACAGGCACACGAGATAGTGTGTTCCATTTTGAGAGATCGTATTAAGGAGAGTGAAGAAGCTGGGATAATTTTGAATACAATTTCTACCCCGGTAGAGGCAGATGCCGAATTAAAGAAGATAAAGCAGGAGACTTTGGTGTTTTAGACATTCTTCCATACAGTTCTCATTACCGTATACATCCTCTCTTCCTTTAGTCAGAACAACAGCTCTTTGAAATAAGGAAAAAAAATAGTCTTGCCCAGCTGAGAGGAACATGGAAGCTCCCCTTGGGTGTTACTGCCCAGGCAAACCTGATGTTCTGTAGTGTGTTCACTAGGGTTCTGTAGTGTGTTCACTAAGCTGGTCAAGGAAGGATGAAGCATCACTGTTTTGGGGGGAGCCAAACTGTGGCGTCCATGGCTGTTCCCTTATGCATCAATCATTCAGCTTGCCACCAGCTGCTGACATCTAAAGCCGAAAGGAGGGATGTTACGGTATAATAAAATGTACAAGCCAATAAACCTTTATTTGGTGATTGGTCATGCTCTTCTGTATCCTGCCTGGCCATAGCCTATTTTTATCACCAGACTGAAGGAGGGCCTTCACTCACAGAGCTTGTCCACAATAAAGGCTCATTCATTCCAGGCATAAGCATTGCCCCTAGAGCAGCCTCTACCTTCTCTTAAACAAGAAGACCAAGGGAAACCCAACAACAATAGCAACAATAATAACAAAACAATTGAAGACTGGACACTCATGAGCAACACCAGTGGCTGGGAGACCTGGTCCGGGATAGGTTGGGTGATGGTTCCCAGGAAGGCGTACTTTTCACTGGTGTCTCAGTCGCTGGACAAACAATGCTGAAGGTTCTCTTTGGTGGCCATGTTATGTTTTTTTGTCTATGGAAACTCAAGCCCCATGTGGAGGGAGTGCAGAACTTTGAAAGAGCAGTTCAGTAGACACACTAGCCAGGTCCCAGCTTTTTTATAGAAGAATCCTCATTCCTGGCTCAGAGAGATGCTGCCTTGATCTGAGTCTTTATTACTGAGAGAGAAGAAACTGTGCTGTGATATCAGCTATTGTGGTTAAGTTCATAGAAAACTTCTACCCAGTCCTCCAAACCTGCTCTTAAGGTGGGTGTTTCCCTCATGACCCCACAAATGTGACTTTATATCATAGAGCTTTGATTTTTGTTCCAGCCCTGACACTTTATAGACATGAGCAATCTTGAGCAAAACGAGTTTTGAGAAGGTTACGTGATTTGCTTCTTCCAGGTAGAAGAGACAGCAGGTGCAAAGGTCCTGAGGTAGGAATGGAATGGGCATGACCTGTTGGACTCTGTTCTAAGAATGAATGAATGAGTGAAAGTGCCTTGAAATAATCTCTTCACAAGGTTGTTTCCTTTTCTTTATTTATGTATTCTTAGCAAGGATTTCTCTAACACCTATCACATCTCTACTCCATTCTCCTGATTTCGTTTCTTCAGAACACTTATCTCTTTCAGAAATTATTGTATTTGCTTCCTTGTTATTGCTTTGTTAGCTGAAAAGTCAATTCCAAGACAGCAAAGGCCTTGATAATTTTATTCAACTACAGTATTCTCAGCACCTCAATGCCCAATACAAGCAGATACACATCCCAGACACCTTATCTGAAATCCGTGGGGGCCAAATGTTTTGGCAGTTCAGAATTTAGGAATCTCATATGCTGAGTATCACTAAGTTATATAACACCCCCACAGAGTTTGGGGCAGCATCCCATAATCAAACACATTTGCTTATCTGCTGTGAAACATGCAAAATGTATGAATACAGTAGTGCCCTCTTATCTGTGGGAGATCCAGTCCAAGACCACCAGTGGATTCCTGCAAGCTTGGGCAGGACTAAATCCTATGTAAACTCTTCCTTCCTTCCCTCCCTCCCTCCCTCCCTCCCTCCCTCCCTCCCTCCCTCCCTCCCTTCCTTCCTTCCTTCCTTCCTTCCTTCCTTCCTTCCTTCCTTCCTTCCTTCCTTCCTTCCTTCCTTCCTTCTCTTTCTTTTTCTTTCTTTCTTCCTTCCTTCTCTCTTTCTTTCTCTTTCTTTCTTTCTTTCTTTCTTTCTTTCTTTCTTTCTTTCTTTCTTTCTTTCTTTCTTTCTTTCTTTCTCTTTCTCTTTCCTTCTTTTTTTCTCTCTTTCTCTTTCTTTCTCTCTTTCTCTCTCTCTCTCCCTCCCTCCCCTCCCCTCTCCTCCCTCTCTCCCTCCCTCCCTCCTTCCCCCTTCCCCCCTTCCCCTTTCCCCCTTTACCTCTTCCCCCTCCTCTCTTCCTTTCTTACTTCCTTCCTTTTTCCTTCCTTCCTTCCTTCCTTCCTTCCTTCCTTCCTTCCTTCCTCCCTCCCTCCCTCCCTCCCTCCCTTCCTTCGTTCTGTTTAAGACAGAGTCTCGCTCTGTTACCCAGGTTGGAGTACAGTGGCACTATCTCAACTCACTGTAACCTCAACCTCCTGGACTCAAGCGATCCTCCCACTTCAGCCTTCTGAGTAGCTGAGACTACAAGTGTGTACTGCCACATCAGGCTAATTTTGTTAATTTTTTGTAGAGACAGGATCTTCATATGTTGCCCAGGCTGGTCTTGAATTTCTGGACTTAAGCAATCTTCCTGCCTTAGCCTCCCAAAGTGCTGGATTACAGGTGTGAGCCACTATACCTGGCCTCACTGTGTTTTTTCTTATATAACCACACCACGTGGGGCAGGTAGCACATACAACATGGATATACTAGACAAAAGGATGATTCATTTCCCAGGTAGGACAGACTGGGACAGCGTGAGATTTCATCACACTTCTCAGAATGGCATGCAATTAAAAACTTATGAATTTTTTAGTTCTGGAATTTTCCATTTAATATTTTTGGACTGTGGTTGATCATTGGTGACAGAAGCCTCAGAAAAAGAAACTATGGATGAGGGGAGAAAACTGTAGTCACATTAAGGCAGATCATAAAGACTGGGGACAGCTTTTCATCTCTTCAGGTGAGTCCAATGAGCTTGCTGCCAGCTTACAGAAAATCTTTTGGTTTTCAGAGCGTTTGGGGAGTTTGGAATGACAAAGGATTGAAGGTCTGCAATCAATTAGTTTGTATTGACTGCATAAATTAACAAAACATGCCTTCTACGTGCCCAGGCAGTGTGGTGGGACTGGCTCTAGAGGAATGAAATAAATCTGGTATGATCCTTTTCAGCTCAGATCTGCAGAGAAAACAGGCAGTTACACAATGAATTATCACGCACTGCTTCAAAAGAGAAGCCCTTGCTAAAGAGAGAGAGCCTGTGTCTTCATAATTATCAAAGAAGTTTATTAAACACCTCCCCCTCATACACACACACACACACACACACACACACAGAGATCCCACCTCCACTCCAAGTCAAGTCAGTCGTGGACTTTGGAGTCTGATATTAAAGTGTATTTCTCAGTGTGGCTGAGGAACCAGAGGTGGGAGAGAGACAGGGAGTTTTCACTCAAGACTCTGGTGTTTCTCTGTTTCTTCCCTCTCCAGTAGGTCACAGTGTCAACCCAGCCAGGGCCCAGTGACCACTAATGCAAGCTGGAGATGCTGATGTGCCTAGAACTGGGGCAGGTGTTGCAGAAATGCCCCCTGTCGAGGAAGGCATTTGGGGCTCCCTGGATGTCAGCAGCATCAATCACAGAGCAGGAAGCTGATTCTCTCGTTGGCCAAAGACTGTTGGTCTTTCTCCGATGATCTTCAGAGAAGCCCTCCCTTACTTTCCCTTCCCTCCCTCCCTTCCTCTTTATCTCCATTTTCCTTCTTTCCTTCCCCCTTCCTTTCACCTCCCTCCCTCAACCCTTCCCCTCCCTTCCCTTCCCTTTTCTTCCCTTCCCTTTCCTTTGTCCCTCCCTCCCTTCCTTCTTTCCTTCCTTCCTCCCTCCCTCCCTTCCTCTTTATCTCCCTTCTCCTTACACCCTTCCCCATTCCTTTCCCCTCCCTCCCTCCACCCTCCCTCCCTTCCCTTCCCTTTGTCTCTTCCATCCTTCCTTCCTTCCTTCCTTCCTTCCTTCCTTCCTTCCTTCCTTCCTTCCCTCCTTCCTTCCCTCCTTCCTTCCTTCCCTCCTTCCTTCCTTCCCTTCTTCCTTCCCTCTCTCTCGGCCATTGTCTTCTCTCCTCTCCCCTCTTCTCTCCTCCTCTCCACTCCCCTCCTCTCCTCTCCCCTCCCCTCCTCCTCCCTCCCTCACTCCTTCCTTCCTTCTTTCCTTCCTTCCTTCCTTCCTCCCTCCCTCCCTTCCTTCCTTCCCTCTTATTCCCTCCTTCCTTTTCTCCCTTCCTCCTTTCCTTCTCTTCCTTCCTTTCTCCTAACCGACAGTTATTTACTGAACACCTGCACTGTTCCTGGCCCTGTTCTGGATATAACGGTAATCTAGCTAAAATCAGTGTATGCAGACTGTAGCATGGGAACATCATTGGTTCCACTGCCCCTGCCCTTTAAAAAAACAAAACAAAAAAACCCACAAACTTTTGCTGAGTGACTTTGTCTTATGGAAATTAGAAAGACCATAAGATGCAGCAATTAAGTGACTTTGAGTCTGACAGACCTGCATCCAAATACTAGCTCTGTCTCTTACTGGAAAGTTTTTGTTGTTGTTGTTGTTATTCAACTTAAGGAAGTTAAAAGCCTCCATTTTTTTTCTTCTGTAGAATGTGGATTACAATCCAATGTCATAGGATTGTTGTGGTGATTAAATGAGATAGGTCATGAAAAATAAAGTGACTAGTATGGCACAGGCACATGTTGCTATAGACCGGTCCATTTGTTTGTTTTTGTTTTTTATTTTTGAGACACAGTCTTACTCTGTCACCCAGGCTGGAGTGCAGTGGCATCTTCTTGGCTCACTGCAATCTCTGCCTCCCAGGTTCAAGCCATTCTCCTGACTCAGCCTCTCGAGTAGCCGGGATTACAGGCAAACACCACCACACCCGGCTAAGTTTTGTATTTTTAGTAGAGATGGGGTTTCACCATGTTGGCCAGGCTGGTCTCAAACTCCTGACCTCACATGATCCACCCACCTCAGCCTCCCAAAGTGCTAGGATTACAGGTGTGAGCCACCACACCAGGCTGACCCATCCATTTGTTGAGTGTCTATGATGTGCCAAACTCTGTGTTGGATGCCAGGGATATGAAAATGAGTAAGGCAAAAATCCTGGTCTTTCAGGACCCATGGGAACCTATGCTAACTAGGTTTTCTAGGTATTTCAAGTGGAGTTGGAAATCAGGTTGGCTGATGTTTTCTTTTTTCAAAGAAAAACTGTAATGATTATCACACATTACATCCATGCTCATTAAAGAAACACTGGAAGAAAAAGTGAAGTAGAAAAGCACATGATCGTGCAGTCATGTTACATTCACTCAGCAAATATGTGTTGGGCACCTACTCTGTGCCACCACTGGCCTAGGACCAGGGCACAACAGCGAGGGTGCCAGACGAGGGCTCTGCTCTCATCCTGCTTATGTTTTGTGAGAAGAGAGACAATAAACAAATAAAGAAGATCATTCCCAATTGTGGTAAGTGCCCTAAAGGAAGAGGGTGATTTTTTTTTTTAATGTTTCTGAAATGCTTTTTAAAATTTTTATTTATTTATTTATTTTTTATTATACTTCAAGTTCTAGGGTATGTGTGCACAACGTGCAGGTTTGTTACATATGTATACTTGTGCCATGTTGGTGTGCTGCACCCATCAACTCGTCAGCACCCATCAACTCGTCATTTACATCAGGTATCACTCCCAGTGCAATCCCTCCCTCCTCCCCCCTCCCCATGATAGGCCCCGGTGTGTGATGTTCCCCTTCCAGAGTCCAAGTGATCTCATTGTTCATTTCCCACCTATGAGTGAGAACATGCGGTGTTTGGTTTTCTGTTCTTGCAATAGTTTGCTGAGAATGATGGTTTCCAGCTGCATCCATGTCCCTACAAAGGACACGAACTCATCCTTTTTTATGGCTGCATAGTATTCCATGGTGTATATGTGCCACATTTTCTTAATCCAGTTTGTCACTGATGGACATTTCGGTTGATTCCAAGTCTTTGCCATTATGAATAGTGCCGCAATAAACATACGTGTGCATGTGTCTTTATAGCAGCATGATTTATAATCCTTTGGGTATATATCCAGTAATGGGATGGCTACAAGAGGGCATGGGGTTGAGTGTCAGAGAAAGAGACTCTGAGGAGGTGACAATGGAGCTGAGACGAACTGCAATCACCGTGCAAAGGTCTGGGAGAAGTGTTGTTAACCAACGTGAGTTTTTCCAGCGGTTTCTTTAGCCAAACACCCAGCTGTTCCTCATCTAGTCCCAGAGGAAAATGACGTAAAGAAAGCTGTGTTTTGCCAAAGATTTGTAATTTAACCTTTCTGGTTCTAGAGCCAATTCTACCACTAGCAAGGAAATACTCTTAACTCTTTAGTTTCTTCTGCTTGTCAGAATTTAGTTTCCTTTAAGAGCAGATCAGATGGTTTTGGCTCTTCTATTGAAATGGAGACGATAATTTATATTAATAGGAACATAACCCAAAAGCCCCAGGAAATGATCCTTCTCTAGATGTGGCACTCGCCAGTTCCTTTTCCAAATTTTATGTCCACGGCTGGTCTCTGGAGAGACTGGGTCGCAGCCAGCAGAATGTGGCCACTCTCTCTAAAGATAAAGTTGAAAGATGTCCTCAAATAGATTGAGATTTATGAAAGAGATTGTACTGACTTCCTCCACTGAGACTGTAACAAGAGGATCTGCACTCCAAGGAGGATTTGCCCAGATGGTCGTTCTTCATCCTGGCTGTCCGGCACAGTCCTGTTAAGTTTTTCTTTTCAGTAAAAGTCATTTATTTATTACATGTATGAATAAGTGTGTTTTAACTTTTATGCCGTTTTTGCAAGTTTTCAAAAATCCTTAGTCATATAATGTATCTTCGTGTTAGAGTCTAAATTCATGGTCACTACAGTTGAATGGAACTACAGGTGAATTACACTTTTGAATTCAATACGAAAGGCAGTTATTTGATGCTGATAAGTATAAATATTTTCAAAATATAGGACAGGAAAACATACCCCTTCACCTTCATAGGGGAGATGTAGTCCTGCCTTCAACGGAGAAGACTTAGAGACGAAATTACCCACCCCAGCCCAACATTTATTTATAGCAAAAGCAATATTTAAACAAATTGCCATTCAAGGGTGGCTGAGAATACCATCATCAAATCAAAGCAATGTTTTATGTGCTGATGTTATCTTCTATGATTTATTGCTCCACGCATATTTAATATATGCACCTTTGCAGAAATATTATAGATAGAATTTTAAAACAATAACACTCAATTAGTACTAATGTGTGCCAGGCTTTTTCTTAAGCCCTTTAAAAGCATTCATTCATTTAATTTTCACAATAACCTTCTGAGACATATATTCATTTCACACATGAGGAAACTGAGGTAATGTTTTTATTATCCAGTCCATATTTTAGATTATACTATCTTTCTCAAATTTTCATTTTGCAGTCTTCTTTTCCCCTTATTTTCGTCTCCTTCCCCTCCTCATACTATGTGTGTGTGTGTGTGTGTGTGTGTGTGTGTGTTTGTGTGTATACATATATATATATATTTTTTTTGACAAAGTTTTGCTCTGTCACCAGGTTGGAGAGTAGTGGTGCAATCTCGGCTCACTGCAACCTCCGCCTCCTTGGTTCAAGCGTTTCTCCCGCCTCAGTCTCCCAAGCAGCTGGGACTACAGGCACACATACCACCAAGCCCAGCTGATTTTTGCATTTTTAGTAGAGACGGGGTTTCACCATAGTGGCCAGGATGATCTCAATCTCTCGACCTCCTGATCTGCCCGCCTCTGCCTCCCAAAGTGCTGGGATTACAGGCGTGAGCCACTGCGCACAGCCTACATCTTGTTTTTCTCACCTAATAAATACATTGTGAACATTTCTTTGGCTCAATAGATGTGAATCTAACATTCTTTCTAAATTGCTTCTTAACATGCCATAGTATAGGTGTTACATGTATATTCTTATATAATAGCATTTTTATGTCTAGAAGATCAATTTCCAGAAGTGGAAATGCTGGATGAAAGATAATGCATATTTTTAATATTAAAAGATATCACCAGGTTCATTTTCAAAATGGTGCAACAATTTACATTTCTGCCAGTAACATTTGAGCGTTCATTTCCCTGCATCTTTGCCAGAAGTGTGTATTATTCGTATTTCAGAGTTTTGATATTCTGATGCGTGAAATGGTATCGAGATGACAGTTTAAATTTCCTTTTAGCTTTAAAATATTATGGATTTTTGTATGGTTTATGTAAAATAAAAATTTTACAATTTTTATTTATTTTTAATTACAGAAGCTTAAGACTTGTCATGGTGTGATAGAGCTCCCAAGATAACAGAAATTTTTTAAAGAGTCATTTGAAGAAGTTTTCATGGCATGTCCAGTAAGCTGAAGAGACAGAACCATTGACATTTGGCCTAGACCTCCAAAATGCTTACACAAGTGTAGAAAGATCTGAGTGAGCAGAATTCTGTTTCTCAGTGCTCATTGGCTCCTGTGGTGTAGCTCAAGGCTTTTTCCTTTATTTTGTTTTTAGAGACTTCTTTTTAGATCTTCCTATGCTTCCCAAGCTGGTCTTGAACTCCTGAGCTCAAGGGATCCTCCTGCTTCAGCCTGAGTAGCTGGGATTCCAGGTGTGCACCGCCTCCCCCCGCTGGGGTTTTCCTCCTACTGACGGGTCTTTTGCACTCTGAAATGACTCCCTAAGGTTGACGTAATTTTGTTTTTTCACTTTAATAAAATGAAATATATGATTTCTTATTTTCATTTCTTTTAACATGCTTATCTTTCTGATAACATCAACAATGCAAGGCAAAACAAAACAAAACAAAAAAAAACGTTTTTAGTGAGAGGAATAGATGAACACAGTTTTTTGAGAGAAAAACTCTGTCACCAGGTTGGAGAGTAGTCAGGAAGTCAGCTGTTGTTTGAACCGTCCCCAAAGTTCATGTATTGGGATTTGGTGACAGTATGCTATCAGTTTCGACTTCTGGAAATTGATCTTCTAGACATAAAAATGCCATTATATAAAAATATATGTGTAACACCTATACTATGGCATGTTACACAGCAATTCAGAAAGAATGTTAGATCTACATCTATTGATCCAAAGAAATGTCACCATGTGATTATTAGGATATTGTTAATGATTGGAGCTTGAATAAGCTATTGAAAAAAACCCACAGAAACACAGCAGTTCCTTGCATGGGCCTTCCACCTATATTACGTCTTGGAAAGATGGATGGATATTAGTGAACCATTGATGTGTTCCCTGTAAAATATTTAATTTAATAGTGGGGTGAGAAAACATTTTCACAACTCGGCCAGAGGGTATTATCTTTGCTTACATCCTTATTTACATGTATATTGCTATATAAATACAGCTGTAGAGCATTTGTTAAGAGCATAAACTCTGGAATCAAACAGACCTAGGGTCAAATCCTGACTGCCTTTTTCTAAACGATTTTGATGTTATTTAACTTCTATGGCCTCAGTTTTCTCATCTGTAAATAGGGATAACACTAGGATTTTATATGATTATGATGATGATTAAATGAGCTAATTTTTTAAAAGTGCTTAGAACGTGCCTTAAACATTAATATATGCCCATAATGTGATAGATAACATTCTTCTGTATTGATTTAAATTTTTTCCCAATGATAGAAATAAATCACATGTAACATAGTATATTCAGACAGAAGTAATTTTAAAACTAAATCCTGTAGGGAGTTACAGATTTAAAAAAATGTCTGATAGCGTAGTTTGGTGGTTCAGTGTAGGTGTTGGCCTCATAGAGGTTTGGATTAAAGTTCCAGTTTTCTCACTTATTAGTTGAGTAACTTTGAGAAAAGTATATAATCTTTAAAGCCTCAGTTTATTAAAATAAGAGTTATAATTTTACCTTCCTCATTGAATTGCTTTGGGAATAAAATGAGATCATGTGTGTAAAGGGATTGGCACAAAGTAAAAACTTAATAGATAGTAGCTCTTATCATTATTTGGCTTTGCTCAATTTGGCATTAGAATTTGAGCAGTAAATATTAGGCAAAGTCCACCTAAGTAAAGCAACTATAACTATCCCTGAAGTGGTTCTTTAATTTGAGGACGTTGTGAAGCTGACAAAAATTTTGTTGAAAATTGTTAATGTTTAAAAGATGCACCATCTCCACTTGCCCCTCACCAAGGAACAAACGACCCCTCCAAAAACTGGTTCTAGAACAGCCTGGATTACTCACATTGCCAGTTTGGGGGACATGCTGGCAGATCCCACTTTGTCTCAGACCATGTATCATTAGGATGTCTTTGCCTAATAACAGTTTTAAATACTGATTCCAGAAAGTTCTTAGACTTTGAGTTTAGGTTTGTTAAACATACAATCTTTAAGTACTAAGGTTTATTTATTTATTTATTTTTAGAGAAAGGGTCTTGCTTTGTTGCCCAGGCTGATCTCAGCTACTAAGTTTTAACCAATGCTTATTTGGAAGGCATGGATTCATTTACCATACTTTTCTAAATGCACCTCCTTGCCTTGGCTGTTGAATACCAATGACTGTTTATACAGCTGTCTCTCTGCCCTGCCTGACTTGTTCTGTACCTGTGCATTCTTAAGCCACTTGACTTTGCCAAGATCATTTAAAAATAGCATTTTTGGTGTTCTCTTGCAATAGGGAGGGCATTTAACTTTTTTTGGGGGGTGGTAAAACTCACTTTTTGTGGGAGTCAAGGCAAAAATATTCTCCACTCTTGGGTGGCTCATTCCTCTTCCCAGAAACACAAACATCCATGGTAACCTTTTCCTTACTCTTATAGTTCAAGTTGTTTCTGCTTAATCACTTAATGTTTAATTTCCAGAACTGTTGCAGAAAACGAAAAAATGCAAGAAAAAATAAGAGATAAAAAATCACTCCCCTAAGACAACACCCATCACATTTCAGTGGGTTGTCTTCTGGTCTTCAAGATTTTATTCCCTCTTCTTTTTTTTTTTTTTTTTTTTTTTTTTGAGACGGAGTCTCACTCTGTTGCCCAGGCTGGAGTGCAGTGGCCGGATCTCAGCTCACTGCAAGCTCCGCCTCCCGGGTTCCCGCCATTCTCCTGCCTCAGCCTCCCGAGTAGCTGGGACTACAGGCGCCCACCACCTCGCCCGGCTAGTTTTTCGTATTTTTAGTAGAGATGGGGTTTCACTGTGTTAGCCAGGATGGTCTCGATCTCCTGACCTCGAGATCCGCCTGCCTCGGCCTCCCAAAGTGCTGGGATTACAGGCTTGAGCCACCGCGCCCGGCCTTATTCCGCGCCCGGCCTTATTCCCTCTTCTTAATACAAAGTAGACAGTATATTCTTTCCCCAATTTCTTTACTGCTTCTTTTTGCCAGACACTGTAACAAGCATTCCTCCATGATTTGTGAGATTTTTTGTAGATATAGGTAAAATGACCTTTCCTGGGTTTTCACTTATTTCAAATATGAAACATGTTATTTATTAACATTAGAAAGTATAGATAAGCTCAAATAAGAAATCCACTAAAACCATGCATAATCTCACTACTCAGAGACAACCTCTGCTAATGTTTTGGTTCATTTCTTTCTGTATTTAGATTATCTGTGTTACAGATCTGCATAGAGAACATATTCTATATGCCATTTTCAACCTGTGGTACATTTAAAAATATGTTGGTTCATATTTTAAAATAAAGACATGGCATTCTACAAGTATGTACATAGAATTCCCTCTTATGGATGATTTTATTTTTAAACAGTTTCTTATTGCCGGACACTTAATCTTATTTTATTGTTGGCCTTGCCTTTAAATTGCTACCCAATGGCCCAATGTGTCTTGATAGTACCTGCTGCCTTCTGCTTTGTCTCTACTTTGAGCCAGCAGTACCTTTAGGCCAGAGAGAATTCCTGAGTTGCTTTTAGATCTCCAGCCTGTTGTCCAGCACTCAGCCTACCATCAGCGTTATAAATATTAGCTGGATAAATAAATCCTTTTTTAAAAAAATTTTTTTGAAACAGAGTCTTGCTGTGTCACCCAGGCTAGAGTGCAGTGGCACTATCTCGGCTCACTGCAACCTCTGCCTCCTGTGTTCAAGCGATTCTCCTGCCTCAGCCTCCCGAATAGCTAGGATGACAGGTGCCTGCCACCATGCCCAGCTAATTTTTGTATTTTTAGTAGAGATGGGGTTTCACCATGTTGGTCAGGCTGGTCTCGAACTCCTGACCTTATGATCCACCTGCCCTGGTCTCCCAAAATGATGAGATTACAGGTGTGAGCCACTGCACCCAGCCAGTGAATTCTTACTGAGCTCAGATTACCTGGGAGACCCTATGCCCAAGAGTATAGAGTTTATGAAGTGTAGAATAGAAAGGGGTTACTTACCTTGAGGCTTCTGGGGTTGAAATTAAATCTGTTCTCCACCCCCCAACCCCGTTTGATTTTCCCCAAGTACCATGCAGTTTAGCACATGTTTACTTTTAAATTATGGACTGGTGGGTGTTTGCATCTTTCTGACGATGAGGATCATAGTTAATTCTCATTATTTGGGGAAAGCATTTTGGAAGAGGTGACATGAGGTCTGATATGGTTTTAATGTGTTCACCAAAGCTCATGTGTTGGGAACTTAATCCCCAGTGCAACAGTGTTGAGAGGGAGGACCTTTAAGAGGTGATTAGGTCATTAGGGCTCTGCTCTCATGAGTGGATTAATGGAGTCGGTTAGTTGCTGTGGGAGTGGGTTCCTGATAAAAAGATAAGTTCGGCTCTCTTGTTCTCTTTTTCTGGTCCTCTCTCACCCTCTGCCTTCCACCACGGTATGATGCAGCATGAAGACCCTCACCAGATGCAGCCCCTTAACCTTGGACTTTCCTGCCTCTAGAATGGTAGAATTTTCTCTGTAAGTTACCCAGTCCATGATATTCTGTTATAGCAGCACAAAAATGGACTAAGACAAGGCCCTGTGGTGGAGAGAATGCTGAATTTGGAATGCAAAGGTTAAGTTTGATTCACTTGCTCAGTCACTCAGCTTTGTGATCTTAGGCACAAAGCTAGAAGGTAACCTTCTAGGCCTTGGTTTCCTTCTATATCGAGTGGAAATAATACTAATTCTATACATTATTTTTATGCATGCAGAGTTATTGTGAAAAGTAAAGTTCTATAGATGTGAATAACTGCTCATACAGTTGCGGAGTTATTGTGAAAAGCCCAGTTCTATAGATGTGAGTAAGGTAAGGTGGTGCAAGAGTAGCTGGGGAGACAGAAGGAGGTCTTTTGACCTCATATTCACAAATTGTCTCAAATTTAGATTTTAAAAAAATTATACACACACAAACATGTTCATACATCAGTGTAATATAATTGCATTGTATTGCATTAGTATATGTATGTTAAAAGTAATAATTTGTTAAGTACATATATACTTTTTGAGATGGAGTCTTGCTCTGTTGCCCTGGCTGGAGTGCAGTGGTGCAGTCTTGACTCACTGTAACCTCCACCTCCTGGGTTCAAGTCATTCTCCTCCCTGGGTCTCCTGAGGGACTGGCATTACAGGCGTGTACCACCATTCCCAGCTTATTTTTGTATTTTTAGTAGAGATGGGGTTTCAACACGTTGGCCAGGCTGGTCTTGAACTCCTGACCTCGAGTGAACCTAAAGGGTTGGGATTACAGGCATGAGCCAACACGCCTGGCCAAATGTTTTAACTGTATCATAATTTTTGCAACTTTCTTTTTGCCTTTCCCCACTTCACTTTGAGGGTACTGGCAGCCTTAGCTGAAGGAGTTGGCCTAGGTCTCCTGACCTGCAGGAAATCCTGAATGCCAATGCACGTTGCAAACTGTATACCCAATATTGTTATACCAATACCAAATATTGGAAACAAAATGAGGAAGGAGGGGTGATGATGGAGACAGGACAGGAAAATTCTGGGGGACAGGTTCCCTAGTGTTGTTTACTTCAAGCTATTCCAACTGGAAGAGTTGGTGAAGTGTTAGCAATAGATAAACATTTTAAATGTCCTTCTTTCCCCAGACAGAACATTACTTTCTAGTCCTTTGAGGAAACAGAGATTTTCAGAGTCAAAATTTGGTAAAAAATAGCAAAGGCAGGGAAATACTCCCAGGGAATCACTTAGGACCATGTGAAGTTACTAATTGTAATGCTGACAGTGTTACTGCAGATGAACTCTGTTCTTGACAGCATTCTGCAGCCGACCCAAGGTCAAGGGTTTCTCTTCTGAATTTCTATCCTAAATCCACTTTATAATATTTATTGCAAGGGAAAGTTTGTATCACAAAGCTCATGCAGTTGCAGTTTCAAGTTTATTCATGCAATCAGAAAGGAAGTTGCCTCAAGATTTAGTAAGGCAGAAACAAGCATTTTACCATCACATAGTATTTTATAATGGGCCTGAGTTAACAATCCTGCCCCTTCATTTATGAAACGTGGGCCTCAGCCCTCTCATATTTTGAATTTTCCAGGGCAGTTCTGGTTTTCAATCTTCTGTTCTGGCGGATCATTTATGGACATTGGTTTACATTAGGACTTCACATCCTGATTTTTGGTTCTGAAGATTTGATAGTGATGGCTGTGCCCCTTTTGGCATGGAAAGGAAAGACCAGTTCATCTGAACCCCTTCCCTCAGGCAGCTGTCGATCTTCTTCATCAACTAAGTCACAGTTCCGAGGCTTTCAAACTTGTTCCAAAAGAGGAGGGCCTGAAACCCATGATCTTCTTTGTAGAACACTCCTCATGAGATGCTACCATATTTTTAATTAGAAATGCATTTAATAGTATAAACATGGCCCTCATATGCAATCTTTAATCTAAAAAATAATAACATGTAACATGGATTTCATAATACATTACTGTAAGTTAGTAGTTTGAACCACTTGACCAACTCTCTTTAGGGTCCTCTAGGACCTCCCCACTGGCAGCTTTCCCCGGCTGAGCTGACCTCTTGCAGGTGATTAGCAGCGCCAACATAGTTGGTAACTCTCTCCTTGGAGTCTTTTCTTCTCTTGCGTTAGGAGCACCATTCTCCCTTGGTCTGTCCTCCACGTTCCTGGCTGCCCCATGGCAGCTCAAAAGTCCGGTTCCACTGCTGAACATGGGAAGGCAGTGATCTTGGAAGCAGCTGCCTTTCCCTGGAAGCAGCCACCTTGCCCTCCCTGCCTCTGCTCAGGGCTCTATAGATGAAACAGTAGATGCTCTAGTAACTCCTCTCCAGTTCTCAGAGCCCTTTGTCGGTGGAACAATTATAGGCGGGTCTGAGTCCTATTCCATTATGTCATCTACCTGCTAGCACCCTCAGTCTCCTCTTCTGTAAATGGGAATAATGTTTATTCCAACCTTATTTGTTTGCTGTGAGGGTTAAATGCTATTAGGCAGTTGTTGTCATTAGGGGCCGATTTTGCCTGCCAGAAGATATTTGGCAATGTCTGGAGACGTTTTTGGTGTCCCAATGTGAGCGCATTAGGATGGAGAGGCTGCAACCGGCAACCGGCATCCAGTGGGGAGAGGCCAGGGATGCTGCTATAGATCCCACAAAGCACAGGACAATCCAACACAACAGAGTTATCTGGTCTGATGTGCCGTTAGCGCTGAAGCTGAGAAACTCTGCTCTAAGGCAGGGAAAGTGCTTAACTATGTGGAAAGAAATGTCATTGCTGTTGCTCTCATTCTTCTATGCAGCTGCTTCCTGTCAGGGCAAAGAATGTGCTTCCTACTACTTTTAGAAAGAAAATT
Organism: Macaca nemestrina; assembly: GCF_043159975.1. Taxonomy (NCBI): domain Eukaryota; kingdom Metazoa; phylum Chordata; class Mammalia; order Primates; family Cercopithecidae; genus Macaca; species Macaca nemestrina. Next base: position 116,838,037 of record NC_092127.1, on the reverse strand, counting down.
TATTTTAGCCTCTTGATCTGAGATACCAGAATGCTACTCAAAGGCACAAAAGTTGACGGAAAAGGGTGCGGTGTACATTTAACAATACAGCTAGGTGACACAAGAAAGACAGCAAATTGGCTACATAGTTCAACTGAACGATAACTATGGGAAAATTATATGTTATAATAATAGCTAACATGCTTTTTACACATTACCTTTAACCCTTTCTGCAAATTAGTTGTCTTTTGTCCCCTTGAGAGAAGAGAAGGCCTAAGTTCACAGTAGTTACTTGACTTATCCAAATGGTAAAGTCAGGTAGGTAAATGATTGAGTCAGGCTATGAGCCATGTCTTTTGACTCCAAAGTCCACAATATTTCCACCACACTGCCTCCCTTAATATAAGACTGAACTCCTTGGCATCTGCTCTCAGTGTCCCCCACCCCACTCTCCACCTATCCATCCCTTGTAGAGCCGTCCAAGCCCAACTCTATTCCAGAATCAGACCAGATACCCGTATTTAGGTAATATGCTTAAACACACACACACAGAAGCAAGGACACCAGATGAGCTGCTATATTGAGGTGGTGAGATCATTTGTACTTCATTTAAAACTTTTAATTTTTATAAAAGTCTAAAGTGGACTTAATCATCTCAAAACTTAAAACTTAAAAAAAACACATGGACTCATGTTACAGTGACTTTCAATCTTGGTGCCGATCCAAAAGTGTGAAAGTAAAGATTAAATTAAAACCAAATGTGATTCTAATTTCACTAAACAGCTAGCTTAGTTATTCCTTGCTTTGGGAGAACAGGGTGAAAATATGATTCTGGGGGTCTAATCCCCCTCGCTCCTCCCTGCCTACCATTCCCTAACCCCAAAAATCACTCACAGAACGGGAATGTCTCCACAATCTTTCATTCCGTCTGAGTCTATTTACTCACTTAGACATCTCTCTTTCTTCCCTCCTCTCCACAACAGGTTAGCATCTTAATGGAGGGTAAGTGGTTCCAGCAATTCCATTAGGAAAGAGACTTCTGGTTGGGTAGGGTAAGTGAGGAGAAAGTTTAACAGGGAGAAAGCCAGATTCTGAAATCAACTAGTGTTTTACATCAAAAACAGTCTTTTTTTGGGAAAGAGAACAGTCAAGTGGTGAGTTGCAGAAAAGTGTCTCAGAGGTGGCGTCCTCAGCAGTGTTTCTCTGGATGTAGACAGTCATGTAAGCAATAACATCTGGATGGGGAAAAGCCCACTTTGAAATCCGAATATACAATAACGATGCTTATTTAAACATCGTTTGTGTTTGAATAATGGAAAGAGTTAGAGCCCATAAGGGACTTTCTTTTTCAGGCTTTTAGAGGTGGAAGTAAAGAATTTCTGACAGTTTGAGGCAATTTGGAGTTCAGGGTGGGGGTCTTACGTGGACATGGGACATGATGTGTTCAAGCAACTCTTGATGGTCATTTGGAGATCTGCTTACATTTCTGCCTCCTGCATTCAGCAGCTTTAGAGCATAAAGTTGCTAGGAAAAGAGACAGGTCAGTAAGTGCAGGGGATTTGTGGATTTCTGCTTTGGAGGCTAAGGGGTTAAATGACCAAGTGATAAGCTTTGTGTGAGTGAACCTGCCAGCTGAGCTTGGCCACTGGGCTGCTGCTGTCCTGTTTGAGAGGGGAGGCTTCCCAGCCTGGGTGGCTGCTGGGGCTCCAGGACAGAGATGCCTTTGTGTTCCCAGGAGTGGTCCCTGCTGCAGCAGGGGTTAAGGGCCCCAAAAGCCCAGCACAATCACAGTGACCCTCTGCCCTCCTTCCCTTGGCACCCAACCTCCACTGGGCTGGGGCTGCCCACACATCCACCTCTAAGGTGACCAAATGCCTTGGTCCCAAGGGCCACTCCAAATGCCCTTTTGCAGGGAATTCCTAAACTCCCCCACCATATGCCTGCACCCAAATGGCATCTTGCTTTTGAGTTTCTCCTGCCAGTTTGTATCCTTTCGAAGAAAGACCACAGAAGGTGAGGGCAAGAGCCTAGATTCTGTAGTCAGACTGGGCTCCTCTGCCGTTAGCTCTGTGACTGTGGGTAGGTCCCTTAACTTCCCTGGACTTCAATTTCTCATCTGGGTCAGGTACGTGGTTGACAGGTCCTTACTAAATATTTGCTGAATGAATTCTTATCTCATAGAATGATTGCAAAAATTACAAAAAATAATATGAAACACCAGCTCAGTACCTAGCACATGGTCAGAGTTCAATAGTTGCTACTATTACATAATAATATACAATGTGTAATAATGGAGTATATAAGAATATTAATATTATTATTATTTTGAGACAGAATCTTGCTCTGTCGCCCAGGCTGGAGTGCAGTGGCAGGATCTGCAAACTCTGCCTTCCGGGTTCAAGTGATTTTTGTGCCTCACCCTCCTGAGCAGCTGGTATTACAGGTGTGAGCCACCACACCAAGCTAATTTATATTTTTAGTAGAGATGGGGTTTCACCATGTTAACCAGCCTGGTCTTGAACTCCTGGCTTCAAGTGATCCGCCTGCTTCGGCCTCTCAAAGTGTTGGAATTATGGGCATGAGCCACTGCACCTGGCTGGAAAATTATTAAGAAATAATATTTGCATATATAATAATATCTAATACATATATATGTGTGTGTGTGTGTGTGTGTGTGTGTGTGTGTGTGTAATGCTTACTGCATGCCAGGTGTTATTCTAAGTACTTTATATATATTAAGTAGTTTATTCCTTTCTGCAACCCTATAAAGTAGGTGTTATTATCTCCAGCAAACTGAGGCATGAGATATTAAGTGATTTGTCCAATTTCTCATAGCTAGTCAGCGTCTCTGCTACAATTTGAATGAGACAGTCTGGCCCAGAGTTCCTGCTCTTAATTTAAGCAATATGTGCTTTTGAGGACCAAGAGGGGCCTTGCAAGGGGCCATTATGGAGTTCGAGGCCCATCCTAGACACCCCAGGAGTTTCCAGGTGAGTTGAGCAGATGAGACACAGAAAGATAGCTCAGCACATCAGGGAGTAGCTGTGAAAACTCCCCAGGTGATTCCAATTTGCAGTCACCTATGCCAACCAGTGTCCCATTGGTGCTCCTCAGACTAATGTGCACTTCTGTGATCTGAGGATCTGGTTATAACACAGATATTGATAGAGTGCGTCTGGGGTGGGGCCTGAGATCTTTTTCCTTTTTCTTCATTGTTTATTGTGATATAATTCACCTATCGTAAAATTCACACTTTCAAAATACAAGATTCAGTGACTTTTAGTATATTTACAAGGTTGTGACACCATCACCACCATCTAGAACATCTTCATTACCCCAGAAATCTCATACTTATTGAAAATTGCTCCCTGTTTTTCTTTCCCTGCAGCCCCTGAAAACCCCAAATCTACTTTCCCTACTGTCTCTATGGATTTGCCTATTCTGAACATTTCCTACAAATGGAATCATACAATATAGGGCCTTCTGTGTCTGGCTTCTTTCACTAAGCATAATGTTTTCAAGGTTTATCTGTGTTGTAGCATGAATTAGCACTTTATTACTTTTGATGGCTGATTCCATTGTAGGGATAAACCACATTTTGTTTTTCCACTCATCAATTGATGGGCATCTGGGTTGTTTCCATTTGGGGGGCTACTGTGAATAATACTCATATGAACATTTGTGTACAAGTTTTTGTGTGATCATGTTTTCAATTCTCTTGGATAAATACCTAGGAGTGGAATTGCTGGGTCATGTGGCCATTCTACAGTTACCTTTATGAGGAACTCCTGAACTGGTTTCCCATTTTACCTTCCCACCACCAGTGTATGAGAGCTCCAATTTCTCCGTATCATTTCTAACTCGTGTTATTGTCTGATCTTTTTTTTTTATTATTATTACAGCCATCCAAGTGGATGTGAAGTGGGTATGGTTTTGACTTGGATTTCCCTAATGATTGGGGATGTTGAGCATCTTTTCTTGTGATTATTGGCCATTTGCCTATCTTCTTTAGAGAAATGTCTATTCAAATCCCTTGCTCATTTTAAAATCTTTTTTTTTTTAACTTTTTGTTACTGAGTTGTAAGTGTTCTTTAGATGTCCTGGATACTAGATCATGGTCAGATATTTAATTTGAAAATATTTTCTCCCATTTGTGGGCTGTCTGGTCTCTTTCTTGACAGTGTCTTTTGAAGCACAAACTTGATGATGTTCAATTTATCTATTTTTTTTTCCTTTTGTTGCTTTTACTTTTGGTGTTATATCCAAGAAATCATTGCCTAATCCAAGGTCGTAAGAATTTTTAGTTCTAAAAGTTCCCAGATAATGTGATGCTGTTGATTCAGGATCCACAGGTTGAGAAGCAAGGAGCTAAGGCAATTATTTTGTTTTCAGGGACCTGATGAAGTAGGAGAAGCTCCTCTCTTCGCATGGCTAGTAATTGGCTCTGATCCAATCTGAATCAAATTGGAGTTTTCCTTAGTTTGTCAGGGCTACCAGGTGGGGGTGAGCTGCTTTTTCTTTCGGTTTTTTCTTTTGGAAGATTTGAATTTAAGAGTTTGGATCAATTCAAATCCAGTACTACAAAATCCGGGAGGTAATGGATGCTTTCAACATACTGGAATGCAATTTCCTACACTGTAGCATTAATGAATAAGCCTTTGTCTGGAGTTTTGTCCTGTACAGAGAAAGCTTTGTCCAGGTGGCACCTGCTGTCATAGGATTTGAGGCATACGTGGTAGGTATATTAAGAGGTCAGAAACAAATCACAGACCATGTGAATCAATACAGCTCCATGAATCTCTGAGACAAGGCCTGGTTTCAGATGCAATACTCTCTTAAATTCTAAGTTTATTAGCAGGAAGGTTAGTCTAGCCTTCTCTGCTTTATTTAATTTATTTTATTTTTTAAAATATGGTTGGTGCTTTCACAAAACTTATACTTTCAAGTTCAGAGCTCCTAAAATAATACTGAGTTGTTGACGTCTCTTTCTGGATGATGGTCCTTCTTCTTCTGGACCATTTCCTCTCACAGGCTCAGTGGGGGCAATACCCACTGCCAGTCCAGACTCCAGAGAGCCCTCCTCAGGGAGCCTTTTGGCTCACGGCTAAGCCAGCCTGGCCACTGAACAGGAAAACCGTGACATGGATACTCTCTGGAGGGGAATGTCAGAGTTCATAGCTAGCACTTTCCTGTCAAAGTCAGAATGAGTCCAGCTCCAGGGTTCCAGAGAGGCAGGGACCATAGCAGGTGAGGCCTTACCTGGCAGGCCAGCCCCCCACCAACCTGGCCTCCCGTGCACACGCTGCTAGAGCCCTGTGGACTTCTCTGAGCTGTTTCTCCTTGGAATATTTGCAGCCTTCACTCGGTTTAATAAGGAAGTGTAGATGGGATTCATGTACTCATCAGTCATTAATTTGCTCCTTGTTTATTGAACCATTACTATGTACAGGGCTCGTGTTTGATACCAGAGCTATTACAAAGATTGCCTTTGTCCTCATGAAGTCTGGTGGAGACAGCTATTCTAATTTATTAGTTCAGCAAAGATTTATTGAATGCCTACTCTATGCCAGGCACTCTTGGTGTTAGGGTTAAAATAGTGAAGGGGACAGGTTACATTGCTGCTTCCGGGCACTTAGAAGTTAGTACACCTCATAGCTAGTGTTAACACAGGACTGTTCCATTAAAAAAGTATCCACTGTAAAGTGTCTCCTCCTCCTCCTCCTCCTCCTCCTCCTCCTCCTCCTCCTTCTCCTCCTCCTCCTCTTTCATCTTCATTTTCTTCCTCAAGAGGGTCTTGCTCTGCTGCTCAGGCTGGAGTGCAGTGGCACAATCATAGCTCACTGCAGCCTCAAACTCCTAGGCTCCAACAATCCTCTCACCTCAGTCTCTCGAGTAGCTGGGACTATAGGCATGCACCACCACACCTGGCTGATTTTCTTATTTTTTGTAGAGATAGAGTCTCATTACGTTGCCCAGGATGGTCTTGAGCTCCCAGTCACAAACGATTCTTCCACCTTGGCCTCCCAAAGTAGTGCGATTACAGGCATGAGCCACAGTGCTGTCTTCATTCATTTATGTACTCATTCATTCACTCACTCATTCATTTGAGAAGTAGTTATCAAGTTCCTTCTGTGTGCCAGTTACCCTGTTAAATGCTGACGTACAAAACAAACAAACAAACAAACAAACAGGTCCTTTCCTTGTACTTACAGTCTAGGCGGGGAATTCAACCATGAATCAAATAACAATAGAAACAAATCTATAATTACAAGCTGTGATGAATTGTTTGAGTGACACTTATTGCAGATGTAGTCCTTGCCCAACACAGTATATTCCAGGTGACTTTCAACTACCAGTCACCTGTACCTTCTCTCTTGACACCCTTGGCAGCTGTTATCCAAAAACTTTCAGGGGGCAGTTGGGAACACAAAATTTAATTATTATTATTATTTACTCGTAGGGTCAGGGAATTATGTGGCATGTAATGACTTTTCCAGATGCCTAGCACTCTCTATGATTGATCCCTGCACCAGAGCTTCACTGCTCTCTGCTCCCTACTTTTAAAACCATTTTGATAGAAATCTTCTTAAAGTAATATATACTTTTCTGATTCTAAAAATGATGAATGTTGAGTGTAATTTATCTTGTTTTGATGAGTAGATAAATATTTACAGAACTGTTTTCACCCAATACTTTAGCATCTATTGTTCATCCTTGCCTGAGTCCGTCTGAGTCCGTTACTCAGTTGAGAGTTGATAATCAGTGATTTTCTAATTCTATCATTCCTTCTGCATTTGGTGGTTGTCATTTTTGTGAAGAAGAGCTGCCATCACATTAATAGATTGGATGTTCCAGAAGAAAATATTTGTAAACTTAGAGACATAGCAATAAAAACTAACCAAAATGAAACACTGAAAGGTAAAAATTAAAAAAAAAAATAGAAATAAGCATCAATGAGCTAGCAGAAAACTTCAAGTGGCTAAATACATGTGTAATTGAAATCCCCCTAAAAAGAAGGGTGAGGAGAAAAGATATTTAAAGAAATAATGTCTGAAAATTTCCAAATTAAATGAAAACTATAAACTGATACATTGAAGATCAGTGAAACCTAAGCACACACACACACAAAAAAAAAACAAAAAGAAAACTGTACAGAGACATTATAAACAAAATATTCAAAACCAATGTTAAACAGGAAATACCAAAGCAGCCAGAGAAAAAGGAAACATTATGTACCAAGGAACAAAGAATGACAGCAATTGTCCTTTCAGAAAAAAAATGCAAGTGAGAAGGTAGTGGACCAGCAGCAGCTTTAAATTAAGAAAGAAAAGAAGAAGAAGAAAAAAAATCCTGCCAAACCAGAATTCTATACCCAGCAAAACAAAAAACAAAGGTAGAATATAGACTTTTTAAGAATTATAAAAGCTGAAAGAATTCATCAACTGCAGATGTGCACTACAGGAAATGTTAAAGGAAGTCCTTCAGGCAGAAGGAAGATGGGACCAGCTGGATAAAGCACATACATAAAGAAAGAAGAACATGGGAAATAACAACTATGTGGGTAAATATAGACTTTTTCTTTGTTTAACTTTCTTTAAAAGACAATTGTTCAAAAACTAATAAAAATGTAGATGAGGGTTATAACATAATTAAAGCATACTGCATGACAGCGTAAAATTTAGTATAAAAGCATAAAAGTTAGGACGAAACAAATGGATGTACACTATTGCAAGGTTTCTATACTCTATGTGAAGTGGAATAATATCACTTGAAAGTAGACTATAGGCCGGGCGCGGTGGCTCAAGCCTGTAATCCCAGCTCTTTGGGAGGCCGAGACTGGCGGATCACGAGGCCAGGAGATGGAGACCATCCTGGCTAACACAGTGAAACCCCGTCTCTACTAAAAAAATACAAAAAACTAGCCGGGCGAGGTGGCGGGCGCCTATAGTCCCAGCTACTCGGGAGGCTGAGGCAGGAGAATGACGTAAACCCGGGAGGCGGAGCTTGCAGTGAGCTGAGATCGGCCACTGTACTCCAGCCCGGGCGACAGAGTGAGACTCCGTCTCAAAAAAAAAAAAAAAAAGAAAAAAGAAAGTAGACTATAGTCAGTTAAAGATATACACTGTAACCACTAATGCAACAATTACAATAACACAACAAGGAGTTATAGCTAAAAATATAACATTGACTCAATTTAAAAGATCATTCTCAGCAAACTATCGCAAGAACAGAAAACCAAACATGGCATGTTCTCACTCATAGGTGGGAACTGAACAATGAGATCACTTGGACTCAGGAAGGGGAACATCACACACCGGGGCCTATCATGGGAAGGGGGGAGGGGGCAGGGATTGCACTGGGAGTTATACCTGATGTAAATGACTAGTTGATGGGTGCTGACGAGTTGATGGGTGCAGCACACCAACATGGCACAAGTATACATATGTAACAAACCTACACGTTATGCACATGTACCCTAGAACTTAAAGTATAATAATAATAATTTAAAAAAAGAAGTAAAATAGGAGCAAAAAGAAAACAAAGAGCAGATAGTAAAAATGGAAACTATGTAGTAAGATGATCGAGTTAAATTTAACCATATCAACAATCACATGAAATGTTAATGGCTTAAGTTGTTTAAGTAGTCCAATTAAAAGGCAGAGGGGAAAAAAGCAAGACCCAACTATGTGCTCCTTACAAAAAATGCAATTTAAATATAAAGTACAAATAGGTTCAAAGTAAAAGTTGAAAAGAGATATACCATGCTAACATGAATCAAAAGAAAGCTGGAATGGTTGCATCAATAGTCAGTAGATTTCACAGCAAAGAATATTCCTAGTGATAAAGGAAGTCATTTCATAATGATAGTGGAGTCACTTCATCAAAAGGACATAACAATTATCAGGGTTTATTTGCCTAATAATGTAGCTTCAAAATACATAAAACAAGAAGCTAGAGGGGAATTTTGGAATGGTTTATTCAGTCTAACCTCTTTTTCTCTCTTTTTATTCCTTCTGTCCCTCTCTCTCTCCTTTCTTCCTCTCTCTTTCTTTTTTTCTCCTTTCTTCTTTATCTTATTTTATTTTTACAAATGAAGAAAACAAGGCCAGATAGGTGAAATAATTGCAGACATACACAACCAGTGAAAAGTGGGACTTCAAACTTCTTATCTGGGATCCTTGCCTCTTCACCGCACTTCACTGAGCTTGAACAAACATTGTTTTGATGTACTAACAACTCTTAAAGTGAAGGTATTAATGATGCATAAATAAACAGATCACTAGATGGAAAACAGAAGTGTGACCTAGACACTATTCCTCATTTGTTGATAACCGATTGGCATCAGCCAGCACAGAAGCTAAACAAATGGTCGAAAAGAAAATGGTTATTGGGGAAACTGTGACAAGAGAATTACTCATTGAATTCCTATTGTCAGAAGTCTGGGAGCCTTGGGATAGGAATCCTTTACAAAGGTCATTATACATACTTCCTGGCACTGGGTAGACAAGGTTGCTTAAATAAAATACTTTATTTGAAATGAATATTCTGATGGACATGCTCCAAAATGGTGGCTACCGTAGGCTTCCCCCCTGCCTATGTTATTAATCAATGCACCCAATGCCCCAGTTCTACCAACTGGCCCATGAATTCACATGGAAATCAATTACCAGCTGAGCAAGGGCTATGGCAGTCTCTGAGTGCTGACCCATGTACTGGGATGAAGGCAATCAAGCATGGGGTCATCTGGGGTCAAGCCCATGGCTTTGGATAGCTATTTATCACCTGGAATTGGGCAGGGAAGCATAAACATAGGAGACAGTGAGTGAAGTTAGCTAATTATACACAACTGTGGCCATAGCTTGGCCTGATCAGACAAGGAAAGATAGAGGCAGTTAGAGGGCAAAAGTGTGTTTAAAAACATAGCCTTCCCTGGCTCAGAAATGGAGCAGTCCATGCTGGAAGGACGTAAATAGGAGTTGGAGCAACCCAGTCTTCAATTTGGAGGCCATGGCACATGGGGTTGGAGAGGAACGAAGGTATTTCAAGGCTCCCAACAATTAAACCAACAAGAGCTTCCTTATGTCAGCCTTGGGTAACTACCATGACATTTAGAGTCAACAAAAACAAAAGCTTATAAAAAATGCTGCACTAACTAGTAAGTTACTTAGGGATAATGTAGTCTGGAGCTCCATGGAAGAGAGATTGGCTGCTGCATAGACAGATTGGCTTAGCTATCTTGCTTATTATCATAAAGGTGAGGGGACGGGGTGGGGAGAAAAAAATGGAAGGTCTGAAGACTTTGGAATTAAATAGATATGAGTTTAAGTCTGTTCTCAACCACTAGAAACTGTGTCTGTGTGACTAGGATCGAATTAATCAATTTTTCTGAGACTCAGTTTTCTCAACCATAGAAGAGTGATAGCATGTACTTCATAGGTTGGTTGTGAGAATTAGGAATAGTATTTGCACATCAGTTTCCTCACATTAGCAAAATTGGTAAAAATGGTCTTTTTGCTCCTTGTCTTCATGATCATTGTCACTTGGATGACTTTGGGCAGCTGCCTTCTTTTTTCTTTGACTTTAGCTTTTTAAATCTCAGGGTAGAAAAACTAAAAGCATAATCCCAGTTACTAGCCTAAGCCATTACCATGTTAGGTGGTAAACCGAAGCTGTCTGCTGCGAACGAAGACCAGAATCCTCGCTCTCCAGTGGAGCATATATCCACCCCTGTAGGAAAGGGTGCTCCGCCACTTGCTGCTTCTGAGATGAAGTGTGAAGTTGCCAAGTCTAGGCCTCCACACTACAAACACGCAGAGCTAGTTACTTCTACTGTAAGCTATGCACCTGTCCTCTGACTAGAGGACCTAACAGCTACAATTAAATATATTTAATTACACATATAGAAAGAATAATATGTCAACTAGCCAACTACAACTCAACTCATTTATTACATAATTACATGTAAATTATGTTTGAGGATGGATATTGATGCAGTTTATGATGTCTGCAAAGAAATTCTGTCTCAGAAGGACATTCTGCCCTGCCTATAATTTCCAGTAGGATCCTATCCTCTCAACAACAGATGTAATAACAAGTCTCAAAACGGACACAAACCCCAAGATAAGAGACACAATTACCACCTCCCCTGCCCCTTGCTACCCTGGTTTGTCACACTTCTGCTGAGTTAGGTAGAAAGTCTTCTAATCCTGACAGCCATAATCTGGGCTGAGCATCTCTTCTTGTTCTTTTACATAAAACTGAAATAATAATATGGTGGTTAATGCCTCTTTTTTTCCTAAAAAGAGAAAGGAGTAGGAGTTGGAACCCTTGCTATTCAAACAGTACTTTGAATATTTTATATATTTATATATAAATATATACAAATCATCCAATAACCATAAATATTCAATAAAAGGTGACTATTATGATTAATTATAATAAGCTATGATGATGCTAATAAAATCTGATCTGAGACCTTAACCTCATCAGCTTTTTTTTCCCCATTACAGTTTAACTTATCTTAAGGTCAGCACAATCCAATAGTAAGCTTGACTTTACCATTTCCAAATGCACTGTTTAGTTTCCCAAATTTGCAGGGTTTTGGATGGCTTTCTGGCCACTTCCCTTGGTTGAAAGACAAAACCATTTTATCCACTACAGGCAACAATATCTAGGGCATATGAGGTTTTCAAAGGCCAGTGAAAGTGTTTCATTTGTGAAAAAAGTCCAAAATATAAAAAGAAAGCTTCAAAATTACAATTAAAATGTTAATTAAATATCTACAAAAAAGTAATTGCATATCAACTAGTCAACTGCAACTCAACTCACCTATTGTTATATGGAAGTTATATCTGGTGATGGGTGTGGATGTAGTTTTAGGATGTCTGCTTTGATATGGGGTGGGGCCTCCAAAAGTGAAAATGCTTAGGGTCTATGAAGGTCTTATAAGAACCCTATCAGAGAATGAGTATATGCATGGGTCAGGGATGAAAAGCATATGGAAAATATTTAGAGAAGGGAATATGGGGAAAATTGAAGACAAACTGGTGTGCAAGGCCGTGGCTGGTGATCCTACTGAGTGCTGGGATCTGGAAAATTCTGGAGACACAGTGTTGACAAATGGGGAGTAATGGAAGCCCCACTGGTGGTCCTACTCCCACCAGATTCTTGACTTTAGCATCTAAGTCAATGGAGAGAAAGTTTCTCTGCCCAAGCATCTTTCAACTAATAGTTCAGGGAACACCATCAGATAGAGAAACAAGAAGTAACTGCTGACAGCCTGAACCACAAATATTTCTAGCTAAATAGGAACAATTAAATTGGAGCTGATGCCAAGTGCAATTCTCGTTCTAGTAATTCACTTGTCCTGTCTCAGATTACCATGGATGTTTCCCTGTTTTATTCCCTTTTTCTTGCCCCTGTGCCACAATCTATTTTCTGTGGGCAGAAGGCCAGAATATGAAAAAACAAAACAAAAACCAGAGAGGCTGAACTGGTAGAGATTTTCACCATATTAGTCTTTTTTATACACTGCTATAAAGATACTACCTGAGACTGGGTAGTTTACAAACAAAAGAGGTTTAATTGACTCACAGTTCTACATGGCTGGGGAGGCCTCAAGAAACTTGCCATCAGGGTGGAAAATGAAGGAGAAGCAGTTACCTTCTTCACAGGGTGGCAGGAGAGAGAGAGAGAGAGAGAGAGAGACAGAGAGACAGAGAGAGAGAGCAGGGGAAATGCCAGAAACTTATCAAACAACCAGATCTTGTGAGAACTCCCTCACTATCATGAGAACAGCATGGGGGAAACCACCCCTGTGATCCAATCCCCTCCCACCAGGCCCCTCCCTCGACATGTGGGGATTACAATTTGAGATGGGATTTGGGTGTGGACACAGAGCCAAACCATATCACCACCCTTGGGCGATATTTGGAACATGGTGTTTCTTGGGAAAGGAGGTGTTAACCCTAAGCCAGAGAGACTTCCCTAGCAGTGGTGCAGGAGGATGGCAACTGCCTCCACCTCACACTTGCCGACTGTGTGCCTACCACTGAGGGGAAGGGAAAAGGGCATTCCACCATGGAGTGAAGCAGGAGGTCAGTGGCTGAGATGGTGCCTTAGTCTGCTTGTGTTGCTGTAATAAAATACCACAGACTGGGTAATTTATAAAGAACAGAAATGCATTTCTCACAGTTCTGGAGGCCAGGAAGTCCAAGATCAAGGTGCTGGCAGGTTTGGTTGCTAGGGAGGGCTACCCTCTGCTTCCAAGATGGTACCTTGAATACTGCATCCTCCAGAGGGGAGTAATGCTGTGTTGGGGGCACAGTGTTTGCCCCTGTGGTAGGGGTAAAAGGGAGAAACTCCCTCATCAAGCCCTTTTATAAGGGTACCTAATGGCATTCCTGAGAGTGGAGGCCTCATGACTCAATCACCTCTCAAAGGCCACACCTCCCAATACTGTCGCATTGGGAGTTAAGTTTCAACGTGAACTTTTGGAGGAGATGAAATCATTGAAACCATAGCAAATGGCAATGAGTCAGAAGGATGGAGGCCGCTATGTTTGCCTGACTCTTTTAAATAACACAAAAATATTGCCAACATACTGGGACCCCAAACAGAGGGGGGGGACCATCCTCCCTCTCTGTGTTACAATTACTTGTCATTACGTGGACGCCAGGACCAATGCCTCTTTACTCTCTGGGCTACACTTATCCTCCTCTTCTCAGACAAAATAAAGAAAGGTCAACTGATATAACTGATACCAAAAGCCATGACACAAGAATCCTGTTTGCTGATTTCCTTTGATCATCTTTTCAGTATCAAAAGGTATGTGGTTAGCTCGGCAAAGTTCATATTTGTTACGAAGAGTTTTGTTGTTGTTGTTGTTGTTGTTGTTATTGTTGTTTTAAAGACATTTTCTTTCCAGGCTAAGCCGCCTCAGCTTCCCAACCTTTTCTTATGGGAAACACTCACAATTTGTTTTAATAAACTCTTATATAGCTCTTGCTATGTGCCAAGCATGATTCTAGGAGCATTTGCAAATACCAAACTATTTGACGCTCATAACAACACCATGAGATAGGCACCTATGAGATAGGAATCTCCATTTTACAGAAGGGGTAAAAGAGGAACAGAGAAGTTAAGCAATTTTCCAAGGTCACACAGCATACCCGTGGATTTGAGCCCAGTCAGGCTCTTGGTCCTATTTCTGTGCTGCCTCATTTCTTTCACTGTGGCTTTCCTCAGACACTCATAAGGTTGTGGAACGTAAAATTAGCCATGATGTTCTAATGATGACCTGATCTTACTTGATATGAGGGAGAGGCTTTGCTCATTGCCATTTCTGTTCTTGTATTCCAGAAGCAACTTTGTTTTAAGCTGCTACTCTAAGGCAGCCTTGGGTTTCCCATACAAACCTATCTTTTCCATATCTCCCTGTTTAGAGACCCACCAATTTGTCCAGTTGATGTCAGAAAATTCATAGAAGCAAGCAGGTTAGGACAAGGAGAAGGTCAACACTACCAGGAGCAATAAGATGTGTAAGTCAGTTGTCCCAGTACTGTGAACCTAGAACTTCAGTAAGTTCCTTCATTATTTGCATTCGTTTGTTTAATTATAAGCAGCAGAAGACTCTGGTTAACTTAACCAAAAATAAATAAACAAATAAATAAAGTGAGATGGAAGAAAAGAAGATATTGGAGGGATTCTAAGTGGCTCATGAAATCAAAGAAGGGCTGACTAGTTTAACCAATTAGGCCTCAGAAAGGACTGCAAAGAAGGCAGCCATGGAGATTTCAGTAGCAGGACTCATGAATGGTCTTTTTAGGATGCTTCTAAGGAATATATTCACTTCAAAGATTTTCCATTCTTGTGTCACCCCAATACAAATTTCCATCCCCAGGAAAGAATCTGATTGGAATAGTCTGGTCACAGGGGAAGATCTTGCTCAGGCTATGGGTATGGCACATGGGATGAAGGAATGAAGCAATCCTAAAAGAAAAGGCAAGAAAGAGAAATGGATGCTGGGCAGGCAAGAACAGCAGCTGCCCACTTGATGCCCAGTGCCTTCTGCAGCAGATCCCCAGCATGGCTGTCCCATTCCTGTTTAAGGCACCTGCCAGACCCACATCTTTCTGTTTCAGATTCCACTCTGTTAATCCGATCCTTATTCCTCTCTGCTTCCTACCTTGATGGTTTGGTGTTGGTTCTCCTGCTCTCTGCCATACAGCCATTGTAGGAGGGCCTTGCATGAATTTTATTTAATTTCCTGTATTTGTTCCTATTTGTCATTACTACTGTATTCTATGGTCACTAACATTTGAATGACATTTTCACTTATGTCATCTCTTTTAATTTTCTCAAAAATGCTACAAAGTAATCAGAGCAGATATTATTTTTAACCTTTTTTATTTTTTATTTATTTTGAGACGGAGTCTCGCTCTGTCACCCAGGCTGGAGTGCAATGGCATTGTTGTGGCTCACTGCAAACTCCGCTTCCTGGGTTCAAACCATTCCCCTGTCTCAGCCTCCTGAGTCGCTGGGATTGCAGGCGCACGTCACCATGCCTGACTAATTTTTTGTATTTTAGTAGAGACGGAGTTTCATTGTGTTGCCTAGGCTGGTCTTGAACTCCTGAGCTCAGGCAATCCACCCACCTTGGCCTCCCAAAGTTCTAGGATTACAGGCATGAGCCACCCCACCTGGCCTATTTTTAACCATCTTAGAGATGAGCTAGAGTTTAGACAGACTGGCTGCCTCAGCCATAAAGTCACCAAGAAGCAGATGATTGTACTAAAATCTAGGACTTCCAATTTTGTTGCTTCCCACTTCTCCAATTGTTATGGTTTCCAGGTTGCTGTGCAACTCCTCAGAATGATGTCTTTTATTAATTTAATGAACATTCCCTTGATTTTAAGAAAGGAAAGAGAATGAACAAGAAAATGGTAAAAGATGGGAGGCCCTTCACTGAATATTTCTTACAGTGAAACAAGATTGATATGTGTTCATTTCAGGGTGTTTGGAGTATTTAGTGTTTTCCTTCACATGGCATTCCTTTATTAATCCCTTGAAACATAATAGTCACAATTCACTCAATAGGTAAACGGGATCTAGTTCTCATTTTGGCTGTTATTCAGCCAACATGCACAGCCACGTCATATTTCCTTCGGCCTTCATAGCACAGTCTCTTTGCCGTTGAGACCTCTGTCAACACCAGTGGAAAGCTAAGCACAAATGACAAATATGTTGTTATTACCAGTCTTGTCAAACCTTAGTCCCCATTGAGTTGGCTCACATGTGCTGACTTTCCAAAACTAGTTTAGCAGATATAGTGGGGTGTCTGGAAAGCCAGTGTGCCAGACTGGAATGGGTGTTCAGTGATGCTCAACACCACCTGGAAATTTTCTCGGAGATTTTTCTAGTGCTTAAGTCCTGGGGATGGTGACCACCTCTAGGCTACTCCTTAAATTACTTTGTGAAACATCTGTGAATTCATTTATTCATTCAAAAGATATTTATTAAGTGCCAACTGTGTGCCAGGTGCTGTCCTGGGAGAAAGAATGAACAATTTAAATTCCCTGCTTTTATTTAATAATCAAATGTTTGTGTGTGTGTGTGTGTGTGTGTGTATGCATAGACACTATGTGTATGTGGCTTTGATACCCTAAAGCAGGAGTCACAGACTTAAATACCTTTTTAATCCAAGAGGTAAGATGTCTGAATGCTGAGTGACGTTATGGTTATGTTGCAGTTAGCCTTTTTTTTTTTTTTTGTAAAATGAAACACCTCAAATTTAGTGGCTTAAAACAACAGTCATGTAATAGTGCAGTTTGGGTTGGGCTCAGCTTGGTAGTTCTGCTGGTCTCACCTGGGCTCATTAAGGAGGTTGCAAGTCAGTTGGTGGCTCAACTGGAGCTGGATAATGTAGAATGGCCTCACCACCCGGGGTCACACTAGGTTGTTGGCCTCCAGCAGGTTTGCGTACACCATGGTCTCAGGGCCCTCTGCAGCCAGAGAAGACAAGCCCCCACATGCAAACCTTTTTCAAACTTCTGCTTGTGTTTCCATTTGTTGTGGTCCCATTGACCAAAGTGAGTCATGTGGGCAAGATCTGAGTCATGGGAGTGTGGAAGAGGACAACCCAAGGGCATGGATGCAAAGAGGCATGGACCCCTGTGGCTGTTCCTGCCTTAGTCTATCCAGATACTACACAACAGGAAACAACAGATAATATCATCAACTAGAGAGCTGCCTCTTCTACAAGCAGTAGCAATCACCCAGCTCTACACTGTGAGTGTAGCCAGATTTTGAACTGTAAAGAAAAGCCAGAAATCAGAGTTGTATGCAAATTCTCCCTTTTAAAATATTGTCAGTTAACACAAAATTTAAAAATCCATGTGGCCAAACCGAAGTACTTCTGTGGGCTGAATATGACTTAGGAGCCCTGAGGCTGTGACATCTTTAATTGGAGTGAGACACCATGGAGTATGGTGTATTGGTTCTCAATCATTTGAACTTTTCAAATAGTAAAAGATCAGAGAGGACTTTTAGTTTTAGTTTTTGCCAACTAAGGATTTTTTTTAAGAGCAGCTATCGTCTATAATCTTACAAGTTTTATAAAAGTTAAACACACAAAACCAGGAATGACATAAACTCAGAATAAATGTACAGTTCTTGAGTTATGACAGAATCTTACCCAACATGTTCCTCATTTCTTCAATTGTAAGACACGCTTTTGTCATGTACTAACAATTTTGAAATCACCATCTATCTTACTTTCTTTAATCAACATGAACATTTTCTGTAGTGTTTTTTCCTCCCCGATATATTTGTTAAATAATCATGTCTTATAATAGATAATGTAGAATTAAGGAAATTATGACATTGTCTTTAGTTTTCTCATTTTGTCATGAAGTGGTGAAATGATTCCCCACACGTGTGTAGACTGGTATCTGAGAACTGCTGATATGGTAGAAAGAACATTGAAAGAATATTGGTTTTGCAATCAGATAGGCTCTGTTTTAATCCTGGCTTCACTCTTTGTGACTTCAGAATTTTTAGTTCTTTCTTTCTTTCTTTCTTTCTTTCTTTCTTTCTTTCTTTCTTTCTTTCTTTCTTTCTTTCTTTCTTTCTTTCCTTTCTTTCTTTCTTTCTCTTTCTTTCATCTCTCTTTCTTTCTTTCTTTCCTTCTTTTCTTTCTTTCTTTTTCTTTCGTCTCTCTTTCTTTCCTTCTTTTCTTTCTTTCTTTCTTTCTTTCTTTCTTTCTTTCTTTCTTTCTTTCTTTCTTTCTTTCTTTCTTTCTTTCTTTCCTTTCTTTCTTTCTTCTTTCTTTCTTTCTCTTTCTTTCATCTCTCTTTCTTTCTTTCTTTCCTTCTTTTCTTTCTTTCTTTTTCTTTCGTCTCTCTTTCCTTCTTTTCTTTCTTTCTTTCTTTCTTTCTTTCTTTCTTTCTTTCTTTCTTTCTTTCTTTCTTTCTCTCTCTCTCTCTCTCTCTCTCTCTGAAGACACAGGTCTCACTCTGTCACCTAGGCTGAAGTGCAGTGGCCTAATCATGGTTCACCTGAGCCTGGAACTCCTGGGCTCAAGTGATTGTCCTGCCTCAGTTTCCTGAGTAGCTGAGACTACAGGTGCATAACACCATATCTGGCTAATTTTTTTATCTTAATTTTTGTAAAGACGGGATCTTGCTCCATTGCCAAGGCTGGTCTTAAAGTCCTGGCCTCAAAGGATCCTCCCACCTCACCCTCCCAAAATGCTGGGCTTACAGACATAAGCCACCACACCCAGTTTGGACAATTTTCTTAACCTCTTTCAGCCTCGGTTCCTCAAGTGAAGACAATAATATTTGCTTATGGATTCCAGATAATATAAATTCCCTTGCAATACCAGGGCACATGATAAACAGTACATGGTAGCTATTGTCACACTATCTTTTCAAAGAGTCAAGGTAGCTAGTAAATTTATTTCTGTGTAATGCAGGTGATGAAGGTGGCTGGCCTAATGTCTGAATGCTGAGGATGGGTGCTGGTGGTGTCATTTCATGGCAACAGATTCATTCATGTGGAAGCCAATGTAATTCTGCAGCAAGAGTAGCAAATACACTTCTCTGTATTTCACTAAGCATCTCTGCCACCACCACCTTCACCTTAGCAGACATGCTTACTGATCATACTGTGGTCTGTTACACGCACTACCTTACCCTCAGAGTCTTTCTCAACAAGCATTTTCACAGACTGGCACTCTGCCAGTGGTGAGGCTTACTTCCCATTTCTTGTTTGGACATTTTGAGCAAGGCCAGTCCAGGTCAACCTTACTTTACAAGGTTATATATCACATATATAATTTTAATTCTCTTTATCTGCCCTTGAGGCGAGGCATCATCGCTGTGACAAGCCTAACTTCATGTGTTGAATGTATCATTCTCTTCCTCTTTGCTTTTGCCTCCTCTATATGATGAAGCTCTGGGAGTAAATGGCATTAGGATGGCGCCCAGCCCAGGCATACTCAGAAGTGTGCTTGGCGGTACTCAGCCTCTTGCCATATAAGTGAATCTAGTTGTGTCAGGGTAGAGAGACTTCAGGCCTTCTCACTGAGTCACCAGGAACTAGAATCAGGATTTGAAGTCCAGCGCTGAGGTCTCCACACTGAATCAACAGGCAAGGAAGACATATATAAGCGGTAGGTATATAAGCGGCCATCACTCTTCTCTTCTCCTGTTGATGACCTCCTTTCCCCGCCCCGCCCGGTTCCAATACGAATGTGAACAGGGACGCTGCTCTTACACATGCTGATCTTGACCTGTGGTGTTCTTGGACTTCACTGGACAACTGCATTGACTTTCCTGGGTCCCTAATTGTGACACATGAATCTTAACCTGATTTGGATCTTTAATATTCCTCATTTTACTTCTTATTTTCCCCCAGGAAGAAAGTGGTAAAGTGGAAAACATGTGGATTTTAGGGTTAGACAGACTTGGTTTCGGTAGCTGCTCACTAGCTACATGATGTTGATTACATTGATTAGGTTTTCCGGGTTTCAGTTTCCTCATCTATACAATGAACATGGTAACACCTGGGACTATTATGAGGATTGCACACAACGTCATATTATTATGGAAAGGGCATAGCATAATGCTTGGTGCCGAGTAGGCACTTAGCTGACTAATCACTTCAACAAGTCTCTGTTACGCTTTTGCCAGGTGGCATTTTAGCAAACAGAATACAGCAGGAGACAAAGCACACAGCTTCCATGTCAAATTAAACTTACTTCCTAGAGGTGGGAAACAGACCACAGGCAAGCAAACAAATAAAGGAACAAGAGATGTCAGATAGTCAAGTGTTCTGAAGAAAATATGTCAGAGAGAAGTGATGGAGAGGAATTGGGAAGGTGCAGGGAGGCCTCACCGAGGGAACATGGCTAAGCCAAGACCTAACATAGAAGAAGGAATCAGACTTGCAAAGATGTAAAAGAGGCACTTTCTGAGCAGAGGAATTCGCAAATGCAAAGTCCCCATGCACAAGGGTGAGCACGGGTGAGTGTTAGCGAGAAGGCCAGTGTGGCCACAGCAAGAGAGAGGGGTGAAAGACCACGGTGGGGAGGAAGGCAATGCTTGGGAAGCCAGCGGAAGGCATCTGGAATTTATTCGAAGTGCAGTATTATTTCTCTTTCTGCCCTTCCTTCCAAATTGGACCTCAGAATGGTGCCTCGTTATCTTCCCTGCCTGTCGATTCAGTGTGGGGATCTCAGCGCTGGACTTCAAATCCTGATTCTAGTTTCCGGTGACTCAGCGAGAAGGCCTGAAGGCTCTCTTCCCTGACACAACCTAGATCCACAATTTATATTCCCAATGGCTCAGACTCATCTTTGAGAAGCCTGACCTGTCTTACTTTAACTTGTCCTGATCCTGGTCCCTTCCTTGTTTCTTGAATGTCAGCCTTCAGTCTTACAGCTTTGCATGAAGGTTTTGCATATGTATAATTTCTTGAGGACTGTTGCATGCTCATTTCATCTCTCCAGCTAAAAATAAGGTCCTTCAAACATACACATCACTCCTACCTCTTGGGTAACCTCCCTAGTGTCTACTACCATGTTTAGTTGCTGAGTGAATGAATGCCTTCATCTTCCTACTCAAACTTAAGTAGCCACTCCCCTATCACCATTGATACTGCCTTCTGGTTTTGTGTTCTCTATAGGTTTATCACTATCTAAATTGATCCAGTTTGCTCAGTGGCTGCCTGCCCCAACAAGAATGAAGAGGCCACGAAAGCAAAGACCTCACCTGTCTTTTTACTGAATCTGAAGCAGTGTCTCCCCATAGCAGAAGCTCAAGGAGCATCTAGACCAAAGATGGGGCCTCCGGTAGGGAGCTTTGGCCAAGTTAGGAACATTCGTCCAGTGATTCCAACTTCCACACACAGAGGGGAACTATTCTGGAAAAGCATTTTATACCTTTTTTTTTTTTTTCCTGGGCCCTAATTCTTAGAAATCAGACTATAGAGAACTGCCAAAGGGGTGTTGCTTTGGGTCAGTGGCAAAATCATTATCATCTTGTTGTATCTCTGTGGCCTTTCTCTTGGTACCTTCTTTAGAGGTGGAGAGTTTAGAAGGGATAGAAGGACCTGCCTTGGGGTGTACACATTCCCCAAAGCTGTGACTTCATTTGTCGAATCCATTTCAACCGTGTCTCTTTTCATTAACCATTTCCAAGCTACAGGGACCTGTGGTTTTAAGAGGAAAGTAATGGTTGTGTCAATGAGGAAGCCTGCTCTCCGAGCTCTGACACCCCACTCTGCCTCCCCCATTGGCTCAGGAAAGATGTGGTTTATATTAGTGACCTGGAGAAAGTTCATGCCCTCTGGGAAGAGTGTGTCCATGAAATGGCAGAGTGATTAATGGTTTATTTACAGCACTGACATCCAGGCTGTCAAGACCCTTCAGTGGCCTTTGATGTAAAACACACCGAGAGGCCCTGGCTCGTCCTTATCTCCTTGGTGGAGAGAAATCAGAAATGAAGGATGGTGGGCCCAGGCTCTGAACACTGGGCTTCAGGGGTCTGAATGGTGAAAACAGGCAGGGGCCAGAGACTGGTAGGAGGTGGCAGTCCTCAGCAGGGTGCCCCTGTCATCTTTCTCATTTTTCCCTTTCTCTCTTGTATCTTCTTCTTTCTTGTGTACCCCCTTGTCTGCTTGGATCCCTCAAGTCTCACAGGACAATGTATTTACGAATTATGCATGAATGTCACCAGGAGTCATAGATATCTGTATTCCTAAGGGACGGTGGGTGGGTAATGGTGAAGCCACACTATTGAACCATTAATGATAATTGAAAGCACTCTGGCCTCTGGTGAAGGAGCCATGTTTCTTTAAGAGAACAAAAGAACCCCGAGTGATTCCCAATTGCCCAGGACAGAGGACAGAGTTTGCAAGCAGGCAGCCTACAAGCTGAATCCAGTCCACAGCTGTATTTTGTTTGGCTGCAGAGAGCTGAAAATCTTTTTAATAGTTGCCAAAGTTTAACAATAAGATTTCAATTTCACATACAATTTTAGATTTCTTCTTTCTCTTGAAAAACTGGAGATCTGGACACACTGAGCTTGTGTTCCCTCACAGCAAAAGAAGCTGAAACTGAAGAGGGGTCATTCCCCTTACTCGAGACAAGGCCTGTGCCTGTTGTCTCCTCCATATGATACTGTGTGTCTGTTGCAATATATCACTGTCATTGAGCTCTTGTTTTATTTATTCCTATTCTGCTTCATGCATGTTTTGCTGAGCTATTTAATTCAAATTCCTTGAATCAGGAAAATGAGTTTTCATTAGTCAAATGAGGATACCAAAACCAACCTAAAAGGATTGTTGTGATGTTTACAAGAGATATCCCTAAGTAAAGTGCTTAGTTAGCACAGTGCCTCATACATAAAAACTTTTCAGGAAATGGGAGCAATTATTCTTATTGCAAGCATGAATTTAGGCCTCCCACTAAGTAATAGCGCTCTGGTGGGCCCTTGTTGGTTTTGAAGCTAAATTGTTCAAATTGACATGTTAGAAAAAGGTTCTGCCTTCCTTTGTCTATGAAGACCCATCTGAGGTCCAACAATATTCCAAAGTGGTCAGGATTCTGGAGTTTGAAGGAATTCTTTGAGAACACTGATTTCAAATATCTTACCTTCTGTGGTGAGAATTTAGGGGGCACTGAGTACCTTATCACTTCAGGGTAAATTAGTACTGGGCTAGCTAGAGATGCATCTGGCTAAGAATAAAAACATACAAGGGAAGAAAGAACTCTTCTAGAAAGAGAGCATGTGAAGATTTTCTCCAGCAGCTCCCTGGATGCTATTTCTCTATTCTCCTGTGGAAAAAATGAGGCAAGTGAGAACAGCAGTTGGTCTAATGAGTCATGACCCATAACGAGACACAGGCGGCCTCAAGCCCTTGACTTTTAGCAGACATACTGTTTGCCTTTCTTATTTTGTAGTTCCTGTTATAGTTCCTCCCAGGCATGAAAATCCAGAAGCAACGATGCCTGGTACAACTTGATGTAGAGTTACAAGTCATCATGTCTACAGGACAAAACTTAGATGCAAGAGACAGATTGGTTTCATCGGAATCAGGTTCACACTAGGAAGATCACCAGCCCTTAATTATTTTCTCCACATTATTCCCTGATTAGAGAGAGCTCTGTGCTTCTGAGTATATGCCTCCAGGATGTTGCTTTTTATAATGCTGTGATGTGCCTAAATTTTCATGAGTTAGAATGCTTTGGGCTGCAAATAACAGACCGATAAAGGCATTTAAAAAAATCTTACTCATCAAGAAGTTTGGTGGTGGGTGGGTTCAATTCTTACCAACCTACAAGGCTCAAGTTTTTGCAGATTGTTAACCTATATTTTCCAGGCACACTCAGAGAGAGACATAGAAAACAATAACACTAAAGTTCTGTTCTATGCCACGGATAAAATTTTGTGTTGAATAATAGTTGCTAATTCATGGATGAACCACAGTGGCACCTCATTCAAACATTTCTTTCCACCACAGGCGTGAGAAGAAAGGCCACATTAAGAATTGACATCCATCCAATCTAAGGAGGGAGGATTCATGAGCTTGTGTGATGCAGCAGACATCATCTGAGATTTCTGGCTGGAATGGCAGTGGGATGGCAACTGTATAAGTAAGGATGTAGTAACATGCTCTGCGTTGGGTGGTTCAAGGCCCTGATATCTGGAGTAGTAGCTGGTACATGGTGTCAGACCCCTCCTGGAGAGGAGTCTTGGGGCCAGTGTCAGAAGGGGCTCTGGCAGATAGAATAGCACCTGTATTTACATTAATTAACTACACCATATATAAAGAAAATTCTGTACATGGCGATCCTGAGAGAGATGGTACCACAAGGGCCAAGGATTTGGGCCAGTATTCTCAGCACATAATCCCTGGTCTAGCTGTATCAAATCATCTGGGAAGATTTCTAGACTCTGTCCCACAAGTCCTGCATTCTCAAAATCCCCTGAGATGGCCTGAGTACATGGCCTGAGAACCTGAAGTTTAATCCAGATATCCCAGATCCAGAAATCCTACTACTGGTTATACACCCAAAGGAAACAAAATCAGTATGTCTAAGAACTATCTGCACTCCCAAGTTCATTGCAGCATTATGCACAATAGCCAAAATGTGGGATCGACGTAAGTGTCTATAAATGGATGAGTGGACAAAAAAAATGTGGTATATATGCACAGTGGAATACTATTCAGCCTTAAGAAAGAAAACTGTCCCTTGCAACAACATCAATGAATCTTGAGGACATTATGTTAAGTGAAATAAGCCAGGCACAGAAAGACAAATACCACATGATCTCACTCATATGTGAAATCTAAAAAAGTCAAACTCATAGAACTATAAAGTAAAATAGTGGTTACCAGGGACTGGAAGGGATTTGGAGTTGGAGAGATGTTTATCAAGGTTACAAAATTTCAGTTACTTAGGAGGAATAAGTTTAAGAGATCTATTGTACATGTGACTATAGTTAACAACATTAGTGAGAATTGCTAAGAGAGTGGATTTTAAGTATTCTTACCACAAAAAATGTATGTAAGTCAATGAATATGATATGATAAATAGCTTGATTTAGCCATTCTATCATGTATGTATATTTCAAAACATCATGTTGTACATGACAAATATATACAATTTTTATTTGTCAATTAAAATAAATAAATTGATTTTAAACATGAATCTCATACACACAGAAAGATCTTCCCTGGGAGATTCAGAGGTCTAGAGAGTTGATGAGACAAGCTCATCAGCTTTAACAACTTTAGAGATAAGATTCCAGGGAGCAGTGACCTAAGAGAATGGAACTGACTTTGACATCAGATATAATCCTAGGAGTATTTGCCATATTTGGGCTCTGGCTGAATGCTTAAAAATCTCAGGTTTGCACCTTTCAGAAGAGGAAGAGCTGCATGTTTCAGAAGAGAATTGAAGGCCTCAAACACGTGACTACCTTTATCCCTTGAGGACTTTTGCATAATTAGAGGTCTGTACTAACTGGGAGATCACAGATATTAGTGGACAGCCTCTGAAAATCAGAGCAGAATTTTGGCTCAAGATCTGCCTGGAGGATGGCTGGGTAAAATGTATCAGGTTCTCAGTTAAAAACCTTAATGTTCAGGGGCAAACAAGAGGTGTATTAAAGCTATGGGAGCTGCAACAGAACTTTGATATAAAAAAGCATCTACTGGTCTAATGGAAGGTAGAATATATGCTCTTTGAAAGATGATAGCATCATCTGGATTCTCTATGCCTTTTATATTCAGTGTCCTTCATTGGACTAAAGAAATTGCTGGTTATGTCTAAAGACAGGATGACAAAATAAAAAAAAATCCAGACCATCAAAACAGATCCATATTGGAATTACTTGATAAGAACTTAAAAATAACTATGACATGTATATTTATAAAAATAGAGGAAAAGGTAGGAGAAACAGATGATAAAATAGAATTTCACAGAGAATTGACATCTACAAGAAACAATCTAATAAAATCAAATTTTAGAAGCATAGCACAATACCTGAAATTAAGAGCTCATTAGACGTATTTAACAGCAGATAGACACAGCAGAAGATGGGATTTGTGAACCAGAAGATAGATCAACTGAAAAATAACCAAACTGAAGCACACACACAAAAAAGAATGTGATTACAAGAAAGATCATTGAGATATGTGGGGCATATGTGTGACTGGAGTAGCAGTAGGAGAGCAGAGAGAAATAGTGGGTCAGAGAGAGAATAGAACAAAACAGTATTTGAAGAGATAGAAATTGAGAACTTTTCAAAACTGATGAAAGATATTTATCCACAGATTCAAGAAGTTTTGCAAATCCCAAGCAAAATAAATGCAAAGAAAGTCATATCTAGGCTGGGCATGGTGGCTCATGTCTGTAATCCCAGCACTTTGGGAGGCTGAGGCAGGAGGATTGCTTAAGCCCAGGAGTTTGAGACCAGCCTGGGAAACATAAGGAGATCCCATGTCTACAAAATAATGATAATTTAAAAAATATCCAGACATGGTAGCACATGCATATAGTCCCATCTACTTGGGAGGCTGAGCTGGAAGGATCACTTGTGCCTAGGATGTCAAGGACGTAGTGAGCCATGACTTCACCTCTGCACTCCAGCCTGGGCAACAGAGCAAGACCCTGCCTCTAAATAAATAAATAGAAAGTCACATCTAGATACATCATAGTAAGACTGCTAAAAATTAAAGGCAAAGAGAAAAGTGTCAAAAAGAGCTAGAGAAAAACACATTGCTTTCAAAGAAGCAAAAATATGTCTGACAACTAACTTCAAAAAAAGGAAATGACATTTTTAAAATGCTGAAAGGCAATAACTGTTAATCCACAATTCCATACCCTGTGAAAATTGTCTTCAAAAATCAAGGAAAAAGAGACATTTTCAGATGGAAAAAAAAAAAGAGAGATTTAGTTGCCAGCAAGCCCTCAATAAGAGAAATGCCAAAATGAATTCTTGAGAGAGAAGGAAAGTGATCCCAGGGAAAACCCAGAAAGTAAGAAGAAATTAAAGAGTGACAGAAATATTGTTATTTGTATGCTGATACATATAAACAAATACTGATTAAATATTAATTGTATAATATATGGATAGAATATTCAGGGCAACATTAATACAAAAGTTGGAAATGGTATAACTGGAGTTAAAGTTTTCTAAAGCTTTCACATTATATAGGAATTGGTAAAAATAGTAACTTGTACTACATCATAATAAGTGAAGGACACACTTTTCATGTCTAAGTGACCACTAAATGAATAATAAAGTATGTTTAACTATTAAATTAAGAAAAAATGGAATAATCACAAAGTTGATTAATCAAGGAAGGCAAGAAAAGAGAGAAAAAGGAATAAATGTGTCACCCATGATAAATGGTAAGATGTAAATAAAACCCTAATATATCATTAACTACATCTAATATATCAATTGACTAAATGTTCCAATTAAATTAAGTAACATTTTTAGTAGTCAGGTGGTAGGTAGTGATACTGGAGGTTGGAAAGATAGTCTAAGATCCATGACCTGTAGTGGCAAAACATTTATTAAAACTGTACTTGAGCTCATTTAGCAGGAAGACCAAGTAGCTATCAACATTACTTTAAGGACAAAGATTGGAAAGTAGAATGTTAATAGTGTGTGTTTGTTGTGACTGGGTGCATTTACCAAAGTATCAGAAGAAAGGGATTAGTTCAGTCAAGGATTTGCTGATTTGAAAGCGTAAATAAAAATTAATCTATGGACTCCAGATATTTGGGTATTGAAAGATTTTAAAATTCATCTGCTTCTAGGCATCAAACAGTAGGAACTAATATTGAGAAACTTTTAAAGCAATAATGGTTCATTGAGATTCAGATTTATAGCAAAGATCAGAATAGGTATATGGCTTTTCTGTCCAAGTTACATGGCCTCAAGTTGGTTGACATTAAATTGAGAGAGAGTCAAATAAGGTCAAAGAAGCAGAGAAGTATATCAGACTTGAGAATTATTTCTAAGAACTGACATAGGCAACTAATTGGAAACAGATACATAGGAAACACACCAAGTTTTGAGGAAATTTTATTGCCAAAGAAATATGAACAAAGAAACATAAACCTGGACTAAAAAATTATTTTCCCAATTAAGACTTAAAATAACATTTGGGACCCCAATTTGAACCCACGGGAACAAGTTTTGACCTCTAAAGAGGGCATACTTTCCAACATCCACTTCAAATATAGCCAAGGAGGTCATGATGAAGAAGCAGGAATGTCCCAGAGGGTGGAGCCGTGGGTCATGGAGAAAAGTAGACTTCTGTCTATTGTTCTTCTCAGATAGTAGAACCAGGGTCTAATCAAGAAAGCTCTCCTAGTGTCAGAGTAGAAGTTTTCCTAATACTTGCCCAGCAAGATTCTGTCATTGCTTATATCCCTGTGACTGCTAAGTATTCACCATGCTTCCTATCTGTGAATGGGAGTTTTCATTGTGGTTATTCTGTTTCCTACTGTATTTTGTGTGTGTGTGTGTGTGTGTGTGTGTGTGTGAGAGAGATATTTAGTTCAAAGGTGACTGAGGTGACTGAATCACAAGGAGCCGCATCTGGATATGATAGATAGAAAGGAGTTTGTACCCCTTTGAGGTGCTATCCTTTGAAGTGATTGGGTGGGACTTTGGGTTATCTCCCTTGGGGAAGGGGAAAATTTGTTGTTGATGTGAGAGAACATGTGAAATAGATATTTGGTGACTAAAGTGTTGAACAGTGGCCAAGAATGGTATATGTTCACCAAAAACCTGTTTCCTCTACCTCCTGGACCCAGAGCCAGATCACTTACCTAGCTTTCCTTGCAGCTATGTGGACCCAAGTGCTTGAATTCTGTGGGTAAAAGTGTGTTACACCACTTTCAGTCCAGGTCCATAGAAACCTCTCATACAGTCTTCCATGTTTCATCTTCATCCATAGGCTGACTAGATGTCCATGTCCAGGGTGACCTTGGAAGCCATATATTGAAGGCAGAGCCTCCATCAGTCTGGGTCTCAGGATATGGCCTCCCGCTATGCTCCCATCTCCAGCTGGTTAGCCTCTAACATTTTTCACTGTGTTAAGTCATAGGGATTTTGGAGTTTACCTGTTTTAGCATCTACTGTTACTGTAATTCATATGCCAGCCCTCCCTACAAGTCATTCCCTACATTCTATGACACCTTCTAACTGAGGGTACGTACCTATGGTAATACAGAGAGCGAAGAATGAGCTTTGAGAGCTGAGCAACCTGTAGTACAATAACAAAGGAAGATTATCTTCCTGGGTTTTGGACAGCCCAGAGAACTGAAAGGGTAAAGCATATGGTCAGTGGCCACTCTCCAGTGTTGGGTGGAGAGTCCTTTTACTATCCTATTCCTGAGCCATCTTCCACTGCCATAAAACTTTCCATAATTCCAGTCATTGAAGTGGTGGCAGGGTTTTTGGAGAAAGCCTTCCCTTAATACTATTCAAAAGCTTCATCATGCAGTGGTTATGCTTATAACGTGTCCCTCTCAGAACGGTTTTCTGCAATGGGGTCAACATGTTTCCCCATAAAGCACGAATCCTGGAAATGCCTGACTAACTCCAGCATCATGTCTTATGGGGGCGAAATAGTTCTGCTATCTGGCTCTAGGAATGCAGCCTTCCTAATTTCAAGTAATTCATCTCCTAGGGGTGTTTCTGTGTTTTTCTTGGTCAACTACACAGTCATCACATTCTGCAGCCAGGAGCAATTTGTTTCTCTGAAACCATCCAGCTTACAAGTTTTGCTTTCCAACCAGGAAGGGCGTTGTGGTGAACAGTCCTGTCTGACACAGACTGATTCATTATTGCATTAGGGAAATAATTTCTTGTCATCTTATTAGAATATGCATGTGGCAGCTGGATAAGATTGCATTTCAGTTTGTAAAAGAACAGCGAAAAACATGGGTCTCGTTGAGGTTGCGTGTGACTATGTGTGTCTGTGTTTTATTATGCAATGAGACTAAAAAAATAGAAGCGAGATTCTGAAAGCCCCAGAGCATGCATGACTTGTCATGAAAACGGGAAGCAGGTTTTCTGGCAAGGCTAAGTATAGGTCCAGTTAAATTGTTTTGAATCTGATGATTTTGATATAACATCTGATGAAGTATGATTTAGATATAAAGTCTATGGTAAAGTAAAGCATGGCCCTAGCTGGTTGACTCAACACAGGCAGGCAGGAAACATGAGGCTATACTTTGTTTTTGTCAATTACAGGGAGGCCAGCTACACACACCTATGTGTTTGAGGAAGATAACTTCAGAAAGACTGTGCAGTTGGACTGTATTATACCATTCATCTGAAAAATTGGGAAATGAGAATTTGAGGTTTGGGATTCTGATGATAGAATCATACTATTATATGTTGCAACAAGGGTAAGATTGATCCACTTACTGACTGATTCATTCATTCAACATGTGTTTATTGAACAGCTGCCGCATTAGAGGTTCTGGGCTAGCCCCTGGGGATACAATGGCAAATAATGCAGAGTGAGTTTCTGCCCCTGTGGAGTTTATAGTCCCGTGGGGAATACAGGTCAATAAGCAGACTCAGTTATAGTGGAGGGCTGGGAATGCAATGAAATGGGTAGTGTAGTTCCTAAGGGAGGCCAGGGAAGGGTCAGCCAACTCAGTTCTGTGGAAGGGTCAGGAAAGCCTTCTTGGAAGAAATGATGTCTAGACAATGACATAAAAGATGAGGGGGCAATCAGCTAGGCACATGGCTGTGGTCGGGGTCAGGGAGAATTTGGCGAGGGAAGGGAATGAGCTAGACACCTTCAAGCAGAGGGAATTGCAGAAAGCATGTTGTATTGTGGGACCTGGGAGAAAATGACAAATGTCTAACACATGAAGCAGGAAAAGAGTGAAGGCAGGGGTCAGATTTTGCAGAGATTTGCGGAACATTTAGAAAGGCTGAACTTTATTTTGAGAGAAATGGAAGTTATTGAACAAGCCTAAATATATCTTGATCATAATCGGTCCTGTTTTTGCAGGGGTTGAGGGTGCGGGAAGAGGAGGTAAAGACATGCCAGGAAGCCAGACCAAATTCACATGGTGGGCAGTTTGGTGGTGGTGGGAGTTTCAGCAGGACAGCTGCAGAACTTACGGATCCTCATGGCTGGTGTGCTGCGATGGTGTTGCTTTCACCTTCTGCTATAACACCAATTTTGTTCTATTTTCTTACAGATATTCTCTCCAGATATCTAACTCAATCTAAATTATCAGTGGAAACAAGATGAAAATGAGAAGTAAGTACTGTAAAGTGATAAACAACCTAAATCATCCATCTGATTTTGGAATGTGACCACGTAAATCGGCACAGTGTGCATATTCCTACTCACTGGCATACTCACACTTTTTTGAAAAAACAGCTTTATTGAGGCATAATTGATGTGCAACAAACTATAGATATTTAACAAACAAACACTGGGAGATTGGTTCCAGGACCTCTGAGGATAACAATATCCAGGAAGCTCATGTCCCTTATGTAAAATGGCGAAGTGTTTACATATAACCTATGCACATCCTCCCATACATGTTAAATCATCTCTAGATCACTTGTAATACCTAATATAGTATAAATGCTATGTGAATTGTTATGTGAAATGTTATGTGTATTATTTTATTGTTGTATGGTTATTTTTAATTTTTTTCCAAACATTTTCCAATTGAGGTTGGTTGAATCTACAGTTGTGGAACCTGCAGATACAGAGGGCTGACTGTGCACAATTTGATGAGCCTGGACATATGCATACACCCATGAAAACACCACCACAATCAAGGTAATGAACATATCCACTGCCTCTAAAAGTTTCCTTGTGTCTCTTTGCTGTTGTCATAAGAATGCTTAACATGGGGCTGGGCATGATGGCTCACACCTGTAATCACAGCACTTTGGGAGGCCAAGGTGGGTGGATCACCTGAGGTCAGGAGTTCAAGACCAGCCTGGCCAAGATAGTGAAACCCCATCTCTAATAAAAATACAAAAAAAATTAGCTGAGTGTGGTGGTGGGCGCCTGTAATCCCAGCTACTAGGGAGGCTGAGGCAGGAGAATCCCTCGAACCTGGGAGGTGGAGCTTGCAGTGAGCCGACATCGTGCCACTGCACTCCTGCCTGGGCGACAGAGTGAGACTCTGTCTCAAAACAAACAAACAAACAAAAGAATACTTAACATGGGATGGAGAGCTACCTCTCAACAAATTTTTAAGTGCACAATACAGTATTATGGACTATAACCAACAGGTTCAGCAGAAGATCGTATCCATCTTGCATAATTGAAACTTTTATCTGCCAAAGAACGTTTTCCCATATCCCCCTCCTCTGGCAACCACCATTCTATTATCTGATTCTATGAATTAGATGATTTTATTTACCTCCTGTAAGTGGAAGCATGTTGTCTTTGTCCTTCTGGTACTGGCTTATTTCCGTCAGCATAACGTCCTGCAAATGGCAGGATTGGCTTCTTTTTTAGGGCCGAATGGTATTCCATTGTTGCATCCCCACTCTTGAACCATACTGGTGTGGGCTTAAAGGAGTAGGATTCTCCAAGCCAGAGTTGGTGAGAGGGAGAGGAGCTTTGATGAAGATGGACAAATGGTCACTCTGAACCATTCTTGGCACATTAGCTTGAGTCCAACTGACTTTCCGAGTCATAGCAGTCTTTAATCTAACGCAGTTTCCCAAGGTATCTTCTGTAGAACCCCAAGTTCCCAGGCTTGCAATAGACAACATTGAAAAGTGGGCTTCCAGGTTAAACAATTCTAGTTAGCATGAGGCAAAGTTAAATGTCTTTACTAAGAAACCGATGGAAACTTTCACGTGTTAATGTTGCATTGTAACTTTGAAAAAAGAAGCGTGATTTGCATCATAACTCAAAGATTCTCCTAGCCTGCTTAAGCACAGAAACTTTTAATTTTTTCATGGAGCAACACAGGGCTGATAGAAAGGCATTTCAGAGAGGACACTGGTGTCTCTAAGGCTGAGAGTGCCTACCAGGAGGAGGAGAGCGGCCCAGGGGCTTCAGGGGCATGTGATTTGCATGTCTCTCTGTGACAGAAGCAGGTTGTGGCACGCACACTAACAGCTACAGGATTCTTCTCTCCAGGAGAGACAGTTGGTCGGTTTGGTGACTTTTCCAAGGAAAATACAGAGAGTAAAGTAACCAGACCAGGGAAACAGCCATTCTTTTGTAAAAACAAACACAGGAGCCCCTGCGTCAGCAAACCCCATGGAGAGCAACTTGCTCAATCTTTTAAATAGCTTTTAAAGAAGGATTTGAGGTCTTAAACTTGACTTTGAGGAGAAAAAAATAATTCGTGTTAAAAAGAAACATATGTGAGACAAATGTCAGGCAGCTGAAAATCATGGATAATTTTGACACATTTTTAGTTATAATTTTCAATGAAAAAATAATATAGAAAAACTCTCTTTAAAAGCTCACCTTTCAAAAAAAATTCTGTTGAAAAAACACAAGCAGCTCTGGGTGACATCTGCCTAATGGTATAGAGTTTTGCAAACAGCAAAAATGTGAGAGAATCCCTGGGATGCATTGCTGATTGATCTTAAAGAGGAGCAACCCAGGTCTCAAGGATTTTCCTGAAATGTGTTGTTCTCAACATATTCTTAGCGGTCAACATAATTTTGGCCCACTCTTCGGATCTCACTAGTATGTGCATAATAACAAAACAACCCAAAGAAGATAAAGTTTCAACTGTTTATATCAGAAGAAGACTATAAAACCTACTATGATAGTGAGTCAGGCAGGCTTTAAAAGATTGTAAGAGTTGAATGCAAGGAAGTTAAAGCAAAAAGATACAGCCAGGAACTTATCAAGAAGATAACTATTTTTTCCACTGGATTAAGTGCCGAGTACTTTCCACACATAACTTTCATCTTCATGATAACCCTGAGAGGTTCACATTATTCCCAATTTACTGATGTATAAGTTGAGTTCAAAGAAGTGAAGAAACTTTCTCAAGCCCCCATAGTCATTGAGTGTGGAATTAATATTTCAACCCTGATTCATCATGCGTGTCTCTTCAAAGCTCCTACTTCCAATGACAAAGTTGTGCTCACCCAAATACATTTAATTTGAAAGTCAAGGATAAAACTCTTGCTCTCATTGCCCAGGCTGGAGTGCAATGGTGCAATCTCGGTTCACCACAACCTCCACCTCCTGGGTTCAAGTGATTCTCCAGCCTCACAAGTAGCTGGGATTACAGGCTCCTACCACCACACCCGGCTGATTTTTGTATTTTTAGTAAAGATGAGGTTTCACCATGTTGGCCAGGCTGGTCTTGAACTCCTGACCTCAGGTGATCCGCCCACCTTATTCTCCCAAAGTGCTGGGATTATAGGCGTGAGCCACGGTGCCTGGCCAAGAAACTTTTAATGACTGTTTTTAAATCAAACAGAATTCCTGGGTGAAAACAGATGGGACTGGGAATGAAATTATTTCACAAATCTATTAATTTTACTCAGCAAACACTTATATAGCACTTTCCAGGCACTGGCTTAAACATTTTGCAAATGTGGATCCTCCTAACAGCCTTATGAGGTAAGTACAATTAGCATCTCCTGTTTACAGAAAAATAAAAAGAGAGGTTAAGTCACTTGCCTAAGGTTACCCAGCTAATCAGTGGCAGGGCAGGGACCCACATGCAGGAAGTCAGACTCCAGAGTCCATATTTTTAACCTCTATTCTATTGAAAGTAATGGTAAAAACCACAATTACTTTTGCACCAAGCTAATATGTTCATTCTTTGATCAGACTTTTGAGATCTAAGGAAATACCACACTAGGGTGCTGGGTCTGGTGTTCAGTTTTTATAGTGTGTTTACTTGCCTAGTGTCAGATGCACTTTAGGCAAAAACAGATTTTCAAAGCTCTCCTGAATACTACCATGTCAAGGAACATGAGGCCTGGATGTCTATATCCAATGAGGATCTCTTGACCCCACCCAACTCACATGTGCTCTTCTCAGGGGTGGTCTTGTTTCATTGGCCATGGAAAATCAAATGCCTACGGCCTTCCCATTTTGGTGGACAGCGTGTGGGGGATTTGTCTCTCTGGCAGTGTCAGGACTAACTTATTGGCACAGAAAAAGGAAGAGAGCCTCAAGTTGTGTTGCTGAATCATTCATAGTGCTCAGCCACAATATGCGCTCAGATGTTCCAGAAAAACCCAGATTAAGAGTAACCCTTGCCGCCTCTCTCTCGCATGCGCGTGCGCTCTCTCTCTCTGTCACACACACACACACACACACACTCACAGAACTGACAGCTAAGTCAGGATCCATATGAACAAACATTCTCCTAGAAGCCTAATGGGGCAGTGTTGT
Organism: Macaca nemestrina; assembly: GCF_043159975.1. Taxonomy (NCBI): domain Eukaryota; kingdom Metazoa; phylum Chordata; class Mammalia; order Primates; family Cercopithecidae; genus Macaca; species Macaca nemestrina. Next base: position 116,802,646 of record NC_092127.1, on the reverse strand, counting down.
GCTTGGGATAAGGACTGAGGCCCTCGAATAAATTGTTTTAGCAGAGTTGAGACTCCAACTGGCCCTATAAATAATTATGACATTGAAAACAAGAGGTGGGGGTGGAGAGCTAGCGCAGCCCTTTTGAATAGCAGTTTATTGATGAACAAAGTACTTCTTGATGTTTAATTGCTCTCACCCTTTTTCTCTAACTAGGTCAAAGTACAAATAAACAATTTTTTCCCTCCACTGAAAGATGAATTATACAAACCGTGAAGCAAAAGATAGGAAAAATAAAGATAAAACTCTCTTTAATTGTGAAGTAGATGATTCTTCCATTTCTTTAGCTGATCATTTTCTTTATCTTTTTTTGAGACTGGGTTATGAGACTGGCTAGTTTTTATATTTTTGGTAGAGATGGGGTTTCACTGTGTAGCCCAGGGTGGTCTCCAACTCCTGGGCACGAGTGGTACTCTCACCTCAGCCTCTCAAAATGCTGGGATTACAGAGGTGAGCCACCATGCCCGGCTCATTTTCTTTTATGTAAAATAAAACAAGAAAAACTTCCTTTAATTTACTTTTATTTTTCATTGGTTTTCTAACTTGACAAAAATTTCCAATTGTTTCTTTTTAACATTTTCCTCTCAGAAAGGCCTAAGGCATGGGATCTCAATTGCCAAGTTTAATCAGTTCCTAAAAGACACATGAAGTCTTTGAAGAAAAAAAATGTAAATGGTATCTTTCATCCAGGGAGTACTATTTAAAGTACATCTCCGTATGGCCAGAACCTAACAGGTAGCAGATTCAAGTCTAAAGTTTTGCAATGGAAAACACTGGAAATTGCAGGTCTTCTGGACTGACCATTTAAACCCATTTAGTTTTGGAAAAGGAGATTGCTGGAATGCCTTTGGTGTCTGGAAAAAAGAGCACTGGCCTGCAAGGTAAGTTGAAGTTTTGCTCAAGAAGAGAATGAACACAATGCTAAGAATCATAACTGACCCTCAGCATTTCCAGATGTGGAACCAAGTGTCAGCATAAATTTCCCCAGATTTGTTTCGAGGATGGGCTTGTCTAGCAGTGCTGGAGGGAACACACAAGAAGGCGCTACAGTAGTGGCCAACCTTCCCCATGAGAAAGGGGTCCGCTTGTGTCCTACCCAGCACATAGCTCATGTCTCAAAGCCAGCTCTCAAGAGAGAAGGCAGAGCCGTGCTTTGACTGCTTTGGGACAGACTCTGCCTAGCTTCAATACAAGGAATTCACTCCTCACTTGTGCATCTTAAGCTGTGGTTGAAGACAGAAATAGTTAGCTTTCTTCACTAACACTGTATTCTACACATTTCCATACATACGTATGACCATGCAATCTTTATAATCATAATTTTAATTGTTGATAATTATTCCTTAAGTCACTATTTTATAATATAATTCACATTTCCCTGCTATCAGAAATTGAGGTCCTTTTGATTATTTAATATAAAAAAAACTATAATTAGTATTGATACTACTTATAGCATCAATCCTTCATTGATACTTCAATCATTACCCAGTGTTTCCCATCATCCAGAGCGTCTCTTTCAATGGGATTTACAGGAATCATTGGTGTACACAGCCCTTTGGCCCTTTTGTCACACCATCACTTGGAAAATCATTAGCGAGCAAGTGAAAGGGGAAAATGAAAGGATTGAGAAAATGTTCATTCAGTGAAATCTGAATGTAAAACTATAGTGAGATCTATGCAAGTCTTTAAAAATCAAATTGACTTTTTCAAAATGCAAAAATTGAAAAAGGGGCTGAAATTGCCAACAATCTTAATCATCTGAATGTAATAATTCCATAGCCACATACATGAAAATAATACTGTTTGTCCAGTCCTTTTACATCTTCAGAGCTAAAACAGCGTAGCACACATGATTACATAAAGTGCTTACTTTGTGCCAGGTAGTTTTATGTTTTATGTGATTTATGAACTCATCAAACCCTTGGAAAAAAACAATGAGGAAGTTACTATCATTTTTTTCTATTTTCAAATAAGAAATTGAGTGTGAGGGAGGTTAAGTAAGCTGCCCAAAGTCAGAGCTAGAAGGTTGCAGGGTTGAATATGAACCCAGGCAGTTCAGCTCTGTAATCTATGCTCTTAATCACCACACTTACTGCCTTTCCAGAATGCATGTTGGCTAATCCATGTTGGCTTTCTTCAGTAGCATTATAGTATATACATACTTCCAAAGGTGAATGTGACTATATGGACTTTATCATGACCATTTTAATTGTTGTAAAATGTTTTCATATAATTTTCCATGATAATTTAACCCTTCTCCCACTATTGGAAACTGAGTTCCTCTAGTTGGTTAAAATTATTAACAATCTATAACACATAATTCCACAAACATGATTATTTTCAAGCCATTTTGTAAAATGTCCTTGATATGGATTCCCATCAATGGTATTGCTGGGTCAAGGGGTACACATTTTTATGACTCTTGCTACATAGTTCAACAATGATTTCCAAAAGAGTCATTCTAATTCACATCACCAACATTACTATATGAGAATACAAGATTCATTGAAGCCTTGCTAGAATTGGATATTATGAATTATATTTGTAAATTTAATGGATTAAAAAATGACCCCCATCATGTTAATTTTCATTTGATTACTAATAATGTGAAACACTTTTTAATAATCTTATTTTGAAGCCAAGTTTATTACAATACAATCTATGCACAGTAAAATTAATCATTTTTAGGCATATGGTTTTGGCAAGTGTTTATAATCATATAACTACCATCTCAGTCAAAATATAAAATATTTCCATCACTCCCTAAGTTCTCTTAGGCCTCTTCGTAGTCAATCTCCTCCTCATTCCCCCACCCCTGGCAACCTCTAATTTGTTTTCCCATAATTTTTTACTCCTACTTTTTCCAGAATGTCATACAAATAGAACCATACAGTACGTATGATTTTTGTGCCTGGCTTCTGTCATTTAGCATAATGATTTTGAGATCAGTCACGTTGTTGCATGTATCAGTAGTCTGTTCCTTTTTCTAGTAGAGTGGTATTCTATTGTCTGAATGTGCCACAATTTGTCTATCCATTCACCAGTTGGCAGACAGCTGGGACATTTGTCTCCCAGTTTTAGAGATTATGCATAAAGTGGCTATAAATATTTGTAAACAGGTTTTTTATGAGAACACTCATCTTCTTTTGGAATTTTTGTCCATGTAATTTTCTTAACTGGAAGATTAATATTTTTGTTTTTTAAAAATTTTTATGAGCTCCTTATTGAATACAAATTTGAACTCTTTGTTTCAAACATATTTTCAAGATTTACTTATTCTAGTCTCTAAGATTGGTTTTTATTTAAGCTTTAAATTTTAAAATGTACTGAAACCAGTCAATCTCTTCCTTCATTATTTATTTTATTACTTCTATGCTTAGAAAATTATCTCTATTTTAGAGGTTTGATAAACACTACATTTTCTTCACTGATAGGTGGTTTGAATTTTGTGTATTGAATTTCTGACCATCTGGAATTGGTTTTATTCACTGGGTAACATCCTTTGTCTTTACCTATGTAATACTTTACAATTCTATTAATATTTGCACACATTGCCTTATTACAGAAATCTATAAAGGTCAATAAAGGAAGCCTACTATGCACAGGACATTATTCAACACTGTGTCCCAGGCTTCAAAGAGATGAAATAAGTAGAGGATGCAGTTTCTGCTCTTGAGTAGCTTTTAGACAAGTTAAAGATCAGACAGGTAGAAGGACAATTCAGGGTAAATATTTCTGTTTGCCTCAGTTGTTACCGGAACCAGAGTTCCAGAATTTATGGCACAATCAGGAGGGCTGGAATGTTAATTTGGAATTTTAGGCCTTATCAAAAATTCTGTGCTAGTTGGACTGATTGCACGTCAGCCTATATAGTAGCTGATAGGACATCAGAAATAGCCAGGCTAAGTGACAGTGGAAAACTCATTTTCTCAGCTTACATCTTCAGCCCCTCCCAATCCTTCTACCCTCTATCTAGACCAGTGGAGTGAGGACCTTAAAGGAAGTAGAGTGGGCTCTACCTCAACTCGTCCACTCAACTGCTTGCAAGGAGAAAGAGGAAGCAAGAAAGTGAATGAGAGAAAAATGGCACACCAACTGTGCCTACTGATCAGTGTCTTGGTCTCTCACCAAGATGCTATTCTGAGCATAGCATCCCTGTGGTTTGGGGACTCATTTGAGTCTTCTTCATTGCAACTCAGGAGTCAGACTAACACAGGGTCAAATGCTGGCTCTGTCACTTATTAGTAAGATTGTAACTTTGTAAATATATTTCTGTATATAGATGTAGGTGCACAGGAAAAAAAAAAAAAGACTGCAAATCATTAAAGGAGGGAGCGTTACCCTTCTGGGAATCAAGGTGGAGATGGCATCAGTATTAGTGATCAAACCCTAGGGAGAAGATCATCCCATCCTAACAACGGCAGCTGACATTCAATGAGCACTTGTTACACGCTGCATGTTTCTACACTTCAGTACACTAGCTCTGGGCCTCCTGCTGTCGCTCCCTAAGGAATATATTATTAACCTATTTTTTTCTAATGAGGAATTGGGGCTCAGGGGACTTAGATACTTTAATAACCCTACACAGCTCTGAAGTAAAGGAGTTGGGATTTGAATCTAAATCGGCCAGATCCTAGAACATGAGTTCTAGCCTTGATACTGTACTTAGTGGCACTAAGTGGTAGCCACTAGATTATTTCAGCTTCAACTCCTATGGTTATTGCTTCTATTGCTAAACCTTGGAGGTTCTGCATTTTGTTTTAATAAGGGAGGTGGTTTCCCTAACAACTCTCAAGTCACTTCCGTACAGGTCTAGAAACATTCATTTCCCTCTCATTTTCTCAACCGTGTAACATAGTGTTATCACTAATTAGTCTAGCAGCATTGGAGAAAAGGGGTTTATCGGGACTAATCCTTATATGGTTGTAAGACTCAGTTATTTTCCCAAAGAGGGGCTTCATGGGTGGGTCCAAGGCTTGCTTTTAACCCCACTTATAGTTGATGCCTCCCTTGCCCAAGAGCCGCTCTTGATCCTGTTTAGTGATTGGCAAAGTGAAGGGCAGATTCCCTTCTTATGAGGTCTGACAACTTTTCTTTGCCTGGGACTAGCCTGACTAGGAGAGGTGTTTAAAAGGGGTGCTTCCAAAGTAACCTGGGGTGAAAAGAAACGGAAGATATGTTGACATCCTTGATCTCCTGTTAGATTAGTGCAGTGAGAAGTGAGACAGGGCTGCCATCAGGGTACAAGAGGTTAGAAAGTTTGGATGGAGGCTGTTAGGGTTATTTGAAGGGAAAGAAGAGTTTGGACCTCTTAGATGTCGGTTGGTAATTTAATGCTGGCTGTGGAATCCACTGGCCATCAATTTTGATGAGCTGCCCTAGCTGGAGAGGTCACATTTAAACTCTCTGACTAGAGCTCTTCATTTGCTCTTTGTATGCAAAGCAAGACAAACTATTGATTCCATTGTTTTTTGTTGGTCCTGCCCCTGCATGCCGAAACACTTCCTTCCACTTGGGGTAGAACAGTTTTAAGGCACTCAGTGTCTGGAGTTGCCGGTTTATATCAGCTTCTGATGTCTGAACTAACTAATCTATGGCTATCAGCTTCCATAAGAAGTATGATAACATATTTAGGAATATGTGGAAATATATGCATCTTTAAATCTTTGCTATGATTGCTTCACTTTAGGGGGCAGATAATTTGAACTAAAAGATTTCTAGACTTGGAATGTGTGACCACACTTGAGTTCACAAGTTGTGAAGCCCACAAAACTCTGGCCTCCTGTCACTCTTCTCCCAACCAGCAGCAGGGTCTGCTCTGACCTTGGGGTCAGAGCGTTTTCATGCTCATTGTGCTTTGGCACTCAACTTCCACCTTTGGGACCTACAGTCAACTTTTTCTCTCAGCAGCTTAGGTTCCTTGAGAAAAACTTTTCCCCACCCTGGACTCTGAACCAGGACCTGATCAAAATCACTTTCTCACAGCATTTTATCCAAAAACACAGTCAGTATCCTCTGCTCCTGGAGGCATTTTGATGTTTTATTTGTTTTTTTTCTTTTTAAATCAGGATTATATTGCACATGATTTAAAGAATCACATACATCTATAAGACGTTTAGAAAAATACAGCAGCCTCTCTGCATCTGTTCATTACTCCCAAATGACTTTTGCTTTCAAGTCTGCTGACTCTTTCTTTTGGTCTTTATCACCGAATTCTTAAATCATATGCTTCTACTGAAACTCAGGAGTTTTCAGTTTTAAGTATTGTCTATTGATTTCCAACCATTCCAACCATGGGAAATGAGGATTTATCCCTCTTTCCCACCTCCACCCAATTCAGCCACACACAGACATTTTTGGCCCCCTTTTCTCAATATATTATAATTGTGATTTGATTGATAAGTAGCCCTTACATAATAATGTCTTTGTAAACTCTGTAGTTGAGTCATGTATATTACTTTCTTTTTTTTTTTTTTAATTATACTTTAAGTTCTAGGGTACATGTGCACAACGTGCAGGTTTCTTACATACATATACATGTGCCATGTTGGTGTGTTGCACCCATTAACTCATCATTTACATTAGGTATATCTCCTAATGCTATCCCTCCCCCACCTCAACAATAGGACCCAATGTGTGATGATCCCCTTGCTGTGTCCAAGTGATCTCATCGTTCAATTCTCACCTATGAGTGAGAACATGCAGTGTTTGGTTTTCTGTTCTTGTGATAGTTTGCTGAGAATGATGGTTTCCAGCTGCATCCATGTCCCTACAAAGGACACGAACTCATCCTTTTTTATGGCTGCATAGTATTCCATGGTGTATATGTGCCACATTTTCTTCATCCAGTCTGTCACTGATGGACATTTGGGTTGATTCCAAGTCTTTACTATTGTGAATAGTGCCACAATAAACATACATGTGCATGTGTCTTTATAGCAGCATGACTTATAATCCTTTGGGTATATCCCCAGTAGTGGGATGGCTGGGTCAAATGGTATTTCTAGTTCTAGATCCTTGAGGAATCGCCATACTGTTTTCCACAATGGTTGAACTAGTTTACAGTCCCACCAACAGTGTAAAAGTGTTCCTATTTCTCCACATCCTCTCCAGCACCTGTTGTTTCCTGATTTTTTAATGATTGCCATTTCTAACTGGTGTGAGATGGTATCTCATTGTGGTTTTGATTTGCATTTCTCTGATAAGCATTTTTTTCCTCATTTCAACTTTGGTGAATCTGACAATTATGTGTCTTGGAGTTGCTCTTCTCGAGGAATATCTTTGTGGCATTCTCTGTATTTCCTGAATTTGAATGTTGGCCTGCCTTACTAGGTTGGGGAAGTTCTCCTGGATGATATCCTGCAGAGTGTTTTCCAACTTAGTTCCATTTTCCCTGTCACTTTCAGGCACACCAGTCAGACGTAGATTTGGTCTTTTCACATAATCTCATACTTCTTAGAGGCTTTGTTCATTTCTTTTTACTCTTTTTTCTCCACACTTCTCTTCTCACTTCATTTCATTCATTTGATCTTCAATCGCTGATTCTCTTCCAGTTGATCGAGTCAGTTACTGAAGCTTGTCCAATTGTCACGTAGTTCTCGTGTTATGGTTTTCATCTCTATCAGTTCTTTTAAGGTCTTGTCTGCATTGATTATTCTAGTTATCCATTCATCCATTCTTTTTTCAAGGTTTTTAGTTTCTTTGTGCTGGTTATATAGTTCCTCCTTTAGCTCTGAGAAGTTTGATCGACTGAAGCCTTCTTCTCTCAACTCGTCAAAGTCATTCTCTGTCCAGCTTTGTTCCATCCATTGCTGGTGATGAGCTGCGTTCCTTTGGAGGGGGAGATGCGCTCTGATTTTTTGAATTTCCAGTCTTTCTGCACTGCTTTTTCCCCATCTTTGTGGTTTTATCTGCCTTTGGTCTTTGATGATGGTAACGTACTGATGGGGTTTTGGTGTGGGTGTCCTTTCTGTTTGTTAGTTTTCCTTCTAACAGTCAGGACCCTCAGCTGTAGGTCTGTTGGAGTTTGCTTGAGGTCCACTCCAGACCCTGTTTGCCTGGGTATCAGCAGTGGAGGCTGCAGAAGATAGAATATTGCTGAACAGCGAGTGTTGTTGTCTGATTCTTGCTCTGGAAGCTTTGTCTCAGGGGTGTACCCCACTGTGTGAGGTGTGAAGTGTCGGTCTGCACGTAGTGGGGGATGTCTCCCAGTTAGGCTACTCAGGGGTCAGGGACCCACTTGAGCAGACAGTCTGTCCGTTCTCAGATCTCAACCTCCGTGCTGGGAGATCCACTGCTCTCTTCAAAGCTGTCAGACAGGGGCATTTACCTCTGCCGAGGTTTCTGCTGCTTTTTGTTTAGCTACGCCCTGTCCCCAGAGGAGGAGTCTACAGAGGCAGGCTGGCCTCCTTAAGCTGTGGTGGGCTCCACCCAATTGGAGCTTCCTGGCAGCTTTGTTTACCTACTTAAGCCTCAGCAATGGCAGACGTCCCTCCCCCAGCCTTGCTACCTACTGCCTTGCAGTTAGATTTCAGACTGCTGTGCTAGCAATGAGGGAGGCTCCCTGGGCGTGGGACCCTCTGGGCCAGGTGTGGGATATAATCTCCTGGTGTGCCATTTGCTAAGACCCTTGTTAAAGTGCAGTATTAGGGTGGGAGTGACTTGATTTTCCAGGTGTTGTGTGTCTCAATTTCCTTTGGCTAGGAAAAGGAATTCCCTTCCCCCTTACATTTCCCAGGTGAGGCGATGCCTCACCCTACTTCAGCTCTTGCTGGTCGGGCTGCACCTGCAGACCAGCGCCAACTGTCCGACATGCCCCAGTGAGATGAACCTGGTACCTCAGTTGAAAATGCAGAATTCACCCATCTTCTGTGTCGCTCACGCTGGGAGCTGGAGGCTGAAGCTGTTCCTATTCGGCCATCTTGGGCGCGCCCCCTGTATATTACTTTCCTAGCAAAATTTTGTTTTCCTTGAATTTAATAAATAATTGTCTTTTTTTTTTTTTTTTTTTTTTTTTTTTTTTTTTTAAGACAGAGTCTCTCTCTGTTGCCCAGGCTGGAGTACAGTAGTGTGATCTCAGCTCACTGCAATCTCTACTTCCTGGGTTCAAGTGATTCTCCTTCCTCAGTCTTCTAAGTAGCTGAGATTACAGGTGCGTGCTGCCATATCTGGCTAATTTTTGTGTTTTTAGTAGAGATGGGGTTTCCCTATGTTGGCCTGGCTGGTCTCAAACTCCTGGCCTCGAGTGATCCACCTGCCTCAGCCTCCCAAAGTGCTGGGATTACAGGCATGAGCCAGTGTGCCCAGCCCATTTGCCCAGTTTTCTATGCAATTATCTCTACTATATTCCTAAGGTCTCCCCCACTTGTGTAACTCTCAGTACTTTTACATACATGAAATAATTCTCTTAATTGCTTATGCTTGAAAAGGTGTCACATTTCCCTTCTGTTAGATCTTTTATTTCATGCATTCTATGTGAGAAATAAAAATAAAATCCCAAGTCCCCCAACCAACTGAATGAACTCCCCCTCTTGGCCAAGAGGACTCCAGAGAAACCTTTAAAAACTGAATTCCCAGCCATGACAGGATGGGAAGTGGTACATACCTCATTATACCTCCTCCTTCACTAACTGCCATTAGGCTTTCTTCCCTAAGGATTGAACAGAAATTACCTCTGATTTTAACCAGCCACCTGATGCTGCCCCTCCCTTTTGTAGTTTCGACACAGCAAGTGACCAGCATTCCTTCCTAGTAAGAAACCACTGACCATGGGGTTGTTCTGGCCAGTCTATGGAGGGCTGCACAACGAAGGCCTTTGCACCCCCTGCTTCACCTTTTGATGTATAGGACTTCATTGTAATACATTTAAATATTAAGTCTCCACCCCCAGTTGAACATGGATGCATGTTACATACATGTTATTCTTCTACGCATGTGTGTGCCTTCCCTTCGTAAATGTTCAAAGCTCTTCCAATAACCTGTTGAATATGTATACTTAGCCAACGCATTCAGCATTAATTCCTGTCTCATCCTTCCTTCCTTTCCTCCAAGTGCTTGTTTTTGGAGAAGCTTCTTCCAGAGGCTATGCTTCCCAGCCTGTGGGATGGCCAGCCTCTAGGCTGCAACCCTTTATGAGAAATAAAGCTCTCCTTTCCAAATTTATGAATCTCGTGATTTTTCAGTTGACATATATCTGCCTCTTTCTTGGTTTACTCCTTTGTTTTGATGAAGTAACTTTGAGAAGGAAGTACATAGGAGGTAAGTTTTTTGAGAACTTGGATTCTGAAAATGTCTTTGATTTACCCAAGGGGGATTCCATTTATCTCGGATGTTCAACATAGAATCCTATGTTGAAAATTATTTTTCTTCAGAATTTTTAAGGAATTGCTCCCATGCCTTCCTAGCTTCCAGTGTTGAGAAGGCTGATGCCATTCTGATTCTTAATCCTTTGTATAAAACCTGTTTTTCTGTTTGGAAGCTTTTAGCATCTTTTCTCTCCTTTTGCCTTAGGTTGGGTTTTCTAGAAATAGACTGAGACAGAAATTTGAGTGCATGTGATTAATTGAGGCATTAATCTTGGGAGAGCAGATAAGCTAAGGAAGCACCCTAGGTCTAGGGAACGAGCTAAGGATGTGGTCTTCACTGGAGCTCCCATCTGATCCAGTGGGATGCCCTGGAGCAAGAGTTGAACCACAGAATTGTTCACCCTTTTGAGACGGGGGCCTTTTGAACCTTCAGGTCAGTTAGTCATTGGTTGTTAGTTCTCGTGGGTAGGAGTTGAGTGGTGGGTGGAACCTCCTAGATGACACAGCTTCTGCTTTGCTGAAGGCAATTCTCCAGAGAAGAGGTCTGTAAGTTATTAGCAGCCAACACACAGAGCAGTTGCATGCATTGGCTTAGTAAAGGGGACCTGGTCAAGGTACTAACAATGTCTTCTAGACTGTATTCTGAAATTTCACAATGATTGCCTTTCACCCTGGAAACTCTGTACTTCATTCAGTTTTGGGACATCCTCTTCAATTATTTTGTGGATGACAACATCTTCTCCAGAACTCCTTTTATTCAGATGTTGAAGCTCTTGGAGTTGTCCTCTGGTATTTTCTTATCTATTCTCTCCTATGTCTCTTGTTCTTTCTGTATCTTTCTTTTCAGTCTTTCTAAATTTCTGAGATCTTATTTCTAATTTCTAAGACCTCTTCTTTGCTCTGAGTATTCTTTATGTTAATAGTTTTCTACCCATTTCATGGTTGCAATTTCTTCTTTTCTGATAATAGTAGTTCCCCCTAACCCCTAGTGTTTCTTCTCCTTTCACAGTCTCTGTTTCCTCTAACTTGCTTTGTCTCTAATTTTTTTATATTGAGGCATTCCCTTACTATGTCTATTTCACTGTATGCTCATCTTTGACAGTGGGACACTGGAACACAGATTGGAAACTCTGGCCAGTGGGGCCATTGACTGTGAACTTCATGGTGGGGTGAGCTGGATAGACTATTTTCTGGGGGAACCCTAAGAATGTTAGGTCTTTTCTTGGGAAATGATCAGAGTCTACAGAGAAACCTTTACTAGTGTTTTGCATGTAGGATATAAGTCTGATTTTCAATGTTTTGAGAACCAAGTAGGGGGAGAAGACTGGTTCAGTTTCAACATTCAGTAAACATTCATTTTATCCCACTATTTTTATATCACATTATCTCCATCCTCAGCTGTAACTGATGTTCTCTAGTCCAGAGACTATGATTTACCTTTTCAAAGACCAACCCTCTGTCTTCTTTAGGATGAGAGAGAGACTGTCACCTGGCTCTATGGGATAAGAGAAGGGATATGAGTGGTCTAACTGCTTCTTAAACAGGCTTTCAATAAATACTGCTTGTTTTAGCTCTACTCTCTCCCAACTTCTAGAAGTGCCTGATGCCTCAAATTTTCTAGATTTTTGTGAATTCTTTATTGTAAATTGTGTCTCCACTCCTCCCATTTAAAATTTAGCTTTCTTGGGTCTATAATCAGTAACTATTCATCCATGTGGTTTTCCAACTTCCAAAATTTTGTTGCTGTTATCTCCTCTTGAAAATTCTTTATTTTTGTATGTTTATGCCTTTTTTCATCCTTTTACTATTATTTCAGTGGAATTTAGGGAGGCAGTAAACATTGAGGCATATGTTTAATCTGATATCTTTAATACAAATCCCCAATAGAATCTTCTAAGCTCCTTAAAAAATTCTCAGCCTCTTATTACTCATTTTGACTGTGCTAAGTCTGCCTTCCTCATTGGTAAGGACTGCCCTCATCACCTACATGCTCTCTCTAGTATGTACCTCCCATTGGGTATCTAGCAATAATTTCTTTGCTAAAAATTTATGCAACATTATTTGCCAACATTGTATTTGATCCTCAAAGAGCATATCTAGTTGAAGGAGAAAAAAATACACAGCACAAAAAAGGGTCATTCTAATGTGCTAAAGAATAAAAAACTCACAGATTCGTAGTCCCCCCAGTTTTTGAATAATTTTGCTAATTCACATTCTTAAAGTTCCCTCAATCCACAAACACTTTATGAGAGGTGTTTTCACTATATGTTTCTAAGGTATTGAGCCTGTTCTCACACTGCTTTAAGAAAACCTGAGACTGGGTAATTTATAAAGAGAAGAGGTTTAATTGGCTCACAGCTCTGCAGACTGTATAGGAAGTATGGCTGAGGAGGCCTCAGGAAAATTACAATCATGGCAGAAAGTGAAGGGGAAGCAGGCATATTTTCACATGGCCAGAGCAGGAGGAAGACAGACTGGCAGAGGTGCTACACACTTCTGAACAGCCAGATCTTGCAATAACTCGCTCTTGCCATGACAATTCCAAGTGGGGTGGTGTTAAACCAAGAGTAATCACCCCCATGATTCAATCACCTCCCACCAGGCCCCACCTCCAACATAGGGGATTATAATTAGTCATGAGATTTGGGTGGGGACACAGGGCCAAACCATATCATTTTGCCCCGGGCCCTTCCAAATCTCATGTCCTTCTCACATTGCAAAATACAATCATGCCTTTTCAACATTCCCCCAGTCTTTTTTTTTTTTTTTTTTTTTTTTATTGTACTTTAAGTTCTAGGGTACATGTGCACAACGTGCAGGTATGATACATAGGTATACTTGTGTCATGTTGGTTTGCTGCACTCATCAATTCGTCATTTACATTAGGTATTTCTCCTAATGCTATCCCTCCCCCAGCACCCCAATCCCCAACAGGCCCTGGTGTGTGATGTTCCCTGCCCTGTGTCCAAGTGTTCTCATTGTTCAATTCCCACCTATGAGTGAGAACATGTGGTGTTTGGTTTTCTGTCCTTGTGATAGTTTGCTGAAAATGATGGTTTCCAGCTTCATCCATGTCCCTGCAAAGGACATGAACTCATCCTTTTTTTATGGATGCATAGTATTCCATGGTGTCTATGCACCACATTCTCTTAATCCATTCTATCATTGATGGACATTTGGGTTGGTTCCAAGTCTTTGCTATTGTGAATAGTGCTGCAATAAACATATGTTTATGTGTCTTTATAGTAGCATGTTTTATAATCCTTTGGGTATATACCCAGTAATGAGATTGCTGGGTCAAATGACATTTTAAGTTCTAGATCCTTGAGGAATTGCCACACTGTCTTCTCAATGGTTGACTTAATTTACACTCCTACCAATACTGTAAAAGCCTTCCTATTTCTCCACATCCTCTCCAGCATCTGTTGTTTCCTGACTTTTAATAATCACCATTCTAAGTGGCTTGAGATGGTATCTCATTGTGGTTTTGATTTGAATTTCTCTAATGACCAGTGATGATGAGCATTTTTTCATGTGTCTGTTGGCTGCATAAATGTCTTCTTTTGAGAAGTGTCTGCTCATATCCTTTGCCCACTTTTTGATGGGGTTGTTTGTTTTTTTTTCTTGTAAATTTGTTTAAGTTCTTTGTAGATTCTGAATATTAGCCCTTTGTCAGATGGGTATATTGCAAAAATTTTCTCCCATTCTGTAGGTTGCCTGTTCACTCTGATGATAGTTTCTTTTGCCATGCAGAAGCTCTTTAGTTTCAATAGATCCCATTTGTGTATTTTGGCTTTTCTTGCCATTGCTTTTGGTGTTTTACTCATGAAGTCCTTCCCATGCCTATGTCCTGAATGGTATTGCCTAGGTTTTCATCTACAGTTTTTATGGTTTTAGGTCTAACATTTAAGTCTTTAATCCATCTTGAATTAATTTTTGTATATAAGGTGTAAGGAAGGGATCCAGTTTCAACTTTCTACATATGGCTAGCCAGTTTTCCCAGTACCATTTATTAAATAGGGAATTCTCTCCCCATTTCTTGTTTTTGTCAGGTTTGTCAAAGATCAGATGGTTGTAGATATGTGGTGTTATTTCTGAGGCCTCTGTTCTGTTCCATTGACCTATATGTCTGTTTTGGTACCAGTACCATGCTGTTTTCATTACTGTAGCCTTGTAGTATAGTTTGAAGTCAGGTAGTGTGATGACTCCAGCTTTGTTCTTTTTGCTTGGGATTGTCTTGGCAATGTGGGCTCTTCTTTGGTACCATATGAACTTTAGTTTTTTCTAATTCTGTGAAGAAAGTCATTGGTAGCTTGATGGGGATGGCATTGAATCTATAAATTACTTTGAGCAGTATAGCCATTTTCACAATATTGATTCTTCCTATTCATAAACATGGAATGTTCTTCCATTTCTTTGTGTCCTCTTTTATTTCATTGAGCAGTGGTTTGTAGTTGTCCTTGAAGAGGTCCTTTACATCCCTTGTAAGTTGGATTCCTAGGTATTTTATTCTCTTTGTAGCAATTGTGAATGGGAGTTCACTCATGATTTGGCTCTCTGTCAGTTATTGGTGTATAGGAATGCTTGTGATTTTTGCACATTGATTTTGTATCCTGAGACTTTGCTGAAGTTGCTTATCAGCTTAAGGAGATTTTGGGTTGAGACAATGGGATTTTCTAAATATACAATCATGTCATCTGCAAACAGGGACAATTTGACTTCCTCTTTTCCTAACTGAATACCCTCTATTTCTTTCTCTTGCCTGATTGCCCTAGCCAGAACTTCCAACACTATGTTGAATAGGAGTGGAGAGAGAGGGCATCCTTGTGCTGGTTTTCAAAGGGAATGCTTCCAGTTTTTGCCCATTCAGTATGATATTGGCTGTGGGTTTGTCATAAATAGCTCTTATTGTTTTGAGATACATCCCATCAATACCTAGTTTATTGAGAGATTTTAGCATGAAGGGCTGTTGAATGTTGTCAAAGTCCTTTTCTGCATCTATTGAGATAATCATGTGGTTTTTGTCTTTGGTTCTGTTTACATGCTGGATTACATTTATTGATTTGCATATGTTGAACCAGCCTTGCATCCCAGGGATGAAGCCCACTTGATCATGGTGGATAAGCTTTTTGATGTGCTGCTGGATTCGGTTTGCCAGTATTTTATTGAGGATTTTTGCATTGATGTCCATTAGGGATATTGGTCTAAAATTCTCTTTTTTTTGTTGTGTCTCTGTCAGGCTTTTGTATCAGGATGATGCTGGCCTCATAAAATGAGTTAGGGAGGATTCCTTCTTTTTCTAGTGATCAGAATAGTTTCAGAAGGAATGGTACCAGCTCCTCTTTGTACCTCTGGTAGAATTCGGCTGTGAATCCGTCTGATCCTGGACTTTTTTTGGTTGGTAGGCTATTAATTATTGCCTCAATTTCAGAACCTGTTATTGTTCTATTCAGAGATTCAGCTTCTTCCTGGTTTAGTCTTGGGAGGGTGTATGTGTTCAGGAATTTATCCCTTTCTTCTAGATTTTCTAGTTTACTTGCATAGAGGAGTTGACAGTATTCTCTGATGGTAGTTAGAATTTCTGTGGGATCAGTGGTGATATCCCCTTTATCATTTTTTATTGCATCTATTTGATTCTTCTCTCTTTTCTTCTTTATTAGTCTTGCTAGCGGTCTATCAATTTTTTTGATCTTTTCAAAAAACCAGCTCCTGGATTCATTGATTTTTTGAAAGGTTTTTTGTGTCTCTATCTCCCTCAGTTCTGCTCTGATCTTAGTTATTTCTTGTCTTCTGCTAGTTTTTGAATTTGTTTGTTCTTGCTTCTCTAGTTCTTTGAATTGTGATGTTAAGGTGTTGATTTTAGATCTTTTCTGCTTTCTCTTGTGGGCATTTAGTGCTATAAATTTCCCTCTACACACTGCTTTAAATGTGTCCCAGAGATTCTGGTACATTGTGTCCTTCTGGTCATTGGTTTCAAAGAACACCTTTATTTCTGCCTTCATTTCGTTATGTACCCAGTAGTCATTCAGGAGCAGGTTGTTCAGTTTCCATGTAGTTGTGCGGTTTTGAGTGAGTTTCTTAATCCTGAGTTCTAATTTGATTGCACTGTGGTCTAAAAGACAGTTTGTTGTGATTTCTGTTCTTTTACATCTACTGAGGAGTGCTTTACTTCCAATTATGTGGTCAATTTTAGAATAAGTGCGATGTGGTACTGAGAAGATTGTATATTCTGTTGATTTGAATTGGAGAGTTCAGTAGATGTCTATTAGGTCTGCTTGGTGCAGAGCTGAGTTCAAGTCCTGGATATCCCTGTTAACCTTCTGTATCGTTGATCTGTCTATTATTGACAGTGCAGTATTAAAGTGTCCCATTGTTATTGTGTGGGAGTCTAAGTTTCTTTGTAGGTCTCTAAGGACTTGCTTTATGAATCTGGGTGCTCCTGTATTGGGTGCATATATATTTAGGATAGTTAGTTCTTCTTGTTGAATTGATCCCTTTACCATTATGTAATAGCCTTCTTTGTCACTTTTGATCTTTGTTGGTTTAAAGTCTGTTTTATCAGATACTAGGATTGCAACACCTGCTTTTCTTCACTTTCCATTTGCTTGGTAGATCTTCCTCCATCTCTTTATTTTGTGCCTATGTACATCTTTGCACGTGAGATGGGTCTCCTGAATACAGCACACTGATGGGTCTTGACTCTATCCAATCTGCCAGTCTGTGTCTTTTAATTGGGGCATTTAGTCCATTTACATTTAAAGTTAATATCGTTATGTGTGAATTTGATCCTGTTATTACAATGTTAGCTGGTTATTTTGCTCTTTAGTTGATGCAGTTTCTTCCTAGCATCATTGGTCTTTACAATTTGGCATGTTTTTCTAGTGGCTGGTACTGGTTGTTTCTCTCCATGTTTAGTGTTTCCTTCAGGAACTCTTGTAAGGCAGGCCTAGTGGTGACAAAATCTCTCAGCATTTGCTTGTCTGGAAAGGATTTTGTTTCTCCTTCACTTATGAAGCTTAGTTTGGCAGGATGTGAAATTCTGGGTTGAAAATTCTTTTCTTTAAGAATGTTGAATATTGGCCCCCACTCTCTTCTGGCTTGAAGAGTTTTTGCTGAGAGATCTGCTCTTAGTCTGATGGGCTTCCCTTTGTGGGTAACCCGACCTTTCTCTCTGACTGCCCTTAAAATTTTTTCTTTCATTTTAGCCTTGGTGAATCTGACAATTATGTGTCTTGGGGTTGCTCTTCTCAAGGAGTATCTTTGTGGTGTTCTCTGTATTTCCTGAATTTGAATGTTCACCTGCCTTGCTAGGTTGGGGAAGTTCTCCCGGTTAATATCCTGAAGAGTGTTTTCCAACTTGGTTCCATTCCCCCCATTACTTTCAGGTACATCAACCAAATGTAGATTTGACCTTTTCACATAGTCCCATATTTCTTGTCGACTTTGTTTGTTTCTTTTTACTCTTTTTTCTCTAAACTTGTCTTCTCACTTTATTTCATTAATTTGATCTTCAATCACTGATACTGTTTCTTCCACATGATCGAATCAGCTATTGAAGCTTGTGCATGCATTAAGAAGTTCTCATGCCACGGTTTTCAGCTTCATCAGGTCATTTAAGGTCTTTTCTACACTGTTTATTCTAGTTAGCCATTCGTCTAACCTTTTTTTAAGGTTTTTAGCTTCCTTGCGATGGGTTCGAATATCCTCCTTTAGCTCGGAGAAGTTTGTTATTACCAATCTTCTGAAGCCTACTTCTATTAACTCATCAAACTCATTCTCCATCAAACTTTGTTCCACTGTTAATGAGGAGCTGTGGTCCTTTGGAGGAGAAGAAACACTCTGGTTTTTAGAATTTTCAGCATTTCTGCTCTGGTTTCTCCCCATCTTTGTGGTTTTATCTACCTTTGGTCTTTGATGTTTGTGACCTACAGATGGGGTTTTGGTGTAGATGTCCTTTTTTTGATGTTGATGCTATTCCTTTCTGTTAGTTTTCCTTCTAACAGTCAGATCCCTCAGCTGCAGTTCTGTTGGAGTTTGCTGAAGATCCACTCCAGACCTGTTTGCTTGGGTATCACCAGTGGAGGCTGCAGAACAGCAAATATTATAGAAGAGAAAATATTGCTGCCTGATCCTTCCTCTGGAAGCTTCATCCCAGAGGAGCACCCGCCTATATGAGGTGTCTGTCGGCCCCTACTGGGAGATATCTCCCAGTTAGGCTACACGGGGGTCAGGGACCCACTTGAGGAGGTGGTCTGTCCATTCTCAGAGCTCAAACGCTGTGCTGGTAGAACCACTGCTCTCTTCAGAACTGTCACACAGGGACATTTAAGTCTGCAAAAGTTGTCTGCACCCTTTTGTTCAGCTACGCCCTGCCCACAGAGGTGGAGTCTATAGAGGCAATAGGCCTTGCTGAGCTGCAGTGGGCTCCATCCAGTTCGAGCTTCATGACTGCTTTGTTTACTTACTCAAGTCTTAGCAATGGTGGATGCCCCTCCCCCAGCCAGGCTGCCACCTTGCAGTTCGGTCTCAGACTGCTTTACTAGCAGTGAGCAAGGCTCCATGGGCATGGGACCTGGCAAACTAGGCACAGTAGAGGATCTCCTTGTCTGCTGGTTGCTAAGACCTTGGGAAAAAAATTTGGACAGGAGTGTCCTGTTTTTCCAGGTACAATCTGTCACAGCTTCCCTTGGCTAGTAAAGGGAAATCTCCCAACCCCTTGTGCTTCCTGGGTGAGGTGATGCTTTGCCCTGCTTTGGCTCGCTTTCCACGGGCTGCACCCACTCTCCAACAAGTCCCATTGAGATGAAATGGGTACCTCAGGTGGAAATGCAGAAATCACCTATCTTCTGTGTCAATCACTCTGGGAGCTGCAGACCAGAGCTGTTCCTATTCAGCCATCTTGGAACAGATCTCAACATTCACCCAAAGTCTTAACTCATTCCAGCATCAACCGAAAAGTCCACCCTCCAAAGTCTCATCTGAGATAAGGGTATATAAGCCTTGTCTATGAACCTATGAGCCTGTAAAATCAACACAAGTTAGTTACTTGTAAGACAGAATGGGGGTATAGGCATTGAGTAGATACTCCTGTTACAAAAAGAAAGAAAATGGTCAGAAGAAAGGGGCTACAGGTCTCATGCAAGTCTGAAACTCAGCAGGGCAGTCATTAAATATTAAAGCTCTAAAATAATTTAGTTTTTCTCCATGGCTCACATCCAAGGCACACTGGTGAAAAGGGTGGGCTCCCAAGGCCTCGGGCAGCTTTGCCTCTGAAGCTTTGCAGGGTACAGCTCTTTTGGCTGCTTTCACAGGCTGGCACTGAGTGCCTGCAGCTTTTCCAAGTGCATAGTGCAAGCTGTTGGTGGATCTATCATTCTAGGGTCTGGAGGATGATGTCCCTCTTCTCACAGTTCCACTAGATAGTGCCCCAGTGGGGATTCTGTGTGAGGGCTCCAACCCCACATTTCACCTCCACATTGCCCTAATAGAAGTTCTCCATGAGGGCTCCATCCCTGCAGCAGGCTTCTGCCTGGACATCCTCATTTTTTTACACATCTTCTACAATGTAGATGGGGGCTCCCAAACCTCAACCCTTGCGCTCTGGGCACCTGCAGGCTTAACACCACATGGAAGCTGTCAAGGCTTATGGTTTGCACCATCTGGAACAGCACTTCAAGCTGTATCTGGGGCCCTTTAAGCCAAGGTTAGTGCTAGAGCTGCCAAGATGCAGAGTGCCATGTCCCAATGCTGCACAGAGCAGAAGGGCCCTAGGCCTGACCCACAAAACCTCCTAGGCCTCAAGGCCTGTGTTTCCTCCTAGGCCTGAAGGCCTGTGATGGTGGGGAGTTGCCTAGGACATCTCTGAAATCCCTCTGAGGCCTTTTTCCCATTCTCTTGGCTATTAGAAATTGACTCCTCTTTACTTATGCAAATTTCTGCAGCCTGCTTGAATTCCAACCCTGAAAATGGATTTTTCTTTTCTACCACATGCCCAGGCTACAAGTTTTCCAAACTTGTGTGCTCTGCTTTCCTTTGAAAGATAACTTCAAGTTTCAAGTCATGTATTTGCTCAAGCACATGAGCACAGGCTTTCAGAAGCAGCCAGGCAACATCTTGAACACTTTGATGTTTAGAAATTTCTTCTGCCAGATACCCTAAATCAACTCTTTCAAGTTCAAAGTTCCACAGATCCCTAGAGCAGGGGCACAATGCTGCCAGTCTCTTTGCTGACACATAACAAGAGTGACTTTTACTCCAGTTCCCAATAAGTTCATCATTTCCATCTATGACCTCCTTAGCCTGGATTTCACTGTCCATATCACTATCAGTATTTCGGTCACAGCCATTCAACAAGTCTCTAGGAAGTTTCAAACTTTCCCTCATCTTCCTATATTCTTCTGAGCCCTCCAAACTGTTGCACCATTATCCAGTTCCAAAGCTGTTTCCACATTTTTGGGTACCTTTATATCAATACCATACATCTGGTACCAATTTTCTGCATTAGTCTGTTCTCACACTGCTGTAAATAAATACCTGAGACTGGATAATTTATAAAGAAAAGAGGTTTAATTGGCTCATGGTTCTGCAGGCTGTACAGGAAGCATCGCTAAGGAGGCCTCAGGAAACTTACAATCATGTCAGAAGGTGAAGGGGAAGCAGGCATGTCTTCACATGGCCATAACAGGAGGAAGACAGAGTTGGGGGAGATGCTACACACTTTTAAACAACCAGATCTCATGATAAGTCACTCTCACCATGACAACACCAAAGGGGATGGTGTTAAACCATGACAAACTGCCCCTATTATCCAATCATCTCCCACTAGGCCCCACCTCCAACACTGGGGATTACAATTTCACATGAGATTTTGGTGGGGACACAGATCCAAACCGTATCAGGTATGCTTCAATGTCAAGGATCTGATTGAAACTTTAGCATCACAAACAATTCTAGTGGTGGGATGCAAAGCTACTTCCTGCTTTTATCTTTTCCTTCTCCATCCCCTGAAGATCATGGAAAAGACTAGTACCTAATCAAGAGAAGAAAGTGCAAAAGTTTGAGAAACCTTTTATAATTCAGTTCAACCTCCCGTTCAGAATTGTAGTCACTCATTCTAAAGATCCCTGACCAGTGATTACCTCAAGCCCCTGTTCAAATACCGTGAAATGCAACAGAATACCCAAAGAAACCAAACTCTTCATGTTTAAGTACCTGTTTTGGGTTGACTGTGGCAGATGCTGGAAAGAAGAAAGAGAACAAAAAATTTCCTAAAAGCATGGGTTGTTATTGGGAGAGAACAATTTAGACAGTCATATAAAAGAACACCAGTAAGAACTGACATTGATAAACATTCCCAAGCCATTAAGCCAGCCATTAAACTCATCTGTTTCTTTGGTATTGAATTCCAAAAGATTTTTTTCTCTGGTTTCTAACTCACCCACACTTTCCCTAAACAGGAAATCCCTCTCTCTCTCTCTCTCTCTCTCTCTCTCTCTCTCTCTCTGTTTCTCTGAATGAGCACCTCTTGACAGCCATCCAGTGGACCTTGCAGACACTCAGTAAATGGTAAACAGTTTTCACAGCACATGTTCACTCCTAGTCACATAAACCTCATTAGCGACTCCTTATCACAGAGTCTTACCCCCTGGGTAAACAAAGAAAGGCTAAGAAGTAGTGTGAATACTCAACTTATTGCCAAAAACAGAAGCTGCTTATACAAATTGCAGCAGCAAACCCAGCCTTTCATAGAGGATGCTAGAACACTGGTCTGTTTGCCATTCTTCTCTTCTCCTCTGCCCTGTGCTACTCTCAGAACCATGAACATTTTCAAGGGATATTAACATGAAAGTTATTAAATGGAGAGAAACTAACCAATCTAGGTAGTCACAGAGGCCAGCCACAAAACTTTAGAAGCAGAGAGCAGTCAACTGCAGTGAGCTGTATGCATGTGAATGAGAGAGGCTATATGATAGAGATAACATGTATTTTGGAGTCTGTTAAGATTTGAATTTCAATCACCGGGTATTTGAGCTGAGGCACTTAGTTAGGCTCTTTTAACTTCAGTAGCTTCAGTTAAATGGAAATGACACTGACATTTAAAAGATTCTTGACCTGGCACAGTGGCTCACGCCTATAATCCTAGCACTTTGGAAGGCTGAGGCAGGTGGATCATGAGGTCAGGAGTTTGAGACCAGCCTGGTCAACGTAGTGAAACCTCATCTATACTAAAAATATAAAAAAAATTAGCCCAGTGTGGTGGCAGGTGCCTGCAGTCCCAGCTACTCAGGAGGCTGAGGGAGGAGAATCCCTTGAACCCAGGAGGCAGAGGTCGCAGTGAGCCTAGATGGTACCACTGCACTCCAGCCTGGGTGACAGTGCGAGACTCGGTCTCAAAAAAAAAAGGATATATATATGTGTGTGTGTGTGTGTGTGTGTGTGTGTGTATAGATGTATGTATGTATGTATATTATATATATATTATTTTAGGAGTAAACAAGATAAACATGTAAATATGCTTAGTAAAATATCCGATTATAAGGCAATGTACCAATGTTACATACTATTGCTTTTTCTTGCTGCTATATTTGGTAACAACAACAATACCCCACTGAAATTTGAATGACTCAATCAGAATTAGGTAAGCTTGGTCAATCCAAAGTAGTTATTAATTTTAATTAAAAAGTATTATCATTATCATTGTTAAAACTATAATTTGTAGAACACTTACTGCATGCCAGACACTGTGTTATTCTCTTTTCATCATCATCTCATTTAATTCTCAAAATATACATATGAGATGAGATACTTTTCCTGTTATTACAGTTGAGAAATATGGGATCTTCTGTAAATGTATCTGGGAACCAGGACATGGACAAAGGAGAGGACAGGGGAAAAGCAGAGGAAGGCATTGGCCAGAGGCAGCCTGAAAGGCTAAACTCTACACTCCAAAGGGGCTAATTGAAGAGTCTATCCAAGGAATGGGTAGGCAGCATGATGGTTAAGTTGTTAGATGTGTTCTGTCAAGGGAGAAACTCTGCTCATGAAATATCTAGTTGCAAGGAGCCCAAGGCTCAATGAAAAGTGGCCTAAGCAGAAAGGAGTTTATGCTCTCACTTAATAGCAAAGTCCAGAGATGGAGTGGTTCCATGGTTAGACTGAGTGACTATGTCATCAAAGGCCCAGGTGTTTTATATCCTTCTGTTCTGCCATTCTCAGAATGTCTACAGCCCTTTCTCCCACTGTCCACTGCCAAATTGCTAGATGACAACCAGAAATTCTACACCCACCAAAGAAAACTGCATTTCCTCCCAGGTGTCTGTCTTTATTTATTATGAAGCAAAACTCTTCCAGAATTCCCGAGAAGATTATCCCGCAGGTTCCATTTGTTAAGGCTGGGTTACGTAACCATGCCCAAATCAATCTATGGCAAAGGTAGAGGAATTAATATACTTGGCTTAGACTAACCAATACCACCTTTTGGGAGCAGAGGGAGGGTTTTTTCCTGCCCCCCTGCCACCTGAGGGAGGGATGCCTAGACAAACACTAAGGCTCTACTTGCAACGGAGAAGTGTGTGTGCACACACAAGTATGAGCTTTGGAGAGGCAAATGACAGTGTCTACCCCAAGGAGGCTGCTGGCTGCGTCTCCCCGGAAAGCAATGAGAAGAGAGGGAATTTTCTTGGAATTACATAAATAAAAATTAGGCTGCACTAAACTCTCCGAGCCAGAGGTATCTCATCTCTCCCTGAGCGTTTTCAGTTTGCCATTTATTGGTCCCCTTTGCCTGGAACCTTCTCTCTGCCTGGTCTGAATCAAGCCAGGCTCCAGTGCCACCTCCCTTATGACCACTGTGAGCTTTCATCAATCCCTATAGCTAGTCCTTAGAGCCCTTGCTCTCCAGACCTTTATTTCCAGAACTGTTTTGAACATGGAACTATCTGTCTACATCTTTGTTTTAAAGAAATACCTATTGACACAATGGAACCCAGTTTAAGAAATGCTAATGTAAATAATTCATTCAGCAAGAATAATTATTTAATAGAAAAACAAAGCCACAAAGACCATTTTGGAAAAAGAGCGTGCCCTCCTAAATATTCCTGTTTTTTTTTTTTTTTTTCAGTTCCTACCCAAAAAACTGCTCTCTGTCTTCCCTCTGACACCTGAAAAGCAAAACCTTGCTGGCTCCTTCCCCAGGGTGCATCCCTGTGACCATCCCCAGTGACACCACTACCTTGGCAGGCACTAAACATGATGGAGTCCATCCTTTCTTATTCGGATGGTGGTGGGGGTGGGCGGAGCAGCCTAATATTAAACAGGGCTACCTCTAGTCCTGAAATGAATGATGGCAAAGAGCCCAGCATTAAAGACATAAAAAAGCTGCAGATTTTCAGAAACTTGCCAGCAACCCTCTGACACAGGAAGAGGATACTTAGGGCTGTCCTGCTAACTCTCAACTGTGGGCCTTATGATCGGGTCTGAGGCTCCCTGGATGCTAAACCTCCAGGCTTGGAGCTAACTCCAAGCACACCAGGCTAAGAAGCTGCCTGAGATTCTGGAGAGCGCTGATGGGCAAAATCTCAAGATAACCCCTCCTTTTGCACGAGCAGAAGGGGGTTATAAATGTCATTCCTTTTCTGGGAGATGTGATATCTGACTCCATTAGACTTCCAGGGGAGCAAAACACAAACAAACAGAAAACGAAAGGGCTTAGGATAATGGAATAGGATCAGGGCGGCCACCTCGATGGTGTTGGGTAGCTTTTCCCAGGCACCCTGTGTTTCAGGGTTCAAGCTTGGCTGGGACTTAGAACTATTCTGTTCAAATGTGGAAGGAACTGGAAGAAGTATTTTAAACTCTGCTGCTTTCAAAATAGGCTTTTGGGTTTCTCAAGTCAAACCCTTTAGTTGTGCAGTTGTGGATGAAAAGCCATTATGAACAAATACAACAAATACAATTAAAATAAAATCTTCGTATGAAAACAAGTGATAAACAGTGAAGGCTCAGCTGATGGCCTGCTCATGTCAAGGAGTCTTTGATACCATCAAAGTTTCTATCCAACAGAATATAAACTTAATAGAAATTTAATAGAAAGGATGTTGGGGATCATCCCTTGAAGTTTGTGGTGATGAGAGTCAAGTTTAGGACATAGAACTCTAAATTTTGTCATTCAGTGGGAACGTATTTATCAAGTCCTATGTGCTCAATCACAAAATAAGTGTCTCCTATTTTTTTCAAAAGCTTAACATCACCGCAAACACATGACAAGTTAAATAATCTAAATAATAGAACAGGAGCTCATCCGAAGTCTGGAGGCATTATTTGAGAAATTACAATGTATATGTGTTAAGACAGACAGGTACAATTGCGATGAGGTGTCAGTGAAGGCTTTTGAGAGGAGGTGGGACTTGATCTGGGGCTTACATGTGGAAGGCTCTGGGTAGATGAAGGGGAAGAGAAAGGAGAGATATTAAGAAAATTGTAAGGAATGGTCATGTGTGATCAGTATTGCTTCATATGTGAGTGTTCATTTATTCATGTGCTCAGCCACTTGTAATCACCTGCCTGAAAATCAATATCATTATGGTCTCCGTTTCCTTGCTGTTCTAAAAGATAATTCTTAAAACAGCTTTATTTAAGCTGTTAAGCCAAAATAAAATAAATTGCACACATTTAAAGTCTATAATTTGACAAGTTTTGGCCAGGCATGTTGGCTTACACATGTAATCCAGGCACCTTGGGAGGCCAAGATGGGGGGATAATTTAAGCCCAGGAGTTCAAGACCAGCCTGGGTAACAAAGGAAAACCCTGTCTCTACAAATATTTTAAAAATTAGCCAGGCATGTTAGTGCACACCTATGGGCCCAGCTACTGGGGAGGATGAGGTAGGAGGATTGTTTGGGTCTGGGAGGTCAAGCCTGCAGTGAGCTGGGATTGTGCCATTATACTCCAGCCTGGGCAACAGACAGAGACTTTGTCTCCAAAAAACAAAATAAAATAAAATAAAATAAAATAAAATAAAATAAAGTAAAATAGTACGTAATTTGCTAAGTTTTGACATATGTATACAACTCTGAAACCATTACTACAGTCCATATAGTGAACAGATCTATCGGCCCTGAAAAGTTCTAATATTCTTTTTGAAAAGCAAAGTTAGATATGTGGCTTCAAGACACTCATTCTACCTGGATTCTGAAAACCAATTCCTCTCCCTTCTCTGACATGAGAGCCCCTTCCTCTTCCTCCACAGAATGTAGATTTAATGTTTTAATAATAATCATAAGAGCTAAACTTCACTGAGGATATTTGGCAGCCTGAAATTTGGAAACCTTTATTATTCCTAAAGATAATCCCCGCGAGATGCATAGTAACTTTATTCCCATTTCACAGAAAGAGAAAGTAAGCCTTAACAAGGCCAGGCGCTTGCCAGGTCGAACAGTCGGTAGACAGCAGATCCGTGGTTCTATCTCAAGTCAGCCTGCTTGTGAGGCATGAACTCTTACGTATGTACCCTGAGACCTTTATAAACCTTTTCTAGGACAGACGATTCTGCCTACCTGGCACACAGAAAGGAGAAAATTGAGGATTAGATCTATAATCATTGAATTCTGACCACACATCAGCCAGTGAAGTCAGATTGGCTCATGCAGCTTTCAAAGGTTAGATCATACCAATGTACATTCCCATCAACAGTGTACAAAGGTTCCCTTTTCTCTACATCCTCACTGACACTTGTTATCTTTCATCTTTCTGTTAGAAATAGTCATTCTAACAGTTGTGAGGTGATATCTCATTGTGTGCATGTGTGTGTGTGTGTGTGTGTGTGTGCACGTGTTTGGAGATGGAGTCTTGATCTGTCACCCAGGGTAGAGTGCAGTGGCACAATCTAGGCTCACTGAAGCCTCTGTCTTCCGGATTCAAGCAATTCTTGTGCTTCAGCCACCTGAGTAGCTGGGACTACAGGTGTGCACCACCATGCCCGGCTAATTTTTGTATACATTTTTTTATTTTTAGTAGAGACAGGGTTTCACCATATTGGCCAGGCTGGTCTTGATCTCATGGCCTCAAGTGATTCCCCTGTCTCAGCCTCCCAAAGTGCTGGGATTACAGGTGTGAGCCACCACCCCCGACCCTCATTGTGATTTTGGTTTACATTTCCTGGATGACTAATCTGTCCTCTCATGTTCATTGTAGCATTGTTCACAACAGCCAAGATGTGGAAGCAACCTAAATATCTGTCAATTAATAGATAAAGAAAATGTGATGTGGAGTGTGTGTGTGTACGTGTACATAATGGAATATCACTTAACCTTTAAAAAGAAGAAAATCCTATCATTTGTAACAACATGGATGAACCTGGAGGATCTTATGCTAAGTGAAATAAACCAGATGCAGTAAAACAGATATTGCATAATCTTACTCATATGTGAAATTTAAATAGTCAAATTCATAGAAGTAGAGAGTAGAATGGTGGCTACCAGGGGCCGGGGTTTTTCAGTTACATCTCAATGAAGTTGGGGAAAAAAAGTTATGATTTCTTCCCTTCTGTTTCCTATAAAAGAGCTTCAGTGGTCCTGAGTGAGGACAGTGGTTAGGTTCCTCAGTGCACTGCTATCCTGTGATCCCAGTTAGTCACTCATCCTTTTTCTGAAACTCAACCAAAACTCTTCATACCTGTCAGAAGAACACTTCCTAGAAAGAACACAAAAGATGAGTGTCTCTTGCTCTAAAACTCTCCCTTCTGGCCTGTACCATGCTGGGGAATGAGGACTCTGTTCTGAATTCTCTGTATAAATGTCCTGTCAAGCTGTTTATACTCACAGTGCATTTTCTTGGCTTCCCCATCTCTGTTAATTGCCCCCATTCAGGAACCTTTGAAGGGATAAAAGCCAGATTGCAGAAACACACCAGTGTTTATCACAAATGACTTTGTAGGAGATTCCTGTAACAGAAAGGGGCAGGTCCTTTTCTTCAGAAGCCAGCTCTTTGCTGCCTCGGGTCTGGGGCTGACTCTTGCTTCTTCACCAGCTTCCTTTGAACTGGGGGCTTCTGATTCACAGAAGATGGATGATCCCTATGCATGGGCTCTGAAGACTTCTATGAAGTTGCAGCTCATGACATGAAACGCTGTATTGGGTGACTGTTTTTTTGATTGTGTATTTCTGCATCCTATCCTCCAAGCCCTCCCAATGTTTCATTCATCCTCAGAATAGTAATCTCTCCCCCACTCCTTCTTCCCAGCACATTCACTCCTGTGCTTTGATGTTTCTTTGTTAAAATGCTGCACATAAAAATACTCAAAGAGGGTGCTTAAGAATATGTATTTTAAAAAGCATTATGTCAGAAGGAGCCTTCTGTCAAGGAAAATACTACATGTACAAGAATAGCTAGGTAGGATACAAAGGAAAATGTGAAGAGTTCCTAAGAGAGACTCAATGTAACATGCGTGTTTAAAGGAGGAAAAGATGGTACGTAACTGGAAACATCAGGGAGAATGTGTTAATTAAACATGTTTTGTATATTATGTTATTTTGTCTTTGTGGTAATCCCATTAGGTATGTAAACTGAAGCTTACATAGTGAACAAGCAGAGGAGTGGGGATTTGAACCCTGCAATGGTGGCTCTTAACCACAAGGCTATACTTCAGGAGTGGCATTGGAGCTGGCATTTGAGAGATGAACAGGGCTGATTGGTTGGGTTGGGAGAGTGCATTCCCAGTTTGAAAAACAGCAGGAAAATAGTAAAAGAAATATGTAAGGAAATTGCTAAAAGCATCCTTAGGGAAATCCATCCATCCATCCATCCATCCATCCATCCATCCATCCATCCATTTATTCAACAAATATTTGTTGAATGGCTGCGTGTACCAGATATTGTTAGGCTCTTTATCAGTGAACAAAGATTCCCTGCCCTCAAAGAGCTTACATCCTAGTATGGAGAGTCTGATAATAAAAGTAGAGTATAGTATGCTAGAAATTGTAGAAATAGCAAAATGCAACTGGGTGCGGAGAGATTGGGAGATAGGGTGGGGACAGGCAGCAGTTTAGAATGTGGGTTGAGGGTACAGGCCCAGCACTCAACCGCTCTCTCCCTCTAACTCTCCCTTGTCTTATTTTCCTCCGTCTGTCTATGCATCTGTCACACCAGACTCAGAAACCGTGACGTTTTTGAAGTGGCATCTTAGGATAAAATTATTGCTGCTGCATTGACAATCCCAAGCTGCTGAGAACAGTCCTTCCACCAGCCTGGGAGGCACTGTAACCACAGGAGGTTGTGATCGGGGCACAGGGCTGAGCGTGGCGGTTCATGTTTCCTGCTCTCCAGGCCAAGCCGGGGCTTGCTGTCTTCCTGTTTACGACATCCCACTCCACCTCCCTCCATACCAGAGGGTCAGCTGCTGGGACAAGGTCGGGTATGAGGCCTCCATGAGCTTGTGCAGCCAATAGCTTTGCTGTAGAATGACCTTCCAGCTCAAAGGAGGCATTGAAGGAATGCAGAGTGTGACTTCGGACAGGGACTGCAGAATTCCACTCAAGAAATACAACCATCCCCAGCACCCTGGCCTGGATTCTGAAGTAAACAATCCAGACGGAGAGTAGCATGTGGAGGGCATGCGTGGAGAAAGATGCTATCTCAGAGCACAGACTCTGTCTCTTGGAGTGACTTTAGAAAATCCAAAACAAAGCCACTCAAGGGAAGGGGTAGGAGTTAACTCACAGAGTTGGGGGTTCTTTCTAACAGCTCAGTAACAAGGTTACGGAGTTCCTTGTTTTGGGGCCACACAAGCAATATGTGAGTGCACAGGGGATTGAGGCAAGAGGGGATGACATCTTTGAATCTTTGTCATCTAATGGCACCAAAGCATCTCCTCCTCCTGACCTCCAACAAAATGATGTCAGATCACAGATATCCATCCATGCTGCGTCCACCCTTGCACACTTCTTCTCAGAAGGCCCTGTTGATCTTGTCCCACGTGTTTTCCAGCAAGACTTTGTGACTTTTTTTTCAGGGGAGGAGATGTAAGAGAGCTCACAGGATGCTAGGAGCTAGGTGAGATGATGTTGAGGTGAGGTGTTGAAAACTCAAAACACTAAAGGCGTTTCTTAGTGATTATTTTCAAACATCCAAAGCCCACTGACACGGGTTTAAATGAAAACAAAGGGGCGAGGAGGACATATGTTTGGAATAGGGCAGAGGCATCTCCATACCTGGGCCAGAGCTGGGCTTCAGCAGGGCCTGGAATGAGATGCTGTGAACCAAGCCCACTCTGAAGGCTTTTTGGCACTTCTGTCTCTTCCTTCTCTCTGCAAACTGGCTTGCTCGCTTTCCCATGCACATGCAGACCCCATCCTGATGTCACATGATGTCCAGTCCTCACGAGAGACACTGATCAGGGTTTCTGGATCCCAATTCCAGAGTCCTGGGCTACAGATTTGGCCCACCTGAAGTCAGCATTTTACCCTTTCTTTCATTAGACGGCAACAAGGAGATTTTTTAAATTACAAAAATGGCTGCAGAAGTCCTCAGATAGGGGAGGTGAGGTACAGGAGGAGGAAGGGGGGCAGTTTTCAGAGAAAGTGATTTTGCTTGGCAGATATTCCAGAAAATGCCTATTACAAGGCCCTCAATAACTGGACAAATGTTTCACAGAATTAAACAAATCCAGCACTGCCTCAATTAGAACACAACGTTGGCTGCTCTAATGCAGACCCTTCTTTAAAGTAGATGGTTGTTTATTTCACTTTACTGTAACAGTCGTGGCATAAGCAGACCGGCTATGGGAGGGAGCATGTACAGTGCACAGCCTCTGCAGTGGCTCCCCAGACCTCTCTTCCTGGTGTTCACGGCCTTGCATAATCACCTCGCATGTGGGTGGGACCTTCTAACCAACTTTACATGGCAGAAGTGATAAGACATCAATGTCCAGCTGGGGTTTGAGGGCTGCCAGCAGTCACACCAATGACCTTGGAAGTGGATCCTCCCCAACTTGAGCGTTGACCTACAGCAGCCCTGGCCAATGGCTTGATTGCATCCTGGTGAGAAACCTGAGCCAGGGGACCCAGCAGAGCCATGCTCAGATTCCTGACTAAGAGAAACTGTGAGATCATAAATGTTTTTATAAGTTGCTACATTTTAGGATAGATTATTACAGAGAAATAGAATACTAATACAGGGTATCAGGTTTCTTCAATCTTGTTTCATTACCACCCTTGGATGTTGCCCTCTTCCACTTAGCCCAAGATGACCCTGGCCCATGCCTGCCTCCCAGCAGGAAGGGGGAAAAGGAATGGGAAGGCACACCTCTTGTTTTTCAGAACATGACGTGGAAGTTTTACAAATTGCTTCCACTCACATCTTATTGACCAGAACTTGATGCATGCACATCTGTAGCTAACAAGTAGGATTGAAGGGGTTGCCTTGCACCCAACAGAAGATCAGGGCTTCTATTACATTAGAAGAACAGGAGAATGGGTAGTGGGAGAGAATCAGCAGTCTGCCGCAAGCAGCAATGCTGCAGATGTTTGTTTGGTTTGTGTATGTGATGAGGTTGTAGCCACATTTCTATGGCCCATAGAGGTTGGGATACATAGAGCATCATAAAGAGTCCAAGAAGGGAGAGATGAAGGATACCTCTGTAGACTTAATACAGAATCTGCACAGCAAGTGACAAATATATGTTCGCAGGATGAATTAGTGAACAGAAACCTAGGCCCTGTTTGTTATTTCTTCAGGGTCATACCAACTGTTTGGCAGCAGAGCTTATTATCAACCCTGGGGCTTCTGCCTCCCAGCCCAGAGCTCCCTCTGCTTCTAAAGGACAACTGTAAAGTATTTATTTTGGGTAGGACTAAATGTGCAGTATGAAAATGAGGAGAGAATGACAAACAGCAAAGGGCCTCACGACAATCACTTGCAGTCCTGGCATATTTTTCCTGCCAGACCAAAATGGTTTGGTTTCTAGCACCTAGTGAATATTACACCAGCTTTTTACATCACCATGAGCTCATCCTATGCAGTATCATCTGTGACCATTCAAGACATTTACATTTAATTGATGCCAAGTGAAAAGAGAAAGGGTTTTTCTCTGCTATAATTTCCGACAAAGAAATGAATATGTGTGGGACAGTCCTGTGAATTTAGCTTATTTTAAAATACATTAGGATTTTCCTTTTGAAGATATCCTACTAATAAAGCCTTCTTTTTTGGGAGGATCTCTCCAGGGGCAAACTAGAATACTAGCACTCAAGAAGCATTCAGTACATTCTTGGTTTCTTTTTAATTTTTATTCTTTTGCTATGTCCCTGACCAGCAGCAAAAATTCTTGTTAAATGAAATTATGCACTCAATTTCTTTCCAGTAATTACTGAGAAATAGAGGAGACTTCTGTTACCCCCCTACTACACCCTGTATCCATTCTCTCATTTTCCTTTTTTTTTTTTTTGAGACGGAGTCTTGCTTTGTCACCCAGGCTGAAGTGCAGTCTGTGATCTCGGCTCTCTGCAACTTCTACCTCTCAGGTTCAAGCTATTCTCCTGCCTCAGCCTCCTGAGTAGCTGGGACTACAGGTGCCCACCACCGTGCCTGGATAATTTTTGTATTTTTAGTAGAGACAGGTTTCACCATGTTGGCCAGGCTGGTCTCAAACTCCTGACCTCAAGTGATCCACCCATCTCAGCCTCCCACAGTACTGGGATTACAGGTGTGAGCCACCACACCTGGTCTCATTTTTCATTTAGTAACAGAACTCATGTGTTTCAGCCGGGTACATGGGTGCCCGGTGATAGACCATATCACACAGTCTTGTTTGTAGCTGTGTGTGGCCTTGTGATCACATTTGGGCCAATAGAATGTGAAACGGAGTGATGCATGCAACATCTGGGTCATCTCCTAGCCACTGAGAATTGGTGGCAGTGGCGTTTGGGGCAGCATTTTTACACCCAGAAATGGAAGCCACACATTGAGGAGGGTAGAGATCCCGAGCTTGGGTGCCTGGAGGAGCTGGTGGATCAGAACCGTCTGCCCACCCAAGACTACCTGCTTCACTCTGGACTTTGACATAAGAAAGAAAGAAACTTTCATCTTATTTGAGGTTCTGTATTTGGCATTTCTTAGAATGTACTTAAATAATACGTAAGGTCTACTTTATACTAAACTTTAGATATTGTTTACATAATAGATTTTCCTTGTTTTAAGACTGTGTATGCAATCTAAAAATGTTTAATCCTAAAATGTATAAAGCATTTTAAGAGCTGGCTACTAAAAGTTCTCTAAGGCAATCCCCAAGCACAGTGAAAGGCAACCTAGCATCCAGTACTAATCAGCTAGGTCATAGATGATGACATTGATTCTGCTCCATTACATACATCTCTCTACAGTCTCAAAATAGAGATTCTGTTAGAAAACAAGCTCTGTTAGAAAATTTGGGCCCTGTGATTACAAAACATATCTATTCTGTGCAGAATAGTCTTTTCAGAGAAGGCAACCTGATTATATTTTATGAAAGTGTAAGTAATTCCACTCAGGTGATGGAAACGCTTATTATTTGAAACACTAACTGCAGGTTCTGATGGTTCTAAGGACATCATGAGAACCCACAAAATGTTCACTAAAGATCATGATATAATTGATCATCTATTACAAAATGGACACTTGGCGCCACACTGATCACACTGAGTTTGCAGCCTGGGTTTCTATTCCCAAGTATCATCCCCCCATCTTCTGTGTACTTGTCATGTGTTGACGCTTTAATGACAGATTCTTGACATATGGCCACGATCGATCTTTCTCCAGAGAACCCAAGAAGTAATCCTAGCATTTGCTTCATTCTGGGTAGACCAGCCTTTCTCCTACAGCTATTATAATATGACATCATTTTTCAACCATGTAGCACCAACCTGCCTTTTTGAACTTCCTTGTTCTAGTGGGAAAAGAGGGGTGTGTGTGTGTGTGTGTATGTGTTTGTATGTTATATGTATATGTACAATGGAATGAATTCAACATCAAAAATTCTAACTGGAGGCTGGGTGCAGTGGCTCACATCTGTAATCCTAGCACTTTGGAAGGCTGAGACCAGCAGATCACCTGAGGTCAGGAGTTCGAGACCAGCCTGGCCAACATGGCAAAACCCTGTCTCTACTAAAAATACAAAAATTAGCTGGGTGTGGTGGCATATGCCTATAATCCCAGCTACTCGGGAGGCTGAGGCAGGAGAATTGTTTGAACTGGGAAGGTGGAGGCTGCAGTGAGCTGAGGTCATGCCACTGCACTCCAGCCTGGGTGAGAGAGCAAGGCCTCATCTCAAAAAACAAACAAACAAACAAACAAACAAAAAAAAAAAACTCTAACTGGAGAGCATCTTTTCCATTTCATGATTATCCATCAGTTACTGTGAAGACCTGAATTGTTTTCTTGTTTTCACTTCCCATTGGGTAAAACCTCAGGCAGATTTTTTAGTCACTTTCAGATATTAAAAAGGTCCACTTCTGTCCAATGTTAAAACTCTGAACTCTCCTTCAATGAGAATCCAATCCTCCTCCAGCAAAAGGGACTGGCAAAGGGAGGAGGACATGGTCATTTTCTTCTCCCTTCCTCACCATACGTTGTCCACTTCTAGGTACTGTTTTTCTCCCATGGGACCAGATGGGGTGTGGGGAGTGGGGAAGTTGAAGAAATTAGAGGAAAAGGGCAAATGTGTCATCACAGTTTAGCATTAGGGGCTTCTCTATGCTGCATGTCTGAAAGCTCATTCTCCTTCTGGATTCCTTGGAAGCCCCCCAGCACTGAGGATTTTCCACCTGAGATTCCTTTGAGGCAATGCCTCCTTCACCTGACATCAATTGCCCCCTGCAAAGCCCCAGTCTCTGGCGTCTTGTTGATTCTCTGTTGGGGTCACCTCACCCTTCCAGGAGGCCTCCTCGTGCAAGATCCCTCTAGAGATGATCCACCACCAGCTTCCTTCCTCAGAATCCACATTTGGCCTGGGAAACATAAATGCATCGTTGCCCTGCCCATCCCAAACTTTGCAAGCACCTGCCTTTCTCAGACAAGCTGCTAATCCATGCCACACATGCCTTTCAAGATTTCAGATGGGAACACCAGTTTCCCCAAATTCCAGGGAAGCTAGTCAGTTTCCCTAGTGGACCGCTTCCAGTACCCCACAATGGAGCCTCCATCAGCCTTTTCACTTTATGCTAAACAAGAGCAAGACTTGGCTCAGATATTCTTCCCACCAAGTCCTGTTGAGGGCTGACCAGTTGGTTCCCTGGTCATTTCTAACCTGGCTCCTATCTGTAGGGGTCCTCCTAATCCAGCCAGGTCCATAGGCCATTTCCCTAATGTTCTTCTTTCTAGGAGCAGGTTGTCAGTGAGGATATTGGCAGTAGTCTTGTGCTCAGCTCATGGGTAGGGGCTGGGCCTGTGTACCGGGAAGCCTCCCAGCTTCCCAGTGGCCCAGGCTAGTGCTTTAGCACCACTACCAGCAAACAAGCCGTGTGAAAGGCCCTGGGAGTCCTACATGACAGAGTCAGGCTCCTACAGAGCTGCGGCCTCAGCCTGGGATGGTACACACAGAGCCCAGTGAGGAGACCCCCTTAAGCCATGGGGCTTCTTCTGACTTACAGCCTGCCGGACTCACCAAGCTGAACACACACTTAATACATGCTTCTTGATTCAGTCACCATTTCTTGGTTAAATAAACTTGGGCCAATTTTTTTTTTTTTAACCCAAGAACTTTGGCTGTTTCACTATGGATAATAACACTTTCTCTGGGTTGTGGCCAAGGGCAAAACCAAGCGAACTTCTGTGGCGCCTTTCAGATCCCGGATTCTGTTGTTGGTTAAGGTGAGGAGGACACTGGGCATATTTCTCTATGTTGCCAAGTTCCATTTCAGATTGGCGAGAAGAGGTGCAGTGTAGCTAATACCTCAGGCTCTAGAGCCAGACTGCCCAAGTATGAATTTTTGTTAGCATCTATTACTAATCGCATAACCTGGAACAAATAAGACACATTAACCAACACATATTTCCGTGTCCTCCACTGTTCAGTTAGGATAATGACCTGTGATGTGTTCAGAACAGGGCCTGGCACACAGGAAGTTCTCAGTAAATGTTAGCTGTCATTGTAAAGCAAGAGAAGGGTTTATATCTCAGTTATGCCCTGTTTTCAATTGTGTCACACTGTGTTGTGGTTCCACTGGACTTGGTAAGACAAAGATGCCAAAAGCTCAGCATGTCGCTGAAATGCTGTAGGTGAGTAGTACATGTTAAGTTGATACTGATCCTATGAGCACACTCCAGCCCAAACATGTCCCACAAAGACCAGAAGCATTGTTTCAGGGGGCCCCAATGGGAGGGAGGGAGGAACCTATTTTGGAGGAAACCTAGTTCTTGCCCGTTCAGCACATCCCTTTGGTGGATTTGCTGCAGCTGAGATACAAGCCATGGTCTCTGTCAATCTGCGAGGTTGAATTCTTAAACCTAGGAAGCAGCTTGACTCAGCATTCTTTATGTCTGTCTTAAAACTTCACCACCATTTTGCTGTTTTGCAGAATATGTTCTACTCTAATTTCTCTGCAACAAGTTTTTCTACAGCTAAAGAAAATCATTGCTTTTGAAAATTCATTGGTTTTGCCTTTTCCCTTTATGTTCCAAATAGTAGAAGAGCTAAAAGTAATTTGTCTTTACTCAGGGTGTGATTAAAACAAATGTGGCTATTTTGTGATTAGGTCCTGTTTAAACAAAGACTTGATTTGGAAACTAATAGATTAAGCTTGCCAACCTTAATTTGTTTTATTTTCTCCAGTTTCTCCAAGTTTTTCAAAACAATAAGTAGCCAATGTAATCTTAGCAAAAATTTCTCCAACATCTTAAATGGGTGGCAAATGGATTAAGGTTATCTTAACTTTAGAGTCAAACAACCAGGTATATGCGGTTGTTCTAAACCAGGAGTCCCCAACCTTTTTGTACCAGGGACCAGTTTCATGGAAGACATTTTTCCACAAATCAGAGCAGAGGAAAATGGTTTTGAGATGAAACTCTTCCACCTCAGATCATCAGGCATTAGCTTCTCATAAGGAGCACACAACCCAGATCCCTCATATGTACAGTTCACAATAGGGTTCATGCTTCTATGAGAATCTAATGCCACTGCTGATCTGACAGGAGGCAGAGCTCAGACTGTAACACTTGCTTGCCTGTCACTCATCTCTTGCTGTGTGGCCAGGTTCCTAACAGGGCATGGACTGGTACTGGTCTGTGACCTGGGGGTTGGGGATGCCTGTTTTAGACCATAAGAAAGAAGGCTCAATCTACCCAGGAATACCAAAGGGCATGTATCCTGATTCACAAACTCCTTTCTTACGTATTTACTGAGAGCGGACATGAGTCAGGTCCTGTTCCCGGCATGGGGAATTCAGTGATTACTGACACTCAAGCCCTCTGCCTTTCATGGAGGAGAAGGGCTGCTCTGACACTTCAAAGCTATCTCAGAATAACTTCTTTGATTTCCAAAATCTTCCTGATGATGATTAGAACAGAAATCCTTCCAGCAGAAGCTTCTAGAGGTTTGGAAGTACATCTAGTAAGCACTCAATGAATATCTATGAATATAATCTTGCATTTTTCTCTCTACTCCATTTTTTTTTCAATTCCCATCTCTATTTCATGTCTACAAAAAGCCAAAGAGATGCAGTCCCATGGAAGCCTATATGTACTTGGTTGAAAAAACAAGGGTGCTTGGAACAGAATAGGGAGCCCAGAATAAATTCAGGCAAATATGGTCAACTAATTTTTGACAAGGGTATTAAGAAGACCCCTGGGGACAGGATAATCTCTTCAATAAATGGTGTTGGGAAAACTGGATCTTCATATGCAAAAGACTGAAATGAAATTAGATCCTTGTCTTATAGCATACTCAAAAGTCAGCTCAAAATGGGTTGAAGATGTAAATGTAAGACCTGATATCATGAAAGTCCTAGAAGAAAACATAAAGGAAAAGTTCCTTGACATTGGCTTCAGCAATGGTTTTTTGAACATTATACCAAAAACTCAGACAACAAAAGCAAAAATAAACAAGTGGAGCTATATCAAACTAAAAAGCTTCTTACAGCATAGAAAACAACCACATG
The DNA here is from genome assembly GCF_043159975.1 of Macaca nemestrina. Classification (NCBI taxonomy): domain Eukaryota; kingdom Metazoa; phylum Chordata; class Mammalia; order Primates; family Cercopithecidae; genus Macaca; species Macaca nemestrina. The sequence continues at coordinate 116,764,182 of NC_092127.1, read as the reverse complement.
AAAAAGCAACCTATGAATTGGGAAAAAATATTTATGAATCATATATCTGTTTAGGGGTTAATATCCAAAATATATAAGGAGCCCGTGCAACTCAATAGCAAAAACAAAAACAAAAACAAAAAAATCCATCTAATTAAAAAGTGAGCAAAGGACCTGAATAGACATGTCCCCAAGGAACACATAAAAATGGCCAAAATGTCTATGAAAAGAAAAGGTGCTCAGCATCACTAATTATCAGGGAAATACAAATCAGAACCACAAAGACATGTCATTCCATGCCTGTCAGGATGGCTATCATAAAAAGGCATGAGACAACAAGTGTTGTTAAAGATGTGAAGAAAAGAGAACCCTTGTACACTATTGGTGGGAATATAAATTGATAGAACCATTATGGAAAACAACATGGAAGTTCCTAAAAACAGTTAAAGTTAGGACTACCATATGACACAGCAATCCCTCTTCTGAGTTTACACCCAAAGGAAATCAGCACCTAATAGAGACACCTGCACTCCCACATTCACTGCAGTATTATTTCCAATGGCTATGATATGAAAATAATGGAAGTGTTCATCAACAGATGAATATACAAATAAATTGTAACACACACACACACACACACACACACACACACACACACACGTTATCCAGTCTTGAAAAAGGCTTGAAGAAGGAGATCCTGCCATTTGTGACATGGATGAACCTGGAGGACATTACGGTAAGTGAAATAAGCCAGACACAGAAAGGCAAATACTTTATGATCTCATTCATATGTGGACTATTTTAATAAAAGAGTTTAACATATGGAAAGAAAGAGTCAATTGGTGGTTACTAGGGTAAAGGGGAGGACATGAGGTAGAAAGTTGAAGTTATGTAGGATGAAAAAGTCTAGAGATCTAATGCAAAGCATGAGGACTGTAGTTAATAGTATTGAAGTGTATACTGAAAATTTGCTAACAGAGTAAATTTTAGGTGCTTCTTACCACCAGAAAAAATAAGTAACTATATGAGATGAGGATATGCTAATTCGCTTGACTATGATAACCATTTTACTATGTAGTATATCAAAACATCATGTTGTACACCTTAAATACACACAGTAGAAAAGTAAAACCTAGAAACAATCTAAATTTCCAGCAATAGAGGGACAAAGTTTATTTGTACTATGTCACATTCATAAAATGTAACGGTATGCAGCTACATAAAAGAATAAAAAGTACATATATGCTGATAACAACAACAAAAACTGAGAGTGGTAGCCGGGACTTGTGGCTACTATCTTAGTAGTGATTGAGAGCTTTGAGTTTGGCATCAGACCTCCTGTGTTTAGAGCCTGGTTTTGCCATCAACTGTGAGGTTTGGCAGATAACATGCTGAGCTTGTTTCCCAAATGGCAAAGTAGGGATAATAATACAGGTAATCACGCATATAAAAGCACTTAGCACAGATCTGGCAAATAGAAATGCCAACTTAATGTGCGTTATTACTGTTACAGTCCTTGGAAGGCTTAATGTTGAAAACTGGTGGTGTGATGGCGTCAGGCTGTTATGGACCAAATTGTGTTCCCCACCAAATTCATATGTTGAAGCCCTAACCTCCAGGGTGACTATATTTGGAGACAGAATTGTTAAGGAGGTAATTAAGCTTACATGAGGTCATTAGAGTGGGATCTTAATCCAACATGACTGGTGTCCATATAAGAAGAGGAAGGGATGCCAGGAGTCCTTGCACACAGAGAAAAAGCCACGTGAAGACACAGTGAGAAGGCGGCTGTCTGCAAGCCAAAGAGGGAGACCTGGCTAGAAACCAGTGCTGCCGGCATCTTCATTTGGATTTCCAGCCTCCAGAACTGTGAGAAAGTAAATTTTGGTTGTTTAAGCCACCAGTCTGCAGTATTCTGTTAAGACAGCCATAGCAAACTAATATACAGGCAATGAAGATCTGCTATTTAGGCCAATGGTGTATCAGAATCACCTAGAAGGACTGTTAAACATAGATTGCTGGGTCCTACCCTCATGGTTTGTCCTTCAGTAGATCTGAGCAGAGTCTAGAATCTATCTATGTATCTATGTATCTATGTATCTATCTATCTATCTATCTATCTATCTATCTATCTATCTATCTATCTATTTTGAGATGCAATTTCACTCTGTTGCCCAGGCTGGAGTGCCCTGGCTTGATCCCAGCTCACTACAACCTCTGCTTCCCGGGTTCAAGTGAAAGAATCTATATTTTTGAGAGGTTACTGATGCTGCCAATCTGGGAACCACACTTTAAGAGCCACTGATTTAGAACATGTCCATCCTTAGCCAAATCGTTCCCTTTTTTATTTCTCTAAGGGAAATCAGGAACACACAAAATAGGTAATTTCACCTTGGCCTTAAGCATTGTCCTGAGTTTTTCCAAGATGACAAAGGAGCAGGTCAGTTTTTAGCCCTTTGCATCAATAGCAGAAGCTCTAACACTGTGGAAAAAGAAGTGCCAACTCCTAAACTTTTGTGGAAAGAGAAGGGACTGCCACTTTACTCTTCCTCCTGTTGCCAGCCACATGTTCCTTAGCAGAAGAACTCGCCATCATTTTGCTGGGGCTTCAAAGGAAGGCCTGTCTGCCAAATGTCTGCACGTGATGAGTGGTGATAGTGCATCTGGGAGGCCCTGGAGTTTCTGCGGCATCAAGGCAATTCTCTCACCATGGTGGAATCTGGCACTAGTGTTTCCATGCTGTCCTGAGCCCTGGGCAGTCACCCTCATGGCAATAGAAAGTCTCTTGCAGTTCCCTTATGCAACCTGTACAATACAGCTGTAACTGCTCAAGTCCATGGGCAAGTCTGGATTGCATTCAAAGCACTTCGAGGGGCTCACAGACAAATGTTTTCCGAATGATTGGAGAAAATGTCCAGCCAGAGGGCTGCTGGAATTGCAGAATGGTTCCTGGTCACTGCTGGCCACCCTTGTCCTTCAGCAACTGGAGTGGGCTGAGCAGGGGGCAGGGCAGGTCTGGAATGGGTCAGCACCATGAGAGCTTTTTAAATGAATGTCTGCAGGGCCATCTTCTCAAATCCACCCAGGACTGGAACCTTTGCTGGTGCTTCCTTTTATATATGTGTAGCCATCAGCTATTTGCACTACCTGCAGGTGACAGCAGAGCCAGCTTCCTGGGCATGAGACTTGTGCAGTCACAATGGGCCCCCAGCTCAGAGGGGTCCATACCTGGTTTAATGTTCTGTGCTTGCTGTCTTGAAATTCTGAGTAATTTTTGAATGGGCCCTGAATTTCATTTTGCACTGAACCCCACAAATTATGTAGCTGGTCCTGAGTAGCAGTCTCAGCCAAAAAGGAAGGGTAGTGGCATCAGGGAGGTAATGGATTTTTGATTGTGCTTAATACATCAAGTGAACTTTCAGCTTTGCTATTCTGAAACCCTCAGGAACCACCAGTGGGAAGAGATTTCTGCAGTTCACTAACTCCAAGTTAATCCACCCAACTTCTGGCTCCTCAGAAACCTCTTAGTGAGGTCTTATTGGGTGTAAAGATTAGAATGGTGGGTAGAATCAGGGAGAATATTTTTCCTTTAAGGATCTAATTTCTCAATTAGCAAGCCCTACAAGAAACTTGGCCAGTCTGAGTCGATATATTCAGATATTTCTAATGAAAACCAGGAATGGTCCTGCGATGAGACTGTAAACTTTTCTAGAGCTCAGGCCTTTCCTTATTCCTCTCGTAATCCCCACCCCAGTACTTGGCACATGGTAGGTGCACCCAATATTTGTTGCTACTGTTGATAGTACGGACAATAAACACCAGTTTCCTCTTCATCTCTTCTGGATTCCCACGGAGCTAGGGACACATACCAGGGACCCAGAAAGATCCCTTCTAATGAAGTGGCAACTGCTTACTCTACAAATTGCCTTCTCAATACAAACCCCAAACAAACCAAATGTCAACCTCCAAGACAAGACATCAACCCCAAACAAACCAAACCAATCCCCCAAAGATATTTCCAACTGCTCACTGTACTGGTTAGCTGCTATTACTATAATGACCTTGTGCAACAAACTACCCTCAAACCTAGTGACTTAAAACAGCAACTGTTTCTTCTCATGAATCTGTCAGTGACATTGGGGTTGGTTGAACCAGGTTTGGCTTCTTGGGGAGGCTCTGCTTCAAACTATGGGTCTAGTTGAACTTATGTGGGGAACTGTTCCAAGTATGTTCACTTTGGACCCAGAATGAAATGCAGCCCCTCTTTAGGGCAAGCTCCTCTCAGGGATTTGGGGGAAATGAAACAGGGCACATGGATATGTGGAAGATCTCTTGGGTCTATGCTCACATTGTATACTGCTACATCTGTCGACATTCCGTTGGCCAAAGCAAGTCACATGACTGAATGCAAACTCAAGAGGCAGAGTAGCGCTCTCTGCCAATATAAGGTCAAAGGCAAGGATGTGGCTCTAGAGGTGCAGAGCTGAGGCCAATAATTCAGTGCACTGCACTAATCCTATTATTAAAAATACTTGTCTATATTCTAGTTATAACATGGGGCCATTGACTCTTATGCATTCAGCATTCACCAAGTACGGAGCAAATGCCAATTGGAATGAAATGGAAACATATATCCCATAGCCCAAAATTATTAAATTTTATCAAGATGCCAGTTTATTAAAAAATCTCCTAGGGAGAATATTCAAATACACATATTCTATTTCCAGGTAGCATGACAAAGAGGTCCAGGGCCCAGTAATCTTCATCTTCATAAGCACTTCAGCTAAAACAGGGCCCACATTTTGGATAAACTTCCTGGTTGTCAATTACGCCATTAAGTTAATTAATACCGAGATACTAACAAATTTGGGAAGATCCAGTGAAATTCTTAAAGATGGGTATTTTGTAAACTTCTACACAACTGAGTGACTGCTTATCTCCCCCATCCTCTCCAATTTTGCATTAAATGAGGTCCTGGCTGTGTCACTTACACCAGCTTTGCAGTTGGTTTCTGGTCTCTTGGCCTTCTTTCAACACATGTATCTGAATGTTATCTTTAGAATCTGAACATTGGCCTCCTGTGACTGTGCATAACTGTAGAAGGCATGAATCCATTTTCATCATTCATCAAAATCCTTCTTTTGCTATTTCACTCAGATTTTTTTGCTGAGTAATCCCAAGTTCCCCTCTTTCAATTGATGGGGTTAAATTACAGCTGACCCCAACCACCATACGCTACCTCTGGTTCTAGGTTAAGCCATATAAAGTTACCACAATTGTTGAGAAGAACTATGTCTCCCCGCCTAGACCCAGCCTCTGTCTGCTGTGTGATAAGCTGGTAGAATAAAAGTCGGGAGCTTCTGGGGCTTATCGTGGCCACTACAGAAGCTAAAGCCACCTGGGAGTGAAGCCAAAGTAAAGGAAAGTAGAGCAAAGGATTTTGGCAACACTTTTGAGTGCCTGAATCCAACTGTACTTGAAGATGTATCTCCTGACTCTCCATTAGATAAGCCAAAGCCTGGCCCTTATTGTTTAAAATAATTTCAATTTGGTTTATTTTGGCCTGGTACAGTGGCTCATGCCTATAATCTTAACACTTTGGGAGGCTGAGGCAGGCGGATCACCTGGGGTCGGGAGTTCAAGACCAGCCTGGTCAACATGGCAAAACTCCATCTCTACTAAAAAACACAAAAATCAGCCATGCATGGTGGCGCATGCCTGTCATGCCAGCTACCTGGGAGGCAGGAGAATCACTTGAACTCGGGAGGCAGAGGTTGCAGTGAGCTGAGATTGTGCCACTGCACTCCAGCCTGGGCAATGGAGTGAGACTCTGTGTCAAAAAAAAAAAAAAAAAAAAAAATTGGTTGCTTTTACTTGCAACTGAAAGGGTCCTGACTGATATATCATAGTCGGATATAGAGACCAATAGACCACTAGCAAGTGGGACTGATTAGACTTGAGCAAAACCCAGAATTCACTCAGGTGGACATACACACACCCACATACCACAGACACACCCCCAACACACAGTTTATTTTGGCAACCATACTGGACTTGGGGACCAAAATTCACTAGTAGCTATTGAGGTACATCTAAGGCAAAATAGATTGATTACAGAATGAGTACAGCTATTAAACATACCTGTGTGTTCTAAGTAAGGCTTTATCACACGATTTTAAATTATTCCCTCTTAATTACATCTGCCACAAGAGTTATATTTTCTTCCTCTCTCTCAACTCCCACTAGTAACATTTTCAGTGACTTCTTCCCAGGTACTACATAAAAGGATCTCTCTGAAATTTTTTTTTTTTTTTTTTTTTCTGTTTAGCTGTGATAAAAAGACAGAAGCCTAACTTTGGACAGCAGGAAATAATGCATCACTTTGAACATGTTGTCTTTTTATTATAAATATGATGATATGGCTAGGTGGGATGGTTTCAGAGAGACAGGATGTTACCTTAAACATTTACAAAGCTGTGGTTAAAACAAGTCTCCTTAAACTACCTTTTCAACCCACGGAGCTTACATAAATATTTGGCTGCTGGTGACAGGCCTAATAAATCTGTTTAGAATGTTGCAGCAATATTTACTTACAAAGTAATGGCATAAGACCACTTTGGCCAATAATTTTAAGAAGGAGAGATGCTACTTTTTAGCACCTTGAATAAATATTTGCAAGACCTATAAATCCAAGATAACGCTGCCGCCTCCCTAAAGCAGTTCGCTACTTTCTACCACGTTCCATCCAAATGCCGCTTTTCAATGTCACTCGCTTCAGCAGGAAAAGCTCGACGTTCTCTTGAGATGTATTGGAAGACATCAACTAATACCAGGATATAGTAGAGAAATTCTTCAATTTCCTTATGGTTCAAAGGACTTACTACAAGGTACTTTCAGGCTGGAGGAAGAGGAGAACATCTTACATGAGCATTTGAGGGATAAATCTCATTATGTCTGACCAGGAAGTAAAGGATGCATTCCTTGCTTAACTCGCCACATTACAGGGATTGTAGAACGTGCTTGAAACACTAGTAGAAAGGATGGTGACTTGTCTGGGCATCCTTTCTCCTGGAGAAACTAAGATGGCAACTTAAATGTTTTGGACAAGCTGTTGAGCAATTGAATGAGTCCTTGTTCTTACGGCATGGAGTGAGATGCTATCTGATTTCTCCCTGGCCCTTTTCAAGAGCTGAGTCTCTTCTTGATTGAAAGAGACGATTCCTCAAGGGAAAGATACCAAGAGTGACAAACATTTCTTTCTGAGGGTCAGACAACACAATAAGCTCTTGGTTGCCAAATGCATCCCTGGACCATTTTTCAAATGTTTGGGTTAAAAAAAATTTTTAAGAAGTATTTCTTGTTTACTACATAGTAAAGAAAAAAGGCTGCAAAAAACTCATCCCAAATACAAATACGAGAGAATTCCAAAATGTTTGTGATTTTTATATATCAATTATGCTATCAAGTTTAATTTCCAGTAAGTGTTAACGAGTACTCACAATGTACAAAAAACCCAAGAGTGATTGACTTCTAAAGATAATATTTTTCAAGATCTCATGTAACAATTGCTTTTTTTCCAGACTTATAATGAGGCCTCCTGGGCTGAACATTCCTGGGGAAGAAGAACAAAAGAACTTTGCTTTGGTATTTACATTATCTACGGGTAGAAGAAAAGATGAAGATGACTTTGATATTCTGAGGAGGACGGGAGATGATTTGCTATTTATCCTTTTTTAGTGCGTAGATTCAAACCAGATGGTCCATGTAAAATAAACCCCATTTGAAACCATTTTGCATTAAGTGAGGCCATACAGAAAGCCCTTGTTTCCTCTTTGGCAGTAGCTGGTGTGAGGTCAGCCTTCTAGAAGTGGCAGGGCTGCCATGTTTGCATCTGCTGCCAGACTTTAGGAACCTACCCACCGATACCCTGCCACCCAATAATGCCAGTCTTCCACAAGTAATCCGGTAAGAAGAATCCTCACTAACGACTGCCATTTGGGTCACAACATTTTCTGTCTCTGTGAATGGCAGATGCTAAAAATACCTTCTTGATGAGTTTTATTTTTTTCTGGGAGAATTGGAGAAGACTTCACAGAAGATTCAAGAAGTCAGGATGGGGTAAGTACTGTAGCAAGAATCCCCACACATGGCAGTAGGCTCTAGGTACACAATAGAAACAAAACAAAGTTCCTGCCCTTGTGGGCTCCCACTAGTGTGTAGTTTTCAGGATTATACAAGTGTCTATAATGAAAAATCCTTCCCATCAAATATTGGCTCTGGACTTTGTCCACATTAACGTTACTCTCCGTGAGAGAAGGATCTGGATGAATGGGTGCTGTTTAGGTGTAAAGAGAATGCAAGGACCTCTGCTTCCTGCCAACTACAAGAAACACGTTCCAGTTCCTCTCACCTGACCCTCCTTCAAACATGAGATTCACACACCATAGTGGTTTTCCATTCTGGCTGCACATTGAAATCACTAAAGAACTTTAAAAAAGAGTAGAGATTTTCACTTAGTTGGTCTGAGGGTAAGTGCTACAAATGAAGTTTTTGTTTTGTGTTGTTTTTGATGCTCTGGGTGAGCCTGGTGGGCAGCCAAGGTTGAATAATCATGGAGATAGTGTCCTTCTTGGGTTGGCAGCAGTAGAAAAGCCAGTGTTTATTATAGTGGATGCAAAGCATTACGCTAAAATATACCCAGATGTTAGGGAACTGGAAGCATAATTTTGAACATTTTGCACTGCAGGCCTATCTATACACAAACCAGCATTGAGCATCTTCTGTGTAATAAGCAGGTGATGAAGTGTGATGGAAAAATAAAAATAAGTAAGCTACAATCTCATCCCTGTCCTCTGGTTGCTCACAGTGTACTTAGGAGTGAGGCAAAAAACAATTCCTATCTAATAAGAAAGATGAAACATGAGGACAGGAACACTGCGATCTGATTTGTTCACTGATGTGTCCACAGCACCTAGACAGTGCCTGACACATAACAGTGCTCAATAAATAATTGTCGAACGAGGACATTTTAACAGCTATGGATTATATGACAAAGGGTTGATGCCTTTATTAAGTAAGTTATTAACAAAGGCAAAAGAAACAGATTGATGCTTAATAATAGATGATGATATAAAAGACCCAAACAGATAATTAACCAAAATAAAAATGTGAGTAAACAATCATATGGAGAAACGTTTAACTTAATGAGTAATCAAATGAAAGTAAATTGGAACATAAATTAACTTCAATCTTTAATTAAATTAAGGAAGTGTAAATAATCAAAGGGAGTGCACTAATGTGAGCATTCTTACACTCTGCTCTTGGCACTGCTAATTAATATAACCTTTTCTAGAGAACAATTTGGAAATAACATAAGGCTTATAAAAATATACCAGTAAACTAACTTCTGAGAATCTTTCCTAGGAAAATGAATCAAAATATGAAAAGGTTTGTTTGTAAAGATATTCATAATAGTATTCTCTAAAATACAAATGAAAATAGTCTACTGCCCTCAAAGGGAAAATTAAGTTACAGCCAATCCATTTAATGCAATATTATAAAGTCATTAAGAGTGATGGTTATGCAATTTCTCCCAATGTGGAAAAATGCTTATATCATTATATGAAGAGAAAAAGTGAGATACAAAATTATACAAAATTTATCCTATCTTAAAATTATTTTTGAAAAGAGACAGAAATAAAGGTTATATTTTAAAATATGCTATGGTTGGGCACAGTGGCTCATGCCTGTAATCCCAGCACTTTGGGAGACCAAGGCAGGAGGATCATTTGAGGCCAGGAGTTCAAGGCCAGCCTGGCCAACATAGTGAGACCCCCCATCTCTAAAAAAAGAAAAAATATATAAAAATAAAAAAAACATTAATTAAAATATGTTATAAAAGCCTGTACATATTAAACAGAGAAAGGAATTATACAAAAATTATTAAAGTTATTGTTAATGATAGCCTTATAAATGATTTTTAAAAAACCATTTTCCAAGCAGTATATTATTCTATTAATTCTATCATTAAAAATAATTTAAAAAGTTATTAAAACAACAACAATGTGCTATGAAAGTACCAAGAAAGGAATGATTAGCTTCTAGGAGAGTTGAGATCAATTCACAGAAATTGATACTCAGCTGCTGTTCAAGGATGGATGTGTCAGTCAGGATAGGATATTGCTGTAACAAACAACACCATTTTAGTGATGAATGCAATAAAATGTTTCTTTTTCACTTCTAATCGAGTGTTAGGCCTGTGGTCTTCCATAGGTTGATTTTGAGACCGAAGGTCCTTTCATCTCATGGCTCCACAGCCCGCTGGGACCTTGAAGTCTTCCATGACCAGCCCCCAGATGGTGAGTCACGAGAGACAGCATAGTGAATCCTCATGGGGCATTTTGGAAGCCAGGTCAGGAAGTGATGCACATCCCATCCACCCAGATACCATTGGCCAGAACTAGATGTATGACCCTAGCTGGATGCACAGAGACTGGAAAATGTGATCTTCCGGTGTGCTCAGGAGGAAATGAAATGATTTGTTACATACAAAGCATCACCTCTGCCACAGTGAGCACTGGAGGGAGGAGAAACGGTGTGTTGCAGGTGAAGAGGCCAGCATGTTGGAGGTTTTTGAGTATTTCAGTCGAGGCCTGAGAAAACGTGGTGCTCTTGAGGCATGCACAGTTTGAGGGTGGCTGTGGTATACGAAGGATGTAGTGAGAGATAGGAGCTGAAAATGGAAAAGCGACAACTTAGCCTATAATGAAGTTTGAAGCCAGATTATGAAGTCCCTTCCAAACCCCTTGTGAAGGTATTTTCAACTCGGGCCTGTATATTATGGAAAACAATGAAAATATTTAAGAATCATTACATTTACACATTATAAAATTCAGTCTGGCTACAGTAGAAAGTATAGATTGAAATGGGAGAGACCAGAAGGAGAGAGTCATTAGAAATTTTTATTTCTAGGGGCATCATTGGCCTCCTTAATTCACAGAGGACATTTAGACTTTCTATTTTCTGGGCAAACAATATTAACAGCACACCCACTGTTCATTATGTGCTCCTGAACATTGTGGGGAATAGGTTTCTGCACTCAGAAAACTTTCAGTTGAATAGGAGGAGATCAGGATAATGAAAAAGAATAGAGCGAGTATAACTTCCAAGCTCACCCAGGTCTTCAACCAAATGTGAAAGACTAAACTTTATAGGCTGAATAATTGTACTTAAATGAAGTTATATCCCATCTGTTGTCTCTGACCCATTCCTAAACATAGGGAATGTACTCAGATTCTGGATAGCCAAAATGAATGATCATATCTAAAATAATTATTATCAACTAATATACTGTGCTTGGTAAAGGAAGAGTCTTTAGGAGGATGTATTAGTTTCCTGTGATTGTTGATACAAATTGCCACAAGCTGGGTGGCTTCAAACAACAGTAATTTATTCTGTCATAGCTCTGAAGGCCAGAAGCCTGAAATCAAGGTGTCGGCAGGGCCTCGCTCGCTCTGGAGGTTCTAGGAAAGAAGCCAGTCTTTGCCTCTTCCAGCCTCGGCTGGCTGTTAGCTTTGCTGGACTTGTCGCCACTTTACTCCAACCTCTGCCTCTGTGGTCACATTGTCTCTTCCTCTCCCGCCTGTCTTCTTTGTCTCTTTTTTTTTTTTTTTTTCCTGAGACGGAGTCTCACTCTGTCACCCAGGTTGGAGTGCCGTGGCGAGATCTTGGCTCACTGCAACCTCCACGTCCTGGGTTCAAGCGATTCCCAAGTAGCTGGGATTACAGGTGTCTGCCACCATCCCTGGCTAATATTTTATATTTTTGGTAGAGATGGGGTTTCACCAGGTTGGCCAGGCTGGTTTCGAACTCCTGACCTCAAGTGATCCACCCACCTTGGCCTCCCAAAGTGCTGGAACTACAGGCATGAACCACCGCGCCCAGCCTCTGTTTTTCTCTTATAAGGACATTTATCATTGGATTTAGGAGCCATCCAGATAATTCAGGATGATCTCATCATCCCAGGATTGTCAACGTAATTATATCTGCAAAGACCTTTTTTTTTTTTCTAATAAGGTAACACTTATCGGTTCCAGGTGTTAAGACAGGAACATGTCTTTTGGGACCACCATTCAGCCCAGTACAGAGGACTGTACATTCATTTAGATACAGGTTCATTAACTCCTCCAGGTGAGCTGGTTTATGAGGCTGTTTCCACTCTTTGGCAGTGATGCTCAGGGGCTGACAGTATGTCCCCCTGGACTTAGGAGGCTGAGGGATGGGGAAAGACACTGACAGGGTGGGAGGAAGCCAAGACAACCACCCTTATCTGTACACTGTTGCTCAGTGTATTTGAGAATAGATGCCAACTTTCTTTTTTTTATTTTAATTTTTATTTTAAGCTCCAGGATACATGTGCAGGATGTATAGGTTTGTTACATGGTAAACGTGAGCCATGGTGGTTTGCTGCACCTATCAATCCATCACCTAGGTATTAAGCCCGGAATGCATTAGCTATTTTTCCTGATGCTCTCCCTCCCCCACCCCATCCCCTGACAGGTCCCAGTGTGTGTTGCTCTCCTCCCTGTGTTTGTATGTTCTCATTGTTCAGCTCCCACTTATGAGTGAGAACATGCTATGTTCGGTCTTCTGTTTCTGCGTTTTGCTGAGGATAATGGCTTCCAGCTTCATCCATGTCCCAGATGTTAACTTTCAAAGTAGGTCCCACCTTTTCTTACTCTTTCCTTCTCTTTTGTTATGCGTGTGTTTTAATTTTTTGTAGCTTTTTAACTTCCACTTCTTCATTTTAGAATTTCTCTTGTACATGCTGCCACGTATTACATGTTGGCATGTTTCACAGTGAGTTGACATGTTAACTTTCTCTTCCATATAGTGAAAGAAAGTCAGAGATACCCTATCCTCTGTATCCCTCTTCTCTGTATCCTCCTCCACAGTACACGGAACAATCCTCTACAGAGTATTTAATCCTGCTATTGTGCTAAAGCTTTGTTTATAATGGTGGAGGATCAGAGACGGTGTCTGTCAAGTTTGCTTCAGAAAACAATCATTTTTATTTGCCCAAAAAAGTTGAAAACATGTCTACACACAAAAAAACTGTACATGTTCATTTATAGCAGCTTTATTCATAATTGCCAAAACGTGGAAGCAGCCAAGTCTTTCAATTGGTGAATGGACACACAAACTTTGGTACATCCAGACAGTGGAACTTTGTTCAGCACTAAAAAGAAGTGAGCTATCAAGTCATGAAAAGACATAGAGGAAACTTCAAAGCATATTACTCAGTGAAAGAAGTCAGTCTGAAAGGGCTACATCCAGTGTGATTCTAACTATATGACATTCTGGAAAAGGCAAGATTATGAAGACAATAAAGAGATCAGTGGTTGCCAAAGGTTAGAAGGAAGGGAGAAATGAATAGATGAAGTGTGGAGAATTTTCAGGGCAATAAAACTATTCAGGAAGATAGTGAGATAGGCCGGGAGCAGTGGCTCATGCTTGTAATCCCAGCACTTTGGGAGGCCGAGGCTGGTGGCATAGAAGTTTGAGACCAGCCTGGCCAACATAGTGAAAACCTGTCTCTACTAAAACTACAAAATTAGCCAGGTATGGGGGCACACGCCTGTAATCCCAGCTACTTGGGAGGCTGAGGCAGGAAAATCGCTTGAACCTGTGAGGCGGAGGTTGCAGTGAACCAAGGTCTCACCACTGCACTCCAGCCTGAGCAACAGAGTGAGACTCTGTCAAAAAAAAAAAAAAAATAATAATAATAAATAAATAAAGATAGTAAAATAGTGGATACTTATTATTATACATTTGTCAAAACTCATAGGTTGTGCACCACAAAGAATGAAGGATGACAAAGACTATAGACTTTAGCTGATAATGAAATGTCAATGTTGGTTCATCTATTGTAATCAACGTACCACTCTGCTGCAGGATGTTGATAGCAGCGGAGGCTGTGTGTGGCGAGGGGTCTAGGGAATATGTGAGAACTCTACTTCCTGCTCAACAGTGCTGTGAACCTACAACTACTCTAAAAAATAAAGTCTCTTTATATTTGTAAAAGTCTAACCATCTTTATTTTTCCTCCCAGAAATGTCAGGGATTCCTAATGACAAGTCTCATCTCGGAGGTGTCTCAAGTAGATTTTGATCACCTTTTCTTTTCTCTCTTGAGGATAAAAACCGGGGTTGATATTCAGATCATGGGATAAAAAAATATTTCTGGATTAAAAGGTGAAACTAAGAAGTCGTTAAACTAGCCCTTCTTCTGAAATGTTTGTTCTGGACAAACTGAGAATGTTGCCCTTTTGGTAGTGTTCATTGGAAAGGAGAGGGTAATTCACAGCCTGTCTCTTAAGGGCAGCCCGTGGAGGGAATAAAAATGCCTTCACATAGGTGTTACAAAGAAGGCTGTGTTCCCCTACGGGACGTGATTTCCATGGCTGCGGGGCAGAGTTCTACAGGGTTATTCTATGGTAACAGAATTTAGTGTTTGGCTTCCAAAAGTGACATCATACCCACCTAACTTTTGGTAAATCATGGGTTTGGTTAAGTTGCTTGCATTTCAAGACCATGAGGAAAAAAATGAAGGATAAAGTTGATTCCTTTTGATCCCAACCTGGTGCACACGGACAGAAATTGAATAGAAAAACCGCTGTCAGCAAGTAGTGAAAAAAATCAGGTTAAAAAAATAGACCATGAGAGAAGAAAATAGACAAGGAAATTCTATAAGGCTGGATGAGCTGCAGTCAGCCGCCTGCCAGGGCTTATCTCTTCTGCTCTCCTGTAAGTACTGCCATCCTCAGTAGGGTTGAATCAGGACTAAGTGGGCCTTTGCAACCTCCTGAATGCCTGAGACTCACTGGAGTGGTCTCAAATAGCCCCACACACTCAGGTACTAACATACTCGCCAAGCCCAAGGCCATGCGAATCTGACAATTCTGACAACCATGACAAAAAGGGATTTCTTCATCTTGTTCATTAGCTTTACACTTTTCAGATGAGCTTCAGAGATGACATCTTCATAATACGGATAAAGTGAGGAAGTGGGTCATTTAATAATATCTCAGGGCCATCACTGTGCTGGGTGCTGGGATAAATCAGGGACGACTTAGACACAGGTTACACTGTCGGAGACTCCAGGCCAGGTACAAAGTGGGACATACTCCCAAGGAACGATAATGGGAGGTGGAGAGGGGTAAATGCCGTAAGAAGCTCGAACGACAAACAGCAGGGGTGGGGATGATTCCCAGGTGAGGGAACAAAGGAGGTAGTATTTATAAAAGTTATTAAAAATTATTTTAGGCAAATAAAAAGCAAAAGGAGTCCTTGGAAAGTTTTTATTTCTTTTAAACCAGCTCTAGAAATGTTTCTTGTCTAACAGAAAAGCCTGGCTCTTAAAGCCAGACCAGTAAGCATTAATATGCAAATGCTGGCCAGGCACAGTGGCTCACGCCTGTAATCCCAGGACTTTGGGAGACCGAGGCAGGCAGATCACGAGGTCAGGAGATGGAAACCATCCTGGCCAACATGGTGAAACCCTGTCTCTACTAAAAATACAAAAATTAGCTGTAATCCCAGCTACTCCAGAGGCTAAGGCACGAGAATCGCTTGAACCCAGGAGGCGGAGTTTACAGTGAGCTGGGATCACCCACTGTGCTCCAGCCTGGGTGATAGAGCAAGACTGAATCCCCCTCCCCGCCATCCAAAAAAAGGCAAATACTGGCCTTTAGAAGCTGGGTCCATCCAAACATGGCAATTCCCACGTGTTTTCTCTCTTTGCTTGGAGCCCCCCTCCCTCTGTCTCTGTACCAGGGAGCTTCTTCCTTCTTTCTTGCCTATTAAACTCTCCACTCCTTAAAACCACTCCACATGTCATAATATTAGTAGTCAATTTCAGAGGACAGGATTAGGTCTGTGGACAAGAGAGGTGGGAGGACAAATAGCATCCCAGGTGTCATTATATCACTAGCTCCAGTGGAGGAGACGTACCTATGTTTGAGTGTGAGGTGAAGTGGGGCTAATAGAGGAGCCTGGGAGACAGGAGGAAAGGCAGGTCTAGCCCTACAAGAGATCAGGCCTTGGGTGGGCACTGCAGAAATGGAGACAACAGGGTTCTACTGTACTTCCAAGAGGAAATTTGGTGAATAAGGGAAGGAGATAGGAAGAATGGCAAATAGGTAGTCTATGGTTGAATGAAGATTTTTTTTTTCTTTTAAGTTAGAAGAGTTCTAGCCCTGTTTGTAGGCTGAAAGGAAGATAAAAGGGGAAAGGGAGGGTTTGAAAACTAGAGTGGAGAATTGGTAGGGAAAACCACTAAGAGCACATAAAGACTTGAACAAGAATGCTCATAGCAGCTTTATCTGTAATAGCCTCAAACAGTAAACAAATAAAATATCTTTCAGAAAGGGAATGAGTGCATAAATTATGACATATTCATTCATACAACAAATGTTACAAAGCAAAGAAAAATCAAAATGATGATATTTTATGAATAACATGGATGAATCTCAAAGACATGATGCTGAGTAAAAGAAGTACAAAACTAAAATAGTTTAAACGCAAGAGTTGCCATTGCATGATTGCATTTATAGGAAGTTTAAAAATAGTTAAAAATAACCTGTGGTGATAGAGGCCAGAATAACAGTCATCCCCAAAGAGGCAACTAACTGGGAAGATCCACAGCAGAGCCTTCTAGGTGCCAGGGATGCCGTGTCATGGCTGGATGGTGGTAATGTAGGTGCATGCCTATGTCAAATCTCATCAAGTTCCCCATATAAGATTTGTAATTTATTCCTCAATAGAGAAAGAATGAGAGATAACAGAGAGAGGGAGAGAGAGAGAGTGGGGATAACTGGGACAGAGCAAACAGGTAGATGAGATGAGGAGGAGAGGAGGAGAAGGAAGGTGTAGATACACAGGGACTTGGAGGTAGAGGGAGGTAGAGTGAAGGCAAATTGCAGTGTTACTTCTGACTCCTTCACCCTCCATATGTGAGGAGATAAGTGCCTTACCTGGAGTGGTGGTGATGACAGATAGGAGGGGAAAGGTTGACTTTGCAAAGGAGTAATCTACAGGAAATGGTAACCGAGTGCGAGTCTCCAGGGAGGGGTTGGTGGGTATCCAAAGACAAGAAGGTGGACAAAGATGCTCCTGACTCCAGGGCCTGAATAGATGCCTGAAATGGCATAGGATCCATTAGACAGTCACTAACTCACCTACCAGGGGCTTATCCCATTTATGGAACACAGGCACATGTCTAATTAATACGATCCAGTTCGTGACAGTCTAAGTCTTTATTCAGCTGCAGGTTCTAGCTGAATCACAAGGAGTGTTCAAGGTATTAAAGCAATATCTCTGGGAATATCTCAATTTAACATCCTCTCCATCTTACCCTTATTAAGACTGAACGGGATGGAATTTGGGCTTGCCCACATCCAGTTAAATGCAGTCACTCACAATGGAGTGGATGAAGGAGGACTATTCAATGGATGTTCAAAGGGTGTTGTTAACAATGGATTAACAAAGGAGGTTAACAATGGGTAACAAAGAGCCTGTTCCTCCCAATACTGATCTGTGAAGCCAACTCAGAAGCCCAGGGCAGAAAGCAAAGGTAGGGAGAGGCGGCAAGCCCACCTGGGCATGAGCTTCATCTTTCCTGGGTACCATCAGAAGAGTCCAGGGAAACAAAATTTGCTTGGTCATGCTGTACTGTTGGCCTCATGTCCTTGCTAAGACTCTTTGAGTTCCAGTCTGATGGTGGCCTCTCATAGGTAATAATGAGATGCAGAAATGTCAGCCACTTGGGAAAGTTCAGGAAAAATGGACTTTCAGGGATACTGGAGAACAAAGATGTTGTCCAGGGTATACTGGGCACTGCTTCATCATTTCCCACCGCAGATGAGGATGTGGTTTCACTGGTGCTAAGTACGGGTCAGACCCAGGAGAGCCTGATGCTTGTAAACAGTCCCTCAAATGGAAGTACATGGATTGTTAGTGTAAGTCTTTCCTGCAGACTGGGGTGAGCTGAGGCTAAAAGGACAGTGGCCAAACAAGTCCTGTGCTATTTTCTCAACTCTGGCAGGGTCCCATCTGCACGGAGGGCTGCCGGCAGCTGTGCATCAGAAGGGGGCCCAGGAGGGAAGGAGAAACCACATCAAGATGAATTGCACCTGCTCCTGTTTGGCATGTCCCCGTCTTTATCATTGGTATCCTGGCTAAGGGAGCTGGATTGTAGCATGTGCATGCTCATGGAACACGTGTGTGTTTGTGTGTTAGAGCTCTTTAGGGGGTCCATAACTCACTGAGGCAGTGCTAAGAAGGACTGTGATCACACTGCAGATGGAGGAGGGAGGTGGGCATGAAGGTGATGAGGGTGTGGGGGGAATCCAGGGACATAAAGAAGCATGAGATGCACCACTGGCCTTCAAGATATGTACAGCCTAATGTGGCCAAAAGGACAAAAACATGAGGCAACCCAAGCCTGAGTGGTACAAAAAGAGGTGCTGAGAATTAAAGCAGTGAGGGAGACTGAAAGGGAGAGGGGAGCGAGAGAAGAGAGCAGAGAGAACTGCCAGCAAGTGTGATCTGAGAAGGAAGGCGTCATGATGAAAGGACACTTGATTTGAGTCTTGGAGGAAGCAGCTTGAGTTTAGGATAAGCAGACAAAAGGGAGAGCATTCCAGAAAAAAGAACTGGTAGGTACAAAGGCATGCAGGTGGGAGGTAAGCAGAACACCCAGGCACTGGGAAGGAGCAGAGGTTTCCCAAGCTGGGAGCTGCACCATGGCCAGTAGACTGTGTCTGGGAGAGTCCATATGCCACTCCATGTGTCAATCAGCCAGTAATCACTAAAGCACACCCAAAGGGTTTTATATATATGTGGAAGGCTGTGAGCTAAGTAGGAGGTGGAAAGATTAAGAAAACATTTTTAAAGGAGGGGTGAAACACAGCACAGAGATTTGCCAACTCAATACTGCATGTCTAATAAATGTAAAAAGGAAGACAGGGCACCCTTGCCGCCATATAGTCACTGTGCTTACAGAAGGAGCTGAGTCCTCCCCTCAAGCCCCTTCAAGCACAGCATAGCCATGGCGTCCAGCAATCATGAAGCTTGGATTCCCAATGGACAGATCTGGTTCAAATTCTGGTTCTGCAATTTTCCAGCCTGGTGACCCTTGGAAAATTGCTTGACCTCCCTTGAGCCTTAGGTTTGCATTTGGAAATGGGAATGCTATCATAGAACCAGGGTCGAAGAGCTGTTGTGAGGTTTAATGAATCTGTAATGAACCAAGCCCAGAGCCTGGTATGTGCTGAGCACTAAGTAAATGTTAACTATTTTTGTTTTTATTATAAGATAAAGGAGTGTTCTCTGCTTTTGCCACATGGGTACAAAAACTTGTATGACTTACAGAGCCCCTGTGGTAGAGAGTGCTAGTTGCCTACCCACATCCTTAGTAATTATCCCTCCATTTTATTCACTTTAACAGCACACCTATATCACACACACACACACACACACATATACACGCAGACGCACGCACACACACACATCCCTATTTTTCCCAGCTGGCCTTACAAGTAAGGGTTATTGTGTTCTGGCTAGTGAGATGTAAGCACTAGGGTGCCCTCTCTGAAGCTCTGTAAGTAGGCTAGTTCAGCAGGCACTTGCCATCTACCCTTCCCACGTCTCATCTTTCTTCCTGCCTGAATTAGAGATGTGATGGCTGAAGCTTCAGCATCCTGGTTGAATCATGTGACCATCTTAAGAATGGAATCCTTGGACTAAGGCTGAATTGACAGATGAAGGGCAGAAGGATAGATGATGCCTGAATCCCAGGTGATGATGAGACAGCATAATACTCTTAGGCTGGCTATCTCTTAACTTCTCATTACATGGTAAATATAAGCACCTGTATTGTTGAGGTCACTGTATCTTTGATACTCACTACTAATGGCAAATGATGCATTTCCCCTTGACCAAAAAATGTGATTAGAGGCTGGCCTGATTGATGATAGAATCTCTGTGTAGGCAACTGGTTCCTTCCCTGCCCTGCCCTGTCCTCTCTTTTTCTCTCCTATATTAATACACACCTACAGTGGACTGAATGGTGGCCCCAAAAAGATATGTCCCTGTCCTGATCCCTGGAACCTATGAATGTTACCTTATTTGGGAAAAGGGTCTGCAAATATAATTAGGTGCCAGGCACGGTGGCTCACGTCTGTAATCCCAGCACTTTGGGGGCCAAGATGGGTGGATCACCTGAGGTCAAAAATTTGAGACCCGCCTGGCCAACATGAAGAAACTCCGTCCCTACAAAAAATGCAAAAATTGGCCTGGTGACAACGTGGCATGCACCTGTAATCCCAGCTACTTGGGAGACTGAGGCAGGAGAATCACTTGAACTGGGAGGTGGAGGTTGCAGTGAGTCAAGATTGCACCACTGCACTCCAACCTGGGCTACAGAGCAAGACTCCATCTCATATATATAACATATATTATATATTATATGTAAAATATATAACATATATAATATATAATATATATTATATATAACATATATAATATATAATATATATTATATATAACATACATATATATTTTTAAGTAGTTAAGAATCATAAGATGCAGAGATCATCCTGGATCATCTGAATGGATCTTAATTTCAACAACAAGTATCCTTATAAAAGACACAAAGAAGAGAAGACAGACAGAAGAGAAAGAGACAATGTGACCACAGTCACAGAGATTGGAGGGTGCAGCTGATCCAGAAGCTGGAAGTGACAGATTGTCTTCTTCTCTAGAGCCCTCAGAGAGAGTGTGGCCCTGCCAACACCTTGATTTCAGGCTTGTGGCCTTCAGAACTATGAGAGAATACATTTCTGTTGTAAGCCACCCAGTTTGTGATCATTCGTGACGGCAACCATAGGAGCCTAATGCATGCCCATTGTTACACTGCATTCCAGGCTTGTGTTGGGGCTTCAAACCCTCTGTGACTGCTCAGTAAATTCTTCCCAAACCTGATGGATGTGTTCTCACGTCAGACACTCTCGGGCCAGACTGTTCTCCCTTCCTGAGGGAGAAAGAAGCAGTCCGATGACATAGACATTCCCTGCATATTCCCTTTTGCAGACTCTGTAAACAGCTGTATTCCTGTGGTAGCTGCAAGCCAACCAAACACGGGAGAGTAAAACCATTTGTAACCATCTGGAGGACACAGCCAGATCCTCTTTGCTCTGAAATGCCTCTGAGTTTAGAAATCTAAACACATATTCCAGTTTGTCAAACTTCCTGAAGGACTGGGATATATTATATGGTTGCACAACACAGCTCGATGACTGCACTCACTGCCTGCATCTTCCTCCACCCCCATGCTAGGACCCATGTTAGGAGAGAAGGTGGGCTGCAGAGGGCTGGAGTCAGAGGATGGAAAACAGAGGAGCCTGGTGAGCAGGCTTAAGAATCAAGAACCTTCCACTGGGCTGTAGAAAGAAAACCTGTCGCCGGGCGCGGTGGCTCACGCCTGTAATCCCAGCACTTTGGGAGGCCGAGGCGGGCGGATCACAAGGTCAGGAGATCGAGACCACGGTGAAACCCCGTCTCTACTAAAAATACAAAAAATTAGCCCGGCGCGGTTGTGGGCGCCTGTAGTCCCAGCTACTCGGGAGGCTGAGGCAGGAGAATGGCGTGAACCCGGGAGGCGGAGCTTGCAGTGAGCACTCCAGCCTGGGCGACAGAGCGAGACTCCGTCTCAAAAAAAAAAAAAAAAAAAAAAAAAAGAAAGAAAACCTGTCATGCTCCTGTCATCAGAGCTAAAAAAGCAGTATAGGGTGGTGGTTACATGTTGGTGCCAGTGGCCCCAGATTGCTAACCAGCTGTGTGTCTTTGACCAATTCAATCTCTAAGATCTGTTTTACTTATTTGCAAAATGGGGATAGTAACTACACCTACCTCTTAGAGTATTGTGCGGATTACGTGGGCTAAATGCATGAAAAGTACTTTGGGCAGTACCTGGTTCAAGGCAGGTATATATTCACAGAAACAGCTACTGTGAAACGCTCAGGAGAATCCATGATAAAGGCAGTAGTTCTTCCTAGCCACAGAAATCTGTCCACAATGCATCCGTTTCCTGTGAACGAGTTATTAAAAACTTCCACAACTTATCGTTGTATTTTTTTTTTGTTTGTTTGTTTTTAAACAAACTAAACAGGGCTGGCCAAAGCCTCATACCACAAAATTCCTCCATGCCTTCACTCATGCCTCCAATTCCACTGCTAAAAGCTTCACCCTCTAGAATCAAGGGCGCTAAGCAAACTATCTGCAAAGGGCTAGAGAGTAAATATTCTTGGTTTTATAGGTTAATGTGGTCTTACATATTTTTCTCATTTTGAAAATTTATAACAATATTTAAAAAATATGAAACACATTTTGTTTTTTAACTGGAGAGGGTAAGCAGGCGACATTTGACTCAAGAACCATAGTTTGCCAACCTGCGTTTAATGAGACTCAGTTTTCTGATTAAATTACCACCTGCATAAAAGAGGCTCTGGGAGGCGTCTGAGGGGGGAGGGGGTTTTCTGTGTTCTCTGCCTCTGTCTCTGTCAGGAGAGGAGAGATGGCAGTGATGGTCACAGAGGAAAGGACCCACTGAAGGGACTAAATGGCTGAAAGACATAAAACAGACCTGGATGCCTGACTCAAATCCCCACACTGTCTGACTCTGCCTGAAGCCAGCCTATTTCAAAGTATTGAACCATTAGGGAGGAACAAGTGAGATCTAGACTCACATCTGCACTTTGCAATGCCTTTCATTCCGCGACTCAGAGGTGCTGTCGTTTTTCAGCAATCCAATCCAGCAAGATGCTCAGAAGTTAAAATGCTAAAATCTTATTTCACAAATCATTTATTCCCATTGACAGACTCTCTTCATACCATAACCTTTCATTACAAGCAGCAGAAGAAAGAGCTACAGTTCCACTCCGACAACAACAAAGAACCCCCTGGATGATAGAATGAGATCAGTAAATGCAGACACCATGGCCAGGAGACTCCCATCTGCGTTTGGCAGAAAACTGCCTTGTGAAGATGCTCGCCACTGGGTCCTGACAGACGAGACTTCACAGAGGAGAGAAGGAAAGGGCTGAAGTTTAATAAAATTGAGCCTGGAAGGAATGTAGGCTACTTCTTCATCAAAGAGATGAAGATGACAGATCAAGTTTTTCTTTAGCCAAAATATCAAAAAGAAAAAAATTACAAACATGCATAATAACATTTGGAATGATAATCCTTAATGGTTTCTACTATACTGAGGCATAAATCTCAAAGACTCCTTGTTTCCTGCTAAAAGTTCATTCTTTCCCTGCGTTTCTTTATATACAGTGTATTAGTCAGGTTTATCCAGCAAAACAGAACCAATAGTTACACACATGTGTAAGATGATTGTGATTGATGGATATATAAGATACTTATATATAAGAAAATCTATGCATTCTATTGGTGGGGTGTGTGTGTGTGTGTGTGTATGTGTTTGTGGAGAGAGAGAGAGAGAGAGAGATAAAGAGAGACAGAGAGTTTTGTTTTACAGAAGAGGCTGGATGCGGAGACTCATACCTGTAATCCCAGCACTTTGGGAGGCGAAGGCAGAAGGATCGCTTGAGCCCAGGAATTCAAGACCATCTTGGGGAAGACAGTGAAACTTCATCTCTACAAAATTAAAAATAAAAATAGCCAGGCGTGGTGGATGTCTGTGATCCCAGCCACATGGAAGGCTGAGACAGGAGAATTGCTTGGGCCCAGGAGGTTGAGGCTGCAATGAGCCATGTTCATGCCACTGCACTCCAGCCTCAGGGACAGAGCGAGACCTCGTCTCAAAAAACAAAACAAAACAAAACAACAACAACAACAACAACACAAAAAGACTCACACAATTGTGGGCTGGCAAATCTAAAATCTACAGGTGCCAGCCGGCTGGAAACCCAGGAAACAGTGGCTACTGCGGCTTGAGTCCAGAGTCAGTCTGCAAGCAGAATTCTCTCTCTCAGGTGATGTCAGTCTTTTTCTCATAAAGTCTTCAACTGATTGGATGAGGCCCACCCACATTATGGGTCTGCCTTACTTGAAGCCTACTAATTTAAATGTTAGTCTCATCTAAAATTATTTTATAGCAACAATATCTAGACTGGTATTTGACCAAATACCTGGGTACTACTATGGCTTAGCTAAATTGACACATAAAATTAACCATCATGCTCATCATCCTATTATTTTTCTTTGGCCTCCCCAAATAAGCCACAGGTACTAGATAATCAAATTGTGACTCTGTCATCCTTTACTAGAATGGCCAAAGAGAACAGCAATGCATTATCCCTAAATGGCATATCCTATCCATTAGAAAAGCACTTGGCTATAAGTGACAAAAATCAAAAACAATGAATTGAAAAGAAGAGTTTATTTTTCTCTCATATCAAGAAACCCAGTGAACCCATTACAGGTGCAGTGGCCCACACCTGTAATCCCAGCACTTTGGCAGGCCAAGAACAGAGAACTGCTTGAGCCCAGGGGTTTGAGACCAGCCTGGGAAACATGGCAGGACCCCATCTTCAAATAATAAAAATTAGCTGGGCATGGCAAAATCAGCCTGTAGTACCAGCTACTCAGGAAGCTGAGGTGGATCACTTGAGCTCAGGAGATTGAGGCTGTAGTGAGCCAGGATTGCACCACTGCACTCTAGCTGGGGTGACAGAGCAAGACCCTGTCAAAAAAAAAAAAAAAAAGATAAAGAAACCCAGCAATGCCATAAGAGACCCATACTCTTTCTATCTTTTGCTTTGCTATCCTAATGTGTCAGATTTTCCCAACACATTTATTGTCTCATAGTTTCATATTAGCTGCAATAGCTCCAGATATCACAAACAAGTACTTCTCAGGCACATTGATGTTCCAAACAGAACTAGAGCATGACTGGCAAAAAAAAAAAAAAAAAAAAAAAAAAGGCGGGGGTGGATATAATTATTGAGAGGGTAACTCAATAATCATATTGAGTGAATTATTGTAAACTGTCCTTGTCTGCCACAAGGACAGTTTACATTGATATTTACCTGGATTTGAAAAGTGTCTCTTGAATTATGCATTTAGTCATTCTTTCAGAAAAAATCTTCCATATGACGGTTTTGAGATACCATGTTGTGTAAGACAGTGCACTTACTCTTAAGAAAATTAAATCTGTACCGGAGTTTTCCAAGAACAAACCAGTTATTAGGAGAGAGGTGTTTAGAAGAGGAATACCGAATCCACCCTTCAGGTGGTGGAGAAACTGAGACAGCTTCCCAGAGGAGATGGTGGTAGAACAAAGATGGTGCAACAAAGGATGACTAGGAGTTGGCCTTGAGGATGAGGAGGCTGAAGTAAGGCAAAAGCCAAAGGTCCGAGGTATGAGAGTGTGCTATGCAAACCAGTCAGGGTCTCTCCAGGAAAACAGGCACCTCTTTAAGGATGTACAGCGCAGGGAATGGAAAGCAGGGGATTGGCTATACGGTAGAGAGTGTTGCTGAGAGTTAGCTTGTGTGATGAGGCAATGCAGAGATTAGCATCAAGAAGCAGGAAGCCACTACCGACTCTGCTAAAGCAAAAAAGAAGGAACCAGAAGCTGAACCACAGGGGACCTGTTTGGCAAGAGCTGGAACTACAGAGAAAACAGTCACTGCTGCAGAAATCACCCAAGGAAACAAGGAGAGAAATACCCTGGCTTCTCCCTTCTTTCTACCCTCCATTTTTTGCCAGTGTGTCTCCCTGGCCTAACCCAACCAGCTGGAAGTCTGAGACACAAGAGCCTGTGAACTGCAGCCTGCAAGGATCAGCCATCGTGGACTAAAACACAGCAGGCAGAGGGAGGATGGATGCAGGGCAAACAGATCCAGGACCAGTACTGCACCTTTAGGGAACTGTGAGTATAACTAGTGTGCCATAATGACAGTCATGTATAATAAGCCTTTACTAAATGCCAGAAATGATGCCAGATGTTTAGCATTTTCTGTGCATTAACCTATTTACTTAGTGTAGGTAAGGCACATAAAGAGGAGTGGGAGGAGATGACACTGCGATGTGGAATTAGAGCCAGGCTCACATAACAGAGGGCTCATGTGCCATGCCAACGGGTTTGCACTTTGTCCCAAAGGCACTTGGGAATCAGCGAAG
The DNA here is from genome assembly GCF_043159975.1 of Macaca nemestrina. Classification (NCBI taxonomy): domain Eukaryota; kingdom Metazoa; phylum Chordata; class Mammalia; order Primates; family Cercopithecidae; genus Macaca; species Macaca nemestrina. The sequence goes on along the minus strand of NC_092127.1, from coordinate 116,737,993 downwards.
GGTTGGAAGAACTATACAGTCCGAGTAGAATTTCCAAAATATCATTTTGTGATCGTGTCTGGTGTTGTGAGGATTGCTAATTCATCAAATAAATAATGGAGGTCTGATGAAGAAGAACTGGGAGTGGCACCAGCTTCCCTTCCTGTTCCCCTCCTCAGAACAAACAGCCTCACTGCTGAACACTTGTGTCATCTGTTGACATAACTCGGATCTTCGTTTACTTTAGCTCAACAAAACTGGAGTGGCAGACCTTTTTAAAACAAAATATTTATTACTAATCTATACAATAGTTACCATAGTTAATGTATTAATATATTACTCACCTCATTAATACACTTCCAGAAAAATCTACATCCTAGCAATGTTTTACAGAGTTTTTGCTCTATCTTCTAGTTTCTAAAAGCATATTATGGTCCTTTTAGTTTTCAACTTTTAAGACAAATCAGTGTCGTTTGTCACTGGGTTGTGGAGGTGGCAGTTGGAGCCAGAACCTCAGATTAACTTGAAGTGTTGACACAATGTTATCACAGAGCCAAGACTTATGGCCTTCAAAAGGACATTAAGAATTTCTCTCTTTCATAGATGAGAAAAGTGAGCCCACATAGATAAAGCGATTAGCCCAAGGATGTGAAAGTAATGAGTGGAGGTACGACTACAACCCAGACTCCCAAACCAGTACTCCTGCCACTCTTGGTGTTATTGCTAAAGTGTTCAGAGCTAATAAGAAGCTGTCATTTAAAACAATATTGCTCAGGTGGTAAAAATTCATCTCACGTTGAATTATGCAGAAAAGGCTCTGGAAATAGTTTTAGGGGGATACCAATTTCAGGCATGAGTCAGACTAGGGAGTCACTATTGTCATCAAGCCTAAGCCATGTGCTGTTTCTTGGAAGACCTTCTAGGCTGCTTTCATTCAGGCATGCTCAGCCAGGATGGAGCAAGGTTGTAACCAAAAGTCCCAGGCTCTCAACTCGTCAGCTCGGTATCTTCAGTGGAAAGGATGTATTTCTTTTCCAAGAATGTGAAAGTCTAGGTATTGAGTTTTATTGGTTTAGTTTGGGCCATGTGTCTGTTCTTGAACCAATCACTGTAGCCAAAGTGAATGGATGGTTCTGATTGGCCAGGTCTGGCTCCTCTGTCTGCACTAACTTCAGGGGACGGGCTCCACATCTCCATTGTGGAATTATATATTTGGAGAGTGAGGGTGGTAAGATTTCCTGAAGGAATATCAAAGTTCCATCAATGCGAAAAGGCTAAATGGGTGCTGGGCAGGCACAAACAACTGAAATATACTCCACACACTGAGACTTATGTCAAGTACAGTGGATTTCTAACATTGGCGAGGTTTTCCTATTGGCTATTATCTTGCTATAGGAAATAATCCCATTTGTGTAAAATGGACTTCTCTTGTGCAAAGTGCATGCCCCTACTACGAAATTCAGAGAAGCCAATTGTTCCACGACTTTTAGTCTGTGAAAAGATGATGATCCTGAGTTGAGGTAATATACCTCCACCACCCCCTATGGATCCATGACTGTTGCATCCCAAACAATTCTCTGGGAAACACTCTGTTAACAAGGAAGTTCTTGCCTCAGCTCCGCTTTATAGCCACTCTAGTTAAACAAACTGCATTTAGAATGCAAGGTGCTCAAGGAAGCTCAGAGAAAGGAGCTTGAAGTCAGGAGAGTTTGTCTTTTCAGAGCTCCCCCAAAGGAAACGGATCCAAATGAATCTGAGCATTGAAATGAAGAAGAATAAGCATGCATGTCAGCATCAGTGTATATTTGGCAGCTTCAGTGGACTTGTCATAATCTGTGACAAATTAGCAAAGCAAGTCAATCTCAGTGAGCAAAAACATACAGGATGTTGTTCCGTTGTAATTTAAGCTTTACTGCTCCTATTTGCTGCCTCTGCTCTTTTAGTTCAAAAGTGTATCAAGAATAGTCATGGAATTTTGACAAAGCATTGTTCATAGTTCATAGGCTTGTTTAAATGCTACCATCTCCTCCTGGAGAGCAGAGATAAGTGGAGAACTTTGTAAGCATGTTTACAAGGGCAGAAACCATTTTTTTAATCTGAAAAAATAACTTGAACGTATATGGCAAAAGCACTATTTAAAAGGTAAAGGGAAAATGACAGAAATTGAAGAAATATATAATGTATTAAAATCTGACAAAGAATACCTTTTATCTCTTTGATATACTGATTTCTTCCTTTTGGTGTATATTGCTGTGGGATTGCTGGATCATACAGTATTTCGTTTTTAGTTTTTGAGTAACCTCCATACTGTTCTCCATAAATGCTTGAGGCAATGGATAGCCCAATTGCCCTGATTTGATCATTATACACTGTATGCTTGTATTAAAACATTGCATGCACTCTATAAATATGTATAACTATGTGTACCCATAATAATTAAAAATAAAAATTTATTTTAAAAAGAATGTATTTTATATACAAAGGGTTCTCACAAAGAAATAGATGAATACCACAACAGAAAAATGGGATAAAAGCATAAATAGCAAATTAATAAAAGAAAAAGAAATGGACAATATATATATGAAAAATTATTTGACCTCACTAATAAAGAAACAAAATTAACACAACAATGAGACACCACTTTTGCTGTATTGAATTAGCAAAAGACTGACAATACCCAGGGTTAGTCATGAGTATAAGAGAAGGGAGTATAGACTGATAAAACTTAGAGTGGGGGTTAAGTGTTGAGAAAGTTGCAATTGGGCAACAATCATTCTAAGAAGCCACATATCATACATATCTTTGACTCAACCCCTCTAAAAGTTTATTCTAGGGAAATAAGTTAGGAAATATTTAACTACAGGGAGTTTATGATAAGAAAATACTGGAAATAGGGCCGGGCATGGTGGCTCACGCCTGTAATTCCAGCACTTTGGGAGACTGAAGCAGGCGGATCAATTGAGGTCAGGAGTTCAAGACCAGTTTCCCAACATGGGAAAACCTAGTCTCTACTAAAAATATAAAAAATTAACTGAGCGTGATGGCATGCACCTGTAGTCCCAAATATTTAGGAGGCTAAGCCAGGAGAATCACTTGAACCCAGGAGGCAGAGGTTGCAGTGAACCGAGATCGCACCACTGCACTCCAGCTTGGGTGACATAATGAGACTCTGTCTCAAGAAAAAAAACAAAAAAGAAAGAAAAAGAAAGAAAAAAGAAAAGAAAATACTGGAAATAACCAAGCTGTCCAATTGAAAAGTAGTGAAATATATTATGACACTTTCATTGCATGCATCATTAAGTGAGAACAGTTTCAAATATAAATAAGAGGTTAGTGTAATCTTCTATTTGGTTTTATATGAAAAGACTGAAGAATATTCAAGAAATGTTAACAGTGACTTTCTTTTTGCCCATTTGTAATTTCTAGTTTATCACAAATGAACTTAAATGGGAAATATAACATTAAAAAAGAAAGAAAAGGAATGTTAAACTGTCTAGGTTAATAGAGGCTTTTCTCTAGCATCTCTCTCTCCCTCTTCTGGGAAAAGGAATAGTACTTCTGCTCCTTTCTGGGATGCTTCCACAAATTCCTCAGGAAGATAGAACTGAAACATCCATTTGCCCTGCGCAGAGAGGCTTCTGATTTAATGACGGGGATCTGTGCTTGGCTCCTCCTGAGTTTGAGAGAGTCTCTGAGCAGTGATAAGCAAACTTGCTCAAAAAGGAGACGTTTGATCTTTATGCCTAGACAAACAATTCTGAGGCTGAACTAAGGCTGGCTCACTGTATCAATGCTAAGGAAAAAAAACTTTTCACATGCAGTAGGCAAGATTTCTGTTTATTTTAGAAAGAAAATGTTTCTTGAATTCCCCACTGTCTTTGCACACAGATATTTATCAGCTTTTATGAAAAAAGAGAAAAAATAAAGAGAAGACAAAAGGAGTTCAATAAGCCCAATTTGTCTACAGACCCTATCTTGAGTGTGTTTTAAGACTGCTACTTCCAATCTCCTTCTGAATTTTAAAACTTCTTGATAAGAGTCCTTTTTGGTATCTCTAGGTTTTTCGGGAAGAGGGACTTGCGCTGATTCAAGTCCTTTCATGTCTGACTGATAAAGCTGCATGTTTATTTCGATTCAGTCATACTGAATTTATGTTAAAAATTACATATTATGCCCTGCCCCTGATCAATGCATGCTCTCTTTCCCCATCTTCTTAAGCTCACTCTTAGACTTCCAAGGAGTTTAAGAGATGTGAATCAGAGCTCTGGGATGGAATAATAGAAAAGCAATATTTCTAAGGCCCAGGAGTAAATGGAATTGACATATTTTCAAATGCTTCTAGCTTCCTGAAACCCTCACTCCAACCTCAGTTCATCTTATTCGATTTCATTTTATTTCATCTCGCTTTGTTTCATTTTTCAACCTAGACCCTTCGTTTTTCTAATGGTGTCTCATGTGAATGGAATTGCAGTGCTATCCTCTCCCACCTGATGGATAATTTCCTGCATTGCACGTTGCAAGACAATCTGGTGAACACTCTTTCCTCCTGCTGAGCCAAAACATTTCATAATTCTTCAGTCTTTCACAAGAGGCTCCAGCTCAGAAGCTGCAGTGACTCAGAAAAGGATGAATGTTTCCTTTGGTCTTATCATCTTTTTGTTCTTTTAGTTTCTAAGTACATGTCTTGACCTTTATCTGGGACTGTTAGGTCTTGTTAAGTTCTGCTTCAGAAGTCAGGGGACTTTGTCTTCACAGCCCTCCACCTCATTGGTGACTTTATGTGACTCCAAAAAGGTCACTGAGAGTCAATGGACTTTGCTTTTAAAATATTTATTTATAGTATGACTCCCCCATATTTGTTTATAATATGACCTCAAAAAGTCCCATCAGGTGGGATGAGCATAGTATATGGAGTGTTCAGAAATCCTTCAAGGTCATTCCTTCCCCCAAACGTCCTTTCTTCTTTCTTTTTCTTTCTTTTTCCTTCATTTTTTTGAGATGGAGTCTTGCTTGTCGCCCGGGCTGGACTGCAATGGCACCATCTTGGCTCACTGCAATCTCCGCCTCCCAGGTTCAGGCAATTCTCCTGCCTCAACCTCCCGAGTAGCTGGGATTACAGGTGCTCACTACCACACCCAGCTAATTTTTGTATTTTTAGTAGAGATGAGGTTTCATCATGTTGGCCAAGCTGGTGTCAAACTCCTGACGTCAGGTAATCTGCCCACCTCGGCCTCCCATAGTGTTGGGATTACAAGCGTGAGCCACCATGCCTGGCTCCAAACATCCTTTCACAGTTAGCTTAGCAGAACTTCAGCTAGGAAAGCAGACAGACACTTGACCTAATGGGGTGAATAATCGTTCCTTTCCCAGATCTAGGAGTCGGTTTTGTGAAAGAGTTATCACCCCACTCTTAGATTCTCACTAGCTTTCCCAAATATGTATTAAAATCTTTGCTTCTAATTATAAAGAAATAGTGTCTTTTAAAAAAAACTTGGAAGGAATGGATAACATTTTAGGAGTAGAGAAAAGAGAAATCACAATGCCATAAAGAACTTCTGGAGGGTGATTTGTATGTTCTTTTTGTTTATTGTGGTGGTGATTTCACAGGTATATGTAACATATAAAAACTTAGCAAAGTTGACACTTTCAGTGTGTGCAGTTGATTGTATGCCAGGCACACCTCAATAAAGCTGTTAAAACAAAACAAAACAAAAACCTATATCCAACATTTAGCTTTCTAGTCCAAGAGTCCCTTCTACTGCCTAGCATTGTTACTAATAAATACGTGTTTAAGTTTCAAACATTCCGTAAGGAAATAACGTTGGCTTAGGCAAAACTTTCCAAAGTGGTCCAGGGTCTTGCTTTATCCAATTATTTGGCCTACTTTCCGACTCTAAGAACTTAAAACCAGATTCTGTTTCTGAGAAAAGAGATTTAGGAGCAATTTGACATCGGAAAGATGACAAAGTGATAAAATACTATCAGAAATTATTTAAGACAAAGCTGTTTGCAGGAGACAGCTGTGAATTTACTCTTAAAGAAACTCTAAAATATTAAAGATTAGCTTGGCTACCATCTTAATTGTGATCATAGGTTAACTTGTCACCAGTTTTTGTGGCCTGTGACTTAGGCAGTATTTATTAGTCAATTTTAAGGCTAAAATTTTGAACAAGGTTCTGTGGATTGGAATAGGAAATATGAAGCAAGAAAAGAGGAGTCAAATATCATCTAAATGGTGAGAAATTGTCTTTTCTCTCTATCAGAAGTACATGAGTTTTGCTAATTTATTTAGATAAAATGTTAGAACTATTTGCAGACAGGAACAGACCAACTGAGCACTTGTAGAGACTGGACATTCAGGAGTAACACTGGATTACATTCACTGGGAAGGGAATCACCTGTAGGGTTGTGGTCTACCACAAGATCTTTGTTCACTCTCTCCATGGTAGGGGCCCAGGAATGGGGTCAGGAGTTGTAAAGCAAATACATTTTCCACCTTATAATGGCTAGTCTTATTTGTTTGCAATATGCTTGGTGCTCTATATGTGCTATTTTAACCTAAACCTCACACTTTGAAATAGGTATATTGTTCCCATTTTATAGAGGTACAACCAGAAGATGTGATACAACCTGTCCAAGGTCACACAATACTAATATGAATGCTAATAACAATAAACACCTATGTAGTATTTGCTGTGTGCCAGGGACTATACTGACTACTTTACATATATGGATACATTTACCCTCTCAAAAATCTTATGAGGTATGGAATACCATTATTCCCATTGGAGATGAGGAAACTGAAATAAGAAGAGGAAGAGTAACTTGCTCACGGTCACTGTCTTAGTCCATATTGTGTTGCTATAACAGAGCACCACAGATTGGGTAATTTATAAAGAAAAGAAACTTATTTCTCACAGTTTTGGAGGCTGGAAAGTCCAATATTAACCTGCTGGCATCTGGCAAGGGCCTTCTTGCTGCATCATCCCATGGCAGAAGGTAGAAGGGCAAGAGAGTACACAAGAGCAAGAGAAGGCTGAACTTACTTTTATAACAACCGACCCTGAAAATAATAAACCCACTCCGGCAACATTGACATTAATCCATTAATAAGGGTAGAGCTCTCATGGTCCAATCACCTCTTAACAGTCCCACCTCTTAAACAATCACAATGGCAATTAATTTCAACATGAAGAGGACATTCAAGCCATAGCAATCCCAGGTAAGCTGTAGAGTCTGTGTTTCATGAAACATAACATTGTGCATCTTTTTAGCATATTGTAGGCACTCACTAAGTATATATGTAGGAGTGTGTGTGTGTGTGTGTGTGTGTGTGTGTGTGTGTGTGTGTGAGTTTTTTGGGTGTATAATTGGGAGAGTAGGCTCTGGCAACATAAATTTTATTTCCAGCCAAAATCTCCTATTTAGCTCAAATGATTAAAGCTGCATTAGAGTTGACCCTGACATGATGCTTATGTTTCTGCAAAGGTCACAGAATGCCCCATATGACACTAGAGAGTTTCTACTTACAGCTACCAACTCTCTTTGGCATACTGTGCCTATTCTCACTGCCCATCATTCTAGAAGGGCTGTTAATCACAGTGCTCACCTCTTGACTACAGGAGTGAGCCTGTGTTTTATGCCTGGCCAGTTGAAAACCTCCCCAGTGACCATGATGATTGGCCAAGCATTAAACACTTGAACAATGGAAATCAAGTAGATCCGTCCTTGGGATAATTTATTTTTATGCTTAGTGAGAGAACCCCAGTGATATGATTTGAATGTTTGTTCCCTTCAAATTGCATGTTAAAACGTGATCCCTAGTATTGGAGATAGGGCCTGGTGGAAGGTGTTTGATCATAGGGGCGGATCCCCCATGAATGGCTTAGCACCATTTCCTTGGTTATAAGTGAGTTCTTGCTCTATTAGTTCACGTGAGAGCTGCTTGTTTAAAAGGAGCTTGTCACCTTCTCCTCTGTCTCTTGCTCCCTCCCTCGTCATGTGACAAGCTGCCCCCTTTAGCTTCTGCCAGAACTGTAAGCTTTCTGAGGCCCTCGCCAGATGCAGATGCTGGCTTTATGCTTCATATACGGCCTGCAGAATGGTGAGCCAAATAAGCCTCTTTTCTTTATAAATTACCCAGTCTTATGTATTCCTTTATGGCAACACAAACAGACTATGACACTTGCTTTCCTCTGGGAATTTTCATTAGCAGTGATTATGCTTGAAACTGTTTGAGGCCATGCTCCTCTTCCCTCTGCCCCTGCCCATGGCAGAGATTCAACCATAATGGGAGAAACTGTGGCTCAAATGCCAGAGAAGCAGAAACAGATGGTGGGGACAGAGAAGTAAAGAGGGAGAGAGGGGGCAAATGACATCATTGAGTCTTAAGAGTTTCTCAGGCCCGCTCAACTCCTGAGTTTCCTAGTCATATGAACTAATACATTTCCTTCATTACTATGGTGGTTTTATTTGAGTTTCTTTCATTTGTTACCTTAAAAATACTGACATATATGAAATATTTTTCCCTTTTTAAAAAGTATTAAAACTATATCCACTCTAAATGCACTATTAACAATAAGAAGCATTACATGTATAATATTATGAGGGAAACATTATAATCCTTTAACTACTCATAGTGAGAATATTGCTCTTTTATTTGTAGGTGAGCCTTGGAAATGTAGCATCAATAGAAAGGAAATATGAATTTAAAAAAGTCAATATCATCCTCTCTATTGTAATCAAAACAGGGACAAATTAGAGCAGACATGATTTGGAAACAACTATTGAAATCCACTGGACTTTGGAATAAAAATAGATTCTTTATTATAGTTAACCGCCTTAGGCAAGAGATTAGACAGGATCAGTAAAAACCAGGGCAACAGGCCACCATTTTCACTAAACCAGAATACATTTGAGTGTTCCTTACAAAATTTGTCCCAATCACATAGATTTCAAAGACTGGGGACTCTGGAGCAGAGAAGTTTCCACAGAGTACTATTTACCTCCAGATGCCTCCCTTAACCCTCAAATACCCGAGTTCACCTTTAGGGGGTCATCCTTTTGGAGTAAACATTCCCTCTTTCTCTGATTTTCTTTTTAAAAAACATTTTTTGGCCGGGTAATATTACATCACTTTTATCTTAAGACAGTAATTTGATAGTGGTTAAATGCATAGATTTGTGCCAGACATCCTGGGCCAAACCCTGGCTGCACCATTTCTGAGCTATGCATCTTTCCCTTTCTCCTTACTTTAACCCCCTCTCTCTGTACCTTATTCTCCTCCTCCGTAAAATGGGTATAATAATAGTCACATCAGAGGACGGTTGTGGTATTATAGGAGACAACACATGTATAGCTCTTAGCTCGGTGTCTGGCACATAGTACCTGCTTGATAAATGTCAGTTCCTATCCTGAGAGTGAGGCATCAAGGCTGTGTGGAAAGGGCATTGAGAAACCAGCCAGGAGCCCTGATGCTGAGCCTGCTTCTCCGAATGCTTTCCACGTGACCCTGACCAAACACACCTCAATGTCTCTCACCGATAAATGGCAATATTAATGCCCTCCATGTCTAGTTTCCAGTGGTGGCAAACATGAGACAGGTGTCTTGAGGATAATGTGAGGTCATCAAGATGAAAAAGGTTTGGAAAGAATAAATGGGTTTTTACAAATCATCAGATTCTCAGTGGAAAATTGTTTATTCACTCAACCAATATTTACCAAGTGCCTACCAGGTGCAAGGACCAAAAGACAGTTTGATTTTCAAGAAGCTGGTCAAACCTATGATGGAAGAAATTCGGAAGAGTGAGCAGGCAAGCTGGTTAAAAACAGGAAAAATGCCAGAAATGGGAGAGGAAGGAAAGACCAATCTCACCTTCTTCACATTTGTGCAACAGACTAACTCCACAGCGTTTTCCTGAGTCTTTCAGAGTGAGCAGCCTGGAGCCTGCTATAATGTGATCTGTTTCTCAAGCTGGCCTCAGCTGAAGTTAACTTGGTCACATATTTGTACACAGCTTAGTAGAGAAGCCATTCCCACAGTTCATGCCCATGGCTCTGATTTAATGCGAGCCGCTTTCCAAGAAGCAGAACTTGTTTTGAAAAGGTCCAAGATAATTTTCCGGGGAAGTTTGGAGTTTGGGCCACATTCTATCTCCTCCCACCCCCCAGGCCCACCAGTTTGTTGCAAGTCCTCTCTAGGTTTTCAATGGCACCCAGGCTTCAGTTAAAGGGTGGAAGGTGCCATTCCATGGTTCTGTTAGCTTCTGCTCACAGCATCGGTGTCTGGTTTCTCAGATTTTGCCTTCCTTTTAGCTGCTCTCCCTTTTTCTCCAGTTTCCACATAAACAAAGCCTTTAGGGGAAATGGGGCTAAGTGACATGAGAGCCATGGCCCCTTGAACACTTTTGTACAGGGAGTTTAATGGAGGCTTTTGAAGTTTTGTAAAGCAAAGTGAGAAACAACAGCTGCTCATCCTCTCTGAACCTCAATTAATAATGAGATATGCATTTTGTCATAAGGATAAACATAGTCTAAAATAGAGTATTGGAAAGACGCTTGTGAGAGAGACTTATCAGCAGGGGCAGAGGCAATGATACACATTGTTGGTTACACTGAGGCCAATAAGTGGGTCCAATGCTAATGTTGCCTTAGGAATAGACCTTCTTGCCCAAAGCCCCAGAAAAAGACGGGGTCTACAAATCCCTCATCTGCTAGGCATCTGGGCTTCCTAGGTAGGCTCTCCACTCAGCAAAGTCCACCTCCTTTTCACAACTAACTTTCTTAAAAATAAAAAACATGTATTCCAGAATTTATACTTCAGTGTGGAGGTCGCCTTCTTCAAAGTCACCACTCCAGTGGGGACATCATCTTGTCCATCAGAGCACGTGGAATTTGCTTTGGGAACAGGCCTGCGAGGAAAGGTTAAGTCTTGTGAACGTTCTCAATGGTGGCAAGCCAAACCTGGGCTTGAATCTTCAGAAAGATGCTTAGATTTGATAAATGAAGCATATGATGCGTCATTTATCAAATGAGGGTTTAGAATGGGGTTTAGGATGGAAAAAACAAGGCACAAGTTAACATAACAAATAGCTAGTGTTGACTGAGGCAGGCCAGGTACTAACTCTAAGTGTTCTGGATGGATGATCTTATTTAATTCTCACAGTAACCCTGTGAGTTGGCTAGTATCACCTCTGCTTTACAGATCAGGAAACTGAGGTAAGGTACATTAAATAAGCACTCTCCAGTGACTAGAATGGGGAAAATAATCTGCTATTTTACAGGGTTTATCTTTATCATTCTAAAATGCTCAGAGAGCTGGGGACTGGGAATGAGGATCAGAGGCTTCTTCCTCTTAATTCATAAACCTCACAGCAGCCCACATTTAACTCTTTATATACCAAAAAATGTCAAAACATTAAACGAAGGTACCTTAAACAATGTGCCCAATGTTGCACAGATACCACTGATTCCAGAAGCCTTGCTCTTAAGTAAGTAAGAAGTACAGTGTCTCCCTGATTTACTTGAGTGACTTATACATTGCTGAATTGAGGAGTTATCAAAGGGACTTCCTGACTCAACCTCTTATTTTTTCACAGATCCATAAGGCCTGGAGTCTTACCATTAGAGTTAAGTCTCGGGCATTTTATTTGACAAGGGCTCCTATGGAAATCTCATATGTTAATTGGGAGAGTATTTATTTAAACATGCTTAATAAATTCAAAAGACTCAGAGAGCAGAGAGAAGCATACATGGAAAATAAGACCAATGAATTTTGATGGTAGAAAAATAGCAAAAGACTCAAATGCTACAATTCCATGAGATGACAATAGTAGTGTACTTACCTCATCCATCCATTCATCTGTCTGTCCACCCATCCATCCATTTATTCCACAAATGTTTATTGAAGGCTTGTGATGTTCCAGACATCATGTCAAAAACTGGCATACAGTGTTGAGCAAAAGCAGAGCAAGCCCCTCTGAGAGATGGGAGTCTAGTAGAAGAGAAATAAAATTTGAACTGTGACAGTGTCTGAGACAGAGAAGAACAAGGTGCTGTGAGAACAGGTAACAAGATGCTGGAATGGCATGATCTGAGGGCACTGGGTGATTGAGAGTGGGGAGAAAAAGATGTCAAAAGAGAGGCAGGGAAGGAGCTTAGTGTGGTAGATGGTACTGAATGCTGAACAAAATTTAACTGGATCCCCAAGTTTAATTCTCCCTCCATGTTTGGTGATGGACCAGTGCGTACATGTGCAAACGGCTTTGGTCCATGAAGGAAGTTGTAATGGTCACGTAGCATGCTGTTATTCAGAAGTGAAAAAAATACAGTCATGCATCACCTAATGAAGGGGTACGTTGTGAGAAACACGTCTTTAGGTGGTTTCATCACTGTGCAAGCATCAGAGAATATAATGACACAAACCTAGGTGATATATAGCCTACTGCATACCCAGGCTATATGGAACAGCCTCTTGCTCCCAGGCTGTCAACCTGTACAGCATGTTATGGTATTGAATACTGTAGGCAATTGTAACACAATGGTATTTATGCATCTAAACATAGATAAGGCACAGTAAAAATTTTGTGTAAAAGATATTTAAATGGTACGCCTGTATATGACATTTGCCATGAATGAAGCTTGCAGGACTGGAAGTTGCTCTGGGTGAGTCAGTGAGTAAGTGGTGAGTGAATGTGAAGGCCATTATCATACACTACTGTAGAAGTTATAAACACTGTACACTACACTTATAGAAAGGATTTTCTTTCTTCAAGAATAAATTAACCTCAGCTGACTGGAGAACCTTTGTCATATATGGGGTTGGTTGTTGATCAAGACCTCATTACGCAGCGCATGACTGTAATGACTTAAACATTCACTCAGCTTTGACTGTTTTCCTCCTTAACTTCACTGCTACCTGTTGCTTCAACTCTCTTGACTTTGCTGCCTCATGTATAAGATGATGGTCAGATAAACAATGTCTCTAAGCTCCCTCAAGAATCTGCGTGTAGCTATGGGAAGAGTCCAGAGGGCTGTGGCCACTGCCTATCTTCGATTTTCCTGAGGATCTGCAGAACCTGAGCAACATCTGCAAAGCAGCACGATGACAGCAAAGGCATTTGGTCTAGGGTCAAAGATGGGGTGGAGGGAGCAGGGAGGCATTTCTTCCTTCTGCTTCTGGAGAAGGGAAAATCAGGCACCAAAGTCTCAATACTTCATAATCTAAAAACTGGGCTCATTTAACAGGGCCAGATCAATTCATTTTGGAAACATTCCAGAAGACAGGGTTTGCCTGGCAAATTTATAATATAAAGAGGAGGACAGTGCAAACAACTGCTAAGAGTGCAGGCAGGCATTAATTCATTAATAATGTTGATAATAGTTAATATTCATTGAGAATTTACTACGTGCTAATTGCTTCACATCTGCTTTCTCATTGGCTTCTTATATTAATTATAAGTAATAGATACTGTGCTGTTATTAATCCAGTTTTACAGATGAGGAAAGAGAGATCTAGAGATGCCACATGACTTGCCCGAAATCTCACCACTGTAAGCAGTGCAACCAAGGTTGGAATTGGGCTGATCACAAATCCCACAAAACACTACTTTCCAAGCTCTTAAACACTACTGTCTACTGCCTCCATTGTAAAAGACATTGAGATACTAATAATTATCAACCTATTACTCGTTCACTTAAAAAGGTAGATCTCTAAGTAAGTGAGCCCAACATTGTTAAATTTTATAGATGAGTGAAATTTTAAAAATACGTAGGAGATGGACAACATTGTCAAGCTTTTACTTTGCAAAGTAAACAGTTTTTAAGAATGTATTGCACAGCCGAATTCTACCAGAGGTACAAGGAGGAGTTGGTACCATTCCTTCTGAAACTATTCCAATCAACAGAAAAAGACGGAATCCTCCCTAACTCATTTTACGAGGCCAACATCATCCTGATACCAAAGCCTGACAGAGATACCACAACAAAAAAAAGAGAATTTTAGACAAATATCCCTGATGAACATGGATGCAAAAATCCTCAATAAAATACTGGCAAACCGAATCCAGCAGCACATCAAAAAGCTTATCCACCATGATCAAGTGGGCTTCATCCCTGGGATGCAAGGCTGGTTCAACATACGCAAATCAATAAATGTAATCCAGCATATAAACAGAACCAAAGACAAGAACCACATGATTATCTCCATAGATGCAGAAAAGGCTTTTGACAAAATTCAACAGCCCTTCATGCTAAAAACTCTCAATAAATTTGGTATTGATGGAACATATCTCAAAATAATAGGAGCTATTTATGACAAACCCACAGCCAATATCATACTGAATGGGCAAAAACTGGAAGCATTCCCTTTGAAAACTTGCATAAGACAGGGATGCCCTCTCTCACCACTCCTATTCAACATAGTGTTGGAAGTTCTGGCTAGGGCAATCAGGCAAGAGAAAGAAATAAAGCGTACTTAGTTAGGAAAAGAAGAAGTCAAATTGTTCCTGTTTGCAGATGACATGATTGTATATTTAGAAAATCCCATTGCCTCAACCCAAAATCTCCTTAAGCTGATAAGCAACTTCAGCAAAGTCTCAGGATACAAAATCAATGTGCAAAAATCACAAGCATTCTTATACACCAGTAACAGACAAACAGAGAGCCAAATCATGAATGAACTCCCATTCACAATAGCTTCAAAGAGAATAAAATACCTAGGAATCCAACTTACAAGGGATGTGAAGGACCTCTTCAAGGAGAACTACAAACCACTGCTCGGTGAAATAAAAGAGGACACAAACAAATGGAAGAACATACCATGCTCATGGACAGGAGGAATCAAGATTTTGAAAATGGCCATACTGCCCAAGGTAATTTATAGATTCAATGCTATCCCCATTAAGCTACCAATGACTTTCTTCACAGAATTGGAAAAAACTGCTTTAAAGTTCATATGGAATCAAAAAAGACCCCACGTTGCCAAGACAATCCTAAGCCAAAAGAACAAAGCTGGAGGCATCACGCTACTTGACTTCAAACTATACTACAAGGCTATAGTAACAAAAACAGCATGGTACTGGTACCAAAACAGATATATAGACCAATGGAACAGAACAGAGCCCTCAGAAATAATACCACACATCTACAGCCATCTGATCTTTGACAAACCTGACAAAAACAAGAAATGGGGAAAGGATTCCCTATTGAATAAATGGTGCTGGGAAAATTGGCTAGCCATAAGTAGAAAGCTGAAACTGGATCCTTTCCTTACTCCTTATATGAAAATTAATTCAAGATGGATTAGAGACTTAAATGTTAGACCTAAAACCATAAAAACCTTAGAAGAAAACCTAGGCAATACCATTCAGGACATAGGCATGGGCAAGGACTTCATGTCTAAAACACCAAAAGCAACAGCAACAAAAGCCAAAATTGACAAATGGGATCTAATTAAACTAAAGAGCTTCTGCACAGCAAAAGAAACTACCATCAGAGTGAACAGGCAACCTACAGAATGGGAGAACATTTTTGCAATCTACTCATCTGACAAAGGGCTAATATACAGAACCTATAAAGAACTCAATCAAATTTACAAGTAAAAAACAAACAGCCTCATCAAAAAGTGGTCAAAGGATATGAACAGACACTTCTCAAAAGAAGACATTCATACAGCCAACAGACACATGAAAAAATGCTCATCATCACTCACCATCAGAGAAATGCAAATCAGAACCACAATGAGATACCATCTCACAGCAGTTAGAATGGCAATCATTAAAAAATCAGGAAACAACAGGTGCTAGAGAGGATGTGGAGAAACAGGAACGCTTTTACACTGTTGGTGGGACTGTAAAGTAGTTCAACCATTGTGGAAGACAGTGTGGTGATTCCTCAAGGAATCAAAAGAAGTAGAAACACCATTTGACCCAGCGATCCCATTACTGGAGATATACCCAAAGGATTATAAATCATGCTGCTATAAAGACACATGCACACATATGTTTATTGCAGCACTATTCACAATAGCAAAGACTTGGAATCAACCCAAATGTCCATCTATGACAGACTGGATTAAGAAAATGTGGCACATATGCACCATGGAATACTATGCAGCCATAAAAAAGGATGAGTTCGTGTCCTTTGTAGGGACATGGATGCAGCTGGAAACCATCATTCTCAGCAAACTATCGCAAGAACAGAAAACCAAACACCGCATGTTCTCACTCATAGGTGGGAATTGAACAATGAGATCACTTGGACACAGGAAGGGGAACATCACACACCGGGGCCTATTGTG
This sequence comes from Macaca nemestrina, assembly GCF_043159975.1. Classification (NCBI taxonomy): domain Eukaryota; kingdom Metazoa; phylum Chordata; class Mammalia; order Primates; family Cercopithecidae; genus Macaca; species Macaca nemestrina. The sequence continues at coordinate 116,721,717 of NC_092127.1, read as the reverse complement.
GGGACTGGAGGTGGGGAGGGATAGCATTAGGAGATACACCTAATGTAAATGATGAGTTAATGGGTGCAGCACACCAACACGGCACATGTATACATATGTAACAAACCTGCATGTTGTGCACATGTACCCTAGAACTTAAAGTATAAAAAAACAAAAAATTCAAAAAATATATATTGAAAAAAATGTATTTCACCCTCATTTTATTGAAGATTAACTTAAAAAACAAAAGACATAGGAATTAATATCAAAATATAAAAGCTAAATAAATTTAACCCCTTGAACAAATCACTACATTGCTCTTCTTTTTCTCATTTTGCTTCAAACCAGTGAAAACAGGGCCCCAAACCCTTAATAGGCACCAATGCAAGAACTAATATTTGGAAGCACCTATCCTTTGACATCTTCTTATCAACACTTTGACTTTAAATATAGCTGGAAAAAAAACCAGGATGGTATTTATTATACTCTTTTATAACTCAGAATTTCCACTAACTTCATCTGGTTTCTATCCTCCCCCACTGCACAATTAGTCTGAATATTTGAGGTTTCCCTATTGTCTCCAGTAAGGTTCTTGGAGACAAGGTCAAATCACGGGCAAGGCTTGCAGGTCAGAAGTGTGTTTTGAGCCATATGAATGTGCCTCTAAATAAGTTTTAAAAAGTAAAATCACTGTGTGACTGAAGTTATTGAGTATTTAAAACCTATGGGTGAGTAAGTCTTGGGCCAAGAGGAAAGAGCATATTTTGAAGATGACCAATGACTTAAAAATGATAATTTATCACATTACAAATGGGCAGAGAGAATTAACTTCAGCCACGAGGCAAGGGCATGGCTCTGATCTATGTTTGGGTGGGTCTGATTTGTTTGGGGCCATTGACCTTTCCCCACTCCAGTATTTTTTTCAGACTTTTTTTGATCATTCAGCATTTCACAGCTCTTCTTAGTTTATGAGTTGCAGGTTATCTTGAGGGCAATGTCTCTTTTTCTGGGGCTATCTATGAAAATTCAACAAGCAAGCTGTGGATCATCACCTTACTTTATTATTTGCTTCTTTGGCATTCTGGGGGCAATCAATCAAAAGTGAGTGAAATGTCCTAGCATCTTCCTTTTAAAATAAAGCAAAGCATGCTGTTAGAAAATACTACCTCAATAAAACCTTTTAACATTAAAAGTAAAATGCTGCACATGATACACTTATAAAATCTGCGAGTCTTAAACTGGGTCTCCATATCTTTGAATCACCTAGATAATTTTGACAGTGGAGACAATTATTTTAAACATTTCAGGATTTGGACTGCCCAACTCCCCCTCAGTTTTCAGAATGATTTAGATGGCAAATCAAAATAAAGATAAGAACATTGAGGTTTTTAGTAAAACACATCCCATCAAGCCTAGTGGCTATGGACTTCAGGAAATAGGTATGTCTGAACCTCCATATGAGCTCTAGCATTTATATTCCTATGACCTTGAGCAACTTAACCTCTCTAAGCCTCAGTTTCCACATGTGTAAAAATAGGACAAAGCAAGACACTGTATGTGAAGTTCTTAGCAGTGTATCTAGCGCATAATGAGAGTTCAAGAATATGGAAGAGAGCCTCTGAGCTTGCCAATATTCTGTGTGCTCCCCTGCACTTTCCAAAATCCCCTGATGTTAGTTGAAACCAATGGACTATAAGCCTATGTGTCACATCTGGGCTGAGGCAGTTAAAAGCCGGTGCATGTCCTCTCTCTCCCTCTGTCACAGTGACCTTGAAAGCCCCATGTTGATATGGCAGCATCACAAGATAGAGGGATACTGGATCCCAGAGTTACTGCCTGGAGGAAAATTCCTGCTGAACCACATCATAGTTTGTATAAAGGCACTTCAAACTTCTCCATGTAAAGGCACCGAAGTTTTCCAGATTGTTGGTTGTGATAGCTCACATTAATTATCCTGGTACACCTAGTGACTGAGATACATATTTTCATGCTACTCAACAAACCATAGTTTTTCTACCAGGAGCCCATTTTCATGATGCTGACTCACAGTTTCTCTGGGTAGGAAATTCAAAGAAGCCTTTATAGCTCATGCATAACTTGTCTCCTCTTGACCTGTAAGAGGCAAATCTTTTTTTAAGGGTCTGATTTCAAACCAGCTAGTTACCAAGTCATTGGGAAGAATCTGATTACCTGATGGTTATGAGCTTGCTCTGTGTCTGCCAAGGTTTCCAAATTCTCTCCTCAGATTATTCCTTCATACCACAAGCATGTATAACTTTCCATAGTCAAATGTAATATTGTTTTGCTTAAATAGTAACTGTAAGACCTGAATGGAAGTAGGGTGTATGGATGTCTTAGGGTTTCCATAACAAAGTACCACACATGGGTGACTTAAACAACAGAAATAGATTTTCTCACAGTTCTGGAGGCTAGAAGTCCGAGTTCAAGGTGTCAGCAGCACTGATTTCTTCTGAGGCCTCTATCCTTGGCTTATAGATGTCCATCATTTCTGTGTCCTCACACCATCTCCCTCTATACCTGTCTCTGTCTGAATTTCGTCTTCTTATAAGTACAAGAGTTGAATTGGATTAAAGACCACACTAAACACCTTATTCAAACTTAATTACCTGTGTAAAGACCGTATCTTTGAATAAAGTCTCATTTTGAGGTACTGAGGATTAGGGCTTCAACATATGAATTGTGGGGAGACACATTTCAGCCCGTAACACTGGCAACCAAGATTTCCATGAGAAGTGAAGCCCCTATATATTAAAGTTCCTACCTTTGGACTCACTGTGTGAATCTGAGACAGGCACAGTGAGTGAACATAGTGTGGACTAACAGCCAGATTCTTGAAGCCAATTACAATTGCAGCTAAGTCAGTCTGCAGCGTGTTAAAATCAGCTAATTTAAATATCTCAAGATTGATCATTGATATATCTGGAGCCAGTTTGAAGGATACAGCATTTAAAATGTAATTTAAGAAATAGGAGTACAATTTGCACTTTCACTTTCATGCGTTCGTTTAGTTTGTTTTCATCACTCAGCTGGAACTGGAAAACAAAGTCCGTAGATTTACTGATTTAGCTTGAGTGGTTGGTGGACATGCGTTCCTCAGGGCATGCTTCCAGACGTGCTGAGGAACAACTGCATCCACATAAATAAAGCTTAGGCCATAATCTTTCCAAATGAGAGGAAAATATTTCCATTTAAATTGGGTTTACTGCACTTTTTAAACATGTAAAAGACCAATTTGGGGTTTCAACATATCCTTTAGGGTAATTTCCCTATTTCAAACTCGTGCATATGTGTAAAAACATGAAAGGAAGTTAAATCAAGAGTCTTGGAGCAGGGAGATGTGATTAATTGCTGGTCTTTTTAAGACAAGTCACTACACAAAGCTAAGTAATAAATTAATAATGCCTCAGATCATGAGCTAACCAAGATGGCTTGCCTGAGAGGCAGATGATAATTTGTAAAGGGCTTTGCAGGCAAAATGTCTCAGACAGCCCTTGGGAGGTGAAACAACTGGGAATAACATCCACAGACAGCCTTTGCTCATTACTGTAACAAATTTAGCAAATGAGTCTCAGATCCTGGAGGTCATTCCAGGTTTGATTAGAAAGAAGACTCTTTTCTTTTGACCAGCACAGAGTTTGGGCAGAGATGGGGGATGAGGGGGTAGCGACTATTTTGTTTTGGTGTTGGGGAGATTGGGGGCAGGGGCTCCTACAAAAGCCTAAGCAGTCTGAGCTAACATTCTAAGTACTTGTGGATGGTTCAGAAGCCTGCAAGCAAGCACTGTGGAAAAAAAAGCAGGGTCAGGGTCTGTGAGATGAAGGAAGGGGTTATGCTGCAGTTTGCAGCCGGGGAGTGAGTCTGCAACCTCCTGGAGTCTACAGAGCAGCCCAGGCCCTGCTCATCCAACAGCTAGGAACATCCCCTCTGCACCCACACTCCCCCAGCAGCCTCACCCTGGTCAAGCAGGCTCTGCTCCCAGGCTGGCGGCTGGGTCAGTAAGGCTGCAGAGAGCCTTCATCCCACCTGGAGGTGAAACCTGGAGGGACTTTCGTTTCACTGGTTGAGTTTGCCTCTTTTCCCCACATGCACCAAAGAGAAACAAAATCCCATTCTGATATCAGGGCCCAAGCATCAGTGGCTTTCTTACAGCTACTCATTGCTACTCATTCCCTGAGGTCGATTGTGCTTATCACAGATGCATAACATTTTTGTGCCTGGGTTACCCATGGGGTTGCTATGGAGTTTTAATTGGGTAATATTTATAAAACGCTTAGTATATGCCTGGCATGTTGTAAGGGCCAGAGAGGTGTTTCTCAAAGAAATAAGTCACAGAGACAAATAAGATCTGCCTGCTCCTGGAGTCCACGGATGGTTTCCAGCAGGGCAATAGGGGCCAGGCTGTGGGCCTGTGGTGCACAGTGACAGCAGCAGATCCCTAACCCAGCCTCACATCGTGTTGCTGAGCAAAACAAGCCCAGAGCACTGTGGAAACAGCACTGGTCTCAGGATTGAGAGTGCTGAATTTGAGTCCTGACTTTGTCAAGAATGCATCCTGTGCATGTCAGCCAGCCACGCAACTTCTGTGGGCCTCCATTTACTCATTGGTAAAAGGAGAGCTGGAGAGTAATTTTTCAAGTGTTTTCAGCTGCCAAACCTTTTCTTCAACCCAAAATTGAAGTGGAAGCCCAAGGAGCTGAGTCTTGTGTTAGGAGCAGGAATGAGGGTGGCCCCACTCCCCACCCTCCACCTACCCAAGGAGCTTGCCCAGGCAGCATAGCTTAAAATCTGCAGCCTAAAGCAGTGCTGCTCAAGTTTCAATGTGCTTTGACATCAGCTAGATCTTGTTAAAACACAGATTCTGATTCAGAATTTGAGGAGAAGTCCAGGGCCTGAGGCATGAGATTCTGCATCTCTATTAAGCCTCCAGGGGATGTTGGCACTGCTGGTTCACAGACCACTCTTGCAGAAGTGAAATAATCTCTATTTAGCTCTTAATCTCCATACATTCTTCCAACCCTAACCCAGGGCACATCACTACATGGATTCCCCTCCAGTGATGGTTCTCAATGGAGTGCAGAGATACTAAGCATTGGTGCTCACTCCCTTTCTCTCTGTTTAGAAATTTATAGGGGCAACTTTGGATGCCGGTGTGATTCGATGAATACTGGCACTGTAGATTGAAGCTCAAGAAGGGATAGGTGTTCCACGAAACATAGAGTTGTCCTACCCACATGGCAAAGAATTGTCCCCCATTCTTTTCTTTGACCTCAGTAGAAAAATCTTTTCCCCCTCCCTTCTTTGACCTTTTATTTTGGAAAATATTCATACCTACACAAAAGTTACAAGAGTTCAGGGAACAGATACAGTTTTTTCACCTCTGTTCTCCAATTGGTGATATTTTGGCACATTTGCCTTATCGCTTTCTCTATGTGTGTATATACAAAAGTTATCTTTTTCTCTGTGGCTGAATCATTTGAGATTTAATTACAAGCATCATAATACTTCACTCAAACATTTCAGCTTATCTTTCCTAGTAACAGGGGCATTTTCTTTCATAACTACAGATACTAAGGAAATTTAATCTTAATACAATTCTATTTTACATTAATAAGTTACAGCCTATACTTATAAATTTTCCAAATTAACCAATAATATCCTTTCTAGATTCATTTTATTACATATTGACAGACTATAGTTGTATATATTTGTGGGATACAAAGTGATGTTATGATTTAAAAATAAAAGGTAGAATGATTAAATCAAGGTAAATAGCATATCCATCGCATCAAATATTTAACATTTTTTTGTGATCAGAACGTGAAATTTACTATCTTAGCAATATTGAAAATTATAGTAATAAATTGTTGCTATATTCACCATGCTGTGTAATAGATCTCCAAAAAAAGAAAAAGAAAAAATCCAAACTCTTATTTAACTGAGGCTTTGCAATCTTTGACCATCATCTCCCCATCTTCCCAACCCCCAGCCTCTGGTAACTACCATTCTGCTCACTGCTTTTATGAGTGAGATTGTTTCATTATTCCTCATGTAAGTGAGAATATACAGTATTTATCCTCTTGTGCATGGCTTATGTCATTTAACATAATGTCCTTCAATTTCATCAATGATGTCACAAATGACAGGATTTCCTTCTTTTTAAAAGCTGAATAGTATTCCATTGTGTCAATATACCACATTTTCTTTACTCATTGATTTGTTGATGGACATTTATGTTGATTTCATCTCTTGGCTATTAGGAATAGTGCTGTCATCAACACTGTAGTACAGATATCTCATCAACACATAATGGATTTCAGTTGACTTCAATTATTTTCAATTGATTTCAATTCCTTCCAGTAAATACCCAGAAATGAGATTGCTGGATCACATGGTATTCTACTGTTAATTTTTGTGGAACCTCTCTACTGTTTTCCATAATAGCTGTCCTAATTTACATTCCCACCAACAGTGTACAAGGATTCTTGTTTTACTGCATCCTTGCCAACACTTGCTATCGTTTGTCTTTTTGATAGTAGCCACTCTAACAGGTATGAGGCGATATCTCAGTATGGATTTAATTTGCATCTTTCTAATGATTAGTGATGTCAAGCATATTTTCATATATCTATTAGTGATTCATGTCTTCTTTTGAGAAATGTCTATTCAGATTCCTTGCACATTTCTTAATTGGATTGCTTTCTTTTTTAAGAGTTGTTTGAGTTCCTTATTTTGAATATTAATCCTTTATCAGATGTATGGCATGCAAATATTTTCTTCCAATCTGCAGATTGTCTCTTCATTCTGTTAATTGTTTCCTTTGTTGTATAGACACTTTTTATTTGATGTAATCCCAATTGTCTATTTTCGCTTTTGTTTCCTGAGTTTCTGGGGTCTAAAACATCTAAACAATCTAACAATATTTTGCCCAAATAAATGTCATATAGTTTTTCCCATGTTTTCTTCAGTAGTTTTACAGTTTCAGGTCTTATGTTTAAGTCTTTAATCTACTTTGAATTGATTTTTGCATATGGTGTGAGGTAAAGGCCTACTTTCATTCTTTTGCATATGGATAGCCAATTTCCCAACATCATTTATTTTTTCCCATTTATATTTCTAGCACCTTTGTCAAAAATCACTTGACTGTGGATGCATTTCTGAGTTCTCTATTTGGTTCCATTGGTCAATGCATCTAGTATTATGCCTGTACCATGCTGTTTTAATTACTATCATTTTCTAGTATAGTTTGAAATCAGGTAGTTTGATGCCTCCAGCTTTGTTCTTTTTGCTCATGATTGCTGTAGCTATTCAGTATTTTTTTGTGGTTCCACATACATTTTATAATTTCTTTTCACATCTATGAAAAATGGCATTGAAGTTTTGTTAGGAATTGCATGTAATATGTAGAACACTGGGTAGTATGAACATTTTGATAATATTGATTCTTTTCATCCAAGAACACGAGATAGTTTTTCATCTATTTATGTCTTTTTTGATTTCTTTTATCAACGTTTTATAGTTTTTTTTTTTTACATATCTACAACTTGCTTTTATTGTATTCAATGTGATGTCTTTTTGTTTCTGCTGTTGTTTTTTAATTATACTTTATGTTCTAGGGTACATGTGCACAATATGCAGGTGTGTTACATATGTATACATGTGCCATGTTGGTGTGCTGCACCCATTAACTCATCATTTACATTAGTTATATCTCCTAATGCTATCCCTTCCCCCTCCCCCCACCCTACAATAGGCCCCGGTGTGTGATGTTCCCCTTCCTGTGTCCAAGTGATCTCATTTTCAATTCCCACCTATGAGTAAGAACATGCGGTGTTTGGTTTTCTCTTCTTGCAATAGTTTGCTGAGAATGATGGTTTCCAGCTGCATCCATGTCCCTACAAAGGACACAAACTCATCGGTTTTTATGGCTGCATAGTATTCCATGGTGTATATGTGCCACATTTTCTTAATCCAGTCTGTCATAGATGGACATTTGGGTTGATTCCAAGTCTTTGCCATTGTGTATAGTGCCTCAATAAACATACGTGTGCATGTGTCTTTATAGCAGCATGATTTATAATCCTTTGGGTATATCCCCAGTAATGGGATGGCTGGGTCAAATGGTGTTTCTAGTTCTACATCCTTGAGGAATCGCCAGAGTGTCTTCCACAATGGTTGAACTACTTTACAGTCCCACCAACAGTGTAAAAGTGTTCCTGTTTCTTGATATCCTCTCTAGCACCTGTTGTTTCCTGGTGTTTAAATGATTGCCATTCTAACTGGTGTGAGATGGTATCTCATTGTGGTTCTGATTTGCAATTCTCTGATGGCAAGTGATGATGAGCATTTTTTCATGTGTCTGTTTGCTGTATGAATGTCTTCTTTTGAGAAGTGTCTGTTCATATCCTTTGCCCCTTTTTGATGAGGCTGTTTGTTTTTTTCTTGTAAATTTGTTTGAGTTCTTTGTAGGTTCTGGATATTAGCCCTTTATCAGATGAGTAGATTGCAAAAATGTTCTCCCATTCTGTAGGTTGCCTGTTCACTCTGATGGTAGTTTCTTTTGCTGTGCAGAAGCTCTTTAGTTTAATTAGATCCCATTTGTCAATTTTGGCTTTTGTTGCCATTGCTTTTGGTGTTTTAAACATGAAGTCCTTGCCCATGCCTATGTCCTGAATGGTATTGCCTAGGTTTTCTTCTAGGGTTTTTATGGTTTTAGGTCTAACATTTAAGTCTCTAAGCCATCTTGAATTAATTTTCATATAAGGAGTAAGGAAAGGATCCAGTTTCAGTTTTCTACTTATGGCTAGCCAATTTTCCCAGCACCATTTATTAAATAGGGAATCCTTTCCCCATTTCTTGGTTTTGTCAGGTTTGTCAAAGATCAGATGGCTGTAGATGTGTGGTATTATTTCTGAGGGCTCTGTTCTGTTCCATTGGTCTATATCTCTGTTTTGGTACCAGTACCATGCTGTTTTGGTTACTGTAGCTTTGTAGTATAGTTTGAAGTCAAGTAGCATGATGCCTCCAGCTTTGTTCTTTTGGCTTAGGATTGTCTTGGCAACGTGCGGTCTTTTTTGATTCCATATGAACTTTAAAACAGTTTTTTCCAATTCTGTGAAGAAAGTCATTGGTAGCTTAATGGGGATAGCATTGAATCTATAAATTACCTTGGGCAGTATGGCCATTTTCACAATCTTGATTCTTCCTGTCCATGAGCATGGTATGTTCTTCCATTTGTTTGTGTCCTCTTTGATTTCACCGAGCAGTGGTTTGTAGTTCTCCTTGAAGAGGTCCTTCACATCCCTTGTAAGTTGGATTCCTAGGTATTTTATTCTCTTTGAAGCTATTGTGAATGGGAGTTCATTCATGATTTGGCTCTCTGTTTGTCTGTTACTGGTGTATAAGAATGCTTGTGATTTTTGCACATTGATTTTGTATCCTGAGACTTTGCTGAAGTTGCTTATCAGCTTAAGGAGATTTTGGGTTGAGACAATGGGATTTTCTAAATATACAATCATGTCATCTGCAAACAGGGACAATTTGACTTCTTTTCCTAACTGAATACCCTTGATTTCTTTCTCTTGCCTGATTGCTCTGGCCAGAACTTCCAACCTATGTTGAATAGGAGTGGTGAGAGAAGGCATCCCTGTCTTGTGCAAGTTTTTAAAGGCAATGCTTCCAGTTTTTGCCCATTCAGTATGATATTGGCTGTGGGTTTGTCATAAATAGCTCTTATTATTTTGAGATACATTCCGTCAATACCGAATTTATTGAGAGTTTTTAGCATGAAGGGCTGTTGAATGTTGTCAAAAGCCTTTTCTGCATCTATTGAGATAATCATGTGATTTTTGTCTTTGGTTCTGTTTACATGTTGGATTACGTTTATTCATTTGCATATGTTGAACCAGCCTTGCATCCCAGGGATGAAGCCCACTTGATCATGTGGATAAGCTTTCTGATGTGCTGCTGGATTCAGTGTGCCAGTATTTTATTGAGGATTTTTGCATCGAGGTTTATCAGGGATATTGGTCTAAAATTCTCTTTTTTTGTTGTTGTATCTCTGTCAGGCTTTGGTATCAGGATGATGTTGGCCTCATAAAATGAGTTAGGGAGGTTTCCGTCTTTTTCTATTGATTGGAATAGGTTCAGAAGGAATGGTACCAGCTCCTCTTTGTACCTCTGGTAGAATTCAGCTGTGAATCCATTTGGTCCTGGACTTTTTTTGGTTGGTAGGCTATTTAGTGTTATTTAGTGTTATTAATTATTGCCTCAATTTCAGAGCCTGTTATTGGTCTATTCAGGGATTCAACTTCTTCCTGGGTTAGTCTTGAGAGAGTGTATGTGTCCAGGAATTTATCCATTTCTTCTAGGTTTTCTAGTTTATTTGCACAGAGGTGTTTATAGTATTCTTGGATGGTAGTTTGTATTTCTGTGGGGTCAGTGGTGATATCCCCTTTAACATTTTTTATTATGTCTATTTGATTCTTCTCTCTTTTCTTCTTTATTAGTCTTGCTAGAGGTCTATCAATTTTGTTGATGTTTTCAAGAAACCAGCTCCTGGATTCATTGATTTTTGGAGGGTTTTTTGTGTCTCTATCTCCTTCAGTTCTGCTCTGATCTTAGTTATTTCTTGCCTTCTGTTAGCTTTTGAATGTGTTTGCTCTTGCTTCTCTAGTTCTTTTAATTGTGATGTTAGGGTTTCAATTTTAGATCTTTCCCGCTTTCCCTTGTGGGCATTTAGTGCTATAAATTTCCCTCTACATACTGCTTTAAATGTGTCCCAGAAATTCTGGTATGTTGTATCTTTGTTCTCATTGGTTTCAAAGAACATCTTTATTTCTGCCTTCATTTCGTTATGTACCCAGTAGTCATTCAGTAGCAGGTTGTTCAGTTTCCATGTAGTTGTGCAGTTTTGAGTGAGTTTCTTAGTCCTGAGTTCTAGTTTGATTGCACTGTGGTCTGAGAGACAGTTTGTTATAATTTCTGTTCTTTTACATTTGCTGAGGAGTGCTTTACTTCCAACTATGTGGTCAATTTTGGAATAAGTGTGATGTGGTGCTGAGAACAATGTGTATTCTGCTGATTTGAGGTGGAGAGTTCTGTAGATGTCTATTAAGTCTGCTTGGTGCAGAGTTGAGTTCAATTCCTGGATATCCTTGTTAACTTTCTGTCTTCTTGATCTGTCTAATGTTGACAGTGGGGTGTTAAAGTCTCCCATTATTATTATATGGGAGTCTAAGTCTCTTTGTAAGTCTCTAAGGACTTGCTTTATGAATCTGGGTGCTCCTGTATTGGTTGCATATATATTTAGGATAGTTAGCTCTTGTTGTTGAATTGATCCCTCTACCATTATGTAATGGCCTTCTTTGTCTCTTTTGATCTTTGTTGGTTTAAAGTCTGTTTTATCAGAGGATTGCAACCTCTGCCTTTTTTTGTTTTCCATTTGCTTGGTAGATCTTCCTCCATCCCTTTATATTTTGAGCCTATGTGTGTCTCTGCATGTGAGATGGGTCTCCTGAATACAGCAAACTGATGGGTCTTGGCTCTTTATCCAATTTGCCTGTCTGTGTCTCTTAATTGGACCATTTAGCTCATTTACATTTAAGGTTAATATTGTTATGTGTGAACTTGATCCTGTCATTATGATGTTAACTGTTTATTTTGCTCGTTAGTTGATGTAGTGTCTTCGTAGCATCAATGGTCTTTACATTTTGGCATATTTTTGCAATGACTGGTACCAGTTGTTCCTTTCTGTGTTTAGTGCTTCCTTCAGGATCTCTTGTAGGGCAGGCCTGGTGGTGATAAAATCTCTAAGCATTTGCTTGTCTGTAAAGGATTTTATTTCTCCTCTTAGTTTGGCTGGACATGAACTTCTGGGTTGAAAATTCTTTTCTTTAAGAATGTTGAATATTGGCCCCCACTCTCTTCTGGCTTGTAGGGTTTCTGCCGAGAGATCTGCTGTTAGTCTGATGGGTTTCCCTTTGTGGGTAACCCAACCTTTCTCTCTGGCTGCCCTTAAGATTTTTTCCTTCATTTCAACTTTGGTGAATCTGACAATTATTTGTCTTGGAATGCTCTTTTCTAGGAGTATCCTTTGGCGTTCTCTGTATTTCCTGAATTTGAATGTTGGCCTGCCTTGCTAGGCTGGGGGAGTTCTCCTGGATAATATCCTGCAGAGTGTTTTCCAACTTGGTTCCGTTCTCCCCATCACTTTCAGGTATACCAATCAGATGTAGACTTGCTCTTTTCACATAATCCCATATTTCTCAGAGGCTTTGTTCATTTCTTTTTATTCTTTTTTCTCTAAACTTCTCTTCTCACTTCATTTCACTTATTTGATCTTCAATCACTGATACTCTTTCTTCCAGTTGATCAAGTTGTTTACCGAAGGTTGTGCATTAGTCACATGGTTCTCATGTCATGGTTTTCGTCTCTATCAGGTCGTTTATGGACTTCTCTGCACTGGTTATTCTAGTTATCCATTCATCAAATCTTTCTTCAAGGTTTTTAATTTCTTTGCACTGAGTACGTAATTCCTCCTTTTGCTCTGAGAAGTTTGATCGACTGAAACCTTCTTCTCTCAACTCGTCAAAGTCATTCTCCATACAGCTTTGTTGCATTGCTGGGGAGGAGCTGCATTGCTTTGGAGGGGGAGAGGCACTCTGATTTTTTGAATTTCCAGCTTTTCTGCACTGCTTTTTCCCCATCTTTGTAGTTTTATCTACCTTTGGTCTTTGATGATGTTGACATTTAGATGGGGTTTTGGTGTGGGTGTCCTTTCTGTTTGTTAGTTTTCCTTCTAACAGTCAGGACCCTCAGCTGCACATCTGTTGGAGTTTGCTTAAGGTGCACTCTAGACCCTATTTGCCTGGGTATCAGCAGCGGAGGCTGCAGAAGAGAGAATATTGCTGAACAGCAAGTGTTGCTGTCTGATTTTTGCTCTGGAAGCTTCATCTCAGAGGTGTACCCAGCTGTGTGAAGTGTGAAGTGTCAGTCTGCACCTAGTGGGGGATGTCTCCCAGTTAGGCTACTCAGGGGTCAGGGACCCACTTGAGGAGGCAGTCTGTCCGTTCTCAGATCTCAACCTCCATGCTGAGAGAGTCACTACTCTCTTCAAAGCTGTCAGACATTTACATCTGCAGAGGTTTCTGCTGGATTTTTGTTTTAGCTATGCCCTGTCCCCAGAAGTGGAGTCTACAGAGGCAGGCAGGTCTCCTGGAGCTGCAGTGGGCTCCACCCAGTTTGAACTTCCTGGCCGCTTTGTTTACTTACTTAAGCCTCAGCAATGGCGGGCACCCCTCCCCCAGCCTGGCTGCCACCTTGCAGCTAGATCTCAGACTGCCATGCTAGCAATGAGGGAGGCTCCATGGACATGAGACCCTCCAAGCCAGGCACAGGATATAATCTCCTGGTGTGCCAGTTTGCTAAGACCCTTGGTAAAGCGCAGTATTAGTGTGGGAGTGACCAGATTTTCCAGGTGTTGTGTGTCAGGGTTTCCCTTGGCTAGGAAAAGGAATTCCCTTCCCGCTTGCGCTTTCCAGGTGAGGTGATGCTTCGCCCTGCTTCTGTTCTCACTCGTTGGGCTGCACTCACTGTTCTGCACTGACTGCCTGACACGCCCCAGTGAGATGAACCCAGTACCTCAGTTGGAAATGCAGAAATCATCCATCTTCTGTGTCGCTCACTGTGGGAGCTGGAGGCTGGAGTTGTTCCTATTTGGCCATCTTGGGTGCCCAATGTCTGTTTTATAGTTTTCAGTGTACAGATCTTTCACTTCCTTGATTGAATTTATTCCTAAGTATTTTATTTCATTATTTTTTGTAACTATTTTAAGTGGGACTGTTCTCTTGAGTTCTTTTCTGGAAAGTTTGTTGTAAGTAAAGAGAAATGCTATAGATTTTTGTATGTTGATCTAGTGTCTTGCAACTTTACTTAATTTGTTTATCAGTTCTAACAGGTTTTTTTGTGGAATTTGTAGTGTTTTCTATATGTAAGATCATAATGTAAGCAGACAGTAACAGTTTTACTTCCTTTCCTATCATGATGCCTTGTTTTTTTTTTTTTCTTTTTTCATTAGATTTCCAGTACTACGTTGAATAGAAGTGTAGATTAGATATCCTTATCTTTCTCTGAGTCTTAGAGGAAAGAGTTTTGATTTTTTTATCATTGAGTATAATCTTAGCTGTGGACTTATTATATATGGTGTTTATTATGCTGAAGTACATTCCTTCTATACCTAATTTGTTGAATATTTTTATCACGAAAACAGAATTTTGATACTTTTTTGCATCTAATGAGATGAACATATGGTTTTTCTCTTTTCATTCCATCAATGTGGTATATCACATTTATTGATTTGCAAATCATAAATCATTCTGCATCCCAGAGATAAATCCTACATGATCATGGTGAATGATCCTCTTAATGTATTGTTGAATTCAGTTTGCAAGTGTTTTGTTGACATATTAACTTGTAGTTTTCCTGTCTTGTTATGTCCTTGTCTGGCTTTGAAATCAGGGTAATGCTGGCCTCATAAAAAGAGCCTTATAGCGTTCCCTCCTTTTCAGTTTTTTTGAAAAGTTTATAGTGAATTAGAATTAGTCCTTCTTTAAACATTTGGTGGAATTCAGCAGTAAACCCCCCCCCCCCGGTCAAGGGCTTTTCTTTGATGGGAAAGTTATTACTGATTCGATCTCACTTGTTATTAGTCGGTACAGATTTCCTATTTCTTCATGATTCAGTCTTGGTAGATTACATGTGTCTAGGAATTTATCCATTTCTTTAGGTTATCCAATTTTTGGCATGTAATTATTCACAGTAGTCATTTATGGTCCTTTGTATTTCTGTGGTGTCAGTTGTAATGTCTCTGCTTTCATTTAGAATTCTATTTACTTGGATCTTTTCTCTTTTTTCTTGGTTAGTCTAGCTTTTGTTAAGGTTTGTCAGTTTTGATAATCTTTAAAAAAAAAACTCTTAGTTTCATTGTTCTTTTATATTGTTTTATGAGTCCCTATTTCATTTATTTCTGCTCTGATCTTTATTATTTATATCCTTTTGCTAACATTAGGCCTACTTTGTACTTCCTTTTTATTTCCTTGAGGCATAACCCTAACTTGTTTATTTGCAATCTTTCTTCTCTTTTGACGTAGGTATTTATTGCTTTAAACTTTTCTCTTAGAACTGCTTTTGCTAAATCCTGTAAGTTTTGGTATATTGTGTTTCTATTTTCATTTGTCTCAAAATATTTTTAAATTTCCATTTTAATTTCTTTATTGAACCATTGGTTATTCAGGAGCATGTTGTTTAATTTCCATGTATTTGTGAATTTTCTAAAATTCCTTCTGCTATTGATTTCTAGTTTTATACAATTGTGCTCAAAAAGGTACTTGATATGATTTCAGTTTTCCTAAGTTTTCTAAGACGTGTCTTGTGGCCTAACATATGATCTATTCTGGAGAATGTTTTATGTACTTGAGAAGAATGTGTATTCTCTTAATGTTAGATGGAATGCTCTGTATATGTCTGTTAGATCCATTTGCTCTTGAATGCTGTTTAAGTCCAACGTTTACTTGTTTATTTTCTCTATGCATGATTTGTCCATTATTAAAAGTGGTATATTGAAGTCCCCTACACTATTATTGTATTGAAGTCTATATCTCCTTCAGATTTTTAAATATTTGCTTTATATATTTAGGTGTGCTACTATTGCATGCATATATATCTATTTTTATATAATACCATGTAAAAATAATATATATATTTATATTTCTTTTTGAGATGGAGTCTCACTCTGTCACTGAAGATGGAGTGCAGTGGCTTGATCTTGGCTCACTGCAACCTCTGCCTCTTGGGCTCAAGCGAGTCTCTCAGTAGTTGGGACCACACATGTGCCACCACACGTGTGTTCGTATTTTTGGTAGAGGTGGGGTTTTGCCATGTTGCCAGGCTGGTCTTGAACTCCTGACCTCAGCTCAAGTGATCTGCCTACCTCAGCCTCCCAAAGTGCTGGCATTACAGGCATGAGCCACTGCACCCAGCCATCATGCACATATATTTGCAATCATTTTATCCTGTTGATGAATTGATCCCTTTACCATTATAAAATGTCCTTCTTGGTCGCTTTTTACAGTTTTTGACTTAAAATCGATTTTGTTTAATTTAACTATTGCTATCACTGCTCTTTTTTGGTTTCTATTTATATAAAACATTTTTCTATTCCTTACTTTCAGACAATGTGTGTCCTTAAAATTGAAGTGCATCTCCTATAGGCAGCATAGGGTTGAGTTTTGTTTTTTAATCACATTAATTCACTCTGTGTCTTTTTTTTTTTAATTAAGACAACATTCATGACACATTTAATCAGGAATTCCAAATCAGTGCTACAAACACTAAAAGCATAATGTTTTATTAATATAAATATCACCTCTCACTGACATAAGCAAAAAAAAGCTCAATTTTGTGGAAAGAAGTATTTACCCAAATAGATACCTTCCACTTATAAACACAGACTATATAACATAGCATATCAGTTCTCAAAAGGAAGTAATTCTAGGTCTAAAGCTTCTTCTGTAGGTAACATCAGATATATGGACCTGCATGGAAAAAAGTGGCTACACAAAAAGAACATGACTATTTTTCTAATATCGTTGTCACATGCAAACATTAGCATAAGTTTTACACATTCTTCAAAATACACATACATGCACAGAAAAGTCACATTTGCCTTAGACTTTCTAAGATTGTGCTACACTAAGTTATGGATAAAAGACTATGTGTTGCTTCACCTTTAAAATAAAAAGATTTTCAGTACAAAGAAGAAAATGACACACTGACTCTGCATCTGGATTCAGTGTGATAAATAGTAATTGTATCTCATTACAGACAGACTTTCTCCAACCATTTAAGAAGCTATTTCCTATCATAATTCAATTTTTTAATTCCAAACTTTAGAATTACATATAACCTCAGGATTTAACTGAAATTGTACTATCTGATTATTTTGTAAGTTAGCAAAGCTAAAAATTCTAGCTTGAATAATTTCTTCATAGTATAAGGGATAGTATTTTATAGTAATAAAATTATTCTTAAAGTCAATAGCTACCATTTATTGAACACTTTTTATGTGTGTTCTACAAACTCATTTACTCTCATCTCAATGCTCAGAAATAGACACTATTGTCATTTTAGGAAAAACAGATTCAAAAGTTAAATAACTTGCTTAAAGTCAGAGACAGCAGAGGTAGTTAGGATTCAAATCTTAGCCTTTCGCACTCCAAAGTCAAGGCTCCTAATTGTCCTTGAGGGCACGAAGCTTTGTAAAAGAAATCTTCAGGGTTAAAGTGGTAAAAGGGTGTTCTGCTGGTAAATGCAGTGCTGAGATCTGCTTTAGAGAAGTGACCAGTACCAGAAATAAAAAAAGGTTAGTAACATCAAAGAAGTCCTGCCAGAGAATTTATGTGCAGCACATATGTTGGGTTCTGTAAACTTGAATGAAATTTGAAGTGTGGTGTTACCAGAGGCCTTCCAAACTTCTATTTCTTTTTATTGAATAACTTAATCCATTTACAATCAAGGTAATTATTGACAGGTAAGGACTTGCTACTGCCATTTTGTTAATTATTTTCTGATTGTTTTATAGAGACTGTTTCATCTTTTGCTGTCTTTTTTAATGGTTTGATAGTTTTCTGTAGTGGTATCTTTTGAATCTTTTTCGTTTTGTGTTGTGTGCTTCTTATAAATGTTTGCTTTTTGGTTACCATGAGACTTACATAGAATATCTTATACTTAACATTGTATTTCAAGCTGATAACAACTTAAATTTGATTGTATACAATAACTCTACATTTTTACTACCCCCCAACATTTTTTTGTTTTTGATGTCTGAATTTACATTATGTTATAATATGTATCCCTTGACCATTTATCTTAGGTAACATTGTTATTAATAATTTTGTCCTTATACTAAAGATAAAATTATACTCGAGATAAGCACTTATACTAGACATAAAATTACTTTATACACCACTATGGTAATCCCAGAGTATTCTGAATATTTCTCTATACTACTTATACCATTAAGTTTTGTACTTTCATAAGTTTTATGTTATTAATTAGCAGATTTTTGTTTCCATTAAAAACATTTTTAGCAATACCTTTAAGGAAGGCCTAGTGGTGATGAGCTCTCATAGCTTTTGTTTGTGTAGAAAAGTTTTTATTTCTTTCTCATTTCTGAAAGACAGTTTTGCTGGGGAAAGGACTCTTGGTTGGCAGTTTTTTTCTTTCAAAATTTGAATGTATCATGCCTCTCTCTCCTGGCCTGTAGGGTTTCTGCTGGAAAGTATACTGATAATTATATTGGGACTCCTTTGTATGTGGTACATTTATTTCTTTTACTTCTCTCAGAATTTTTTCTTTGTTTTTGATGCTTGGTAGTTTGATTATTATGCGTCTTGGTGAACTCTTCTTTGGGTTGAATTTGATGGGAGACTTCTGCACTTTCTGTACTTCGGTTTTGGCTTCTTTTCTCAGATTAAGAAAATTTGCATCCATTCTTCCTTTAAATATGCTTTCTGATCTTATTTGTTTTTCTTTTCCTTCTTGAATTCCTATTATGCATAGGTTACATCTCTTGATGGTGTCCCATGATTTTCATAGGCTTTCTTTGTATTATTTCCTTTGCTCCTTTGATTGAATCGTTTCAGATATTTTGTCTTCAAGCTCATTAATTCATTCTTCATTTGATTGAGCCAGTTATTGAAGTTTTCTATTGCATTTTTTATTTCAGTTATTGTATTCTTAAAGTCTTGAATTTCTACTTTTTTATCATCTCTATTTCTTGGTTTAACTTCTCATTGTTTTCATGTATTGTTTTCCAAATTTTATTTAATTTTTAATCTGTATATTGAGGTTCACAAAACTTTTAAAAGAGGATTATTCTGAATTATTTTTCTGTCATTTCCATAGATCTCCCTTTCTTTAGGGTCCATTATTGGAGCTTTGTTAGTTTCTTTTTGAGATGTCGTGATTTTCCTAGTCTTTGTCATCCCTGTGTACTTGCATTGGTGCTTGCACGTTTGCAGAGACAGCTACCTTTCCTAACTTTTATAGGTGTTTCTTGGCAAGGATAGACTTCCATTATTTAGTCCAGCTTATAATTCTGGATGGGCCAGGTAGTAGTAACCCTGGCTTACTTTCAGGTTATCTAGATGACTGGGTTGCTGCCTTTGCTCTGAATTCAGGTGGGGCACGTGACTGGGCTCTGCTACCTGGCAAGATCACTGGTTGAGCTCTGCAATTAGGCTGAGCTTCTGGATGGGCACTGCAATCACCTCTAATCTGACAGGGCCACAGGATGAATTCCCTGGTCAGAGGTGCTGCCATTTGAGTTCAGCAATTGAGGATCCCCAAGATTCAGTGGATCAGGATAAATAGATCAGCTGCTGTGTTCAGTAGAAATGCATGGTTGAGATTTGCCTCCCTCCCTGGGCAAGGCATGAGGAGGGCTTTGAGGACACAAGGAACACTGACTAAGCTCCCAGGTGCGGTAGAACTAGTGCCTGGCTTT
Source organism: Macaca nemestrina (assembly GCF_043159975.1). Classification (NCBI taxonomy): domain Eukaryota; kingdom Metazoa; phylum Chordata; class Mammalia; order Primates; family Cercopithecidae; genus Macaca; species Macaca nemestrina. The sequence continues at coordinate 116,702,156 of NC_092127.1, read as the reverse complement.
TTGCCAAAATTTGCTGACGTAGGGGGATCTTCTCCCTCCCTGGGCAAGGCTCTAGCATAGGGTCTGAAGCTGGTCATCTTGGGATTCAAACCAGGTTGCACTTCCTAATTCTTCTGTGAGCTATCAGCTATGCTTGGTAGATGTGCTATGTTGTTAGCTGGTACTACTGATCAAACACCTCTGCTGGCAGGTACATTGAGCTGTCAGAAAAATCTGTGCTCTCATCTCTGTGGGCTCTGCCTTCTTGCTTTGTTTCTACCTGATCTCAGGTGTCACTGAGAGGTGTGCAATTTACCCCTACATTTCCCGTTCTCTGTGAGGTGACAATAAATAGGTTTCCTGGGAAGTGTTTTGCAATGCTAGGGAAGCTGGATGTCTGCTTCCCCAGATGGGGGGTGTATTTTCCCACTGTAGAAATCATGGGCCCTAGGGAATCCTCTCTGTGTGGTGCTGTGCCAACTTGGGGGCAATGCAGTCAAAGCAATAATGTTTCTCCTGCCCTTTCAATATGGATTTTTATTCAGCTTTTTGGTACACATAGCTGACTCTGGCGTATTTTATGTTTGGGTGGTTTTTACCTAGATGTTTTTGTCTGTGGATAGTTGCCACTTGATCTTTCCATCGAGGGAGTGAAGCATAGGACCACTTATTTTACCATCTTCCTGATTTCACTTCCTTTCCAGATTTTTTCAAAAGTTCTGAATATAATCAAAAGACTTGCCCATATGGCTTCCTAATGTCCTACTAGATGTTAATGTAGGTAAAAAAGAAAAAAATAAAGCTTTTGGTTTAAGCCTAGAACGTAAATTTATTTAATAAGTAAGCACAAAGAAACTTTTCCATAGTATAACTAATCATTAAATTTTACACAAATGCAATTATGGGTAAATCAAGAGAAAATGTAGTATGTTTTGTCTGGAAATGTAGGTAAAGTTGTTTGCCGTTTTGAAAAATCACATCTCTAATGGCAATGCTGCTTTTGGTGTTGGAGTTGCCAAACAGCACACCTGTATCAATCTGTCTCTCACTGAAGCATCCATAGTTATCCTACATGCAGGGAGAAGTACTGACTATTTTATATGTCATCCATTTTATGCCTACTTATTTACTTGATTAAAGATGCATGCTAAAACACACATTATTTATTGAAAGTTGTTTTATTTTTGTTTCTCTTTTACTTTACGGTTGGAACGCTGTGTTCGGTTTTTAAAAGTAATGTATGTAGGTATAAAAGCAATAAATTTTATTTCAGGATAATAGATACAGTGGTATGATGCCATTATTATAAAGAAGAATTGTTGACCCCTACTAGAACGTCTAAAATTAAAAATACTGACTATACCAAATGTCGGTGAGCATGGGGAGCAACTGAAATGCTCATACACTGCTAGCGGGAATGTAAAATGGTACCATCTCCACAGAAAAGAGTATGATAATTTCTTTGAAAGTTACACATACACCTACTGTATGAGTGAGACATTCTTTTCCTAGAGACTTATTCAAGGGAACTAAAAGCATTTGTTTGTTGATGACATCTACATGAATGTTCATGGCAGTTTTATTTGTAGTAGCCCAGACTGGAAGCAACCCAAATGTCCATCACCAGGTAAATAGATAAACAAAATTGTGCTATATCCACACAAGGGAATTCTACTAAGCAATAAAAAGGGATCAACTATTGGTACACACAAAGCATAAGTAAATTTTAAATAATTTTGCTGAATGAAAGCAGTCAAACAAAAAGAATACATACAAACAATTATTCCATTTATATAAATTCTAGAAAACACAAACTAACCTAAAGGGATTGAAAGTTAATTAGTGGTTACCTTGGACTGAAGCAGTGGGGTGGGATGGGTGGGCAGGGGCATAAGGGAAAGATTATGAAAGGACAGGAGAAAACTTTTGGGGGTGATGGCTATGTTTATTATAATATCTTGATTTTGATGACAGTTTCACATATATATATATACACACACATACGTCAAAACTTATCAGATTATATACTTTAAATGTATGACATTTTTAATATGTTGATTATATCTGAATAAAAGTATTAAAGTAAAAAAGGGGATTTTTGTAAATACCCACCCTAGTAAATAGCGCTCATACAACATCCTCCACAATCTAGATCCTTACTGCCTTTGTTTAAATAACCATTCTTCTGGGTGGCAGATCTCAATAGTCTAAGTTAATTAGGGTGATTTTATTCCGTGTTTCCCTAGGGATTGGATTAGGTGTGGCCATAAATAACCATTCTGGACAATGAGATATGAGGGAAAGTCATGAGGAGGCTTCTGAGAAACGTTTACTTCCTTAGAAGAAAGAAACAGAAAGGGAAGTACCCTTTTCTTTCTCTTGACATAGGTGTGTCCAGATGTGATGTGTGAAGTATTTGCAGCCATCTTATGCCCGGGAGGGATAGCAATTTGGGAACATAGCTAATACATGGAGGAAGGCAAAACAGAGATGAAAAAAAACTGGGTCCATTATAACAGGAGTCTCCAACCCTGGGCCACGGACTGGGCCACACAGCAGGAAGTGAGCAGCAGGCGAGCAAGCATTACCACCTAAGCTCCACCTCCTGTCAGGTCAGTGGCAGTATTAGATTCTCATAGGAGCACGAACCATATTATGAACCGTGCTCCTTATGAGAATCTAACTAATGCCTGGGGATCAGAGGTGGAACAGTTTCATCCCGAAACCATCCTACAACCTAGATTATGGAAAAATTGTCTTGCACAAAACCAGTCCCTGCTGCCAAAAAAGATTGGGGGCTGCTGCTTTATAACATTGTCCAACTGTTGAACTAACTAGCCTGCAATATCTCTAGACTCTATATTATGTTATGTAATAAGTACCTTTATCATGTAAGGCTATTGAGTTTAGGTTTCTACTACATGCAGCCAAAAGCATTCTAACTGATATATGCCTGATCTTTTTAAGACTCAGCTCAAGCACTGACTCTTCCAAGAAGACTTCCCTGATAGCTGCTTCCTTCTGTGCCTAGACTGGGTTACACACCCCTACTCTGTGTTCTCAGGAAGTCCTCTTACGGCCATTTTTTGGGGGTGTGTGTAATTATCTACCTAAAATTCTCCCCCTGCATTGGACTGGCAACATCTCAGGACAGGACCACGTTTTCTTTATCTCTATTTTACCAAAACCTAAAGAGTAATTAACACATAGTAGGCATGTAATGTATACAGATGAACTGAATTGAAACTCTCCTGCTCACCTTATCCTACACCAACCAATAGGTCTCGCTGCCTCCCAGTCATTCCCAGCCTACATAATTCTCATACCTAAGAATTTCTTTCTCCTCTACCTCAATCTTTTCTAGTTTCTTTTCCCTGACATATTTAGAACATGTAGTTATATTTGAGGTCTCCCTGAACCTACAAAAGGCCTTACTCCAGGTGTGCCCCTGCAGGCTAGGAGGGAAGAAGGGAAAGGGGCTTGTCTCTTTCCCCACGTTTTGGGCATTGCCTCTCCAATTTCTACCCACAGTGACCTTGACTCTTTGTGGGAGCATCAGCTGTTCTTTTTTTTTTTTTTTTTTTTTTTTTTTTTTTTTTTTTTTGAGACGGAGTCTCGCTTTGTCGCCCAGGCTGGAGTGCAGTGGCCGGATCTCAGCTCACTGCAAGCTCCGCCTCCCGGGTTCACGCCATTCTCCTGCCTCAGCCTCCCGAGTAGCTGGGACTACAGGCGCCCACCACCTCGCCCGGCTAGTTTTTTGTATTTTTAGTAGAGACGGGGTTTCACCATATTAGCCAGGATGGTCTCGATCTCCTGACCTCGTGATCCGCCCGTCTCGGCCTCCCAAAGTGCTGGGATTACAGGCTTGAGCCACCGCGCCCGGCATCAGCTGTTCTGTCCCCAGTGTGACAGCAGACTGAAAGGATCTTGAGCTTTCACCTGTCTTCCCCTGTCCCCTCCTTCAGGGCCCCGCGGCATTATGTTACTGCACATCTTGGACCAAGTTCGCCAAGATTGCTAAGTTCTCAGTATTTGATTCTTTTCTATATCTTGCTATTTCGCAACAGCACCAACTCCAATGACACTGACAGGTAATGTTTTCCTGCCTCCCGGATCATTACCCGTGAAAAAGACGTAAGCCCAGAACAGGCCAAACTCCCAGCCCCCTACTCCCAGGGGCTTCCGCTGAATATTTTTCTTTCCCTCCCTGGAACCTCAGGCAGAGGCAACACCATTCATCATTTTTTTGGCTGCAAATTCTGCAAGATTATGGTTTCCATTTTTAGAAAAAAAAACTTCTCTTTAAAATGTGTAACGTGAAATGGTGTATTCTCTTTCCCCTTCCCTTTTTTATTCCCCTCTCTCTGTCTTCTATATCTTTCCAGATTAGTGCCTAAAAACACAGACTCTGAAGTGAAACGATCTGATTTGGGGTCCTTGTTTTATCACTGAATAGCTAAGTAGTCTTTGGAAATAAACTTTCTGTACCTCGTTTCCTTCATCTCAAAAGTGGTGATAATTTAGTGATTTTAAGTGTTAAAACAACATGAAAAGGGCTTATAAGGATGCTTAGTACAAGGTAAGTACAATATAGGCGTTAAGTGTTATATTACTATTACCACTACCACTGATACTGTAGCTAGCATTATTGAGGGCATAATATTTATCGTGTGCCTGGTATTTACTATGCTAAGCTCTTTAAAAATACTAGTCTCTTACATTTGTATTAAGTTTTAAGAGGTGCTTGAAAACAAAGTTTTTGAGTGCTCTGTGGAAGGCACTTTTATAAGCTCTTTACTCTGATTTTATTATGTAATTTTCACAACAATCCTATAAGGTAGTTACCATTAAGGTGCAGCCATCACAGATGATGAAACTGAGGTACAGATTAAATGGTTTGCCAAAAACCAAGTCTTAAATTTAGATCTGTCTAAACCGGTGGTTCTTAAATATTAATACATATCAGAATCACCTGGTGGGCTTATTAAAACACAGATTGCTGGAACCCAGCCCCAGAGTCACTGATTCAGTAAGTCTGGGTGGGGCCTGAGAATTTGCATTTCTGGTAAGTTCCTGGGTGATGTTGACACTGCTAGTCTGGGAGATGGGGGGGTCCTATTCTGCAATCCACTGTATATTATTTTATTTTTAAAATTTTGTTTATTATTTTTTATTTTTTTGAGACAGAGTCTCACTCTGTCACCCAGGCTGGAGTGCAGTTGTGTGATCTCAGCTCACTGAAACCTCTGCCTCCCAGGCTCAAGCAATTCTCATGCCTCAGACTCCTGAGTAGCTGAATCTACAGGTGTGCACCGCCTAGCTAATTTTTGTATTTTTAGTAGAAATGGAGTTTCACCATGTTGGCCAGACTGGTCTCGAACTCCTGATCTCAGGTGATCCTCTCACCTTAGCCTCCCAAAGTGCTGGGATTTCAGGTGTGAGTCACCATGCCTGGCAGACATCCATTGTATTAATGGCAAGTGCTGCTTTACCTTTAAAACAGGCACAATCCATGTCTTGAATTTTGCCAAGAATCTTAACTAGGAGTCATATTTCTCATTACAGGAACTGAAGAAAATAATTTATGTTCATCACTCCACTCACAGTGTCCTGGGGACATTATGATTTCAGTTCGGTCTTCCTTACATGCTGGTTTCAAGCTAGTACTCAAGGAAATGGACTCTCCCTTAACATCCCATTCACTGGTTATGGTGATCTCTGTTTTGATTTATATTATTTCATTATTTTCTGTCTTTTTCCACAAAGAGGTTATTTATTTCATGAGCTGTGCCTGCAAAAAGACCATGAATCCGAGCACTGAAGCTGCTGACATTGTAGATTTTAAAGACCCATACGTGGAGAGGCACAGGACACCCGAGAAAATGAAGCACCACATTGGTTAAAGGGTTTGGGTGTTTCCCTTATTAACAGTGGATAATTATCAAATATAAGAGATCTCCAGACCTTCAGAATAGAGATCTTGAAACTGGCAAATGTAATCCATACTAGTTGTGCCAGTTATCAACCCATTTCTTCTCAGCTCCAAATGCACCCATCTTTGCTCTATTAGTGGTAGTGGGGCTGGACCGTGTAAACATTTCTCCTTTTCCATCTGCCACAGTGTTACCCTAATTGTCAATAGAGGGTACTGGGGTGTTGCTGTAAGGTCATAGCAGCAGAAGAGGCTTATCTTCAGTTATGGTGCACTTATTCTCTTACGGTACAGCTGTCAGCAAACAGGCAGACAGGAGGCCCAAGTCGTTCACTCTCCAGTGAGTTTCTCCTGCACCCAGCAGACCACTTCCTGTAGACGAGCTCTGACCCGTCAGCTGCCTGCAGGTTGTTTCTTATAAGTCAGCTCCAGTCCCCTGGTACCCCAGCTGGCCATGTCCTGCTCTCCAGCTCAGCCCACCAGCTTGCTCCAGTGAACGTAGCTACCCAGCTTCAGTCCCTGCAGAACAGCTGCAGCTTGCCTGCACCTTCTAGAGTGTCTCAACCACCTAGCAAGCTGTTCCTACAGACCAGCTCTGGCCAAACTCTCTGACAAGTTTCTTTACCACTGGGAGGCTACATGTTTCTGTGTCAGCCACAAGATACCCACTGAGGGCTGAATTCAGCCTTGGAGGAGGGACCTTCTTTCTTGTTCTTAATTATTTATGTTATGTTCTCTCCATTCTAGAGGTAGGAGTTTCTTCGTGTTACTCCTATATTCTCTAGTTCTCTTTTGCCTCTTTTAGTAGTTAATTGCAGTTTACTAGCTTATAATTCTGTATATTACATTTTTTTCTGTTCAAATTACTGGTGAATAGCTATCTCCTGACTAGACCTTACAGAACTGATATCAGAAGTGATCCTCCTAAAAGACAGACCCTCACACATGAGATTTGATACTAGTCTCATCATGATTTTAGGCTTCAGTACAGAGACAATTTCTTTGCCAGTGGAAAATTGATACTAATAATCCATGGCAGGTAGTAGCTTTGCAATTAATCAAACTATGGTAATTGTGATGAAGTGCAAACTAAAGCAAGGACTATGATGTTGGATGGATCCTCTGGAGGGTACTGTAGCATTTACAGAAAGCAAATGACAAGCTAAAATTCATTTAATTTTCAGTTCAGGTCATGAGTGGGGAACCAGACATTTCTAGGGCAGCCCAAAAATAATCTTCTATTTATTATGGCCACAGACTGATACTGATAAAAATCAAATGTGAAATTTAATTGGGAGGCTTGCAGAACTACAATTTCAGTTGAATTCACAGCCTTGCCAAATTTCTGATGTAAAAGATAGGAAATCGATTGGGAAAGCATGAGACACTGAAACTTGGAGTGAGGCATCAGGTTAGAACTGATTCTAAACACACCCACGTCACTCTGAGCCTCCCTTGCTTGTTCTTCTGTGTCTGGGGAGACCACACTTTCTTTGATTGAAAGCCCTGCAGTAACCTCCACTGGGATAACAATGTTCTGAGGAGATGCTCATTTTCCACAAGACCTACAACTGCCCCTGCTGCCACTAGACCAATAACTAGGTTCAAATCACAGTGTACCCCAGATCAGGAACATATGATGACCCAGGAGGAAATGGCTTGTATACATTACAAGATTTTGCTCATATATATGAGCAGAAACCTGAAAAACACATGTGGAGTAGATTTTGCAAAATATAATGCTAGATCATTATCTCTATGTCTTGTCTTTGAGGTATAACCAGGGGTCCTTTTTTAAAATGAATAAACAAACAAGCAAACTTTATTTTATGGAAGTTATGTGAAGATAGCCCTAATAGAAACTAGTAATGTATTATGATCCTGCAGTATTTGAGACAAAATTATATTAGTACATGAAGAGACAGAATGATTACTGGAACAAAATAGAGTTCAGATAAATACTTAACTGTGAATGGGAATGTGATTTGTAAAAATGGTGACACTTCAGGTAAGGGTCAAAGAATAAATAAATCAATAAATAGTGTGACAATAGACTAGTGATCGGAGTGGAAAAAAGAGAGGAGAGAGAGAGAGAGAAAGGAAGCTGAATCCTTACATCATTTCTTACCTAAAATAAATTTCATCTTGGTCTATTCTTTGCAACATAAAAAAATTTATGAAAGCATTAGAATAAAGGCAGTATTTTATTTTCTTGGAATGATAAAGGTCTCTTAAAGTGTGACATAAAACCCGGAAGCTATAAAGAGTAGATTTATAAATTTGATCACATAAAAATGTAACAGAGCAAAACAAAGCCCAAAGACAAAATAATAAACTGAGAAATGTTACTGTCACCCATACTGTAGACAAAGATTGATTTATTTAATTTTACAAAGAACTGCTATAAGCTATGAAAGGAAAATAAATCTTGGGACCCCAAACTCACTAAGCCAAAGGGAAAAATGAAGCTGGGAACTGGGTCACGCAAACCTGCCTCCCACTTTGGTTCCTAAATAAGATGGCTACAAGATGAAAAGCTACACATCTCTCTCATAGCCCCAAGATCTTTACCTCAAAGCATTTCTGTTAAAATTCACCATGGCAATACAAATCGATAGCTTATCTTCACAGGTGTGGGGACATAGAACAGAACTCAAAGCCATCCCCCTGCCCACCTGACTCAAATGCATATCTTATTCTTTCCTCTGCCCTATTGTCTATGCTATCTTGTGTAAAAATTCACATTCACTGAGCCAGACGAAGGCATGTCACTATTTTTTCCCTACTGTCCCTCTTGCATGAAAACTGTGTATTTCTCAGTATCCCCCTCTTTTCCCCTTTACATTTGAAGCCCTCAAAATCATCTTCGAAGAAAGGCATAGACCTGTCTCCCAGGCATGCATCCTTAGCTTCAGCAAATAAACCCCCTAAAATGATTCAGACTTGTCTCTGTCATTTTTCTTGACTGATAAAGCCAAAAAGAAAAACAGGTGAAAACCGAGGAGAAAAATGGACCAAAGATAAAAGCAAGCAGCTCATAATCAAAGACAGCTCATTATAAAAGAAGTACAAGTGGCAATTTACAATACAAATGGATGCCCAACTGTACTTGGAATTCAAGAACTTCCATGAAAACAACATAAAGAAAACTGTATGAAGATGGCTGGCACCCAGTGTTGATGAGGGTAGGGAAAGGAAAACTTTGGGTGAAAGTACAAATTGATTCAGTCGTTGAAAGTATAGTGAGTCAAATCAATTAAAATTTAAAATGTGTATGCCTTTTGACCCAACTCTAAAACATTTATGAAAGATATGCTCACACACATGCACAAGGGTATTTGAACAAGATACTTACTGCTGTTTGTACTAGTGAGAAAAATGCTGGAAACAAGCTGAATGCCCATCTCTAGAGAACCAGTTAAATAAATCATGTTATACCCACATGATGAAACACAGTAGATCCATTTTAACAATGAGCATAAACATCAAAAGGTAGTTGCAGCATATTAAGTAAAAAAGTAACTTTCTGAAGAGTATGTATTGTGTAATCTCATCTATGGTTTTTAAAATGTATATAAATGTAAATATTTAGGAAAAGTCTGAAAGACATACTAAAAATTGTTAACAGTTTTTACCTCTGGTGAATAGGATGGGGGAGGCTGTGTTTAATGAAGAGCATGAGATTCTTCTTATTTTTTATAGTTCTAAACTGTTTTAACTTTTTTTTAGTAAGTATGATTCAATTTTATATTTAAAAAATAACTTGTTCCCCCATTTTTTAAAAAAAGAATTTTCCTTTCTCTTCCTTCCTTGACAGTTTCCTCCTTTATGGTTTTCTTCTCCTTGCTCTGGATAATTGCTCAGAATAAATACTCTCAAGCCCTGACCAGGTGAGATGACCCCAGGAGATACAGGAGAAGCAACTGACTGGGCTAGAGGCAGAAGACCTGAGTTCTTTTTCTTAGTTTTGCCTCCATCTCGCAGTAGATCTCTAGCAACTCACTAATCTCTGCTAATCTCTGCTAGCACAGTTTCTTCCTGTGCAAATGAGGCTGTAGGGCAAGGTTCCTCTCAAGGTCTCATCAGCTTGGTGGCCAAGCAGTGACCTTCTGTTCAGCAGCTTTCCAGCCCCACTCCCCGGCTCCTGAACTCCATCTCCTGCCTTATATGGGAGGCTCCAGCAGTGCCACCTTTCACACGGAGGTGCCGCTGACACTAATGGACAACAGAGGGCTTTTATTCCACCCCACACCTGCTCTATTTGGGGGCTGCTATCAGCCATCTCACATCTGGGATTTGCCTTTGTTATCTAAATGGGCTCTCTGGGGCTAGAAAGCAGATGCTCTGAGCCATCAAGGAGAGCTGTCTCTGTCTAGGTTTGAAGTGGGTTTCTCTGAATAATCCTGTCACTCAAACACCTGGGTGGCTCCTACATTGAGCCTACAGATGGTTAGGACATCTGCCTGTGGAAGGACTGTAGTCACAGGCCTAATGTTCAACTATATAAAGATGACATGCACAAGTCCATAATCAGGACATGGTGTGTGCTTGTGTGAACACGTGTGTGTGTGTGTATGTGTGTGTGTGTGTGTGCATGCACTACCTTTTCCTAAGCACTCCCTATGTGCCTGCCAGAATACTTAATGCTTTATGTGGGATACATCATCTAGTCCTCTAACAATCTTAAGAACTATGTATTATTAATCCCATTTTACAGATAGGGAAAAGCGGTACTGAGAGAGAGAAAGCAACTTGCAAACTCAGTTAGAATAGACCAGTTTGGTTTTGAGATATTGAGTCAAACGGTATACACAAGCTTTCCCCATCTATATCAAGCCTGTGCCCTTTGTTTTGCTTTTGGCAAGGACATAACAGGTCACCCAAGACACCCCAGTGTACACTGTACAAGGATGAAGTTCATTGCTGACGTCTCTTGATTCTTCCCCATCCTGCTCCCCATCACCTGCCCAACCACAACCCAAATTTGACTATTCCACTCCCTTTCTTCACCAAATATTTGTTTAAATAAATAAAAACCTTCTGGTTGTCAGTATTTGCCAAGTTGTGGTAGTTGGGTGGGGGAGACAAGGGCCAGGGCTGACGAGACGAGGTACAACATCAATGTTTACATGTCATTTAAAATACGGTCTGTGCCTGTGTCAGAAGTCTGTACAAATCTCTGAATCAATTTTGTTGATTCGGGCACTTTTTGGAGGATAACCAACATATCTTGAAATATGGGGCTAGGAAGCAATTTCACTGGGGTTCATTTTTCAGCGATAGGTTCCACCTTATCTCTAGTGCCTCCATTCCGAAAATCATAAGCATATGTCCTGCTGCTGTTGAGAATAAATTTGTCGAGACAACAAGCTGGCATAGACAAGGACAGTGTGCAAAACAGGAAACCATTGCAAATGCTTCCATACTCCTCCAGGAGACAAATTACTTTACATTTTTCACGAGGAAAAACTATAGAAGTTAGTATTTTATTTCCTAGACCTATAAAAGCCTAACTGGTGCCCATATGTCATACTGTAAGATTTCTTCCAGCCCTTTCAAGTGTGATGCAAGATTAGGATAGGGGAAAAAAGAATAATTGAGCTCTCCTGTGGGTGAGATGACTCCATATGAAAATATACAGACTCCATTTCTAAACCGTTTGGGTATCACGTTGACTTTTTCTTGATTCTCTTTCAGTCCTCTCTCATCCTCACAACCAAAACCCCACCAAGCCTTTGCACCCTCCTCCACAATATAAAAGCCACAAATCACGTTTTTGTGAGCCTTAAGATTATTCTAGAACCCTTGGTTAGTTTTGTAACATCCCGGAAGAAGGTACACATAAGCTTTTTAAGAGGACAAAAGAAATAAGAAATTCATTATTATTGAATACAAAGAACTTTTCTGGGAAAGTGCAATGGACAGAATGTGTGTGTGTCTTCCCCTCAGATTCTTATGTTGAAATCTGCACCTCCACAGTGGTAGTATTAGGGGATGGGGCTTTTCTTAGATGAAGGTGGAAAGCCTTCTCCATGAAGGTGGAACCTTGATGAATGGAATTAGTCCCTTATAAAAGAGGTCTTAGAGAGCTAGCCAGCCCCTTCTGCCATGTTAAGGGCACAGCTAGAAGGCGGCATCTATGAACCAGGAAGTCGGTTCTCACCAGACACTGAAATTGCTGGTAACCTGATCTTGGACATCCAGTCTCCAGAGCCATGAAAAATAAATTTCTATTGTTTAGTAGCCGCCAGTCTATGGTATTTTGTAATAGAAGCTCAAATGGACTAAGATAGAGGGGAGGGATTTTTGTCAATTTTCTTCACTCTACATCTCCAACATCTAAGAAAAAGCCAGGCACATTCTTGGTGCTCAATAAATATTTGTTGAATTAATAAATAAATAAATTATAGTGGACATTTGTACTTGTTGCCTGTCTGCATTCATTCCTTTCTTTCTGCTAAGAGCACCCTAAGCCTTATTTGGGGAACCTCTCTTTTCCCACCCTTAATGCACATGGCTCAGGTACAACTGATCCACCCCAGCTGCAAGGCAGAGCGCATGTCCCAGGTCTGAGCCACGGGCCACTGTGATTGGTTAAGAGATGGTACATGATTCAGTGAAAGTCCAATGAGGGCCAATCTCCAGTTCTGATGGGAACTCTGGGGATATGGAGTTATTTCCCACTGGAACTGCTATCTCTAAGGACAGTATAAGCCAGGAGCTTTTAGGGTTCACCTCATAGAGAGATTCTTTCTAGGAGTCAACACAGTACAGAAAAAAGCAAAGCCAGAGATGGAGATAAAGTGAGAGTTCTATGTATGTTGTTTAACCCTTGCATTTAACTGTATCTGGGACCCAAAATCCTTTGGAGTTTTTAAGTTATATGACCCAATAAACCCCCTAAAGCCAAATGAGTTTCTGAAAATCTAATGTTTAAAAATAATAATAAAATTAACAAATGAATTAGGGAAATGTCAATGATTTTACCATCCTGGTAACTACAGTTTCTCTTAACGTGTGTTAGTACTTGACTAATACTAATCAAGAATAAGACTGCTGTTTCAAAGAGACCCCAAAATACCACAACTTAAAGAAGATGGACATCTTTCCCCCATGCAGAAATCTGGGAGGCAATACAGGGCTTTAATTGTGGCTTAACTGGGACTTGATCTTGTTACTTTGTCATCCTCAAAATGCAGCTTCTCTTTCATGACCCAAGAGTGCAGTTCAAGTTTCTGCTATCAGGTGTCTTCTTGCCAGCTGTAAGGGAAAGGGGAGGAAGAGGAAGATGTGTACAGATAAAGGCATCATCAACTTGGAGAAAGGTGCAAGTGGGTGGACCAGAAGAGAAATAAAAAATAATCCTTCTTTCCTCTCTCTCGTTTTCTTTCTCCAAGCATTTATTGAGCACTCACTATATACCAGGTTCTATGATGAGTGCTGGGAATATAACATAAAATAAGGCTGACTCAGTCCATACCTTACTGGAGCTTATACTTCTGAGTAAGTGTATTAGTCTGTTTTCACACTGCTGGTAAAGACATACCTGAGACTGGGTAATTTATAAAGAAAAAGAGGTTTAATGGACTCAAAGTTCCACCTGGTGGGGGAGGCCTCACAATCATCGCGGAAGATGATAGGCACAACTTACATCACAGTAGGCAAGAGAAAGAATGAGAACCAAGCGAAAGGGGTTTCCCCTCATAAAACCATCAGATCTTGTGAGACTTATTGATGACCATGAGAACAGTATGAGGAAAACCGCCCTCATGATTCAATTATCTCCCACTGGGTCCCTCCCACAACACATGGGAATTATGGGAACTACAATTCAAGATGAGATTTGGATGAGGACACAGCCAAACCATATCAGTAAGTTATTTTAAAATGTCAGAGGTCCGATTTTAGATGGTGGCAGCTTCTGGGGAAAGATATGGGCTTTTCTCTTTTATAAGATTTAGAAAACTCAGTCACCCCCAACTACTAAGACCTAGTAGCTTTCAATCTTCTGTCCCAGTGGCTACCAAAACAGCAAAAGATCTGCTACCTCCATTTCCATTTTGTGTTGTACAGTCCCACGCATACACAGTTATGCACCATATAACAACATTCCAGTCAACACTCAACCACATACATAACAATGGCCCCATAAGATTATAATACTGTATTTTTACTGTATTTGTTTAATGTTTAGACACACAAACACCATTGTGTTACAATGATCACAATATTCAGTACAGTTACATGCTGCACAGATTTGTAACCTAAGAGAATTAGGTTAGGATGAGAATTACAACCAGCTAGGATGTGTGGGTTCACTCTGTGATGTTTACACAGCAACAAAATCATATAACAACACATTTCTCAGAACATATTCCCATCACGAAGTAATGCATGACTATATTAATTTTCTCTGTCATGTGTATGTGATAAATCTTTTATATTTAACTATGCTATTAAAAGCTGTCTCTTTTCAAAGGAATTTCAGAAAATTGCAGGATGCAAGAGATTTTTTTTTGTCTACAAAATGGAGCTAATGAAGCTTCCTACTGCATAATATGTTGTGAAAATTAAATGAGATTATATATGTAAACTTCTAAGCATAGTAAATATGTTGACTCTTTCTAAAATCATTTTTATTATATTTTCTGATCAGAGATCATTATTTCTCTCTCCCTAATTCTATTTAGGGCACCTGGAAGAGAAGGTGTCTGGATTTTTTTCCAATGAGTACATATTACTTTTATGTTTAACAATTTAATATGCAAGAATAATAACTTTTTGTGTTTTAAAAAAGGAAACAGCTCATTATAAAGTAAGCAATGAAGAAAAGTAAAAAGAATTTTTAGTAATAACCCCAAATGATTAGTATAGATGAATATTTGACATCTTTCTAAGTAGATATATAGATTACAATGTTTTCAGTTTCAAAAATATATGTAAAATCCAAATAGAATTGCTTTAGCACATAGAAATGTGTTGATTTTTGTAATTGACATCCAGAGACAGAGTGATCTTCAGGGTTGGCCTCATCCAGCTTCTAGTCGTTGTGTATGGGGCAAAAGTCTTCACTTGCAAAATGTCTGTAGCAGCTCCAGGTTTTGCACCTTTAAACAGACAAGTCCAGAGGGAGAGAGGGAGTTTCCTATGGTGAGCTTCTCTTAAAAGCTTGGAAGCTCCTTCTTCAGAAGTCTCCACCAATCCTTCCTTCATGTTTCACTAACCTGAGCTGGGTCACAAGCCCATTCCAGATTCTACTGCAGGAATATGCCACACCCTGGTTGGTTTCAACCTGAGTTCCCTGGGATAAGGGATTATCTTCAGCCCAATCATTCCACCCTGGCCCTGGAGCTGGGTTCACAGTCCCCTGAAGTACTTAGGTTGCCTCTCAGAGAGATGGAAATCTGTATGAAAATCCAGTTACTATTTAGAAAGGTGAGGAGAGGAAAGGGAAATGTATACTGCATTAGTCCATTCTCACCCTGCTGTGAAGAAATACCCAAGACTGGGTAATTTATAAAGAAAAGAAGTTTAATTAACTCACAGTTCTGCATGACTGGGGAGGCCTCAGAAAACTTCCAATCGTAGCGGAAGGCACCTCTTCACAGGGCAACGGGAAAGAGAATGAGTGTCAAGTGAAGGGCGAAGCCCCTTATAAAACCATCAGATATTTTGAGAACTCACTCACTATCATGGGAATAGCATGGGGGAAATCACCCCCATGATTCAAGTATCTCCACCTGATCCCTCCCTTGACATATGGAGATTTTAAAATTCAAGGTGGGATTTGGGTGGGGACACAGAACCAAGCCATGTCATATGCTAAAGAGAGATTGAAAGAGAAACAGACATAGATAGGCAAAAATATTTTTACACAAATATGAGCATATTATGCACACTGTTCAAAAAACTAATGGATTTAATGTTACTTGAATTGAACATTAGAAAAGTAAAACTAACATAAAACAGAAAAATTGCTGCCCTTTCGTTAAATATCCTTTACCACAGGAGATACTATTTGCTAAAAATTCCTTCTTGGGGAAATAAGGTTAAGAAAAGATACTATGAAAAATGTTAAAAGGTTGGAGTCTTTTTTTTTAGCAACATGTTTCAGTTTTAGACAATATCGAATGACTCACACATCGGAAAGATGAGTAAATCTTTAGACTTGTACTTCTTCCCATCTCCCCACCCCTCACTTCCCAATTTTGGCTCTAATATTACTTTTACGTTATCATTGTTTATAATATTCACATTCTGTTGTGGAAACATTAATCTCATAATTGTTTAATACCATCAGTTCCATGTTCAAATGAATTATGTGTTCCTAATAAGTCTTTTTTATCCCAGACTCTATATTTCCAAATATTTTATTTCTCTAAATCGACTGTTTGATCACTGAACAATTCCTCTCAAGCAGGACTCATGAGTGTGTGTTCCCTGAGTGCTGCTGTGGGCCAGAATATTTATCTGTGACTTTTCTACTTAAACTCATTCTGGATGGGTGAAATATTTTTGAGTCACACTTTCCCTTGGAAATCCTAGGTGGTGCTTTATTATATCTTGGCATGCAATATTGATTATTAGTGTCAAAGGCAACCCTAACTGGCTTCCTTTACTTTTTATGTCCTATGCCAAAATACTTTTTTAAAAAGTCCTTGAAGTTTGATAAGTTAATGGGGATATGTCTCAGTGCTGATCATTTAGTATTTGTTTTTCTTGGGTCATGGTGTGCTCTTTCAATCTGCAGATTCATTTCTGCATTTGTCAGAGCAAATTTTTTTGTTTTATAGCTTTGAATATTTTATCTGTCCTATTTGGAGATTCTTTACAACCAGGCTTAACGACTAGGCTCAAATTGCTATGTGCTTTTCACTTGCAATCACTACCTTTATCTTAAGCATTTTTTCTGTCTGTAAGCTTATTTTGAGCTGTGTCTATTTAGTTTTTTTTTTTTTTTGAAGATTTTTTTATCTATTTATCCATTCTATAATAATGTCATTTTGAATGAAAGCACTTGGACACAGGGGGGAACATCACACACCCGGGCCTGTCAGAGGGTAGGGGGCTGGGGGAGGGATAGCATTAGGAGAAATACCTAATGTAAATAATGAGTTGATGGGTGCAGCAAACCAACATGGCACATGTATACCTATGTATCAAACCTGCACGTTGTGCACATGCACCCTAGAATTAAAGTATAATTTAAAAAAAATAAAAATAATGTTTTGGTCTTTAATTTGTTTCTATAGGACAGCAGAAAATCACTTTTCCAGGTCATTCTCTTGTTTCATTTCCTCTTTGGGACCCACCATGTTGAATTCATATTCTTATTAACCTGTTCTATAACCTAAAGCATTTAGGGAAAACAATATGCTCTGCTAATTGGTTTTTTTTTTCTGATTTATAGCTTTTGATTCGATTTTTCAATATTTTGGTAATTTAAGGCTTCCAAAGTGAGCACAGAGTTAGAAACTACTTTTCTAAAATCTCTTTCCTTTCTTTGTCTTCCCCTTTTTGAAGTCTATGACATTAGGTTGCTGCCATTTCCTTGTGTTCTTGCTGTTGCTGTTTTTTTGTGTCTGTTTTTGTTGTTGTTGTTGTTGATTTTTATAATTTTTATTCATATTTTAGATGTTGGAGAAGGATAGTCTCTATTTTGCCTCTATTCTGCCATCCTTCTTCAGAAGTCTATATTGTTTATATTTATTTTCATTTGTTTAAGCCAGGAAAAAGTGACCTCCATTTTTTAAAAAAAGAATCAATGAGATCATGTATGTAAAGTTCATTAAAAACTTTAAAATACTATGCAAACATTATTTTTAAAAGATAAAATCATAGAATTTTTAAGATTGGACTAAACCTAGGGACTTGTGTTTTAACCCCATACTCAACTCAGAAATCCACTGCAGCATTCCTGATAGTGGCTTCTGCTGCTCTGTGTGATGGGGAACTTGCTCCTTGGCAGAGCATATCATTTAGTAAATGTGCAGCTCTTGCAGTTCATAATTATCTATTGTAAGGCCAAATGTGCTTTCTGGAACTTTCTGGAACTTTAGCCATAATTTCTAGCTCAGCCCGACTTAGTAGGTGATATAATGGTCACATTCAAAGTTGTCACGATGTAGAGACACTGGCATCCTGAAGAGAAAAAATAAAAACTAAAATATTCAGTGTGTTTATATAGGAACCATACAGATCACAATAATTTGTGTGAACTGTTTTCTATTTGTACCCAAAGACATGCGCAGAAAAAAAAAATGTTTTTAACAGTGAAAACATCTGATTAACTTTGTAGCAAGTTTTTCTCTGATTTTAACTGTCACAAAATCCTTACTCAAAGCTCATAGAGAGCTGCTCCTAGAAATGTTGGCAACCGTTCAAAAAATTAAATGGAGTGTTGCTGATATCTGATCATGATCACCTTTCTGTGCCACTCAAGCTCCTGAATAAGCACTTGTTGAGGGAGAAACACATTTCCCAGTGTTCAAACCACTTCTCAGGAGGAAGCAGCTCAAGGACCACTTCCTAGTCTGCACACTCCGGCTTGGGGGACCACACAATCCAGTTAGAAATAGTGTTTGCACAAATAACTGTTCCTGTAGCCAAACGTTTTAAAAATACTTTAAACAAATCTTTTCAAGATTTCTAATTCTAGCCTGTATCAGAAATGTATTAAAATTCTGCAGACCTTTTTGCATTTTGTATCAGCTCAAGTTTCCCTTGAAAATGTTTCGGAATTTCTGATAATCTTTTGCTCTCCTTTTGAGAGTGAATTTTCTGGCATCAGAAGTTTCTAAGGCAATTGCATGGCACTTCAATACTGACCACTTAGGAATTAGGTAAGAGGCAGTTAATGGAAGCATAAGGGGAGCATGGAGATCCAAGGACCCCTGACTCTCTCCTAGTCTCACCTTCACCTCCACTGAAGGCCAAGTGCTTTGCACATTCTTCTCACAGCCTCCATAATAAACAGTGACATTTCTGTGCTTATGGAAGCCCATAATACCCTTCGGTGGGGTTTCATCTTTAGATCAACACACACAAACTTTAAATCATCCTCATCGAATTCTATAATTCAAAAAGCCTTCCTTCCTTCCTTCCTTCCTTCTTTCCTTCCTCCCTTCCTTTTTTTTTTTTTTTTTTTTTTTTTTTTTTGACAGGGACTGGCTCTGTCATCCAGGCTGGAGAGCAGTGTCGCAATCACAGCTCACTGAAGCCTCAGCCTGCCAGGCTCAGGTGATCCTACCACCTCAGCCTCCCGAGTAGCTGGGATTACAGATACACGCCACAACATTAGGCTCTTTTGTTAATTTTGTAGAGACAGAGTCTCTCTATGTTGCCGGGGCTGATCTTGAACTCCTGGGCTTAAGCGATTCTCCCTCCTTGGCCTCCCAAAGTGCTGGGATTACAGGTGTGAGTGACTGCGCCCAGCCCAAAGAGTCTTTGTTAGAATCTTAATTTTTATTTTTCCTCCTGAGGACTGGGTCAGTATTCTCTTTAGTTACCTCAGCCTTTTCCTCATCCTCCTTCCCTTTTTCACTTCTGGGAAGGGGCGAGTTTATCCTGATGGGCCTTTGTGCCCCTACCCTGACCTTGTGTATGCATCTATTCTGTAGCCCAGTTCCTTTCCCTGAAACAAACGAAGGTGAAGATTTATCAGAGCACAACGCAGGCCCGGCCCTTTGCAGACATTACCTCGTCTACTCTTTTCCATGACTCCCTGAGATAGGTTACATCATCACCCCGATTTCACATACTGGGAAAAGAAGAGTTAAGTGGCTAGCCCAAGGATACCCAACTAGGAAGCAGAAGAAACCAAATTTAAATCTAGATAGTCTGATTTTAGAGCATATACTCTTAAGCCCCACACAATGCTGCAGGAGCCACTACACCGTGTGCATATGATTGTACTGGGTACCTTCACACAAACCACATTATCAGCAGGCTTTGCTGCGCTTTCCTGGAAACTCACCCAAATGGTCACCTCCAACACACATCCTGTGAGCACCTCTCAAGGTGCTACTCTAGGTGATAAAAGTGGCAGAGGAAGCTCTCTGTGGGTGGCACATGGTGCTGGCATAGTCTTACATGGGGTCTCACAGGCCTAATGGAATTTCCATTTGGGGCAATGTGGTGGATTGCATTACATGAAACCCTCCTGCTATGAAACACCTGGAAAAGCAGTATAAACTAGAACTGGCGTCCCTTTAAATGTCCCAACTGAGCTCAAAAGAAAGAAAAGAAAATCCCAGGGGCCAAAAATGAAATGGAAACTAAAACCAGAGAATAACCTGCACACTGAAGCTGGGGCCACCTGGGGGTATTTGATGATCTCACAAACCAAGGAGTTTGGGATTTGATGGTTAGTCTGGGACAGAAGGAAAAATTGATATCCCACGTAAAGTTGCTACCCTTAGTGAAAGAGGAAAAGCGGGGAAAGGCCTCCTTCCCCTAAAAGACCAAAGGAAATGACAGAGAAACTTGCATTCCTTGGAGTGAGCTCTGAGTGGGGAAAATTTTTGAAACTCCAGGCCTGCCTTCACAAGCTTTGGGGTTCAAAGTTGTACTCCCTCTGTGGTACAGGAGACCTCTGGGTGTTAAATTAGTGTAGAAACAGTTTTTAGATGTTCCTAAAATTCCTGTCAAAAGCAGCACCAGAGAGATGCCCTCAAACTTGGAGACCCGGGATTCCCATGGTTTAAATGCCATGTAAGATGAATTCACAATCCAAGATTTTTTAAAACCCCAAACACATGAGCCAATGCCAGCAGAGCTATCAATAGAAGATATAAACCCTCCCCAAACTCAGCTTTGGCTAGGGACTATAAAATAAGAACGTTTAAGGTGATTAAGGTAAGAAAGAAATAATGAGAGACAAAGAAGCCATAGAAAAGACTAAGCATATTGTACTAAATAGAACTTTGAGAATAAACAATATAGTAATTAAGATTAAAAATCCAAGGGCAGCTGGAGAGAGAATCAGCAAAGCCATTAATCCAGTTCTGTCTGGTGCCTGAGACATATAGAAATGAGGAAAATTCCAGAAGGCAGCACGGAGAAACAATAAGAAGCTCCCAGGAAAGCAATCTTGGGTCTTCTACCAGAAAAAAAAAATTGACAAGAAGAGTTCTTTGTGCCCTGGAGCTGCGATGTCAGTAAACATTTTCTAGAAAGGGCCAGATAATAATAATTTTCAGCTTGGTATCCATACATCTCTGTCTCTGCCACATAGTCTTCTTTGCATTTTTTATAACCCTTTAAAAATGTAAATATTTTCCTTTGCTCACAGGCTGTACACAAACAGGCTTTGGGTGTGATTTGGCCTGAGAGCATGGGCATTTTCTATTGCGTGAGGATGATCTGTCTGAGAAGGAAACCATTCAAAGGAGGTCCTGCCAGGAAGAGGAAGAACAGAACACAGATTCCCAATGACGTGATTTGAGTGCCTGGACCCACTAGATACAAAAACCTAACCCAGGAATTTTTAAGTTTGTGAACCAATAAATGTTCTTTTTTCAAAAGTCAGTGTGCCCTAGTTTTATGTTACATATAAACAAAAGAACAACTGGCAAATGTAGCAATGTGCTTGAATCTCTAAATCCTTTCTGTGGGATAGTCTGCCTGTTTTAATATCATCTAAATTGCAATTGCTATTGTTCAGGAATTACTAAAACAGTTAAGCCCAGATTAATGCAATCTTTTTTACAATCAGTTGTTCTCTGAAGTGGAAAAATAGAAGAAAGAAAAACAATATTTTTGTGTGTGTCAGGCATTGCACTGACTGTCTTAGATGTTGTCCCACTGAACAGACACAACTCCTTTGTGAAATATGCATTAACTCCCTTTTATAGGTAAGAAAACTTGATTGTGAGAAGTAAAGTAACTGGTCTAAGGCCACACTTAGAGTTGAGTCGTTGTGGCAGAGACCTTACGGCTTAGAAAGCCAATTATCTGCTATCTCACCCTTTACAGAAAACGTTTGCTGCCCCTGCTCTGGACAAAAGGAGATATTACTATTATCTTAGCTGCTGGCTGAGATCGTTCTCAAGAGGGAAACTGTGCTTGGGAAAATACTTTGCTAAGTGTTTGGGTTGGAGATCCATGAAAATTCCAGTATCTGGAGCAGCTCTAGCAGGAAGGAAAAGATGTACCATTTTACAGGAGAAAATAAGAGGAATATTGGGTATTGGCTCCTCTCAAAAAAAAAAAAAAGGGGGGGGTGGGAGGAGGTGGACGGAGGGAGGGGGCAAGCAAGGAGGCTGGCAGAAAAAGAATTGGAGAGAAAGAGGCTGGAAAGTTTTCAGGAAGTAGGAATGTAATATTAGGGCAACAGGATTGCAGAAAAATCTAGTACCAGGTTTTAAGCTATTTGATTTGTGGTATATCATGCTTCCTGGGATCCCCTGGTCTTTGGTAAAATGGCTTGTTTGTGTAGCTGGTTTTGGGATGAAGGGAGAGTCAAAGAGAAGTTATGTGGGGGCCCAATGTCAGAGCTGAATGGAAAGAAGTAGCTCTAAGACACAGAGAATAGATTTTGACAAAGTTAGGACATGAGAATAGAATTAACCATAAGACCATAAACCATAAGAACTTCCCCCAGAATTTGGAGAGCCCTTGCAAAGTGCTTTAGGTTTCCCTAATCAATGTAATTTCAATCCAAATCAATCTTCTGTAGGGTTTAAGGACCAGGAGACCTTAGGTAATAGCAGAGTCAGCCACTTGCTCGACAGGGATTGAATAAGGCGTTCTCCCTGTGTCTGGGAGCTCATACCCTGTGGGAAAACAGACCTCAGAACAAATGTGTAATAATTGCTCTGACAGAAAGATGAACAATTAAAGCACAAAGGACAAAATGGTCGACTCTGCCTAGGGTGTCAGGGAGGACTTCTCGTAGGAAGTGATGTTTGAGCCAGGCTTTGAAGGATGAGAAGGAGGTAATCACTCAGACAGGAGAAGGGAGAATCTTCCCGCCAGAGGGAAGAGGAGGTGCACAAAGGTGAAGCCAGAAAGAGGGTGTCAGGAAACAGAAGGCTCCCTGCAAGACGAGAATGAGAAAGGCAGAGGAGGGAGTGTCGAGAAGTGGATCAGGCTCCTAAGGTTGCATACTTTCTTTTTTCTTCCATAAAGCGTATTTACACGAGGAAGGCAATCAGTGAAATTTGCTTTCAGATTGGTTATCACATCTATTATTTAAAAAGAATTGGGGTTTGATGGGGTGGCTCTTTTTCTTTCTTTTTGCTCTTTGGAGCATTTACTCTTTGGTGGTCTTACAGCTGCTCTTCTTACTGTGAACACGTCTTGACTGAACATCATGATATGCACTAAGGAGTCAGGGAGGTTTAACTGATTGTACTGCCAAGGGAAGCAATACTGCCACGGGAAGCAACAGCATGTGTTAAGAAAAGCACAGCCTTGAGTTTAAATGCTGTTTCTGCCACTTCTTAGTGAAGCACAATTTATTTAAACATTCTGAGCCTCAGTTTCCTTCTCAATAAGAAAGATAGAGACCAGGTGCAGTGGTTCACATGTTTAATCCCAGCACTTTGGGAGGCCGAGATGGAAGGATCACTTCAGCCCAGGAGTTCAAGACCAGCCTGAGCAACATAAGGAAGCCCCAGCGCTATAAAAAATTTAAAAATGAGCCAGGAGTGTTGTGCATGCCTGTGGTCCCAGCTACTTGGGAGGCTGAGGTGGGAGGATCATTTAAGCCTCAGAGGTTGAGGCTGCAGTGAGCTGTGATCATGCCACTGCACTCCATCCTGGGTGACAGAGTGAGATCCTATCTCAGAAAGAAAAAAGAAATAAAAAAGGTAGATAATAGTATCTATGTGGCAGAATTGTGGTGAGGAGTAAACGACATGAGAGCCCAGTGGCTGTTACCTAATAGGTGTTCAGTAAATATGAGTTCCCTATTTTCCAGTTAGATGAGATTCTTTTTGTACCTGACTTTTTTATGATTGTTTCAAGTTGCGATGTTCAATATAATTGATAGCCACTAGCCATGTGCTGTTATTGAGCATTTGAAATGTGCCTCATCTGAATTAGGATGTGCCATATGTGTAAAATATATACCAGGTTTCAAAGACGTAGGATGAACTGAAGAATGTTAAGTATTCCATTAATAAACTTTTATATTAATTGCCCATTGACATGGTAATATTTGGGATATATTGGGTTAAATAAAATATGTTCTTAAAATAATCTTACTTGTTTCTTTTTCATTTTTTAATATGGCTACTAGAAAATTTAAAATTAATTTGTGGGTTGTATTATATTGCTATTGGACAATTGCTGGTTATAGAGGAAAGATGGAATGAAATTCCAAGGCCTCTCTGAAGCCCAGGTGACCAATAAAATATTTCAATTTTTTCAACTGTGTTATAAGATCTAGTTGCCTAAAATTCAATGGAATTTTGAAAATAGGATGAGACACTTAGTCACTGGAAATTAGGTTAAATTGACTTTGATGGGAAAAAAATGCAGTTGTCAAAATTTACTTTCATTGCATTTTCACCACCAACTGAGTACCTTGTCCTCTAATGTTACACGTAAGTGTGAAGGTTAAGAGCTGTCTTTCTAACTCACCTCTGCTGGCCGGAATCCTGAAGCCACATGCTACACTGCTTTGTCTCTCCTGGATTGCACAGTGAAATTGTTTTCTCTTTATGTACGACAGAGTCCTCACTTCTTGAACTCCTCATCCTTCTCAGAAACCACACAGAGGTGTCCCTGGACTGCAAAGAAGTTTCTTTCAAATACTTTAAACCAGTAGGAGACCTCAAATTTGACATTAAATACACATATGTGCATGTGCACGTGCACACACACACGCGCATGCACACACGGAGAAACCCAGCACAGGGTGAGGCGGTGCAGGGGGCAGTGGCAGGGTATGGTCTCCCTTAAAAAATTCCAGTGAACTCACTAGCTTTGAGATACAGAAAAACGCTGAAGCATTTCTTCACACACCATGGTTTCTTTTCCTTGACATCATCTGTAAGCCAGTTTGCTGGGGAAGGAGGTGGGTGACTGGGGCTCCCAGTAAGCACTTGTGTAAATGGAGGCAGAGAGGCAAAAGAGAGTGCAGCCAATGTTCATTACAACACCACATCATTGGCACAGTTTCTGCTTCCTTCTCTTCCAATTCCCAACTCTCTCACCTGGGTTCCAACCCTAGCACTCCTCGCAAATGGATGCCTCTCCCTAAGTATGAGCTCCAGGCTGCTAAATCCAATAAATATTTTTAGCCACATCACAGGAATAACCCTTAACATCTGCCTCCCCCGATCCAGCATTGACCACAGCTATGGTGTACCATAGCCATGGGCACTGTCCCCTTTCCTCTCCTCCTTACCCACACCCTGCAGCAGGCTTCCTCCTGCCTGGCCTAGCAGCCTTCGGAAATGGCTCATTCAGAGGCTCTCAAGGCATACATAATGCCACATCATAGATATTGTTCAGTTCTCATCTTTACTAACCTCTCAGCAATACACCACTCCTCCCATCTTGAAACACTCTCTTCTTTGACTGTCCAATGCCATTTGATATGGTTTGGCGGTGTCCCCACTCAAATCTCATCTTGAATTTTAACTCCCACAATTCCAACATGTCATACGAGAAACTTGGTGGGAGGTGATTGAATCATGTGGGCGGGTTTTTCCTGGGCTCTTCTCATGATAGTGAATGAGTCTCACAAGAGCGGATGGTTTTTAAAACAGGAGTTTTTCTGCACAAACTCTCCTCTCTTGTCTGCTGCTATGTGAGATACCTTCTGCCATGATAGTGAGGTCTCCCCAGCCACATGGAACTGTAAGTCCAATAAACCTCTTTCTTTTGTAAATTGCCCGGTCTCAGGGTATGTCTTTATCAGCAGCGTGAGAATGGGCTAAGACACCATCCTTATGTGGTTTCTCCTAGGGCTTTGCACCTTCCCTTTCTATCTCCTTTGCAGGCTCAATTTCTACCTTCTGACTATGAAATGTTAGATTTCCAAGACTTGGTCACAAGCTCCTTCTCTTCATCTGTTCTAATACTTTCTCCCTCGACACTCAGGAATTATTATTACCAGGGTTATCAATAAATATCCAGGGCTTCGACATCTGATAATGCTGGTAGCTTTATCTCAACTTGCATTTCTCAAAGACCTTCAAAGTAAACTCGAACAAACCTAAACTCTGAAGCCTGGTTTCTCCTTAAGTGTTTTATCATTCAGGGGATGATAGTTCATCTCTTGCATAAACCAGCAATCAAAGAGTTCCTTTGAAATCTCCCTTTCCTCCACCTTTACCACCTCATCCATTATATCATCAAGTCCCAATGATCTCATGTGCCAATAATCTTTCAGATCCAGGGAGTTCTTTTCATCCTCCCTGCCAACCCCCAGGCCAAAAGTACCATCATTTCTTGCTTGGACTGCCTCAGTAGCCCTTTGTCTTCTTTTTCTCTCACTTCCCTCCAAATATAGCCACCAGAGTAAGGTTGGATTTTACTTCCCAGACCTGTCGAGTCTTCCCTAACCTAGTTCTCTTCTAAAATGTGAAAGACGTAGGCCATCAGGGATGTGGCTTGGAACGTCCATGATTGCTAAAAGCACTAAGACTTTGCAAGAGTTCATAGAAGGAGAAAGTTACTTCCAGCAAGTAGGTCAGGGCAGACTTCACTGAGGAGGGTTGTTGAACTCTGGGTGGTTTGTACCTGCCATGTGAATGTTAAGAGGGTCATTTTAGGTCAGGTGTGTCCTCATGCCTATAATTCCAGCACTGTGGGAAGACAAGGTGGGAGGATTGCTTGAGGCCAGGAGCCTGAGACCAGACTGGACAACAAAGCAAGACCCCTGTCTCTACAAAAAAAATTAAAAAATAGCAGGTATGGTGGCACACGCCTGTAGTCCCAGCAACTTGGGAGGGTTAGTGTGGAGAGCCACTGCACTCCAGCCTGGGGTGATAGAGCAAAACCCTGTATCTTAAAAACAAAACAAAACAAAACACCCCATCATTTTAGGGAGTGAGAACAACAGGAACAAAGGCAGGGAGGTAACAAAAGAGAGGTATTGGTTCACAGTTTCTTTTAACAATTAATTATGGAGCATTTGTTATGAGTGAGACACTGTCACAGGTGCTGGGAATATATTGACTAAAAAAACAGACACGGGCCTCATAGAACTTACAGTTGAGAGGTGCTGTGTGGGGAGTGTGTTGGATCCCAGAGAACATGAAGGGAATCGTGGGACGTTTTGCTGGAGAAGTAAGTGAAGACCAGATCAAGGAAGGGACTTAAACAGATAATAGGAGTTTTTGATTTTATAAAGTCGAGACTTATAAAGTCAATGCCTTGAGGGGACAGGTGGAAAATGTAAATTAGGGGAGTGGCCTGGGTGTGAGGTAAGAGGAAGAGTGGGGATTTGGGCAAACTAGAAATCTCAAGCCCTATCCAAGGAGTGAGTGATTATTCAGCCGCAGCTAATTATCGCCATTCTGAAATGTGGATCCAGAACTTCTGCTATTGAAAGAAAGAAATGCAAGCATGCAAGCTTTTAGAGCGACTTTTGGTTTGTTAAATTTCGATAATTAGTTTGATTCTTTTTTTTTTTTCAAAATGCCATGAAAGTATCAAACTATGAATTTGGGTTGGATTCAGCTTGCAGGACAGCAGTTTATGAGCTCTGTTTGATACAAATGGGAGCCACTGAAGGCTCCTTGTCTTAGTCCATCTGGCTGCTATAACAAAATACCTTATACTGAGTGGCTTATAAATAACATAAACTTATTGCTCAAAGTTCTGGAGGCTGAGGAGTCCAAGATCAAGGTGCTAGCAGATTTAGTGTCTGGTCAGGGCCTGTTCCTTATAGAGAGTGCCTTCTATGTGTCCTCATGTGGCAGAAGGAGCAAACAAGCTCCCTCAGTTTTATTTCATAAGGCAATAATCCCATTCATGAGGGCTCTAACTTCATGACTTAATGATTTCCCCAAAAGCCCCACCTCATAATACTATCTCATTGGGGATTAGGTGTCAAAGTATAAATTTTTCAGGGACACACATATTCAAACCACAGCACATTATGTGGAAAATGTGTTGAAGAAAGCCCATTGGAAGTGGCCTAGGAGACAAAGAATGAGAGTCTGGTTTAGATATTAGGCAAGAAGAAAGGAGATGGGCCTCTTCCAACATTTTCCTTTTCTTTTTTCTTTCTTTCCTTTCTTTCTTTTTTTTTTTTGAGACAAAATCTCGCTCTGTCATCCAGGCTGGAGTGCAGTGGCAGCATCTCAGCTCACTGCAACTTCTGCCTTCTAGGTTCAAGCCATTCTCCTGCCTCAGCCTCTCAAGTAGCTGAGATTACAGGCACGCGCCACAACGCCTGGCTAATTTTTGTATTTTTAGTAGAGGGAGCGTTTCACCATGTTGGCCAGCCTGGTCTCGAACTCCTGACCTCAGGTAATCCGCAGTGGCCTCTCACAGCGCTGGGATTGCAGGTGTGAGCCATTGCACCCGGCCTCCTCTTTTTTCTTAGTAACTGAACTGCAATGTACCAGGCTGGAAAAGAAAACTACATTTGCCAGCCTTTCTTGTAGCTAGGTTTGGCCATGTAAATAAATAATTCTGTCCAATGTGATGGCAAAAGATTGTAGGATGGGGCTTCAGGAAAAGTTTTTAAAGCAGATATGCCTTTTTGTTCTTCCATCCTTCTGTTTTTGTCATTCTGAGATGCGGATACAATGGCTGAAACTTCAGCAATTATCTTAAGTCAAAAGTCTAAGATAATTTTTAAAAAAGTAAGATGGAGGAACTAGGGGTCTCTAAGGTGCATAGGGCACCATCTCAGCCCTGAGTGACCTGCCTGCCTCAGGATTTCTACTTGAAAGAAAAAATTGGTTTTATATGTTTAGCCTGATATATTCTGACTTTTCTGTTACATGCAGTCAAACCCAACCCTCACTAAGAAAGCAACTAATTAAATGCAGAGAGCAGGAAGGTAATAGGAGCCCAGGTTTGGGTATACAATATTGGAAAGACAGGCATAGCAAGAATCTAGACGCACATCAGCAGGAGCAAGAATGCAGACGCCGAGGACCTATTGAGTGTTCACCATATCCCAAGTGCTATTCTAAGGGCTTTGTATGTGTTAACTCATTGAAATCTACCAACCAGTCTATGAAATACTAGTCTATAACCATTTTACAGATGGGAAAACTAAGGCACAGGGAGACTAAGTGACTTAATCAGATCTCCAGCTAGCAAGTGGTAGAACCATGTGTCATCCAACTGCTCTGTCCCAGAGCTGGTACTTATAACTTCCACCCTATGCTGCCTTTATGCGCTGTCTGTCCCCACCTACCACACTTCCACTCTCTCTCTCACTTCTGGCCTCTAGCCACAATGCTTCCTTCTGCCCTGAAAATGCAAAGGCTCTTCCTGCCTCAAGGCCTTTGTCCTAATGAATTCTCTGTCTAGAAGGCTCTTCCTCCAGATTGTTATGTGGTTTGCTCCTTCTCCTAATTCTGGCCTTAACTATCGCCTCCTCAAACAGACCTCTGACTCAGCAGCTGGGGGACTCTTGCAATGCATGTTTCTTGTGCAGAATTATAACCTGTGTTCACATTCTCAGACGTCTATGGTTATGTTTCCACATTTAAGCTAAACAGAATGCTCTATTTAAAGAAACAAAAATAAAAACCTGGAACTGTCGGTGCCAGAGAGTCATCCATGTCCTCAAGAAATTATCTGACAAGTGGGGAGGCACAGGAGAAGAACCATGTGTACAATGCAGGATCAGCGCTCTTCAGGAGGCCCTGGAGTGAGATGTACAGCAAGGGCAGACACTTCAGCCCAGGCCACTACAAACAGCTGAGGGTGGAAGTATCAGAGACTATTAGTTGTCCCCAGTTTATTTTATCTACTGTTTCCTTGAGAATAGGATCCCCAATTTGTTGTTGGACAAATGGTTGACAAAAACAATAACTACATTTCCCAATCTCTTTTGCAACAGATGTGTCCATGTGACCAAGTTACATGGAAACGAAATGGGAGTTCCTAAGTGGAACTTCTTGGATGCCATCAAAAAAGGGAAGGGCATGACTTTCTTTGATCCTCCCTTTGTTCCATGGGTTAACATGGGGATTCGAGAGCTCAATCTCCAGCAGCCACCCCGGCCAATGACATAGAAGCAACATGGTGAAGGAAGTGGAAAAATAATCTAGAAAGAACTTGGATTCTGGATGTCTGAATGATACCACCCATATGTAAAGAAAAAGAATCAGCTTTCTAATAGTTTATACCACTGGTATTTTCATTTTTCTGTCACTTGTAACCAAATCTAATCCTGATCCAGAGAATGTTATATAATAAATGATCCTGGAAAGATAAAACCAAATCAGTGAAGTCATTATAAGGAATATTAGGAAACTTGAACTTCATCTTGAAGTAATGAAAAGAGGGTGAACATTTTTTAGTAGCGAATGAACAGGATTCGTTACACTTTTTTTTTTTTTTTTTGAAAAATCACTGTTGGGAATGAAAGCATTCTTGGGAAGTGAACTGGAGGGGGCAAGACTGGAGGCAGAGACGCCAGTTAGGAGGCTGCTATAAGTAGCACTGCAAAATGGCACACTCTGAACTGCAGTCATGGATGCAGAGCTAAAGAAGGTGGATTGCAGGGAAATCAAAGGAGTGGAATCTCTAGAACTTGATTTATCCATGTGCCGGCTGAGAAAACGGGAGCATTGGAATAACTTTCAGGTTTCTGATTTGGGCAGCTGCATCACTCATGAGTGAAAGGCATTAGGAGGAGCAGTTTACTAGGCTTCCAAAAAAAGACCTCCTCTAAGAATAGGGAAACTAAACAGTAGAAGATTTTAGAAATAGGATATTAACCCAGTTTCCAACTGCAAGTCCATCTGTCAGGTTTTTGGTGTAGTCAAAAGCAAGAACCAAACAGATCTTATTCAAAGTTTAGACAAACCATGCCCTTGCTTGACCTTGGGCCCAATTATTTAACCTCCTAGACCATCAGTTTCTTCATCCTTAAAGTGGACACAATCACACTAAAATCACTGGGCTTTATGGAAAATAATGAAATTCCAAGCTGAGCGCAAGGACATAGTAAATGGACAATATGTGTAGCTGTTGTTATTTACTGCTTGTTAAGTATTCAGGTCATCTATATGGGAGCATTTTCTCTTCTCCTGCTTAGTCTCTCAAAGATTCTTAGTACAGAGCACAGCATTCTCAACTAAGTCCCATTGGAAAGTACATTCTCCATAAAAACAAAGGGAATTAAAGAGTCCAGTGTGTGCAAGCTAGCCCAAGGAGAACTTACTCAAATTGACTTTCACTTTGATTCTCTGCCTGCCCTGAGATCTCCCTCGCTTCTCCTTCTGGGTATCCACTCCACCTAGCAGCTCCAGCAAAAAATTTTAAAAATAAAATGCTCTTGATCAATATCTTGATAAATTTCTTAAAGTCTTAATGTGGTGGACAAATAATTCTTTTTTTATAAGCCTTTTTTTTTCTTTGAAAGAATCTCAATTGACATGATTGAACCAAAAGAAAATCGGCATGACATATATAATATTAAGCAGTTACAAATCTGAAAGAGATTCAAAACCCAGACAGAAGGCTTTGATTTTTTTAAGCACATTTAATCATGTTTTAAAGCAAAATGAAAAACCACAAATCTGTTTAGACATTCCAAACATGAATAAATAATATTTTTATCAAAATCTTGTAAACGTACTCACACCAAAAGAAATTGTTCCTAAGCAGCGCTGACAAGTCTGTCTAAAATGTGAATCTGAAAACACTGCGTTTTTAAAATTATGCTTTGGAAGCATTGAATACGCTCAATGAAATTCCAGAATTAATCCACTCCAGTTTTGCAAAAGGCACTGACTCATCTACATTTCCTTCCCTCTTCCCTTTTAGCAAAGCTACCCTAACACACACACACACACACACACACACACACACACACACACATCCCTTCAGTTAGAACCAATGGGTATGATACATCAAAATAGTCACAGTTAATCCAATAGACACTTTTTTCCGTTTCCTGCCTCTGTTTTTTCACGTTAAATGGAGGAAAACATCTCAGTTATCACCTGGAACATCTCCCAGATGAACCAAGATGCAGAGAAGCTCTGATTTAGGAACAATAGGCTGGCTCTTCATGCTCATAATCCATACTGTTTAGCAGTCTCTCGTAGAATGCCAAGAGAACTGCATGTTACTGATCTCCACAAATGCCAAAATTGCAATGGGTTGACATTTACTGTGCAGTAATATAACAAATGATTTACCTAGAAAGAGACACAGTCTTCCAGTGAGATGACAGTTAATCCTTCTTCCAGGCTTGGAGAGGTAGAGAGATTCCAGGAAACAAATTAGCTTTAAAAAGTCTCCGGTTTTAGCTGAATCATACATAGTTCTTTTTAAAATATAACTTTCTAAAAGATATAATTCACATACATAAAACACATTCTTTAAAAGTGTACAATTCAGTGGTTTTTAGTATATTCACAAATTTGTACAACCATCACTGTTATCTATTTCCAGAACATTTTAATCACTCCTAAAAGAAACACCATACTCACTAGCAGTCACTCCCCATTCCCCTCCAACCCTGCAGCCTTAGGTAATTGCTAATCTCTTTCTGTCCCTAGAGATTTGCCTACTCTTGACATTCATATATAAGGGATTATACAACATGTGGCCTTTTGTGTCTGGCTTCTTTCACTTAACAATGTTTTTAAGATTGTAGATGGGAGTTTCTGCTGATATATTGAATTTCTCTTCTGACAGCACTAACAGTTATCATATTTGGAGTGCTTCTCAATGCTAAAGTGCTTTGCATGCATAATCTCACTTCATCCTCACAACAGAAGAGACAGTAGAATGAGACATATACAATTATATCCATTTTACAGATGGGGAATTGATGTTTATAGAGAAGTCAAGTAACTCATCCAAGGCCAAACAGCTAGTAAGTGATTGAGGAAGAATTTCAATCCAGGCCTGTTTGACTCCAAAGCTTATGATGTTAACCTCCAGAATCCACTGCCAGAATTCTTAGAGATGAGTTCTGATTTTGTTGCCCTTTCCAGGGTCTTCTTTTAAACAGGAAAAAGTGTATTCCTACGATGCTTGAGAGTTAAGGCAATTCCCCAGGGGCTGGACTCATATGCAATGGGTCAGTGAAATGCAGCATGGCCACGTGTGCAAGCTGAGGAGCAGGGAGTGGCAGCTAGAAATGTAAGGCCTCAAGAATCCCAAGATTTCTAAGGAGAATGACCCCAGAGCTATAGCACTCAGCATACCAGATGGGCAAATAGAAAGTGTGGGGTGTCTGGCTAACAC
This sequence comes from Macaca nemestrina, assembly GCF_043159975.1. Taxonomy (NCBI): domain Eukaryota; kingdom Metazoa; phylum Chordata; class Mammalia; order Primates; family Cercopithecidae; genus Macaca; species Macaca nemestrina. Next base: position 116,668,891 of record NC_092127.1, on the reverse strand, counting down.
TTGGAATGCCACCGACATCCCTGCCTTGGTCACTCATTGATGCGCTAATACATCAGATTATTCATATAATAATTAATAAATCATTTATTCACAAAAATTGGTCTTGACAAACATCGGAGGAATATAAGAGTCATGTTGCTCATCACCATACCCCCACAGCAAGGTTCAATCCTAAGAATCTGGGCATGGGATTCCATGTGTTTCTAAAAACTCTTTGAGGAGTGACAAAACATTAAAGCAGAGATTCATTAAAAGCTATTGATTTTTATGTTTCTCCAGATGAAATGACTTAAATTGCAGCTAAGATGCACAGTTCAATCTTTAATCTCAGCCAACCACTTCTTTTACTGCCTACCCTGAAATTTCAAGAAGCCACATGGTCAAGGAGAAATCAGCTTCACTTCTCCTGATTTCCATTCTCCCAATCCCTTGAGGCCCTTATCTCCACAAACTTCGACGTGGTTAGAAGTGGAATGCATGGATTGTGAAGAAGCAAAACAGAGCATCTGAGTAATTCTTCCTTAAAACACTGGACCCTGGATGCATTTTGGATGCAGGTGCAGAGGAAATGGTCTTTAAATGATGACAAATTTTTAGGCACATGGTTAAAATGAAGCCAACCAACCTCAAATGCTCAGATCTTCATCCCACTGTGATTTTCAACTTGAGTTGAATCCTTCAAAGGGGAAAAAAGAGCATCATTCTCTTCTCACTCCAAAGGGAGGCCTGTTCATCAGCCTGGCTCTTACCGTCTTTCCTGTTGTTTCTGGCGGCAGGAACCTTTGTCTCAGGCTGATCCCTGCTCTTCTGTGACCTCCACTATCACAGAGGTAAGCACGGTGCTTACTCAGTGCTGGAGTCAGACGAAAGCACACCTGAAACCCCACTCTGCTGAATTAAAGGTGTGAGGCCAATTACTTAACCTCTCTAAGCCTGTGTTTCCTCACTTGTTAAATGGGAATGTGAGTACCAACCTCTTAGGGGTTCTATGAGGATTCAGTAAAATTTCCAAGTAAAATTTTCTTAAATTTGGTATGACAACAACTTTTTATAGGCTTCTCTTAAATGCTGTAGAAAGAAAAAATATTTATAGCTGAAAAAATAAAAATAAAGCACTTGGCAGAGTGGCATGTAAATATCCCAGTAAACATTAGCTATTGTTTTTACAAATTTCTCTCAGATCTTTGGAGACACATCCTGGCGAGAGGTTACACAGTCTTTATTTGAGTGTACAGAAGGCACACATGATTCAGAGAGGTTGGGAGGGTTGGGAGGTGAGCTCTCTCTAGTGGGTGCTTTCTGGTACGAGCACTCTATCTGAAGAGAAAACCTTTCCAAAGGCTTAGAAACTGAAATGTTTTTGTGCTTAGCTCAGGAGATCACCTCCTCTTGGGGGCAGAAAAGATGAGAAGGCCCAAATGAAGAGTTCAAACAATGGAAGGTGCTGTGGCAAGAGGCAACAACAGCAAAGGCCAACACTGCTCAGGAGAGCAGGGTTCCAGAGGGTAGGAGCGGGAAGTGGGGATCCATGCCACAGGGGGATGGGAAAGCAGAGACAGCCATGGCCACAGCTAGCCACACAGCTGCTAGGGGCCAGTTAGGACCAGTAGACTTTCTCTCAGGCAGCACATCCCTCACCAGGACCCACGAATTAATGAGTGGAGCACAAGCTGGATTTCAGTTCATCTCCTCAAATGGGTCCTTGAGCAGGACTCAGACTTCACTGCCTTCAGCAGTGCCCCTGGGCTGGGGGTGGGTGTCTGAGTTTGGATATAACCCAAGAGTCCAGCACCAAGAAGATGAGAGCAAGGAAGCTGATATCTGTGTGTGGGGAGGGGGGAGCAGGAGAGGAATGAGGGAGGATCTCAGGGAAGTGTTTCTCTATATTTTGCCACATCTGTGAACCACTGTAATTGGTTAACTTCTTCAGAAATGGAAGCTGAAATGAAGGTTGGGATACAGGATGTTGATTAGGGATTAGCACTTTAGAGGAAACAGGAAAGAAGTAGGATTGAGCAGAAGGAGAAAACAAACTGCTGTGCAGGCCTGACAAAGCCTCAGTCAATATAATGAGATGGAAGGGGGATCTGGAGCAAGAGGAAGGATTGGGACCCCATTTGAGGTTCCACCATCAGAGAAGGACATGGCCTCAGGAAAGGTAGCTCTCTGAAGCTGAGGCAGACCCTGAAGGAGCTTCCAGCCGGAGGCTGTCTGCTGACCACGTTCCCCAAGGCTGCAGCAAGGCCCTCCTTGAAAGGAGATCTGAGTGGCACATCTCCATGTGCACCAAAAGCATCTCAATGTCTATTCATGGTCAGTTCTCATTATTCACACTAGTTATATTCTATAACATCTCTGCAAATACTGAATTAGCAAATACTGAACCATTGCTCCCAAGTGAAATACAGGGTTAGGTACCTGTGAGCCTCTAGTCATAACATTTTCATCAGTCAGTCAATATATGACCTTGTTTTATATGTGTTTCCATTTAAAGACACCTTATTTAATATATATTGTTGACTCATTAGCATTGAACTCATGACCAATAGCACACTGTAGGCCTGAAGGAAGAGTGTCTAATACATGTAGGTTCTCCCTAAGGCACATCACAGCTTACCTGTGCTTAGGAAAGCTAGATAGCACAGTGGCTCTACACGTGGGGGTCATTTTAACAGTGAAATTACCAACAAAAAGTGCAGAAATGCCAAAAAGTGGCACTAAATCAACCACTTGATTATAGAAACTTGTTTACAGTATGAGAGCTGAACAAAATAGAGCATTACCTTGCTGGGCCTCAGCTGAAAACTTGTATAGCTGGCAACTCAAATGTTTGTGCTCCACACATGTCTGCAAACAATAGCAAAACCACTGCACATATTGACTTTGGAGTTACAGATACATTTTAGCAAGTAGGCAAATTCACAAATACAGAATCTATGAATAGTGAAGATCAACTGTACTTAATTTTTTTTTTTTTTTTGACACAGAGTCTTGCTCTGACATCCAGACTGGAGTGTAGTGGTGCGATCTTGGCTCACTGCAACCTCTATCTCCTGGGGTCAAGCGATTCTCATGCCTCAGCCTCCCAAGTAGCTGCCATTACATGCATCACCAGGTCTGGCTAAGTTTTTGTATTTTTAATAGAAACAGGGTTTCACCATGTTGGCCAGGCTGGTCTTGAACTCCTGGCCTCAGATGATCCACCCACCTTGGTATCCCAAAGTCCTGGGATTACAGGTGTGAGCCACCGCGCCCATCCCAATCATACTTAATATTTTTAATTGCCTCCTTTCTTGTAACATAAATCTTTGTTCTAATTTTAGATACTATTATTGATGAAATCATGGTTTCATTGGGTTGGGTATATTTTTATTAACATACATTAATTTAAGAACATTCCTGTTAATAATAAACTGTTCTTCTTTATGCCATCTAAAATTGTCTCATGCACCCCTAGTTGTACATAGGTTTAAGGAATTAATGAACCTGGTAGGCTGGATTTTGTGGGTAAGAAGGGATTCGATACATGAATGGCTTGTTTCCACCCAATCTCAGGAAAATCTTCTCTCCTTGGGTTTCCGTCAGAATCATTCATTTGTTCAAGGATCACTGGGCTAGAGGAAACCAGTTTGTCTTCCATATCCACTCAGTGTAAGCTATGTTTGCCCTTCACTTGCTAATAAAACAATAGCTTGTGTTTAATGTGGATTGATTCAAATAAGAGAATTCAGCAACTTTCCAAGTCCACCAACTTCTTCCTGTGTGGTTAAGCATTCCCATATTTGATGAAAATGGAGAAAGGAAATTACAAAGGATCTGAATATTATCCTGAAAGTTATTTGTTTGCTTTTAAAATTTTAATAAAATATTTCTCCAATTTATTTTTCATAACTTTGTGGAAAGCAAGAATAATTTCTGTGAAAGAGCTGATTAGTAAGGCAAAAACACCATTTTATCTCAAAATACACTGTTAATCAATTTTAAGTGTTATCTGGCATTTGTAAATTATGATGTCCAGGGTTAACAACATTGCAAAGATTCTCTGATGGTGCAATAATCACGGGATGCAAATTGATTTCTTTCAGTGGGGTATTCGTTAAAAGCATATGAGCTTTCTAATTGGCCTTCAGCGCCGCTGCCACATTGTGATATAACTACATTGTCCTATAATTTGTAAGCATTCACTGAGTTATTTATAGATGACATGAAATATTTGTTCGTTCAAAGTGCATATGATTTAAACCAAACCAAAGACAGAGTGTATAAATGTTAAAATCTTGAACCTATGTTAAAATGTTCAAGAGCCTATGTTCTGTTTTCTTTCCTCTGTTGTGTCCTCTGATGAATATTAATACCCATGTCTGGGTTTCCTTTGTAATTCTCTTCCAATTAATTACTCCAGAGAGAGAAGAAAGAGTTGCTACAAATATAACATAATTAAAACTCACTAGTTTTAAGAGTGTGGACTCCAGATGAAGGGAAAATCTGTGGTCCCTATGCTTTATTATCTTGCAGGGTCCTTCAGGACAATTCTGCTGCCCTTGGCTTTTACAGCACCTGGTTTCCCTTTTTGTTTTATCCCATGATGGTGGCAGTAGGTTTGGTCTTCACAGAATGCACATCTAATCCACGTGTCACTTGCTTTGTTCTCTAGACCTCAACATTCCCACCTGTAAGCTGCAGCACCTCAGTATGTTGCAAACAGATTACCAGCCATTAACCCTGGACATCCTGAATGGCAAATGCCATAAGATCCTCAGCCTTCACAGTGGCCAGGTGGCCACCTGGAGTGCATGGGGCCTCCTAACTCATGTATCACCTCTGGCCTTGAATAACCTCATCCAGAGAGTCTAATATACAGTACAAGAATGATCCTTTCCTATGTGTGCCATGACATGAAAGAGGTTGGGGAACACCACCCAAGACCAAGGTTCATCATGACTTTGGGAACCTCGAAGAGTTCCTTAATGCATGTTTACTTGACTTTCTAGTACCCGCTGACTCGTTCCCCAGAACACCTGGCCCATCTTTAGACTTGTAGCTGGCCAAGCTTGCTTCATTCCTGCAAAGATTGACTAGATGTTTACCTAACCCACTTTCGCTTCCTGGGCTTAGATGCAAATTACATTGCCAGACCCCTTTCCTCTAGATATATGCATAAGACTAGCTCCTGCTGATGCAGTGTAAGTGGAAGGATGTGTCACTTCTGGGTGAAGGCCATGAAGAGTCTAGTGCCTTGTCCACACTTTCCTTCTGACTTCTCCTTCCAAAATATCCATGGACACAACATATGTTGAAGATGGCAGCTAGGTCTTTGAATGACTACATTTTCTACAGCCATCCAATGGCTTCTGGCTGATTGAAATGGACTTTCATGTGAATGAAAAACAGATTTTGTTTGTATTATGCTCTAAGACTTCAGAATGTATCAGTTATAACAACTAACATAATTTACCATAATCAGTACAATTCTTTGTCCCCATAGACATACACAGTGTTATGGGCTGAATCTGTTCCCCCCAAATTCATGTGAAGTCCCAACCTGCACCCTCTCCTCGGCCGGCATATTCCAGAATGGAATACTTGGAGAAGAGGTCTAAGGAAGTGATCAGGCTGAGGTCATTAGGGTGGGGCATTAATCCAATATGACTGTCCTTGTAAGAAGAGAAAGATGCCAGGGGCTGGTGTGCATAGAGGGATGACCTCAAAGAGGCAGGAAGAGGTCAGCCATCTACAAGTCATCTACAAGCCATCTACAAGCCATCTACAAGCCAACTGAGAGACCTCGGGAGAAATCAGCAGGCACTTCGGTCTTGGACTTCCAGCCTTCAGAACTGTGAGAAAATAAATGTCTGTTGTTTCAGCCTCCCAGTCTGTGGTATTTTGTGACAGCAGGCCCCAGCAAACAAATGCACACAATGAAGTCACCTCATGTACCATCTCATTCCTCTCTTATTTCCCAACAGATCTGCATGAATTTTTAACCTGTAGGCATCTGCTGAATCCTTGAGGATGCTAGTTTGCTAGTTCTCTTCTCTCTACCATAGATATCTTTCATGATCCATGATCGATTTTGGAAACTCCTCTTCTCAGGCAAACTCAAACACACAGCAAAGCATGCACATACGTACACACACACACACACACACACATACACACATGCACACACACAGTATATGTTGCTTTCCTCGATATTTTCCACATTCCATAATTGTCTTGATCACAGAAGTTTATTCAATGAAATTATACCAAGGGCTGCCCTAGATTTGAACTTAGCCCAGTCCGAGACCCCACAGGCAGCTAGATGGGTTAGGTGAACAGAAGCTCCAAATATTTGTGCAAGATTCTCCTTTCACTGCATCTCTCTCCCAGCCAGAGCCCTCAAAACTTGTCACTAATGACTCCCCTAAGTTATAGGTTTCTCTGACACAGAATCTATCTCCAAAGACCATGAGCATGAGCGCCACCTGGTGTGTGCAAGGTCAGCGGAATTGCCCACTTCCCTCCCGCTCCCAGAGCCAGGGCTACCTGTGGAATCTACAGACCTGTCTAACCATGGAATTGCCATGTGGAGCCAAGATCATGCTCTGCTGATGGAAGCAAGATGCATGATCCTGGGCAACCCACAAAACCCAAGACACCACCTTGCAAAAGCTGTGTTCTGGCTCAGAGCTTTTGAATAGGCAACCATCTGTTAACACACAAGTTTCTGAATTATACACAGGGCTACCTGCTTGGCTGATTGTATTTTACCCTTTAGCTTGGAAATCTTGTTTAACACAGCTCCCTCTACTGGGCTATTGGTTACTCTGAAGCTTTTGGTGTCCCAATTTAGGAGAAAAGAACCAGTCCAGTTCGCTGTTGAGAAACCAGCTGATAGAATGAAGGTGAAAACGGCATTGTCTGATGCGAGAATACTAAGGGCTGTATACATGGGGCCCTCTGGGTTTCTGCCAATCCTGCTTGGGTGTTTCCCTACCTTAGGTCCCTTTTGGCATCTTAGTAATCCGTCTTCTGAGAAAAAAAGGGGCAGTAATCCTGACCTGCCTTCTAAGGGTTCCAGGATAATACGGTTGCAGCATATTCTTCTAGGGAAACATACGATCCCAAGTTCAGCTCCACAGGAAGTCAAGCATGAGAAACAACAGGGCAAAGGTGTTCCTGAAAGCCAAGCCAGAACACATTGACAGAAGGGCCCCTTCCAAAATAAAGACAGCCCGAGAGGACAGCAGGCAGCCAGGCAGAGTCTTATCTGGGACATCAGTGGGTGTTCCGGGCTCAGACCAAAGGATGTTCATGACCTTCGTAGAACTGCCGTAGACTCTGAAAAAGGGACCATACAGATTTTCTGTTTTCATCTTAGATGTTCTGTTTCCTCTCTTGCTGCAGCGCGGGTTCAGAAGGAAGCTTTCAAGCAGGGAGTGAGGCAGGGAATGAGGCAGGGAAGTCCCTGAAAATGTGCCTCCTCTCTCTGCAAAGCTTAGCACATGGGATGTAGATGACTCCCAGCCAGGCAGAGAGGTGAGTCCATCCCTGTCACACACATAAGTATCATGTATGATGGGATTCAAGGGAGTCCAATAAACAGTACATTTTGTCCGTGTTACAGGAATCAGGCAAATGAAGATCAAAATCGACAATATTGATAAAAGTCAGGCTGGAGAATGTGGCTTTCAATATCTTAGCTAGGTGGACATTTCAATATCTTCTCTTGAACTAAACTCATTCACTGGGCTACAAGCAGCACCTTCCTGGCCATGGCCAACTTCTGTAAAGTTTAGGACACAGAGCAGTAGAAGGAAATTATCTCTACCAGGGAAAAACCAGAGCCACTCTCTCCTAGCTCCCTCTCCTGAACTAACTCTCCAATCAGATAAGCCATTCCTCGTCTCCTAGGGAGATGGGTCAAAGAGGTAAACAGTGACCAGTTTCCTTTAGTGGAGATCTTTTCACAGGGAAGGAAGCTCAAGAGAAGGAAATAAGCATCCCCCAGCAATCTCCTCTGGAATTCTCTATGGACATTCACCCTCCTTCCTTCTGCACAGGAACAGGTGGGCACTCACACTGCCTCAGCACCTGGCAGGCCGACCAGCTCAGGGCCTTTCCAAGCCTGCAGTTTACATTCATAGCTGGCCTTGTCATCCTGCACCATAACTATCTTCTTCTCTCTCCCCCACATTACAGTACGAACTCCTGAAAGGCTGGGACCATATTCCATTCCTTTTAAAATTCATTTCTGTAACCCCGGTGCCTAGTATTAGCACATAGTGGATGCTCATGAAATGTTTCTGGATTGAACGGATGGATGAATAAAACAAGTGAATAGACAATAAAACCAGGGGAACCTCGCAGGAGTAGGACTTTTTTCTAGAGATAAAGGAAGGCTTTGACTTGGTCTAAAGTGAAAGCCAACTCCACCCTGGGGGCATCATTTGAGAGCCAGCCTCACAGTAACCCCCAGAGTGAAGAGAATGCAGATCTGAGCTAAACTCCTCAGCATGCCAGAGCTAAACTCCTCAGCATGCCAGGGTCTCCCAAGCTCCATTAGCCCCTTGCTGGGTCAACACAGCCTGGTTCCGGCCCCTTGCCTAAGCGTGGGCCTTTTTGAAGGATCCTCTTGTTCCGCAGATCTTCAAAGCTCTCCACATCACTTCCGCTCCTTCCCATCTCCCCCCCTGTAAGTTGATAGGACTTCTAGCTCCATTCAACCCAGCAATCCCATTACTGGGCTTGCTCAAAGGAAAATATGCCCAAAAGAAAACATGCCCAAAGAAAAAAAAATCATTCTACCAAAAAGACACATGCACTTATATGTTCATTGCTGTACTATTCACAATAACAAAGACATGGAACCAACCCATGTGCCCAACAGTGGTAAAACTGGATAAAGAAAGTGTGGTAATACACACATTTGGAATACTATGCAGCCATAAAAAAGAATGAAATCATGTCCTTTGCAGCAACATGGATGCAGCTGGAGGCCATAATCTTAAGCAAATTAATGTAGAAACAGAAAACCAAATACCACATGTTCTCACTTTTAAATGGGAGCTAAACACTGAGCACACATGGACATAAATATGGGAACAATGGATGCTGTAGACTATTAGACAGTGGGGGATGGGGGGGCAGCAATCAACTATTTATCAGGTACTATGCTCACTACATAAGTGACATGATCCATACTCCAAACCTGAGTCTCATGCAATATTCCCATGTAACAAACCTGCACGTGTACCTCTGGTATCTAAAATAAAAGTTGAAATTAAAAAAAAAATTAAATTAAAGAATTTCTAGTTCCAGGCCGGCCATCTGGTTTGAGGATCTCCAGCCCTGAGAAACACAAAGTCCTCTCACAACCAAAGTACAACTGTTGATACAATAGGAGCTAAATATTCGCATAGTATACATCATATGTTTTTGGTTTTTTGGTCTGATATAGACTCAAATAGCAACTTGCCCAGAAAACATAGTCATTAAATACTGATTGGATAATTAATTGATCAATGACATGTTTAATGACATTGACCACGGATACAAAAGCATGGCCTTTGAATAGAAGAAAGACCATGGAAAGGAGGAGATGTGAGTCCTGCCATCTTTTTCCCCGGACATGGAATGCAGAGGTTGAGACACAAATACTAGACTGACTGTTCCGCCTCTGCCACGTCTTTGACAAGCTCTATAATTTTTCCAAACTACAGTTTGCCCTTCTGTCAGCTGGAGATCATTATTGTACCAATCTCATAATACTGTTCAATATGAAATAAAATAAAACACATAACATGCTTAGCCTTGTATCAGGCACATAGTAAGTAGTTGACATAAATATGTTTTTATTGCTAGTGTTGTTTTTGTTATTTTTGTGAGTTAAGATCCTGGGGAAGTGTGGGAGGTCAAAGGGAAAAGATGATAATAGCTTCCAGTGGCCCATGTTGAGTGGCAAGGCCCAGAGTGACCCCGTGCTGTGGCACGGATCTGTGACTCTCCAGATGTTCACAAACGAATGGTTTTCTGCAGAATGAAGGAGCCGAAGTGCAAATGGGGTCAGGGAATTTTATAGGAGCTTGGAGGAAGAGTCAAGACTAGAGTGTTCAGTCGTTACATCAAGTGAAAATAGAGACCCTGACGAAGAACTCGTGCCCTTACCTGGAGAGAGAGAGAGAGAGAGAGAGAGAGAGAGAGAGAGAGAGAGACGCAGGCACACACAGAGAGACACAGACACAGAGAAAAAGCACCATCCCTCTTGTGCCGGCTGCTGACCAAACTCCACTGTACCTCAGCCCAGCTTCCTGCCTCCCTGGGGAGGGGAGACATGTCCCTTGGCCAGTAGCCATCAAAAGTCTTAGAAGGATGCTTTGTGTCTGACCTGCCAGGGAAAGCAAACGAGCCCCGCTTTATGTTCCCCAGGGAACTGGCCTCTTAGGGACACTGGCGAGAGGTGTCTGCACATGTGGTCAATGGAGGGAAGCAGCTAGCACACAAGGGGACCAAGAGGGATGGCGGAGAAACTGCACAGTGGTAGGGGGAAGTCCGCAGGCTATTTTAGGCCAGGCTCAGAACTGGAGTCAATGGAGGTTTTGTTTATGTAACATCTGCAGAAGGCCCTTCGGAGCAAATAACCCCGGGTCTCCAGGCCAGGGCTGCAGCGAGCAGGGGTGGGGCCGCGAGCTTCCTGTTGTTCTTGGCACGGCTGCCCAGCTGTCTGCGTGGCTCCTCTCAGAGACTTTTGCCGCCTCACTGTTTGCTCCCTACCATGCTCTTTTCCTAGGGGCGAGTAAACAAAGTACAAGAAGGAGTGCAGGCAGAGCCGTTCCTCAGAGAGGTGGCTCGAGCACTGTGCCCCAGAGAGTTGCCTTCCAGACCCCACGGCTCCCCGGCCACCCGGCAGCCTCCGGAGACCCCAGAGCATCCTTTCTGCACATCCCCTTAGCTGAGCGGCTTCGCTGTCAGTTTCAGTGTGGTAGGGAAAGGGGCCTGGCTCTCAGCTCTGCCTGGTACAGGTCTGAACCCAGAGCTGCGTTTAGCAGTTGCTTAATCTTGTGCTAATTGCTCAGTCCCCATTATTTATTACAGGGAGAAACATACATATGTAAGAGATAAATAATGTATGTTAATTTCCTTTCTACCAGGCCTGTTTGAAGGCATGAAGACTATGTTATGTTTTTGAAACACAGATTCCATTGGGAAAGATGGGAATAAGAAGGCCTTTTTCAAGTTTAGGAAAATTTATATGCACAAGAATGCACAAATCTGGAACTGACAGTTTGACAAACTTGTTCACCTGTGTATACAACCACGTAACTACTACCCTGATCAAGATGCAGAATATATCCATCGCCCTTATGTGGAAAGCTCCTTTATGTCTCTTTCTGGTTAATAACATGCTTACCCCTACTTTTGTTAGTCTGCCAGGGTGGCCATAACAAAATACCAAAGACTGGGTGATTTCAATAACAAAAATCAGTTTCTCACAGTTTTGGAAACTGGATGTCCAAGATCAGGGGGCTAGAATCGCTGGTGAGGGCCCTCTTCCTGGCTTGCAGATGGCTGCTTTCTCAGTAGGTGCTCACATGGCCACTACTTTGTGCACCTGGAGGGAAAGAGCAAGCGCTCTGGTGTCTTTCCTGAAAGGACACAAATTCTGTCAGATCAGGGCCCTCACTTTGTGACCTCATTTAACCTTAATTACTTCCATAAAGGCCTCATCTCCAAATATATTCACACTGGGGCTACAGGCCTCAGCATACGAATATGGAGGGGACAGGATTTGGTCCATAGCACTACCACGGTGCCTTCCTTCCCCAGTGATGTGGTTTGGCTATGTTCCCACCCAAATGTCCACTTGAATTGTACCTCCCAGAATTCCCATGTGTCATGGGAGGGACCCACGGGGAAGTAATTGAATCATGGGGGCTGGTCTTTCCCATGCTATTCTCATAATAGTAAGTAAGTCACATGAGATCTGATGGGTTTATCAGAGGTTTCCGCTTTTGCTTCTTCCTCATTTTTCTCTTGCCACTGCCATGTAAGAAGTGCCTTTTGCCTCCCGCCATGGTTCTGAGGCCTCCCCAGCCATGTGGAACTGTAAGTCCAATTAAACCTCTTTTTCTTCCCAGTCTCAAGTATGTCTTTATCAGCAGTGTGAAAACAGACTAATACAGTAAATTGGTTCCTGTACAGTGGGGCATTGCTGAAAAGATAGCTGAAAATGTGGAAGCGACTTTGGAACTGGGTAACAGGCAGAGTTTGGAACAGTTTGGAGGCCTCAGAAGAAGACAGGAAAATGTGGGAAAGTTTGGAATTTCCTAGAGACTTGCTGAATGGCTTTGACAAAAATGCTAATAGTGATAAGAACAATAAGGTCCAGGCTGAGGTGGTCTCAGATGGAGATGGGGAACTTGTTGGGAACTGGAGCAAAGGTGACTTTTGTTAGTTTTAGCAAAAAGACTGGTGGCATTTAGCCCCTGCCCTAGAGATCTGTGGAACTTTGAGCTTGAGAGAGATGATTTAGGGTGCCTGGGAGAAGAAATTTCTAAGCAGTAAAGCATTCAAAAGGTGACTTGGGTGCTATTAAAAGCATTCCATTTTAAAAGGAAAACAGAGCATGTAAGTTCAAAACATTTGCAGCCTAATGATGTAGTAGAGAAGAAAAACCCATTTTTTGAGGAGAAATTCAAGCCAGCTGCAGAAATTTGCATAAGTAGCAAGGAGTCTAACATTAATCCCCAAGATCATGGGGTAAATGTCACCTTCACAGCAGCCCCTCCCATCACAGGCCCAGAGTCCCAGGAGGAAAAAGGGGTCTCATGGGCCAGTCCCAGGGTCCCTGTGCTGTGTGCAGCCTAGAAACTTGGTGCTCTGTGTCCCATCTGCTCCAGACATGGCTGAAAGGGGCCAACATAGAGCTTGGGCTGTGGCTTCAGAGTGTGCAAACCCCGAGCCTTGGCAGCTTCCACATGGTGCTGAGCCTGCAGTCCACAGAAGTCAAGAATTGAGGTTTGGGAATCTCCACCTAGATTTCAGAAGATGTATAGAAATGCCTGGATGCCCAGACAAAAGTTTGCTGCAGGAGAGGGGCCTCATGAAGAACCTCTCCTAGGGAAGTGCAGAAGGGAAATGGGGGGTCGGAGCCCCCACACAGAGTCCCTACTGGGGCACCACCTAGTGGAGCTGTGAGAAGAGGGTCACCGTCCTCCAGACCCCGGAATGGTAGATCCACAGGCAGCTTGCACTGTGCAACTGGAAAAGCCACAGACATGCAATGCCAGCCCATGAAAACAGTGGGAGAGAGGCTGTACCCTGCAAAGCCACAGGAGTGGAGCTGCCCAAGACCATGGAAACCCAACTCTTGAATTAGCATGACCTGGATGTGAGACTTAGAGTCAAAGGAGATCATTTTGGAGCTTTACAATTTGACAGCCCCACTGAATTTCGGACTTGCATGGGCCCTGTAACCCCTTTGTTTTGGCCAATTTCTCCCATTTGGAATGGCTGAATTTACCCAATACCTGTTTTTCCATTGTATCTAGGAAGTAACTAACTTGCTTTTGATTTTGCAGGTTTATAGGCGGAGGAACTTGCCTTGTCTCAGATAAGACTTTGGATTATGGACTTTTGGGTTAATGCTGAAATGAGTTAACACTTTGGGGGACTATTGGGAAGCATGATTGGTTTTGAAATGTGAGGACATGAAATTTGGAGGGGCCAGGGGCGGAATGATAAGTTTGGCTGTGTCCCCATCCAAATCCCAACTGGAATTTTATCTCCCAGAATTCCCACGTGGTATGGGAGGGACCCAAGGGGAGGAAATTGAATCATGGGGGCCGATTTTTCCCATGCTATTCTCATGGTAATGAATAAGTCTCACAAGATCTGATGGATTTATTAGGGTTTCTGCTTTTACTTCTTCCTCATTTTTCTCTTACCACCACCATGTAAGAAGTGCCTTTTTCCTCCTGTCATGATTTTGAGGGCTCCCCAGCCATGTGGAACTGTTAAGTCCAATTAAACCTCTTTTTCTTCCCTGTCTCGAGTGTGTCTTTACCAGCAGCATGAAAACAGACTAATAGACCCAGCCACTAGCTGGTAACTACTACTTCACTTAATGTCTCAAAACTGGAAGCAATCCAAATGTCCACCAACAGAGAAATGTACAAGTAAACTTTGGTCTATTCATAAAATGGAACACTTTGCCTCAGTGAGAAAGAATAAAGCCAGGCACGGTGGCTCGCACCTGTAATCCCAGCATTTTGGGAGGCCAAGACAAGCAGATCACTTGAGGCCAGGAGTTTGAGACCAGCCTGGTCAACATGGCAAAACCCTGTCTCTACTAAAAATACAAAAATTAGCTGGGCGTTGTGGCACACACACCTGTAGTCCCAGTTCGGGAAGCTGAGGTATGAGAATTGCTTGAGCCTGGGAGTTGGAGGTTGCAGTTAGCCAAAATCACACCACTGCACTGCAGCCTGGGTGATAGAGAGAAACTCTGTTTCAAAAAAAAAAAAAAAAGGGCTCCTGGTATATAGGATCCGTTTTCAGCTTTCCTCTGAGCAGGTTATGAATAAAACACAGCAAAGGCCTTTGGATTTTGACAATTCTGATCTCTGCCTAGACTGTCCTGAAAGTTTGTTTATTCCAACCAAGTTTTATTATTCCCTCATGTTTGTAGCAAAAATTTCAACTTTTTAGGGACCTTGCCTAACCACTGATAATCTTCCCACTCTACCAGGATAGACAATGGAGACCCCAGCTCATATCACAAGTGTCACCAGTAGAGCCTTTTAATATGAAACATATCTTTCTTTGGGGAGAACTTGACTTCAAATTTGGACTTTCTGTTATTTTTATTAAAGAACAATAGGGTAGCCAGTTGGCTAAGGAAAAAGCAGTTGTTTCAAATTAGGTGTAATTTTGAATTCAGCCAACATTGGCTTAACAGGTTTTACACAAGATGTTTGTCTATATATAGGATGTTTGACTTAGTTTTAAAAAGACTGTGGTGGGTTTCCATGTCCATTGTTATTTGGCCTTATGCTTCTCAAAGTAACAAAATAAGTTTATTTTTAACAATTATGCTGCCAGTTTGAGTTAAACTGTTTAACAAGGGAGAGTTTAAAAAAAAAAAAAAAAAAAAAAAACTCTTTGGAGGCAGAGAGTCTTAACTCACTCAAATAATAGGTTTTAAAGTGAAAGTGCTAGAACTTGAGATCTGAGATCATAAGCCAACTGCTTGCACCTCCACAAAACATGACACTTCTCAGGCAGTGAATTGGGCTTTCTATTGCCAAAGGTTTCATTCTGGTTTCTATGAGTCTGATTTCTATCCAGAGACCCTGCTTGCCTGGTGCTCCAATTAGCTTTTTTTTTTTTTTTTTTTTTTTGTGCAAGAGGGATATTAAAATGGCCAGAAGCAGAGAAGCCAGTGAGATGTAGAAGAAGAGTTTTTGTGTTAACATCAGAGAGACCTGGGTTCAAGTACCATATTCTCCTCACCTGGGTTTGTGACCAAAAACAAGTTACTTTTCTGAGCCTCAGTTTCACCATTCATAAAATAGGCATGACAATGCCTACCACCAAACATTTGATAAGAATTCATTGTAGGAGGGCACACCCAAGATGGCCGAATAGGAACAGCTCCCGCCTCCAGCTCCCAGCGTGAGCGACACAGAAGACGGGTGATTTCTGCATTTTCAACTGAGGTACCGGGTTCATCTCACGGGGGCATGTTGGACAGTTGGTGCTGGTCCATGGGTACAGCCCAACCAGCGAGAGCTGAAGCAGGGAGAGGCATCACCTCACCTAGAAAGTGCAAGGGGGAAGGGAATTCCTTTTCCTAGCCAAAGGAAATTGAGACACACAACACCTGGAAAATTGGGTCACTCTCACCCTAATACTGCGCTTTACCAAGGGTCTTAGCAAATGGCACACCAGGAGATTATATCCCACACCTGGCCCAGAGGGTCCCACGCCCAGGGAGCCTCCCTCATTGCTAGCACAGCAGTCTGAGATCTAACTGCAGGGTGGTAGCGAGGCTGGGGGAGGGATGTCCGCCATTGCTGAGGCTTAAGTAGGTAAACAAAGCCACCAGGAAGCTCCAATTGGGTGGAGCCCACCACAGCTCCAGGAGGCCGGCCTGCCTCTGTAGACTCCTCCTCTGGGGACAGGGCGTAGCTAAACAAAAAGCAGCAGAAACCTCAGCAGAGGTAAATGCCCCGTCTGACAGCTTTGAACAGAGCAGTGGATCTCCCAGCACAGAGGTTGATATCTGAGAACGGACAGACTGTCTGCTAAAGTGGGTCCCTGACCCCTGAGTAGCCTAAATGGGACCCACTAGGTGCAGACCAACACCTCACACCTCACATGGTGGGGTACACCCCTGAGATGAAGCTTCCAGAGCAAGAATCAGACTGCAACCCTCGCTGTTCAGCAATATTCTATCTTCTGCAGCCTCTGCTGCTGATACCCAGGCAAACAGGGTCTGGAGTGGACCTCAAGCAAACTCCAACAGACCTACAGCTGAGGGTCCTGACTGTTAGAAGGAAAATTAACAAACAGGAAGGACACCCACACCAAAACCCCATCAGTACATCATCATCATCAAAGACCAGAGGCAGATAAAACCACAAAGATGGGGGAAAAGCAGGGCAGAAAAGCTGGAAATCCAAAAATAAGAGCACATCTCCCCCTCCAAAGGAACACAGCTCATCTCCAGCAATGGAACAAAGCTGGACAGAGAATGACTTTGACGAGTTGAGAGAAGAAGGCTTCAGTCGATCAAACTTCTCAGAGCTAAAGGAGGAACTATGCAATCAGTGCAAAGAAACTGAAAACCTTGAAAAAAGAATGGATGAATGGATAACTAGAATAATCAATGCAGAGAAGACCTTAAAAGAACTGGTAGAGATGAAAAGCATAACAAGACAACTTATGTGACAAATGCACAAGCTTCAGTAACCGACTCGATCAACTGGAAGAAAGAGTATCAACAATTGAAGATCAAATGAATGAAATGAAGCAAGAAGAGAAGTGTAGAGATAAAAGAGTAAAGAGAAATGAAAAAAGCCTCCAAGAAATTTGGGATTATGTGAAAAGACCAAATCTATGTCTGATTGCTGTGCCTGAAAGTGATGGGGAAAAAGGAACCAAGTTGGAAAACATTCTGCAGGATATCATCCAGGAGAACTTCCCCAACCTAGTAAGGCAAGCCAACATTCAAATTCAGGAAATACAGAGAACGCCACAAAGATACTCCTCGAAAAGAGCAACTGCAAGACACATAATTGTCAGATTCACCAAAGTTGAAATGAAGGAAAAAATGTTAAGGGCATCCAGAGAGAAAGGTCAGGTTACACACAAAGGGAAGCCCATCAGACTAACAGCAGATCTCTCGGCAGAAACTCTACAAGTCAGAAGAGAGTGGGGGCCGATATTCAACATTCTTAAAGAAAAGAATTTTAAACCCAGAAATTCATATCCAGTCAAACTAAGTTTTGTAAGTAAAGGAGAAATAAAATCCTTTAGAGACAAGCAAATGCTTAGAGATTTTGTCACCACCAGGTCTGCCCTACAAGAGATCCTGAAGGAAGCACTTAACATGGAAAGGAACAACAGGTACCAGCCATTGCAAAACCATGTCAAAATGTGAAGTCCATTGGTGCTAGGAAGAAACTGCATCAACTAGCAAGCAAAATAACCAGCTAATATCATAATGACAGGATGAAGTTCGCACATAACAATATTAACCTTAAATGTAAATGGACTAAATGCTCCAATTAAAAGACACAGACTGGCAAATTGGATAAAGAGTCAAGACCCATCAGTTTTCTGTATTCAGGAGACCCATCTCACATGCAGAGACACACATAGGCTCAAAATAAAGGGATGTAGGAAGACCTACCAAGCAAATGGAAAACAAAAAAAAAGTAGGGGTTGCAATCCTAGTCTCTGATGAAACAGACTTCAAACCATCAAAGATCAAATGAGACAAAGAAGGCCATTATATAATGGTAAAGGGATCAATTCATCAGGAAGAGCTAACTATCCTAAATATATATGCACCCAATACAGGAGCACCCAGATTCATAAAGCAAGTCCTTAGAGACTTACAAAGAGACTTAGACTCCCATACAATAATAATGGGAGACTTTGACACCTTACTGTCAACATTAGACAGATGAAGGAGACAGAAAGTTAACAAGGATATCCAGGAATTGAACTCTGCATCAAGTGGACCATATAGACATCTATAGAACTCTCCACCCCAAATCAACAGAATATACATTCTTCTCAGCACCACATCACACTTATTCCAAAACTGACCACATAGTTGGAAGTAAAGCACTCCTCAGCAAATGTAAAAGAACAGAAATTATAACAAACTGTCTCTCAGACCACAGGGCAATCAAACTAGAACTCAGGACTAAGAAACTCACTCAAAACCATTCAACTACATGGAAACTGAACAACCTGCTCCTGAATGACTACTGGGTACATAACGAAATGAAGGCAGAAATAAAGATGTTCTTTGAAACCAATGAGAACAAAGATACAACATACCAGAATCTCTGGGACACATTTAAAGCAGTGTGTAGAGGGAAATTTATAGCACTAAATGCCCACAAGAGAAAGCAAGAAAGATCTAAAATTGACACTCTAACATCACAATTAAAAGAACTAGAGAAGCAAGAGCAAACACATTCAAAAGCTAGCAGAAGGCAAGAAATAACTAAGATCAGAGCAGAACTGAAGGAGATAGAGACACAAAAAACTCTCCAAAAAATCAATGAATCCAGGAGTTGGTTTTTTGAAAAGATCAACAAAATTGACAGACCGCTAGCAAGACTAACAAAGAAGAAAAGAGAGAAGAATCAAATAGACATAATAAAAAATGATAAAGGGCATATCACCACTGACCCCACAGAAATACAAACTACCATCAGAGAATACTATAAACACCTCTATGCAAGTAAACTAGAAAATCTAGAAGAAATGGATAATTTCCTGGACCCTTACAATCTCCCAAGACTAAACCAGGAAGAAGATGAATCCCTGAATAGACCAATAGCAGGGTCTGAAATTGAGGCAATAATTAATAGCCTACCAACCAAAAAAAGTCCAGGACCAGATGGATTCACAGCTGAATTCTACCAGAGGTACAAGGAGGAGCTGGTACCAATCCTTCTAAAACTATTCCAATCAATAGAAAAAGAGGGAAACCTCCCTAACTCATTTTATGAGGACAACATCATTCTGATACCAAAGCCTGGCAGAGACACAACAAAAAAAGAGAATTTCAGACCAATATCCCTGATGGACATCGATGAAAAATCCTCAATAAAATACTGGCACACCGAATCCAGCAGCACATCAAAAAGCTTATCCACCATGATCAAGTGGGCTTCATCCCTGGGATGCAAGTGTGGTTCAACATACACAAATCAATAAACGTAATCCAACATGTAAACAGAACCAAAGACAAAAACCACATGATTATCTCAATAGATGCCAAAAAGGCCTTTGACAAAATTCAACAGCCCTTCATGCTAAAAACGCTCAATAAATTTGGTATTGATGGAATATATCTCAAAATAATAAGAGCTATTTATGACAAACCCACAGCCAATATCATACTGAATGGGCAAAAACTAGAAGCATTCCTTTTTGAAAACTGGCACAAGACAGGGATGCCCTCTCTCACCACTCCTATTCAACACAGTGTTGGAAGTTCTGGCTAGGGTAATCAGGCAAGAGAAAGAAATCAAGGGTATTCAGTCAGGAAAAGAAGAAGTCAAATTGTCCCTCTTTGCAGATGACATGATTGTATATTTAGAAAATCCCATTGCCTCAACCCAAAATCTCCTTAAGCTGATAAGCAACTTCAGCAAAGTCTCAGGATACAAAATCAATGTGCAAAAATCACAAGCATTCTTATACACCAGTAACAGACAAACAGAGAGCCAAATCATGAATGAACTTCCATTCACAATAGCTTCAAAGAGAATAAAATACCTAGGAATCCAACTTACAAGGGATGTAAAGGACCTCTTCAAGGAGAACTACAAATCACTGCTCAGTGAAATAAAAGAGGACACAAACAAATCGAAGAACATACCATGCTTATGGATAGGAAGAATCAAGATTGTGAAAATGGCCATACTGCCCAAGGTTATTTATAGATTCAATGCCATCCCCATTAAGCTACCAATGACTTTCTTCACAGAATTGGAAAAAACTGCTTTAGAGTTCATATGGAACCACAAAAGACACCGCATTGCCAAGACAATCCTAAGCCAAAAGAACAAAGCTGGAGGCATCACGCTACTTGACTTCAAACTATACTACTAGGCTACAGTAATGATAACAGCATGGTACTGGTACAGAGATATAGACCAATGAAACAGAACTGAGCCCTCAGAAATAATACCACACATCTACAGCCATCTCATCTTTGACAAAACTGACAAAAACAAGAAATGGGGAAAGGATTCCCTATTTAATAAATGGTGCTGGGAAAATTGGCTAGCCATAAGTAGAAAGCTGAAACTGGATCCTTTCCTTACTCCTTATACGAAAATTAATTCAAGATGGATTAGAGACTTAAATGTTAGACCTAAAACAATAAAAACCCTAGAAGAAAACCTAGGCAATACCATCAGGACATAGGCATGGGCAAGGACTTCATGTCTAAAACACCAAAAGCAATGGCAACAAAAGCCAAAATTGACAAATGGGATCTAATTAAACTAAAGAGCTTCTGCACAGCAAAAGAAACTACCATCAGAATGAACAGGCAACCTACAGAATGGGAGACAGTTTTTGTAATCTACTCATCTGACGAAGGGCTAATATCCAGAACCTACAAAGAACTCAAACAAATTTACAAGAAAAAAACGAACAACCCCATCAAAAAGTGGGCAAAGGATATGAACAGACACTTCTCAAAAGAAGACATTCTTACAGCCAACAGACACATGAAAAAATGTTCATCATCACTTGCCATCAGAGAAATGCAAATCAAAGCCACAATGAGATACCATCTCACACCAGTTAGAATGGCAATCATTAAAAAATCAGGAAGCAACAGGTGCTGGAGAGGATGTGGAGAAACAGGAACACTTTTACACTGTTGGTGGGACTGTAAACTAGTTCAACCATTGTGGAACACAGTGTGGCAATTCCTTAAGGATCTAGAACTAGAAATACCATTTGACCCAGCCATCCCACTACTGGGAATATACCCAAAGGATTATAGGTCTTGCTGCTATAAAGACACATGCACACACATGTTTATTGCGGCACTATTCACAACAGCAAAGACTCAGAATCAACCCAAATGTCCATCAGTGACAGACTGGATTAAGAAAATGTGGCACATAAGCACCATGGAATACTATGCAGCCATAAAAAAGGATGAGTTCGTGTCCTTTGTAGGGACATGGATGCAGCTGGAAACCATCATTCTCAGCAAACTATCACAAGAACGGAAAACCAAATACCACATGTTCTCACTCATAGGTGGGAATTGAACAATGAGATCACTTGAACACAGGAAGGGGATCATCAGACACTGGGTCCTATTGTGGGGTGGGGGGAAGGATAGCATTAGGAGATATACCTAATGTAAATGACGAGTTAATGGGTGCAGCACACCAACATGGCACATGTATACATATGTAACAAACCTGCACATTGTGCACATGTACCTTAGAACTTAAAGTATAATAAAAATAAAAAGAAACATTTTATTAGTATTTGGTTTGAATCCATGATAATTAGTATTTATGAGAAAGTAATAAAACTATATTCATTTAAAAATAAAAAAAAAAGAATTCACTGTGAAGTGCCTGGCATATATGAACAGTAGCTCAGTCATTCAACAAATGTTTATTGAGCACCTACCATGTGTCAGATGCTTTAACAGTGGGGACACAGTGGTAAACAAATGATACCTGCCCTCTTGGATCTCACAATTGCTCAATAAATAGTTGCCATTCCAATAGGTATATGAAAAGGTACTCAACATCACTAATCATCAGGGAAATACAATCCAAACTACAATGAGATATCATCTCACAGCTGTTAGGATATCTATTTTTTATATATATATAAAGAACAAAAACAAAGATAAGTGTTGGCTAGGCTGTTGAGAAACTGAAATCCTGGCACACTGCTGGTAGGAATGTAAGATGGTGCAACTGCTATAGAAAACAGTATGGAGGTTCATGAAAAAAATTAAAAATAGAAATACTGTATGATCTAACAATCCCATTTGGGGGATTTATCCAAAAGATTTGAAATCAGGACCTCAAAGAGATATTTGCACTACCATGTTAATTGTAGCATTATTCACAGTAG
This sequence comes from Macaca nemestrina, assembly GCF_043159975.1. Classification (NCBI taxonomy): domain Eukaryota; kingdom Metazoa; phylum Chordata; class Mammalia; order Primates; family Cercopithecidae; genus Macaca; species Macaca nemestrina. Next base: position 116,646,535 of record NC_092127.1, on the reverse strand, counting down.
CCAAGAGGTGGAAATCACCTAAATGTTCACTGCTGGATGAAAGGATAAAGAAAATGTGGCATACTGTACACGCAGTAGAATATTATTCAGCTTTAAAAATATTCTACCATATGCTACAACTTGAAAGAGCCTGGAAGACATTATGCAAAGTGAAATAAGCCAGTCACAAAAGGACAAACACTGCATAATTTCACTTACATAAGGATCTAAATGTATCTAAGGTCAAACACATAGAAACAGAGTAGAATGGTGGTTGCTAGCATATGGGGCAGGTTAAATGGAAAGTTATTATTCAAGGCATATGAAGTTTTAGTTATGCAAGATGATTAAGTTCTGGAGATCTGCTATACAAAATTGTGCCTCTGGTTAACAACACTGTACCGTACACTTAAAAATTTTTAAGAGGTAGATCTCATGTTACTTGTTCTTTAAAAAAAAAAGAAAGAAATATTATAAATCTAGATCATGGTAATCTAGATCATGTTTGCATAACTCTGTACCCTTACTAAAATGTATTGGATTATACACTTAAAAGGATGAGTTTTATTATATATAAATTACACATCTCAATAAAGCAGTTTTGCAAAAATAGTTGCCATTAATTTAACAGTCCCATTTCTTTCAAGCCTTCGTTCAATATCACCACTCCCCTCCCTGTTTCACTTTTTTTCATAGCCACCTTTTAATATACTATAGTTTATTTATCATATGTAATCAATTCTAAGTTTCACATTTTAACATACATAAAATCAAGATGCATTCTATAATGGCAACAATTTATTAGCAGCATTCTTTCTTTCTTTAGTGGCACATAGACTAACAGTGCATCTTGTATCACTGCCATCTTACAGACAATAAACTGTGCTGTTGTGTTATAGTTTCTTGCCTTTTTTCCCCTCTAGAATGCTTGCTTCACACTGGTAGGGATCTTTATTTCATTCACTGCTGTGTTCCAAATGTCTAGAATAGTGCCTAGAATGTCATAGGTTATTGATAAACATTTGTTGAATGAATAAATGAGTGAATGAATGGGTGTCATGCCTAGCATCAAGAAACTGATACTAAAACAAAGGAACTGAAATTAAAAGATGAGTTAATAATAGAGCAACCTACTTTCATCATTTCCTCTTCTGTTCTATCTGCAGGACACTGGGGAAATAGCCTAGTTTTGAAGAATGTCAGCAGGGAGCCGCCAGGGATCATCCTCCCAGGTAAAAAGAGACCTCCAGAGACCTTCAGGAAGCTGGAAAGAAGCCTCCAATGGTGAACTCAGTCCCAGAAGCTTCTGTCCATGCCATCTCACCCTTGAAGTGCTAATTCACCACTTTCACTAGAGATGCTGAAGGTAGCCCTGTCTTGCCTGGAAAGTGACTGGAGTGGTCCCACCAGCAGCCAATCTCTTTTAAACACTCCCTAATTGTCCAGGAATCAATCCCCTGCCCCCAAAAGCAGGCTGAATCAGTTCCTTTTGTCCTGTGAGTGGTGAATGACCTGCTCTCCTGATCTGCCTGGAGGTCCCTGAGGTTAGGTTTTGGGTGCAAGCGGTTCCCTTGAGAGTCCGGAGAGGCTGTGCAGGCATTCATTATCCATGGCCCCAGGCAGAACCCACACCAGGCCAAGGTGTGTGTGGATGGGAATGTGTAAATTCCTTGTTAGACAAGTCCTGTGCTCTGTTTCACATTAGCCAATGTCCACCAACCCAGTCACCGACCGTTTATGGTTTTCCTTTAGTTTCATAGAACAAATTTTATTATTGTCCTCTGGAAGGGATTGAAGAGTCAAAGAGCCAGGAAAACCCATTTGAGGGACGAGTAAACCCTCCCATAGAAGCAATATCCCTTCCTTGAGCAGCTTTGAGTTCTTGGACTTTGTTCTTCACATTTTTGTTTCTCTTTCCATCATTTCTCATTAGGCACAGTGCCTAGGGTTCATGGTACTCTTAGGGACCCACAAAAATGTGTGAGTTTATTTTAAAATCAAGAAGGAAAAAAACAAACTTTTGGGGTTAAAAAAAATTCCATTATTGCTCACATCTAAAATAATGAAATTTTCAAGGTCTAGGAAAATTTAGACTTTGTCTAAAATAAAAATTAAATACAATGTTGAATAATTTAAAGTTGTATCAAAAATCATGTAAAAATCGATATCGCATTATGGAGGAAAGGGCCCGTAAAACTCATCTTGCAGCCTTGAGGTTATCAGATGAGAAAAGTGATCTTGTCAGACTGAGAAACCTGGTGGACCCACGACATTCAGATCCCTGGCAAACAGCTGAGAGAATTGTTAGGGGAAAAGACAATTGTTAAGGGAAAATGCTGGGACTAACATTTCTTGAGTGTCACTCTATGGTAGGCTTGGTGCAAGGCATTTTAGGGATATTATCTCACCGAAGCCCTACAGCAACTCTGAGAAATCATATAATCATGGAGCTTTACAGAGAGTTTAAAGAACTGCTACCTGACCGCCCCCATCTCTCTGTACATTTCTCTTTCTTAAAAATAAATAAATAAGTAAATAAATTCACATGCTAATAAATCCTTCTCAAATTACCTTATCCAAATGTTGATTTTGATTTTTTTAATGAAGATTTTTAGTCTTTAATTTTTTAATTTTTTTGAGATGGAGTCTTGGTTTGTCTCCCAGGCTGGAGTGCAGCGGTGTGATCTCAGCTCACTGAAGCCCCACCTCTTGGGTTCAAGCGATTCTCCTGCCTCAGCCTCCCAAGTAGCTGAGACTACAGGCGGGCACCACCATGCCCGGCTAGATTTTCTGTATTTTTAGTAGAGATGGGGTTTCGTCATGTTAGCTAGGCTGGTCTCGAACTCCTGGTCTCAAGTGATCTGCCCACCTCAGCCTCCCAAAGTGCTGGGATTACAGGTATTTTTTATCTTTAAATTAGAACCAGAAAGACAGACATTGACTATCAAAGACGTGATTTGGGTTTCACACAGGTTTGGACTGCATTCTAGGATGCACCTGGGGTCTTGAGGCACTCAGTTGCCTAAGGCAGCCCGCCTTGGAGAATGGGTGGTTTTTACTTATTTTTTGAAACACGTTTCCTATGTCCAAAGGTAATTTAAAGAAAAACAATTTCACAATCAAGTTTTGGTTGTGTTGGCCCTCATGCAAACACCCACGCTGTCCTCAGAATGTGGCCTAAGGGCCATTCAATTAGAAAGCACAGAAGATAAAGCTTACCCACTGTAAACAAAATGTTGCAAAATCTCTCCTGCAATAGTTTGGATATGGTTCATTTGTCCCCACCAAAGCTCATGTTGAGATTTTATCGCCACCATGGCAACATCGGGAGTTGGGGGCTAGTGGAAGGTATTTGGGCCATGGGGGTGGATCCCTTATGAATGGCTTGGTGCTGTTCTCATGTTAGTGAGTTCTCACTCTCTCAAGAGTGGATTAGTTCTCCCAGAAATAGATTAGTTCCTCAAGAGTGTGTTGTTACAAAGCCAGGACATCCCTCAGGTTTCCCCCTCTTCCACCTGTCTGCTTCTCCTTACTGTTGTTCGCTAGGTTGTAATGCAGCATGAAATCCCTTACGGAAAGCCAGAGCCATGCCCTAGCACTTCTCAGCCTGCAGAACCAAGAGCCAGGTAAACTTCTTTTCTTTATAAATTACTCAGTCTCAGACATTCTTTTATAGCAACACAAAACAGACTAAGACATGGCCCTAGAAAAACAAACAGTGCTGACTTCAGAAGCTGTAGCTTCTTGCTGAGACAACTTGCCTTATTTGTTTATTCAGTGCCTTTGAGCACCTATTGTGTTGTGTGTGGGGCACTGTGCTGGAGGCTGGAGGTTAAAACATAAATGGGATCTAGTCCCAGATCTCAAGTCACTCGAGTCTAATAAGGACAACCATGCTGGCCCGAGCCACTATAGCACCTTGCCTGGACTGTGGCAGGAGCCTCCTCGCTGGTCCCCCTACATTTACCCTTCTCTTCAGGACACAGGATGCTGTTTAAACATGCGTGAGCCCACACCCCTTTCTGCTCAGTATCCTCCAACACGCCCCACCTCACTCATGCCACAACCTCAAGGCTTCCATTGCTACTCTCTGACCCCATCTTATGCTTCTCTTTCCCTTGCTTGCTCTGCTCCAAGCACAGTGGCCTTTGTGCTTTTTCTAAATCAGGCCAAGCCCACTCCCACATCACTGGTTCTTTATTTACTATATTTTTGGCCGAGAATACTCATCTCCAGATGCTCCTCACCTGCTCAGGATTTAACTCAAATGTCATTGCAGTGAAGGCTTCCCCAATGCCCTAGTCAGTATGACAGCTTCCACCCATGTGGGAGCCTCCATGTGCTCCGTCTCTGAATTATTTTGTTTCATTGCACTCAGCATCATCTAACCATTGTGTATTTTACTTATTTTTCACTGACTCCCCTTTGCTTCTTTTTTTTTTTATTTTTTATTTTATTTTATTTTTTTTTTACATAGAGTCTCGCTCTGTTGCCCAGGCTGGAGTACAGTGGTGCAATCTCTGCTCACTGCAACCTCCACCTCCCAGGTTCAAGTGATTCTCTGCCTCAGTCTCCCAAGTAGCTGGGATTACAAGTGCATGCCACCATGCCCAGCTAATTTTTTTGTATTTTTAGTAGAGACAGAATTTCCCCATGTTGGCCAGGCTGGTCTCAAACTCCTGAGCTCAGGTGATCTGCCCACCTCGGCTGCCCAAAGTGCTGGGACTACAGGCATGAGCCACCGTGCCAGACCATCCCTTTGCTTCTTGAAAGCAAATGTTTTACCTGTTTTGTGTCCAACGGTATCCCTAGTGCCTAGGATAGTGCCTAGCATATAGTAGTTGCTCAATAAGAATGTACTTATTTTTTGAATAAATAAACAAGTGACTGAATAAGACATTCAGGTAAAACAACCACCATAAAAATATTAACCAGATATGGTTTTTTGAGAACGCAGAGGGTGAATCCTCTTTGCTTTCAGAAATTGGGAAGAGGTGATTTTGTGCTTAATCTTAAAGAATAAGTAGTACTTGGCCAGGCTTTAAAAAGAGAGAAAAGCACTCAAGTAGAGGGAACAGTGTAAGCAAATGAATGTTTTCACTTGGGAACGTCAAGTGGCCTGGGTTCAATGGATACAAATTGTCTGGGTACATAGGACATATGTGGAAGAAAGAGCGGCATGAAACCAGGTTGGAAATACAGACAGACGCCAGATGACATCATAATATGGAGTTTTGGCTCTCTTCTTCAGGTGATGGAGAGCTACTGAAGCCTCTTAAGCAGAAGAGAGATCCAATTAGACTTATGTTTTAAGACTTCTCTGGGCCGGGCGCGGTGGCTCACGCCTGTAATCCCAGCACTTTGGGAGGCCAAGGCGGGCGGATCACAAGGTCAGGAGATCGAGACCACGGTGAAACCACGTCTCTACTAAAAATACAAAAAATTAGCCGGGCGCGGTGGCAGGCGCCTGTAGTCCCAGCTACTCAGGAGGCTGAGGCAGGAGAATGGCGTAAACCCAGGAGGCGGAGCTTGCAGTGAGCCGAGATCGCGCCACTGCACTCCAGCCTGGGCGACAGAGCGAGACTCCGTCTCAAAAAACAAAACAAAACAAAACAAAACAAAACAAAACAAAAAAGACTTCTCTGGAGGTGGTATAGAGAAAAAAAATTGTGGGAAAGGTGGGAATTGGAGGAAAAGAGAGGATGGATTTAAGAGATATTGGGAGAGTAGGCCAAAGGACTTGCTGACCCATGGTTGTGGAAGAAGAAAATGTCTTGAGCAGAAAAAAACTAGAATGACTCCCTGTGTTTCTTCTCAGGTAATTAAGGTAAACATATAAATTCACCCAAGAAATGTGTATTGAGAACCTATTATGTAGTAGATACTAATCTAGGCACTGGGAATACAGCTTTGAACAAAATTTTAAAAGCCCTAATTTTAGGACCTTACATTCCACTGGAGGACTGTCAGTAAATATATGAAGAGATAATGTAATTTCAGCCTGCTAGAAGCTTTCTGAAGAAGAGTAAAGCATGATATAAGGATAGGGCACAATGTTTATTTTATGCAGGAGTCAGACTTTTCTGAGGAGGTGATGTTAGAGCAGAGACTAAGGGAGAAAGCTATGAGAAGTCCCGGGGAGAAGATATCCAGGCAAAGGGGATAGTGAGCATATAGATCCTCTACTAAAACAAGACATTCTTGTTCAACAAACAACGAAAAGGAAAAAAGCAGGCAGGGGCTGGATTCTTATAGCCTTGACCACCATAATAGTAAGTATGAATTTTATTTATTTATTATTTATTTATTTATTTATTTATTGAGATGGAGTTTGACTCTGTTGCCCAGGCTGGAGTGCAGTGATACTATCTCGGTTTACTGCAACCTCCGCCTCCCAGGTTCAAGCAATTCTTCTGCCTCAGCTTCCCAAGTACCTGGGATTACAGGTGCCCATCACCACGCCCAGGTAATTTTTGCATTTTTAGTAGAGATGGGATTTTACCGTGTTGGCCAGGCTGGTCTCTAACTCCCGACCTCAAGTGATTTGCCTGCCTTGGCCTCCCGAAGCGTTGGGATTACAGGTGTGAGCCATTACACCCAGCCATGAGTGTGGATTTTAATCTAAGTGTGATGGGAAGCCATTGGATGGGTTTAAGCAGGAGAAAGACATAATTTGACTTATGTTTTTGTTGTCATTTTAAATCACTCTGGTTCTGGGGAACAGAACAAATTTGAGAGACACAGAGGAAAAAAAAAGATGGTGGCTGAGACTTGGGTTGTCTGAGAAGGGGAAAGCTGAGAAGGGGATTGTCTTTTCATCTTTTTAAGGATAGAAAAATTAGGACTTGCTGATGGATTGGATGTGGGAAAAAACAGGAATCGAGAACTACTCTTGGGTTCTTCACCTGAGATCAGGTGGGTGTTGGTTCCCTTTACCGAGCTTGAGAAGTGTTTGGGAGGAATAGGATTTAAAAAGGTGGAGGAGGAAATCAAAGGTTTTATTTTGGACATATTGCATGTGGAAAGTCTTCTGAACACCTAAGAGGAGAGGTGGCTAGATACCCAAGTCTGAAGTTCATGGGTAAGGTTTGGGTTGAAATACAAATTTGAACACACTTGACATCACAAGCATGGATAAGATTACCCAGGGAGCTGTATATGGATAGGAAAGTGAACGTAGACCTGGATGGATCCTTGGCCACTCAAGATACAGTAGTTGAATGGAGGAGGAGGAGCAGCCAGTGAAGGAGACTGAGAAGGAGCTGCTGGTGGGAGAAATTAAAGAGCGTGGTGTCTCAAATGCCAAGAAATTGTTTCAAGTAGGAAGAAGTGATCTTATGTGCAAAATGCTGCTGAGAGATCCAGTAAAATGTGGCCAGAAAATTGACCACTGGACATGGTAAAATGGAGATCACTGGCAACCTTGACAATAGTCATGCTGGCAAAGTGGTAATGACAAAAAGAAGAAAGAATGGGAGGTAGGCAAATGAAGATAAGGACTACAGACGACTTTCAAAAATCTTGGCATTGAAACTGTACAGAGAATGCAGATGAGACCTGGGTGGCGGCTAGGGGGAGTCAAAAGGATTTTACTTCATTTTTTTTTGGAGCATGTTTATGTGCAGATGGAAAATATTCAGTGGAAAGGGGGAAATTAATGATGCAGGACAAAGAGGAATGAATTGTAGGCATCAAAGCTTTGAGTGGGCAGAAGAGACAGTGCACAAGTAGAGAGAGGTTAGTCTTAGGAATAGGTATGACCTCACTCACTGGAAGAGGAGGAAAAGGAGAACATAGAGACTCAAGTGCTTGAAGTGTGGTGGATTTGGTCCTACCAAGAGAAGTTCTTTCCAGTTATCCTTATTTTCTCAGCAAAATATTCAGCTGATAGTAAGGAAGTGGAAGGGCGCTGAAGTTTTGAGAAGTGGGGAGGAGATGTGGAGAAGTAGCCACGAGATCAGGAGAGGAAGTGGGATAGAAGATGTGTTTGAATTGAGGAGCAATGGTGGCTGTCCACCTGAGATGTATGGTCTTTAATTTAAAGTGAGATCAGTCAGTCGTGGGTCTAATGTCAACCAGTTTAGCGACATGGGAGGCAGGTGTGAAGTAGGCAGTGAGAATCAAATGAAGACACTTTGGTGGAGGAAGACACTAGAGATGAAGAGTTCAGCTGGATGTGTGTTGGGTTTGAACTACCTGAGGAGATCCAGGTGAAGCTGTCTTGTAGACAGTTGGACATGAGGAATTTATGCTATAAATAAAGGACTGGGAATCACTTTTAAAATCAAATTTTTAAAAATTTACAGAATGTTTCCTGTGCACCAGACACTGTTCTAAGTCAAACATTGTTCTGAGCACTGGGCACAACAGAGAATGTAAGACAGAATCTCTGTCATCATATAAGGCTTGTGTGCTGGTGAGGAGGGGCATCATGAAGAGTTCAGTCATTTCCAAAGAGAAAGATCTGCAGCCCAGAGGATGCGCAAGATGATCCCTTGAAATGTGAGGAGGACCTATTTGAACTCACACTTACATTTTTCTTATCATCTTTAATATCTATTTTTATATGTGTCTCATTCATTTTCTAAAATGCTAACACAGTAATACATATATTATTATATAAATAAATATGGATATGTCCAGAGACACATGCTCAAAAAGTATTTACTGATAGAGATGCTTGATTAGAAACATTTGAAAACCACTAACCATGTGTGAGATAGTAGAAGATGAAGAAGATGATGAAAAGTCTCCCAAAATTGACATCAATAAAGATGTATATAAGAAATTAGATTAGCTCTCTGTAGAGCACAGTCTGTGAATTATTCCATCCTGGGTTAACGTTTTTAAGTGTTGAACCTTCTAGAAATAGGAGGAACCTTATAATGATTGTGCTGTCAAAAAATAAGTAGACACATTCAGCAGAGGCAAGATGCCTGCTGGTGAGACAGGCTGTGGAGGAAGTCCTCACCAGGGCCCCACTAATTTCAGAGGGAAGATTGGACCACAAGACCCTCAAGGGCCTTGTAACTCTAAGCATCTATGAGTGTATGAAGAATAAGCTGGGAATTTGGAATTATAATAATCTCTTTATGTAAGAAGTTGGATTGAGGAAGGGTGAATCATAGCCTTGCATCTACAAACAGAGGGGTGATGGTTGGCCCAGATTATAGCCAAGGGAGAGCTGGAGAATGTGTCAGCATTTCCAGCTTGCTTCGTGGGAGAGGGTGCCTGAGTAGCAGATGTGAACATTTTGGTTTCTGTGGTTGGTATTTTCCTATAGTGGAGAAGAGTGACTCATGAGGTCCACACAGCCAGATGAAAATCGCCCTGGAGAGGCAGCTCAGAATAGTGGAAATTTACTCCATGGACTGTTGTCTTCAGTGCTTGCAGGTAAAGAAACTGAAGCTCAGAGAGACTAAGCAAGTAGGCTGGAGCCACCCAGCTGAGAAGTGGTGGAGATGGGATTCAAAGCCAGGGTTATCTAGCTTCAAACTCCATGTTTACTCTGCTACATGGTAAATTTAAGAAATGCTTTAGGGAAAACTCAAAGGGGTGTAGATGATCAAAGAAGTAAGAATATATTTCTTTTCTTTTCTTTCTTTTTTTTTTTACTTTAAGTTCTGGGATTACATGTGCAGAATGTGCATGTTTGCTACATAGGTATACATGTGCCATGGTGGTTTGCTGCACCTGTCAACCCATTATCTAGGTTTTAAGCCCCGCATGCATCAGGTACTTGTCCTAATGCTCTCCCTCCCTTTGTCCCCCAACCCCTGACAGGCCCTGGTGTGTGATGTTCCCCTCCCTGTGTCCATGTGTTCTCACTGTTCAACTCCCACTTATGAGTGAGAATATGCGGTGCTTGGTTTTCTTTTCCTGTGTTAGTTTGCTGAGAATGATGGCTTCTAGCTTCATCCATGTTCCTGCAAAGGACGTGAACTCATTGTAAGAAAGTATTTCTGAGGATACAGATTGGCTACTGTAACAAAGACAGCCAAGAATTACCAAAACCAAACAGAGGTTTAAACAAGATAGAAATATTTTTTCCTCATACATAATGGTCTGAGGACAGGGAGTCCAGGGCTAATATGACAGGTCCATTTTGTTGGGGCCCAGGTTCCATCTAACTCTTGGCTCTGCCATCTCTTATGTTGTTGCCTTTATCTGCATGACTAAAGACAGCATAGCTCCACAACACACCACCTTGGTCTGTATTTCATCTAGTGGAAAGAGGGAGAAAGAGAGGGAAGATGTACTTCCTTCTCCTAGATGTGACGCAGTTGTTGTACACCTTGCTTCTGGTCACAGCTCCTTGGACACTGAGTTATGATAGAAGCTGGGAAACGCCTTCATTCCAGGGAGTTATATGCCTTGCAAAACTCGAAGATTCTCTTTCTAAAAGGTGAAAGGGAAAGTAGATGTTGACAGGCAATCAGCAGCCTCTGGCACATTAAATTATATCTATTAGAAGAACAAGAAAAAAAAAAAAAAGGGTATTTTAGACTATTCTAAAGGAAAGGGAAGGAGGGCTCTCCAGGTCTGGGAAACAGCCTGGGAAAAGGCAGAAGAAACAGGCTTTTTTTAGGGAAGTCTTTGCAGCCAAGTTTGGCTGAAGAGTTTAGGAGTGCAAGGAACTCTAAGAAACAAGACTAGAAATTTTTGTCATGGACATTCAATACCAAGTGAGGAATTTGTACTAACCTCAGTCAGCAAGAGAAAGTGATTGCAGGTTTGTAAGCAGAAAATATTATGATGAGGGTGGTACTTTACAGAGATTGTCCTAGTAGTTGTATGCATAGTGGGCTGGAGTAAGGCAAGATAGAAAGCTGGGTGGGATTGTGGAAAAGCATTGGACTGGGGTCAGGAGGTCTGGCTGCAAAACCCAGTGCTTCACTAATGACTACTGCATAGTGGTTAAGAGTCATGCTCCATAGCTACAGTCCCTGCATTCATGTCTCATCTCGCTACTTAGTAGCCATGCCTGAAAACTGGAAGATCTTCAGAGAGTGCTTAGCCTCCTGGGCACATAGCAAGTTCTACCTTGACTGTTACCTTGAATAAGCCTTCTCTCCAGGCTAACTGCTTCCTGAGTTCAGTGTAAAAACTCCATGAGTATGATACAAATGTTTAACACTGGCTAAAGAAACCTGAAAATCACACTTTAGAATATTTTTCTTTCTGGTAGACAACATATTAATTTTGTTAAACTCACCTTGGCTCTCCCAGAGCAAATTATAATGATTTGTTGGTTAGAGAAAAGAATTATATGCAAATCATATTTTACTTAATGCCAAAAAAAAAAAAAAAAAAAAAAATGCTAGTAGCCCAGGGCATTTGAAGCCACACTGCTGCTTAGCTACCTTCTTCTCTCTCCTGTCTTAGAAGAGGAATGGGGACTCCAGGCAACTTGCTAATCTTCTTAATCAAATTGGGAGTAGGTTTTTTACCATGGCCTTTTGGGGAAGCCACTAAAGAGATCCCTAGGTCCAACTATGCCTCCTAGAGATAATTTCTACTTCTTGGGGGCATTTCTGGGACTCCTGGCTCCCAAGTTCCAGAGAAGATGGTTGTGCAGAGAGGCTATTCTCCTATAACTCAAAGGGATGGATACACAGGACATGATCAGCCAGTCTGATATTGCTTAGTCCATATCATGGATTATATGCCTCCCAAATTCATATGTTGAAATCCTACCCCCAGTACCCTAGAATGTGACCTCAATTAGAGACAGAATCTTTATAGAGGTAATCGGGTTACAATGAAACCATTAGGGTAGACCTTAATTACAATGTGACTGATGTCCTTATAAAAAAAGAAAATTTGGAAACAGACACACACACAGGAAGAACATCATGTGAAGATGAAGGCAGAGATCAAAGTAATGTTTCTATAAGCCCATGAATGCCAAAGATTGCCAGCAAAGCACCAGAGGCTAGAGGAGAGTCATAGAACAGATTCTCTCTGACGTCCCTCAGAAGGAAGCAACCCTGCCGACACCTTGATCTTGGGCTTGCAGCCTCAAGAACTGTGAGACAATACACTTCTGTTATGTGAGCCACCAGCTTGTTACAGTAGTCCTAGCAATCGAATGCAGCCCCGCCCAACAGAAGACGAAATGACCAGCACCTGAAGTGCCTGGCACATATTAAGTGTTTGAGAAATATTTGTTGGATGAAGGAATGAATGCATGAACGTATGGTTTTTCATGAATGAATGACTTCTCCCCTCACCTCCTCTCTTGAGGCATGCTCCCTCTGTGGTAAGCTATGCTGATGGCACCCTTGCTGGAGAAGAGGGAGGGAAGAAAGGTCATGAGAGCAGAAAGAAGCAGCTGCCAGCAATAACCCACAGTTCCTAGAAACTCTCCCCAGACCACGGGTGCCTGGGTCCTTGGCCCGGCCTGTTACAATGAGGGAAATTCACCTAAAAGGGTTGAAAACCTACCAGTTACTGTTATTTATTCTTTGTGCTAAGAACATATTCAAGTCTATAAATTTACTTAGTTTTTAAAAATCAGCAACATAGCTTAAAATCTGTTTGGATGAATTGGGGCTCAAAGGTAACCTCTGGTTGTGTATTTTCAGAGCAGTTTTCCACTTCATCGTGAAAGACATTTGAGTTTCTGGGAAAATGTAATCCATATGTTTCTGGGTCATTTATCCTGGAAACCTTGGGAAGACTTGCTTTGTCAGCACCAAGGGAGGGAGAAGAAATGCAGGGGACTTGCAACCCGTTCTTTCTGAGTGAGTACGTTTTCTTTTGCTAGCTTCACCCTCAAAATCCTTCCATTCAATCCTAACCTCAGTTTACCCATCTGCTGGAAGAACTCATCATGGATCTTTGTGATCATTTCTGTTTAAGGGCACAGCTCCATCTCTTAACTCCCAGACGTGCTTTGAGTGAGTTCACACCGAGGCTGGAGGGACCCAGTCCCTGGCCGGGCTCTCATTTCCTAAACAGCAGAGCTTTGCCTTGCTTCCCTTCTCACACCCAGCTTCCCTGATGTATGTCTTTATGAAAGGCAGTAAAATAATTTCTTTTAGTGTTTGGGGTACAAATAAAATAAAGTAAAACAAGCATGTAAAGAATTGGCTGAGATAAGGACCAGCTTCATGTTATTAGGAACAAAATGTCCCGTGCAGATCAGAATAAGAGAGTTTCACGATAAATACTTGCATGTCTCCTGTTCAGAGAAATGTGAAGCTCTATTCCAGGAAAGCTTCAGAATATATGAACCACATGGGACTGAGCCCCTTCCATTCAGTGCCTCTTAATGACCGGCCTCTTTACTTGGGATTTGTTTGATTCAGTTTGTTTATTGCATTATGTATGTAGGTAACTTCATAAACTCCCAAAAAGCCCATAATTGATTTTGAACAGCAAAAGAAGTTACATGATAATGATAATTTTGCCCTTGGTTTAAAAAGATTTTATTGGTAAAAGAGAGGGAAAGAAACAGCTTAGGTTAGAGACCAAAAATCTATCAATCTTGGGACAAATTAAAGAGCTTGAAGAAATAAATTGCAGAGCTGGCTGACTTAGCTGTCACAGCAATGCTATAAATCACTTGCGGACAAGGGGCATCACAGTGCCCCTTCATGAGGTGCAGTCTTGGGTCTTCTGAGTCTTAGCTCCTACATCAATTACTCAACCTGAACCACAAATTCCCCACCTGAGAAGTTAAATCACAGTAAACTTCTGTTCTGATCCACAGAGGGGAAGAGTAATTTGAGTTAGTGAAAGTTCTGAAATGCATTTTTTAACCTCACATGCCTTGTATTGAATTAATTCCTATTCCTCATTTCACGATGCATGATTTTAATTTGTCTTTGGGAAGTCTGTTCCATGCTTTCCCTTCCTTCCACTTTTCTTTCTTCCTTATGTGTTTCCTCCTCTCTCCCTTCCACACTCACATTGTCCTTCCCTACCACCATCTATCCTAATATGTTTAATATATATTTTTGCATGTATGTGTGCTTGCAAAATGAATATTTTTTTGCGCATATGCATTTTAACTTTTACAAATTGTATTATGTTATATATCTCATGATATACAACCTCAACACTTACCCACCACTGTCCCAATTATGGAGACAGATTGCCTTCAGCAACCCAATCCACAAATAATACCACCATGAACATTTATTCATTGATTCTACAAATATTTAGGAGAGCACCTGCTGTGTTCCAGGTGTGGTTCGAGGTACTTAAAATGCATCGTAAAACAAAACATAATAATTCCTCTGCTTTTGGAGTTGACAGTTTAGCAGAGGGAGATAGAAAATCAGCAAAAATGACTTAAAAATAAGTAAATTACATCATATGTTAGAAGATGATAAATGTGATGCAGAAAAATAACAAGTAGATCAGAATAAGAAAGATTGGAGGTGTGGGGAGTGGGTGGGCAGCAATTTAAATAGCACTACCAGAGGAGTCTTTTGAGCATAGATGTGAAGGAGGTGAGAGCAGAGCAATGGTGCCGGTACCTGGGGAGAGGGAGTTCCAGGCAGGGGGAACTGCCATTGCAAACGCTTAAGGCTAGAACGGGCCTGACGTGTGCAAGGCACAGCAAGCAGCCACGTGATTGGGGCACAGGGAGTGAGGGAGAGGGCCGTGCCTTACACCCTGTATCCTCTTTAAAGGACTTTGGTTTTTATTTTAGGTGGGGTATCCTTGGAAGGTTTTGGGGAAAAAAAATAAAAAGCAAAAAACATGTCATGATCTGATTTATGTTTTAAAAGGATCACTCTGGCCACCGTGTTGAGAAAAGACTGCATTCAAAGCATGAAGAAAAGCAGGGACTCCAGTTGGAAGGATTTTGTAATAAAGCAAGTAAGAGATGATGCTGGATGAGATCAGGATGCGGGTGGTAAAAATGGTGAGAAGTGGGCAGATTTTGGACAAATTTTATATTTAAAACAGCTAAGGTTTCTCAAAGTTCTGCCTCTACTTAGAATATAGAAAACCGCAGGAGTACATTGCTCTCCTACTAACAGTGAGAAAAATCTGGATAATCTACAAAATCATAACTTTTCTTAAGCCCATCAGAGAGCTGAGGTCTCAAGACAACCAAAGAAATTGAATTCCAAAAATTGACAGGACTTTCCTAGGAGAAATGAGATACACAGACTGTTTCATTTTTTTTGGCAATGCATAGGGAGAAAAGGTGGCTGCCAGAGAAGTGAGTAAGAAGAAAGCCAAAATGTTAACAAATTCCTAAAGACTTAGTTTGGGCTCATGTATCAGGAGCTGTAGACACAAGGGAAGCTCTCTCTCTCAAGGTTTTCATGGGCCTCTAACAGGGGCTCATGGAGACTGAAGGCAGGGTAGGAGACCAGAGACAGTACCTCTCAGTTGCGCAAGTTTGTAGGAAGGGATCAAGTGCCATTGGAGAAGAGGTAACAAGCACTACATACTTCCCCTAACCGTTCTGTCATACAAAGCTAAAGTCTTATGCTACTGGGGAAAACGCAGCAAAACCTTCTCCGAAGAGCTCCTGGGGAGGGGTAAAAGGAAAACCCATCTGCCTCTGGGTGAGACTATATAAAAACTTCCTTCCTGGCCCCGGCAACCAGGCAAAGATCTACTGCTTCTAGGGGAAGAATAGAAACAAAAACAATCTGCCCCTAGAGAAGGAGCAAGGAAATCTCTTGGCGCCAGGATCTTGTACCAAAACAAGGCAGAGTTCTGCTGCTTCTGGGGAGGGTACAGGAAAAATCTCTCCTACCTAAGGGTACACACCAATAGGAGACAGAGTTTGGGACCATGGGTAGTAAAGGGAGAGGAAGAAGCCAAGGTGCACAGTTTCTACCTAAGACTGAGGCTGGGCTAGAAAACTTGAGAATGTCCCATCCCCATCCAATCAAGAACCTAGCACCAAGTGAAAAGCGACAGTAGTCTACTGCAAGAAGAGGACCAAGAACAGGGAAAGCAAATCCCTCCATGGAACCACCATGCAAGGACAGTTGAAATCTGAGAGTGAAGCAAAAGCAGAAAAATGTACTCTAGTATCCAAGGCCTCCCACTGAGCAAGAGCTAAAGACAGCATCCCAGCAGAGGAATCCAAAGTCTGTGGCACACTACAAGTAACGATAGCAGTAACAAAACCCAAACCTATCTCAACTCAACCACACTAACAACTTGACAGAAGAAGAGGCATGGCCATTTCTGGGCATGAATACCATTCACTTCAGCCCCTACTGTTCTTCAAACAAATGCTTGGCATTCAGTAGAAATTATGAGACATAAACAAGAAAGGGGGGAAAAAGGTCCAATGTTAAGAGATAAAGCAATCAACAGAGAGACAGCTTAGAGATGCTGGGATTATCATAAAGGGACTTTTTTTTTTTTTTTTTTGAGACAGAGTTTCGCTCTTTTTTCCCAGGCTGGAGTGCCATGGTGCGATCTCGGCTCACAGCAACCTCCGCCTCCCGGTTCAAGCGATTCTCCTGCCTCAGCCTCCCAAGTAGCTGGGATTACAGGCATGCGCCACCACCCCGGCTAATTTTGTATTTTTAGTAGAGACGGGGTTTCTCCATGTTGGTCAGGCTGGTCTTGAACTCCCGACCTCAGGTGATCCACCTACCTCAGCCTCCCAAAGTGCTGGGATTACAGGTGTGAGCCACCGTGCCTGGCTATAAAGGGACTTTAAAATAACTAGGATTCATATGTTGAAGGTGCTAATAGAAAAGGTAGACTATGCATGAATAGATGGAAAGGGACCATTTCAGTCAAGGGAAATATGATTAGCATTATTCTTTGAATACTTATAGATCATTTCTTGTGGCTGGAGGAGGGGCCTTCATTTTATTAGCACAAACCGCCTCAACTATCAGAGAAAAATATCAGGGTTCAGCTAGGAAGGAAGGACGAGGGAATGACTATTAGGTAGGCAATCAGCAGCAGCATTGTGAGGGTACACATAGAGCATGGAAATCATTGCTCTTTACAGGACACTTTTCGAAGACCTAAGGAAAACTCTTTTCTTATCTTACCTCAACCATCTAGGGATATGTATGGGTCATAGTGAGGGTAACATAAGAAAGGCTGGCCACAAGGACATCAAAACCACATCACTGATTTCCCTGGACTGAGTCAGATTTCATCATACAATAGATGGACAGGACAGGCTTCTATAGACTCCAGGAAGAAACAGAGGAAGGAGGAAAAATTCAAAATGAAAATGAAATCAAATAGAAACACTGGATGGGAAAGGGATCAGGATAAACAGAGCTGAGAGGAGAAACAAATGGACTGAGAATACAGTAAAGGAGAGGAAAAGAAGAAAAAAGATAGACTGAGCAGAATTAAAACCAACTTCAGTGTCATTGTGAGTTGTATCAATTAGGATAACTACAAATAACAAAATCTGACTATAGGGACTTAAACAATGAGTTGCTAGTTTTATTTATTCCTAATATGAAGTTTGGAACTTGGCAGTTGCTGACACAGGTTCAGAAGTTCAAGGATGTCAAGCTTGACAGTTAGTTCAGACAGCTGCTTACATAGGTTCAACAGCTCAGTGATGTTACGGCTGACATCTTCACCACTGCAAGATGGTCGTAAGAGCTCCAGCCACCATATCTGGGTTTTAGGCAGAAAGAAGACGCAGTAATGCCAGCTATCTCTGTTCCCTTTATCAAGAGAGCAAATGCAGTGTCAGAACCACCTCTCTATAACAGTATCCTTCTACTCACTGGCCAGATGGTGGCACAGTCATCTTTGACACAGCTAGGTCTACCAGCAAACGAGGGTGGGAAAAGCAAGTATGCATCTGGGTCCATTTCTTCTGCAAAATTCAAGTTTTGTTAGTAAGAAATAAGGAAGCATGTGATATTGGATAGACAATAACAACACAGCCTACTCTTGTGTTTTAAGTAAGACAATGTATGCAAAACAGTCTAACATCACATCTGCCACAAGGTGCTCAATAACTGTATGTTTATTTTTTTAAAAAGCTGAAGAAAGAAAACTTTGAGATGGAAGGATAAGAGATAGACTGTATATCAGAGGTCAGATTCCCACACTCCAAGAGTGACAAATTAAAAGTTTAGATTTGATTTTATGAATCCTTAACATACTCAGCAGAGACCTTGCCATCCATTTTAAGAGCAGTATTAACAATTAGAGGGGGTGGCTGTCCATATCTCTCTAATGGGTGGGATGGTTATTATAAACTATGAGAGAAGAAACGGGGCCAGATGCAGAGAAATAGCAAATGTCACAGGAAATAAGCAAATGCAGAGATCTCTGGTTCTGAAGAGCACATTGGAGAGGTGGAAGACAAATCATGCACAAAGTCTGTAAGTGTGTTGTATATACACACATGTGCACTGTATAAATAGCTCGTGGTCTGCCAGGCCATTCTTCAGAATTGCAATACAGGAGAGGTTTCCATCCACCACATCATAAATTGTCTCAACATATCCCTTCTATCAACTTCAGAAATTATTTCAATAATATTAACTTTGTTGCTTTTATGAAATGTTAAGGATATATTTTACTGTCTGTGTCTGCATAGTCTGAGAACTGACTTAAACCTTTAGTTCCTTATCAAAGACAACCAACTAGCATAATAAATTTAAGCTACTTCAAAAATTCTGTCCATCATCATAAATTCTTTTTTTGATGTTTCTGAGGACAACAGTTGTGAATCATGATTTTCATGTCCCTGCTTAGTTTCTTGAGGCTGTGTGAAACTATAAATTGGAAGCATCACAGACACAATGAATACCTGTCCTTTTCCAGGCAGACAAGCTTAATCTCCAGTACCATCTCCTTTTCTACAAAATGGAAGATGAAGGAGCAGGTAGCTACAAGAAAGCACTAAAACATCACTGTTGGGATACTAGTTTGGATAGCATATATTTAGTGGCCATCACTTTATTTCAAATAATTGTTTATGTAATTGATATTCTGTTAGGGATCTTAATTGGGTTGTAAGCCAAAAAGTATGTTTTAAAATGATTTATTTCACTATGGATGCACTATTAACTAACATTACCAGACAGTTAAGTTAAACACCATAGCTAATTATAAACATACAACATAGGAATGTTTCACTTTGAACCAATCCTTTACAAAGGAGGGTTGCTGTGTTAATTTGAATACATGCTTTGAGGTTTTAATAAAGACCTCCAAATAACAGAAGCTTGTGCACTCTCATGTAGAACTTCAGGAAGGTAATCCAAGGTTGGCATGGCAACTTCACAGCCACCATGAACCTGGGTTCCTTCTAATTTTGTTGTCCTGTCATCCTCAATGTGTGACTTCTATCTCATGCGTGTATTACGCTGCCATAACAGAATACCACAGACTTGATTGCTAAAACAACAGAAACTCATTTTCTCACTGTTCTGAAGGCTGGAAGTACAAGACCAAGGTGTCAACAGAGTTGGTTTCTGGTGAGGTCTCTCTTCCTGGCTTGCAAATGGCTACCTTCCCACTGTGTCCTCACATGACCTTTCCTCTGGGTGCCTCTTCTTAAAGGATACTAGTCCTATTGGATTAGAGTCCCACAATTGTAATTTATTTAACATTAATCATTTCCTTATGGGCCATATCTTCAAATACAGTCACATTGGGACTTACGGCTTCAACATATAAATTTGGCAGGGACACAATTCAGTTGATAAGACAGCCCAAGAGAGCTGCTGTAACTGCCCCCACCATCCACATTCCAGTCAGAAAGCAAGGGAAGGACACAGTTCTTCCCTTTAACATGCCCTTACAATGAGAGAATGTGTGAGAAATTAACACACATCTCTTTCACTCAAATCCCATTGGCCAGATCCTAGTCACATGGCCATCTTTAATTGCAAAGCAGGCTGGGAAGTAGGTTTTGTGGCTGAACTTCCACATCCTGGCTTAAACTTCTATTTCCATCAAAAGGAGAGAAAAGATGTTAGGAGATATATTAGTTCATTTTCATACTGCTACAAAGAAATACCTGAGACTGGCTAATTTACAAAGAAAAGAAGTTTAATTGGCTCACAGTTCTGCAGGTTGTGTAGGAATCGTGATGCTGGCATCTGCTCAGCTCCTGGGGAGTCCTCAGGAAACTTTCAATCATGGCAGAAAGCGGAGGAGCAAGACATCTTACACGGCTGGAGAAGGAGGAAGAGAGGCAGAGGTGCTATACACTTTTAAACAACCAGATTTTATGAAAATTCAATCACAATAATAGCACCAAAGGGAAAAATTTGCCCATAATCCAATCACTTCCCACCAGGCCCCCACCTCCAACATTGAAGATTACAATTTGACATGAGATTTGGGTGGGGACACAGATCCAAACCATATCAGGAAACAACCAGCAGTACCAGTCACAGAAATGTTCTATTTTCTGGTGTAACATGTCAGCATCTCAATTTTGTCCTTTCTTTCCACTGTGCACTTTCCTTTTGTACCCCTTTCTTTCACTGCCAGATTATTGGTTCCACTCAGTGCAACCTGGGAGGAACATGGTGCATTCTTGTAATGGAACAAGACTTGGATAAATTATTATGCCAAAAGGTCCCTCTCCTTCTCCCTTCAGGGATGAGGAGATACGATAGGGTAAAGGGCAATGCCATTAGCCATATAATGGTAATTAGAGAAGGAAGCAGGGTCAAATAAGAGAACTTTTGGTTGGAGACATTAGGACATTGTGTCTGCTGGTGGGAATGATAACCTTTAGTTCTATTTTTAAAAATCTCCAGCAAGAGCAGAACTTTTGTGGGGGAGAGGATGTTTAGAGGCTGTTGACTTCCTACATTATTTCACTCTGAGCAACAACAGGCTCTTGCCTCTTACTTCACATCTCTTAAAAGTAGAATATCTCCTTCCCTTAGCATTTTTAATCTGGCTCTTACAAAATTGTGCAATTTCCTGATATTTCTCCTGTGGTAATCTGGCCAATTTCTGCTTTGGGGGACTTTCCCCTGTTGCTTTAAGGTTTCCCAAAAGCTTTATACTAGTCTTGTGCTCTTCCGCTCCTTTATGGGAACATGTTGTTCTGGCACTCGTGGAACAGCTTTTTCAAAGTGCATCTTGTCACCTTGGCCCCATTTCAATCAACAAGCATTTATTGAGTGCTTTTCTTGCTCCAGTGGTGTTCTAGATCATGTAGAATACAGACATTAAAAACTTGGAGGTGTGAAAGGACCTAAGAGATAACCACTCATTTTCCAGGTGAAGAAACTGAGGTCCAAAGAACAATCTGCCCCAGGGCCATGAGGCTATTTTGAAGAATAACCTGCTTCATTCTCTCATTTCCTGTTCTCCTTAGAGTTTATCTTTGATTGGAAGATGAAATCATATGGAATAATAGGGCATCCTCTCTGAGTCAGGCATCATCTTTTCAATATGTTATGTAATTGGTATCATTCCTCCTAAGGACTTAATAATAAGATTACTTGTGAGAATGTGACAAAACAAAAACAAAAATTATCTAGGCAGTTACATACAATGTTTATAAGAAGACATGTAAGAATATTTACAATGTAATTATTCATAATAGCAGAGACTAGAAACAGCCTAAATGCACAAAAAAGGAGATAGTTAAGTTGCAGTTATTTATACAATGGAATATTACACATCAATAAAACTGAATAAACTAAAAAATATATATATTAATAGTTGCAAATTGATGGATCTAGTATGGTTCAATTTATTCAGACTCATAAAACACAAAATTGTACCACATATGTTTATAGATGCACACATATGTAGCGAAAGTATAAATAAGTATGGAAGTAATGAATACAAAACACATGATGCTTAATATATGCCAGGCACTGTTTTAAGCACTTTACATACATCAACTCATTTATTCCTCCTAACAACCTTATAAGGTAGATACTTTATCCTCATTTCGCAGATGAGAAACTGGACATAGAGAGGTGAAGTAACTTGCCCAAAGTCACATGGAAAGGTCATCCAGGACTTTCATTCACTCAACAAAGATTTAGTAAGTGCTCTTTTTTAAGGAGGTAGATGGAATGGTGAACAATGTCGACACAGTTCATATTCAGCCTCTGAAATCTGACTTTCTTTTTAAAGTATTTAGCTTGTTTAATTCATTGTTTTCTAAACTTTCTTGATGATGGCACCTGTTTTATAGCAATGCCTATTAACTTCCAATAGTACTATGTGCTCTTCCTAAGATAATTTAAGTAGAAGCCCTGTTGCATCCTAATGAGAAATGTTAACGTATACAAGTCTGGGCACTGTAGTGGCAGGAAGAAGGTGGGGGTGGTGATGGGGCATGTGGTGGGGGATAAAAAGACAGGAAGAAGGTGGGGGTGGTGATGGGGCATGTGGTGGGGGATAAAAAGACGAGGTTTATTCATCCAGGCACTGTACAGAAAAAAGGCTGCCTTAATCTGTACACTCCAGCATTCAGTCCATGAAGCAGCACTATCCCAATTGGGACAGTGGTTGCCCCCAGCCTATCATGGTTGGAAGACATGAATCACTATGATTACCCAAGAAAATCCAGCTCTGTTTCCAGTTCACTGAGGAATATCCTGCTTACAGGTTACTTTCCCTGCAGATTTACTGACCAGCAAGATAAGTTATAATTTTTATTGTTTATTAAACTGCATTCTAGTTTATAGTTCAGTCTCTAGTGTGTTTTGGTAATATGAGTATATTCTGCAATACCAATACTTACCATAAGGCCCTATCTAAATGAACTAATAATCCAAATTCTGAACTTACAAAGCTAAAGATCTTATCCTGGAACATCAGGGCACTGATGATTTTAGAGACCTCTAGGAGAGCAGCTACCTAGGGGGTCTATCTTACTCTTGGCCTTCTTTAAACTGCTACATGTATCTCATTTTATTTTCCCAACAACCCTGTGAGGAAGATATCACTCTTCTCACTTCACAGATAAAACATCAAGGCTTAAAGGGAATGTCTTGGAAGGGAGTCACAAAAAAATGTAACTAGTTGTCATCTTTGGGTAGAAGGTTTTGGTGATTATTACTCCCTTCTTTCTACTTTTTTGTGTTTTTGTTTTAAAATAGTGAACTGGAATTATTTTTTAATCATAAAAGATGGGATTTGTGTTTTATTTTTTATTTTCATCTGGGAAACAAAGAAACCACTACATGTATCCACTGTTTGAAATCCTTCAAACAGGATTTCTGTCTCCAAGATGCTTGGAAGTCTTAACATGGGCCTGTATACAAAATGGTATCCTCTGGCCACACAAGCAAATTAAGTAGAAATGGAAGAAAATATGCTCTATGCTCAGTTTTGGATCTCAAGATGTGTCTGTGTTGTACAAGTTATAGATCATACCCTTTCAGGTCCCAAGAACAGGCCATCTGATAGCTCGTGTCTCCATGCAGTATCATCTTCAACTTTTACAGCTATTTGCTCACTGCCCCTTAGGGCAAAGGGAGCTATTTATGACTGATTATGATTACCTGGGATCTAGTATGAGAAGCTCACAGAACAAATATGGAAGCTGAGTGAGGCTTTTTAAAATCATAATCCAAGAAGAGAGATGATGACCAGCTGCTCCATAGTGAGTACCAGGAAGTAGACAAGAACCAAAATGCCTTCTGAGTAATGTAGAGTGAAGCCAATTAAATGTTGACCTGAGGTATGGAGGAAAACTGGGGATTTCCTTCTCTGGAGGCTTAACAATAAATACGTGACTATCTAGCAAGATTTGTTTACGTGATTGTCCTCATAAACCCAAAGAAATAGACTCAATTGATTTCCAATGTGTGGTGACAGAGAGTTTATATTTTACTTTATTCTAAGAGGAATTAGCAACTGGTAAACAACCCAATTCTTCCTCTCTACCCCTACTTCCAATGAGTGTGGTATGTTTTATATTTCCTGGCTGTGTCTGAAGGCTGTAGTCTGCAGAGTCCAAGTTATCCAATGGTTCAGGGACTGAAAAGGAAACCCAGGTGGAAGGAGTATGGGGATGTGACTCTCCTCCTCCAAATCCTTCCATGGGGTCTTCTCTGGAGAAAGATTACTTTTCCTAAATTTGCACTGTCCAATAGAGTAGCCACTAGCCATGTGTATTATGTACATTTAAATTAATTAAAATTAGGTACAGAAGTTTTAGAGAAACAGGAAGGCGAACAGGGAGTCCTGAGCATAGACCATCTCCTTCCGTGCGTCTTTCAGCCATGTTGGAGAGTAGTAACAAAAGGTATCGATTGCCTCAAAAACACATGGTGAGAGATTTTTTCTTTTAGAATACTCTATTCTCTTTTCATGTGCGTAGAAAAATGTTTAGATACACACAAAATTACTAACAGTGCTTACTTCTGCGAGGGGGACAGAAGGGTCACAGAAAGGGAGGAACAAGCAGGGGAGATGGAGGGGCTAGGAAACATTTTGCTTTTCCTGATATCCACTTCAGGATTGCTGAAATTTTGTCTTTGATGAAGATGCTTTCATTTTTTAATGTGAGAAAACAAGTATAAAGATATTTAAAAATAAACATACTACTCCAAAATTCTGGCCAATCTCATTTTTTTCCCGCTGAGAACAAAGATTATAAAGAATAATAAGTGAACGTTTCAGAGGAAATCTTGTCTACCTTCACCTGCCATATGTTTTGTCTGTCCAAAGCAGCTGGCATGGCACTGTTTACCCACAGTGTTTGCTTGACTTCGGTTGGTTTCTTGTATTGGGCTCTGCAATTCTAAAATCAGCACACAGCTAGCTGGAGACTTTTCCCTCCTTCACCTTCAACACTAGAGGAGCAGAGATTTGCTTTGACCTGGCAATTTTTTTGGCTTTCAAGGACTAACTCTTGGTCTTATTTAGGAGTCAAATTCACTGAGATACTGAGTTTGCTCTTTATAAATACAGTCAAGCAGAAATTGAAATGTTCTAAACTAAGTTTAGCTGGTCCATTCTGTGGCCTACAAGAACTTAACCCTAACTTCTAGCAATGTTTAACCAATTGGCTTTATCATTCCCTTTATCAAGTTGTCTATTTTTTTCTTATTTAAATGGAATCCATGGAGTTGTGTAGCTCAGAAAATGATATTCTGAAATATTTTTTCTCAACTATGCATCAACTTTCATTTGCATTTAGCTTTTGATGAATTGTAATGTTCCATACTATTAATGTTCTATAATTATGTGAGCCAATTCCTAGTACACACTGGCTGGAAAGCCTATATGCCAGTTTTAAAAATTTTTGGTGGTGGATATGGGTCTATAACTATATTCGTATGTATTTCCTGTGAAAGATAAAGGAGGAAGGAGCTGGAAAAGGTGAAAGGAGACTTCAATTTCAATTACAGGGTAAAACCTGTAAAAAAAAAAAAAAAAAAAAAAGAGCAAGATACAAGGAGAACTAGATAAGAGGAGCTTCCACCTGCAGTGCAGCTTAGAGAGTTTCTGCCAGGTGGATGGGGAATCCTGAGCAAAGGCTGTCTATTGGAGAAGCCCATGTAGGGCAGGAATGGCTTGACTCTAGTACCCACCCTGCACTCAGCCATTGGCAGGGAACAGCCCCCAGGAAGCATGACCCTGGTGTGAATGCTCCAGTAGATCCGAAGGTGGGGCAGCTGCAAGCTGTCAGTCAACTGTGCCCTTGTGATGGTTAATTTTGTGTGTCAACTTGGTGAGGCCACTGGACAAGTCAAAGCTCTCCAGAGAAACAGAAAAAGGGAAATAAATAATGAGAGGAAAAAAGAAGAAGAGGAAGAAAGAGAGAGAGAAAGAAAGAGAAGAAAAAAAAGAAAAAGTAAAAGATAAATAAAAGGGAAGGAAGGTAGGAAGGAAGGAAGGAAGGAAGGAAGGAAGGAAGGAAGGAAGGAAGGAAGGAAGGAAGGAAAAAAGGAAAAGGAGGAAGGAAAAAAGGAAAGGGAGGAAGAAAGGAAAAAAGATATACTATAGGAGTTGGCTCTCACACAATTTTGCAGGCCTCGAACTCTCACAATATGCCATCTATAAGCTAGAGAACAGGGATAGGGAGATCCACCCTCACCAGTGTGGCGGGGCTGAGGGAGCAGGACCTGCTACGGTAAGTCCTAGGGTCCGAAGGCCCAAAAATCAGGAGCTCCATTGTCTGGGGGCAGGAGAAGATGGATGTCCCACCTTAAGAAGAGAAAGAGAATTTGTCATTCTCCCACCTTTTTGTTCTATTGCAGTTTTTAACAGATCAGATAATGCCTACCCACACTGATGAGGGTGGATCTTCCTTACTCAGTCCACAGATTCAAATGCTAATCTCTTCCAGGAACACCCTCACAGACACAGCCAGATGTAATGTTGTACCAGCTCTCTGAGCATCCCTTAGCCCAGTCAAGTTGATACATAAAAGTAACCATCACACCCATGATACCCTGATATTTGGTAAAACATTACTCTATTAGGTTGGTGCAAAAGCAGTTGTGGCTTTTGCCAATAAAAGTAATGGCAAAAGCCAGTGGCTGGCAAGATGGCTAAATAAGAACAGCTCCAGTCTGCAGCTCCCAGTGAGATCAACGCAGAAGGTGGGTGATTTATGCATTTCCAACTGAGGTACCCAAATCATCTCAATGGGACTAATTAGACAGTGGGTGCAGCCCACGGAGGGTGTCACCTCATCCAGGAAGTGCAAGGGGTAGGGTAAGCCCCTCCCCTAGCCAAGGGAAGCTGTGAGGGACTGTGCCATGAGGGACGGTGCAGTCTGGCCCAGATACTATGTTTTCCCCATGGTCTTCGCAACCCACAGACCAGGAGATTCCCTCTGGTGCCTATGCCACCAGGGCCCTGGGTTTCAAGCACAAAACCGAGCATAAAATTGGGCAGACACTGAGCTAGCTGCAGGAGTTTTTTTCATACCCGAGTGGCACCTGGAAAGCCAGTGAGACAGAACCGTCCACTCCCCTGGAGAGAGGACTGAAGCCAGGGAACCAAGTAGTCTAGTTCAGGGGATCCCACCCCCATGGAGCCCAGCAAGTGGAGATCCACTGGCTTGAAATTCTCACTGCCAGCGCAGCGGTCTGACATCGACCTGGGACACTCAAGCTTGGTGGGGGGAGGGGAGTCCACCATTACTGAGACTTAAGTAGGTGGTTTTCCCCTCACAGTGTAAACAAAGCCACCAGGAAGTTTGAACTGGGTAGAGCCCACCACAGCTCTGCAAAGCCACTGTAGCCAGACTGCCTCTCTAGATTCCTCCTCTCTGGGAAGGGCATCTCTGAAAGAAAGACAGCAGTCCCAGGCACAGCTTATAGATCAAACTCCTATCTCCTTGGGACAAAGCACCTGGGAGAAGGGGCAGCTGTGGGCACAGCATCAACAGACTTAAACGTTCCTGCCTGCCGGCACTGAAGAGAGCAGCAGATCTCCCAGCACAGTGCTCGAGCTCTGCTAAGGGGGAGACTGCCTCCTCAAGTGGGTTCCTGACCCCTGTGCCTCCTGACTGGGAGACACCTCCCAGCAGGGGTCGACAGACACCTCATACAGGAGAGCTCCAGCTGGCATTTGGCAGGTGTCCCTCTGGGACAAAGCTTCCAGAGGAAGGAAGAGGCAGCAATCTTTGCTGTTCTGCAGCTTCCGCTGATGATACCCAGGCAAACAGGGTCTGCAGCAGACCTCCAGCAAACTCCAGCAGACCCGCAGCACAGTGGCCTGACTGTTAGAAGGAAAACTAACAAACAGAAAGGAATGGCATCAACATCAACAAAAAGGATATCCCCACAGAAACCCCATCCTAAGGTCACCAACATCAAAGACCAACGATAGATAGATAAATCAATGAAGATGAGAAAGAAACTGTACAGAAAGGCTGAAAATTCCAAAAACCAGGACACTTCTTCTCCTCCAAAGGATCACAACTCATTGCCACCAAGGGAACAAAATTGGAGAGAGAATGAGTTTGAAGAACTGACAGAAGTAGGCTTCAGAAGGTGGGTAATAACAAACTCCTCTGAGCTAAAGGAGCATGTTCTAACCCGATTCAGGAAGCTGAAACCTTGAAAACAGGTTAGATGAATTGCTAACTAGAATAACCAGTTTAGAGAAGAATATAAACGACCTGATGGAGCTGAAAAACACAGCACGAGGCATATACAAGTATCAATAGTCAAATTAATCAAGTGGAAGAAAGGATACCAGAGATTGAAGATGAACTTAATGAAATAAAGAGTGAAGACAAGATTAGAGAAAAAAGAATGAAAAGGAATGAAGAAAGCCTTTAAGAAATATGGGACTATGTGAAAAGACCAAACCTACATTTCATTGGTGTAACTGAAATTGATGGGGAGAATGGAACCATAAGTTGAAAAATGCTATTCAGGATATTATCCAGGAGAGCTTCCCCAACCTAGCAAGACAGGCCAACATTCGAATTCAGGAAATACAGAGAACACCACAAAAATACTCCTTGAGAAGAGCAACCCCAAGACACATAATTGTCAGTTTCACCAAGGTTGAAATGAAGGAAAAAATGTTCAGGGGAGCCAGAGAGAAATGTTGGGTTAACCACAAAGGGAAACCAATCAGACTAACAGTGAATCTCTCTGCAGAAACTCTACAAACCATAAGAGAGTGAAGGCAAATATTCAACATTCTTAAAGAAAAGGATTTTCAACCCAGAATTTCATATCCAGCCAAACTAAGCTTCATAAGTGGAGGATAAATAAAAGCCTTTACAGATAAGCAAATGCTGAGAGATTTTATCACCACCAGGCCTGCCTTATGAGAGCTCCTGATGGAAGCACTAAATATGGAAAGGAAAAACAAGTACCAGCCACTGCAAAAACATACCAAATTATAAAGACCATCGACACTATGAAGAAACTGCAGCAACTAATGGGTAAAATAACCAGCTAGCATCATAATGACAGGATCAAATTCACACATAACAATGTTAACCTTAAATGTAAATGGGCTAAATGCCACAATTAAAAGACACAGACTGGCAAACTGGATGAAGAGTCAGGACCCATTGGTGTGCTGTATTCAGGAGACCCATCTCATGTGCAAAGACATACATAGGCTCAAAATAAAGGGATGGAGGAATATTTACCAAGCAAATGGAAAGAAAAAAAAACAAAAAACAAAAAACAGAGGTTGCAATCTTAGTCTCTGATAGAACAGACTTTAATCCAACAAAGATTAAAAAAAAAAGACTAAGAAGGGCATTACATAATGGTAGAGGGATCAATACAATAAGAAGGGTTAACTATCCTAAATTTATATGCACCCAATACAGAAGCACCCAGATTCATAAAGCAAGTTCTTAGAGACCTACAAAGAGACCTAGACTCCCACACTATAATAATGGGAGACTTTAACACCCACTGTTAATATTAGACAGATCAACGAAACAGAAAATTAACAAAGATATTCAGGACTTGAACTGAGGTGTGGACCAAGTGGACCTAACAGATATCTACAGAACTCTCCACCCAAAATCAACAGAATATACATCCTTCTCAGCATCACATTGCCCTTATTCTAAAATTGATCACATAATTGGAATAAAACACTCCTCAGTAAATGCAAAAGAACGGAAATCATAACAGTCTCTCAGACCACAGTACAATCAAACTAGAACTCAGGATTAAGAAACTCACTCAAAATCGCACAACATCATGGAAACCGAACAACCTGCTCTTGAATTACTACTGGGTAAATAAAGAAATTAAGACAGAAATAAATAAGTTCTTTGAAAACAATGAGAACAAAGACAGAATGTAACAGAATCTCCGGGACACAGCTAAAGCAGTGTTCAGAGGGAAATTTATAGCACTAAATACCCACAGGAGAAAGTGTGAAAGATCTAAAATCAACACCCTAACATCAAAATTAAAAGAACTAGAGAAGCAAGCGCAAACAAGTTCAAAATCTAGCAGAAGACAAGAAATAACTAAGATCAGAGGAGAACTGAAAGAGATAGAGACACAAAAAACCCTTCAAAAAATCAATGAATCAAAGTTGGTTTTTGAAAAGATTAACAAAATAGACTAGTAGCCAGACTAATAAAGAAGAAAAGAAAGAAGAATCAAATAGACATAATAAAAAATGATAAAGGGGATATCACCACTGACTCCACAGAAATACAAATTACCATCAGAGAATACTATAAACACCTCTACACAAATAAACTAGAAAATCTAGAAGAAATGGATAAATTCCTGGACACATACACCCTCCCAAGACTAAACCAAAAAGAGGTCAAATCCCTGAATAGACCAGTAACAAGTTCTGAAATTGAGGCCCAAATTAATAGTCTACCAACCAAAAAAGGCCCAGGACCAGATGGATTCACAGCCAAATTCTACCAGAGGTACAAGGAGGAGCTGGTACCATTCCTTCTGAAACTATTGCAAACAATAGAAAAAGAGGG
This sequence comes from Macaca nemestrina, assembly GCF_043159975.1. Taxonomy (NCBI): domain Eukaryota; kingdom Metazoa; phylum Chordata; class Mammalia; order Primates; family Cercopithecidae; genus Macaca; species Macaca nemestrina. The sequence continues at coordinate 116,616,240 of NC_092127.1, read as the reverse complement.
ACTCCCTCCTGACTCATTTTATGAGGCCAGCATCATCTTGATACTAAAACCTAGCAGAAACACAAGAAAAAAAGAAAATTTCAGACCAATATCCCTGATGAACATCAATGTGAAAATCCTCAATAAAATACTGGCAAACCAAATCCAGCAGTATATCAAAAAGCTTATCCACCCTGATTAAGTAGGCTTCATTTCTGGGATGCAAGTCTGGTTCAATATACACAAATCAATAAATGTAACCCATCACATAAACAGAACCAATGAGAAAAACCACGTGATTATCTCAATAGATGCAGAAAAGGCCTTTGATAAAATTCAACACCCCTTCATGTTAACAACTTTCAATAAACTAGGTATTGATGGGACGTATCTCAAAATAAGAAGAACTATTTATGACAAACCCACAACCAATATCATACTGAATGGGCAAAAGCTGGAAGCACTCCCTTTGGAAACCAGCACAAGACAAGGATGCCCTCTCTCACCACTCCCATTCAACATAGTATTGGAAGTTCTGACCAGGGCAATCAGGTAAAAGAAAGAAATAAAGGGTATTCAAATAGGGAGAGAGGAAGTCAAATTGTCTCTGTTTCCAGATGACATGATCGCATATTTAGAAAACCCCATCGTCTCAACCCAAAATCTCCTAATGCTGATAAGCAATTTCAGCAGTCTCAGGATATAAAATCAATTTGCAAAAATCACGAGCATTCCTATACACCAATAATAGACAAACAGAGAGCCAAATCATGAGTGAACTCCCATTCACAATTTCTACAAAGAGAATAAAATTCCTAGGAATACAACTTACAAGGAATGTGAAGGACCTCTTCAGGGAGAACTACAAACCACTGCTCAATGAAGTAAGAGAGGACACAAACAAATGGAAAAACATTCCATGCTCATGGATAGGAAGAATCAATACAGTGAAAATGGCCATTCTGCCCAAAGTAATTTATAGATTCAATGCTATCCCTATCAAGCTACCATTGCCTTTCTTCACAGAATTAGAAAAAACTACTTTAAATTTCATATCGAACCAAAAAAGAGCCTGTATAGCCAAGACAATCTTAAGCAAAAAGAATAAAGCTGGAGGCATCACACTACCTGGCTTCAAACTATACTACAAGGCTACAGTAACCAAAACAGCATGGTATTGGTACCAAAACAGATATCTCAAAATATCTAACTCATTTTATATAGACCAATGGAACAGAACAGAAGCCTCAGAAATAACACAACACATATACAACCATCTGTTCTTTGATAAACCTGACAAAAACAAGCAATGTGGAAAGGATTCCCTATTTAATAAATGGTGTTGGAAAACTGGCTAGTCATATGCAGAAAACTGAAACTGGACCCCTTCTTTACACCTTTGACAAAAATTAACTCAAAATGGATTAAAGACTTAAATGTAACACCTAAAACTATAAAAACCCTAGAAGAAAACCTAGGCAATGCCATTCAGGACATAGACATGGGCAAACACTTCATGACTAAAATACCAAAAGCAATGTCAACAAAAGCCAAAATTGACAAATGGGATCTAATTAAACCAAAGAGTTTCTGCACAGCAAAGGAAACTATCATCAGAGTGAACAGGCAACCTACAGAATGGGAGAAAATTTTTGCAATCTTTCCATCTGACAAAGGGCTAATATCCAGAATCTACAAGGAACTTAAACAAATTTCCAAGAAAAAAAAAAAAAAAAACCATCAAAAAGTGGATGAAGGATATGAATAGATATTTCTCAAAAGAGGATATTTATGCGGCCAACAAACATGAAAAAAAGCTCATCATCACTGGTCATTAGAAAAATGCAAATCAAAACCACAATGAGATACCATCTCATGCCAGTTAGAATGGCAATCACTAAAAAGTCAGGAAATAACAGATGCTGGAGAGGATGTGGAGAAATAGGAACGCTTTTACACTGTTGGTGGGAGTGTAAATTAGTTCAACCATTGTGGAAGACAGTGTGGTGATTCCTCTAGGATCTAGAACCAGAAATACCATTTGACCCAGCAATCCCATTACTGGGTATATACCCAAAGGGTTATAAATCATTCTACTATAAAGACACATGCACACGTATGTTTATTGTCACACTATTCACAATAGCAAAGACTTGGAACCAACCCAAATGCCCATCAGTGATAGACTGGATAAAGAAAATGTGGCACATATACACCATGGAATACTAGGCAGCCATAAAAAAGGATGAGTTCATGTCCTTTTCAGGAACATGGATGAAGCTGGAAACCATCATTCTCAGCAAACTAACACAGGAACAGAAAACCAAACACCGCATGTTCTCATTTATAAGTGGGAATTGAACAATGAGAACACATGGACACAGGGAGGAGAACATCACACACTGGGGACTGTCAGGAGGTGGGGGGCTAGGGGAGGGATAGCATAAGGAGAAATATCTAATGTAGATGATGGGTTGATGGGCACAACAAACCACTATGGCATGTGTATACCTATGTAACAAGTCTGCACATTCTGCACATGTATCCCAGAACAAAGTATAATAATAAAAAAGTAATAGCAAAAGCCACAATTATTTTGCACCAACCTAATAGAATAATGTTTTACCAAATAGATATTTCTCTGAAGGTTTTTTTAAATGAGATTAACATTTAAATCAGTAGACTTTGACTAAAGCAGATTACTCTCTGTAATGTGGATGGGGTTCATCCAATCTGGTGAAGGCATTAATAGACAAAGACTGACTTCCCCAGAAGAATAGGGAATTCTGCCAGCAGATGGCCTTTGTGCTTGAACTCCAACATCAGCTCTTCCCTGGGTCTCCAGCCTACCAGCCTCCATAATTGCATGAGCCTATTCCTTCAAATCAATCTCTCTCTCTTTCTCTAAATATATACAGAACTCCCCCACCCTCAACCATCGCCTCAGCAGGTGCTGACAGCTTGCCTGACAGTGTGTAATCAGTTCACCCTAATTTATTCTCAGTCAGGTTGCCATTTAGGGCAGTGTAATCTGAAACAAAAATTTTGGTTTCTACCAAAACTGCTTTCAAGATTTTATTCGCTTACATTATATTCTATCCAAACAGAATATGGATCCTGTTTTCCAATAGAAGTATGCAGAAGTCAGGACCATTCTGAATTTTTAAACTTCCAAAGTATAAATGACCATCTCTTGATGAATAGTGACATAAAAGTTTGAAAACTAGTTATGGTAAAAGTACAGAGCAAAATATACACCTCTTGGTCCATGGCAGGGGGTACTTCCAATTCATATTTCTGATTTCCCCTTATTTCAACAACTACTGCTAGGCCTTTGCACAGCCAAATAAATTAGCACTTTTTGAACTAGGTTTCCCCCAGCTTAAAAAAAGTGAATTAGTTTTTTTTCATTTGTACTTTTAGTAAAATTCATTTTAAAATGACTCAATTTTTCATTAATAATGTTTTCTGTGTTTGCAGCTCAAAGAACAGAATGAAGCAGGAGTCTGATTGTTGTATATGAAATGTGTGCTCTGTATTCTTATAGGGTTTCCCAGCTCCATTTAAAATACAGTTTCAAAATACTGAGATTACAATTCATTAAGTATTCTTGGAGGCATAAAGTAATAATGTTTTAGTTAGGTTGCTTTCAGCTACAACTAACAGAATACGTCCACTAAAAGTGGTTTTAAACAAAAATGAAACTTAATAATCTTACAAGAGAAGAAGCTGAGAGATAGGCAGGCAATGTTGAGTTTGGATTAGCAGATCAAGAGCATCATGAAGAATAGAGCCTCTTTCCATCTCTCTCCTCTGCAATCTGCAAGCTTAGCAGCATAGGTGCAAAAGTACTGCCACATTCTAAGCGACACATTTACACTCCCACAATATTTGGAAGAGAGAAAGACGTTTCTTTGCAGACATCTTCTTCTATTAGGAAAAAAAAAATCTTTCCCAGAAGTCCCCCAGCTGACTTCCCCTAAGTTCCCATTGGCCAATATTGGGTCACATGTGTGCATGTTCTAGCTGTAAGGGAGGCTGGGAAGTGAATGTATCCCTGGCCTCTTCCAGAAAGGAAGAATGGTGGAAGCAAGCAGCCAACTGGTCTGCCACACAGAAGTTGATATGATCAGAGCTTCTTAGAGCAAAGTGATTAAAATTCTGCTCCTCTACTTATTACCACCCTAAACTTCAGTAAATTACCTAGCTACTCCACTATGCCTTAGTTTCTTCATCTGCTGTGTGAATTAAATGCATGTAGGAATATATGTAGATTCCTTTTGATCATATCTGCCACATGGTGTTAGGCATCATTATTTGAACCTCTAGAGTCACAGAGGGCCTCCAGGGGGCCTGGGGTCCGTGCAAATGCTCTGGCTAAAATAATTGACTGACAAGTTAGATTTAAGGCCTTAATGTTGAGTTTGTATAAGACTCTAACCACTACTGTTATCTGTAATACTTCAGATTTACTACTGATTATTGTAATACTGTTTTTAAAAAAGCTTTTAATTGGCAGCCTGGTCTATTAAATTTATTTCTGAAAAAGTTCTTGGAGATAGAAAAGTGTCAGGATTCTATGAGAAAAGGCAACCTCCTCCACATGTCCACCTACTCCTCTCTCATATACCTACCCTTTTTATTTCTACTCTGAATTCTTTGGTCTGTTCTCACTACATCTTCAGAGGAAAGAGTGGTCCCACACAGTCTTATACTGCTCTCAGCTCTGTTTCACCACCTCCTGGCTTTGGATTTTCAGGAAGAGGGCATCAACAAGCTTTTAGGATTTTCCTTTAAAATTTGATACATTGTAGTGTAGTAGTGAGATGGAAATTGGCACAGCTATTTTTGACACTTCAAATATTTGATGACATCTCTAATCCCTTTTCCCTAGCAACTTCACTTCTACAAATGTAAGCAACAAGTAACAGAACAGGTAATGTTCCTAAAGCATTCCTTGCAGTAGCAAAAATTTTGTGGACAACCTAAATGTCCACTCATGGCAAATATGTTAAAAATTAGAACATTTCCATATTATAAAATTTTCATATTGGAATTTTTTAAATATGACGGACAGCTAAACATACCGACATGAAAGGATACCCATAGTATATTGTTGGATATGAAAACAATAAAATATAGACCATTGTTTATCATATTGTACCAATTTTCTATTGCTATGTAACAAACCATCCCAAAAAATTTAGTGATTTTAAACAACAATCACTTATTTTTTATGATTTTGTGGGTTGGTAATTTGGGTTGGGCTCAGCTAAGACAAGTCATCTCTGCTAGACATGGTGTTGGCTGGGTTTACTAATATATGTCCCTAAAGCAGGGACAGCTGGGACAACTCCTTCTACCTGGCCTTTCTCTCATCCTCAAGGATAAAAGCAGAAAGGCAAATCTTGAGCCATAGCTTGGGATTGCCACAATTTTATTTCTACCAATTTCTTTTTTTCTTTTATTTTTTTCTGGTACCTTCCCATTCTTTTAAAAAAAAAAAAATTTCAACTTTTATTTTAGATTCAGGTGGTACATGAACAAGTTTGTTACATGGGTATATTGCATAAGGCTGAGGTTTGGGGTACAAATAATCCTATTACCCGTGTAATGAGCATAGTATCCAACAAATAGTTTTTCAACTCTTGCCCCCTATCCCTTCTAGTACCCCACTAATAGTCCCAATTGACTATTGTTCCCATATTTATGCCCACGGGTAAGTTTAACTCCTACTTATAAGTGAGAACATGCAGTATTTGGTTTTCTGTTCCTGCATTAATTCCCTTAGGATAATGGCCTCCAGCTGCATCTATGTTGCTGCAAAGGACATAATTTCATTCCTTTTTATGACCACATAGTATTCCATATCATTTCTACCAACCTCTATGAACAAAGCACATTGTCAGGCTTGTCTAGATTCAAGGAGTGGAGAAGGAGACCCCACCTCTTAATGGGAGCTCTGTGGTAGCTGTCATCTAAAATAGCCCCAAATTATGCTTGTTTTCTGGAATGTGCACTTCTCTGTAGTCACCTCTCACACTGAACCAGGTCTAGCCTGACTGACCAAAGAATATAGTAGACGTGATGATGTATGACTTCCAAGGGTAGATCGTAACAGGCATTGCACCTTCCACTTTGTTCTCTTGGATCACTCTTTACGGGGAGTCAGACACCACTCCATGAGGACTTTCAAGCAGGCTATGTAAACCCACATGAAGAGAAACTGAAGCCTCTTCTAGAAGCCGGCACCATCATGCCAGCCATAGGAGTGAGCCATCTTGGAAGCAGGTCCTCCAGCCCCAGTCATGTCTTCAAATGACTGCATCCTCAGCCAACATCTGGCTACAACCTCATGAGAGTCCCCAAGCCAGAACCACTTAGTAAAGCCACTCCCTGACTCCTGATCCACAGAATACTGTGAGAGATAGTAAAAAATTAGCATTATTTTTAGCCACTGAGTTTTAGAGTGATTTGTTATGCAACCTTAGATAATAAATACAAGGTGCAAATAATCTGTGGCATAGACAGAAAAAGATTAGCCCTAGAGACTGGGGATAAGGGTTTGTATGTGTGAACGTTTGAGTGTATATGTGTGTGTTGTTGTTATTGGGTACTAAAGGAGCAGGTAAATTTATTCTATTCACTTGAGGTATTTTTTCTTCATACTTTTGGCTTTTTCACTGAGAATGTTTGACTTCTGTAATTTTTTAAATTAAAAAGTAATTTCTCTTGCTATCTCAAAGCATTTGTGTGTACACATGCATATGAGGAAGTAGTGTGAGGAAAGAGGTACAAACACATTTGAGGGCCTTTAGAGGCCATCTGGCATAATTGTCTGCCTATAGCAGTACGACATGCTCAGAACACCAGCACAGGCTCGGTTTAGCAAGACGAATGCTCTCAAAGTATAACACTGAGACAAAAGCAATAATGCACCGCAGTGAGGCTGAAGCATCCGTTTTCCTTCTAAATGAAATTTTCTCAAAAAGACAACATCCAACCTAGTCACTGAAATGCAATTAGTACTTACAGCTGGATCTGGTTTAGAGCACGAAGAATCTGTTTGAAAAAACAAACACAAAATGGGGTCCAGCTGTCTGAACCAGTTTAGAGAACTCCACATTTAAAAAGAAAATGTTTTCCAGTTGCTTTTTCATGGCAATGAAGTTTTGAAAATCAGCCAACCCAATTAATTAATCAGTACAATCAACCAGGTCTTCTCAAAATAAGAAGTCTAAAGGATTTTGTCCCCTGAAAATAGAGGTAAGTGTCATTATATTAATAGTATCTTGGGATTTTTTCCAAAGTCTAAGATAACTTCAGAAATTTCTTCGTGGAGAAAAGAAGTCTGGAGTGCCTTCCACATTGTTCTTTCCATTCATGATACTTATTATTGCTGTTTTTCTTCATTTATTAAGCGTTGACAGTGTCCTCAGGGCTGGAAACAAAATCCTAGAGGAGGCTACAGCCTTTGCCTAATAAATGACAGCTTGGTTCTCTTCACCATGACTGTGCCAGAATGTACAATACTCCACATTACACAGAGCCTCGGAGGAGGTAGTTTTACTTCAAAGTGAAATGTCCTTAATTCTTTTAAAAAGGCATGAAATAAAGAAATGTGTCATAAAGGTGACATCTTCCTGACCCCTAGGAACCAGATTGCTCAAAATGGCTAAAATTTATAACTTAGTGAAAAGTTCAAATCTGTATGTTCTTCCTACCCTGATGAAAAACTTGGAGGCATTGCAAAGAAAATCTGATTTTCTTGATGCAACAATTCATTTCATTTATCCTCAAGGCTGTTAGCCCAATCTCTGCCCAAAAATCTCCTTCAAGACAAGATCAAGTGACATACCTTCGGCATAAAGATAGGAAAAAGATGACACTTCCCCCAAAACAGCAAGCTGAATTTTCCTAAGAACTGTTTTTAGAAGGAAACTGCAGCCTCTGCAAGCAATCTGGGATTTGTAGAGGGCAGATTTGAGAGCTGGATGTTGGATTTGTGTGCCCAGCTCCAAGACTCACTGTGATTTTGGGCAAGCCACCACATCTTTCTAGGCCTGGTTCTCTTCAATGACATGATGGAATAATTCTATGTCAACAAAGCACTGCAAAACTATTTAAATGATGACAAAAGTATAGAGCAGAAATGCTAGCTACAGAGATAAGATACATGGGTGCACACTTGATTGGATTGACTCCTTGGCAAAGCCCCTTAATATAAAATTCCTCAGGGAATTTGCCTGTTTCCTTGAAAAATCTAGAAAGCAGGAATATTTTGTTTTAACACTGGTTTTGCAGACTAGGCAAACACTTGATATATACACTTTCTAATACGAGCACTAGATTTATTTTCACAAGAATTTTATACATAGGTATAGCAAAGTTTATGGAAAAAACAATGTAAAGTACAATCCAAATGACTGAAAATTGGAGGTTGAGGATGGAGAGTTCCATTCTGGCTGAGGACAGAAATAAAAAGCCAATAGGGGATATTAAAGATTGTATCAGGTTTCTGAGGAGCTGGATTACAAATGACTCCAAGGTGTATCTCGTCCTCTCTGAACTATGGTATGCAAGAGTCCGACTACACCAATCAAAGAGTGACAGGGAAGAAGACAAACGCAAGAGAGCCGAGACCAGTCTCGGGTCGGCTGGCATCCCTGTGCATGCGCAGCCTGTTTAAAACAGGGTGATGGCCGGGGGCAGTGGCTCACACCTGTAATTGCAGCACTTTGGGAGACTGAGGCGGGTGGATCACCTGAGGTCAGGAGTTTGAGACCAGCCTGGCCAACATGGTGAAACCCCGTCTCTAATAAAAATACAAAAAAAAAAAAAAAAAAAAAAAGGCATGGTAGCAGGTGTGTGTAATCCCAGCTACACAGGAGGCTGAGGCAGGAGAATCACTTGAATCCCGGAGGCAGAGGCTGCAGTGAGCCCAGATCCCACCATTGCACTCCAGCTTGGGCAACAAGCGTGAAACTCCATCAAACAAACAAACCGCCAAGGTGACTAGAGGCTGAACGGCCACCCTCTTCATGTCCTCCAAGTCTCATCACACAGAATCCAGTAGGCGAGAGGAGGCCCTTTCGCTTTTTCAGTGCAATCCTCCAGTGCTCAGGTGAGGGGCCTGGGAAGGGATGTCCGCCACCCTGTCTCACCAATCTGATTGGTCAGGGACTCCTGATATCGCCAGTCAGATTAGTCAGGAACTCCCGATCTCACCAATCGGATTGGCTTTTACTCCTAATACGAGGATTAACTCGGCACCTTGCGGGAGGCCAGGAGAATGGTTCAATTTCCGATCCAATGGATCGGAAGCTACTTCCTAATATGGACAAGAAAATAAGTGTTTCCTGGCTCTGCCTCAATGCAAATAAATACAATCCCTGTGTGAATAAATTATCTCGGAGGCAATCCCAATGTTGTTCAATGCATGCTAACCAGAACCCAAATTAAGATGAGAGCTGGGGAGGGTGTGGCTGGTGATGAGTCACAGTATTTTTGCAAATTCATCTAAAACACAAAACAGGCAAACTCCCCACTTAGAGTTTTTGTTCCGAGTCATTTTTGGAGGATATGTTGATTGTTAGAATTTGGAACACATTTCTTCCCGTAAACTGATGTTCTAAATCTAAATGGTGTTTGGTTTCCCAGAGCTGGCCACCAGAAACTTTTCTAACAGTACAGTTTCCACTTGGCCCTATCGTTTTCACGGAAAATGAATTACAAAATCTAACTTGAAAAGCCAGAAGCCTTTATTTTCTGATTCTTCCCCATCTCTTCCCCGCGCTGTAGAACAGCGCTCCCAGAGGCAACAGAAAGTGGTTCCTCTGAAAGGAGGACTCTGGTAGATTCTCTAGACCACAATTATTTGCTAATTCTCTACATCTGCACAGGGAAAACTAGATCTGTATGTGAATAAAAACATGTGAGTACCTCTCAACAACTATTTAAGAAACTCAGGTTCCTTAACTGACCTGAATTGAGAGAAAAAAGATTATCTCATTCAATTACGCATGTCTTCATTCAGCATTTTTGTTTTATTTAGAATGTATTGTGCAGCAGGCAGGCCTTGGACATATAGTTGTGGACAAAATAGACCTAGCTCCTGACTTCATGGAAGGAAACCTTGTTTTGGAGGGAGGGGTCTCTGTAAGTGGGTAAATTATAAGTTAAATAAATATTAGGCAAAATAGGCAAATAAATACATGTAGTATCAAGTGCTACAAAGGAAATGAGGGCAAGAGACGGGGTTGTGGGGTATCTCTAGGAAATGACTTTTGAGCTGTGACCTGAAAGATGAGAAAGAGTTAGTTAGGCAGTAAGAGATAGTCTGTGTGTGAGAGAGAAAGGGTAAAGACCAGTCCAGGAACAGGAAAGCCTGCGAGATGGAGAAGAGCCGGGTGTGTTAAAGACACTGCCAGCAGTGGTGCATTCTGTGGTCCAAGTACACTGAGAAGGGAGCGTGCTGAGATAATGCTGGAGAAGTGAGCAGGCAGCATGTTAAGCCAAACCTAGTGGCCACGCCAGGGGTTTTGTGTTTCCTCCTGAGTGCAGTGGAGAACGTTGATGCCTCTAGATAGGCTAATGGCATGAGCTGACCTACTTTTATTTTAAAAGTCTAATTCAGCTGGAATGTGGAGTGCAGATTTGATAGAGGGACGAGGGGCAAGAAGGGAAGCAGGAAGATTTATGAAGAGACCACTGCAGAAATTCAGATAAGAGCGACAGAGGCTCAGACTGTTGTGGGAGTGGAAACCGAGGGCAGTTATTGAAATGGATATAATTTTGAAGGTGCAACTGATGGAACGTACTTCATGGATTGGATGTGGGACTTGAGGGATGGGCCCTGTAGAGGTGACTCCCAGGCTGCAGCATTTGGATGGATGAGATGGGGAAACATGAGGCGAGGCAGGAAGAGAAGATGATGTGTTGGCTTTGGCTGTGTGGAGTTTGAGGTGGCTATGAGACACTGAGAATGCAGTTGGAAGCTCAGAAGAGAGTCTGAGCTTGAGATACAAATATGGGGATCGTTGGCAGAAAAACGATATCTGAAGCCTTGGGGTGAGGCTTTGGGCTCCTCACTGCCTTCCCCACTTGTAGGTACACGTGAGTACACTAAGGTTTACCATTAGAGGAGAGAAAGGAAAGCAACCAGGTCATAATGGTTCAAAGAAACCATTTTCTCCCTCCTGTTAACATAAACTCATTTTCACCCTGAGCATCTCATAAGAGTGAAAATGGACATGAGAGAAAGCTAGCTCAGGTTCTGATTTCTTTATCACAATTAGAAGATGGAAATGTCTCCACTGTCATTTCACATTTCTGAGATTTAATGTCCCTTTAATGCATCCTCAAAATGCACCAATAATGAGGAAGTTTTCTCTGCATGGAACTGGGTATGATACTTGTGACTTTTCTGGGACACTAAAAATGAGCCATTCTCCCCTCTGTGGTGTATATTTGCTTCATAATGACAAAGATTTTAATTATAGCTGGACATTTCTGCTGAGTTGGAGCCTCTCTCCGGAAAATCCCACACCAAATGGAAGTGACACTCTAAATCCATGGAGTTTGAGCAGACTCAGGTCTTCATGCTGTGGGCTGCCAGGGAATGAGTAATCCTGGCTTTGGAAAGGGCACACTTGTAAAGCTACATTAATACGCCGTGCTTTTCATTCATGACTTCTCTTTGTTTCCAGTTTTAAACTGTCAGCTGCCTTGGTTACATGACCGTGCAAAAAACCAGATTTGGGAGGTATGTGTGTGTGTTGTCAATCTCGGAATGGATTCAATTCTTGGAACCAAATCAATCAGTGCTAATCCGGTTGCTTGCAGATGAGAAAGGAGAAATAAAATCCATCTACCTTACCTTTCTGAATAGAAAACCCCAATGCTTACGACAGTCCCCAAATCTGCCATCATTATTTCCTGTTGGTGAAAAGCCATGAAGCAGATGAGGAGCTTGAAAGTCTCTATTACATCAGCTCCTTTCCAACATTGTGGTTTTTCATTTCATGTGATAAGGTTGAAAAGGCCCATTTGACTGTTATAAATTACCCTTCCTCATCAAAGAACTCCAAGACCAGAGTCCATAAACATATCTAAAAACTGAACTTAGTTATAAACCTCTGGGAGAAAAAATGAAATGATAACTAAATGCCCAGACTTTTTTCTCTTTATTACCATCACTCCAGTAAATAAGTCTTTAGTCTCTATTAAGAACAAAAAGCTGACCAACCTCAAGTGTAAAGGCTCATGCAGCCTTAGGGCAAAATACCCCCAAAGCATCACCAAATAAATCCAAGGGTGATAAGAATGTGCAACTGCCCTGATGTCACAACTCTTATGTTTATGAAAACAGAAAACTTGAGCCCACTGGAGGGCATCCTTTTGGTTCCTAATTAACTGTTTTACTTTTGTTTGACCAGATGCCAGCTGCCCTGGGTAACCGCCATGACACAAGAGAGCTAAGTGCTAGCAATTGAAAATAAAGATTAGGGGTAGAACCAAAAAGAGTCAGAAGTGTGACCTTAGGACTGAAAATACATGTGCTGACTTCATCTCACCAGGCAGAATTTTCCAGGTTGGCAATTTTGCCTCATTCACTCCGTGGATTATTGATTAAAAGAAACTTGTAGCAGCTGGCTCCGAAAGTCAAAGGGACAAAGTGGCAATCAGGCCATGACCAAAATGCACACAGAGGCCAAGGAATTTGCAGTGTACTTCCTTGTTTGTAAATCAGAGTCACAGTGGAGAGCTGAAGGCACCGCAGCCAGCGGCACCACCTGTAATTAGGGAGCCACAAGTACCTGCACTCCATGTGTCTTTCTTGCATGTTGCACATACATGAGATAACACCGAGCTCCCGATTCACATCTCTGGAAAGAGACTACTTAATTCACTAATTATTCACATTTCTACTTAGAATCGAATTCCCAGAGCTTATCGCTTATTTAAGCAAAATCTTTGGCCATCACTGGAGCTGTCATCCCACAGAAGTGCTTAAGCAAACCAGTGGGAAAAGCAAAACTCAGAAAAGCACACTTCCAGAAGCGCAACGTTTACATTTTTAACTAGCTGGGTCACTTTGCAGGAACGACTTAATCTCTCTAATCCTCAGTTTCTTTATCTATATAATGGGAGTGATAATTATAGATTCTGTTGAGAATTAAATTAAATAATGCAGGTCAGGTAATTACTACAGAACCTGGTAGGCAGTAAGCACTTAATAAATGTTAGCAAAGATGTTGCAGCGGCTGACAATGATGACGATGGTAATGCTGAAGAATGAGCAGAAGAAATCCTTATTTAAACAATCATTCTGTATCTTTAGAGTTAAGAGTCTTAAGTAGTATCAGCCACAAACTTGCTCAGTCTTTTTCTTTGTCCACAAACATTAGCCAGTGTTCAGTTATGAGCAATACTGCCGAGAGAAAATCTTTGAAAGTTTTGGCAAGGTATTGGAACAAGTCAGAACTACTTATTTGCCTGATATAGATTTTGGTGCATGTCCCTTTTCATATTCAAAAATAAAAGATGCCCAGGATTCTAGGGCCTGTCCAGTCAGCAGCCCCTGCCTATTAGCATGATAATGTTCCAGACCTAATGATGGCCTGAAGGTGTGGTGACCCTGTGTTTATTTCCTTGTTGATTTCCCTTCTCTGGCTCCAAGATCATTTTCCCATTGCCCACAGGAAACAACATCTAGGGGCGAGGTAGGCCTGACTTGGCAACCCTAAAGGTGAACAAAAGGATCTTGGCTTTTGGCAAAAGCAGAAGGAAGTTCAGGGGCGTCTCAGCCCCATCCAAACCAGAATAGATTTGTCACTGATGCTAATGCATGCTGCTCTGCAGGGGACCACTCTCCCGCTAAGCTCTCCATAGCTGCTCTCAGTTTTATGAATCTGCTCTACCCAAAGCCTTGCAGAAGGGACAGGGGATGCCCTGGTTAACCCCTGCATGTACAATGGTGGAGCAGTTTTCATGCATAGCTGGGACACAGAATACTGGAAAGAGAAAGAAAAATTTCCTGAGCTACTGCTAAGCCAGCAAAACTCATCTCTCAAACGGACTATCACCTGAGACTTCACACAGCTGGGAACTGATCCGCAATACAGCAAAGGTAAGATGGCCTAGTTCCTCTACAAGGTAGAATCTCATACCATTTTTTAAAAACGTCACCTCTGCCCACTCAGCCCCCAGTTCTCACCTCTCTCTCTCTCTCTCTCTCTCTCTCTCTCTCTCTCTCTCTCACACACACACACACACACACACACACACACACACACACCCCAAACTGAGGAGAGTCTAAAAGATGGAAATATCTAGGTGTGTCTTTTTGAAAACACTAGAAACGCCTTGGCATTTCCTCTCTTTACACCCTATTTTTTTCTGCAGTGGCCGTCATTCAAAGCTTATTTACTTTGACAAATGAAAATGACTTGCCAGACAGATCAGTAAAAATATAAGTAATCCCACTAACAGTAACTGGGTTTATGCGACAATATTCTTTATCGGTATTTAAAACACATTCACACACAGACTTTGTTTCATTCCACAGTAGGAGTAGGTGTTGCATTGTAGTTTTACCCATGGATAAAGAGGTTGAGAGAAGCTGTGACCTGCTCATGGATGTGTAGAGTTGTGGGTGACCAGCAGCACATCCTGTCTTCATTCCTATCTCTTTTCAGTAGAATGGTGACCCTACTCTTTACAGAAAATTCCAGACTACATTCTTGGCCATGTATTCTGACAAATGGTCTGATGAGAGGATGGAATTTTAGAAATTGGAACTCTCAGGAAAATCCAGAAATAGATAGCCACAGTATCCTGTACAATACACCACCTTGTCATGTATTCCTGTTTACTTCCATTCCTGGGCATTGAATTCAGTTCAACAAATGTCGATAAACTATGTTCCCTGCTCCAACACTGACTGGCTCATATGTCAGGGCGTGGTGCAAGTCCTGTGCCCAAGGAATGCTGAGGCAGTGCAGAGTAGGATGGCGGGGTGGGGGGCTTCCCTAAAGAAGTGAGCTTCAAGTAAGCTCAGCATAAAGAGTGGACTTGGATTGAGGGAGAGCATTCAGATACACAAATCCCCCGGGAGGAATTTGTTGAGTGAACATTTACTTACACCAAGTCCATGGTGGCAGAGCTGAGGGGCAAGGAGCACAGCCTGAGGAATTAGACTGTCTGGCCTTGACTCTTGGTTCTACTTCCCACTAGCTCTGCATCTTGGAGTACCTCAGTTAACACCGCTAACCTCACCTTGCCAATATGTAAAATGAGAATGATGGTAATACATCCCTCATAAGGTTGTCTTCAGCTGTGAATGATTATGTTTGGGAAGTCTTTCCTGATGCATAACAACTGCACAATAAATATTAATACTAACTAGTGTGATGACCATGTGCCTGGCTCCAAGGGAGATGCAGGGAATACAGATAAGAGGAGGCCTACCCTCAGTGTAATCAAAACGTCATGAGTTAGTTGTGTGCAGCTAATGACATGAGGTGTGATGCATGCTCTGGAACCACGAGGGTGGAATCTTTTAAGTCTGTGTGAGTTAGGGTTGGGGTTCTGGGGGGACAGGGAAGGGGGCAGAGGTTTCACAGCAGAGGCCCTATGTGTAGGGCGGTAGTATAGATCAGTGAAAAGAGCTAGACAGATCTAATTTTGAATCCCAGTTTCCTCCTCTATTTACGTATCTATTTATTTCTATATTAATCTATATGTATTGAAAGCCATAAATTCATACTGCCAATTCATACTTCCAATTCATACTTCCAGTTCCAATCCAACACTCCCTTTCTACATTTGTAACTCCCTTCTCTAACATTCATCAGAAGCTGGTTCCCATTATCCTTAATATATTATATGCTTATTCACTCAATCCCCCAAATGTCATCAACTGCCATCATGACACTGTCCCCTGCCCCATGCAGACGCCCTCCGCACCCTGACGCTTTGTTCTGGGCCGCCCTGAGCTGGCTCCTGGAATTCTGGAGCTACCATATGTCCTCCACACCCGCACAGGTGCCTACTTTGCTCAGCCCTATGTAATGTCTTTAAGGACTGTGACACATGCTATACATTTGTGTATGTACCTGTGTTGTCACTGTCTTTGGAGGGGGATAGAGCTATCTCCTCCATACAGGTAGGGCACATGTCCTCAGCATCAGGCCTGAAGAAGCCAGGCTCATTCCATTCATTCTATTCCACTTGGTCTGCTGATCTATATGGATGTGGGCTGCTCACTGTATGCTCGGGGTAGTAACAACATTTCCAGGGGTGAAAAGTACTATTTGGGCAGTCACTGTTCCTTTTGCTTCTCTGTCAAGTCCTTGTCTAGGTTCTCCATTATTCATTTACTTAACAACAGATATGAAGCACTTACAAGGTAACTGGTGCTTGGTTAGGGTGGGACATAGAGATTTAAAACCTTAGTCACCACCCTCAAGGAACTCCCAGTCCACTGTGGGAAGCAGACAAGCCATAAATTTCCATTCCATGTGGCCAAGTGCAATGAGAGCCTACACAGCCTGCCATCAGAGGGCACCTAGCTCAGACTGGGTGGGCACAGAGGAGATACCCAAGGGGAATCCTAAATGGGCAGAGATTAACAAGGTAAAGACTGACTATAAGGGGGGTAAAGGGAATGATGTGCAGGAAGGATGAAAGAGTGTAACGGATAGAGAATTTCAGGAGCTACCTCAGGGTGGCTGGTGCAAGGCCAGAGGCAAGAGGAGGAGCTATCCAGGCAGGTGCAGGCTGTGGAGGTGAGCCAGTGGTGCTGGATTTTAGACTTTAGGACAAGAGCTCTGGAGCCAGACTTCCAGAGTTTAAATCCTGGTTCTGTGACCCAGGATTTGTTGATCTATAGCTGTTGAATCTTCGGCAAGGTAATACTCTGCCTCGGTTTCCTTCACTGTAAAGCTAGAGACTGTAATAGTAGTCACCTCGTGGGATTGACATGATTAAATTATTCTTTTACATAGTGTACACAAAAATGCATAGCATATGGAAAACAATAATAACAAAACTGTTATTTTCCAGCAGGTAGATCAAAAAGGCGTTAGGGCACTGGCGAACCAGAAGCACCCCAAAATATAATGAATTAATTAAAAGACAGAAATTTAAAAGAATAGATTTTGGCATTGTAAAAGAAACTCTGATGTTGTTATCCTGAGCAAAATTAGAACCTTTTGGATTCATTTTATGCCTTACTGTTGCTTATCTTTTGACATATTTTGGGTTAGAGGCACCATAAGATTTTTATCATTTCAGCCTCCAAAGGTCCCAGCATTGCCCTGTATGCTAAGGAGACCTCCTCTCTTCTATTGGTTTTTCATTCACCATGATCTGTTAGGAGTGGCCATTGTACACACTCAGTGGGTTTCAGGCCAGTAGTAATTGTCATGATTGTCCTGATAACCCCAAAGCTGGAGGGAAACCATCTTGAAATTCAATTATCACTAAAGCAATTCTGCACCCTGAATGTGTTCAAGGGGATAGAAGGGCAGGAGTGAGGGAGTTTTTGAAACTGTTCTGAAAGTCTATTTGCCATAGGACTTAGTGACCTTTCTCCAGTGGCCTTTCAGCCCCCGTTGTTGGAGCTGTGAGGCAGTTCTCCTTCCCCCACAGTCCACCTCCCTTAGAGCCAGAGGAGACAAAAATGGAAGCACAAAAATACCAATGATACATCAAAATAAAAAATGTCTGGGCACCAAGGGACACAAACAACAGAGTGAAAAGACAGGCCACAGAATGAGAGAAAACATTTGCAAATCATCTATCTGAGAAGGGGTTAATATCCAGAATATGTAAGGAGCCCCTACAGTTCAACAACAACACAAAACAACCCAATTCAAAAATGGGCAAATGACTTGCATAGACATTTCTCCAAAGAAGATATATAAATGGCTAATAAGCACAGGAAAAGATCCTCATCACTAATGGTTAGGAAAAAGCAAATCAAAAATCACAATAAGATACCACCTCCCACCCATTAGCATGGCTACTATCAAGTTAAAAAAAAAAAAAATTGCAAAATACCCAATGTTGTGAAGGCCATGGAGAAACTGGAACGCCTGTGCACTGTTGATGGAAATGTAGACTGGTACAGCTATTGTGTAACATGGTATGGTGGTTCACCAAAAAATGAAAAATAGAATTGTCAATGGCCCAGCAATTCAATTTCTGGGTATATAGCCAAAAGAATTGAAAGTAGGGACTCAAACAGATATTTGTACTCCCATATTTATGGCAGCGTTATTCACAATAGCCCAAAGGTATATGCAACCCAAGTGTCCAGTGAGTGGATAACAAAATGTAGTATACACAAACAATGGGATAAATTCAGCCTTAAAAAGGAAGGAAACTCTGGCACATGCCACATCATGGTTGAAACTTGAGGATGTTATACTGAATGAAATAAAGCCAGTTTCAGAAGGACAAATACTGTATAATTCCACTTATATGAGGTACTTACAGTAGTCAAATTCATAGAGACAGAAAGTTGAATGGCAGTAGCCGGGGGGTGAGGGAAAGGGCGAATGGAGAGTTACTGTTTAATGGGTGAAGAGTTTCAGTTTTGCAAGATCTAGAGATGGATGGTGGTGACGGTTATGCAACATTGTGAATGTACTTAACACTACTGAACTGTACTCTTAAAAATTGTTAAGATGGCAAGTTTCATGTTAGTGTATTTTACCATAAGTAAAAAATGCCAATGAATCCCGGCTTTTTTTTTCTTAACAAGGTGTACCAATGATTCTTGGGAAAACAGCAGACTTCTTCTCTGAGAAAATAAATATATACAGAAAAATATCTCTTGGTTAGAACTTGGTTATATTCTCTATCATTGGCTGAGACATTGTTAAATCACAAAGAACTGACAAGTCTACCAATTATAGAGAAAGGGAGAAAAAGAGAGAGAGAGATTGCTTCCTAAAACAAATAAGATTAATATTACACTAACTATGCAGAAATAAAAGAGACACTCTGCATTATGCTTAATTATTCATTGTGTGTGTGTTTGTGTGTGCGCATTACTAAAACATTTAGGATTGCAGTTCTTGACAGGGGGCGGGTGAGCCAAAGGTTGTATGTGAAAGGATTGTAAGAAACACGCACA
Source organism: Macaca nemestrina (assembly GCF_043159975.1). Lineage (NCBI taxonomy): Eukaryota > Metazoa > Chordata > Mammalia > Primates > Cercopithecidae > Macaca > Macaca nemestrina. The sequence goes on along the minus strand of NC_092127.1, from coordinate 116,597,114 downwards.
CTGATAGTCTAGTTCTGCACACAAAATTTATAGAAACAGACCCAGCGTGAGGCTGCATGTGAATTCGAGGTCACAGCCTCTGTCAGATGAAGCATCAGCCTAACCTCTGGTGCTGGGACAGGAATAAGAGAAAAAATGGAGCACGGAGAACCTTTCCTTCCTCTTTCCTGAACGCCTGACCAGGAGGCCAGCTCTGGCTGCCGGGACACTTCCTGCCTTTTACAGCTTCCTCCACTTCTAAATGGGCAGGTTCATTTCAACTCCAGGGCAAAGGGGTGGGAGTGGTTTATTTACTCATGTTAAATCGGAACAATAATGAAATAATAGTGAAAAATTAACAGTGGGTGGCAATGCTTTGTAAAATGTGAAACAGATGTGTGTTTTCATTTATTTATATACCACTTTATTCTACAAAGAAACTCTGGTTGCTCCAACTGGAGAATAGAAAGTTGAACAATGGCCCCACATTAGCATGGCTCATTTCTGGCCAGCATAGTGTTTTTAATTTTTTATATTAGCTACTAAACATCTAACAATCAGGAGATTTCATGTAAAAATTCAAATTTCAAGTTTTTTAAAACATAGGAAACTCTGGCCATGTTGGTCCTATATTTGTTCATTCCCTCAGCAAACAAATATAGATTGGGTGACAGTTCTTGCCAGGCACTGTTCTGGATTCTGGGAATAGAGCAGAAGTGAGACTGATAATAACCAAGTAGACAGGTAAGTAAGATAATTACAGGAAATTGTAAGTGCTATGAATACAGCAGGGTTAGAGGATATGAATAAAGCAGGGTTAGAGGATAGAGACAGAGTGGGGCAGGGGAGCCATGTTAGTTTATCAGAGTGGCCAAGGAAGAGCTCTCTCCATTTGCCACAGTCCGCACCATGCGCTATTACTCCACTCCAGGCATTTACTGACATTGGAGGCACCTCAGGGTTGGAGCTCTGCCATAAAATCATGGGAAATATAAACAAGAATTTAAATCAAGGACAAGGGAAATATGAGAATAGGATGATAAGACCAATGGAAATAGAAGCCAGGTATGTATGTCGTAAGAGCCTTCATGATTGGTATAGTTGGACATCAGATTCAACTGAGCTTCCTGGCAACCAAAGCAGAAGGGAAATATCCCCAATTACATCATTCTCATTTTTCAGAAAGGAATAAATAAAGCAATTCCTTTATAAGTACCAAGCTTTCCTCATCTGACTTGGAGTAGAAATTGAGTATATCAGCTTTATAAGGGAACTCTGAGTGAAATAGTAATCAGTATGAAATAGTAATCAATATCCTCACCAATGCATGCCCAGGAGTCTGGTATTTCACATGGTTTCAGGTATTCATTCAAAACATCTTTATTGAGACACAAGTCCTACAGATGCAAACATGCCTGATATTTTTTTCTAGTGACATACTTCACCTAAACTAAACTCAGGAAAGGCAGTCATGTGAGAGGCCAAGATAATGCCATGTAGACCCCTTCTTGTTCCTGCTGATCTCAATCCACAGAGTATTTAGGAGAATGAACAGAATGCCTCTCATTCAAACTATATTCCTCCCATAAAGCTCTTTTCTGAGCTGGTTAGAGAGAAAGTAAAGTTATAATTAACAGTTCTTTGCAACATTCCTCAATGTCTGCCACTCCTATTACTCGGAAGGGAATTTCAGTAGCCCTTGCTCTTTGGGCTTGAGTAGGCAAATCTTCCTTCCCTTTTCTGGAATAGCCTTCACTGGGTAACCCTAATGGTAGTGCACACTGACACCTTAATGCTGAGAACAGCCCACCGGAGGGAAGGCAGTGACCAAATATCTTCATTCACCCTCTGCACCAGAGGGCTCTGCCGAATTCCAGGCTGGTGACCAAAGGCCAGGAAACCTAGCCTGTCTTCTAGAATGTTCCTGGGGAGCTCTGTCATGGCTCCAGTCTCCTAATCCTCCTGAGAGTTCCCTTGCCAAAGGAGCCCTTCCCCTGGATTCTTAATTTGTGTAAGTGCCACTGTGTATCCCAGAGTGTTTTTAGGTACACTCCTGCCCCAGGAGAAAAACATGGGCAAAAATAGAGTTAAGCCAAACTTTCTGTTCTTTTTTGGCGTGGATACTGCCTGGCTGTGCCCTTATCACCTGGATCATCTTTTGGCTTTCTGGAGATGCCTGGGCTCACTCTCCTGCTGTTGGCAAGAATCAAGGAGTTAGGTCTCAGGGCTGGGGCCACCGCACTACTTCTCCCTCACTCTGTTGAAAACTGAGAAGCACACTTTGACTGTGCTACTTGTAATCCTTACCCAGACTTCCTCCTCCCCGTTACCACACTTCTCTGTTACTCTGGTTAAACATGCCCTTTGAGCCAACCTCACAGAACTGGTTCTCTGAGTTGGTAACAATGACCTTCCATAAATACTCTGAGCTCCCTCTAGCAGGAACCTCCCAGTCTCTGCCTGGCCATCTGGCAAGGAGGCCCTGCTGGTGCCAGGGTAACCTACCCAACCTGGGACACTATCCAAATCACTTGACATGGAATCCTGTTCCCTCCTGGAATAGGGCAGCCCATGAGTTCCCAGGTATTTGCTATGAGAATCCCAGCCAGTGGTATGTTTTCTGATAAACTTCATTGTGTAAATTTCTCATCATGGACCGTAAAATAACATATAGGCATATGTCAACACAGGTACATAAATACTTCAGTATAGAATACATCAGTCTAGCTTAAGTCACCTTCCATTTATTTCTTGTTTTGGGGTGTTTTTATTTTATTTTGTTTTATTTTTTATTTTTTGAGATAGACTCTCACTCTGTTGCCCAGGCTGGAGTGCAGTGGCATGATCTCGGCTCACTGCAACTCTCTGCCTCCCAAGTTCAAGCAATTCTCATGCCTCAGCCTCCCAAGTAGCTAGGGCTACAGGAGTATGCCACCACACCCATCTAATTTTTGTGTTTTTAGTGGAGACAGAGTTTCGTCATGCTGGCCAGGCTGGTCTCAAACTCCTGGCCTCAAGTGATTCACCCGCCTCCCCATCCCAAAGTGCTGGGATGGATTATAGATGTGAGCCACCGTGCCTGGCCTCCACTTACTTTTTTTTATCACTAGACTGAAGTACAAAACATAGTAAGTGCAATCTATCCACTGGGTTTTGCTTTTGAGGAGCAGGGGTTACCGTTAAAAAGACTTTTAGAGTAAATGATTTTGTAGACTAATAAAAATTTGACACCAACTGTTGCTGAGTGGCGAGAGAACGCAGCTGGCAAAGTGCTTTGTGTCAGGACGTGCTCCATTCATGGAATAATAATAATCACTGTCACTTACTGAATTCTTCCCGTGTGCTAGGCCCCAACAAACTTTTTACATGGTTTGACTTCTCTTGTTTAATTTTCATAATTCTGAAAAGTACTATTGTTATTTCCGTGTTTCGGGTGAAGAAACTGAGGTTCAAAAAGCTTTAGCAAGTTGCCCAAGGTTACCAGGCAGCAGGACCTGGGTTTGAAACCAGGTCTGTTACACTCCAAAGCTCTTAACAGAAGGGAGAAGGCAAATGAGGAGAAAGGGAAGAGAGAGGGCAAGAGGCCTTGGGCAGCCAGTTCTTCAGTCCCCTGAATTTTGTTACCCTATCTCTATGTCTATATCACGGCCTTCTTGGATTAATGAACAAAGAACCCCTTTCTCAGACTCTACATCAGCCACCTTCTGTCCACTCTGCTTGACACCTGATTAGATCATAAAGACCAAGGTTTCTTAACCAGGGGTGGTGGCTCACCCCTGTAATCCCAGCACTTTGGAAGGCTGAGGTAGGAGGATTGCTTAAGCCCAGGAGTTTGAGATCAGCCTGAACAACAGAGGGAGACCCTGTCTCTACAAAAAAACTTAAAAATTAGCTGGCATGGTGGCATGTGTCTGTGGTCCCAGCTGCCCAGGAGGCTGAGATGGGAAGATCGCTTGAGCCTGGAATTTGAGGCTGTAGTGAACCATGATTGTGCCATTGCATTCCAGCTTGGACAACAGAGCAAGATCCTGTCTTAAAAGAGAAAAAGAAAAAAAAAAAAAAAGACCAAGGTTTCTTGACTCAACAATACTGGCATGTGGGACTGAATAATTATTTGTTGTGGGCAGCTGCCTTGTGTATTATAGAATGTTCAGCAACACCCCTAGGTTTGACCTATTAGATGCCCATAACACTCCCCGAGTTGTAACAATCAAAAATGTTTCCAGTCAATGTTAAGTGGCCTCCGGAGGGCAAAATCACCCCACACAGAGAACCATTACACTAGACACACCCAAAGGCAAAGGGAGACTAAAGTTCCACCAAGGCGATGGTAACTGTCCTCAGAGGGTGGGAGCTTCTGTGCCATGGCTGGGAGGGATCTGGGGATTCTTCAAGTGGAGCAACCCATCTCATGGTCATGGTACCATTCTGACCTCAAAGTAAGCAGAGACGTCTAAGACTATGGTCAACCCAAAGGAAACCTCAGGCCCCACAGGCTTGCTGGTGTTGGTGGGTAGAGCAAGAGATCTCTCCAAAAGGCCAATGGTTGTGACTGCCCTTCCTAGTTCTGGCAGAAAATCTGTGTACACCTAGAAAATGCTCTTTCTTTCCAGAGCTATCTCTGTAGCATTCATTTGACCCCAAGCATATAAAGAATAACCATGCCAGATATGACTTTAGAGTGTACAGGGTATGTGGGAAGGACCTCTAGCTGGTGCTTGCCCCTCATAACCCATCACAAAGTGGTCAATGGCCAGGAGACCCTTTGTCCTAGGTCCCACATGGAGCTTCAAGTTCAAAATCTTGATATGGTTTCCAATGTTATCTATATGTTGAATTCTTAATATGTTCAAAAGCATATATACGTTTTAAATATAGCATATTTTATAGGTCTATTTTGGGATTCCTTCTTTCATTTTTAATATCCCAAGGGCTTCAAAAACTGGAAGTGGCCTGGGCCTGCTTTGACGTTTTTGTTTTTGTTTTTGTTTTGAGATAGGATTTTGCTCTACATTGGCCAGGCTGGAGTGCAGTAATGTGATCATGGCTCACTGCAGCCTCAACCTTCTGAGCTCAAGCAATCCTCCCATCTTAGCCTCCCAAGGAGCTGGGATCACAGGCGTGTACCACCAAACCTGGCTGACGTTTTTATTTTTTTGTAGAGACGAGGTCTCTACTACGTTGCCCAAACTGGTCTCTAACTCCTGGCCTCAAGCAATCCTCCTGTCTTGGTTTCGTGGCAGGTTTCATGGCAGGTCTCTTGGTAATAGCCTCAAACTGGAAACAACCCAATGCCCATCAACAGCTGAATGAATAAACAGACTGTGCTATGTCCACACAATGCAATACTAAGCAGAAAAAAAGGAATGAACTATTGATACATACAATATGAATAAATCCCAAAATTATCATACTGAGTGAAGTAAGCCACACACCAAAAGAATACACCCTGTTTGATTTCATTTATTGGAATTCTGGAATGTGCAAGCAGTCTAGTTATAGAAAGCAGATCAATATTTGCCTGGGGACCTGGTGAATGGGGAGTGAGAGGGAGAAATCACAAAGAGAGAGAAGATTAATTTGTTCCTTGATTATAGTGATGATTTCATGGGCATATATGTATGCCAAAACGGATCAGATGCACAAAATTAAATATGTGCATTAGGATGAACCCCTGGGTATTGTGGGGTGGGGGAAACAGAGGCATGGTGGCTAGGTCCACTTGGGTCGTTTGTCCATTTTTCTCGTCTTTGGCTGAGCACAGAGGTTGTAGCCATTCCTCTTCAGCACTGCCTGGATAATGTTCTAGAGTGAAGTGTGAGAAACTCATAAGAAATTCATCAGCTTATTAGTGGGTGAAAGCCCTGCTGTGGCACCCTCTCACTGTCTCTGAAGAGCACCTCTTATCTGGGTAAGTCCCCTCTTGGGGCCAGAAGAGATTAGATCAGAATACACTGGATATATTTGCATGACTAGAAATCCCTCCTTCTTAGAGAGTAAAGAGGGTGCCCCCCCGCCCGCCCCGCCCTTCCCCAGAACAGAGAAAGTGGCCAAGCAGCTTGGATCTCCTCCAGCATACCCAGGCCAAAAAATCATGCCACATCCCAGTGTTCATTGAGGAAATAAAATGCACACACACACAAGCACACACACATAGAGCAGTAGCCTGTGCCGAGTCGCCTCCAAGGCTGGGGTCTGCAGGTGCAAGCTCCAATTAGCAGCCGGCCTTCCAATACCTTTTCATCCCAAACAACGGCCAGGCCTCAGCCCCAGCCAGGGATTGAGGAAGGCCCCGGAAGGACTGGCGACGAGACTGAGAAAAACAAAGACTGTCCAAATAAAAGTAGCTCATGTGAGTCGAACCTGAAACCCAGCTTCATTTTCAAAACCTCTTGTGAGAATTAGTCAATGCACAATTTTGTGAAAAATCAGTTACTGGCCACAGGAAACAAACTGCTTTCAAAGGCCCTCCAGACCCTCCATAAGTCACCAGAGGCAGTTTTCTGTGGCGAACCAGCTAGGCATGTATTTCTGTAACAACACAGTCTTAGTTGTTTCTACCGTTGACAACAATTCCCCTAAACTAATACATTTTGGGGGTTATGGATGCATTGTTGTTCTCCTGCAACTGATGGCTCTTTATTGTTAATATCACATCAAGGCTTAAACAAAAGCACTTTTGATTCTTTATTTTTAGCAATGAAATGTATGTGTTTTCATGTGCGTGTCAGTGCTCTATCCTAAGCAGAGAAGCACTAAGGCCATAGACTCACTTTCTTCATTCCTTCTCTCCCCCCTTTTTTTTCTGTTTACTTTTCACCGAGAATGCTGCAGAGCTTATACAGAGGTACATGCTTCCTCTATAAGCATCTCAGCCTGTTCCACAGCTAAGGATGTGCTCCCGAAGAAAGACTTCTCTATCGTTGTCTCCTTGTGGGCTCCCTGGTCTGCTTTTCCACCACTGCCATGCTCTGTTAGGCAGTGCTTCCTCCCCTTCCTGACAGTCGTTTTGTTTTTAACACGGAAATCTACAAAGAAATGCCAACAATTGGAAATGTGAACAAAAGAATGTTAAAAACCCATATTCCCACCACCACCGTCATTCTATTTTTCTGTTTCCTTCCAGATCATAGGGCATACTTTGTGTCTACTTAGTATATGTATATGTATATAAATAATTTTTTATTTTTATTTTTATTTGAGACAGAGTCTTACTCTGTTGCCCAGGCTGGAGTGCAGTGCAGTGTTGCAATCTCAGCTCACTGCAACCTCTGCCTCCTGGGTTCAAACAATTTTTGTGCCTTAGCCTCCCAAGTAGCTGGGATTACAGGCATGCACCACCATACCTGGCTAATTTTTTACTTTTAGTAGAGAGAGGGTTACACCATGTTGCCCAGGCTGTTCTCGAACCCCTGACCTCAGGCAATCTACCCGCCTTGGCCTCCCAAAGTGCTGGAATTACAGGCATGAGCCACCACACTCGACCTAAATAACTCTTGATTATGCCTCTGACTTGGCTTCTTCACTGGGTTTGCAGTCATGAGATATGAAGAGCCGGTAAGTGGGCAACAGAAGAAACAGTCCTTTTGATACTTTAGGACCCCAAAACAGTCCATTCTACTTAAGAATGAAGTTGCATTCCTGTGAGCCTCTGTTTGCACCATTTTCATCAGCCAATCAATAAATAACCTTGTTTAATGTATGTTTCTGTTTCAAGATGCCTTATTTTTTCAGGGATATTAAACTTTTTAATTAAAGAAAATTTATTAGGAAACAGATTTTAAATAAATATAAGGAAGAATTTTTTTTTAGGTTTGGGGTACAAATGATCCTGTCATCCAGTCACTGAGCATAGCACCCAAAAGTCTTTCAATCTTTACCCCCTACTCAATCCTCCCTGCTGTAGTAGTACCAGTGTCTATTGTTGCCATCTTTATGTCCATGAGTACCCAATGTTTAGCTCCCACTTACAAGTGAGAACATGCAGTACTTGGTTTTCTGTTCCTGTGATAATTCGCTTAGAAGAATGGCCTCCAGCTGCATGCATGTTGCTGCAAAGGACATGATTTTGTTCTTTTTCATGCATGCGTAGTATTTCATGGTGTATATGTACCATATTTTCTTTATCCAATCACCATTGATCGGCACCTAGGTTGGTTCCATGTCTTTGTTATTGTGAATAGTGCTGCAGTGAACATGCAAGTATGTGTCTTTTTGGTAGAACAGTTTATTTTCTTTTGGATATATACCTGTAATGGAATTGCTGGGTCAAGTGGTAGTTCTGTTTCAAGTTCTCTGAGAAATCTCCAAACTGCTTTGCACAGTGGCTGAACTAATTTGCCTTCCCACCAATGGTGTATAAGTGTTCTCTTTTCTCTGCAACTTTGCTAACATCTGTTGTTTTTGGCTTTTTAATAATAGCCATTCTGACTGGGGCACCTTATTTAATACATCAATTTTGAGCTCATGGCCAATAGCACTATAACTCATGCCTGAATGACGCTTCTCTAACATAGCTACTTTCTCTGTAAGGTACATCACAGCTTTCTGGAGCTTAGGAACATTAGGCAGCACTTCAGCATTATGCTTCGGGGCCATTTTTACAGCAAAATCACCAATGAAGAGCACAAAAATGAGGAAAAATGGGGCACTAAGTAGTCTGCAAAGGGAACACTTGCTGATAGTAGGAAAGCTGACACAAGAAGCCAGAGCGTCACTGTTTGACCTCAGCTGGGAACGTGTGCATCCCATGACTTAAAGTTTCGCTGCTTTGAGCATGTCCACAAATAACCACAAAAGCACCATGAGCATCAAGTTGGGGATTACAATTCAATTTTATCAAGGAGGCAAACTATTCACAACTATGGAATCTGCAAATAATAAGGGTTGACCAATTGACTATACCTCTATTGTATAGTCTTGCTAACTACAATTGACTATTCTGCATTGTTAAAGTATCAAAAGATCTATTTCTTCTGCTGTCAACTTACCCGCCATTCATGACTGCAAACCCAGCAGAGAAGCCAAGTCAGAAAAATAATCAAGAGTTATATATATGTAAACATATTAATTAGACACAAAGTATACCCAATGACAAGATCTGTACCGATATTGTATTAATGCAGTATATCATGATGACAGGAAGCAAGTGGTCATTCATTTCCCTCTGAAACTAGTTTGTTGTTTCATGTTAAAATGCCACCATCGTGGCTGCCATCTATCAGTGATAAATCATTTCTTCTAAAGTGGTAGTTTCAAGAATATACAGTGGGAGTCTTCTCTCTTGCTTCCAGGATCAACTTCAAAATCATTAGGTCTGGTTGGGTGGAGTCCATTGGGTTGAAGTTAGAAGTTGAAGTTAAAAGTTAGAAGTGATCACTCTGAGTGATGGTCTAATCTCCATCAGCAGCCTAGTCTTTAACACAGCAGAAATTTCCTCATCTGCAAAAGGCAAAGTCCGTGTTTCATTAATTCTAAGACACTCCTTCTTTCACGTTTTAATATCTCAGAAACCAGCTAAGTTTTGTTTTATGCAATTGATGGTGTGTTGTGGACTAATTGACAGTATTCTGCTTTCTTTCTGGGTGGGCACATAAAATAAGAGTGCACATTCTACCCTTTGGTGTCTTTGAAGTGATGAAATTCTGTAGTAATGAAACAAGCCTACCTTACAGTGTTGTGGGGATTGAGCAATGCTACAACTTCACAGGGTTGTTGTGAAAAAGTAAATAACATGTGAAATGACAGGTGCAGTGTAAAGCATTTGGAATTAAGGAATTATTATCATGACTGTATTTTCTTACTCCTAGAATCAGTGAATCTTTCACTTTTGACATTACTAGGAAATATCATAAGAGCTGCACCAGGGACCCCTATGATTCTAATTAGATTTTTTTCAAGCAATGGTTGGTACAAAGAGATTCATTTAGTGGGTCGTAAAATCTTGTGTCATTGGAAAGAGATCCCCAAGTGTTTGAGAACTACAGCTGTGAAGAAAGTAAAACACAAGTTTCTTAGGGGGCCAAGGCAGCCCTTTCTTCATGACCATAATGCTGCAATCATGAGGTTGTGTTTTGGTCCGATTACTGGGATCCTCTTATATTATGAGATTTTTTTGGCCAGTGCAAATTGGGTTTCCTCTCGTCAAACTGCTTCTGTCTATGCTCTATGCTCTTAGCAGTAACAGGAGAGTGAAACAACTGAGGCAGTGGTTCAGTCCTAAATTATTAATGTAACCCAAGATTCTTCCATCTGTGTCATCTAGATCACCATCTCAGTTGCCGTTTTTCCTTTCTTGGGGAGGGAGGGAGGGAACCTGGGTTCTGTTGTACAAAATAAATTTATAACACCTTCACTCCAAACAGATTTGTTAAACTACAGAACACAACCCTGTATCCTTGTTCATATTTGTTTGCTTTTTGATGTAAAGGGAGAATATGAATCCAAGAAATTTCACTAGAGTCAAAATACGGACATAGGATGGAATCGGCTAATTGGATGTATAAGATGAAACGGTAGCTGAGGGTTTGCTCCCTGACAGGAAAATGTGGAGGCTGCTTTATTTGCTGTCCTATTGTCAAATTACTATCAAAGTAAGTGAATAAATGGAAGCAGGTAGAAACCCAGGGTCTATCAGGCTGCTTCTATGTGCTGGTCATTTTGTATAACTGTTTTGACACACCTCAATAAGGGCATTATCATCTCCATTTTATAGTTCAAGGACCTGATACTTGAAGGTGAAATGATTTGCTTTAGGTCACTCAAGCCCTTCTGCCTCAGAGACCTCCTTTTTCTACTCTAAGACACAAGAATGTCTCACCAGAGTCCCAAAGACGCCTCACAATTTCTCTGCCGGCATTTCTCCTGTGATCTTCTCTGAAGGGCTTTTCAACCCTGGCCACTTTATCCTCATTATGTTCTTCTTACCACAGTGACGTGTGGAAGGAAGTGCATGCTAATTTTTTTGAAACAATTAAGTTTTGTTTCCCTCGACCCAGGCAAGCATGCATCCATCCCTCTTTCTCCACCACTCCTTCTCCCCTGAAAGAAAGAAAGAAAGAAAGAAAGAAAGAAAGAAAGAAAGAAAGAAAGAAAGAAAGAAAGAAAGAAAGAAAGAGAAAGAAAAAAGAGTAATAGATGTGCGGTCTCTATGAGATCCCTCTTTGATTTCCACTCTGAATAGCAGGCATTGTCCTCAGTAGTTATTATTTTTGGAGTGCCAACCAATAAAGGTCAGCATCTCCTTCATGTAAATGTAGCACTGCAACACAGAGATTTTAACTGACCTGCCCAAGGTCACACAGAAATTAGCAAAGGGGCCAGGAGTGGGGCCTAATGCTTCTAGTTCCCCATCATTGGCCATATCAGCCTACACTGCTATTTTATGCATACTTAGTAAATATTTACAACTTGAAATATCTTCCCAGCTGCAGTTAGGACAAGAAGTACTCTCATATATTTGTATGCATTTGTAAAACAGATGCGAGAAAACATAAACCTGAATTACTGGGCACGGTCTCCCTCATATTAAAAGCACTAGGTTAAAAGCTGGGAGAGCCAAGATTATAGGCTAATATTTTGTCCTTTTCAATCTCTTGGTTATTTCTTCCTATTTTGTATATAAGATGGCTTGTTTTTCATGAGTTGCATAGAATCATTAAACTGATTTAATTTATCAAATCATACCTCTACTTCCCAATAGACATTTTTTACATTAAAGCATAAAACAGGGCTAATAACAGATTAGCCCTATTTTTCTTCATAATAATATTGAAATAATTGCAATATATTAATACCAAATGGGCTCATTCTATTCTAATTATAAATATTCATTAGTATAAAATACTTGAGGAAAAAGAACATCAATCTAAATGAAAATTTATATTTTTTAAAATGTGATTCTTTTAAACTCTGTAGTGAGTTATGTGAGACAACCCTAATTCAAATTAATTAAAGAAAGAGGAATTTTGTTGGCTCACAAAACAGACACGTCCAGAAGGGGGGATCTGGTTCAAACAATGTCAGTGCTTTCCTTCTCTCTCCACATCTGGCCTCTGCACTATTCAGCTTTAGAGTCTAATGGTATCATTCTGCCCATCCTCACCCCATGTGACAAGAAAGATAAGAGGTGTGGGGGTGGGGGCTTATCTGAACTGCTTGTTTTCAAAAAGGCAGAGAGGGACTGGGCACCATGGCTCACGCCTGCTATTCCAGCACTTTGGAAGACTGAGGCAGGAGGACTGCTTGAGCCCAGAAATTTGAGATCAGCCTGGGCAACATAGCGAGACTTCATCAGTACAAAAAATAAAACTAAAAATTAGCTGTATGTGGTAGTATGCACCTGTAGTACCAGCTACATGGGAAGCTGAGGCAGGAGGATCACTTAAGCCCATGCAGTGAGCTATGGTCACATGATTGCACTCCAGCCTGGATAACAGAGTGAGACCCTGTCTCTCTTAAAAAATAATAATAATAATAAATTAAAAAAAAAAAAAAGGGGGGCGGAGCAAGATGGCTGAATAGGAACAGCTCCAGTCTCCAACTCCCAGCGCGAGCAACACAGAAGACCGGTGATTTCTGCATTTTCAACTGAGGTACTGGGGTCATCTCACTAGGGAGTGCCGGACAATCGGTGCTGGTCAGCTGCTGCAGCCCGACCAGCGAGAGTTGAAGCAGGGCGAGGCATCGCCTCACCTGGGAAGCGCAAGGGGGAAGGGAATCCCTTTTCCTAGCCAGGGAAACTGAGACACACAACACCTGGAAAATCGGGTAACTCCCACCCCAATACTGTGCTTTAAGCAAATGGGCACACCAGGAGATTATACCCCACACCTGGCCGGGAGGGTCCCACACCCAGGGAGCCTCCCTCATTGCTGGCACAGCAGTCTGCGATCTCGCGGCAAGGCAGCAGTGCGGCTGGGGGAGGGGCGCCCGCCATTGCTGAGGCTTAAGTAGGTAAACAAAGCCACTGGGAAGCTCGAACTGGGTGGAGCTCACAGCAGCTCAAGGAAACCTGCCTGTCTCTGTAGACACCACCTCTGGGGACAGGGCACAGTAAACAACAAAAGCAGCAGAAACCTCTGCAGACCCAAACGACTCTGTCTGACAGCTTTGAAGAGTGCAGTGGATCTCCCAACACAGAGGTTGAGATCTGAGAAGGGACAGATTGCCTGCTCAAGTGGGTCCCTGACCCCTGAGTAGCCTAACTGGGAGACATCCCCCACTAGGGGCAGTCTGACACCCCACACCTCACAGGCTGTAGTACACCCCTGAGAGGAAGCCTCCAAAGCAAGAATCAGACAGGTACACTCGCTGTTCAGCAATATTCTATATTCTGCAGACTCTGCTGCTGACACCCAGGCAAACAGGGTCTGGAGTGGACCTCAAGCAATCTCCAACAGAACTACAGCTGATGGTCCTGACTGTTAGAAGGAAAACTAACAAACAGGAAGGACACCTACACCAAAACCCCATCAGTATGTCACCATCATCATCAAAGACCAGAGGCCGATAAAACCACAAAGATGGGGAAAAAGCAGGGCAGAAAAGCTGGAAATTCAAAAAATAAGAGCGCATTTCCCCCGGCAAAGGAGCGCAGCTCATCACCAGCAACGGATCAAAGCTTGACGGAGAATGACTTTGACGAGATGAGAGAAGAAGGCTTCAGTCCATCAAACTTCTCAGAGCTAAAGGAGGAATTACGTACCAAGCGCAAAGAAACTGAATGAAAAAAAAGTGGAAGAATTGATGGCTAGAGTAATTAATGCAGAGAAGGTCATAAACGAAATGAAAGAGATGAAAACCATGACACGAGAAATACGTGACAAATGCACAAGCTTCAGTAACAGACTCGATCAACTGGAAGAAAGAGTATCAGCGATTGAAGATCAAATGAATGAAATGAAGCGAGAAGAGAAACCAAAAGAAAAAAGAAGAAAAAGAAATGAACAAAGCCTGCAAGAAGTATGGGATTATGTAAAAAGACCAAATCTACGTCTGATTGGGGTGCCTGAAAGTGAGGGGGAAAACGGAACCAAGTTGGAAAACACTCTTCAGGATATCATCCAGGAGAACTTCCCCAACCTAGTAGGGCAGGCCAACATTCAAATCCAGGAAATACAGAGAACGCCACAAAGAGACTCCTCGAGAAGAGTAACTCCAAGACACATAATTGCCAGATTCACCAAAGTTGAAATGAAGGAAAAAATCTTAAGGGCAGCCAGAGAGAAAGGTCGGGTTACCCACAAAGGGAAGCCCATCAGACTAACAGCAGATCTCTCGGCAGAAACTCTGCAAGCCAGAAGAGAGTGGGGGCCAATATTCAACATTCTTAAAGAAAAGAATTTTAAACCCAGAATTTCATATCCAGCCAAACTAAGTTTCATAAGTGAAGGAGAAATAAAATCCTTTACAGATAAGCAAATGCTTAGAGATTTTGTCACCACTAGGTCTGCCTTACAAGAGACCCTGAAGGAAGCACTAAACATGGAAAGGAACAACCGGTACCAGCCATTGCAAAAACATGCCAAAATGTAAAGACCATTTAGGCTAGGAAGAAACTGCATCAACTAACGAGCAAAATAACCAGTTAATATCATAATGGCAGGATCAAGTTCACACATAGCAATCTTAACCTTAAATGTAAATGGACTAAATGCTCCAATTAAAAGACACAGACTGGCAAACTGGATAAAGAGTCAAGATCCATCAGTCTGCTGTATTCAGGAGACCCATCTCACACGCAGAGACATACATAGGCTCAAAATAAAGGGATGGAGGAAGATTTACCAAGCAAATGGAGAACAAAAAAAAGCAGGGATTGCAAAACTAGTCTCTGATAAAACAGACTTTAAACCATCAAAGATCAAAAGAGACAAAGAAGGCCATAATGGTAAAATGATCAATTCAACAGGAAGAGCTAACTATCCTAAATATATATGCACCCAATACAGGAGCACCCAGATTCATAACGCAAGTCCTTAGAGACTTACAAAGAGACTTAGACTCCCATACAATAATAATGGGAGACTTCAACACTCCACTGTCAACATTAGATAGATCAACGAGACAGAAAGTTAATAAGGATATCCAGGAATTGAACTCATCTCTGCAGCAAGCAGACCTAATAGACATCTATAGAACTCTCCACCCCAAATCAATAGAATATACATTCTTCTCAGCACTACATCGCACTTATTCCAAAATTGACCACATAATTGGAAGTAAAGCACTCCTCAGCAAATGTACAAGAACAGAAATTAAAACAAACTGTCTCTTAGACCACAGTGCAATCAAACTAGAACTCAGGACTAAGAAACTCAATCAAAACCGCTCAACTACATGGAAACTGAACAACCTGCTCCTGAATGACTACTGGGTACATAACGAAATGAAGGCAGAAATAAAGATGTTCTTTGAAACCAATGAGAACAAAGATACAACATACCAGAATCTCTGGGACATTTTTAAAGCAGTGTGTAGAGGGAAATTTATAGCACTAAATGCCCACAAGGGAAAGCTGGAAAGATCTAAAATTGACACTCTAACATCACAATTAAAAGAACTAGAGAAGCAAGAGCAAACACATTCAAAAGCTAGCAGAAGGCAAGAAATAACTACGATCAGAGCAGAACTGAAGGAGGAAGAGACACAAAAAACTCTCCAAAAAATCAATGAATCCAGGAGTTGGTTTTCTGAAAAGACCAACAAAATTGACAGACCACTAGCAAGATTAATAAAGAAGAAAAGAGAGAAGAATCAAATAGACACAATAAAAAATGATAAAGGGGATATCACCACCGACCCCACAGAAATACAAACTACCATCAGAGAATACTATAAACACCTCTACACAAATAAACTAGAAAATCTAGAAGAAATAGATAAATTCCTGGACACATACACTCTTCCAAGACTAAACCAGGAAGAAGTTGAATCCCTGAACAGACCAATAGCAGGCTCTGAAATTGAGGCAATAATTAATAGCCTACCAACCAAAAAAAGTCCAGGACCAGATGGATTCACAGCTGAATTCTACCAGAGGTACAAGGAGGAGCTGGTACCATTCCTTCTGAAACTATTCCAATCAATAGAAAAAGAGGGAAACCTCCCTAACTCATTTTATGAGGCCAACATCATCCTGATACCAAAGCCTGGCAGAGACACAACAAAAAAAGAGAATTTTAGACCAATATCCGTGATGAACATCTGTGCAAAAATCCTCAATAAAATACTGCAAACCGGATTCAGCAGCACATCAGAAAGCTTATCCACCATGATCAAGCCCACCTGGGATGCAAGGCTGGTTCAATGTACGCAAATCAATAAACGTAATCCAGCATATAAACAGAACCAAAGACAAGAACCACATGATTATCTCAATAGATGCAGAAAAGGCTTTTGACAAAATTCAACAGCCCTTCATGCTAAAAATGCTCAATAAATTCGGTATTGATGGAACGTACCTCAAAATAATAAGATCTGTTTATGACAAACCCACAGCCAACATCATACTGAATGGGCAAAAACTGGAAAAATTCCCTTTGAAAACTGGCACAAGACAGGGATGCCCTCTCTCACCACTCCTATTCAACATAGTGTTGGAAGTTCTGGCCAGGGCAATCAGGCAAGAGAAAGAAATCAAGGGTATTCAGTTAGGAAAAGAAGAAGTCAAATTGTCCCTCTTTGCAGATGACATGATTGTATAGTTGGAAAACCCCATTGTCTCAGCCCAAAATCTCCTTAAGCTGATAAGCAACTTCAGCAAAGTCTCATGATACAAAATCAATGTGCAAAAATCACAAGCATTCTTATACACCAGTAACAGACAAAACAGAGAGCCAAATCATGAATGAACTTCCATTCACAATTGCTTCAAAGAGAATAAAATACCTAGGAATCCAACTTACAAGGGATGTAAAGGACCTCTTCAAGGAGAACTACAAACCACTGCTCAGTGAAATCAAAGAGGACACAAACAAATGGAAGAACATACCATGCTCATGGATAGGAAGAATCAGGATTGTAAAAATGGCCATACTGCCCAAGGTTATTTATAGATTCAATGCCATCCCCATCAAGCTACCAATGAGTTTCTTCACAGAATTGGAAAAAATTGCTTTAAAGTTCATATGGAACCAAAAAAGAGCCCGCATCTCCAAGACAATCCTAAGTCAAAAGAACAAAGCTGGAGGCATCACGCTACCTGACTTCAAACTATACTACAAGGCTACAGTAACCAAAACAGCATGGTACTGGTACCAAAACAGAGATATAGACCAATGGAACAGAACAGAGTCCTCAGAAATAATACCACACATCTACAGCCATCTGATCTTTAACAAACCTGAGAGAAACAAGAAATGGGGAAAGGATTCCCTATTGAATAAATGGTGCTGGGAAAATTGGCTAGCCATAAGTAGAAAGCTGAAACTGGATCCTTTCCTTACTCCTTATACGAAAATTAATTCAAGATGGATTACAGACTTAAATGTTAGACCTGATACCACAAAAACCCTAGAAGAAAACCTAGGTAGTACCATTCAGGACATAGGCATGGGCAAGGACTTCATGTCTAAAACACCAAAAGCAACAGCAGCAAAAGCCAAAATTGCAAATGGGATCTAATTAAACTAAAGAGCTTCTGCACAGCAAAAGAAACTACCATCAGAGTGAACAGGCAACCTACAGAATGGGAGAACATTTTTGCAATCTACTTATCTGACAAAGGGCTAATATCCAGAACCTACAAAGAACTCAAACAAATTTACAAGAAAAAAAACAAACAACCCCATCAAAAAGTGGGCAAAGGATATGAACAGACATTTCTCAAAAGAAGACATTCATACAGCCAACAGACACATGAAAAAATGCTCATCATCACTGGCCATCAGAGAAATGCAAATTAAAACCACAATGAGATACCATCTCACACCAGTTAGAATGGCAATCATTAAAAAGTCAGGAAACAACAGGTGCTGGAGAGGATGTGGAGAAATAGGAACACTTTTACACTGTTGGTGGGATTGTAAACTAGTTCAACCATTATGGAAAACAGTATGGCGATTCCTCAAGGATCTAGAACTAGATGTACCATATGACTCAGCCATCCCATTACTGGGTATATACCCAAAGGATTATAAATCATGCTGCTATAAAGACACATGCACACGTATGTTTATTGCGGACTATTCACAATAGCAAAGTCTTGGAATCAACCCAAATGTCCATCAGTGACAGACTGGATTAAGAAAATGTGGCACATATACACCATGGAATACTATGCAGCCATAAAAAAGGATGAGTTTGTGTCCTTTGTAGGGACATGGATGCAGCTGGAAACCATCATTCTTAGCAAACTATCACAAGAACAGAAAACCAAACACCGCATGTTCTCACTTATAGGTGGGAACTGAAGAATGAGATCACTTGGACTCGGGAAGGGGAACATCACACACTGGGGCCTATCACGGGGAGGGGGGAGGGGGGAGGGATTGCATTGGGAGTTATACCTGATGTAAATGACGAGTTGATGGGTGCTGACGAGTTGATGGGTGCAGCACACCAACATGGCACAAGTATACATATGTAACAAACCTGCATGTTATGCACATGTACCCTAGAACTTAAAGTATAATAATAATAAAAAAAAAAAAAAACAGAGAGGGATACTTCCTATGACAAACATGCCAGGGAAGAATCCTGATTGACTTAGTAAACCAACACCCCTTGGAGCAGTCCCTGTGATCAGAGAGAAGTGGACTATAGTCAACTGTGAGGCTGGGTCATATGCCCACCCTTCCTGCATAAGAGGTGGTAAGTAGGTTGGCCAACACCCCACTGTGATTGAAGCTCCACCAGGAGAGATGGTACTCCCAGAGGAAAGGGAGTACTCATGCAAGAAGAAGAACAGAAAACCAAGCTGGGGCCGGGGGCGGTGGCTCACACCTGTAATCCCAGCACTTTGGGAGACTGAGGCGGGCAGATTGCCTGAGCTCAGGACTTCGAGACCAGCCTGGCCAACATGGTGAAACCCCGTCTCTACTAAAATACAAAAAATTAGCCAGGCCTGGCAGTGTGCACTTGTAGTCCCAGCTACTTGGGAGACTGAGGCAGGAGAATTGCTTGAACCCGGGAGGTGGAGGTTGCAATGAGCTGAGATCATACCACTGTACTCCAGCTTGGACAACAGAGACTCCATCTCAAAAAAAAACAAAAAAAAAGCCAAGCTGGACAGATAAAAACATGTTAATTATCTCAGCTCATTCCACTGGGCTTGTGAAAATTATAATTACAATACAAATCCAATTGAGCAGGTGGTATTGGGTGCACAAGGCTAATGTGTGACTTTCAGATTTCCTGTCTTCTTCATTGTAGAGTGTTATTATGGAGTACGTGATTTATCGCATACTTCCTGCCCTACTGTGCTGATTTGCAATGGTTTCAGAGTGTTATTAACAAGAATATTAGGAACAAAATACATTGTTTTCCGTCAGTTTCTGCACTGTGTTCTGGTGCTTTCCAGATCACATTTTAGGAACTCTAGGAGGCCCTTTGTGAAGTAGTTGGCACACATTTCACTGTCGGGCTTTTCTGGTGATGGAGAAACAGGACCCTAAGGAGGTTATGCAATCTCCCCGAAGTCCCACAGCTGGTTTGTGACTGAGCCTGTAGACTCTCATCTTAGGGCCTGACTGTGGCAATCAGCTCTCTTCTGGGCCACCACTTGGCCCAGAGGAGGAAGATGGATGAGGGCACTTATGTCAAGCATTAGCCTAATCCATTTTTAATGACCTTTATTTTCATCTCGTGAGGAAAATAGCATAGCCTTCCCTGGGTAAACACTAGTTCAGGAAAAGCCACAAACCAGCCCCCTGAGTCCTGTTTACAAAAATGAACCCAAGCTAACTCAGCCTAGCTGGCAAAAACTGATAAACTCAAGGCAGCTTCCCTGGCCATAGCCCACAGAACAAGGATCAGTATTTCTGAGTATTGCCATGCATTTTTCTTAGTTTATCATGGCCGGAAGACGTGAAAAGCACTGTAAAAAATGAGATGAAGAAATCCTGGGAAGAAGAGGTAATATGAGGAAGATACAAAAGGGAAAAGAGAAAGAGAATAGAGAGTAAGAAAATTATTGTGCATGGGGAACCAAAGAGGATAGTGCAGAACCATGCGTGGATGGGGGTGGTGGTCAAGTTCCAGCAGGCAAGGGAAGCTGCCATTACTGTATCCCTGTTATGTGCCATAGGTTTTCACATCTATTTTCTCATTGAATTTAATGTGATCATCACAATATCCTTGCAAGGGATATGTGGCCATCCTGCATTATATAGAGAAGGCAATAGAGGAACATAGAGTCCATATAACTTGATGGATTTATGCAGCTAAGAAGTGATGTTGTTGGGGCTGAACCCAGACATTTCCAATCCCAAAGTTTATGTTCTTTCCACCCCGAACTTCCCACCACTCACACACTATCTAATGACATCTTGTCTTAGGACAGGTTGTCTAGAAGTAGAACCTACAAAAGGATCCTTGTACATAGGATATATCTTGAGGAAGTGTTCTCAGGAGGAAGGGAGTAAGAAAGAAACCTGCCAAAGAAGACCTGAAGAAACAAATGATTCCTGAAAATCTAGTTCTACTTTACATTTGATAGGAAATGTGACCAAGTTGGCTGTTCCTTGTCTATTGTCCATAGAGGCTTCTTTTCCTCTTCCTAGGATACGGATCCCAATATAATTCCAAATCTCCCTAACCTGATATGGTTCCCCATGGCATAGTTTTAAAAATCCTGAAGCCAGTGTTTTTTCAACAGGGAATTGTTCTTAGGAGGAGGGCAGCAAGATAGAGCAGGGAAAATTCTAAGCAAAGATATAGCCTCAAGTACCTAGCTTTGGCCTGATCTGACAGGGAACATGAATTGCGCCCCAGAATTCACCCTGCCATAAGGCAAAGGAACGGGACTTTTGTACCCCAGTCAGTCAATCATTGTCTGTGGGCTGACCCTCTTGGCTAAAGTGAGAGTGTAGGGGTAACATCTCAAGGGAGCAGCTATTTAGCAGAAGGCAGGCATCTGAGAAGGAAGGCAGCCGTAAGCCATCAGCAGCCACACTCACAGAAGCTAGGAGATGGGAGTCTGGGCAAGGCAACAGCAGCCACTACACACTCTGCTGTCAGCTTCCCACTGTGAGAGAAAAGGGAGGATGGGAGCCCAGAAGAGAAAGCACCACTGTCCTGGTGGTCCCTGAAAATCCCACTCTAAGTGCTGATATCAGTTCCGAAGGCCCGGCCAACGCAGCGGCTAGCCTCAGGCAGGTCTCCTGATAGTGCAGCCCTAGGTCTGCCCTTAATACAACTCTGCTCTCCTCAATGACCCACCTCCCTCCACTCCAGGTCAAGATTCAATGGATTAGAAGAACCAGAGGACCCAGGAGCTTTGGCCTCTCCTTCTCCACATTCATACATTAATCCCCAACTCTTTCTCCACTCTCTTTTCTTTGCTTTTCTTCAGCAGATTTTCTTTAAAATTTTCAAACATCTAACAACTATGGAATTACACCGAGTCAAGGATTCTCAAGGACTTAAAAAAAAAAAAAAAAAAAAAAAAAGCTCAGGCTCCACCTCTAAAGAGACTCTGAATTGATTAGCTTGGGATTTCTTTCATGTCCCTGGGGTGACTCTGTTTGAAGCCAGGTTTGAGAACCACTGCACCAAGCCTTCCTCAGTCACTTTGGGCCTATGTATTAGAATCACCTAGGGCATTTAAAAATATATCCATGCTTGGGTCTCATCCCCTGGAAATTCTGATCCGATGGTCTTAAGTTGTGGTCTGACATCAAGGACTTCTTAAGTCTCTCGGATACTTGTAATGTGTAGCCAACATGAAAAACCACTGGCTTCAGGATTTTTTAAACTATGCCATGGGGAGGCATATCAGGTTATGGAGATTTGGAATTATATTGGGATCCGTGTCCTAGGAAGAGGAAAGGGGGCCTCTATGGACAATAGGCAAGGAACAGCCAACTTGATCACATTTCCTATCAAATGTAAAGTGGAACTAGATTTTCAGGAATCATTTGTTTCTTCAGGTCTTCTTTAGCAGGTTTCTTTCTGCTGAAGGCCCACAGGGAAGCTCCCTTCTTCTCCCGGAAATAGTGGGTGGAAAAAGGTATTTTGTTGTACTTGAAATTAAGCCCAGAATTAATTTATTCAGTCCAAAGAAGCCAGGCTCCTGCATTATCCCACCCCACTCCCAATCCTTCACTCTCACCAGGTAGTAAGGAAGACAAATCACTGGGTACTAAAACTGTCTCCAAGTAGCTGCATTCCTTAACTCCATGGGCTACTACCTCCTCTACCCCTCACACACACTTCTCTGTATTGACCCAGCGGTCCACAGAACTGCACTCTGGCCCAGGAGCACTTACTGCAAAGTTTCAGCTCATTTCCCCTGTTGGTTTACCTGACCGGCTTGCCCAGGTTGACCTCTGCAACCAGGTAAGCCCTGATCCACCCTGGCGGATGGTTCCCATGCCCTATCCTGGTTCGCTTTCCCAAATTCTAAAAGCTGATGCAATCATTTCTTGATATTTGAGGTAATTCAGTTCTTTAAAATCACTGCAAACACTGCATTAGCAAATTCTGAATCATTGCTCCTAGGGGAACTACCATGTTAGCTTCCTATGATCCTCTGGTGACATTTTTATCAGTCAATCAATACATAAGCTTGTTTTATGTGTTCCTATTTAAACACACCTTATCTAATATATGTTGTTGGTTCACTAACATCAAACTCATAGCCAATAGCACTGTGATGTGTGCCTGAAGGAAGTTTCTGTAATGCATGTATTTTCTCTGGAAGCTACATCACAGCCTTCTTGCACTTCGGAACACCAGGCAGCACTTCAGCACCATGCTTGGGGCCATTTTAAACAGCGAACTCACCAAGAAAAAGCACAAAAATATCAAAAAAGTGGCACTAGTAGACCGCAAAAAGGACGCTTACTTCCAGAATGTGGGCTGAAACAAGAAGGCCACCTTGTCTGAACACTGCTGGGAATGCGTGTGTCCTTTCACTTCAATTTTTGCTGCTCTGAATATGTTCACAAATGACTGTGAAAACACCATGAATCCTGATCCGGGGGTTACAAAAAAATTTTAGCAAGTAAGTAAATTCATAACAGCGAAATCCACAAATAATAGGTTCGACCGTATACTCAATTCTGAGTAACAAAACATTTTAATGACTTGCTGTTAATTTGAAAGTCTCTGTTTTAAGCAGGAGCTCCTGGAATACTCTCTAGCACAGGGTAAAGGGAAAACTTACATGGTTGTTATTCCCACCCCCATTCCCCCACCACTGTTTTTTAACCAAGAAACTATTTTCATGGGAAAATATTCATGTTTTCAACATGATTAAGTGTCTTGTTTTTTGCTGGACCAGTAAAACGTAATAGAAAATATTAGTATAGGTACAAGGTGGAGATTTTGGCTTTTCAATGGAAAGTATTTTGGGTGAATGAGAAAAATCGATGTATTGTTGTCTTAATTGCGCATACATATAGAGGATAAAGCAGCATCACTCATTTTAAAAAACCAAACCAAGGCATACCTGCAATATTTTTTAAAAATAAAACCAAACCAAAGGGTTCTATCCAAGTCCGGGGTGTTGGCTTCCGCATTTTCCAGGTGACATCAGCTGGGAAGAGCTGCAGTCCATCCACCCTACCACCTCTGATTACTCTAAAAGTTGAACAAACACAGAGCAGGAGTGTCTTTTTTCCCATCCTCCAGGTCTGAGCCTGTCCCTTACCTCCCGTTCAACTCTGTTGCTTCATCCACGGCGCAAATGGCTTTGCCGCTGGTTTCGAGCGGCTTTGGGCAGGGCTGCAGTTTGTGGTGCAGACAAGCCATTTGGAAGGCAGACTGCATCTTTTACAACACACTTTCTTTCCAGGTCTTGGGATGAACCCAAGCTTTGGCAGGGCCTGGGACATTTTGAAAAGAATGGGCCAAAGCAAGGACAGAAAGATCCAGAGTGAGCTCTTAGCACTGCAAGTCTGCCTGTTTGCCAGAGTCAGTCTAAACCTGGTCTGTTTCTTGGTGGTTGGGGCCTTGCAGCCATTATTCTGGTTTCTGCTGGGGACAGTTTCCAGTCCTGTTTCCAGTTCCTGGATGCACCCAGGGATGGCTGGAGACAGGGAGGAGGGACCTTTAGCCACCCCTCTATATCAGTAGCACCCTAATCAACCCAGACAAACATCTAAACCTGTATATTTGCCGTGGACAGTGTCTCAAGAATAGTCTTTTTGTTTGTGGTCTGTTTTTCATATTTATTTCAATAGCTTTGGGGGTACAAGTGGTTTATGGTTACATGGATTAATTATGTAGTGATAAATTCTGAGATTTCAGTGCACCCATCACCCAAGTAGTGTATGTTGTACCTGATGTGTAGTTTTTAATCTCATATTCACCTCTCACCCTTTCCGTTCTGAGCCTCCATAGTCCATTATCTCACTCTGTAGGCCCTTGTGTATCCATAGCTTAGCTCCAACTTATAAGTGAGACCATATAGTATCTGGTTTTCCATTCCTGAGTTACTTCACTTAGAATAATGGCCTCCTGCTTCATCCAAGTCATTGTAAAAGACGTTATTTCATTTCTTTTTAAGGCTGAGTAGTGTTCCAGGGTATGTATGTACCACGGTTTTTAAATCCACTCATTGGTCAATGGGCACTTAAGTTGGTTCCATATCTCTGCAATTGTGAATTGTGCTGCTGTAAACATACATGTGCATGTGTCTATTGGATTTGGGTAGATATCCAATAGTGGGACTGCTGGGTCAAATGGTAGATCTACTTTTTGTTATTTAAGGAATCACCATACTGTTTTCTATAGAGGTTGTGCTTTACATTCCAGCCAACGTTCCCCTTTTGCCACATCCACAATAGCTTCTACTGTTTTTTTGACCTTTTAATAATGCCATTCTTGCAGGAGTAATATGGTATCTCATCGTGGTTTTAATTTGCATTTCTCTGATGATTAGTGATGTTGAATGTTTTTCCATGTTTCTTGGCTATTTGTATAACTTCTTTTGAGAAATGTCTATTCATGTCATTTGCCCACTTTTTGATGGGATTGCTTTTTCTTGCTAATTTGTTTAAGTTCCTCGTAGATTCTGAATACTAATACTTTGTTGGATGCATAGTTTGCAAATATTTTCTCCTATTCTGTGGGTTGTCTGTTTCTCCTGATGATTATTTTCAAGAAGAGTCTTACCTGCCTCTACCCTTCCAACCAAATGTCTACTGCCAGACTCTGCCCAGTAGAAATTCTCCAGATGATTTGGTGTTCAGTGAATTTAATTTTCACTCCCACCTGAAAATTTGAAGAGGCACTAAAGAAAAATGCCTTCAAGTTGGAGTGTTGTAAACTGATACCCATGATTTACTCCTTTGGTTCTTTCCTAAATGCAGTTTTCCTCAGAGACTTGTGAAGTCAGAATGATGTAAATCCAGGGTCCACTTGACCCAGAGCTTAGCATTCATCCCATTGAAACCCTCATCCTCAAATCTCCCAAAGGGGCATGCAAAAGGAGAACTGGCTAATGAGGAGGGTTTCTGCTCTAACCCAAGCTCTTCTAGACCTTCTTTGAGAAGCAGTAAAGTCAACAGAGGCTTAGCAGGTGCTGATTCAATGCACTGTGTTAGTTAAATCTGAACAGATATGGCATGCATCCTCAGAGGTGTGCTGACTCAAGACTGGCCTACCTCTAAGCACATGTAAAGTAGAAAAATTACTCACCTCTGTGCATTTATTTAAAAATTATTTTCCTAATTTGAATTCAAGTTTGGGATTATTTCACTTTATTAGAGTTAGGGGGCATCAATTCAGAGTGGAAAATCTTGTTTTGTTGATCTGTGGTTGAGTTACTTCCAACATAAGAGTTCACCATTAGTAGGAATTCTCATTGAAATAATGTGAGAATCAACCCAAGTTATTTGGAAGGGAATTAAACTTTCAAGATTGCTCAACCCTGTTAGAATCAGTTTACCAACACTTGACTGGGATTTTGTTACAAATGTTAATGAGTAGTTTACATTGGGAAGGATGATAAACACATACTGAGGACCACCCTGTACCTTCAAAGGCCATGAAAAGAGATTAAGTGAATAGGGAACCTCCAAGGTCATCAAAAACTCTAAACTCTGTTCCCATCACACAATCTAGGGAAGACTCATTAAGCCAGCTACGCTTTCCTTCTCCCTGAAACCACCATTATCCTGTGAGACAAAGGCTGGCTACAAAGCTTAATGTTCTATGAAAACCTAGTAAGTGTACCTGGGGCAAAGGAAGCTGCAGAGGACAAGAAGAACTCCTGCAGAAGCGTGTGGTGCTCCCACACTCCACTCCTGTCCAACCAAACCGAACTGGGATCCTCGGCCAATCTTTATGATACATTTTGTCAAAGGCGTATGATGAGTAAAGGTTCAGTCTTCCCAGGCTTCCCAGGCTGCATAGCAATGCTTCTAGCTTCAATTTCCATTTCAGACTCTTGGCACAGATGGGTGCATGGTATGGTTTTTATTAGATTTCAAAAGTAAACTTAATACTCAAGAATTTGGTTTTTATGGTTATAAAGCTCTTTTCTGAAACCCATAAGAAACCTGGAGCTTCCCTTGGATCACAAAAGAGCTGAAGAAGAGCTCATTTCCTTCTTTTTTTTTTTTTTTTTGGTTTGCCTATTTATGGCAAAAAGAACAACGTAAAGAAATAACTTTTGAATAAGAGATATAACTTTCTGTATTGGCTAGCTCCCCATTTTGTCAGCATTCATAAGGCTTCTGATGCCCTGCTAAGCTGTTCTCTACACTAAAGCCAGGTGACCTTTTCAAAATGCTGTTATGCCTAACACTAGCACAGTCCCTCACTTAATGCATGCTCAGCAAAGACTCGGTAAATGAACAAATGAGTAAATGAACACTAGTTTGCAGATAGCTAATGTCTACTTTTTTAAAAAGAGTTTTATTGAGTTATAATTCACATACCATAAAATTTACCCTTTTAAAGTGTACAATTCACTGTTTTTTAGTATATTTATTATATGAGGGTTATGCAACCATCACCACCATCAAGTTTCAGAACATTTTTATGACCCCAAAAAGAAACCCTGGACCAATTTGCGATCTTTTTCTATTCCCACCCCACTTCTGTTCAGTCCTTGAAAACTAGCATATTTTCTATCTCCATAGATTTTCCTATTCTGGACGTTTCTTTTAAATGGAATCATGTGACATGTGGCCTTTTGTGTCAGACTTCTTTCACTTAGCATAATAGTGTCAAGGTTCATCCATGTTGCAACATATGTCAATATTCATTCCTTTTTAATGGTGAATAACATTCTATTACATGAATATGCAACATTTTATTTATTAATTCACCAGTTGGCGGCAATTTGGGCCGTTTCCATTTCTTGCCTATTGTGAAGAATGTTACTATGAATGTTTGTGTACACATCTTGTGTACACATGTGTAGACATGTATTTTCAGTTTTCTTGGATACACACGCACACACACACACACAGGGGTGGAATTGCTGGGTCATGTGGTAACTAACATTTTGACACCTTGCTCTGTTACCTAGGCTGGAGTGCAGTGATGCAGTCATGGCTTACTACAGCCTCGACCTCTCATGCTCAAGCAATCCTCCAGCCTCAGCCTCCCAAGTTGCTGGGACCACAAGTGCATGCCATCACACCCAGATATTTTTACTTTTTACTTTTCTATTTTGTAGACACAGGGTGTCACTATGTTGCCTAGATTGTGTCAAATTCCTGGGCCCAAGCAATCCTTCTGCTTTGGCCTCCTAAAGTGCTGGGATTACAGGCGTGAGCCACCACTCCTAGCCTCTTTTGGGTTTTAATCTACATTTCCCAAATTACTAATGATGTTAAACATTTTTCATGTGCTTATTGACCCCTTGTGCACTTTCTTTGGATTAATATCTATTCCAACCCTTTGCTTATTTTTTAACTGGCTCGTCTTTTTATTGTTGAGTTACAAGAGTTCTGTATATATTGTGAACATAAGTCCCTCATCTGATATTGATTTGCAAATATGTTCTCACATTCCACGGGTTGTCTTTTTATTTTATTGATGGTGTCCTTGGAGGCTCAAAAATTTTTAATTGTGATGAAAACCAATTTATTTTTTCTTTTGTTTGTGCTTTTGGTGTCATAGCTGAGAAACTGTTGCCTAATCCAAGGTCACGAAGATTTACTGTTTTTTTTTTTTCCCAAGAGTTTTACAGCTTTTGCTCTTACATTTAGGTCGATAATCCCTTTCAAGTTAATCTGTGTATACGATGTGCCTGCAAGTTTTAAAAATATCTACCTTAAAAATATATAAATCTTTTTAAAATAATTGAATTTATTCTTCACTCTGCAAAAGAATATTATTGTTGCAATGTTGACCGTTTCCTTAACTGAAATCATTTTCTAATGAATTATTTTAAAATATACGAGGATGTTTACATGTAAAAAAAAATTCTGTGATCTTCAATACAATAAATTGTATTGAAGAATCCAGAAAATGTTTGGATATTTTAGTTAATAAATCATTGAATAAATTTTTGTGTGCCTACTGTGCACATACAGTGCTCCAGGAGGTAGATGGTCTGCAGGGCCAAATGCTGCAGAAAGGTCAAGGTGAAAGACCCCCAGGGAAAGGCCTTGGGTTTCTCAGGTCCTGAGAACCCTAGGAGAGCATAATTTCAGCATGGTGAGAGGGTAGGCAGTGAGGGCCATGAAGTTGCACCAAAGAGACTATTTTTTGTGAAAAGGAGATGTATTAGTCCATTTTCATGCTGCTGATAAAGACACACCTGAGACTGGGTAATTTATAGTGAAAAAGAAGCTTAATGGACTCATAGTTCCACATGGCTGGGGGGACTCACAATCATGGTGGATGGCGAAAGACATATCTTACATGGCGGCAGGCAAGAGAGAGGATAAGAACCAAGTGAAAGGTGTTTACCCTTATAAAACCATCAGATCTCATGAGACTTTTTCACTACCACTAGAACAGTATGGGGGAAATTGCCCCCATGATCCAATTATCTCCCACCGGGTCCCTCCCACCACATGTGGGAATTATGGGAGCTTCAATTCAAGGTGAGATTTGGGTGGGGATACAGCCAAATCATACCAGAGAGAAATAGGCTAACAATTGGAAAGGTACAAAAGAGTCATGTAAAGAGTTACTCTGAATAAAGAAAGCCTATGCATGTAGGTGATGAGAAGAGGAAGCAAGTAAGGAGGACAGACAAAAGAGCTCAAGAAAAGGAGTCGTTGAGGGCCCAGCTCTCAGAGGCAAGCAAAAGGATGGACTTAAGAGCTTGGGTTACATGAAAATCCGACATCACAAAAACCTATATTCCTTTGAGGAATAGCTACCCTTTTATGGATCTTTCAGTGCAAGTTTGTATTCAAGCTAAAAGAGGTTCAAAACCTAGAACTTGAGCTCAGGTACAGACACACCTGGCTTTAAATTCCAGCTTTGCTACTCACTTACTGTACAACCTTGAGCAAGCTATTTAATTGTTCTAGGCTTCAATTTCCTCTTCTTTGAAAGAGCAGCAATAATAGACCTACCTCATCAGATTGTTAGTGTGAGGGTTATATGAGGACTACATATACATCTCTTGATAGTTATAAATTCTCGGTGGTTTTAACAAAAATAAAACATAGCCATATAACTTCAAATTGATAATTTGGTTGGCTGAAATTACATTTTACACCATCATAACCCTCTTCCTACCACTAAGTCACAATACTCTTGATAAAAATCTGGGAAGAACTTATGGTTTGTATAAGAATTGTTCTTGAGTCCAGGTGTGGTGGCTCACACCTGTAATCCCAACATTTTGGGAGGCCAAGGCAGGTGGATCACCTGAGCTCAGGTGTTCGAGACCAGCCTGGGCAACATGGTAAAATCCTGTCTCTACCAAAAAATACAAAAAAATTAGACAGGCATGGTAGCATGCACCTGTGGTCCCAGTTACTTGGGAAGCTGAGGTGAGTCCCAGCCACTTGAGCCTGGGAGGAAGAGGTTACAGTGAGCCGAAATCATGTCACTGTACTCCAGCCTGGGCAACAGAGTGAGACTCCATCCTGAAAAAAAAAAAAAAAGAATTGCTCTCAACTCATCTGGAGTCAAACGCTCTCATCCTCAGGTATAACTAAGAAGACGTTAGCCCTTAGTTCGCCCACATATAGTCCAGCCATACAATGTATTCAAGTGATCAGTCTAGGATTATGAATCCTGAATGATGACATCACCATTTTGAAATCTCTTCCAGCCCCAAGCTAGGTTAAGTTATTAAAGCTCTTTATGACTCATTTTTCCTAATCTCTGGCTAATGTAAAAGACAAACTGTTTCCACCTTTCTTGTGCAACTGTATTCACTTATTAAAACTCTCCTCCAGAAGAATAATATTTTACTTCTAAGAAAAATAACATTGTGAAAGAAAATGCTATGGACTTCCAGTTACATAGGTCTGATTTCCAAGTCCTGTGGCAGACAATGATGTGCAATCTTTCTGTTAACACACGGGTCAGCCTCCCTCTCTTATTCTCATCTCTTCAGCAGTGAGTGTTTTCCCAAGAAACACAAGCAACTGCACTGTATTAGGGCTATCTTGTTTTTCTCAGAAGTATTTTTCATGTACACTTTTAAACCTTTTCACGCTCATGAACTTCCTCCTTGGTTATATTTACTGTATCCTGTTGTACTAAGAGGATTTGGGGGTTTTTTATACCAATTTGGAAAAACTTCCTTCCTGGCATCCAGATTTTCTCTTCAGATGTCAAAATTGGAGATAATGGTCCATTGCTAGCCCTGGGGTGAGACAGTGAGGGAGGGAACAAGGGGAGCTGTGGTCTCGCCACGCCAATCAGGTCGACACACTTCATGTGTGCTGAGTGGCCCAGTGTGTGTCAACAGAGGTTTACTGTTCACTCCTGCGACACCGGGGCATTAAAATGCAAGGCTAGTGGTTTGAAAATTGTCAGTATTTCTAATCCACGCACTTTGAAAAGTCAATAGGTTTTCTAAAGAACTTAATCACTCAGAACAAAGTTGGATTTATTGCAAATGCCAAATTTCTTAATCAAAATCCACTCTTCCTGGCATATGACATACCTACATCTTTCCAAAGCAGATTCCACTCAACAGTTTCCTTCTTAGGAAACACTAAATATATGATAAATCATGTTTTTAAAAATATCTAGGGAAATAAGCATATAACTTAGTGTAACTTGCCAATAAAAAAAGGTCAAGAAAATTGATTATTAACCTTCAGAGTCCTTTTTAAATAAAACCTTAATTTCCAAAGGGGCCTCTGTACTAACATATATGAATTGTTCGTGCTTAAAAAGACCTATTGGCAGGTGGTGGGGTGGGTAGTGGGGGAGACCTACAGGATTGCCTATTACAACTTCTTCACTTCCAAATGAGGCAACAAATCCGGTGGAGGTGAAATCAAAGGCCTAAAGCAATTTACCACTGGCTGGCACCAGACTTAGAATCCAACTCTCAAATCGGTGCCCATTTCATGTCCCTGCCTCTGTCATTTGAGGTGGGGTCTGAGAAGCCAAAACATAATGAGAAACCATAATGTAAAGTTTCAAAAGTAGAAACTAGATTTTGACCCCTAGCCACTTCCCAGTCTCCTCATACCTTAACTTTCTGTCTGATTGTCTGATTCTGTCTAACTCTAGCAAACCAGACAACTGACTAGAGTTATATGAGCGTGACAGAGTGGACTGTAAATTCTTAGGTACAATTCACTGCAAAGGCAGTGTCCACATTGGGTATTTGGCACATCTCATTCATCTATCCATTGTTTCATTAAATGAACATTGACCGAGCATCCAATATATGCAAGGCAGCAAGTAGGTTTTGAATCCTGCAAATTACAGAGAAAAATAAAACAGTCTCCCTATCCTGGAGATGCTCACCTTCTAGTACTGAAGATGGACAGGCAACTAGAATCCCACAGTGAGCATGATGCCATAAAGGGACGTGCAACTTCTCCAGGGTCAGGAGAGGGCATCCCAGGCAGAGGGCGCTGCACAGGGAATGTAATTTGATTTGGAGAACTGCAATTCCTTCACTGCAGCTAGGGCAGGTCTTCTGAAACTTGCATATGCATACAAGTCACCTGCGGACCTTGGTGAAATGTGGATGCCGTAGGTCAGGAGTGAGCTCTGAAATTCTGCTGCACTAACAAGCTCCCAGGTGATGTCACCGTGCCCCGTGCACCACACTCTGAGTAATGTTCCCTGGGAGGTGAAGGTGGAAGCCTCAGCAAGAGCCAATTAATAAAGTGTTTTGAACGCCATGCTGTCGAATTGGGATTCTCTTTGAAAGTAACAGGAGTAACAAATATAATTGAATTTCTTTAAACTGATGTTGGCTTTCTAAGTTTATTGGAAGCTCAAAAGTTATTTTTGCAGGGAAGCTTTCTCAGCCTTCCCTCAGAGGCAAACACATGCATACCTTGATGCTGCACTGTGAATTAACACTGATTCACCTACTCATCAAATCCACTGGACTCTAAGCACTGGAAGGAAAGTTATGTCTTTTTTTTCCTTCATACATTTAATCTAATTTTTCTTTTCTTATTATTTTTATTTTTATATATAATTGTACTTGGGGTACAAGTGCAATTCCGCTACACTGATGTATTGCATTGTGGTGAAATCCAGGACTTCAGTGCATCCATCAGTGGAGCAATGCACATTGCACCTATCAAGCAACTGCCTCTGGTCCACACTCTTCAGTCATGTCTTTTAGTTTTGAATCCTCAACCCGAACGTACCCAACACCTAACACTGTGTCTGACCCATAGTTTTTTCCATAAACTTTGGTCACATTTTATGTTTGCTCTAGATTAGTGGTTCTCAAATGTTAGCCTGCATCAGAATCACCTGCAGGGCTTGCTAAAACACAGATTGCTGGATCCCACTCCCAGAGTTTGTAATTCACTACATCTGGATCGGGGCTTGAGAGTTTGCATTTCTAATGTGTTCACAGGTTATACTGCAAAATTACATAATGCAAAATTGTAACCTGTGAACATATTAGAAATGCAAACTCTGTAGGTGTGGGGACCACATTTTGAGAATAGACAGATAGACAGATAGATGACAGATAGATAAAACACCCAGCAACTGCAAATAAATATCAATTGTTTGTAGTAAAGGAACTCGCCTCACTTGCTGCTGGCACAGACAGCATAAAACAGTTGTTTAACAAAAGCCACAATGTGTTTCATTACAAACATACCAGGCAAATGTGAGTTTAACCCTTAATCTTTTAAATCTATAAGAATATTAAAACTGCTGTTGCATTTTTGTAATCACAGTTTTTATTTTTTCGTAATTGGCGAGAACACTAGCTGACTTGTCATACCCACTGGGATGGTTATAATTAAAAAGAGACATAATAACAAGCACTGGCAAGGATGTGGAGAAAATGGAAACTGCATGCATTGCTGGTGGGTGTGTAAAATGGTGCAACCACTTTGGAAAACAGTTTGACAGTTCATCAAAAAATTAAACATAGAATTACCATGTAACCCAGCACATTCACTCCTAAGTTTATGTCCAATAGAATTGAAAACACTGGTTCTTGTGAAAACTTTCACATGAATATCAGAAGCATTGTTCATAGTAGCCAAAAATTGGAAAGAACTCAAAGGCCCATCAAGTAATAAATAGCTAAATAACATATGCTGTATACCCTTGCAATGGACTGTCACTCAACAATAAAAAGGAAGGCAGTACTTTTTTCTAACATGGATAAGAATGCCCCAACATGCATGAAACTTAAAAACATGATGCTAAGAAAGAAGTCTGACACAAAGGCCACATATTGCATGAGTCCATTTATATAAAATGTCCAAAACAGGCAAATCCACAAAACAGAAAGCAGGTTAGTGATTGCCAGGGCTGGGGAAAGAAGGGAATGAGGGAATGGGGTATGACTGATAAAGGTATGGGATTTCTTTGGGGGATAATGAAAGTGCTCTGAAATGAAATAGTGTTCGTATCTATTTTAGTATAGTTTTGTGAATAAACCAAAAAGCCCTGAAGTGCATATTTTAAAGCATGAATTTTATAGTACATAAATTATATCTCAATGTAAAAAAAAAGTAAGGCTCTCTAGTCCCATTTGGTGGTGATAACATTTTCATTTTAGAGTTATACTATCTGATAAGGTAGCCACTAGCCACGTGTGGCTCTTGAGCTCTTGAAATGTGACTAGTCCAAAGTGAGGTCGAGTGCAGTGGCTCACACCTGTAATCCCAGCACTTTGGGAGCCAAGGCAGGAGGATTACTTGAGCCCAGGAGTTAGAGACTACCCTGGGTAACATAGTGAGACTCTGTATCTATAAACATAAAATATATATATATACATATAAAAAAACAAAGGGAGCTGTGCTGTGCCGGTAAAACACACCGTGGAAATTAAAGACTTAATTTTTTTTTAAGGGACATAAATTTGTGCATACATGTTTAATATTGAAATGACAGTATTTTAGATATATTTAGCTAGCTAAAATACAGTATTAAAATGAACTGATTTGCTGATTTTTACTTTTCAAATGTGGCTCCTGGAAAATTTAAACCTCTGTATGTGGCTTGCATTGTCATCCCACTGGCCAGCACTGCCTTCAAGGCCCTCCCCAATAGGGTGAGTGTCTTTGTAAAAACATGAAAATTGTGCACATCTGAGGGTTAGTGAGATGGGTGTTTTCCTTTACATAGAGGGCTCTGTACCCAGGGCTTGATTAGCTCTGTTCTATTAGCTAGACTCAGCACTTGTAAACAGGCCAATTCGATGGATCTTTCCAGTTTTTGTTCTTTGAGTAGAAAGCCACCTGCAAAAACAGAGCTTTGTTATCTCAAAGAGCAAGGTTCTGGGCCATTATTATTTTAGAAAGTACTTTTTGTGTCTCTGCCTAATGAACTACACAGCAAGTCATCTGAAAAATGAATTTTTGAGGCATAATTTTTGTCCTCTTCAGAATACTTTTTTCCCAAGGCTCCAGTCCTGCATCATAACATTCTTAACCTTGACATTTATTCCTAGATATCAGAGAAAGCTGATCATAAGAACTCTGTTGAAAGGAAAAATCGCTTTAAAATAAACCAAAGATAAGGATTTATTTGGTAGGCAAAGTAGTTAAGGGCAATTTGTTTAAATGGTATAAGAACATCTATCAGTAAGAAAGTAGGTTGTTTGCTTTTAAAAATCACAATATCTTTTGATTATAAAAACAATAGATGTTATTTTGAAAAATTTCAAAAACACCAAAAAGAAAAATAAATAATCAAACTCTTAACCACACTACTAGAGAAAATAATTGTTAATATATAGATATCTATCTTTCCAGGGAATAAAGAGGTCTTGATAAGTCAAAAATTTTCTATATGGAGAAAACTGGCTCAATTTCTGTTGTTGACTATTGGTCAACAAATAACACAGCATTTACTTATCATCCAATCAGAAATAATTCTATTGGTTCTCTCAATTTTGAGAAGATAAACCCAGTTGTTACAGGTTTAGTTATATAACATCTCTGTATTACAATTTAGTGGCTGGACTGAATGTAGTCCTTTTGCCTTAACTTCAACAAAGCAAGAGAGACATTTACATTGCACACATAGATGATGTGGGTGGGCATGTCTCTACACACTTTTCTTTCCTCTTCACCAACAACGTTGTATGAAAATATTTACTGCTTTCCTATAGCTTCATGTATGTGGTGTAGTATTCGTCTCATGAAGCAGAAGGATGGATTATTCACTGGAGTTTTTATGGTCCCACATTCAAGTGTTTCCCCAGCTGTGTTTACAGCTTTGGGTTTCTAAGCCTCTTGAGAAGTAATCAGTTTTGATCATCTTAAATCCCAAAGTAAATTTTCTTTTCTGGATATTATTCCAGTTGCGAACACAGGTTAGTCTGGCCTATTGAACCATCTTTTACTGCGGTGACCTTCAAAAATGAAAGCTGTGGTTTTGCCCTGAGAAGGAGAAAAGGAGATTTGAAACATGACTCAGATTGTTCCCTGCAAAAGGCGAGGTCTCAAAACTCCTTTGCTCTCTTTTTTAAATTATTATTATTAGACTGGGTCTTAATTTTTGGTCATTTTACTGCATAAGTCTGGTCTCTTCAAAATAGTGTAAGCCCCTTTAGAGCCAAGATTCTTATATGATGCTTTTGTATTATAGTTTATATGTTTTATAACTTTCTATAGTAACTGGCACAAGCACAGACTTATATGACACACTCAGTAATACTTGTTTCTTGGCTAATGAGAAGTACAAATGATATTTAAAAGCTTTGGCGATTGTAGCTTATGGGTGTTTGTAGTCAGGGAACTTTTATAAATGACTATGCTTAATACTTCTTAAACATCAGTAACCACACAGCTAGCTACATTTCGAGCCAGGGTGTTTGCTAAAAGA
Source organism: Macaca nemestrina (assembly GCF_043159975.1). Lineage (NCBI taxonomy): Eukaryota > Metazoa > Chordata > Mammalia > Primates > Cercopithecidae > Macaca > Macaca nemestrina. The sequence continues at coordinate 116,560,595 of NC_092127.1, read as the reverse complement.
TAATACTCTGTCATTTACCTATGTTTTCTTGGGAGAATCAAGTAACCCATCATTGCTTCCATTTCCTTTATGGAAATCAAAATAACTAATTAACTAAATTAACTAATTCATTAAAGTGAATGACTGGCATATTGATCAGGTTTCACTAAATATTAGCTGCTGCTGCTACTGCTGCTACTGCTGCTGCTGTTACTACTATTATTACTACAACTACAGTGCTCTTGACCAATAAGCTCAGTCCACCAACAACTGGAAAGATATTCTCTTCCTCTAGGCTGGGACCCTTGAGAACTATCTACATGGAAAAGTAAGAGAACAAGGGGACATAAGCAGAGCTGGCCAGGTAGGCCAAATGAATCAGACCACTCATTCTGTGACAAATCCAAGTACTAACAAAATGAGATAAAAGCAGCAGCAGGTATCACATGAGATAATCTGGTCAACATAGGCTGACCTCCCACCAATCATATGCTGCTGCCCAGGTGCAGGACATTGAAGAGTAGAAATACGATGTAGTGCCTGTCTCTGCACCTTTCTCTCCTGTGAGCTTTTAAGTGTATGGTATATAGGAGTTATTTGTGTCTACGTAGGGAAGGTGTCTTCCTGGCTTCCAAGAAAAAAAGTAAAAAAGATGTCTCATTATAGATAGAAAGCTAGAAAAAAGACAGATATTGAATTAAAATATCCAAGCCCACAGAAAGGCAAACACCACATGTTCTCACTTACTTGTGGGATCTAAAAATCCAAACAATTGAATTCATGAACACAGAGAGCAGAAGGATGGTTACAAGAGTCTTGGAAGGATGGGGGCGGTGAGGAGCAGGGAGGGTTAATGAATACAAAAAATAGAAAGAATTAGTAAGACCTGCTATTTGATAGCACAACAGGGTGACTGTAGTCAATAATCACTGTACATTTTAATATAACTAAAATAGTATGATTGAATTGTTTACAATTAAAAGGAGAAACGCTTGAGGTGATGGATACCCCATTCTCCATGATGTGATTATTACACATTGCATGCTTGTATCAAAATATCTCATGTACCCCAGAAAAATATACACCTACTATAGGCCCACTAAAATTTTTTTAAATCTATAAATAAATGAATAAATAATTTTATGTTAAGGTGGTAAAAAAAAAAAAATCCAAGGCTCTGTTTTAATCAGGCATGGTTGTATTACAAACCACTTCAAAACTCAATACCTTAAACAACAACCTTTATTATTGTTCACAATTCTGTGGGTTGGCTAAGCTCTTCCTCTAGGGGTTTTCCTTTAGCTTCCTTTAGCTAGAAGGTACAGAATGGCCTCACTCATGTCTGGGAGTTGGCTCTGGACATTAGCTAGAGCCTCAGTCCTCTTCCTTAATCTTCTCATACATGAGGGAGCTAGGCTAACCTTCTCTACAGCATGGCAGTCTCAAGCTTCCAAGAGGGCAAGGGTGGAAGCTGCAAAGCCTCTTGAATGCCTAGGCTCTGGAACTCCCACAGTGCCCCAAAGCCAACCCAGGTAGATTCATGGGAGTAAGAAATACTCCCTGCCTCCTGTTGGGAGAAGCAGCCTCACCTTGCTGAAGGAGTTACACGCAGCATTCACCAACTACTGCTGCATAAGAAACCACCCTAAAAGTGAATGGCTTACAATGACTTCTTGCTCCTCCATGATTTATCAGAGGCCATTATTATACTAAATCTCTCACAGCCTATCTTCTACTCTTTCAACAGTGGCAATTTTCTCCTGTAGGGCATGTGTAATCTTCTCTCCTGTTTCTTTCCGCAATTAATTCATTTGAAGTGTCATGACAAAACTAGAGTCAATGATTTGAGGGAAAAGGAAAAATATATTTTATTCTCACTCTCCGTGTTCAAAGACAGATGAACAAATTTCGGAATAGCTCCAAAAGTCAACTTGGGATAAGATGAAGAGAATACAAGTTTTAGTAAAAGAAAAGGGAGCCAGATTCTGAGGTCAGGCCACACCTCTGGAGTCTTCCCTGCACCTGGAGCCTCCTTTGAAGTGAAGGAAATTGCTCCACCACAAGGATGCTGAAGGAGGCAGACAGATGTGAGCATGGAATGTAAAACTAGCAAACATTCAGTCAACATCAAGGAGGAGATGAACTCGTGAGCCATAAACAGCATAGGCTGACCAAAGGTATCTCAAATTAGCATTCTTGGCTGCTTATTACTTTTATTAGACCCTAAAGAATTTCACAACTTAGGCAACTCTAAAATTCTAAGACCTATGACCTGAAGAGCAATTAGTCATTTTCCTGGGTACCTGTGATGGAACTCTTCACCTTCTGGCTTTTCTGGTGTGGGTGCAGGGGGAACCTGACACCCCTAGAAAATCTACCTAACAGGCCTGATTTGCTTTGCCTAGGAAGGTTAGTGTGGGGGTCACTTCACAAAAGGAAGTATGGATGAGAAGGGATAGAGGTAGAGATCCCAAAGGGATATCTATTTCCAGAAGAATCTTGGAGCCTTTCTGAGTGCTGTTTGTGAGATGAAATGGTGTGTCATGCGAGGGGAAGTCTTAGAATAAGCCCCAGAGTCAGTAATTCAGTAATTCTGGAAGTAAATCTGGAAGTCCCAGAGTCAGTAATTCTTTCCTGGAGAATATGTAGGGACAGGGTTGCAAATGGAACAGCAAAGTTTCCTGAAAAAGCATCTACAAGGGACTTAAATCAACAAACAATAAACAACCCCATTAAAAAGTAAGCAAAGGACATGAACAGACACTTCTCAAAAGAAGACATGCATGCAGCCAACAATCGTGTGAAAAGAAGCTCATAATCACTGATCATTAGAGAAATGCAAATCAAAACCACAATAAGATACTATCTCACGCCAGTCAGAATGGCTATTATCAAAAAGTCAAAAAATAACACATGCTGGCTTGTGGAGAAAAAGGAATGCTTTTTAACACCCCATTGGTGGGAATGTAAATTAGTTCAACCATTGTGGAAGACAGTGTGGCGATTGCTCAAAGACCTAGAGACAGAAATACCATTAAACCCAGCAATCCCATTACTGGGTATATACCCAAAGGAATATAAATCATTCTATTATAAAGACACATACACCCATATGTTCAGTGCAGCACTATTAACAATAGAAAAGACAAGGAATCTACCTAAATACCCATCAATCATAGACTGGATAAAGAAAATGTGGCACATATACACCATGGAATACTATGCAGCCATAAAAAAGAATGAGAGCTGTCTTTTATGGGAATATGGATGGAGCTGGAGGCCATTATCCTTAGCAAGGTAACACAGGAACAGAAAACCAAATACTGCATTGGAACAATGCACACTGGGGCTTACTGGAGGGTGGGGGGTGGAGGAGGGAGAGGATCAGGAAAAATAACAAATATGGATACTAGGCTTAATACCTGGGTGATGAAATAATCTGTACAACTAAACCCCTTGACACATGTTTACTATGTAACGAAACTGCACATCCTGCACAGTTACCCCGGAACTTAAAAGTTGAAAAAAAAATTCCTGGAAAGCAGGAAGTTATCTGTGAAACAGAATCCCTCAAACTGGCAAGGTGATTTCGTCATGTATGGAAACACACATTCATACATTTTCATAAATGCATGTGTGGGATCAATTTAAACATGTTCATGTGTACAGTTATGTGTAGGGGGTCTTTTTATTCCTTTTCCTTTTTTGGCTTGGTGCTTCCTCTTCTCTTCCACACATATAAATTCTCAGCCCACCCACTTAGCCAGAAAGCCCATATTAATAATCTAGTATGTGTCTTTCCTATTTTTACTCATGGCTGTATAATCATAGGTAGACCTACACATGCACATACACACATAGGGACTTTTGTTTTACAAAAATAAAACCATAGCATATACTTTTCACTGCATTGTGCTTTACTCACTCAACGATATCCTTTAAAATTCTTCCCGTCAGCTAGCGCAACTAATTTCTTCTTTTTTATTTTTTTGAAATGGGGTCTCACTCTGTCAACCAGGCTGGAGTGCAGTGATGCGATCACAGCTCACTGCAGCCTCAAACTCCTGGACTCAGGCAATCCTCCCAACTCAGTCTCCTGAGTAGCTGGGAGTACAGGCTAGCACCACCATACCCAATATAGCAAGACCCCATCTCTACAAAAAAAGTGCAAACATTAGCTGACGTACCATACCCAGCTGATGTTTGAATTTTTTTGTAGAGACAGGGTCTCGCTATATTGCGCAGGCCAGTTTTGAACTCCTAGGCTCAAGCAATTCTCCTGCCTCAGCCTCCCAAAGTGCTGGGATTACAAGCGTTAATTTACTCTTAATGACTGTATTTTTCCATCAGGTGGATATGCCATAATTTATTCAGCCATCCCCCATTATGGAAAACACTTAGCTTTTATAATTTGCAAAAACAAAACAAAGTAAAACAAGCAAGCTAAAACAACCTTGTATATGAATCTTTATATTCTGGTGACTTTGCTTCTATTAGAGTCTGAGGAAGGGATTGCTGGCCTGACGACTAGCTGTATTTTAAATTGTAATAGATAGTGCCACGCTGCTCCTGCAAGAGGTTACCGTGTTTCCGTTCTACCTAAGCTGTATGAAAGTTCTCCCTTACCTACAATCCTGCCAGCAATAAGTGCTACAAATCTTTACAATTTTAGACAATCTGGTGGGTACCAAGTCATATCTTATTGTTTGTTCAATTTGTACTCCCCTCACTTTTGGTATATTTGAGGATATTTCCGAATTTCTCAACACTTTGGATGTGCTTTTCTGTATATTGCCCATTCATATCTTTTGTCCATTTTCCTATTGGTTTGTTCTTGTTTTTCTTGCCAAATCATAACAAATCTTTGAATGTTATAAAAATTATAACTAGTATATACACTATATAGATTTCTTCAAATCTACCATGGTCTATTGTATTTTTATATTATCTTTGCCTAAAGAGTTATACTAATTTCAGTCAAATACAGCTATCTTTTCTCTCAGAGCTTTTGGCTTCTCAGTTTTTATTGGGAGGGTTTTTCCTGCCCCCATTATATACCAGTACCTATAATCCACTAGATTTTTTGGTGAGAGCTTTGGTTTACTTCACCTTTTATATTTTTCATTCATGTATTTGTAGTGTATCCTTGAGGGTGCAATAAAATTGAGATCCAATAGGACACTGATTTGAACATTAGGTTGGTGCAAAAGTAATTGCAGTTTTGCAATTTTAGTGGCAAAAAACACAATTACTTTTGCCTCAACTGAATACAATGGGTTTATAGAGCGTTCTAGTAACTAGTTAGGATGTCCCTTACTCCATCTCTCCTTATTTTTTCTAAATTACTTGTCTCTTCTTTGATATTCATTTTTCTTTAGAAACTTTAAGATCACTTTATCTAATTACCAAAAACAACAAACAAATCCGAAACACCCACTTTGTTGTGATTTTTAGTAAAACACACCACGCACACAATCAATTTGTAGAATTTAATATCTTTATGGCATTGAGTTTTCCCATCCAAGAAAATGGCACATCTTTCCATTTCTTCATTTCTCCTTTTGCATATTTTAGTATAACTTCGTTGTGCATTTTCTTTTTTTGTTATCCTAAGTATTTCATAGGGGTTGGTTTTTCACTATTTTACTTTTTTTTTTTTCATTCCTGTTCTTATTCCTAGAGTACAAAAAAGCTAATGATATTTTTGCCTACTTGTAGGTCTACCTATTTTACCAAATTCTATTCTTAATTCTAGAAGATTTTTATTAGATTCCTTTTGGTTTTCTAGGTTTACAATCATATCATTTGCAAAAATAGACAGTTTTACCTCTTTTTTCCAATGTTTATTCCAGTTTTTAAATTTGCTACCATCAAGTTTCATATTGTATTCTCTTGTAATACTTTCAGTCACTTTAGTCTTCCTTTTGCTTTCTGATCTTTTATAATTTTGCATTTCCTCCTTTTTAAAAATCAAACTTGTTATAGACATGTATAGAGTTTAGATGTTTTATACAACAAGTTTAAATTTATTTATATATCCTATTACTTAATTTTTGCTTTCTATTTCAGTAATTTAAGCTTTTGCCTTTACTAATCTCTCTTTATTCTTATTCTAATTTCTTAGAATGAAGATTTGGTTTCTTTATTTCTAATACAGTTTTTTTTCACATGAAAAGCATTTTAACTACAAAAATTTTCATATATAGTTTTCAGAGTCCTAGAGCATGTTATAAAGTTCGACCTTTCATGGCTTTTAAGATGGTCAATAATTTCCCTTTCAACTTTTGGAACCAATTATTTTATAAGTATTTTTAAATTTTCAAGTAGTCAATTTTTTGTTACCTTTTGAAAATTTTTTCTTTTTTTTGAATTATGATCAGATAATGTTAACTATAAAATTATTACTCTGAATTTGCTCAAGTTTTCTTTGTAGTCAGATACCTGATCAGTCTCTATAAATGTTCTGCAGACCTATGAAAAACAATAAAAATACTTTAGATCAGGAATATGGAGGTTTATTTATTTACTGTGTTGGGAAGCAGCGTGACACAGAGGTCAAAAGTAAAGACTTCAGAGAAAATGTCCATTTTCAAATCTTGACTTTACCATTTCACCTTGAGCACACTTGTAAAATGTGAATGATAACAGTGTCTAACTCATAGGGTGGTTGTGAGCATCAAATGATTTACTATTCATAAAGTATTTAGAATAAAAATTATATGCCATATATTTATATATAATGCTATCTAAATTACTTGATTTATTTATATAGCATTATGTATAAATTTTATATTGAGGTTATTTATATTATATATTTAAATAATATACTATATATTATAAATAGTACTATAAATAGTACTATAATAGTACTGTAAAAGTATAAGAGCACTATAAATAGTATTATAAATAATATAATTATAAATTATACTAATTATAACATTTTATTTTATTTTATATATTATTTATATGTAAATTATAAATTTATGAATTTTAAATGCTATAACATTTCTGTATAAATCAAAATATGTCAATTCCTTATTTCTTTCTACAGAACTTTCCAATACAGTTCAAAGAGATATATTTAGCTAATGTAAGTTTTTTGGTGTTTTTGGAAATGGCTTATGGGTTAAAACATATTGTTCTGGTACTATTTTCTTTTTAATTAAATTTTAAATTATTAAAGTGATGTATTTTAAAATGTAGTTCTTAAACACTTTTCTCTCTTTAGATTTCTTTTTTTTTTACTTTTAGTTTAGGTTCACGGGTACATGTGCATATCTGTTATATAGGTAAATTGCATGTCACAGGGGTTTTGTATACAGATTATTTTTCCAGCCAGGTAATAAACATAGAGAGTCCTTTCTCCATTGCTTGTTTTTGTCAACTTTGTTGAGCATCAGATGGTTGTAGGTGTGCAGCATTATTTCTGGCTCTCTGTTCTGTTCTGTTGGTCTACGTGTCTGTTTTTATACCAGTACCATGCTGTTTTGGATACTGTAGCCTTGTAGTATAGTTTGAAGTTGGATATTCCGATTCTCACCCTCCTTCCTTTCTCCACCCTCACATAGGCCTTGGTGTATGTTATTCCCTTCTTTGTGTACACATGTACTCAATATTTAGCTTCCACTTATAAGTGAGAACGTGTGGTATTTGGTTTTCTGTTCCTGTATTAGTTCACTTAGGATAATGGCCTCCAGGTCTCTCCATGTTGTTGCAAAGAACATGATCTCATTCTTTTTATGGCTACATGGTATTCTGCGTTGAATATGCACCACATTTTCTTTATCCAGTCTACCACTGATGGGCATTTAGGTTGTTTCCATGTCTTTGCTACTGTGAACAGTGCTGCAATTAACATACATGTGCATGTCTTTGTGGTAGAAAACTTTATATTCCTTCTGGTATATACCCAAAATGGGATTGTTGGCCCTCATCAGAAGCCGAGCAGGTACTGGGCATCATCCTTTACAGCCTGCAGAATCATGAAGCAATTGAACCTCTTTTCTTTATTAATTAAGCAGTCATAAGTATTTCCTTATACCAATGCAAGAACGGCCTAACACAAGCTCCATGGTGGACACCAGCTGCGTATCCACCCTGCCTATAACCCAGCTCTGCTAATTCACATCACTTTTTACCCAATCCTTTTCTCTTTCTCTTCCCAAATTGTATTTTGTTCATTTGTGTGTTCATTTAATGAAGATATTATTGAGTTTCCCCAAGAGCTAGGAACCATGAGTACGAAAATGAGTAGGTCCTCAAATGCAGTCAGGAATTGGCTCCCAAGGAAGTCCTGCAACCACCCTGGAGTCCTCCACGGCCCCATGGCCAGCACAACCAGGGCTGATTTATTTGCTGCCTTAACACAGTGATACTGTGGTGCTCCAGATCCTGGAAAACTGTTTTCCTTGATTATTAGAAACTTTGCCAATCTGAGCATTATTTGATTTTAGAAGTTTAGACTTGAAAGGGATCTTTTTATGGATGAAAAACCTGAGGCCCAGAAAGGTCATAAGATGTCCACGAAACTCATTGTCTCTGTACTTTTGTCCTTGACTTTTCCAGCTTCAAAAGTGGTCTCAGAGCTTCATATCTACTGTCAGTGCTAAGAGAAACTTGAAAAGAGATGAATTTTTTCAAGGCTTTGAAATTTCTAGGCTTTCAGGTATAGTTGGTCTGTTTTAAAATAGAGTAAAATGATATGTCATGGATGTACAGACTTTGTTTCCTTCACACTGAGCCCAGTCCAGGTGATCAGGCTGAAGCCTTGTGAATTCTCACTCAACACGTGTTTTTCATTCCTTGAAACAATATCCTGATCGCCTTCCCTTGACTTGGGTCCCGTGGACTCCATTCCCCATCTCCTCAGCTACTTCATTAGTTTAGTTACCACGTATAAAGGCCATTCGAATGCCCTCACATATTCCCCATTATAGAAGGTGTCACTGACAAAGGACTTAAGTGGCTGCACTCTGAAAGCCACCCCTGCATTTGCAGCAAGCCACCCTTCCAGGTGCAGCTCCTGGCCAGTGATGGAGTGACTGAGTGCTGCCGGACCCTAAGACAGGCTTGTTCCTGAGAGTTGGGATTACTCTGACAGCTGATGTTGGCCCAGGTACATTTCCACCGAACCTTCCCTCCTCTCCTTCACTGGCGTCAGATTGGATGGTGGTCGGATAGCTCTCCCAGCCTTTCTCAGCCCCTATCCCCTGTTGATCCCACAGGTATTTTCCCTAATCAAGTCCTTGCATATTTAATTTGGTCTTGGCATCTGTTGCTTGCAGGACCTAGAATAGATGGTGATGTCAAGGTCACAGATTTGGATCCATCCCCTTATCGCTTCAGAGAGTAACTTAATTTTCATTACCTTAGGTTTCTGCACAGACAGATCCTAGTTTCTATTTCTCACTCTGTCCCTATTTCTATCATACCAGTAGAACCATAAGGCTATCTGATGAGGAGCCATTTTTGATGTTTTATGAATTTCATGGGATCATTTCCAGGGGAGGACAACGGTGCTAACCAGAGAAGTCAGCCACGTGAGCAGGGGTGATGAGGGTCGGTGGTATTCAGATTCTACAGAATGGGGTGGTTTGCAGGAGAGGGGATGCAGGGCAGGAAGAACTAGCAGTAACCAGTTTGGAGAGTTTGACTTTGAGATGACTGGCAGCTTCAGACTGACCTGCGGTGACCCCTGACATGTGGTCCCTTATGCCTTTATCGTGGAGAAGATGCCATCTTGACACAAGTTGAAAGTAGAGCAGGAGCCTTGTAGATCTCCTAGCTTCAAATTCAGAGGAGTCGGTGTGTGCAGCTGCCTCTAGGGGGCACAGATGAGGAGGGGACATACCTAGCACAGCTGCTGTCTCTGCCAAACCCCCTGCAGCCACATGGCATTGAGGAGTAAGCATCCCAGGGGACAATGGGCTTACTGCCAGGCTCATGCAGTCATCACAGCTGCTGCGAGTTTATGGGCAGGTGGCCAGAATGCAAACAGTGTTGGTCCAGGTGCAGCTTAATCACTTAGAAGGACTGGCCACCCTGGCAAGACACTTAGTGAGAGTCGCCCAATGTGGGGGTGCGAGTATACCCATGGCAGAACTTGTCAAAGCTGCATTTCCAGTCCACCTCCTGGGCAGACTTAGCGAAAGTGGGAGAGGGGTGGACCATGCCACTTTAGGGGGACAGCCACAACTGGAAGGACCAGTCTGGCCACTCTGGGCTGATGGCTGGCACTGATATGGGCAAAGACTCAAATTAAGACATCACAAACAAGGAACTTAGGGATTTCCGGTCTGGTTAATAACACGTCTCCTAACTCCTAAACCTCCATCTTCATAAAACTGAGTAGAATAGATTTAAATACGAAACACAAGCCTCTTCTCAGATTTTTCCTTCCCTCCCTCCCTCTCTCTCTTTCTTTCTTTCTTGCAGAATCTTGCTCTGTCCCCCAGGCTGGAGTGCAGTGGTGCCATCTTGGCTCACTGCAACCTCAGCCTCCTGGGTTCAAGTGATTCTCCTGCTTCAGCCTCTCTAGTAGCTGGGATTACAGGCGCCCACCACCATGCCTGGCTAAATTTTGTATTTTTAGTAGAGATGGGATTTTGCTACGTTGGCCAGGCTTTCCTCAAACTTCTCAGACATGATTATATCCCTGCTCCCTCAGATTTACTTTGGTCCTGTGATTGCAGTTGAAGACAACATTTCCAAATCCGGATTAGTTGAGCTATTCAGAGATGGTGCACTCCAGAGATGGTTAATGATCATAACTCCCCACGCTCTCATAATACTCAGAGGAGAGTAGCAGGGAAAGCATTCATTACTCTGTGACAATCTAAACTTTGGACTGGAAGTTCAGGGTCCACACTGACCCTGGCAGGAGACAGCTGCCTCTGGGACCAGAGTTACCTGCTACGGACATGGACAAGCCCTCCCTCTACCTCAGCCAAATCCATATCTGCTGCTCCACCTCACAGTGGCTTAATGGCCACAAGAAGTCTAATCTTGTTTATTCCAGGCAACTCATCACAGATTGGTAACAAGTGTCCATGAGACAAGCACCCACTTTTTAGAGCTGAATTCCATCTCTAAAAAGAGAGGTCAGCCAGGCACGGTGGCTCACACCTGTAATTCCAGCACTTTGGGAGGCCAAGGTGGGTGGGTCACAAGGTCAGGAGTTTGAGATCAGCCTGGCCAACATGGTAAAACCCCATCCCTACTAAAAATACAAAAATTAGCCAGGTGTGGTGGCGGGCACCTGTAATCCCAGCTACTCAGGAGGCTGAGGCAGGATAATCACTTGAACCCAGGAGCCAGAGGTTGCAGTGAGCCGAGATTGCACCACTACACTCCACCCTGGGCAACAGAGTAAGACTCTGTCTCAAAAAAAAAAAAAAAGAAAGAAAAAAAAAAGAAAAGAAAAAAAAAGAGGCCACCCATCCAGGTTCATGTCCAAGTTAAAAAGGGGTGTCTTCACATGCTCTTGATTTGAGAAAAGTCAAAAGAACTTCCCTTCACTGAGACCTTATTAGTTAGAATCTGACCAAGAGAACTTCTCTCTGGTAATAGTGAGTGGTTTTCATGATATGCTCTTTCTTGTATTCTTTAATTTAGGACAACTAAAGGGATGAGCTCCTTGGCCATAGTCTGCGTTTTTGAGGGCCTGCCCTTTCTTGGAAGCAAAAGTTCATGGGAAGGAAAACACTTCCCCACCTAGCAAGTTGGCTTCTCCTGCTCTTCTTGTACCCGAGTGGGCCAGCAAAACAATTCCCCTCTTGCTTTGGCCTTTCCCACTCCATTCCCTACTAGGACATTTTTTGTGTGTACATGTGTCCTCAAGTCACTTTGTGTTACTAGTTATTATGAATTTTCAACCCCTTTGGGAAAAACTTTGAAGAATTTGGGCTCTTAGAGGACAGAATACTCTGTTGGACAGCATAAAAAACAGCAAGTGTGTGGAGGCTTGATGTGAGGAAAATAGTAGTTTGCTCCTATCCACTGAGCACTGAATATATAAAAATAGAATTAACAGGGATTTAAATAATACAACACTTAAAAAGTGTATGGTATTGGGGAAGGGGGCCTTTTTAAAAAGATTACTGAACTGCCAACTCTACCTTAAAGGAATTTTAAATTCATCTAAACATCTACAGATGTTACTGTCACCTGCAGAGCACAGATCTTTTTCAAGTTCTTCCCAAGGTGCATGCCAGCCAGCCCTGACTGTGGGCATGAAACTGAGACCATATCTGAAATATACATAGTCTTTCTACCCACTCAGAGCAGCTGCCTCTACATTTGTGCAAATTCTAAAGCTATAAGAGGTTTAGGTTTTCTCGGGTGACATACATAGAATATGAAAGTGTGCTTCAGTTTCAGTTCCCATGAGCCTCCTTCTCTGCCTGGCCCTTCACGGGTAAGAGCTAAGATAAGGTTGCGGGGGACCTGGGAAGATCATGGGCTCTATAGTCAACTGGCACTGTTATAGGAAAGGGGTCCCGATCCAGACCCCAAGAGACGGTTCTTGGATCTTCTGCAAGAAAGAATTCAGGGTGAGTCCATAGAGTAAAGTGAAAGCAAGTTTATTAAGAAAGTAGAGGAATAAAAGAATAGCTACTCCATAGACAGGCAGGCCCAAGGGCTGCTGGTTGCCCATTTTTATGGTTATTTCTTGATTATATGCTAAATAAGGGGTGGATTATTCAGGCCTCCCCTTTTTAGACCATATAGAGTAACTTCCTGACGTTGCCATGGCATTTATAAACCATCATGGCGCTAATGGGAGTGTAGCAGTGAGGACGACCAGAGATTACTCACATAGCCATCTTGGTTTTAGCTGGCTTCTTTACTGCAACCTGTTTTATCAGCAAAGTCTTTCTGACCTGTGTCTTGTGCCAATCTTTTATCTCATCCTGTGATTTAGAATGCCCAGTAGGTCTCAGCCTTATTTTACGACCCCCTATTCAAGATGAATTGCCCTGGTTCACATGCCACTCAAATGTTAGCTCTGCAAACTCAGGCAAGTACTTTATAATAACTTGGAGCCTTAAAATGAGAAGAAACAAGCTGGCCTGCTGTCTCATGTAACTGCATCTGTAACACTCCTCTGTTCAGCAATTTCTATCTTGCACTTTAATTGTTTGTCCTTAACTCTGCTTCCTTATTGACTCTAAGTTCCTCAAATGCAGAGATTCTTTCCATCTTTGTCATATTGAAGGTGCTTAATAAATTTGGTATATAAATGAGTGAATGAATTAACGTCTTCATTATTGTGAATGGGATTCTGAAAATTAAATGTTACAACGTTAGCTCCCTTCCCAAAGTATACAGGCTTTGACTCTCAAGAAAACGAAGAGATGACTCAAGATGTAACTTAACAATGAGTAATCCCTCTCTTCCTCCACTCCTTCCCTTGACTTATACTCACCTTTAGTTCTCTTAACTAATATTTATCAAAGGCCTCCTGTGTTTCTTCCAAATACCAGGCTAAGTCTGAGATTATATGGAAAGTCACATTCCTTTCCTCACTGTCTAGAGAGGAAACAGTCTTTAAAAATTGCAGTCAGGGCCAGGTGCAGTGGCTCACACCTCTAGTCCTACCATTTTGGGAGGCCAAGGCAGGAGGATCACTTCGGCCCAGGAGTTTGAGACCAGCCTGGGCAACTTGGTGAGACCCTATCTCTACAAAAAATACAAAAATTTGCTGGACACGGTGGTGCATGCCTGTAGTCCCAGGTACTTGGGAGGCTGAGGTGGAGAATCCCTTGATCACAAGGAGGTCAAGGCTAGAGTAAACCGTGATTGTGCCACTGCACTCCAGCCTGGACAACAAAGCAAGACCCTGTCTCAAAAAAAAAACAAAAAAATCACGGTCAGTAAAATAATTGCTGAAGCAGAGTGTGTCACGGGTGCAGAACGGGCATCAATATCTGCTTGGGGAAGTCAGGAAGGTCCTGTAAAGGAGATGGCATCTGAGCTGAGCCCTGTAGATGGAGGAATAATCCTGCCTGAGACTGAGTCTCAAGTCTGCCCATAACCAACCAGGCATGTTGGACAAGTTACTTTACCTCACAGAGACTCAGTCTGTTCACCTGTTTGTAGTTAGCTCATGGGATTTTTTTGCTAGGATTCAGAACATGGGCAAAGAGCATAATATCGATCTAGGCAACGGTTCAACAAATGTTAGGCATGGTGCAACAATGGTACAACAAATGTTAGAAATAACCATAAAAATATCCAGCCTGGTTGTTATGGGAACCACAGACAGTCAGGTTTGGGGAGTATCCAAGGGGGACCCTTTTTTCTCATCTAGGTTCAGGACAATTTGAGAAAATTTTAAATGAATAATTATGGAGGCCAAAATATCACCTTTGAAATGGCAACAGCTAAATTGGAGAATAAGGTTAGAACAAGGGAAACAGAGCTAGAAGGCACTCAGACTGAGCAGATGTGGGCATGGCAGCCTCCTAGACAGAAGCCTGCCCTGGAGAGACTCAGAGTGTGGAGCCACAGAGGAAAGCTCTGGCTCACTTTCAAGAGAGGAAAGGGAGGTGCAAACCCACATTTGCCCTGCCGTTCATTTCCATTTTATCAGCCAAGGACTCCCAGGGACAGAGGGAGTGAAGGGTGGAACATGGCCAGAATATGCTTAGAAAACCAGTCCCCTGTGGAAATGGGGGTGGGGCAGTGCACCCCTCTAACACAGTGTTACTAGGGCATGGGGCTGGCAGGTGGTGGCATTCTGTGCTTGCAAAGGATCAGAGATATGGATAAAGTTTGAAGGCAGGCAGGGGCCAGATCACAAAATGCCTCACAGCCCAGGCAAGGCAAAGGAGCTGAGGGTGCATGACTACTGAAAAGACAGGAAGAGGGACTGATCAGGAATATCAATTGATAGATTGACAAGGAGAGTGACAAGTGCATTGCAAAGCATACATGGGTAGAGGCACTCATTTCCAGGCTTGTAGAAAAAGAAGGCTAGCAATGTGGTTTTGCCAGGTCCTTAGGAAGCTAAAGATGCTGGCAAGGAAGTAGGATCTGGGCTAGATGGACCTAAAGTGAAACTAGTAAGGAACAGATATTCTTGGGCAGCCTCCCGGAGTCCAGGAACCAGACAGTACAGTCCATTCAGAAAGAAGGTAAAATTTGAGGAAGGGAATGAAAAATCTGAATGGATAAGAAAATACAGTAGAGAGTTGCATTCTCATATTTCTTTTGAAATGGGAGATTTTGGGGTGATAACAAGATCTAAGGGGTGGCCCAGAGAATGGGTAACTCAATAGAAGTAGAGGGGAATGTCATTGTCATTATAGTAGAGGGAAGTCAGGGATGCTTGAAGGGTCATCTACAAGAATGTGGAAGCCTTCAGGATGAAGTCAAAGTTAACAAGGAGAAGAGACATTTTAAATCTGGTGTGTGGAACTGGGTCAACTAAGTTGCCATGTATGAAGGATCCAAGAAAGAAACAAAGACATGGCAACCTTCAAAATAGCAACAGTCACCACCAAAAAATTCCCTGGGAATAATCTACCTTGTTTATGCAAGAATGGAGATCACAGAAACATAAAAATATGTATAATTGTCATAAGATATAGGTCTCGTGACCATTATAAAGACAGTAACAATGAAGTTTTTTTTTTGTTTTTTCTCCTACTAAAGAAGAACGTGCTGACCACAAATCAGTGTGGTAAACTTTCACAAAATATGCGCCAACTTCAATAATTGATTTAATGCTCATTTTCCTGAGATTCTCTCTCTCTCCCCAAAAGCACACAAACCAGAGAAGTGTTTCCTCCTAAACTGTAGAGCCATAGATTACCCTAGAAACTCATCTGCAAACTAGGTGACACACAGGTTGTGAGTTTGTGAGAGAAACGGAATTATCTTCCATATACACAAAACCAGATGGCATTCTATCACATCAGCTGATGTTTGTGACTATTACTATTATTTCCCATAATTGCCCCTCTGAGATCTGCTCGTCGGCGTTATGCTAAGCACATATAATTACCCAATAAAAGATATGGAGCTGAGCCCATTTAAAAAAGTAATTACAACCAATATGATGGTATATAATGTAACAAGCAAGTCCAAATCATAATGTTAAATATCTTCAGAAGACAGCCAAAAAGCGTTTTTATAGAGATGACTTTTATTAAAGTCAAATGGAATATGTCCATTTTAGTTGTGGCATTCAGTCATCTTAGACAACTCTAGAAATATGTTGTGGGAAAAAAAATAGGAAGCAAAACAGGGGCAAAGTAATTCTGCTGAATCACAAGTCATGGTCTTTGCCGTAGGTTCATTGCCAGGAAGAGTCCTTGAGAACACCAGACTTCATTGTGGGGATCTACAAGAAAAGAGCTTTGAAGACAGACCTCCTTCCCCCGCTTAGATTTCCCTGTCAAGATATATAAAGGAATTAAAACTAATCAAAAAGCCCAAGTGAGCCAGCTGGTTAACTAGGACAGGCCCAACTTTGAGTTCAGAAAGCTTTCTAATGCTTTCCACCTGCCTATGCAAAGAACAAAGTTTCCAGGATATGTTGACTGCAAAGGAGGCTTGTTCCTAGACAGAAAGATCATATGGTTGCTAAAATGGCATATCCTGGAAGCTTAGCTCAATGCTGAAAACCATTGTCATGCGTAAGAAATTACCCCATGCCCAAGATACTGAGTTTCTTTTTCTTTAGCTGTTTAATCATCATGAGAAAAGTAGTCAACAGGCATGTGAGGACATGAAGCAGTTAGCCCTTGAGGTTCCCAAGGCTCTTTACAGTCTCACCCCATCTAAAGTTAGCAATCAGTGGATCCTCTTCGCCCCAGCAAGGTGCATATTTCATTGTCTCATATTCCTCTTCTCCCTCACCACATACATGTTCCTCCCCAACAGATATAGGCTATGATCATTCCTGTTCCACCCAGGCCACTGCTTTGTCTGGAATGGTCTGTGCCCTCTCACCACCTCTCCAAATCCTTCAAGGCCCAATTCATGTTCCTTTCTTCATGAAATATTCCCCAATGGCACCAGCCAACACCAATATTTTTGCTTCCTGATCAGCCCTCTTTTCTGTCTCACTTATTGTCCAACTAGAGATAGAAAAGGGGACCAAGTGGCTCACACCTGTAATCCCAGCACTTTGGGAGGCTGAGGTGGGAGGATCACTTGAGGTCAGGAGTTTGAGAACAGCCTGGGCAACATAGTGAGACCTCATCTCCAGAAAAAATTTAAAAACTAGCTAGGCATGGTGGCCCGTGCCTGTGGTCCCAGCTACTTGGGAGGCTAAGGTGGGAGGAGCACTTGAGCCCAGGAGGTTGGGGCTGCAGTGAGCCATGATGGCACCACAGCACTACAGCTTGGATGACAATGGGAGAGTTGTCTCTAAAAAATATGTATATAAAAGAAAGAAAGAAAAGAAAGTAAGAAAGTAAAAGAGAAGGGTTTGATCTTGGGGGTTAAAACCAACTGCTAGTGTGCCTGGAGTAATACCTTCAATATTCCAAAGCTCCTTCTGAGTTGAAAAGTGTCATAGTCTTTAGCAATGACAGTGAGAAGGGTATGGGAGGAGGGAATGGAGCACTGTATGTCCAGGATTTGCCAAGCCTAGTCTAAACCATTCTTCTTGGTAGTGGTTTATAATGAAACTCAATTTTTTATTCTCTCATATTATTCAAACGTGTGCAGTTCCATGTTCTCATGGCCATTCGGATTAACTTTTCAGATTTTAAAGTGATAGACTGCAAAAGTTACAGAGAAAAATGACCATAAAAGATGTCATAGAGAGTTACAACTGGTCATTCTTGAGAGGTCCCTCAAGCTGGCCTTCTATCTTGGCGTTGGTTTGATAAGCTCTCAAAGATTATTTCAAGTGTGCACCCGGGGTGATGGGTTTCCTGGTATGTTTTCTCATAAATATATGCATGAATTTATGAATATATATGTGTGTGTGTGTGTATATATATATATTTTTTAATACAAACACTTTCAGTGTATAGACCAGATTACTAATTAATTTCCAAACGGAGACATCCTTTATCAGAAACTACACTCCCCAGGGCTACTTCTACAGGTTTCTCCTTCTGAATAATGGGTAAGAAGTTGAATGTGTCTAGGAAGTGTCCCAGTGAGCATGAAATCAGAACCTTCCTTCCTTTCTTTCCAGTGGTTAAAAAGTGGGCCTTGATTAAAAACTGCTCTGCCACTTGCTGATGAGCTTGTCCTTAGGCAGCTTCTCAGTTTCACTGTGTCTTGGTTTTCCCAGCTGTAGAATGCAAATAGCAATAATACTTGACACAGCGTTCTTGTACAAAGTGCTCAGAACAATAAGTAGCACCTGTTAAACACAATGTTCGTTTTTATGATTACATTTTTTTCTAGTAGTTTAGAAATATCATTTCCATGATAATGTAATCGCCCTAATGCCCCCCCCCCAAAAAAAGCCCATATTATTATTTTTAAACCCATGCATATTATTCAGAATCCAGGAGTATCAAGAAAGATCTCACCTGAGAAGGCTAATTGTGTAAAACAGTTTTTTCTCTTCCTTTATACACTATACCTGGGAATTAGCTTCACTCCTGAATTAACTTTACTTCTCTATTTTCTTTCTGTTTTACAACAACTCATCACACCATGGATGTAGATGACTGTGTGTATGTGAATATGGCAAGTGAAACCTCACAATCTCCAGGCTGTTCAGTGAAGCTTTATGCGAATTCATTTCACCTGCACCTCTTCCCCTGCCCACCCATGGCCTTGAACCCAAGCCTGTGATCCCCTCTCAAGTCGGATCCTGCCCTTCGCCAAAGGCAAGACTGCTGAAGGTGTGGCCTTCTAGATGATTCATCAAGTGGGCGGGCTCGCCCTCCCCTCCCCCTTGCCCAGGGGACACGCTGTCCGCGTGAAGGGGTGCCTTTGTGTGAGTGATGTTTCTCAATTATCAAACTAGTGGCGTGAAACCTTTTCCTGAAACACCTGCGTGTAAAAGGTTTTGTTACCTCCCTTTTTTTCTTTTAAATAATAAAGGAATAGCCACACCTACCTTAGTTTCTACTGGATAAAAACTGAATAGTTTTGTTGTTGTTGTTGTTTGTTTTCTTAAGCCTTCAACTCTCAAAAGGCACAGAGTTCCCAGGTGCAAAGAGGTAGCTTAGACCTGTCTGGAGCGGCTCGGGGACAGGAGCCAGCTCCTCTGAGGTCAAGCACCAGAGCAGGCCCTCAGCCCCCGCCCTCGACTACAATTTCTCTTCCTTCCCCTCCCGCTTGCTTTGCGAGCTATTGACTGGCTGCAGCCAGCCGAGGCCCAGGCTGTAGGAATCCGGACTTCCTTTTCTTCCCTCTCCCATTTTTCCTTCTCTCTCCCTCCTCCCACCAACCAAACCCCAAAACCTCTAGGTAGTCCAATATTAAAACCGGTGGAACCAAAGCATTCCCAAAATCAGGAGGAGGGAAAGAAGAAGATGAGGGAGGCAAAAGTAGGAGGAAAAGAGGAATGTCAATATTTATTTTCCTGATGGGGAAAAAAATTCTCTCTGGGCAGGCAGGCCATCCTCCCGGAGGGGGAATCCACAGTTTCCTTAGGTAGTAAGTTCCAGGAATGCTGGATGCAGGTGGTAAAAATACACAGCGTTTCAGTGGGATGATGGGAGATGTTTACAGCCTTCCTGGGAAGATGCCAGAGGGTTTAACAGTCCTGGGATACCTCCCAGCTGCCTGCTGTGGTACTGGATGAGTTTATGCTTCCTTTCCTGCTGGAAAAGGTGAAGCAACCAGTGACTTGTCCAGGGTCACACACCACGCTTGGGACAGAAATAACTCTGACGCCTCTTTCCTGGCTATAACAGCAGACAACATCGCCTGATGAGTGTACTACCATTCCAATCTGAATCATTTAAATTGCTCCTAATTGCAGGCCTGCAGTGCACTGTAACTGCCGTATGACTGTAACTGCCAAGGCAGCCGAGATAGGAATGACTGAAGTTTTGCGAATTCCTGAATATGGAATTAAAAATGCTGGGCGGTGGAGGGGTAGGGCAAAAGTGTTTGAAAACCACTTTGAAGCTGCCGACAGGTATCCTATTTAGAATTGTTTAAAAGATGAATTGGAAATGTCACCTTAAATTTGTCATTTTATTGGAATGAGAGAGACACTTGGTGTTCAAATGGATGCCATTCAAAAAGGCACCTCAGATATTTCTAAGCAATTGAGCTTCACACTCTTCCTTTTTGTGTCTGCTAAATTACTATCTCATTTTGGTGTTTAAACTTCCCTTTTAACTCCTTTGTGGGCAGATATGGGGAAAGGGGAGGGCCTGGGAAACAACCTGGCATTTGACTTCAGATCTGAACACGGGGCTGGACACGTGCTTTGCTCAGGAAAGAAAGTAAATTCCACCTGGCAAATTGCTCTAACTGATTCATTTGTCCACAAAGAGACGCCACCCACCTGCTTGCAGGTATTCAGGTAAATGACAGGTAGGCGGGGCCTCCTGTTTCAATCCCTAAGGTCTCAGCAATGCTTTATCTGTCGGGGCTTCCGTGATGTCACCCATTTCCTGCTCTGGACCGACCAATGCCGTCCTCCTTCCTCCAGGCACCTGTTCACCAAAGTTGAGGCCGGTCACAACTCCGGCGGCCCAAGGAGCTGCTCGGTTCACCCACAAGGAATGAGAGCTGCCTGCCCGCTGCTGCTTGGAGAGCCCCAGGCAGTCGCTTGAAGAGGTGAGTTGAAACCCTCCATTTTTCTTTCTTGGCATTGAGACCACTGGCCCCTGAGGGCTCTGAACAGGGAATTTGAATGAAAAAATACAAGCTGAATGGCTTGTCTCTAGTGTTTGCCCCAGAGGGAGAAGGTTTTTTGAGAGAGAATAGTAGAGAGATGCCTTTGACATTCTAGTTGCACAATAAACTTCTCCCGGGCCAGATATTTAATCCTTTTTGTTTCTCTGATCATTAATCCAGCCTGTGCTCATCCTCGTGCTTGATCTGATTAAAACAACAACCACCACCTAGAGAGAAGTAGAGTGAAGGCTTTTGTTTTGAAACTTAGCTGGAAGGTGCAGATCTGTTCACTCTTTTAAGGGGGCTAGGAGGCCAGTGCAGACTGGATTCGGAGCTCTTATTTTTACCGTTTCCCCCCCCCCCCCATATTTTGATCTAAACCTGTGAGGTGTCCCTAGATTTTTTTTTTCTTTCCCCCTGAAAACCTATTCCTCAGGGCAAGTTCTGTTGCCCTATTCAGAAGCTGTCCGTTCCAGTTTTCCTTTCTTTCTTCTCTGAAAAAGTCTACCATTTTCTTTGCTCTTTGTTGAGCACTCTTTTAAATACGACTTTGCAGTGTGCATTTAGAATTTGTTTACATTTAGACCTGGACTGGCTGCCTGCTGACCTTTGGTTACAGTAAGGATTAATTCCCTGTTTGCCGCAAGAATGTGACTTCAGGTCTGATTTTTAATTTTTTGGACCTCTTTGGCTTTTTCTGTCTCTTTTTCTTTTAATAGCAAATATACTGAGGAAATTGTTCTGCCATGACCTGACTTTTAAAGTAATTTTACCTCTAGGATCCATTTTTGTTTTCTTAATCCTGATCACACAGCCTGTACTACTTCTGTTCTTGACAGCCCAATAGTCAAACTCTTTACCCAATATTATTGTCAGAGAAAGGAAACCATTTTTAAGCCCAACTCCCTGCTGGGATGAGCTGGAAAAATTGGAAGAAGAAATAAATCTGTGAGATGCTTCATTCTAGATTCCATCATCAGCTGTTTTTCTGAGATTTAAGTTAGCAGATATGTTTGCAAGGGAATAATCTGTTAGGAATTATGCTCCTATTCATCCACCCAGAAATACAAAGTGCATGTAAATTCTCCAAAAGTATGAATTGAAACAAGCTGAGATCATTTTTGCCTTAGACAGACAGACGTTTTTCACCACTAAGAATCTGCCCAGTTCTTGTTGCCAATTTCTGTCTTACTGTTTGGAGGCCCGTATTGTTCTTTCTTAACTGACCTTTGTTTATTATTTTCCCCAAGCTTGTGAGTTTAGGGGGTGGGGTTTGGCTACCACTTGTCTCTTACTAAGGTTCTCACTTGATTCAAAGCTAGGACCTTCTGGATAAAAGTGCATCTAAACCTCTCCTCAAGATTACATTGTCTCTGGTTTACCATGGTTGATTAGTGCTTCTCATAGTAGTTAATTTACGACTAAATAAATCATTTCATCACTGTATGTCAGCATGTCTGAGTATTAAAGGAGCAAAGCTGTAGACACTGTACCCACAGGGAGAAGAAGGGAAAGAAGTGACAAAGACTGAAATTCAGAGTCAGATTGTCTAGAATGCAGTTGGTCTATTGGGTAATTTACACACAAGTTCTGTCCAGAGTTCCTGTGGTAACTCCACCCATTGTTCAAGTGGACATAGGCCTGATGGAAAAATGTACAATCTCCTTCATTTATATCCTTGAGCAAGTTACTTCTCTGACTTTCAGTTTCTTCATCGGTAAGATGGGAGATAATAATCCCCATGATCTAACGTGGTTGTAAGAAGTAAATGAAGTAGCTAATGTATGTTAGCATCCAGCAACCGATGCCTGGTGCTAACTGGTGCCAAACTGAGGCTAGGTTCTTCCTTTGGAAGGAATTTTCCTGGGTTGCTTGGAGGACAGAGTCTGACACTATCAAGATAAAGATCTTACGTGGTTGCAATTGTAGGAACCTTGATAGTTCTTGTTATTGTAATTAATTGTAGGTAATTAACTTCAATGTTAACAGTTTGGAAAAAGAAAACAGGAGGAGAATGCTTAAATGATGTCATTAAACAAGGTGGGCAGATTTGTCTCTACTAGCCTCCCAGGCAAAGCTTTTAGGAGTTGCTGGCAGGCTGTGATTTCTTCCTTTTCCCACCCTAAGGCTCTCATCCTACCACAGACCCACAAAATGTGATTCTCCACATTCTTCCATCGCCTTTTGGGGGAAATGTCCTGTTGTCATTGCTGTAATCTGACTTGGCAGAGAGTTCTTTTTGCTGTCAGTCGTGCTATCTCCAGGGCAGACCAGGCGTTTGGTCTCCTCCAGTCTCACAGATAAACCCCCTTCTCCCTAGCCAGAGTGAGGGTTCATGCCGAGCCACTGGCAGGAGGAAGCCCCTGGTTTGGAGCCTGCATTGTACCATAGAAGGGAGGTTCATGACCCATTGGATGTGATTGGTCTTGTCATGGAATACCCTGTGCCCTTGGATGACCTTGAGTCATTGCATATAAGCAGTTGTGTGCCCAGAGCCCTGGTCACTTCTCTGGGTCTTGCCCTTCAGAGATACCACAAGTTTTCATCATTCAAGAGTAGGGGATTAGTGGACTGAGGTCAGCTTGCCTACAGAACCCTAAGGGAGAACCCCAACCTCCCTGCATGTCAGTTTCCTTAGCGACATTTTTCCCCAAAGGATGCTAAAATGGTGTACTTCACAGGCCCCCTCAGTCCTTACTACTGAAGCAAGGTGGGCTGCATGCCTAGGTGGGTAGGTCAGACTGACTGGGGGGACTGGGTAGTGCCTCACTAGAAAATATCAATCTTATTCATTCCATTCTAGGTGGGGCAATGCTACTGCTTTAGAATAGTGGTCTTGTCTCTGGCATGAGGCTGCCTACCTCGGTTTTCAAAACCCAGATCTTCCATGTGCTACCTCTGTGACCCGGGACAGATTCTTTAACGTGCTTTC
Organism: Macaca nemestrina; assembly: GCF_043159975.1. NCBI lineage: Eukaryota > Metazoa > Chordata > Mammalia > Primates > Cercopithecidae > Macaca > Macaca nemestrina. The sequence goes on along the minus strand of NC_092127.1, from coordinate 116,536,906 downwards.
ATCAGCTGTGTAATAGGGTTATCATGAAGATGAAATGGGTTGAAATGTGTAAACTGCTTGGAATGGTACCTGCCACAGTGTTAGTTGTTACTAATATTATTTTCTTGAAAGGAAGGCATAGTTGATAGTATCAGACAGGTCTGTGTATCAGACCCAGTTCTACCATGTAGTTGCTAGCCTAAATAAGTTCCTTAATATTTCTTTGCTTTGGTTTCATCATCTGGGAAATGAAATACTTCCCAGACTCAGTGCTGTTGGGAGGAATAATTGAAATAATTACATGGAAAGTGCCTGGCATATTGTAAATGTTCAGTGAGTGTTAACTATTGTTACATTATTTTAAACATTGTTATATTGCTTACAGTTAGACATCTTAGACCATGCTACTATCTGGATATAATAATGATGGAAACGGTAGTAGAGGGCCAAAGACTGAGCAAAAAAGATTTCCCGAAAGGCTCCCAAAGACAGAGGAGGAAATCCTGTTCACAAAGATTGTGTTGTTTCTCTTGGAGTTCCAGGGTAGAGTGGCTGGCAGTGGAAATGCCTTGTCTTTCATAAACCTGTGGGGAGTGGGCTTCTGTGATGTAAGTAAACAGTGGGTCTTCCTGGAGCAGTGATTTCCTGGCTTCACCTGTCACTGTCTCCTTGTCTCCATGACCTTGGCTAAGACTTCCTTTCTATATTTGAATTCCTCACTTAAAGTGAAGAAAATAGGGTCTGGTGGGATCTTGACTACTTTTTTTTTTCCTTTCACCCTGTTGACCAGGATACGATCTTGACTACTCGAAATGCCATCTGTAAGATGCTGGCAAGGTGAGGACAGATAAGAGGTGCTCTAAAGTGTGTCCTCCTCATTGCCTCAGTATTCATGGACTTCCCAGTAGCATATAACTACTCCTGATATTTATGTGCTGACATTACATAGACTCCCTTTTATGTGGTTGGCAAATTTGTTGTCCTCTGACAATGCCTCCAAAGTATCAAAGGCTTTTCAAAACTATTTGGAAGGAAGACTGTGTCACTGTTCCTGGGTTAATAGGATTTAATCATCAACTATCCCCAAAGAATAGGGTTGACGTGAAAACCATAAAAAACCATAAAATGTGGAAAACTACACGGAGCTGAAATCAGGAACAGAAAATGTTGGTTGTCTCCCGTAAACTTTATATGTTTACCATTTCCTCCATTTTGTTCTGTGTGACATAAGGACACCAGAGTGACCTATTTGGTTAGTTACACAGATACACACTTCAGATCAGTAAGAGGAAGAACTTTGTATGAATTAGAGTTGTCCGAAAATGTAGTAGGTTGCCTTTTGGGATACTGAGTTTCTTGTCACTAAAGGTGATCATTTTTTTTGCCATATTTAGTGCACGGTATATGTTTGCTGGATGAGTGAATGAATTAATAAATGAATGACAAAGAGGATTTGCGTTTTTCAGCTGCACATACACTCATCTGTAAAGTGAAGATTACCTTAATGATCTCGAATAGGCTTATTTTAGATTAAATGAAAAAACAAGTTGAATACCCAGCACAATATCTTGCATATTGCAAACTACTCATTAAATAGTAATAATCATTATTTTTTATTTTATATTCTAAAAAGAATTTCTGCCTCAGGTGGAAGGTAGACAAGATGATCCACCAATTTGAGATTTCCAGTTTTTACAGTCATCTGTTTAGTCTTGTTCTCTTCGCCTCTGGCCTTCTTCATCTACCCATCTGAAAGAACTTCTCTCTGCTCTAGAAAGCCAAGTTCCTTGACATGGTAAGTTGACTAGAACACTTCTAACAGTGGGAGTAAATTCTATCCCAATTAACCAGGGACCTTTTTGGTAACATCACTAATTTGTGACTTGGAATGTGTGGACTTAGACTCCACCATTTTTTTCAAGTGACTCTTATTTGCTTCTTGTGTTTGATGCATTTGTCACAGGCACACAAAAGACTTCACCGGCAGCAGAGTCGAAACTCTCCAAGAATTTTCTTTAATAGCCTCTTGGCACAACAGCACATGCATGATGGGGAGGTCTAAATATGTCATTGCTATCTGCTGAGATGATTTGCATAATTTGTTTATGACTGCTTTTGACAGTCACGTGGCCTTTTCTGAATAGAGCGCGGCATGTTTAGGCTCCTGCATACTCGCATTAATACATGAGTCACCGTATGTTTTCAGACTCCTCATTAAATGTGATCGTCAGACTTATATTATGTCTTCCACAACAGATACACACTCAGTCATTCTATCTGTGGCCTTTTTTTTTCCCTTGAGACCCTTCGCAAATTTATCTAACAGTCATCTCTGAAGGCGTCTGTGTTCTAACTTATTAATGGATTAAAGGGAAATTAATACATTTTCTACTAGGGTAGAGTTGCTAAATATGTAGCAATCTAAGTGGCTGCCATCTCCAAATATTTTTCCCTATTTCTGAGCCCTATAGAGAAGTGTTGGAAAGGATCATTGGGAGTGTTCACCACATTCCTGCAGGAATACCCCTGGAAATATGTAGCTGCCATAACAAATCCCCATAAACTTGGCAGCTTAAAACAACTCCCATTTATTCTCTCACAGTTCTGGAGGCTGGAAGTTTGAAATCAAGGTAACAGCAGGGCCACACTTCTCTGAAGGCTCCAGGAGAGGGTCTTCCCTGTTCTCTTTCAGTTTCTGGTGGCTCTAGACTTTCCTTGGCTTGTGAGTGCATCATTCCAATCTCTGCCTCTGTCCTCACATCAGCTTCTCCTCTGTATTTGTGTCTTCTCCTCCTGTCTTATAAGTGTCTAAGGACATCTGTCATTGGATTTAGGACCCACTCAGATAATCCAGGATGATCTCATCTCAAGATCCTAAACCTCATGACATCTTCTTAGATCGTTTTCCTGTAAGGTCATAGTCACAGGTTCTGGGGTTAAGACATGGATATATCTTTTGCCAGGACCATCATTCTACCCACTGTATCCCCAGCTGACAACCATATACACAAGCTCTTCCAACTACTTGTGGAGAGATTTCTTGTCCACTTGTAGGCTGAAATACTGAGCAAGTACAGGCAAGGAGAGTCAGAATTGGCAGCCATTACCACTACCTTCATTTATTTCTATGTTCATGCCACAGTAATAAGTGTTTTGTACTCTAAAGGCCTACTGAGTTCTTCCGGTCAATAGTGTGATATATCTAATAAGCCAGTAAAAACCATCATAGATTGCATTAGTAGACACATAGTAGTAACACAGGCTAAGGAAGTGATCACTCCAGGGAATCCCGAGTCCACCAAACCAAAACAGAACAACTTCACTTCCAGGTCCATGTTTTCAAAGGGATCTTAACAAACTATAAGGTATCCTAGGTAGATCTTTTACCACCACCTGGACTACCCAGGAAGACAGTTGGAAGAACCAAAGACAAAGAGAAAAACAAGGGAGAAACCACCAATGCCGTCTTTAATTTGGGGATGTGTGTGTCATATTTTGAGGAGGCAAATGTGATATATGTTACACTTAAAGGCAGAAAAAGGCCAAAGGTCAAAGTAATGTGGGAAGCATTCAGCTATTTGAAAACCTGACCAGTTCTCCATCAGTGGAAGTGTTTCAAGTAGAAGCTGGTAGGTCCTGTAGGGATCTTGAAAAGAGGATTTTTCTACATGGTGGAAATCTAAGTTCCTTTCCCAACCAAAATCCTATGACTTCTAAAGAAATCATTTTAAAACCTCACATAGAGGTCGTCATGTGGGTCACATCAAGAGATCACTACTCTTCTTTGATTGACACATTTGCTCAGGTTCTTCTCACCTGGATTACTTCCCAGTTGTCCAGATCCCATTTATCATTCGTGATCCTTCCCAAGGACCATCTATCCCATTAACTTTCCTTGATTATTCTGGGCCACACATACTCTCTCTTGTCTCTCCTCCAAAATTTGTCCATGGCTTCTGTCTTGGGGCATTATACATTGCCATTTATTGTATATTCTCTTACAGTGTTTTCACATTTTTTCCTATGGATAAACCCTATTTTCATAATTAGACTTAAATGTATTGGAGATGAAATGGAATTCCCTATGGGAACTCCCACAGAGTTTAAGGCCAATCCCAGGCATGGACTAGGCAAATCCATGACCCCTGTAGAATTGAAACACAGCAGGAAAATGTTGAGAATTCAAATATCTTCCTAATCTTGTCCTTCCCTCTATAAAACTTGGTTATCTATTAAACACACACACACACACACACACACACACACAAACATAAACACTTTTTGAATTGTTTTTCAGCTTTGGATGAAAGAATGATAGTTTGTTTCTTTTCCATACCCCTCTGATATCGGCTCTTCCTGGGATCCTTGGTGATCAGAGGGAACCAATCTGAATCAATGCAAAAACACTCTGCCTTCATTTGTTGTTGTTGTTGTTGTTTGCAGGGGGTCAGTTCTATTTCATCATGTTTATGGACTAGGAAATGGAAAGACGTCTTTTCTGTTACAGAGTTTTTACAAACAAACCCAAGTATGACACCCCAGGGGAAAGGTGGTAAAATCTCATCAAGAGAAGGAACACTCTTCTCTAACCTGCTTATGAAAGGCATTCCCTGACTTCTAAAACTTGTGTCTAATTGGCTAGTCACTTGGGACTCTTTTCGCTTAACCACTTCCCTTGTTTTTCCCACATTCTGAACATCTATGTCCTCCCTTATTGACTCCAGATGTGTTACATGGTCTCCCTTTAGTTCAATTCTCCTGTAATTTCTTGACATGTTTCTGACCTCTTTAAAGACCATTTAAAAGGGTTTTTTTTTCTCCTGCATTTGTGGGTGTTTGCGGTACTATACAGGCTAATGTCATTCACAGATTCATTAATGAGTGGCTTAGTCCCTCTTTGAGATCACTGATTTAGAAGTTAAGCAGAAGCGGAGCTAACCATGACCTTGGCAGCAGCCTGTAAGCACCTGCCTCCCCACTCTCTCCTCTGCAGTGTACCTGCTCCCCATCGTGCACACACAGACACATCACCCCCCCACTTCCAACCCAGTTTCTTAGTTTGAAGATAATTTTTATTCCATGTGTGACCATTTTTATCCAGGTCATTGATGCTCCTAATTCTTCTCTATTACATAAGAGTCTGTAAGCTAAGGAATAGCCCACAGAACACTGCCCATTCTCTGTGTATGTTCATTTAAAATTGGCATTTATAAAAATGATTGATGGCACATTATTGATACTGTCAAGTCTTACTAAATTCATCTAAAATTTAAAATGTAATTGTACATTTATTTTGTTTAATACAGAAAGATAGACTTTGCCCTAACTTTGGCAATTATTTTCCCCCCAGTAACCTGATTTAGGAGTTACAGCTAGGGCTAGGGCAGTAGTTAGGCAAACATGCTTGCTGGGTGAATTATTTTAGAAAGAGAGATGAGGCCACCATTTACTACTATGGCAGGTGCTGGTCCATTTGGTTCCTCTGTGGGTATATTTCTGCTCTTCATGGTCCAGGATGGCATTTCTGACTGTGATTGTGATTTTTGCACTGGGCTGTCACCCCAGTGACCAGTTTGAAACTAAGCAACCATTCTGCCACATGGAGCTTCATCCGAATTTTAAAGCATCATCAACAATAATAATAATAAAAACAAAAACCATAAGCTAATTTTCTTGAAGCTAAAAGTAACCTTGGAAATCATCTGATATAGAGTTAGCCTTTGTGTGTTTGAAACATGCTGTAAAACAAGAGGGTTGGCTGAAGGGAGTAAAAGATTTTGAACAACTTTTAAATGAGCAAAAATTGCAAAGCAAACATGAATACAGTAGGGCAGAGCTTCACACCGTTTGTAAAATGTCACATTCCATGTAGTGTCCTTGCTGGAGAGAACTCTTTATTACTTGACTGGGCTCACTTATGTATTCATGAAACAAAGCTCTTACAGGATCCAGTCATTTTGTGATCTTTTGTGAGACCTGGCTTTCTCTTTGTTGAAGTAAGTCATTTCTCTTGCATTGTGAACCTTTCAGCAAACTGTTCACCTGTGTGTGACACCTGTCAAGTGTAACAATCGGCTGAAGCAACAATCAATTCTGACCTTGGGTGAAGTTTAGTGGCACACCTGGAGTTTGTAATTCTACTGTTTTGTCGTTGTAGCTGGCTGGCCACCAGGTCAAGTAAAAGGAAAATATCAAGACCAAAAAGGTAGTTGGTAGTAGAGCTGCATCCAAACCACAGTTTTGATATTCTACTCTCCCTGCTTAGGTTTTTAAAATAACAGTGACAAGGTCATAACTAAGGTGAGGCAAGTGAGACACTCACCTTCAGGTGCAAAATTTAAGGTGCCGGAAAAATTCAGTAATCCTAATGTGAATGAAATATTTAAAACAATGCAAAACGAATGCAAAAAATCCATGATGAAAAAAAGATCAAAATGTATTCGAATAAAGACAAGATCAATAAGCTAAAGTTATTTAGAAATTATTTAAGATCATCACTGAGTTAAAGGAAGTGATCAAACATTTCCTCAATCAAAAACAAGATGAGTGACATGGTTTGGCTGCATCCCCACCCAAATTTCATCCTGATTTGTAGCTCCCATAATCCCCACATGTTGTGTGAGGGATGCAATGGGAGGTAATTGAATCATGGGGGTGGGTTTTTCCCATGCTATTATTGTGACAGTGAATAAGTCTCATGAGATATGTTGGTTTTATAAAGGGCAGTTCTCTTGTACATGTTCTCTTGCCTGCCACCATGTAAGACATGATTTTGCTCCTCCTTCACCTTCCACCATGATTGTGAGGCCTCCTCAGCCATGTGGAACTATTAGTCCATTAAACCTCTTTTTCTATATAAATTACCCAGTCTTGGGTATTTCTTCATAGCAGTATGAAAATGGACTAATATAGTGAGCAAAGAGGAAGGTTTTTGAAAACATTGATGAGTGTGTTTCCTTTAAAGCCAGGAAAGCAAAACTATTTCTAAAATTGTTTGGAAAATAAATAAAATATTTAAACTTAAATTGATGTTTTAAGTTTTGATATACCTACTCTTCATGTTTTCTACATTTTTCAACTTCCTTAATGATTTTTTTAAAAATAGCCATTGAAAAATAAACAAAAATGTACATATCAGGACATACATTTTTCCTTTGGCCTCAGGCTCAACATGGCTTAGTGCAGCACTAGATCTGTTACTTAGGAATGTATTCAGTGGATTTCTCTGCATATGCTATGGCAAAGTAGGAATTTTTCATGAGCAAGATTCTTCAGCAGATACCCTTCCCTGGATAAGGGGACTGTTATGGTCCTGGGTGACCAGTATAACTCTTTGATACTTTCCTTTTTCAAGTACTTGTGCATCTTTTGGGGTTGGGGTGGGGACACGGAGCACCTGGAGCTGCAGGCTTCGTTTCCTCCCACTGCCTCTCCATCAGTCGCTTGTGGCCTGTCACTGTTTTAACTTTTTCATTTATTGTGAATTTCAGTGGAAATTCTTTAGTATTTGTACTTCTGGGTAGGAAAAATTATGTCTGATTTATCATTTGTTTAAATGGTTTTCATTTCCCTTTTCTTGTGTTATTTACTATGTCGGTAAAGTTTGGAATGAGATTTATCAAAGTAATGTTTACAAACAAATAAGAGAGCCCCACATTCCCCAGATAGCAATGGTTCTAAGGATTGGATATACATTGTGAGTTCCAGTACCAAACTGTTTAGCCACTGAAGACTATCTTCTGTTTATATAAATCCACCTAATGCCACTACGTATTTTTGCATTTTCTAAGCTGCATTCATAGCCATTGCTTTTGTTTTTAAAAGCTTCTACATTTCTACCTTTTTACTCTTAAGATATATACCTCCTCCACCACCTCTAAGAATTGTTTTCTCCAGGCCTCAGGGCAGTGTCTCCTGCTCTACCCACTCGAGTAACAGCAGTAGTGTGTGCTGTTGCTACAAGAAGGTGGATGCAGTCTCAGGCTGTCTGGCAGTCACATCAAGGGAACAGATTCCCTCACTTCACTCTGGCCTGGAGTTTTGGAGTTCATTCTACCCGTACATTGTAGGAGAGACACTGATCAATTGGGCAGCTTGCAGAAGAGATTTGAACGTGGAAGAAATATTGACTGAACCTGAGGCTACTCACCCGGGGGGAGAACATGAGATCTGTCTTCAAATAATTAAAGGACTTAAAAAGTTAGACATATTCTAAGGAGCTCCTGGTAACAGTGGCACTTGTGGAAAGGGCAGGTGAGGTATAGGAAAGGAAAATTTTGCTCATTATGTGGACTTTTTCCTCTAAAATCAAAGCTATCCAAAGGCAGAATCATTTATTTTATAAAGTAATAAAGGCCTTTCTCATCTGTCAGCCTTCCTTTTGACTCAGAGTCTGTGGCTACAATGTTTCATCTTTGACAAGGTTGAAGTGCCAATGCAGGACACACCACCATGCGACTATAAAGAAGGATTCTTTTTCATAATACGGAATCCTCCGCCTATTACTAGAAAACTGACTCAGGCAACAATTTCAGAGGTGCTTTAGGGTCAAATCTTGTCCTTTCAATGGGAAGAACATGTAAAATTATCAGTGCCACATGCCAAATGTTATGTTTATCCAATTGTCTTTCTAGTGGAGTGTGTGGTTTATTCTGGCAACTGTATCTTATAACCATTTTCTATACAGCCAGGGTACATTGAAAGGAGAATTAGCAGGACAATAGCACACCAAGGATCCCGTTGTTCTGATGAGTTACCTGATGCAGAAATGTTTCCACTTCCAAACAGGCTGTATTCCAAAGGCTGTTCTTAAATCTGTCTAGTGCGATGACAGTAGACATACGATCTTGAACGACCCTCTTGGTTACGGGCAGCACCGACTGGCTTTTGCTCTGGTATGTGTCTTTGTTGTCATCCAGGAAGTTCAAAATTTGAGAATTAGGCAGGGAAGCTTCTATACAGGTTTTAGGCTAGTCAATAAAATGGTAGGAAAGGAAGCAGGGATTAGGAGCAAAGAGAGAAGGGGTTTTTTATTTTTCTGGGTGCTTTTCAGCACTAGATTGGTGGTTTTGGCTACATATATCTCTAAAAGTCACCTCTGGTTTCTGTCCCATTCCAGATCAGAAGGAAGAAGGAAAGGGTGATTCCTAAGGCACAACAGGGTTATACCAAAAAAGTGTAAGATTTCCACCCTACCCATGATACACGTACATAAGGAGGGAATCAATCCGTTCCACTACTCTTTCTTACTCTAAACTGCCAAAACACCATATCACAGCTCTGTCTACTTACTTCATCCAGGGCCAGAGATGCTGATGGCTGATACATTCAGTAAATTTACATGGACACAAAGCTGACAGGCCCTCTCTCTTACTTTTGGTGGGAGAAACTAGTTTACCTTTTAAGGCTTAATGAGTTTTGATAATTTCTTCTCCATTCACCAGCAAGGCTCTGATATGTCTGAAAACATGATACATCAAACATGTTTATAAGCTATACACTGCAAATAAGAACTAGCAGGGAGCTATTAATCATATTTTTTAAGTCTACCTGGTTCTTTCCCTTAGAGCCAAAACTGCTTGTTCAGTCAATTATCTCATAATCTGTTTCTATTCATGTAGGCTTTATTTAGTCTAAAATAAAGTCAGAAAATATTTACAGCAGTGTTTACATTAACATTATATTAAGAATTTGGTTTATCCACATGGGTAAGTGCCAGGGAATTCAAATTGCTCTCAGAAAGAAAAAGAAAGGAAGGGAAAAGATAAAAGAAAATTGGAGTTGGAGCTAAATCTGCCATTTTTGCTTACCCCCTCCATTCATTCTGCTTCAGCACTCAGTGAAATCAAGGAATCTTTTTCTTCAGAGATCTTTGACATATCTACAGTACTGGACCCCATAATGACGTTTTGGTCGATGACAGACTCCACATATGATGGTGATCCCATAAGATTTAAATACTGTTTTTACTGTACCTTTTCTATGTTTAGATATATAAATACTTACCATTGTGTTACAGTTGCCTACAGTATTCGGTATAGTTACATACTGTACAGGTTTGCAGTAACAGCCATAGACTACACATTTATATGATGTATAGTCAGCTATACCATGAAGGTGTGTGCAAATACACTCTCTGATGTTCACCCAAGGACCGAATCACCTAACAATGCACCTCTCAGAACATACCACCATCATTAAGCGACACATGATTCTACTTGCAATGGAGCCTGAAGAGATTTAAAGCCTTCTAATTTCCTGGGTGTCTTGTATTTAATGAGTTACATTATTGGGATTCTGACTAGCCATAATCAAGAAAGATGCTGGGAGACAAAGTAGGGAAGTAGGAGCAGAAACTTGGAGTCAGACAGCCCCTGCCCATTTTGTTTCTTTTTTTGGTGTGATTGACAAATTATGTACCCTCCGCATTTCAGTTTCCTCATCTGTTGAAAACATAACAAAACAAAACAAACAAAAAACTAACTAACTAAAACTGTGGACATTTGTGAGGATTGAAGAACGTAATATACTGTAATATAAGGCCCCTAGCACAGTGCCTGGCACATGGTAAATGTTCAAAGAACTGTTAGATGAAAAAAGGATTTCCCCCAAACATCTAATCATGAAAAACAAAACAAAACATAAAAACCCCACTTGATTAGCACAGAATCATAGAACTCTATTTCTAGAAGGGACTGTTGCACACGATCTAGTCTGGCAGTTTGCAAGTTTTTTTAAAAGCTAGTATTCTTTGAACAGAATATTAAGAGGAACCTGATGCATTAAGGAAATAATGGCAGGCTGGGTGTGGTGGCTCATGTCTGTAACCCTAGAACTTTGTGAGGCCAAGATGGGAGGATTGCTTGAGGCCAGGAGTTCAAGACCAGCCTGGTCAACATAGTGAGACCCCATTTAAAAATAATAATAATAATAATGGCAGAGCTGGATGAGTAGGCAAAGCTCCCCCTTGGTTTCCTCGTATCTCCATTCCCTTGGAAGATCTGGAAGCATCTGATGACTTCTTTTTTTTTTTTTTTTTTTTTTTTTTTTTTTTTTTTTTGAGACGGAGTCTCGCTCTGTCGCCCAGGCTGGAGTGCAGTGGCGCAATCTCGGCTCACTGCAAGCTCCGCCTCCCAGGTTCACGCCATTCTCCTGCCTCAGCCTCCCGAGTAGCTGGGACTACAGGCGCCCGCCCCTGCGCCCGGCTAATTTTTTCTATTTTTAGTAGAGACGGGGTTTCACCATGGTCTCGATCTCCTGACCTTGTGATCCGCCCACCTCGGCCTCCCAAAGTGCTGGGATTACAGGTGTGAGCCACCACGCCCGGCCGCATCTGATGACTTCTACAGCACAGTTTGAAAAACGAAAATCTGGTCCAATGCCACTATTTCACCAATAAGGGAAAAGCCCAGAAACATGAAGTTGTATTTTCAGTGGTATGACCACACTGCAGCCCGAATTTATCTTCCCCTACAGCATCATGAGAAAGAATAACCAAGACCGTAGCATGTGGGACTATATGGCCAAACACTACAGAGAAGCTTTAAAAGACCGAGAGCTTTAGTTCATCCTGTGTGCGCCTTGTTTTCCTCTATAGATGGTAGATGATAATCTTTCGCATGGCCCATTTCCATTTTCATGTTTGTTTTTCAACTGTTTCTGGTGTCACTTAAAGTATATCCTGTGAGATTCCAGTACTTTCTAACAGCCTTGAGGACAATTAGCAGCTGCATAGATTTCCTTGAAACAATTTCGCCCCCTCCTGTACCCTCTTTTTTTGCCTTCTGTGGTCCTATCGATGCTAAATAAAATGCTACAATTTCTAAATGTTTTTATATTAAGGGCATTTACCAGCAACCTCTTCACTAGAGTGTCCTCTCAGGCATTCTGCAGTACAGAAATGTAAACAACAAAGCTGACTCAATGAAAGCCTGAAGTCAATGTATTTTCTTTTTGAGATAAGTCTATGTTTGTACAAACAACCTCTGACTTTATTTGGAAAAAAAAAGAGATATACTACAGTTTATGACTGCTGGGCTCTTTCCAAATGTGGCTAATTTCCTGTTAGGTTATTCACGTGTCTTTATGTTCTTGTGGAAAGCATAAGGTCTTTTACTTTTGGAAAAGAGGAAAGTTGAGTTGGGGCTAAGGGAAGAGGCAAGTTTCTTTTTCAAAAAAAATTTTTATTATTTATTTTTTAATATTTCTCCTCCCCTCAGCCCCACTAGAATGTCAGCTCTGTGAGGTCAGGGATTTAAGGCAGAAGAATGAAAATGCCCAACCTAAAATCCAAGATCTACAAAAGCACCTGGATGAAGAGCCTGCCACATGGGAAGGGCAGGACTGTCCTGGGAAGAATCAGCTGCACTTTGGTACCTTCTGAGGTGCCTGTCCAAGCCTGACCTGAATGGGACTGGTCATGTGAGGGGTCAGTCCTGCAGGCCACACTCACACTTCTTCTCCAGATCTGCCATCTCCTTTAGGACCAGGGCCATGCTGTACCACAGCTCCTGGAACTTGGCTATGGGGACCTCGAAGCGATCTATGGGGAAGCGGTCTATGGGGACCTCGAAGCGGTATGCTAACCCATCTGAAAGCTTCGGCTGCATCAGGACGCTCAGCTGCAGGGAGTGAGCCAGGGCACTGGTGGAGATTGTCACATCCACCCACCACTGAAAGTCAGCAACATGGGGCAGCCAGGCCCCTGGCTGCTGGGCCACAGAATAAAGGATGGGTCGCTGGCTCCCAAATACGATGCTGGCCAAGTCCCCGACCAGGTCTTAGGGGATGCAGAGCTCCTGGAGTTGGTCCCTGAAGGTGTTGGGCTTCAGGCTGGTGGAGCGCAGATGGAGGGCCTGCTGGAGCAGCGTGTGCATGCCTGCCAGCAGGACACCCAGCCACTCCTCTGGCAGGTTGGCGCTGACCCCAAGACACTGCACAGCCTCTCGGCAGTCCTCCCCTTGCAGGCTGCTGACCACAAACTTCAGCAATTTTCTGAATGTGCTCCTGTTTAGGTCCCCTAGTAGCTGGGCCATTGCTGCCACCTCTGGAGGAAGCTGGGCCCCCAAGAAACCCACTTGGCTACTGTGACTATCACCAGGATGATGCAGGTACAGAGCTGCAGCCCCCACAGCAGATACTGCTGCTGCTTCCTCCTTGATTAGCCAGCCCAGGGGGTCGATCCCAGATGCACATACCTGGTGCCAACAATCCCCAGTCGATGCAGCCAAAAGCGGGCCTGGTCCCGAGGCGAGATTCTTAATCACCATGAAAGTTGACCCACGGCCCTAGTTTGCACTGGGGTCCTACTTGTGTGCGTCTCCATGTCACCTCTGGAATGGGGACTCCCTGAGGGCAGAAGCATATCCTTTAAGTCTCTCTCAAAGGTTTGCATATCCAACTCACAACCTAGCTCAGAGCTGGTGCTTGAAAACTATTTATTGACTGTTCACCCAAGAGACTTCCTAGATGCAAAGCAAGCATGTTGAAAAACTTCATTATTGTTGACTCCTATCTATGTTAAAGGAAAATATGTATTGCAATAGTATTCTACTGTTTAAAAGAAATATCTAGGCTGGGCATGGGGTCTCACACCTGTAAACCCAGCACTTTGAGAGGCCAAGGCATGTGGATCTCTTGAGGCCAGGAGTTCAAGACCAGCCTGGTCAACATGGCGAAACCCTGTCTCTACTAAAATACAAAAATTAGCCAGGCATGGTGGCATGCGCCTGTAATCCCAGCTACTCGGGAGGCTGAGGCAGGAGAATCACTTGAATCTGGGAGGCAGCGGTTGCAGTGAGCAGAGATCGTGCCACTGTGCTCTAGCCTGGGCAACAGAGCAAGAGTCCATCTAAAAAAAAAAAGAAAGAAATATCTAATGGAATAAAAGAATCCTATTAGAACAAAGCTTAAAGGCACCTTATAGGAGCTCTAGCTTTCAGTTTCTGAGCTAACAGAGCTAGACCAGAAACAATGAATTCAGTAACAAATACATGTAAGAATTATTGAGTGCCTAGTATGTAGTAAATGCAAATCTAAGAGCTTTATGTATCATATCTCATTTCATCCCCACAAGAGTTCTATGAAGTAGCCTGTGATTATCCCCATTTTACAGATGTGAAAACAGAGTCTGAAATCACTGGCCCGTAGTGGTGGGATTTGAACCCAGACAATGTGTCCAGAGCCCACTTAGCCACTAATGACCAACTGAGTAAAATGCGTACAGGAGACAACAGTGCATTTATCATAGTGAAAATATGAAAGGCTCAATGACACTATTTCCTCTCAGATGACTTAGTTGAAAGCTCTGATCTCCTACATTTTCTGAGTTTCGGAGAAAGATGGGGAAGAAAGATAAGAGCCATCACAGTATTAACTGTTTTGTTTTGCTTTTTTCTTGTCCTGATCTGACAAGAATTTTATACATCACTGATCTATTTAATTTACTTAACAAATTACATTTTTTGGAGTTACTTTAGGCATTTCCCAGATACCTTCCAAATGATTCTTACCACACCAATGTGAGGATGTTAAAGGTGAACATTATTCCTACTGGCATGTGTGGAAAAACAGAGGCACGAGGAGGCCGTGGGGCTTGCCCAAGGTCCTGTCAGTTACTCCAGAGTGGACATTAAACCATGGCTTTCTGAATCGTAGCTCAATTCGCCATGCACTGGCAGCACTGTCTCATGTCTACCATAAGCATAAGTCTTTCGTGTGCTGGGAGGCAAAAGTGAGCCTTCTTGTTCTCTTTTAGGTGTGTGGATGGCTCCTAGATCTCGACTTGCTCCTGAGGAAATACTGTGTGACTGAGTTTCCTGTTATACTGCTCTCCAATCGACCATGAACCAGCCAGAGTCTGCCAATGACCCTGAAGCCCTGTGTGCCGTGTGTGGCCAAGCCCACTCCCTGGAGGAAAACCACTTCTACAGCTACCCGGAGGATGTGGATGATGACCTCATCTGCCACATCTGCCTGCAGGCTTTGCTGGACCCCCTGGACACTCCATGTGGACACACCTACTGCACCCTCTGCCTCACCAACTTCCTGGTGGAGAAGGACTTCTGCCCCATGGACCGCAAGTCTCTGGTTCTGCAGCACTGCAAGAAGTCCAGCATCCTGGTCAACAAACTCCTCAACAAGCTGCTGGTGACCTGCCCATTTAGGGAGCACTGCGCCCAGGTATTGCAGCGCTGCGACCTCGAGCATCACTTTCAAACCAGGTAGGTCCCTCACCAGTGAGCTGGGAAGCCCCGCCCCCAAGGGGGACAGCTGGACCCCTCCACCCCCCAGTCTCCTGAGGGGTTGCAACCAACAAAAGGATCCATTCAAAATACAAAAACACGTAGGTGTTTATGGTCATGGTTCAGGGTGAGGAAATAGCATTTGGTGGAGTTGTGTTGTGTGTGTGTGTTTATGGGATTTTTTTTTAATTGTAATAAAATGTAACATAAAGTTTACCATTTTTAACCACTATGAGTATACAGTTCAGTGGTATTAAGTACTTTCATGTATTGTGCAACTATCACCACCATCCATCTCTAGAAATTTTTCATCTTCCATAATGGAAACTCCATATTCATTAAACACAAACTCCCCATTCCACCTTCCCCCAGTCCCTGGCAGCCACCATTCCACTTTTTGTCTCCATGAATATGCTCTAAGTGCTTCATGTCAATGACATCATATGGTATTTGTCTTTTTGCGACCAGCTCATCTCATGTGTGTATGTTGTGAAATGTGAAATATGCCAGAGAGGGCATATGAGCAGCTTTCTCTGAGGCTCATGGGTCCCAGAAGTATTTCCTGATAGGCGCTGCTTGCTTTTTCACTTACGGAAAAAAAGGTGCCCCAGTTTGACCCTTGATTATTAGAATTTCCTCTATATTGGAATTGACAAGGCACAACTGTCCTTTGAGAAGGTGTGAGGTGTTCTCAATTAAGTTTTAAAAGGAGAAATTTAGGAAATTTTTGTCCTCCAAGCAATTTGTTCTGCTAACTTTGTGGCCAAGTTGCTAAGTTGTGCATGCACGCACACACCCACCCACACACCGCACCCACACTGGTGGCAGAATTCTGGTGTGATTGCCGCTGCTGATGGCTAACATCACCTGTTCCATCTGGCTGCCTCTTATTTTGTCCACTTACATTGTCATGTCCCTGGGTATGAGAACATTTAAAGTGCTTAATAAAGGGTGAACGATCATACCACAATTATTTTGTAACAGGAAATTTGGAAGCTGGTGTTTATCCTGGTTCCTGTCTTGACAAGGGCAGGAGGCAGGTGCAGGTATTTTTTTTTTTTAAAGGTTACATACCTTAGGTCATGAATCTGAGTCTTTGTCTTTTGGGACTTGCATGTATTCTCTAACATGGAAGTTTGCATCAAAAGCAATGGCCTGGGTGTAATGCTTAGCATGTGTTTGCCATACTCATTATGTCAGTGAATTCATTTTTCTCCCCAAGATATTGAGCCAGATGCTTCTACCTCAGGTTTTTGGGTTGCAGCTGTTATTGCTGGTGTTTAAACTAGGATGCCCTGCCTCCCTCATTCCTCAGAAGTAGATGTGGTTAAAGGAGGAATAGGTAGGGTAGTCTATTTGTGACCTTTGCTGAAAGTTTTGCCTAGGTATGAGAGACGTTGGTGGGAAAGAAGTAGGTCTGGAGTCAAAGGCGAGGTAGATGCCAACAGGAGTTGGCACAGAGCCATGTTCAAGAGTGGGGCCACACTGGGCAGGGGCATGAGGGGAACAAGGGGGAGAAAGAACCCAGTAGCGCTCCCTCCACCCTCACCATGGTTCCGTGTTCCTGGTATGTTGCAGCTGTACATTTGTGCTGGGGAGCTGTGTTCATTTCTTGTTGCTGCTGTAACAAATCACAAACTTAGTGACTTAAAACAAACCAAATTACTGGGTGCACTGGCTCACACCTGTAATCCTAGCACTTTGAGAGGCTGAGGCAGGAGGATCACTTGAGTCCAGGATCTTGAGACCAGCCTGGAAAACACAGCAAGACCCCATCTCTATAAAAAATTTAAAAATTAGACCTGGTGATGTGTGCCTGCAGTTTTAGTGATTCAGGAGGCTAAGGTGGGAGGATTGCTTGAGCCTGGGAGTTGAGGTTGAAGTGAGCTGTGATGCGCCACTGCACTCCAGCCTAAGTGACAAAGAGAGACTGTCTCAAAAAAAGAAAAAACAAATTTGTTATCATACAGTTTTGAGGGTCAGAAGTCTAACATATGTCTCGGTGGACTAACATTGAGGTGTCAGCAGGGTAGCATTCCTGTTGGCTTCAGGGCAGAATCCCTTTCCTTGCCTCTTCCAGCTTCTAGTGCTGCCTATCTTCCTTGGCTCATGGCCCCTTCTTCCATCTTCAGAGCCAGCCGCATAGCATCTTCCAGGCTCTCTCTGGCTTCTGCTTCCATCCTCACATCTCCTTCTGTGACTCTGAGCCTCCTGCCTCCCTCCTATAAGAACTCATGTGATTACCTTGGGCCAACCTGGATAATCCAAGATGGCTCCTTCATCTCAAGATTCTTAATTTATGTGGGGCATGGAGGCTCACACCTGTAATGCCAGCACTTTGGGAGGTGGAGGCGGGCAGATCACTTGAGATCAGGAGTTTGAGACCAATTTGGCTAACATAGTGAAACCCTGTCTCTACTAAAAATATAAAAATTAGCTAGGCATGGTGGCCTAAGCCTACAATCCCAGCTACTTGGGAGGCTGAGGCATGAGAATCACTTGAACCCGGGAGGCAGAGGCTGCCGTAAGCCAAGATTGCACCACTGCACTCCAGCCTGGGCAACAGAGCAAGACTCCATCTCAAAAAAAAAAAGAAAAAAAAAAGATTCTTAATTACATCTGCAAAGTCCCTTTTGCCATATGAAGTGATATACTCAGAGGTTCTGAAGATTAGGAGATGGACATCTTTGGGGAATAATTATTCTGCCCACCCCAGGAGTAAGAGTGGGGAGAGAGAAGACAGTATTGGAGGCATCCTCTGGGGAGAAAGTCAAAACCCAGCCACTCCTCCTCATTCCCTCATCCAGGACTGTTTTGGGGCTGAGAGTGCTTCTAAAAATAGGGAGAAGATGGATCCGAGGGTTAGGCCAGAAGGGAGGTGGGGAAGGGGAAGGGGAAGGGCTAGGAGGAGACTGTCGGAAATCTGTGAGGTCTTCAGGAGAAAGATGATACAGGTACCCCTCAGCTGCCTGAAGCAGACTGGGAATTTCATTCACCCTTAGCCCATGCAGCCTGTGTGACCCACACACACCTCAAGGAAGGCCGAGATAGAGTCTTGAAGAACACTCAGCTGATAATGAGATGCATGTTTGGAAAACGGCAGTGAGGAGAGAACCCAAAACTGAAAGTGAGTCACCTTTTTAAGTTGCACCCTCTGAGTGAGTCCTTCACAGGCGCCCACAGCAGCTCTCTGGAGAGGACGCCCCCACATCAGGGAGGCGTGGGCCTCAACACATGCTCTCAAGCCTCCACACTTCTGCTTCCTAAGTAGGTTGAAAACATTTCCAAAAATATGTTGTATGTATTAGTCACCATATGCCTAATATATACAGTCCTTCGCCTCCCACCCTCTGGACGTTTTATTGGCAAGGATTAAGAATTTGAAGCTAACCTGCCTGGGCGCGGTGGCCCATGCCTGTAATCCCAGCATTTTGGGAGGCCAAGGCGGGCGGATCACGAGGTCAGGAGTTCAAGACCAGCCTGACCAAAATGGTGAACCCCGTCTCTACCAAAAATTCAAAAATTAACCAGGCGTGGTGACGGGCGCCTATAATCCCAACTACTCAGGAGGCTGAGGCAGGAGAATCGCTGGAACCTGAGAGGCGGAGGTTGCAGTGAGCTGAGGTCATGCCACTATACTCCAGCCTGGGTGACAGAGTGAGACTCTGTCTCAAAAAAAAAAAAAAAAAGAAGAATTTGAAGCTAACCTAGAACCAGACTGTGGATCTCTCTTGGGCTTTGGGCCTGTAATGGGCCAGTAGGCCCCCTCTTCCTCCCCTTAGGAGGGATATTAAGAAGAATACCTAAGAAGTAGTTAATACCTCTGGAGTCTCTTGAATTTAGAAAACTAAGAGGCAAGTGTTTACCTTTCTCTGTGAGGCCTCCAAGCTGGTGGCCGCTTGTACGGGAGTCTTGTCATAGCTTTTGTTTATAAATTTTGCATTGGTTTGCTTGATCTTTAACATTACTTTATTCAATAAATATGCATCTAAATATAATTGTTTTACATTTTTTTAATTTATTTATTTTGAGATGGAATCTCACTCTGTCACCCAGGCTGGAGTGCAGTGGCGTGATCTCGGTTCACTGCAAGCTCCGCCTCCCGGATTCATGCCATTCTCCTGCCTCAGCCTCCCGAGTAGCTGGGAATACAGGTGCCTGCCACCACGCCTGGCTAATTTTTTGTATTTTAAGTAGGGACAGGTTTTTACCATGTTAGCCAGGATGGTCTCGATCTCCTGACCTCGTGATCTGCCTTGGCCTCTCAAAGTTCTGGGATTACAGGCTTGAGTCACTGCACCAGGCCCAAATTTTATTTTTTCAATTGACATGTACATATTGTATATATTTATGGTGTACAATATGATGTTTTAAAATATGTATATATTGTGAAATGGCTAAAGCAAGCCAATCGACATGCATTACCTCATATATGTACCATTTTTGTGATGAAAACACTTAAAATGTACTCAGTAATTTTCTACTGCACAATACATTGTTATTAACTATAATCACCTTGTTGTACAATAATCCCCTGAATTTATGCTTTCTGTCTAACTGAAAATTCTGCACCTGTTACTCAACAGGAGACTTAAGTCAGGGTACAGGCAAACAGCATCACATCTTTAAACAACTGCTACCTGTTTTCTCCAGAATGCGTTTCATTTGTAAATAATATTTGTCTACTAAATATAAATACCTGAGTAAAACATTTAGGACTGGCTGTAGGTATGCATGACTGGCTAGATCATTGATTACTTGGACAACTGTTTCTGCTTTCAGACTAGAGAGCTCTTGGATGGGAATAAATCTGAGTTTGGAGCTAGCAGTTGGAACCTTCTGGCTAATTCTGTTGATTTCTGCCCTCTTAGATGCTTACAGACTCCCATCACGTGGGTCTACTGTAGAGAATTCCCAGGGGGAGATGGACTTATTGAGTTGAATGGCAGCCTTCCTAACTGGAGGCCATTACCAGTATGTAGTGGGGCCCCTGCAGACGGCCCATCTGCTCATCTCTCTTGACCCAGACTTTCAATGACAGTATGTGTGGAAGCCAAGCGTTTACTTCTTGATCCTGAACGAGACTTATTTTAGGCTCAAGACCACATTTTCATTGTGTAATTTCATCATCTGCATACACAGTATTTAGCAAGGATTCACAATAGGGTCAGACCCTAAATTAAAGAAAAATAAGTTGTGATTTCTGCCTCTAAGGAAATGACCTTTGAAAGGTAAAAGAAAGAAGTTGAAAACACACGTGAATAGTTTCATAGGACAAGTCACTTTGCCCTTTACTTTCTCTCCTTTTTCCTTTTCTTTTTCTTTTTTTTTTTTAAGTTCTGGGATACACGTACAGAACGTGCAGGTTTGTTACATAGGTGTATGTGTGCCATGGTGGTTTGCTGCACCTACTCTTTTATTTTCTAAAAATGGAAGATAATAAAACTGACCCTCCTCAAGTATTTACTAGTATGAATACAGAGTTCATTGTTCAATAATTTGAAAAGAGCCATGAATAAAAACGTGATGCAATTGGCCTAAGACACACGTGGCTGAAGGCTGGCCGGGAATATTTTCCTGATTAACTTTGCATCCAATGTCCTGGGAGTTTCTTCTCCAAAGGTCTACCCTGGAACCTCTGTTGACCTTTACTTCCATCCAGGGTAGTGTGTTCAGGACCACACAGCTAGCTGTCTACAAAGTGGGGAAGACTTTATTGAAAGAAGAAGTACAGGGAGGGCCAGGCAGAGTGGCTTGTAATCCCAACACTTTGGGAGGCTGCGGTGGGCAGATCATAAGATCAAGAGATCAAGACCATCCTGGCCAACATGGTGAAACCTCATCTCTACTAAAAATACAAAAATTAGCTGGGCATCATGGTGCGTGCCTGTAGTCCCAGCTACTCAGGAGGCTAAGGCAGGAGAATCGCTTGAACCCGGGAGGCAGAGGTTGCAGTGAGCCAAGATCGCCCCATTGCACTCCAGCCTGGTGACAGAGTGAGACTCCATCTCAAAAAAAAAAGAAAGAAAAGAAAAGAAATACAGGGGACTACCTATGAAAAGTAGGCATGTACTAGTCTTGCTGGTCATTTCAGCCGGACTAAACATCTCATAATAATTGTGCTTTGACATACAACCTTACTGCGACCTTCTAACTCTGAACCCAACATTTTCCTGGCCCCTAAATAAACCCTGTTTAGTGAAGAGAAAAGAAACAAGAAAATAGGAGATGATCAGTGATATCTGAGATAACATTTACGGATAAATAGGACAGCCAGGCAAAGAATAGGGCAAGGATTAGAGTTAGGGCTGTTTACTGGCAAGGAAGCCATGGAGCAATCTCTGTCCATTTGAGATAGGGTTTTAGCCCCAAGGGATTGTATTAATTAGGATTACATTGGATGGCAGGTAATAGAAAATTATGTTATATTGGTTTAACCAGGTAGAAGTTTTGTTTTTCTTGTGTAGCACAAAGCCTAGGGGTGGGAAGCCAAGGATTACTATGATTTTGCCATGACATGATGCCAGCAGGAATCGGTTTAGCTTTCATCTTCAAGTTTGTCACCTCACAGTCTCAAAATGGCTGCATGTTTCAGTGTCATGTACAAGTTCCAGGCAGAAAGAATTAGGCAGGCAGGGAAAAATACGATGTGCCAATGGAGACACCTCCCTTTAAAGAGCCTTCTGCGATGCCTTACACAGTAATTTCTACTTATACCTCATTAGTCACTATTGTGTTATACTGCTGCCCATCTGTGAGACAGTGTATGTGTAGTACCAGAATAAACAAAACCTGGGTTCTGTTACAAGGAAGAATGGGAGATTAAATATTTGATAGGCAACCAGCAGCGATTGCAATAGTGACATAAAAAAACAACAGAAAACCTTACGTTAATGTTTATATTGCAGTCACATTAATTAATTTCATCCCCTTTAAATGCAAGGTGGTGAATGGGCAGGCATCCTTTTTTAATAAAAGATGTATCAAATGTCAGAAGCAATCTGACATGTCCAAAATCGTCAGAAATACAATCCAATACCAATGTGAAGTCCACGACCTTTATAATACATCATGCTACTTAAGAATTCTGATCTATACAGGAGGTCTTAGACATCCAAGAAGAGTATGTTTCAGGACTTTGTGAAACTCCATATTTAGGATAAGACTATAACATGTCACTTCCCTAATAGTATAGGAGGAAAGAAGGGATAAGAAAAGAATAACAAAGCCTCTTGGAGATAGACGTTAAGCTTCCAGGTAGGTTCATTCACTATCGCTAATAGTTGTTAGCAACAGTGGACCAGGTGCAGCGGCTCACACCTATAATCCTAGCTACTTGAAGGTTGAGGCAGGAATATCGCTTGAGACCAAAAGTTCAAGACCAGCCTGGGTAACATAGAGGGACCCTCATCTCTGAAAAAGATTTAATTTTTTTTTTTTTTTTTTTTTCCAGCCAGGCGTGGTGGCATGCACTTGTAGTCCCAGCTACTTGGGAGGCTGAGGCAGGAGGATTGCTTGAGCTCAGGAGTTCACCACTGCAGTGAGGTATAATTGTGCTATAGCACTACAGCCTGGGTGACAGAGCAAGACCCCCATCTCTGAAAAAAATAAAATACAATAACCTTAAGCTAATACTCATTAAGCCCTTTGTTGTTTATGGGCATTGCCTCATTTCACCTTCTTACCAGCACTCTGAGTTAAGCACTATTACTATTGTCTTTCTTTTACAGGGGAGGACATGAAGGTTCAGAAAGGTTAAGCAAACATGCCCAGTGTCATACAGCTAGTACACAGCAGAGCTAGAACTCTAATCTCAAGCTTCTCTAACCCCAGCACCTAAATATCAAACCTAACTTCCTTTCTACTGCTTTCCATGAGCTCTGACTCACTCTTGCAGAGCAGCCTTACAGAGAATAGAATTCCAATTTGGACCTCAACAAAATTATGAATGATTACATCCCATGTTTTATCAAGGTTGTTCACCTCCACTGTAAACTGTAGAAATTAAATCTGCACATTCTGAGAGTCTTCTGTATTTAAACTCTTTTAGCCCTGCCACTGATGCCAAATTCCTAATGACTACACAGTTCACCGCAATTGGCCTCACCCTGTAGACTTTTCTCTGGTCTTCTTCTTGTGGAGTGGAGTTTGCTATCATGGCTTGGCTGTCATTAATGTGATGAATGTAATTATCCCTTTGAGCCATTTCTATTAAGATTCTGGTCTTGAGTTGGCAAAATGGAATTTAATCTTCTTGAATATGGGGTAAGAGAGCGTCCTGGGGGCTTCTGTGGCATTCCAGAGCTTAGGCCTGCAAAGAAGTCTTAGTGTTGAGGCCAGTAGCGCAGTCTCAAATCCCAGGTCTTAAAGCTGGAAGAGGGGAGGTGGCCTAGTCCCTGACAAACCAGGCAGGTAAGGCATAATTAGCGCCATTTCAAAGGGAAGGTGACTGAGGCTTGGGAGCTTAAATGAAACAGCAAGGGTCATACAGCTGGTTTCAGAGCTCAATTCAATCCCCCCAGGGAGAAGGAAGAATGGAGTGACTCATTTCCTCACCAAACAGGAACCTGTACATTGTTTTGACAGAACTTTATGTCTATCCAGGCTCTTTGTTATTCTGACAGAGAATGGCACAGCCTATTCTTCTCTAGAGCCAATTTTCAAAATTAGCAAGGAAGCTGTCACTGTCGCATCTCTTTCATATGTCAGTGTAGTCAAGACGGTGATCGGTGAAATGTTTTAAATCGTACTCTAAATATACATACAGTGCTGGAGGAAGGTGGGGTTGGTTCATGTTTCAGCCGCTCCTGTATTATAATATCTGAATGCTTGCTTTAAGCTCAGATCTCCAGGCTGCTCCAAAGATGGGAATTTCTTACAGTGTCGCTCTAGCAAACTGGAGGGCAGCTTTTCATTGTTTAATTATTCACACGTGGGGTCTGAATGTGCCATGCTCATGCCCTCTTCCAACACACTTTAACTCCCAGCCTGTCTGCTCCCAGCCGGTGATGTAAATGTACCAGCTGCTTCCTAAGAACCAGTCCGCATCCTGCAGGAGGGGCTGGTTCCTTTCCTGGGCATCAGCCTGCCTGCTCTCAGCCTAAGCTCTCTCGCCAACCATGGTGGCTCCTTGCATTCCTACATCCTCTTATCTGAGAATCAGAGAGCATAATCTTCTTACGGGCCCGTGATTTATTAACGTGGCTTAATCTAAAGGTTCTCAGTCAAGTTCTTTATGATCTACTGATTGTGGGGGCATGGCAAGGTTTGCTTGAAGGAGCTTGGCTGGTTTGGGCCCTTGTAGCTGACAGAAGGTGGCCAGGGAGAAGGCAGCACACTGCTCGGAGAATGAAGGCGCTTCTGTTGCTGGTCTTGCCTTGGCTCAGTCCTGCTAACTACATTGACAATGTGGGCAACCTGCACTTCCTGTATTCGGAACTGTGAGTCCCCTCTCTGTCCGTGCCTGTGTCTGTTTATGTGCCTAGTACGTTGGGGGTGGGACCCAAGTCCATTCCCTAGCTGATATATCCATTTAGAGGAATAAATTCTACACACACTAGATGCACTTGGACAAAGCGCCCTGCCAGCAGTTTAAAGCGGCATGCTTAGCTGTCTGTGACTTGACAAAAAAGCCCCATATTAACAGATGCAGTGCTTTCTCAACAAGGCATTTTTTTCCTGCTTCAGTGCCAGTGCTGCTTTTTTTGGGGTACTCTTTTTCCTCAATAGATGTAACTTCTCTTCCTTCTGTAAATAGAACTGAAGAGCAGTTAAGAATAGAATTTGTACGCATAGATCTGCTGCCTCTGTTGGGTATTTATAATTGCAAGCAGGCATCGTCCCTTTATTGAGACAGTCTCTATACCTGAAAACAGGTATAGTATCAGCAAAAAAAAAACCCAAAAACAAAACCCTATGTATAAAACATTTATATCCATGTTATTTTTATTTTTGATGCTTTTTAAACCTATGGGATACAAAGAAATATGCCTTGAGCACCCATATTTCCATTGCCTTGATTTAATGGTTAATATTTTGCCACATTTGCTTCATATATTTTTTGCTGCAATGGTCCGGAGCAAATTGTAGCCATCATGACATATCACCCCTAAATACATGATTGTGCATCTCTGAAAAATAAACACAATTTCCTACATGACCCATGTCCATTTTATGCAAGCAAATGCCTCGTGTCACCAACCTCTAGTGATATTTTTCCAGCTCCTTTTGTTAGTAAGCTTTGAATAAGGATTACAGACTGATGTGAACGGCTTCTAACAATCATATGAAAAGTGTTGCTGTGTGTGCCTCGTGTTTGGAACATTTGCAAATGTATTCCTCCTTACGAACCTAACTAGACGGGAAAAATAGCAAGAGTTGACTTATGTGTAAATTACAGTCAGTGAGCAAATGAAAACAGAGACTTTAAATAGAGTTCCTAGAGCCCAGATCAAAAAAGCTTGTCTGGTCACATTTAGATAGTGCTACCACCCATGACTCTGTGGTGGTAGCCCCTGCCTCCTTTGTAATTAGCTGGACCAGCCAATTTGTTTAACACAGCAGGTGCTCTTTGATAAATAGAGCTAGGTTCTTGGAAGCAGATCATTTGTTCTGCATTTCAGGATTATCTGGTCCCATCTTACTGGAATGTAACCCCAGGATCCAAGAGAAAGTATCTAGCTTAAATCTGAATCATGAGCATCTCTGAGGAAATAATGACCTTGCAGAAGCTTTTCTAGACAAACAGACAATGGCAGAGATTATGAAAAGGCTCATTCCTCTCTCAATGGATGCTGAGGTTGGGATCTTTGAAATTCAGTGCAATGATATTCTTCCCTGCCCACCCATTCCCATCCGCGATCCTTCTTCATTGCTATGTTGTTTTCCTAGGGCTGCTGTCATGAATCAACCCAAGTTGGGTATCTTAAAACAACAGAAATTTATTCTCCCACAGTTCTGGCGTCCAGAAGCTTGAACTCAAGGTGTCAGCAAGGTCATGCTCCCTATGAAGGCTAAAGGGGAGAATGCTTTCTTGCATTCTTCTAGTTTTGTAGGGGGTGGGGGTGGGGGTGGCGCTGCAGGTGTTCCTTGGCTTGTGGCTGCATAACTCTACCTCTGCCTCCAACTGTCTGCACATGGCCTTCTCCTCAGTGTCCTCTTCAATTCTCTTTGCCTTCTCCTCTTCTTATAAGGATACTTATCATTGGATTTAGGGCCTACTTGGATACTCCATGGTAATCTTATCTTGAGATCTTTAATTGCATCTATAAGACCCTTATTCCAAATACGGTCACGTTTACAGGTTCTGGGTAGACATCTTTTGGGGGCCACCACTCCACTGACTATGGATTCCTGCTATTCCTACACAAAGATTCCTGCTATTGAGGAATCTTTCCATTTGTTTACTTTCAGTTTTATAGCCTAATTGAAGGAAGGCCCTTATATTACTTAATAATTTTCTCTTCTACAAGTACATGAATCAAAGGCAACATTTTTACTGAATAACTGAATGGACACAAGGAATCTATGAAAGTATGATGCTAGGGAATTGCCAGGATGGTGTTTCCACATTTATCTGACTTTCTTAGAAGCTTCCAGTTGCTGTG
Source organism: Macaca nemestrina (assembly GCF_043159975.1). NCBI lineage: Eukaryota > Metazoa > Chordata > Mammalia > Primates > Cercopithecidae > Macaca > Macaca nemestrina. The sequence goes on along the minus strand of NC_092127.1, from coordinate 116,510,079 downwards.
TATGCTTTGTGAGAGAGTTCTGTGCAGCTGTTCCCTGATGCTACTGGGGATAATTACTCAGTGAATTAGTGACACATTTCAGGTACTGTAGTGTTCTCTAAGGAATCCAGGCAATAAGAATTGAAGCATGGTACCTTCTCTCTAGGAGTTGACAGTCTGATTGAGAAGCTGAAATTTATACACATAAGAGATATAAGGAATGATTCAAGGCAGATGGAAATAAGTCATTTATAAGTAGAGTAGGTAGTAAATTGAGAGGAGGGAGAGATTGTCTACACTGGTGAAATTGATCAGGGAAAGCTTCCAGAGGAGTTGGGGGTTTAAGCTGGATCTTGAAGTGCTTAGAGGAATGAGGTAGAAACGGGTAGAAAGAGGAAGTATTTCAGGGATGGTAAGTGGCACAAGCAAAAAGGTTAGGAGCTAGCTGTGATTGTCACCAAAGCTTGAAAAACTATCATTTGGAACAGTAAATAAGGCTGCTGGGCCAGTTTAGCACCCTTAGGAGCAGGAATGATGGGTGATGGCTGCATGTCCAAGATGGAGGCCTTCTCTTTCCTACTCTGGGTCATAGGATCCCAAAAGCAGGCAGAGCTCGGGGGATCTGCTGGGCTTCCTCCACCCTTTATCTTAGCTTTGGACTCCTGGCACTAGGGGAAGCTTGCCCTGTATTCCTTGTGCTTCCAGATGCACAGACCCTCCTGGATTTTCCTTTCTCTCTAACACCAATGCACTCTTGTCTTCCTGAGTTCATGCCTAGCTCAGACACTGGAACTAATCCAGTACATGGATTCAAATTTAGCATGTGGCCCAGGTTTCTCAAAGTCAAATGCCTACAGGAGCAAAGCAGGAATATTTTTTTGTTTTTTTTTGTTGTTGTTGTTGCTGTTGTTTTGAGACAGAATCTCACTCTGTTGCCCAGGCTGGAGTGCAATGGCACAATTTCAGCTAGCTGCAACCTCCGCCTCCCGGGTTCAAGTGATTCTCCTGCCTCAGCCTCCTGAGTAGCTGGGATTACAGGTGCCCGCCACCACGCCTGCCTAATTTTTGTATTTTTAGTAGAGATGGGGTTTCACTATATTGGCCGGGCTGGTCTTGAACTCCTGACCTTGTGATCTACCCACCTGGGCCTCCCAAAGTGCTGGGATTACAAGTGTGAGCCACCGTGCCCAGCCAGGAATTATTTTAAAATGTGCATCATTCAGGCATAACACAAAAGGAGGTGGTGAGGCCTCTGGCCAACTGCAGAATGAATATATAATGCCCAAAAGCATTCAAATTCAATTTAAAACAAAACAAAAACCCTGTGTCCAATTTAGCAGATCACTTAGGCATGCCTGGTTTGGCCTTGAGGGCCAATAGTTTATAAGAACTTGGCCAAACCGATTCGGAATGTTGGGCCAAACACTTATTGACTCCAATGGGAAAGACACCAGTTTCAGAAGGATGAAGAGCAGACCCAGAACTGACAAATGAGACACTGGGTTTTACTGGGGACTTACATATAGGGGAGAGTCCAGTGGCAGCGGGCTGGACAGGAGAACCCCTTTGCGTGTAGTCCAATGGCAAGAGCTGGACAGAACTGCAAACGCTTGCAAAGACATGCATTTTATATTCACTTAGGACCCTCTCCCTAATAATCTCCACCTAGCAACCTTAACCCAAAACAAAGGACGTCATACAGCCCATGTTTCCTGGGATGGGCTAGGGGCTAAGCTGTTTCTCATAGATAAGGAATGACCCTCTGGGTTGGCCATTCCCGGATTCCTTAGCTTGAAACTCCGAACCACATGCAGGTGTGTCTGCTATACAGGGTCAGTCTCAAGGTATGCTTAAGTTATTGCTATCAGGTGTGTTTATACCAGGGCCTTTCCTTCTTTAAATATGTCTATTGTCACCTGATGCCTTGACCTAGAGGACAGTGAATTTGACAGAAGAACCCTAAAACCAGAGTATTTGGTGTGGAATCCCAATCCATAGATCAGGGCGCGGAGAATCTAGGACAGCCCTCAGGTCTACAAAGAGCAGGCCCTAAGGATGAATGACAGCGCTTTCCTTCCCCACATTCCCTCACTCGCAGACCTCCATGACCATTCTTTTTGAATTTCCTAGACCCCAAAGGGAATCTGGGAAAATAACTTTCAGCATCATGGGCATGAGCATAGAAACAGCCTTCTCATCTTTCTGGGTCTATATTTACAGCCCTACACATGGAGAGACTTGTAGATGAAAACCTTAGAACAGTGTAGGTTCTGAGGATCACCCACTTCAGAAGTAGGGACAGAGTTTGTTTTCAAAATGAAGATTTGGAGGGCTCTAAATCAAACCTACTAAAATTACAATCTTTGGGAGTGGGGCCCATACATTTTCATGCTTAAGCCTTCCAGGTGATTCTCATGCGGCCTCCCCATTTTCATGCTTGACAAGCTCCCCAGGGGATCCGTATGGGCACTACAGTTTAAGAACTCTTCACTCCAGCTGCAAAGCCAATTTACCTTGACTTCCCCTGTTGAAAATTATCACTTCTCTCTGTGTCCCCACTCAGTGCTATATGCATTAGGAACTTTTACCCTGTGAGTTCTGTGAGTTCTGAGGAGATTTGGGGATGCAGTAATGTTCATATGCCCAGCTTCTGCACAGCTTGGGGCAGAATTAAGTTAAACCAAATTAAGTGAATTTGCCTCATATCTTGGCCAACTCCTAAATGTTTCAATCTGTGATAAAGAAGACCCTGGTTGGTTTCTTTGGAAGGGAATATTGACCTTGCTCATAATGATACAAGCTAGGCTCGTCACTGGGATTGTCATTGAGCTGGTTGGTCATCACCTGTGGCTTTTGTAACATTTCTTTAAATATTTAAGTCTTTTTTTTTTTTTAAGATGGAGTCTCGCTCAGTTGCCCAGGCTGGAATACAGTGGCATCATCTCGGCTCACTGCAACCTCCACCTCCCAGGTTCAAGCAATTCTCTTGTCTCAGCCTCCCGAGTAGCTGGGACTGCAGGCACCTGCTACTACGTCTGGCTAATTTTTGTATTTTAGTAGAGATGGGGTTTCACCATATTGGTCAGGCGGGTCGCGAATTCCTGACCTCAGGTAATCTACCCACCTCAGCCTCCCAAAGTGCTGGGATTACAGGCATGAGCCACTGCGCCCAGCCTAAATTTTTAAGTTTAACAAAAATCCAAGAAAAAAACTTAGAATTTGGTGGAGTGGTGCTAGTACTCGTGGTGCATTTGGTTCTCCACACACCAAACCTTCATGAGCTAGTTACAGAAAAGTAGAGTTTTTTCGTCTCCTTCCCACTTTAAAAACTTTTAGTTCCTATCATCCTTGAAAATTTTTCTCATGTTTATGCCATATTCTGATGGTATGACCTGCTCTTGCCTGTGGTACAAAGTCTGAGTGAGCTTGGAGCAGATGCACAGTTAGTTTGGGACTCGCTTTTCAAAGTACCTGCCCTTCGTTTTAGGAACACAGTGATCAACAAAACAGCTAGGCTTGGTTGCTGGAGGATGACAGGTCCTGGAAACTAGTGCCACTAGCTGTGCGACTGACTTCCCAAGAAGCCAGGAAATGCTGTGCTCTTTCTAGTTTGAGTCAAATATTTTTGGTTTGTAAGTGGAATCACTAGGAACAATATTCATGCTAGAATCTAGAGAGAAAATTATACTTTATTTTCTTATCCCTATAGTAGTAGTACTAAGTAGGGATAGCTTATTTCCACTGGAGTTTTGTACTCCAGAGATTAAAATGAGCAATTCCAATTTTGAAACCCAAATCATCTAAGGCTATGGAAGTGTTACCGGTAGCAAATCTGTAGCAACCTCAATTCTTAACACCTCAGAAGAAATAATTTTTAACCAAGGGGCATAAGGCAGGGTGAGAGGCCAAGGTAAGTTTTAGAGCAGAAGTGAAAAGTATATTAAAAAGCTTTAGAGCAGGAACAAAAGGAAGTACACTTAGAAGAGGGCCAAACAGGTGACTTGAGATCAGCTGGGTGGTTTGACCTTTGACTTGGGGTTTCATATGTTGGCATGCTTCCAGGGGGGTTGCATCCTTTCTCCCCTGATTCTTCCCTTGGAGTGGGCTGTCTGCATGCACAGTGGCCTTCAGGCACTTGGGGGATGAGCATGCGCATTGTGTTTACTGAAGTTGTGTGTATGCTCACTTGACGAGTTTTTCTCCTTGTCAGTTGAGGATTCATACACCAGTTAAACGCTGCCATTTTGCCTCTTAGTGTGCATGCTTGAGTCTACTCCCCCAACTCCCCTGTGACCATCACCTGATGGTTGCCTGACATTCCTGATTGTGGGGAGGGTGGCCTTCCCTGCTCATGACTGCGTAAGTACCTACTGTAACAGAAGGATGAGGTCTCCCGGAGAAACTGCCAAGAGCGCTAAGAGTTATGGGCAGCCTTATGTATGCCCTTCCAGCAAAATGTGGTAGGCCCCAGGAGTCAGAACCACAGAACACACCAAGCTCTTAGAACCAAGGATTCCAACCACCAACCACCTCCTAGGTTAACTGACTTAAACCTAACCTGCAACATACACCTCTGACAAACTGCACAGACTTCATGCAACAAGAACATTCATTTTTGGGCTCACAGGCCCAAAGAGAGCTTTGAATCAAACCCAGCTGGGCGTTCCAGGCTTTTAAGTGGGGAGGTTGCTTGCTTCCATTTTCTTTATCTATTTCCATTTACCCATTACACCCTGGTCTGGCTTTTCAGTATCCCCTTCTCTACGTCAAAGCTGTGTGGCAAGACCATCCTTAGTAGCTCCTTTTCCTGCCTGCTGACTTCAGTCAGACCTAGGCCAGGTATTGGGCCATGAACTCCATGACCTGGATAAGTATCTTTTTTAGAAAGTTTTGTACTAATGGAGATTCACACAGGAAGGTCCAGATGATTGTGGCTGGATTCTTTCTGGGGTGAATGAGTCGGGGGTGAGTGGAATACAGTGGATTGCCTTAGATTCCATTTCCTCCCCACTTCTTTTCACTGTGTTAGGCATTCCCAACACTTTCAAAGTTCAAACCAACAGGGTGAGCTTTATGGATTTGCCAGCAAATGTTTTCCAAATTGAGTCTCCAAGAATTTGTTTCTTTCTCATTGAAATTGAAAAGGGGAAAAAAAAATGTTGCTGATCTCTGGATTTGTCTTGTCCTGTGTTTTGAGCATCTGAAGTAGAATTTGGACGAGGACCTGGAAGGAAGGTGGCAGAGTTTATAGAGGAAATGGGGTAAGGTAGAGAAATCATATTCAAAAGGAACAAGATCCAGTCTTGGGGCAAAGCCAGGGCCCATTTGGGCTCAATGACTGTCGAAGCATTTCAGTTCAGCACATGTTTAACAGGGCATTTTTCCTTGAATTTTTAGACTTGTGTATTTTGAAGGAAATTGAAGCTGCATGGCCCTCATTCATTTACACTGAACTCACCAAAATCTTGTTTTGTAATGATTCTTTGATGTCCAAAGAGCATTGTAATCCTGTTTCATGGTCTTATTTTCCCCCCCTTTGAGTATTAGCAAATTCTTTTTTGCCAGCAGTAAAGTCACTCCAGTTCCAAGCTGTTCACTCCCTGGTCCAAAGTGTTCTCCTTCTAGGGAGGTCACCCTACACCAAACCCAGCAGTTTCAAGACGCCACTCTGATGCTTGGCAAATTGTGCTTGTCTTTCTAGTTCCATGACTATGTCAGGTGGATAAGAGGCAACGTTGGGATGTCCGTAAGAATCTCACTGACTCCTTCATGCTTGGTTGACTTATTTTCTTCATTTTAACTTATAATGGAAAACTACAAACAATACAAAAGGAGAGAAAAGGTTATAATGAAACTCCATGTGCCCTATACCCATCTTCAGCAATTATGAGTTCAAGGCCATCTCATCTATATCTCCTTTAACTGTTTCGAAGCAAATCACAGATGACATGTCATTTCATCTGCAAACATTTCGGCACCTATCTCTAAAGATAGATTCTTAAGAAATGGGACCACCATACTAATATCACACGAAAAACAACCATAATTCCTTAATAACAAATATCTGGTTTGTTTGAATCATGAGCTAAATACAATCTACACATTGCAATTAGTCACCACATCTCTTAAGTTTCTTTCCTCCTCCTCCTCGTCTTCTCCGTTCTTCATCCTCTGCTGATACAAAGGAGTTCTTGAGGTAAATTCTGAGGAATATAGCTTTGGCAAATTCCAAATATTGGGCTAGTAACTGAAAAAGAGAAAAATAAAACAGTGATTTTAATTTACTGTCCAAGTTGAAAGAAATGTAAAAAAGCAAAGGTCCAAAACATTGAGCATTGAAGTCTATGAATGTAACTACAATTTTACTCAGGATGAGTGTCTTTCATGACCTTGTTGCCCAGAAGCTTTAAGGGGAGGACTTTTTTTTTTTATTTTTACTTTAGGTTTAGGGGGTACTTGTCAAGGTTTGTTACATAGGTAAAAACATGTCACGGGGTTTGTACCTATTATTTCATCATGTAGGTATTAGGCCCAGTACCCAGTAGTTATCCTTTCTGTTCCTCTCCTTCCTCCTACCCTGCACCTTCAAGTAGACTCCAGTGTCAGTCATTTCCTTCTTTGTGTTCAGAAGTTCTTACCATTCAGCTCCCACTTAGATATGCAGCATTTGGTTTTCTGTTCCTGTGTTAGTTTGCTAAGGATAATAGCCTCCAGCTCCATCCATGTTCCTGCAAAAGACATGATCTTGTTCATTTTTATGGCTGCATAGTATTCTTTGGTATATCTGTGCCACATTTTCATTACCCAGTCTGTCATTTATGGACATTTAGTTTGATTCCATATCTTTGCTATTGTGAATAGTGCTGCAATGAACATTTGCGTGCATATGTCTTTATAGTACAATGAATTATATTCCTCTGGGTTTATACCCAGTAATGGGATTGCTGGGTGGGATGGTAGTTCTTCTTTTAGCTCTTTGAGGAATTGCCATACTGCTTTCCAGAATGGTTGACTTAATTTACACTTCTGCCAACAGAGTATAAGTGTTCTAATGGGACAGCTTTAAGAGAATGGAAAAATATCTCCATAGGGCAATAATCTCACAGCTTCTTGATCACAGACCTCTTTCAATCAATGAATTTCTCCATTGCCTGTCATTTGTATAGTTATCTATATAAAATTATACACATATACTACTATATTAATATGTCCATGATAAAACAGGCACAAAAACATTGTTAAAGAATAAAAAATATATACCTAAGAGTTCTATGACAATCTGCCCACTTTCAGGGCTCACTGGTAAAACAACTTCTTCAAAGTCAAAGGAAGAAAGTTGCTCACTGCCAGTCTGTGGGGTTGGTCTTGGAAGGAATGGGGCAGGAAATGGTCTACTTCGGCAGGCCAAATAAAACTTGGCAGGCCAAGGAAGCAGACATCGTTTTTCTCATAGTCATACTTCCCCCGACCTTTTTTTTTTTTTTTAAACCATCACTCCTTCTGTGTGCCCATGTGGCCCCAATCCCTTCCAGCCTTCTCCGAGGCCCACCACCCCCAACCACACCTACTTTCATTAACACCAAGAGTGGAATTGGAGGATCCAGGTTTGTGAAACTTGAAATGTTCAGAATTTCAAACATTCCTCTTTTTAAAAAGGAAGATAAAATTGTGAATTCACAGCTGGTAGGTCCCCGTCAGGTTCTTGGAAAGGCACATGCATACCAGGAACCTCGAACCATCTTCATCAGCCTCACAGTCATCTTCCCTCCCACGGGAGCTCTGAGGTACCAAGTTCACCTTCCTTTCTTTCTGACTCCCTCTTTCCTATTCTCCTATATTTTCCTGTAGAGCCAGCTCTGGGAATTCTGGTGCCCTTCTAAGCCCATTTCTTCCATGTTTAACTCTTGCATACCCAGAGCTGGAGCTGTCTTCCTTGTTGCACCATGAGCCAAGAATGTACCTGTGAACCCTTCCCCATTTCATCCTTCATTAGCAGCTCTACCCAGAACAGTAAGAGAGGAAGAGGCCAGGGACCCCAGAAACAAGTCCACTTGTCATCCCAAGGATGGTCATCCAGTGGCTCTCAGCCGAAGGTGAGATGACCTAGTGATTCAAGGCACATGCTCTGGAGTCAGACTGACCCCAGTTCCTATATAGTCTCTGCCAGCTGGGCAACCTTGGGTGAGTTACTTAGCTTCTCTGAGCTTTTCTCACCTATAAATGGGAATAACACTTACCTCACAGGCTGTCATGAGATTATGTAAAGCATTTAATATAGTGCCTGGTACATAAGAAACCCTTAAATTGTGGATTTTATCATGAGTAATGGAGGGAGTTAGAATATATTTCATCGATTCTAAGACATACTTCTTAATGTCTCCTGAAAGCAGATTCCATCTTGGAATTGACAACACCGTGCAAAGATAATTGGCAGTGTCTATCTTTCTTGGTTATCTATAAAAATAATGGTGCGCCTTACAATAGATGTAGTCTTCGATTTGATGTAATTTGGTAACAACTAATTTTATCCCCAGTGAGCACAGGTGGACTGAGATCAAGAAACTGGAGTTGCTGCAACCATACAGTCTCTTCTTCTCTCTCACTGAAGAGGCAGGGAAATGGCTGACTTGAACTGAGAAAGGGGTAACTAGCTTAGGGGAAAGTCCATGGAGAGAGGCCTGAGCTACTTATCAGTGGCTGAGGCCTCACCTCCTACGCAGCTCTGCCTCCCCAAGTGGGTCAGTCTTTACCACATCTGCCAGTCTCTTGACTCTGCCCCCAGCTCCCTCCCCAGCTGTCATTCCTCAGCTATTTAGCTCCTTGCTGCCCTCACACTGCAGCTCCTCTTTCCTATTTTCCTCCTTCCCCGCTTTGAAGAGGAAGACTGATCCAGCTTGTTGCCTGGCTAGTGGTGTCTGTGGCCCAGAACCATAAATTTTTGAGAGCTGAAGGAGAGCTTGGAGATGATTTAGTCTAATCCCCCTATTTTATAGATGAAGAAAGTAAGGCCTAATAATTTGCCCAAATGACTCAGCCCTGCCAGTAGCAAACTATGTGACCTTGAACAAGTTATGACATTTTTTTTGGAAACAATATTAAAGCATTCATCGTTTTATGAAATGTGTCCTCAGGAAGCAATAACATTGGAGCTAATGGTTAAAATTTTAAACTACCAGCTCTAGGCAGAGCAATGACATAGAGGTGACACAGTGTGGCAAGTGACCCTGCAGAGCACCCATCATGAATGGAGCATCCTCTGATGGAGTCTGACCACCTGGGCCTGCTCAGAATGGTAACATGGGACTTCCTCGACCAATTTTGAACACGTGCAGCCTGGGGCCATTTGACAGCAATAAGGCTTTATGTTTGAATATGCTATTCCAAGGATTTTTATCTAATTCTAAGAGTTTCCTATACAAAGGATGGCAGCAGGGAGGCAGGGCAGAGTTCAGTCATGAAACATTAACAAACTTTAGCTTGTATTGATTAAAAATGTGGCCTCTGGCTAGGTGCGGTGGCTCATGCCTGTAATCTCAGTACTTTGGGAGGCCGAAGTGGGTGGTTCACTTGAGGTCAGGAGTTTGAGACCAGCCTGGCCAACATGGTGAAACCCTGTCTCTACTAAAAATACAAACATTAGCTGGGCATGGTGTCGTGCACTGTACTCCCAGCTACTCTGGAGGCAGAGGCGGGAGAATTGCTTGAACCTGGGAGGCAGAGGTTGTAGTGAGCCAAGATAGCACCATTGTACTCCAGCCTGGGCGACAGAGTAGACCCTGTCTCAAAAAAAAGAAAAAAAGAAATGTGACATCTGAAGTCATTCAAATCTGAGTACAAATCCTGGCTTATCACTGACTAGCTATGTAACCTCAGCTAAGCTTCAAGCCTCTTATCCTTAAATCAAGTTTTAATGATAGCACCTATCTCCTGCGGGTAAGAATTAAATGCAATATACAGGAAGCATTAGATGCCTGGAACATTTTAAGTGCATTATAAACATCAGAGATGAGAAATTAATGGTGATGAGAAATAAATGATCTCCTAGGAACCTTGCAGCAAATGCAGTGGCTCCCCATCTCATTGATGAGGAAACTCTGATTTGTTGAGGCTGAGGAAACTTCCCTAGGTAATCCAGCCAGCCTGGAACACAGGCATCCTGATTCCAGGACTGCATCGCTATTGTGTTGTCATGGAGACAGATTTGCTTAGATGTGTTAGGTTGTTTCACACCTTTATAATTCACTGGGGCCAGGTTGGGGGGCTGAGATGGATTCTGAAACAGAAAAGTAATTGCTTTATAGATTAAACTTTTCTGGGTAATGTTTGGGAAGTTTCTCTGGCCAGTTAAAATTATGCTGAAGATGACAGTTCCTGGTTTGTACAATTATTTTCCCACTGAAGTAGGCATAAGAGAGCAGACTACAGGAGTTCCCAAAGTCATTATTTAAAGTGATTAGTCAGAAATATTTTTGGCTGCATGAGCTAATTGGTGAAAGATTACAAAGGATCAAAGGGATCTTTTGCAAACACATCTGGAATAATCCTTCCCTGTTAGATGCTGGTGCAGTCTTTAGTAGAAAGAAGCATCTGGGCACCACTCCCTCCGCTTTCTTGTGATACAAACCCTGCATAGGTCTGAGGTGTCATCGGGGACGTGCTGGTCGAGTGCATTATGATCACAAGCATTATGATCCAGAGTTAGAGCTTGGCCCTGCCACTTGCTGTCTGCGTGTCTTTGGGCAATTGCCTTAACTTCTCTGTGTTATGATAATCATTGCATCAACCTCATGGAGCTACTGTGAGGACTAACAGGCTCTATCATGCACATGCAGCCCCAGTACAATGCCTGGCACATGGGCATTATCGATCAGTGTCAGCTACTTACGTGTCCATCTCTGCTACTGTACAAGCCAGCTTCCTTTCTTCACTCCCTGCACATTTTTCTCTTTAGAAAAGATACTCGCATGGTACTGGGCAGCAGTGCTGGTGTCTTATCACTCCAGGTCTTCCCGGAAGTACCCACCTTTTGGCCTCCTTGGGTTCTACTCAGATGGCAGCTGAACCTCATCAGGAAACTAATTCCTTTAACATCACAAAAGAAATCAGCACCTCTTGGGCCTGGCATGGTGGCTCACATCTGTAATCCCAGCACTTTGGGAGGCCGAGGTGGGTGGATCACCTGAAGGCAGTAGTTTGAGACTAGCCTGGCCAACACAGTGAAACCCTGTCTCTACTAAAAATACAGAAAATTAACCAGGCATGGTGGCATGCGCCTGTAGTCCCAGCTACTCGGGAGGCTGAGGCACAAAAATCACTTGACTTGTCACTTCACTTGACTACTGGAAGGCAAAGGCTGCAGTGAGCCGAGATGGCACGACTGCACTCCAGCCTGGGCAATAGAGTGAGACTGTCTCAAAAATAAAAAAGAGAGAGAGAAATCAGCACCTCTCAGGTGCTTACTAATCTCCATGTACTGCTCTCAAACACCTATATAGTCTATTTCAGAGACTTTAAAAGCCCAATGACAGCTAGGCAGGTGTGGTGTCTAGGGTTCAAAAATAGGACAGCGAAGATGAAAAAGACTAAGATAAAGTGTTCCATATAACTCAGGCATTTCTTCTTCAGTTACAAAAGACCCAGAGATGAGGTCAATGTGTGTTTGGTTTTTTCTCTTTGTTTATTGTGGTAGTGTTTTTATTTTTTGTTTGTTTGTTTTTGTTTTTTAATCCCCCATTCAGTTGCTTAGTGTCATCTAAAGAAAGCATCAGGGAGATTTTTTTTTTCTTTCCCAGTTTCTTTGGACATGAGCTGCTCTCCTCTTTCTTGGCATGGTTGACAGGGTTGAATTGAGGCATATGGATCTCAAAGGAGCCCAGTGATGTGATTCTCCGTCAAATTCTTAACATTTGTTTACCATTTAGCAAAGGCAGGGAATTTCTATTAATAAAAATACTGGTTTACAGGAACAGATTTGCCTTGTCCAGTGGAAGAAAATTAATGTTCTGAAAAAAAAAAATTGAGCAAGACATTTCCTGCTTCTTGGAAGTTCTTCTCTGTTCAGCATTTTCTTTATATAAGTGTGATTTTTTTTCTTATTTTCCAAGCTAGGTAGCCTCCTGGTAGATGAATTAAGAGTTTACACTTAGGTAGCAAAAAGAAAACATTCATTCCTGGGAAGAGTATAATTGAATAACAAATACTTGTCAAATGCCTATGACGTATCAGGCATGTTCTAGGCTGTGGGGATTCTGCAGTAAACTTATATTCCAGTGAGAGGGCGGTAAATAAGCACACACATCATACATCAGATGGAAATAAGTGGCATGAAATAAATAAAGCAGGTAAGGAGATACTGTTCTACATAAGCAGGCCTTGCCAAGAAAGCAGCGGAACCCAGAAAGAAGTGAGGGAGGGAGCCATGAAGGCAACTGACCTTCGGATAACAGTGGCAGACAGGACAGGTGTGATGGCTCATTTCTGTAATTCTGACACTTGGGGGGGGCTGAGGCAGAAGAATTGCTTGAGCTCAGGAGTTTGAGACAAGCCTGGGCAACATAGTGAGACCCTCATCTCTATTTAAAAAAAAAAAAAAGTAGCAGACAGGACAATCGGACTCCAAATCCACACCTATGAAGTGCTAACGATTCCTGCAGCACAGGATTCCTGAGTAGCGGGTGAGAACCACCTAAGAGGAGCTGACACCTGGGTGGGCTCATGACCATCAGTTCCCTCTACTTCCACTTGCTTTCCCCTGATTTATTCCTGATGGGAGAGGGGGGTTCTTACCTGGTCAAACATCACTCTGGACCATGTGCTCCGAATATAGATTTAAAAGCAATTGCAAATGCCAATGGCCTTCTCCACCTCGCCCCATATTCTTACTCAATGTCAATTCATGTTGCATTTTCTCATTCCGAAATTGTGTTGCCTTATAAATTACTCCAGCCTGTTCGTGTCTTTGTCATGGATATTCTCTAATTGCAGATGTACCCATGTCTAACCTACTTTTTTTCCCTCCTCTTGCCTCTGTCCTCTGTGGCATTCCCCACCTCAGTGTCATCCGTAAATTTTGTGACACTTGCTCATAAGTCATCAGCCAGGGTACTGAATTAGATCAATGTGATGGCGGATTGTTAGGACACTCTCTGAAACACCTTCCCATGGCTGGGCTTAACACCCCTTTAGTTTGTGATTTCTGATCATTTTCAGCTTTCTTTGGACTAATAGTGAACATAAAATCCCAAGACACTGGGTATTCAGCTCAATCCACCCCTTACCCCATCCCTTTATGTTCTTAACTACAACAACAGTATTACAACCTTTAAGATAATCTCATGAACTTGTCCGTGATCATTTAAATGCAAACTGTCCTTTGTTTATTTATCCCTGGTTTTCTGGACCCTCAATTTTACTTTCCTAATAGTTATTCCCAATTTTTCAAGCTGAAAATTGCATATCTCATACACTAATTTTTCACTACCCTTTCCTTCTGTTTTCTCTCTGCATCACTATCACATGTTGTTGGCCTTGTTCCAGTCTTCTGACATCCCCCTGAGTGCAAGGTAATTTTTCAGAAATAATGATTCATTTTTACTGCATCATTGTTCAGTAAGCATATTAGTCAAATTCTATTCCCCAGGGCCTTGTGTCATCTGGAGCAGCTGATTTATGCATGCTCATGTTTGCCAAATATTCCTTCATCTATTTTTTGTCCAAGCTTATCTGTGTGGGGTTTATATAATTCTCCAAATTTCACTTATTATAAAGCTATCTGAAAGTAGTTTAGCATTGCAGGGTTTTAACATTTTTATTTCAGTGTTTGCCTCTTTTACTTGTAAATCTGTGTTCCTTCAAGCTTCTTGGCCTACTTTTTTTTATGACTCAGATTGAGCTTACAGATTTTTAAGTGATTGCTAAGTGTTAAGTCGTTCTGTTTCGGCTCATGTGTATTTTTTTCTGCTGAGCTTAATTGAAACAGTTCGTTTTCTTGGCCTTGTATTGTTCTTGTCTCAAATCAGAACTATTCAGTGATCCTAAGAATTTGACACACAACTGAATAGATCCCTGCTTTTTCCATTTGATATAAGTGGTTAGAATCTACACTAAAAGAATCATGAACTCTAAATCTCTTTTAGAAAAAATAAATATATGAAATGTGCTGATTAAATCAGCTTCTTAGAAACTACCAAGTGTGTCATCTTCCAAAAGCATGGAACTTTCCACTATGTGAATAGTTTGGCACTAATTGTTCACACTTTTCCTTAGAGAAATAATTTTTTTCAGCCCAACCTCTTTTTTTTGACATGACCGTGCCAAGTCAGTGTGGTTTTAGAGAGCCATTTGCTGAAGTTGATTCAGTTGCTAATGGTATCCTAACTTGGTTGTTACCTCCACCCACTCACTAGAGAATCCTGAAATCACAGAATGCATTCCTGCCATTTCTTTCTTTTGTTTTTGTTTTTTTTGTTTGTTTGTTTTTTTGTTTTTTTTTTTTAGATAGAGTCTTGCTGTGTCACCCATGCTGGAGTGCAGTGGCGCGGTCTCAGCTCACTACAATCTCCACCGCCCAGGTTCAAGGGATTCTTCTGCCTCAGCCTCCCAGGTAACTGGGATTACAGTCAAGTGCCACCATACCTGACTAATTTTTGTATTTTTAGAAGAGACGGGGTTTCATCATGTTGGCAAGGCTAGTCTTGAGCTCCTGACCTCAAGTGATCTGCCCGTCTCAGCCTTGCAAAGTGCTGGGATTATAGGCGTCAGCCACCATTCCCAGCCCTCCTGCCATTTATTTTTAGAATCGAATCCAGTGCCCTTATTTTACTAAAGACAGATGTTTGACCCCAATAAGTAAGGATACTTAAATCAGCACTGTGTCAATGTCTACAGAGTCTGTAGCTCTATTTATAATAATAGCAGGGCTTTTTTTTTTTTTTTTTGAGACGGAGCTTTGTTTATTGCCCAGGCTGGAGTGCAGTGGTACAATCTTGGCTCACTGCAACGTCCACCTCCTGAGTTCAAGCAATTCTTCTGCCTCAGTCTCCCAGGTAGCTGGGATTACAGGCATCTATCACCATGCCCAGCTAATTTTTTGTATTTTTAGTAGAGACGGGGTTTCACCATGTCAGCCAGGCTAATAACACTTATTTTTAACAAGCTTTTTTACAAGGTGGCATGGCACTTGGCTTTGAGGTTGAGTTGGAGCACACTCAAGTAAAGCCTCACTATCTTTTCTTGGGGGGCAGGGACATGGTCTCACTCTGTCACCCAGGCTGGAGTGCAGTGGTGGAGTGCAGTGGACTCAACCACTCGGGCTCAAGCCATCCTTTCTCCTAAACCTCCCGAGTTGCTGGGACTACAGGTGCATGCCCCCATGCCCAGCTAATTTTTGTATTTTTTGTAGAGACAGGTTTTTGCCATGTTACCTAGGCTGGTCTTGAACTCCTGAGCTCAAGTAATCTGCCAGCCTCAGACTCGCAAAGTGCTGGGATTACAGGTGTGAGCCACCATGCCGGCCCTCGTTGTCATTTGGAGTTGTTACCAAGAATGGGGTAGTTGCTATGCCATTTTATGTTATTCGGATAGCACTGGATTTGGTATTGATTAGTAGCCTGAGCAAAAACAACTGGAGCAACTGAAAATACTGAGTTTCCAATTCTAACCACATGACCAAGTCAACCTTTGCCATGGATGCCCCATGCAAGGATAGTAGAAATCCTAATTGCAGCTGGTTACAGAGAAGGAACAGCCTCACTGGGGTCGGCTCCCTCAGCAGATTACAAGAAGCCATTGTCCCTGTCCTCCAAAAGCTGACTTTGAAAATATGAAGCAAGCAATATCTTTGATAGTGTGCGTTTTGGGTAACAGCAGTCCTGGTATTTAGAGACTTGTGTATACATACATGTTAAGGAGATCATTTTAAGGAGATCAGAGCAGGCAGTAAACAAGTTAAAACAAAAACGTTTTCTGCAACTGAATATTCATATGAATCATATGCTCACATTATCCTAGAGAAATTTCAAAGCTCAAATCTTTTCAAAGTCCTAAAATTCTTACACAAACAGTCATTTAAAGGAGAAACTAAAAAAAATTAGCTGGGCATGGTGGCACATGCCTGTAGTCCCGGCTACTGGGAAGGCTGAGGTGGGAGGATTGCTTGAGCCCTGGGAGGTTGAGGCTGCATTGAGACGAGATTACACCACTGCACTCCAAGCTGGACGACAGAGTGAGACCCTGTCTCAAAAAATAAACTAATATAAAAAAGAGAAACTAAAGGACATCTGAGCATTTTATCAGTCCAAACATAACTCAGTAGGTAAATATCTGTATACTTCACTATTCTTTTTATAAGTCAGAAGATCTGGACCCTGGACCCTGGCCTCGAGCATCCCTCAGCTCCATTTGGCAGGGGACCCATGTGGCCCCTTTGGTGCCAGAAAGAGCCCTTGACTGGTATGGTTGCCGTAAAGCACACTGAGCTCCTTTTATTGTAGCAGGGTGATTACACAGCTCATCTGATTTTATCCAGAAAATTTAACCTAAAGGAAAAAACAAAAACAAACCTTTAAAACACATTCAGCCCTTGGAACTGACTTCAATTTCAGTGGGACCAAGTTGATTTAGTCTTCTTTCTGGATCCCCTTCAACTCGTCAGATCTCCTGGACTTGGCCAGGGAAGACTGTCTGTGCATGACTGTTAATAGGCCATTCAGCTTGTTCCCTCTGATTACTTCCAGAAGTTACAGAACATGTTGTCCCTATTGAGGGTCTTCGGTTACCTTTTATTTTTTTCTCCCCAAAAGCGCTCTTGTTCCAGCATGTTCATGTTTAGCCTTTCCTGGCCATGAAAATAATGAGACTGGACACTAATGGCTGCTGCATTTCAAATTTTTGTGCAGCATCCCCAGTGACCTAAACACCTGTGAGTTTGAAGGCTCTTTCAATCACAGCTTTTGAATAACAGATGAATCAAGTGAGACTCAGGCTACATGGGGAAGAGTTTTTAACCAAATTCATGCCATGATACTAGGTTTAAGCAATCTAACAGAGCAAGTGGATTGACTCTGACTTTTTCAAATGTAGGGCTTCTTCAGATTAATTGTACCTGAAGTGCAACGGAGTGGTTTTTCAATGATGAACCCTCATGCATTCAAAAAAGCAGGGGTCCTAGTCTCATGCCCTCTTCGTGTTATACGCCTGCCTCCTCCACTAATTTTCCTTGGATTTAGTGGGAGCCCCAAATGCAGCAAGACTTCACAGGGAAAGCGGTTCTAGGTAGTAGAAGACCCTGCTGCCAGAAGGCATTTTTCTATGGCTGCTGATCCTGGCTCTTAACCTGAAAGAAGAGGGTCTTGCCCAACTGTTCTGTAGGCAGTCTAATGGAAAGGGGTGTAGATAAAACCTGGATGCCATGGTGTCCCATCCACAGGAGCAATCCACATGCCCATCCTTCAAGCCATGTGTGTTTCATGTGCGCCTTTCCTCTGGATTCTGTGCTTGGGAGTGAGTTTGTGATTTTTTTTGTTTTGTTTTGTTTTAATGCGACATATCTAGCCAATGGTTGGCTGAAACCAATTGCTATGTAAATTTCATCACATACTTTATGTCCACTAATCTTTGGTATTCAGAATGAGAGAGAATAATGAGAAAAGCAATTATTGACAGTAGCCAAGGCTCTCTCCCCCAGCCTTAGGATATTCCATTCTCAGAGAGGTACAGATGCGACTCTCTCAGGTCACTGACCTCCCCACACCGTCTCCTGAAAGGAAGCAAACTAGCTGGACCAGAGTGTGTTTCATGAGGAAGGAGTGCTGCTCACTGAAAGCTGTTCTTTTCTTGTCAGTGACAAACACATTCTCTTCCTTGACTGTGTTACAGGGTGTGGTTTGGGTAGGCTCCTGTGGAACTCAGGGCACAGCCTAATGACAAATGGGGAAATGGTACAAAGAAGGTGCCCAGGGCTGTCTACCTGTTTGGGGCTCCTGGCAGTACTGAGTCTCACAAGCCTGGCATGAGAGCCCCGTGTTTGATGCAAAGTCACACTAAAGTAAGTGGAGAGATGGAGAGAATGAGAAAATACTAAAGGAACATAAAAAATGAGCACTTTCTGATCCTTTGAAACTACTCATTGTGTATTGCTATAAAAGGAATAAAGCTAATCAATGTTTTCCAAAGAAACTGCATCTGGCCACCTGTTGGTGGAAGAAACCCAATAGCCTTCCTCCCTTCTCCACTCATGAACTAGATTAGACAGAGGGAAGACTAGAACTTGACTCTCAGACAAAACATTGTCAATTAAGAAAGGGTGGACCCAAGGCTATTGTGCACATAGGATTTCAAGGGTGTTGTTTACCATTTCAAAGCATTTACAGGAATGCTTTTAATTCCTTTATGACTTGTTTGGTGTTTGACTCCATGAGAAGCGTCAGATGTTCGTGCAAGTTAGCTGCCTTTTTTGTTTATTAATACATGAGCTTTTATTATATGTCTTAAGGCAAATTAACTTTGACAGGAAAATTAGTACTCATACCATCCCCACTACCACTCTAAAATGCAAAGAAAACAAACCTAGAGGTGAGCCTTCTCACCTAATGCCATGCCTAGTGGCTCAGGTTATAAAAAAGCAGTGAACAAAAAGGTAAATTTTCCTAAGTAATTAGAAATCATCACTGTTAACACCAAGTCAGAGATATTTGGATTTTGCTAAAAACAGAAAATAAAGTCCTGGGGTTGGAGCAGAAATTCTACATCTATGCTAAAATATTTATATCATAGTGTAATAAATGCAATGTTTATTACTCTGCCATGTCTTTTGTGTTATTTAAAAAATAATACAAGATGCATCATTAGGTGTAGAATTGAGAAGAGGAAGAGAACCCAACTAATTATCGAAAAGCAAAGGAGTGGTTTGTCAAGAACATTTTCTGCTTCTTAGTGTAATCAAAGTCTCTTTAGAGGCATTGAAAGCATTCATTTAAGGAAGCTGTGTCACATCAGTATTTGCAAAACTCTTTATGACGAAGCAATATGGAAATGGAAGCACCAAACCAGGGACACAGAGGCTCTGAGATCTGGTCCAGAGCTGGTAAATCAGTACCGCCAAAATCATTTTTTTGTAACATGCTTTCATGGAACACACTGTGTTCTAGGATAAAGGTCAGGGAGGAAGAGGAAACTTTTTCAGGTCAGCAGTTGCTGGTGATCTAGGCACCATTCCTAGACACATTTCTAGATATTTTATTGGGACGATTTTTATAAGAGTTCCTTAGGGAATGACTTTGACTGTGTGTGGTCTTTGTATAAAAGTCCCCTCTTGAAGAAGATATGGAGTGGGAATCTGTTCATTCGCACTGCGAGGTAGGTGACTTTGGGCACTGGAAGAAATCGTTAGGCATTTCCCATGGGATTTCCACTAAGAGACTGACCTGAGAATATGGGAGGTGTATTCACAGATGGAGAGCATTGTGTTTATGTAGAAATGGTCTTAGTGTCTACACAGTTCTTCCTGGAAAACCAGGCAACCTTGTTACATGGAATAATGAACAAAACAATGGCAAAGCAGCTCCAGGGTACTGTAAAATGCTTATTAAAAACAGGTAGGAAGACTTGGGGGCAGGAGCAGGTAATTAACCCACAAGGCTTCTATCAGTGTGGTCCCTGAATACCTCTTGGAAGTACTGACGCTGACTAAGTCCAATCTTTGGTATTTGAACTTCCCCATTGGTAAAATGGGGGTGATGGTGCTTTTATCAGTAGTTATCAGGTGTCATATCAAATGTAGACATACAGTTAGTCCCAGCCCGACATGCTCATAAACTGTGCCAATAGATGAATGAGAAGTAATTCATCTCTTGAATTACTATGAATGAGGAAGTGAAAGAGAGATGGCATAAAGGCAGGGAATTTACTAGGAAGTACATGGCATATGTAAGGTGCTGGCTATAGAACCAAGAAACCCAACTCATTTCCCTGGCTGTCATCCTTCCACATCTTATTCCCATCTGTAACAATGAATTGTAATGATTTTTATAATTGATAATAACATTTACCTCTAGAACATTAATGCAGAGTTTTAAAGTACTCACTAACAGAATGGAATGATAAAATCTAGCCAAGAAAGATAATGTATGTTCAATTTCATTACAACATAATGAGCCAATTTGTTTTGTTGGATTGATTTCTCATGTACTCTTGCAGGTAAGCACAGTGAAATAAAGTTTGCTATTCTTGATGGAGGGGAGAGATTCCATTTGTGACAACATCAAAATGTAGGTTTTGTGTCATGGAAATAATACCATTTCAAGGAGAAAGATAATGACTATGGTAAAATTTGCAAAAAGGACTAAAAGAGTCATGGCTTAAGCATCCAAAACAACAAAGCCTGGTCTCCGTGGTTTACGGGGTCTACGTAACCTAATTAAACAGACTTAGTTTGTAATGGAAACAGCAATATTGGTGAGTCTCATATGACTTTGATTACATCCTTTGTGTTCCTTAAAAAAGTCTAAACCTTTAAATTATGATGCAGAGAGAAAACATTGGTGCTATTTCTCCTCTCTCTCCTTATAGCAAAGAGGATTCATAATTATTCCCTGCAAAATGACAAACATCTCCCATCAGCTTCATGACTTAATAGAAAAATATTTAACGCTACCGGTTTCTTTGTACCCATGAGCAGTCATTTCTTTCTGTTGTAATTGTTTTACAGGTCCTCACTCGATGATTTTTACAACAAGGCTGTTAATACAGGTCAACCATTACTATGGGCAAGGATGTCGAGGTCCCCAGACATAGCAGCCTGGACAATGTATATGGCTGAATAGAAATGAGAAAGAGCACAAATCATTGACTCTTCATTTGGTACTCTCTTGAATAGACAGTTGAGATATTTCTCATGAAAATATTTACATCCTCTCCCAAAGACAAATAGGTTATGTTTTATACCAAGTGACCAAAATACAGGCCTAGAATTCTTACGTTTTTTTAGAGACAGGGTGTTGCTCTATTACCCAGACGAGAGTACAGTGGTGTGACCATAGCTCTTTGCAACCTCAAACTCCTGGGTTTAAGTGATCCTCCCACTTCAGCCTTCTGAATAGCTGGGACTACAAGCATGCCCTCAATGCTTGGCTAATTTTTTGTTATTTTTTCTTTTCAGAGACAAGGTCTTGCTATGTTGCCCAGGCTGCTCTGGATCTCCTAGGCTCAAGAGATCCTCCTGTCTCAGCCTCCCAAAGTGTTGGGATTACAGGTGTGAGCCACTGCACCCCACCACTAATTCCTGCTCTCCTCATATCAACTTATGACATTCAGGGTTGGAGATGGGCCCCTGCCCAGAAACATATGCCCTTGAAAAGAAGATTCACAGAGACCCTTTAAGAACCAAATCAACAAAGCCGTGAAGGTCCTGCTGGAATAATTCGCGGTGAAATTGCTATTTCTGAGGTGCACTTGTTCAGTCTGCCCTGCCCCCTTTTGCTTGGGGTAACTGGGCCCTAGGCTTTTCCTGAGAACCATCCCTTTCTGATGGGTCATATTATGAAAGTCTTCCACAAGTCTTACTAGGATACACTGTAAAGTAGGCTGTGACTGTCAGTGCTCATGCTTTTGGTGTGTCCACTCCCATCTATCTCTGCCCACCCTCACTGCCCTGGCACCTTGATGTGTCAGTTGGCTGCCAGGGCATGGGCAGAGGTTCTCAAACCTTAGCATGCACTGGAATTGCCTGGAGAGTTTGTCAACAACACAGATGCTTGGCACCCCTCTCTCACATCAAGCAGTCATCCCTAGCACTACTGATATTTTGGACCAGATAATTCTTGGTTGTGGGGGCTGTCCTGGGTATTGTAGGATGTTTAGCATCATCCCTGTCCTCTACCCACTACATGCCAGGAGCACCCTCCCAAATTGTGGCAATCAAAAATGTCTTCAGGCTGGGTGCGGTGTTTCATGCCTGTAATCCCAGCACTTTTGGGAGGCTGAGGCGGGCAGATCACTCGAGGACAGGAGTTCAAGACCAGTCTGGTCAACACAGTGAAACCCCATCCCTACCAAAAGGTACAAAAATTAGCCAGGTGTGATGGCATGTGCCTGTAGTACCAGTTACTCAGGAGGCTGAGGCAGGAGAATTGCTTGAACCTGGGAGGCAGAGGTTGCAGTGAGCTGAGAACACACTACTGCACTCCAGCCTGGGTGACAGGGGGAGACTCCATCTCAAATAAAAAGTCTCCAGATATTGTCAGATGTCTCTTGGGGATAAAATTGCCCCTCATTGAGAATGACTGTCTTAGCGATTCTAATTCCTAAAGGGAGAATAGGGCCCAGGATTCTATTTTTAACAAGCTCCTCGGACAAATCTGGTTCCTCTGTAGGCAAATCTGCTTCCTTTGTATGTTCTATTGGACCTCTGTTCGTTTTCAAGATCCTGTGTGCCTCAGTCCCTGCTTCCATGGCTGCCTAGAGGATTTACAGCAGTCTTAAAAGGTAAAGCTCAGTTATTCTCAGGCCAGGCCCACTGTGCTGTCCAGAAGGGAATTAACCAAATAAACAAAATCATGCCATGTGTTGATATGTGGCCCTGTCTCTGCATCTAGGGAGCATATGTGCTTAACAATGGGGTCCTTTTGGAGGTAATGTCTCTGCTGTTGTGTAACCCCAGGAAAACAATATATGGGCTCCCCTGATGGGATCTTTGCACCCAAATGGGGACAGAGTGTCAGCCTGGCAGGCTCCCGGAAGAGGAAACATTTGGAACAGATGATGCTGGCAGCAACTTCCTGGGCAGCCTGCCATATTCTTTGAGGGAAGGCTGAACCTGAATTCACCCTCAGGTGAGGCAGCCTTTAGCGGAAACCCATCACCCTGCTGCCCCGCAGGAGCTGAGCACTAGCAAAGTATGGTCTGATGTCTTTGTTTCTAGCATGATGATTTGAATGCTCTCAGGAATTCTGTTTAGTCTGTCTCCTGTGGTTGGAACTTCCTCTCCAAACGGTCACATAGGGGTTGTTATTTTCCAACTGGCATGAGGAGAATTTCCTATGGGGACTGTCAAAATGCAGTGCTCTGGATGAGCTGCTCCATTCAAGAGGGAATGGCCTTTTGCAAGGTCTTTCTGGAAAGCAAACATTTTGTAGCTGATGGTCTTGTGTCACCAGGTGCTTTCTTTCTTTTTTTTTTTTTTCATTTTATTTATTTATTTGGGACGCAGTCTATCTCGGCTCACTACAACCTCCGCCTCCCAGATTCAAGTGATTCTCCTGCCTCTGTCTCCCGAGTAGCTGGGACTACAGTGCATGCCACCACGCCCGGCTAATTTTTGTATTTTTAGTAGAGATGGGGCTTTACCATATTGACCAGGCTGGTCTCAAACTCCTGACCTCAGGTGATCTGCCTGCCTTGGCCCCACCAAGGCGTGGGATTATATGCATGAGCCACCGTGCCCAGCTACCTGCTGCTTTCTTGAAGGGAACACTCAATATATTGTGGTGGTATTTGTGTCCTTGGTCCATCCCTTTCTTAAGAACTTAAACCATTGCACAGTTGTATTTAGAAATAACGTCGTCCTTGTTTCTCATTGCAAGACTGAATAGATGCTTGGGGTGTCAGCTTTTGTCTTGTATATTTCTTACAGCTGCACCAGAGCCTGTTAACTCATTTCTCGCAGAAAGAACAACAGAAGTAGCAAGTGGTTTCCAGTCCTCAAAGAGGCCACGCTGTGTTCCCTAAACATTCCTCTAGAGAGAGAAATAAATACATCACCAGGATGTTGTTGCGATAGAACAAAGAGCAACAACACCCGAGCCTGAAGAGCTTGTCCTAAGATCTCTCTTAGAACTCTGATCAGCAATTATGATCCAATGTCAAGAAAAATGAAGTGCAGAAATTGTGGCTTACCAGCAGCTTGGTTCAAACGTATTACAAACATGGGGCATTTCACTCTCACATTGAATCCTTGTTCACAGTTTACACGATTATGAGTTCATCCACCTCCCTTTACATTCAGCCCAGGCTTATATGTTTACATGGTGGAGAAGCATCAGAGCAGAAAAAACATAATAACTAGTTTCAAGCTGAAATCATTTATACCAAAAACATTTTGAAAACCAAATATTGTCCCAACTACTGTCTGTTTCTGTGTGTCTCATCCAGGGAGCTGTGGGTATAGAATAAGATGGGTAATGGCTGAGCCATCGAATTTCAAGATTATTAGGGGTCTTAGAGATTGTCCAATCCAAGCGTCTCACTTTATAGATGAGAGGAATGCAGCCCTGGAAAATAAGTGGTTTACTTAAGAGAATGCAGTGAGCTGGTGCAGGAAAAGAACAGGTGGCCTCTCCTTTTCTGACTGTTTTCTGCTAATCACAGAATTCTGTTGTCCATAAAGTGTTCTTTCCCCACCTCATGTTCATAGCACTTCCTGCTAGACAAAGCGGTGGGGGGAAGAAACCTCTCAGCTGAGTTTAACTTACTGGAAGCAAGAAAGTATGAGACTAAAGCAGTGTGTCTGTGTGTGCATTTGGCTCACTGCAACCTCTGCCCCCCCAGGCTCAAGCCATCCTCCCACCTCAGCCTCCTGAGTAGCTGGGACCATAGGCACACACCACCACACCGGCTAATTTTTTGTATTTTTTTGTAGAGACGGGATTTTACCATGTTGGCCAGGCTGGTCTCAAACCCCTGAGGTCAAGCAATACTTCCTGCCTAAGCCTCCCAAGGTGCTGAGATTACAGGTGTGAGTCACTTACCTGACCTCATTTTACAATTTTAATTCCCTGTCCCCCCTCCATTTTTCTGGAGCATTTTAAAGCAAATTCTAGACACTATGTAATTTGACCCTGAAATACTTAAACAAAAATTATGGTTTTAACTGGCTGCATAGTCTTGTCTTTGGTATGCCATAGTCAATGAAACTATCCCCTAGACATAGGGACATTTTACTTAGATACATGCTTAAGTTTAAGTTTTCACTATCCTAAATAATTTGTGATGAACATTCTTTAATAAAAATGTTACTTTTTTTACTACTTTTTTTACTCTGAATTCTTAGAAGTAAAATTACTGATTCAAGGTAAGAAATTTTAAAAATATTTGAGACATATGCCAAATTGCTTTCTAAAAATTTTATACTCCTACTCTCAGCTTTTATGAAGTGTTTCACTTAAGATCTTTATATGCAATGGATGTTATCATTACTGATTTGATACATGAAAATATAATCTCAGTATTCTTTAATTATAATGTTGCACTTCTTTATAAATAAGGATGAACAATTTTCTTATGTTTAATTTGTCATATATATTTCTTCAATATTAGTCATTTTTGGTGGCTTTTTGGGGTGACTTTTGTATACCTTTTATATGTTAAAGATAATCTTTGATTACATATGTTGCAATTATTTTTTCTATTATCATTAGTCTTTTTTACTTATGATTCTTTCTGTATATTTTAAAGCAGTACTTAAAAATAATCTTAAGGAATGTTTGGGAAAGTAGAGAGCACAACTCTATAATCAAATTGCTCTATCACAGCTGTTATTTGCTAGGCTTGTATGTGAAGGCAAACATTTTTACATAATTGCAATCACTTTAGAATACTTTTTGATGGAGAAAGTATTTAATTTTTACTTGGTTAAACATATCAAACTTGTTTCTTTAAATGGTAGAAAGTGTGAAAGTTTTTTTTCCATATTGAGGTCTGAAAAGTATTCACCTACATTTTTTCTAGTCTCTGTAGCATTTTTGTCCACAGGCCCCATGTTAATGTGTTCTCTGTACCTGTCTTGGAATAGAGAAGCTTTTTCAGGACTGTGTTTGCCCTTGGATGGTGTGTGTTCATTTCCTGTGGCTCTGATTGTCATGCATCTGGGAACCAGGCAAATGCTGTCTCTGGCCCACAGATGCAGAGTAAGTTCAGCCCAGCCTTACCTGCACTGTGTAATAAGTTCTTTCCAGTGTGGCTCTATCCTACTATGATGGTAGCTTGTACACCTCCTCCTGACTCTCTCATACTCTGGGAGCTCACAATGTACATGGAGCTGTCAAACGCCATGCTTGCTCTGTTCCCAGGGTCTCCCTGCATCTGTCCCTGCCAATAGAGCTTCATGTTTTACTGGGTAGACTGTTTCTTCCAGGATGCAGTGTGCCACCAATATCTCTTCTCTTCTAGACTTTTGTTCTCATTTCCTAGGCATTGCAGTCTCTACATGAATGTAGAAATATGTGAATATAAAGCAGTAGCTTGGTTGCCTTAAAAATCAGCACCCACATTACCCAGTTTTTCTGTTGCAATGGCCTCTAGGTCTCTGGACTGGGGAAATTTAGAAGTACCTTGTCTCCTCAACTATGCTGCCATCCCCACTGCCTGCTCCTGCTCCACAGATTCTGTCCTCCTGTCTCTGAAGTTAATGCCTGGGGGAAGGTAGCTATTGTGTTTCCCAGTCCAGCTCCAGTGCCCTTATCTCCTAGATTGTGTCAGTTCAGTGCCTAAGTTTTGGTTTTCTAAGTTTTCTCGTGTTGTTTTCTGTGTGTGTGTGTGTGCGCGCGTGTGTGTGTGTTGGTGAGGACTCTTAAGCTGTAACTGCCAATAAGCCAGCAAGACCAGAATGGTTCATGAACTGAAAACTCCAGACATCCCTGTATCTTAGAACCATATCAATATGCATTCTCTCTGTATCGGGCTGTTCTGCTTTCCTCTGTGATGGCTTTTTTTTATGGGTAGGCTCTTACCACCAACCAGACATGTGTCGTCTCAGCTCTGATTGATCTGATGTTTGAGTCACATGTCCATCCCAGAGCCAATACCTTTGGCCATGGATGTCCTAATTGACTAGGTTTGATTATATGCTTCTCCCAGCTAGTCCCCACCTTCCAGGGAGATGATGCCAGGGTAGGTAAACTTAGCCAGTTTGTTTAGGCCAACTTTGGTCAATGATCTGTTCTCATTAGTTGCTGTCTAGGCTATACGGTAGTACCCCCTTATCCACAGGGAATGTGTTCTAAGACCCTCAGTGAAACCACCATAGTATTGAACCCTGTATACACTGTTTTCTCCTACATGTACATAACTGTGATGAAGCTTAATTAATAAATTAGGCACAGGAAGAGATTAACAATGCTATAAAATAATTACAGCAATATATTGTAATAATTATGCAAATGTGGTCTCTCGCAAAATGTCTTATTGTACAGTACTCATCCTTCTACGTGTGATAATATGAGGTGATAAAATGCCCACATGAGATGAAGAGAGGTGAATGACACAGCATTGTGACATAGCATATGGCTACTATTGAACTGTAACTTATGAATTGTTTCTGGAATTTTCTACTTAATAATTTGAAGCTACAGTTGACCACATGTAACTGAAACTGTGGAAAGCAAAACTATGGATAAGGGAGGACTATGTATTTCTTAAACATTTTGGCTGTCATCTCTGGATGACCCCCAGTGATTGACAGTTCTTCCAACTGGCAAATGAGCAGTTTTCAAAGGGAAAATACACTTAGCGGACACAAAGGGTTAGGCAACGACCTGCGTGTTATTATGAAGAATTTTAGGAGACAGACTGGAAAACACTTAAACATGGGCAATCCTGAATTCTGAGTATTAAATAAACTTAGAAAACATTAACCTGGCACATACTAAGCTCAAAAATATTAGTTTGTGGGTGAATAAAGAAAAAGTAAACTTTATTAAACCATAAACATCACCTAATTGCTGGTGGCATTTTGCCTTTGTAATAGAACTAGAATTCCTGTAATTCTTCCCTTATTTATTGGAGAAGATACTGAATCTGTCAGGGAGGAGGCAACTTTCACAAAGTCATTGTCCTCGCAAAGTCCAGTAGATGACAGCCCTTGTAGCCCCCTTTCCGCTGCTGAGGCTCACTATTGCACTGTCCACCTGTAATTTGGATGTGTATGAGCTTCACCACCCATGCAGTGAGGCTGCAAAGTTCAGGCTTTTGCTGAGCGAAGGTGACAATGCCAAAGAATGTAAAGAGAAACACTGGAAATGTACAGAAGAGTCAAAGCATTTCCTATGCATGAATGAAGTGCTTGAAAGGAGGCTGGAGCCTGCCCTCCAGAACCAGTGGAGCCAAGAAGTGCCCTGGGGCTAAAAATTGTAATAACGGAGTCAGCACCAGAAGTCAGCACCAGGCTCATAGAGACTAATTCTGGGTGTGGGGGATTCATGCAAACTCACTCTCAAAAGGATTTTGAAGCCATCATATAGGGAGCACCACACCACATTATGAAAGTGCTGTACAGCTAAGCAGATAAATGCCTAAAATAGAAGAAAGTCAGTTATAATGAATAAATAATCCTTGTCTTAGAAAAATAGCTTATACCTTGAATCTGCTAGTTCACTGAACATGTAGAACATAAAACAGTATCTGTTCATGGAAATTCATATCTGTTTATAAATGTGAATTGAAGAAAGTGACGTTGGTACTGAGAACATAAAACTGAATATTTTAGTTCCTAATAGTATATTTCAGTTGTAAGTAATGTTTATACACACAAGCTTGGGTCAGGTTTTGTTCTCATTTTTTGGGGGGGGAGGGGGCGGGGAAGAGTCTAAAACCTTATTTGATCCAGCATATATTTAGCCTCTTATGTGTTCCTCACCCTTCATTTAGGTTTCATTTCTATTGTTTTAGCATGATGATTGTGTCTCTTACAAAGAGGAATTAGCTCCATAATTTTATAAACATCATGAGCCTTCTTTGGAGCCAGCTGCTGGAGATTCAAAGATTTTAAGACAGAGTTTCTACCGTTAAGGTCCTCACAATGTAACAGAAAAGGTCGAAGGAATTCACAACTGATAAGTTACAGAGATTACAAAAGTTCAAGAGGAAAGAGAATAATTTTACCATCAGCCTGAAGGAAAGGCTCTTAAAAGATGCCTTTAAACTGGATTGTGAAGGCAGAAAGATGGAATAGGGTAATGTTGAGCCGAAAAAGAATTTCAAGCAGATACTAGATTAGTTGGAAAGGCGTTGAGATAGGGTCTATTTGCGTCCAGAGTAGCACAGGGATCTGGAGAGAAAAGCCTCTCATCACTGTTATTGTGAAAAGCTGTGCCTTAGTTCTTACTTATCTTTACCAGCTGGTTGGCCAAGGGTTTTCGTTGGGCTTTAAAATTTCTTCCAAAAAGTAGGCATTCTGATACTAAGTTGCACTTGTTGATTTCCCCACTTTGTGCCAGGGTTTGGTGGCTTGATCAGTTGGTAATTCAGATGTGAGAATTCAAGATTATGAAAATGATTCAGAAGTAGCTATTGTGTCTCACTAATAGAGTAACTAGTACTCATCATTTTACATCAACATTTATAAGCTCCTCAAATTGAATTTCTGATATCAACATGAGGATGGACACAGGAATGTGTTCAGGGAGCAGTGTGCCATGCCCAGTGATGGGGTTTTGTTTGTTCATATCATTGTTGATTGGAAGACGTTTCCTGCTGAATGTGGCGTATGTTACCTTTATTAAATTTTTTTTTTCTTTTCTAGAAAGTCCCCAAAACATACTGTGGATGCTTTTCCTTTAAGCAAAGTCTTCCACACAATGGCTTGCATTTTAAAAAATTGAATGTCAATAACCAAGTGATTATTTTGATTAAATAGTAATTAGATACTAGAAATTTGCAGAGTCCAATTTGCAAATTACCTATTTGCCCATCTTATTAAATTGCAGGGTGGTATTTCCTAAAGATGTGACTGACCTAACAAAAGAATTTCATTGTCTTAACCAGCCCAGCCTAGCTTGCCAGTGCCTCCCCATGCCAACCCCCAACATAACCCTTTCCTGGCCTTCAGAGTGCCCTCCCCGAAAGGGAGATACTGTTTTGGCCACAGGATAACAGGATTGCCTACCTGGCATTGATCCAAGAAGAACCTTCCCTAACAGAGACTGCCTGTAAGCACTTTTGAACCCTCAAGTTGTTAGGTTGGTGCAAAAGTAATTGTGGTTTTTGCTATTAATATTTTCATCGACTGGCCTGACAGTTCCCTCTATTTGGGGGATGGTGGCCAGTGAACTTTGACTGAGGCACAGAAATATTTCTAAGCTCTGCTGAGGTCAAAATAGAGCTGGTATTCCAGGCAGGAAACCAAGTGTCTTTGAGCTGTTTGGTTAGCTAGATACACACGGAATGCTGTCGCCCACTCTGCAGTGAAGCAGTGTGATCTTGTCATTGTAACCTTCATCTCCCAGGTTCAGGCAATTCTCCTGCCTCAGCCTCCCAAGTAGCTGGGATTTCAGGCGTGCACCACACACTCAGCTAACTTCTGTATTTTCAGCAGAGTCCAAGTTTCATCATGTTGGCCAGGCTGGTCTCAAACTCTTGACCTCAAATGATCTTCCCTCCTCACCCTCCCAAAGTGCTGGGATTACAGGTGTGAGCCTCTGCTCCCAGCCTGGCCAGAGGTTTTAATTAATTTTTTTTTAATGTGTGACGAAAGGGGATTATAGCCCACCATGAGTAGTTTGGGGAGTTCTAAATGAGAGCGAAAGAGGAGCATGACACATGTGAGGCCCTGTGGCTGCAAAAGGCTATCTGATGTAGACCACTACTGTTTATCCAATACACAGAACTTTCTGAAAGCTTCCAAATCTAGCACAAATTCCCATCTAAGACTCTAAGACTCCCTCCACAAGGGTAAGTCTTAGATCATGTGTAAACTACAAGAAAGCACCCCCAGATCATGTGAAAATCAGAGGAAAACACCGCCTTGGGCAAGCAGACAGAGCTTTTTTTTTGCAAAGAAAGAGTTCCTTCCTCTTGACAGATGCATCTCCTGCTAGCATGCCTCTCGGAAAGCAGAGCAGCAGCTGGATGTTCAGTTCCTCAATTCCTTCAATTCCTCAGCTGGGCATCTTTGTGCAGGACCCAGATGTTTATTTCCCCTAAACCTTGTAGTCTCTTCAGAAACCCAATTCACTTTCTAGAAATTGAGTCTGCCCTATAGGTAATATTGACTGGTACTAGAAAGAGTATAGGCTTAAAGCATTACAGACCTGTTTTTCATTTCTTGATCTGTCATTTTACTGGTTGTGTTAGAATTGAATGAACTTTAAGAAAAATCATCTGGGCCTTCTTGTTGTGTGAACTTGGGTGTGTGACTTATTTCTCTGAATCTATTTCTTATCTGTAAAATGGAGAAAGTACCACCTTGGTCCTCAGATTTGGAGGTGAGTATTAAATGTGATAGATGCTATGTGTGGAATGGTAGTACAGGTCTCAACAAACATCTGTTACCTTAAGTGACACTTTTTCTGCCACCTCCACACCTGGGCCTTTGGTTATTTCTAGGACAGGAAACCTCCATTCTTCATCACTAGCCCTTCAAATCCACCACAGTTTTGACAAGATAATGTCCATAGTGCCATCAAGGTCTTGTGAAAGCTTTCACTCATTTTAGAAGAGAAAAATATATATAATTTAAACCATAGGACTATTTATTATCAAACTGTATCTCCTCAAAACATATTAATACTATTAACAGTAAGACAGCAGTGAACCAAATCTTCTGGTTTTCCAGAAGAACAAAGACCCTTACCTAAAATGTAAGTTTTATGTCATCCAATTGATGATCAATTTAAGACTAGGCTGACCAGCCAGACTATAATTAAGTGAAGAGAAAAGGAAGATGTCTTCTGAATGTAAGTTCTCAGCATCCTGATCAACTTATTCCATTACTATAAATAACCAAATCCTCTATCACTGCCAGGGGAAGCAGGAAGATAGTGGGGCAGTGTGAACGGAGCCTTCATTGAGTATTTTAGGATAAATAGCAAAGTAAAGAGGGCCACTAAGTGTTTCAAGTGTCTAAAACTACCTAAATGCAGAGTGATTTCTACAATGCATCTGGGTCTGTCTTCATCTGGAGATGCAAAAACTGTATTTCCAGATTTACCTAAGAAGCAGAAAAATCCCTAGTCTCCTACTAATAGGCCACTATCTGATTTCATGAGATGTGCATATCATATAAAATCATACAGCTTGAGGCCGGGTGCAGTGACTCATGCATATAATCCTATTACTTTGGGAGGCCAAGGCAGGGGGATCACTTGAGGTCAGGAGTTCGAGACTTACCTGGCCAACATGGCAAAACCTCATCTCTACTAAAAATACAAAAATTAGCTAGGCATGGTGGTCCATGCCTGTAGTCCCAGCTACTCAGGAGGCTGAGGCAGGAGAATTACCTGAACTCAGGAGGCAGAGGTTGCAGTGAGCTGATACCATACCACATTACTTCAGCCTGGGTGACCTTGTCTTCGGAATGAGACCTTGTCCCCCCCCAAAAAAAAGCAAAAAAAAAATCATACAGCTTTAGATAATTATTTTCACAGTTCAAAATAGAACATACTTTATAACAATCCTTATTCTTTGTCAGGAACATAAACCCATGCCTAGGTTGGTGTCTTCTTGGAAGCTCTCTCGAAGGTCCTGTTCTTCAGTCTAGTTGGAGATCTGTGCAGTTGTTTGTCTGTTTCTGATGTTTAGCAGACCCACTGCCAGAGATTGATTGATCTGAGGTACCTCATAAACTAGATTTTTTTAAATCTTCCCAAATGAGTCTATTACTCAGCCAAGGTTAAGAACTACTGGATAGGAGAACAAGCATGTTAAAAGATTGATAGCACAATCAACACAAAAACATAAACATACAGAAGTATATATGTCTATGCATAGAAAACTGATTGAAAGAATAAATAAAACACCTTAGCAGCAGTTTTTTCTGGGGGTGTAATTACAGCGTTTTTGTTTGGTTTGGTTTGGTTTGGTTTTGGTTTTGGTTTTGATTTTGTGTTTTTGAGACAGGGCCCTGCTCTGTTGCCCAGGCTGGATAATATTTTATTTATTTTCCATATTCTAAACAGTTTCTTCTCTGAACCTCAATTACTTTTGAAATCAGAAAAAGAACAATTCCTATTTGATCCTAATACAAGTAAAGAAGTATTTCAGGAATGTCTGGCTGGGCGCGGTGGCTCAAGCCTGTAATCCCAGCACTTTGGGAGGCCAAGACGGGTGGATCACGAGGTCAGGAGATCGAGACCATCCTGGCTAACGCGGTGAAACCCCGTCTCTACTAAAAAATACAAAAACTAGCCAGGCGAGGTGGCAGGTGCCTGTAGTCCCAGCTACTCGGGAGGCTGAGGCAGGAGAATGGCGTGAACCCGGGAGGCGGAGCTTGCAGTGAGCTGAGATCTGGCCACTGCACTCCAGCCTGGGCAAAAGAGCGAGACTCCTTCCAAAAAAAAAAAAAAAAAAACAAGTATTTCATGAATGTCTATTGTGTCATCAACCCTGTATGAACAATGGAGGGTACAAAAGACACAAGATATGGCCTCAGGGAGTTTGTAGTCTAGTCAAACTGGCCCGACCAACATCCATGCAACTCTCTGTGTCAATATGTAATAAAACCCTAAGGTCCCAGCACTAAGCAAGTATAGACATATTGGACTTGTTTGCCTGTCTGCTTTATTTCTGTGTTGGATTGCTAACTGGCATAGAGTCATAGGAGCACCAAGCCTGGTGCCTTACATTTGGTAGACTTTAGTAATCACTTCAATATTTGTGGAATAAATGAATGCATTGAGAGGGGAGAGAGCACTATGAAGCATCAGTGGAGAAAGTGAGATGAGAGGCAAGCCTTAGGAAAAATGAGTAGGATTTGTTTGAGTGGTGGCCACTCCAGGAGAGAAGACAGATTGGACAAAGACCTGTGGTAGAAATGGGTTTGATGTGAAGAGGGACAGTTTGTCAATGTGTCTGACTGCAAAAAGCCTTGTCTAGCCCAAGAAGCCTTGTCTGCCAAACAAAAATAACTGAGCAGAGTTGGGTGTGGTGGGTCTCGCTGGCAGTCCAGCTAGTTAGGAGATTGAGATGGAAGGATTTCTTGTACTTAGAAATTCAAGACCAGCCTGGGCAACATAGTCTCTACAAAAAAACTAATGAAAAAGTTAGCCAGTTGTGATGGTATGCACCTGTAGTCCTAGCTACTCAGGAGACTGAGGAGGGAGGATCCCTTGAGCCCAGGAGGTTGAGGCTGTGGTAAGCTATGATGATGCCACTGCACTCCAGCCTAGGGGACAGAGGAATCCAGTAGAGCAGTAACCAAAGAGTACGCCTGGCCCAAGAGTGATAGAAGAAGAGCTTTCAGTTATCCAATAAGTATTTTAATATAATAGCATTTCCTGCAAACAGGA
This sequence comes from Macaca nemestrina, assembly GCF_043159975.1. Taxonomy (NCBI): domain Eukaryota; kingdom Metazoa; phylum Chordata; class Mammalia; order Primates; family Cercopithecidae; genus Macaca; species Macaca nemestrina. Next base: position 116,475,889 of record NC_092127.1, on the reverse strand, counting down.
AAGCATCCACTCTGTTCCCCCTTCGTTTGCACAACACAATTTTGGGGAAATATGTTTTATAGAAGGAGTAAGGTTGTTTCTTTTAAATATATTGGGAGGGAAGGGGGAAGCTCATTTAGCAAATACAGAAAATGGCTGGAAAAATAGGATTTTTGTTTCATGTAAAAATATTTGGTGTGAGGAACCAGCTGTCTTTGCATGACACATTTCCAAACACAGAACAAGGAAGAACACAATTTTCCACTGAGTGTCATACAGCACATCCAGGAGGGCCTGTGACAACCAGCCCAGAAGGGGCTTGGACAAATTTGGACATATCGTGGTTATCCTGAGAATGCGATGGAATGCACTTTGAGGAATGGAGGAAATGTTTTTAAATGTCTGGGAATGATTTTCACCTTCCCCCACTCCTCCATCTCCATATCAAGCTCTGAAAACCTCTACACAGCCCTTGGGGTTGCAAAGACTTCACAAAAACTCGAGGACTCAAAAAGAGCTCATCACAGGCAGCTGAAAACCTAGGCTGCTTTCAAAACTGATCATAAAACTTCACTGGGCAGTCAGTTCTGACTTCTAGAAACCCTCACCACCACAAAACCCACCCTTTCCAGTTATTCTAAAAACACTTCCTAGTCAGCCCTGAAATAGAAAGCACCATTGATCCATAGCCCGTTTCCCGAAAACGAAAAGCTAGACTTTGGTTGTCTCCAAGTGTTTTAAAAGTAAATAGAATAATTTGGGTTTTTTATTTTGTTTTTGAGATGGAGTCGCGAACCATTGCCCAGGCTGGAGTGCAGTGGCACAATCTTGGCTCACTGCAGCCTCCGTTTCCCAGGTTCAAGTGATTCCCTGCCTCAGCCTCCCAAGTAGCTGGGATTATAGGCACTCACCACCACGCCTGACTAATTTTTGTATTTTTAGTAGAGACAGGGTTTCACCATGTTGGCCAGGCTGGTCTCCAACTCCTGACTTCAAGTGACTGCCCACCTTAGCCTCCCAAAGTGTTGGGATTACAGGCATTAGCCTCCGTGCCCAGCCAAAAGTAAATAGAATAATTTTGAACCAAGAATTGCAGGGACAAAAGTTAACTAAAAAGAACCTGACCTCCACCCCATCACGTACACACTCGAATCCATGGACAGATAACAGAAAACTCAAATCATCTGTCACATGGGAATTGCCTGCTCCCCCTCCCCAAAGTATGGAGGAAAAGAACTCAGTGACCCCAAAGATGCCAGAGACTCACAGAATGAATAAACGATTCTGGCATCTCTGAAGAATTGACCTGGCATGTAGACTGTGCCCAAGCCCTCGACCATCCCTCATTAACTACTGTCAACTCCACATCTGGTTGTGGCTTTGGAATTCTGAGGTGTCACCCCAGGGAACAGCACTGGTATTCATCAGGCACTCCAGGCTATCAGCTCAGCTCTTCCTAAACTAAACAATGGAATCAGTTCTTTCAGTCCCTGGGAAGCCCTGCAATTGCATAAGGTTTGGGCCCGCAGGGGTTGCTGTGAGAGACTGTGCTTCAGCAGCAGTTTGGGGGTGACATTCTGGACCCTCATCTTAGCATCAGATGATCACACACTGGGAGGTACCTGAAACCACAAAGCCCCTCAAAACTAGCTTCTGTTTCTACTAAATGTGGAGACAAAATATATGCAAAGGAAAAAGATGCAGTATGTGTCATGGTTATGAGCATTCACAGCTATTGACTTTAAATTCTGTCTTTGTCACTTATAGGGTGACTACCAGCACATCTGGTTTGCCTTAGGCTGACCAATTTTAAAGCTGAAAATCCCACGTCTCAAGAACCCCTCAGCCCTGGGCAAAGTGACATTGTTGGTCACCCTGGATGCAAACTGTGCAAACCTGGGCAAGTGAATCTTTGTATTAAGTTCCCGTGTTTGCAAACTGGGGATAATAATCCTGCCCATCTCATGAGGTTGTTGTGAGGATTAAATGAGTAAAGGGTAGAGTGCTCAGAACAGCCTGACACCTGTTAAGGAGTGTGTAAGTGTCTGTGTGCATGCGCAAGTGTGTGTGTGTCAAAGTGTGTCAGATATCTTGACAGACACAGGGCTTAAATCAACAACAAGATCCCACACAAAGCTACTCTTTCAGCTCTTTTGCTTTAATGTTTTGTCAGCTTGCATAAATTACTTAACCTCTTTGAGCTTCATTTTCCCCATCTATATGATGGGCCTAATACAACCAGTGGGGGGATGTTTTAATAAAATAAGTCCTGGTACCATGCCTTGTGATTAAAAAAAAACAAACAAAAACTGAACAAAACTGAACAGGTGATAGCTCAGGTGGTTACTGTTATGACTGCTGTTATTAACAGGAGAGAAAGGGTACCTCCCCACCCAGTGGGGGATGGGTAAGTCGGCCTCCTGTTTCCCACCTCAAATGCTATGTGTGTCAGATCATGAATATGAATATATATGAGTGCCTGGACTAAGGTGCTTTCTGTAGAAAAGGATGAAATAAATCACCTGGAGGCGTCCGCACACCCAGACAAGATCCTTTTAGGCCTCTTTTTCTACGATGCTTGCCGCCTGTGCTCAGAGCTAATTATTTTTGGAGAGGAAGAGGGGCAGTGAGACAGCCAGCCTGAGGGCATGTGGGGACCACTGCAACCACATCCCCCATACACTGACCTATGAGGCATGTGGCACTGACAAGTGGCCCTGATGACAAGGCAGGACAGAGACCCAGCAGTGTGACGCTCACCGCTTCTGCCTGTCAACTGCAGGCTGAAGATGCCAACCCCATTACAACAGACTCTTTTGCCAGCCTGTGCCATTCATATTCCTCATAGCAGTTACTCAGTAGCTGGCATTTATAGATCTATAAAGAATATAAGGTTATGAAAAACCTGCTTCTAATTTTCCATGCTTTTCCCTACATCCCATATTGCAGTCACCCCCCCCAAATAATCAGCCACCAGGGCGTGTGGCATATTACAGTCCTAAGGTGCACACTTCAATTAAAGTTCTCTCTGCCTTCAGTTTAAATCCTAGCCCTTCCACTTACCAGCTGTGTGACTTTTGGAAATTTAATCTTTCTGTGCTTTAATTTCTAATCAGTAAAGTGGGGGTATCATACGACCCTCTTCATAGGGTTGATGTGAGGATTGAATGGGTTAATAGGAAGCGTGTAAAACAGTATGTGGTCTCTAGTGAGGGCACTATAAGTGTTGGTTGTAATTATGTTACTATTAATTTGTGAGTGAGATTTGAAGGATAAAAAGATGCAGCCACAGATTCTTACAGACACTAACTCTGTAAACCAATAGGAAAAACATCGGCATTAAAGGAGAGTCATTAAATGGAAGAATGTCTACTTCTTCCCTGCCTCCCTCCCACCCTGAAATTGCAACTGTGCAGACTGGCCAGTGTGTCTCACGCCTGTTCAGCACCAGGCGATCCATGCCATAGGAACATGTCAGCATCTTTGGTAAACCAAGTCAGTGTGCTTGCTTAGGTTGGGATTGGACCACTGTCGCCTGAGCAGACGCTACCTTGAGGGCACACCACGCCTCTCCTGGCCCCACCCTGACAAGCCAAGACGGATTCCAGGTGCCCATGATGGTGGCCTGCATTTCACATCGATTTCCAGCTTGTTTTGAATTTTTCCTGTCTGGTGTTCATTAGCAAGAGAAATCGGGGTGGTTGGAAGTACTAAGGACATTTTCCCAGCAGTTTGGAGGCAGAAGAAACGGGCTAATGAGGGGAAGCCGTGTGTGGTTGGTGGTAAGTGATGTCAGAAATTCATCCGTCCTCTGGGGTGAGGGCCATTCAGCCTCAAGTTCATACTCGGATCTACACTGACTACCGGACGGTGGACGTGCCCAGCTGATGACCTCTTTTACTTCTCAACTGACATTCACTTCACTTCTGACTACACAAAATTGCTCGTGACTTTTTTCCATGTACAGTTTCTGGTAGCTATGTGAGTGGCCATATAATTCAGTGCCAGGCAACATGGGTTTTAACTTAGAGGGGGAGAAAAAGTAATCCAAACAAGGAAGAATGACTTTACCTAATGTCTTTAGGCCAAAGAGCTATTATTTAAAAAAATGCAGGTACGGTGAGTTGAGGTGACATGTAGAACATAATTACCCAAACTGAACTCAGAAAGTTCCTTACAGGAGGTCTGTGCTGAAGACCAGGATGCCTGAGGACTAGAGGAATCCTATGAATAGAAGTTGTATTATTGTTAGTTGAGTATCCTCCAAGTAGCGTGATCAGGACTCAATTAGCAGGGATAGGACCTATTCGAGGGTGGGCTCAGGGAGCGCAAGTGGAACTGTTTTGGAAGGCATTGACTGATGCATTTATTTTTGTCTCACACAGTAAAGATTTATAGTGCTTTTCATTAAAGGAGTCATGAAATAATTAGTTATATATTTAAACTATATATCTGCTTTCTTTCAAAAAAAAAAAAGGATCAAGGTGGCACATAACTATTAAAACATATCTAGGCTAACACAATTGGAAGCATAAACAGACTCTAATAAAAGGAGCAAGAAAACAATTCGCTGCTTTTAGAATCTCTCAGGCTCCTTTAGCACACCCCACCACCCCCACCCCGCCAGACCCTGTCCACCAGTGCTCTTTGCATAATGCTGATGCTTTAGTGGTGAGCAAGAAAAGCAGGATGTTTACTCCTATGGAAGCTCTCTATATTCTGTTGGGAGAAAACAAACCAACAATGTAATTTCCAAAGAAGGTGACTGGCAGGCAGGGGCAGCAGTTCACTTTGGATCAATGGTCAGGGAGTCTCTGCAATGAGCTGACTTTGAGCCCTCTGTTGTCAACTTTGTTCCTCCTGAAACCTCCTCCCCTCTCCTGTCTTGGCATCAGACTTAGAAACACCCACTTGTCTCTTACCCCCACGGGCATGGTTTAGGCTTACTGAACCCCAGAAGTAGGTAGATGGACTGGCCATCAGGTGTCCTGGGTTTTATCCCCAGCACCGCCACCAACATGCTGCCCTTCTTGGATCTCACTTCAGGTCTGTTCTTTCCCAATTTGTGTCACATAGGACAAAGCCTGCCCTGAAACTACCAATCCTGGCACCTGCCATGCACCTGCATCCTTGGAGCTTTTGAATATACCATTCATACCTAGTCTGCTAGACCAATGTCACTCATTTTTCTAGACTCAGCTCAGATTTCATCTCTTCTAAGAAGCCTTCTCCAATTACCCCAGGCCCCTTCCTCTGAGCTTTCCTGACACTTGGCTCTTACCTCCCTCTCTCTCTCTCTGATAATGTGGCATGTTTTTCTGTTTCCATGAACCAAGTGCATACACTGTCATTTTCTTTGCATCCACAGTGTCTAACATTATGCCTTGATGTTAGACAATAATTATGCTAGTTACTGGTTACTGAGTTACTATATATTCCAGGTACTGTTCAGCATTTTGCATGATTCTTTTTTTAAAAGAGATAGATAGGGCGTTGCTCTATTGTCCAGGCTGGAGTGCAGTGGCCCAATCATGGCCTACTGCAGGCTTGAACTTCTGGGCTCAAGCAGTACTCCTGCCTCCGCCTCCTGAGTAGCTGACACTACATGCATGTACCACCATGCCCAGCTAAGTTTTTAAATTGTTTTGTAGAATATGGGTCCTGCTATGGGTCTCTAAGTCCTGGCTTCAAGTGATCTTTCCATCCCAGCCTATCAAAGCTCTGGGATTATAAGTGTGAGCCACCACACTCAGCCTTTTGTGTGAACCTTTAAACCTCATGGTAAATAAACATTGTGCCCATTTTATGTATGAGAAACAAGGCTCAGAGGAATTAAGGAACTTGTCCAGAGTTGCAGAGCCAGTAGAGTTGCCTTCTTAGGAGGCCCTTCCATAAGGCACATGGATTAGGATTCACATCCAGATGCTTAAAAAGTGAAAGCATGTGTTTTTTCCTCCGTACTGTGCCATCTTTCTTAGAAGACCCTCCCATGAGTGTTTATTGAAAAATGTATTTCAACATTATGATTAAAAACCCACTGTAATAGCATAAACCATCAAATGAAGGTTATGGTCATTACCCTTCAGTTGTATTACATGCATAATGCTTCTTCAACTCAAAGCAAATAAAATCATATCAAAATTACCAGGGAAATACATGAAAAAAAGATCAATTTCTTAAGTTGTTCTTTCCTTCTTGTCATTTTTTTTTTTCGTTGGGCTTAAATTGAAGTGCAAGGAAATGGAAAGGGAAATCATGAGCTTGCTAGGAGAAAAGAGAGACTAGTATTAGTATCACAATCGACCACAAGTAATTATGCATTATCAGGGCGGTGTGAGTGAATCCCACAATTCCCAATGCAGTAATTTCAATCAACAGAACACCAAAAGGGTGATGGTTGCTCAGATCAATTCAAGAAATGTTTACTATATAGCTCTGTGGCCACAACTTGCCCGCAGCTAACCAGTTAGCCAAGGCAGAGCTGGTGTGTCTTGACTGGCTGCCATAAATGATGTGGGACTCCATGAGCCAACACTTCTCAGGCACTAATATGAGGAAGCCATCTCAGTCCTGGAGAGAGAGTTCCTACATTTTCAAAGTTTGGTTCTATTGCTGTAATTGTGGAACTAGACTTTTTTTTTCCCCCAAGCAGTTAATTTCCATCTCTGTGAAATATCCTTGAATCATAGTTTTCTGGTATAGGAAATATTGCTGCATTTGGATTTAGATTCATTAAATATGTTGTTTGGATGGGGTATTTAGGTTTTAAAATATTGTCCCTCAGTTAAATAATTTTTAAAATTAAAATGTTTAGCCTAATTGGTCAGTTAAATGTTCTCTTGAGGTCAATATCCCAAAACTCATTAAACATATCGTTCTATGCCTTATTCATGGTTCAGGGCCCTTAGCTTGAAAAGCCTGAGTACTGAGATGGTGTGATCTTTACACTGAGACCCTATAGTCCAAGGGGGTACTTTCCCTGGGCAGAAACACAGATGACCTGACTGAGTCATCTGATTAGTGTAGATAGCCAGTTTAGATAATTCACCCTGATACAATTTGACTGTGTCCTCACCCACATCTCGTGTTGAATTGTAGCTCTCCTGATTCCCACATGTTATGGGAGGATCCCAGGTGGAGATCACTGAATCATGGTAGTGAATAAGTCTCACAAGACCTGATGGTTTTATAAAGGCGAGTTCCCGCACACAGTCCCTCTTGCCTGCTGCCATGTGAGATGTCACTGTCTCCTCCTTGCCTTCCATCATGATTGTGAGGCCTCCCCAGCCAGGTGGGACTGTGAGTCCATTAAACCTCTTTTTCTTTATAAATTACCCAGTGTTGGGTATGTCTTTATTGGCGTAAAAATGGACTAATACAACCCCATGGTTTAGGAACATGCTCTTTCATTAGCAAAAGTCATTTTTTCATTTAAAAGTAATATACTGAGCACCTTCTATATGCCATCTCAGTCCTGGAGAGAGAGTTCCTTTGGCACTGGAGATGAAACAATTAACAAAGCAGAACCTAAATCTCTGCCCTTTGGAGCTTGCATTCCATAGAGAGAATATAAGCAGGTGTAGGATGTATCAGAAAAGAAGCCGCTGTTTAAATCAGGTGGTCAGAGAAGAGGGATTTTAATCAGAGGCCTGAAGGAGATGCAGGAACAAACTGGATGGGAATCTGGGGAAGGCATATCTGAGGCAGCAGGGGCAGCAGCAAAGTGCAGAGACCCTGAAGAAGTAGGAACATGGTGGGCAAGTTTAAGAACTAGCAGGAGGGCTGTATGAGCAAGGGATGGAGAGGAAGTCAGAAGTCACAACAGACAGAAAATATAGGGCCCTATAGACCGTTGTAAGGACCTTATGCTTTAGTAAAGTGGAGAGTCATTATGAAAAGATCACCATGGCTGCTCTGTTGAGAATAGATGGGCAGGCAACACAAGTGTGGAAGCAAGACCCCTCTTGGGAGACTGTTGGGATAATCCAGGCACTGATGATGGTGGCTTGGACCAGTATGGTGGCAGTGGCCATGATGAAAAGTAGTTGCATTCTGAATATTTCATGCTGGATTGTATTTCAGGTATCTAGAGAAAGAAAGAAATCAAGGATGAGTCTGAGATTTTTGGCCTGAATGACAGATAAGGAGCTATTTAATAACATGGGAACACGTGGGAAGAGCTGGTTTGGCAGGGAGGATGAAACTGTTAAGTTTGAGCTGCCCATTAGACATCTAAGTAATGACATGGAATGGGCAGTTTGATATGAGTCTAGGGACCAAGGAAGCCATGTAAGGTGAGAAAGCATGGAATCCACAGCCTGGCTTCAGAGTCTAGCTCCACTCTGAACTTGGACAAGGCATTTCTCCCTTCTAGTGTCCATATATTCATCTGTGAAGTTAGGTGGTATAACTAATATGACAAGTGGGAGGCTAAAATGAGACCACATCCTTGAAGCATAATACATTTAAAAAGATCAATAGATATGAGCTGTCTTCTGCCAGACTGCCTTCTGGGCTGCCATAGATTTGTAGGCAAGAGACCATGATCGATAATATGGATCAGGGAAGGCCCGGAATGTCAGCATACAGAGTTGGGACTCGATCCTGAAGCGATGAGAACATTTCCCTGGGAAGTTTTTGAGTTAAAAAAAAATTGTTGCTATGGTTAAGATGCAGTGGGGTAGAGGCTGGAGGGCTAAGTCAGGGGCAGAGGGATAGGCGGGGGTTGGTTGCAAAGCCATGGAGATGGGGTGTCAGGAGGACCAGCACCAGGGTTTGGCCATGGAGATGGAGTTAGGGGCTGAGCACACATTACTGAGGCCCATACTCACCTGATTGCTCAGGGAGAGCCCATTTCTGTCTCCCAGTGACCATCTCCTTTCTGGCAGCACAGTCTCCCCGCCTGGCTCCAGCAACCCCACCTTGAGCAAAGTTTCAGAATCACTCATCCCATTCATTGGAGCAACTAATTCCTAAAACCCAGCTGTTGGCAAGGAGACTCACTTCCCTACAGAGTCCCCTAATCTTGATTCTCTCTGCCTGAAAGAAAGAATACATACATTAGGACTGAGTGTCTCCCTTTCTTATTAAATAATATCTATGGGCCAGACATTAGTACTCTCATGAGTGAAAGAAATACAGTTGAAAAATTAGTCTCATTTTTGGACTTGGATCAGAAATGGGGCCAGGGCACATAATTATAGGAAAGCCCCCTTTAGGGGTCATCTCCCCTCTGCATGCACACACACACACACACACACACACACACACACACACACACAAATAGTGGGTAGGGAGGAAGACTGGAGAAAGAGGAGAGGGTAGTGTTGCTTTCTGGGGGACTAAGAAAAGAAAAATGGTTCCCATCTACTCATGTTGGCAGTTTTTTTTATTACCAGAGATTAGAATGTGCCATCTCTGGAGCTAGAGCTGGCTTGCAGATGTGTTTTGTTTGGACCACACAGTGTTTTTAAGATTTTCGAATGTGTTGCTACCATTTAAAAAATCAAGAGATTTTACATTGAAAACTAGATTTCTGCTTCCATATTTTTCGGGGGCCACTGGGCTAGCCTTTTTAACAGAGAAGGGTGGAGCAGCCACTGTGTCCTTTAGTCAAGCAGCACTGCTCACCATGGTCCCCAATGGCCTTCCTTCCCTCGTTGTCTCACCTGACGAGCATGTGAATTTGCAAGATCTTGTTTGAAGTCAGATCAGACTGGGCAATTAATGAACCCAAAGTGAGAGTTGACTCAATGTTTGCTAATGCAACAGTGAACCAAGAGAAAGAATTTACAGAAAGTTGGAGAGATCAAAGGGAGGTTGTATGGCTGGATGATGATGATGAGTATCAAGGCTCGCTTTGTGAACAACTCTTATTCTATTATAAGTGGGTAAGTTCAGCATCAGAAAGGAGCTCTTCACGGGAACCCAGATCATGCTGCCCTGTTGGGTGACCTTTGCAGGGGATACCCTATCAGAACCTCTGTGAATCATGTCTGAGGTCCCTCCTGTGTCTCGTCTCCAACTCTCATTAGCAGTGAACTCAGACTTAGAAGTTTTGCAAGAAGGAGATTCATTTTCTTTTCTTATACCCCCTCCAACCTCAAAAGAGACAAAATTTCTGGCATTGAGTATTAGCATTCTTATATTAAGACAGATTTACCTCTACTCACTTTGACAAAAGAGCTCAGGATCTCCCAAGAAAACTGATTTTTCAGAGTTGCTCATTTGAATGGACAGCACATCCAAAGCTTGTGGTTTGGTTGAAAAGGGGTTTTCTGTGTTCCTTGTATTCATCCTTCAAGTTCATGGCCATCGCCCATCACCACCTGAGAGTACTTAGTGCTCAGAGCAACTGAAAGGAAGCATAAATCCTGCTTGCTTTGAACACAACCCAGGGTTCACCGTATATTCTTGTCCTAGCCAATGCTAATCAGCTTTTCCCCGCTTCTTCCCTCTTTCATGCTTGTAAATCAAGCTGCCCCAGTATTAGTCACCACAAAGGAGATAATTAGTAAGTACAAGCTGCTACCTTCATAGATCACTCTGTCTCTGGTTCAAGCTAAGCCAAGAGACTGGAGAAAGCTAACATTACACAGTATGCATTGCATTAGTAGAACCTTTATTACTCAAAACATATGAGTCCGAATACCTAAATCAAGACTCTGCCCCCTCCCCAGCTGTTGTAAGAACAGCTGTGATATGAGACCAAAGGAAAGGCTACTTACCTACTTTATGAGGTTTTCCTTTCCTTGACTCAAAAACTTATCTTTAGAACCCCAAGAATTTGAAAGTGCAATGGTTTCTTAATGGCATAATCTTAGGATTCAGATATTTTTAAAATACCTTAACCCTCCATTGATGGGGCAGCAGAGAAAGGTGCCACTTTCTTTTACTAGGACATACTGTGTCCTCCCAACAAAGCCATGGCTTATGCCTTTGCCAGCCATTTGTCCAACTGGAAAATAACATTACTACTCTGGCAGGGCACATGGTCAAGAGCATTGCTGCCTCCTCAGAAAAGACCGTTTCCAGACCAGCTCGGAACTTCCTTTCCATGCACTGCTAATCAAATACTGCCAGCCTGCCTGGAAGTGTTTCATTCAAGTATTTGTTACTCTGGAGCTGCTCAAATGCAAGTTGGCCTTTATTTTTTCCATCACACAGTATTTCACCAATTTTTGAGTTTCCCAGATCAACCTCTTCACTATTTTTAAGCAGAACTATTTCAAGCCAATGCAGCTAATCAGTACAGTAAAACCTCGCGAATTCAAGCCAAGAGATTGAACTCTTCCAGCTGAGGACAAGCACTAGCAGTGTAAGTTGGAGGCCTGTTTTCTCATCTGGAAGATGAGGACATACGGTCGTATAACCAAACTCCTTTTCTACTAATATTAAAACCACATTTCATCTAATCTAAGATGCCACTGACTATAAGAGATATCATGTTCATATAACAGCAAAGAAAATGACATTTTAAAATGTGCCATTAGTTAAATAGTCCCCAAACACCAAAGATATCCCCGTGATGTATAGATTGGTGACACTAGACTCTTATGGCTTTGAAATCCATTCAGATGAATTTGGCAGCTTCTCCTGCCCTTGGTTGTGTTGCTTGGCATGAAACAGGCAATCCTTTTTGAATGTTCTCAATAACAAAATGTAACACCACTTTTAATTCCCTTGGGTGCATCTTTCTTTCTAAGCATATACAACTTTTGCTTATCCCTTTGCAAGAAAACATGGAATTATGATTCTGCTTCTAACAATGAATATGTACTTAATATCCAATTGTTCGGTTTTTGAGGTTTTCTATAACTTTTCGTTTTAGTACTGAATCATTACATTCAAATGGCAATTACACTCAATGGTGTAATACCAAGCATGTAGGCAACTCAATGGAAGTGATAAGGGGCACCCATGTGACTAGGTTTGCCATGCTGGGATGGTGGCATCTGCATCATGAGTGCCACCTGGCAACAGAAACTTCACAACCCCATCAATCACACATGCATCCTGATTTTAGACATGTTAAAGCATGAAAAGAGCATCTTAGGATGGATCAAATATGGAAATAGCTACAGTCTCACAAGAACTGATTGTAGTCATGTGGATACCATGACGACTTTAATGAATTCGCATTCTAGTACTTTTGGCGAAAAGCACTAAACCCCTAATAAGACTTAATGTCAATCAAACCTCACAGCAATCCAGAAAGTATATGCAAATTGGGAAGTTTAGCCAGCTAAATAAAATTTCCCCAGATCACCCAGCTAAGTAAATTTCAGAGCAAGGATTTGGATCTAGACAATAGGACCTTCCATCCTGCCATTTCTGTGACTCTATGGGCAGTACAAATCATGTGTGCATATCACTGTAGACTGACCTTTGATTTCATCTACTTTCAAAAACATGAAGCATCCCTAAAGCAGGATCTCAAAGGGCTATTTAAAATAGTTCAATCATATAGGGTTTTGTGTATTGAACTGATAATAATTTATAATTAACACATCCATTATATGTAAATGGACACTTCTTAAAGGGGCTCATGATGTGATTTCTGCCTTCACAACTACGGAAACTGGAGTGGCTACCTGTAGCTACCCTCCCGACAGTGCAGTGAGATAGTTAAATCACCATTTCCTGATCAAAACCTAGCCTGTGCGCTGCAATGACTTGCCCAGTGGCAGTGTTCATGTTCATGGCAAAATATGGACCTAGATCAGCTCAAACCCTGGTCTCCTGAGCCTCAAGAATGTTCTTTTTCAACTTCTCTCTATTGCACCAGTAACTTGCCTTTCTCACAAAGTTTGTTTTTTGTGGAATTTTTTGGATTTTTTTTATAGCATGGACAGTGAATGGGTAGAGACAAATATGTTTTTGCTAAAATCCACAAAAGCTGTTTTACTCTCTTAATGCTAGACAACATGGCGATGAATGACACTTTTCAGATCATGGGAGCCCCCAGCACCAGGGAGGCCCTCCCAGACCAGCCCAGAGAAAGAGAATGGAAGCCACCAAGCTGCCACTAGAGGATAGCAATGCTGAGCTCACTCCTGTGGCTTTGTGGTGAAGGTGATTCTCTTTCCATGGACAGTTAAATATGGAATCTGGGAGGAGCTTTATATTTACGTTCAGTGCTGTGGGAACAAAATCCAAAAGAAATGAGTGAGAGTGTGACTAAGGGCTTTCATGGTCAAAATAAACACCAGCAAGCAGGAATTACCAAACAGTTGAACATTGCCAGCCTCAAAGCCTGGTCATGTAGACACCATGGCAACCTGAATAAATTTGCATTCCAGGAGCCAATGTAGAGATTGCTTTAAGAGAATGCAGTGGGCATCTTTTAAAACATCTCAAATTATTAATTCACTTGGTTGGCAAATGTATCTTGAGTACCAACATGTGAAAAGGGAAGAGAGAATATAGGGGAAGGCAAATCAGATTCCAAGTTCAACAAGCCTATTATACATTCTTCAATTGTATTTGAAGAGGTCTGACTGAGGAATGGCAGCAGAGCCAATGCTCTTCTTCACCTCCCCACTGGTTCTGTTACAGCTGTAAAGGTGCCTCCCACTACGGCCTGACCAAAGACAGGAAGAGGCGCTCACAAGATGGCTGTCCAGATGGCTGTGCAAGCCTCACAGCCATGGCTCCCTCCCCAGAGGTTTCTGCAGCTGCCACCATCTCCTTAATGACAGACGAGCCTGGCCTAGACAACCCTGCCTACGTGTCCTCGGCGGAAGACGGGCAGCCAGCAGTCAGCCCAGTGGACTCTGGACGGAGCAACCGAACTAGGGGTGAGTCAAATGGGTGGTTGTCCAGGATTGGGTTCCTTGGCTTGGGATTGCTCTCTGTGGAATACTTACTGTGGAAAGTTCTAGAAATGTTTTTTAAGGGGAAATCATTCTGGCAGTTTTGGCAGGAACCCAATGTCCAATTCTCCAAAGTGAAATGAAACCACAAGTACCTCCGATCATTAAACTGTGTGTAATCTGACTTGGTGAAAGGGGCTGAAACTAGACCTAATGATTCATCACTCCTGCAGTGTCAGTAATTTTTCAGCCATACTGTTCAAGAAAAGTGCTATTGTATTCAGTTCAGCCCAGAAACAGAAAAGAAAAGCAGAGCACGTCATACATATTTCACTGTAGAAAACTTAGAAAATACAGGTAAGCAAATTCTACAATCCTACCACCTAGAGGTAGTCACTGTTAATGTCTTATTATATATATTTTATCAGATATGTACATAAATGATGATTTCTATTAAATCATAACTACTGTTCCTCTTGTTGCTTTTCCTCAGCACGGCCCTTTGAGAGATCCACTATTAGAAGCAGATCTTTTAAAAAAATAAATCGAGCTTTGAGTGTTCTTCGAAGGACAAAGAGCGGGAGTGCGGTTGCCAACCACGCTGACCAGGGCAGGGAAAATTCTGAAAACACCACTGCCCCTGAAGGTAAATGACCTCCCCACAAGGCAGGATGGACATGGGCTAGGCTTCCAGGGGGACTTCAGGGATGATGCAATCTGATCACCATCCACCTTCTGTGACCCCTCTCTTCCTGAGGGTATACAATGTTTTTTACTTTGATTAGCCTGCTTCTCACGTAAGTAGCTAAAGGCAGAAAGTATTATCATCTTTTTACATAGATTGAAGAAAAAGTGTTGAAACCCTTACCTTCAGGTGCTAGTGCCATTATGCATTTGAAGAAGAAGAATTATAGTTAAAGAGTGAAAAACATTTAAAACAATGACTGGCACATACAATAAATGCAATATATATATTTGCTCTCCTTACTCTTTCAACTACATGTGAGGTGTGGTGCTGAGTGTTTTACATGCATTTTGTCATTTAAGCCTCACAACAACCCTATACTCCATGTGTATGTGTGTGTATGTGTGTGTGTGTGTGTTTGTGTGTGTTTCGAGACAGAGTCTTACTCTTATCGCCCAGGCTGGAGTGCAACGGTGCAACCTCTGCCTCCTGGGGTCAAGCGATTCTCCTGCTTCAGCCTCCCAAGTAGGTGGGATTACAGGCACCTGCCAAAACAGCCAGCTATTTTTTTGTATTTTTTAGTAGAAACGGAGTTTCTGCATGTTGGTCAGGCTGGTCTTGAACTCCTGACCTCAGGCGATCCACCCACCTCGGCCTCTCAAAGTGCTGGGATTACAGGCATGAGCCACCGCACCTGGCGCTACTACTATTTCTGTTTTATAGATGAGGAAACTGTGGCACAGAGAGGCTCCTTAGGTTGTTGCAAATTACCTTGCTAAACTTTGAATCCAGGTAACATGGCTGTAGAATTCATGCAAAGCAAGCTGTTGAGTCTTAGATCCCATATGTTTTCTCCAGTATAAATGGAGCTGAGGAAATACTGTCCTACTATCTTTGCTTTTTATGTTAGAACTTTAGTAATAATAACATTTTTTAAAAATTGAGCTCTTTCTGTATGCACATAGTGTTTTCAGTCATTTAGCTGTGACAATAATGTTAAGGGGATAGGACTCTCATTCCCATTTTACAGATGGGAAAACGGAGACCCAGAGGGATTAGGTAATTAGTCCAGTCACCCGGCTAGAAAATGGCAGAACCAAGATTTTAACTAAGGTCCTCTCATTCCAGAGCCTACTCTCTTAGCTCCTGGGTTATACTGCCCTCTACTCTTGGGAGTTGGGAGGCAGAGCCTAAACCACTGTATGTATTATGCCCTCAAAATTCATGAGCAGCCTTATCAGACCTTTTCTTGTATACTTATTCATGATTGCCTCTCACCCTGTACATACATGCTGCATGCTCTAAGAGCTCTCAGCTGATTACAGTCCTGTAAATGCTGTATGTCTTTCTCTCGCCTCCCTTCTATTGTCCAGCCTGCACTCCCACTCTCCTTTCAGCTGGCATTGACATTCCTTCTTTCAGGTTTAATGTAAGCCTTTGCCTCCTCCTGGAAACCTCACTGACTCCTTCAGCCCTCTTTTTAGGTGTTTTTGAAGCACCTGTAGCAGTGATTATCATATTTCATGTAACTGTACCTCAAAGTGTAGGGATTATTATTATTTTTCTGAGTCCTTGTTTTAAGGCCTAGTACAGTGTCTGGCACATAAGTGTCCACTAAATGTCTGTGCAATGACTAAATGAAAAGATTAGAACTTCCTTTCCACCAGTCTCTTCCTCTTATTAAAGACTCCTCAATTCCACTCCATGTAAAGTTCTCTAGTACTTGGGCCAGGCGTGGTGGCTTACTCCTGTAATACCAGCACTTTGGGAGGCTGAGGCAGCCATATCACCTGAGGGTGGGAGTTTGAGACCAGCCTGGACAACATAGTGAAACCCCATCTCTATTAAAAATACAAAAATTAGCCAGGGCGTGGTGATGGGCACCTGTAATTCCAGCTACTTGGGAGGCTGAGGCTGCAGTGAGCTGAGATTGTGTCACTGCACTCCAGCCTGGGTGACTCCATCTCAAAAAAAAAAAAAAAGTTATCTTGAAAAAGATATATTTGCATATTTATTACAAAAACATTTATAAAAGAGATTATTATATGTAAGGCACCGGCCTAGGTGCTGTCATTTTATATAAAGAATATAAAATGTAGTTCCTGGCATCAGGGGGTTTATTCAAGACTAAAATAAAATAAAAGCATACCTCATTTTTATTTTTACAAATTGAAAGCTTGTGGTCACCCTATAGCGAACAAGTCTGTTGGCTCCATTTTTCCGAAAGCATGTGCTCACTTCATGTCTCTGTGTCACATTTAGGTAATTCTTGAAGCATCTCAGACTTTTTCATTATTATTATATGTGTTATGGTGATAGGTGATCAGTGATCTTTGGCGTTACTATTGTAATTGTTTTAGCTTGCAATGAACCACGCCCTTATGGGTCAGTAAAGTTAATAATTGTGTGTTCTGACTGCTTCACTGGCCATTTCCCCAAGTCTCTCCTCTTGGGCCTCCCTATTCCCTGATACGTAACAGTATTGAAATGAAGCCAATTAGTAACCATACGATAGCTTTTGAGTATTCAAGTGAAAGGAAGAGCCACATGTCTCTCACTTTAAATCGAAAACTAGAAATGAACCTTAGTGAGGAAGGCATATTGAAAGCTAAGGTAGGCTTAAAGCTAGGTCTCTTGTGCCAAACAGCCTAGTTATAAATGCAAAGGAAAAGTTCTTGAAGGAAATTAAAAGTGCTACTTCCAGTGAACACATGACTAACAAAGCAAAACAGCCTTATTGCTGATATGGAGAAAGTTTGAGTGAACTGGATAGAAGAACAAAATAGCCACAATATTCCCTTAAACCAAAGCCTAATCCAAAGGAAGGCCCTAACTCTCTTTGATTCTGTGAAGGCTGACAGAGGTGAAGAAGCTAAAGGAGAAAAGTTGGAAGCTAGCGGAGATTGGTTAATGAGGTTTAAGGAAAGAAGCCATCTCCATAATATAACAGTGCAAGGTAAAGCAGCAAATCCTGATTATAGGGAAGCATCAAATGCTGATTGTAACAAAGCAGCAAATGCTGATGTTAGAAGCTGCAGCAGGTTATCCAGAAGATCTTGCTAAGATCATTGAAGATGGCTTCACTAAGCAGATTTTCTTTTCTTTTTTTTTTTTTTTTTTTTTTTTTTGAGATGGAGTCTCGCTCGCTCTGTAGCCCAGGCTGGAGTGCAATGGCATGATCTCGGCTCACTGCAACCACTGCCTCCTGGGTTCAAGTGATTCTCCTGTCTCAGCCTCCCAAGTAGCTGAGATTACAGGCTACTTGGATCTCATGTCCAGCTAATTTTTTGTATTTTTAGTAGAGACAGGGTTTCACCATGTTGGCCAGGCTGGTCTTGAACTCCTGACCTCAGGTGATCCACCCACCTTGGCCTCCCAAAGTGCTAGGATTACAGACATGAGCCACCGCACTCAGCCAACAGATTTTCAATGTAGATGATACAGCCTTATATTGGGAGAATATGCTATCTAGGACTTTCTTAACTAGAGAGAAGTCAATGCCTGGCTTCAAAGCTTCAAAGGACAGGCTGACTCTCGTGTTCGGGGCTAATACAGCTGGTGACTTTAAGGTGGAGTCCAGTGCTCATTTATCATTTCAAAACTCCTAGAGCCCTTAAGAATTATGCTAAATCTATTCTACCTGTGCTCTATCCACGGAACAACAAAGCCTGATGGCAGCACATCTTTTTACAGCATGGTTTACTCGATATTTTAATTCCACTGTTGAGGCCTACTGCTCAGAAAGAAAGATTCCTTTCAAAATATTGCTGATCATTGATAATGCATCCTGGTTACTAACCCAAGTACTTCAATGGAGACGCACAAGAGTAATGTTGTTTTCATGCCTGCTAACACAATATCCATTCTGCAGCCCATGGATCAAAGAGGAATTTCTACTTTTTTTTTTTTTTAAGACAGAGTCTCGCTCTGTTGCCCAGGCTAGAGTGCAGTGGCGTGATCTCAGCTCACTGCAAGCTTCACCTCCCAGGTTCACGCCATTCTCCCGCCTCAGCCTCCTGAGAGGCTGGGACTACAGGCACCTTCCACCACGCCCAGCTAATTTTTTGTATTTTTAGTAGAGACGAAGTTTCACCGTGTTAGCCAGGACAGTCTCGATCTCCTGGCCTTGTGATCTGCCTGCCTTGGCCTCCCAAAGTGCTGGGATTACAGGCGTGAGCCACCACGCCTGGCCAGTAATTTCTACTTTTAAGTCTCATTATTTAAGAAATAAATTTCGAAAGGCTATAGCTGCCATAGATAGTGATTCCTCTGATGGATCTGGGCAAGGAAAATTGAAATCCTGGAAAGGATTCACCCTTCTACATGCCATTAAGAACATTAGTGATTCATGGGAGAGAGTCAAAATATCAACATTAACAGGAGATTGGAGGAAGTTGATTCTAATTCTCATGGATGACTTTCCGGGGTTCAAGACTTTAGTGGAGAAAAGTAACTATAGATGTGGTGGAAATAGCAAGAGAACTAGAATTGGAAGTGGAGCTTGAAGATATGACCAAATTCCGGGAGGCTGAGGCAGGAGAATGGCATGAACCCGGGAGGTGGAGCTTGCAGTGAGCTGAGATCACGCCACTGCACTCCAGTCCGGGCAACAGAGCAAGACTCAGTCTCAAAAAAAAAAAAAAAGATATGACCAAATTGTTGCAATCTCATAATGAAACTTGAACGTGTGTAGAGTTGCTTCTTATGGATGAGCAAAGAAAGTGGTTTCTTGAGATGGAAACTACTGCTGAAGATGCTGTGAACATTGTTGAAACTACAAGAAAGGATTGGGAATATTACATAAACATAGTTGATAAAACAGCAAGGTTAGTAGAGAATTGACTCCAATTTTGAAAGAAGTTCTACTGAAGTTTAAATGCTATCAAACAGCACTGCATTCTACAGAGAATCTGCATAAAAATCTTTCACGAGAGTCAGCTGATGTGGCAAACTTCATGGTCATCTTATTTTAAGAAATTGCCAAAGCCACTCCCAACTTTCAGCAACCACCATTGTGATCAGTCAGCAGCCATCAACATCAAGGCAAAACCCTCTACCAGGAAAAGATTACAACTGAAGGCTCAGATGATCATTAAACAGCATGTTTTAGCAATAAAGTATTTTTAAATTGAGGTATGTACATTTTTAAAAATATGCTGTTGTATACTTAATAGACTACAGTGTAAACATAACTCTTATAACCACAGAGAAACCAAAAGACTCACTTTATTATGGCAGTCTGGAACCAAACCCACAATATCTCAGAGGTATGCCTGTACTATGAAGAATGAGGTATAAATTAATGACCATAGCAGCCATAGGGGACAGTGTAATCCATGTTTAAGGAATGGCTTATGACTTGGATGGATGTTGGGATGCTGTGTGTTGGAAAATGCATTCAAGTAGCTTAGCTCAATGCCAGCATAAACTCAGTTAATAATTATTATTATATCCTTTAGTCCTTGAGTGAGGACATAATATTGAATAAATTATTTTCTTTCCAGACCAATACAGGAGATGAGGTGAAGGTCAGATCATAGTGTGTCCTGATGATTATTTAGGAGTCTGTACTTGATTTGGGGGCAGTGAACACACCTGGGAGCTCTTGTGTAGAGTTATTGCAAGATTGGAGCCATGTTTCCAGAAGACAGAGATAGCAGCCATGTTCCATACGTAGGCGGGCTGGAGTGGGAGAGATTGGATTTCCTCAAACACACTAAGAAGCTGTAACTCCGGAATGGAGTGAGGTGTTAAGACTCAGCTAGGTTGGTATCAATGTCGTCACAGAATTTGTGAGGCAACAATGCTTTCAAAAATGGTCAGAGGACCTCATTGCTTCAGCAACCTACAGTTGGCCTCCTGGCATGGTGTATCCATTCTTTTAACGTCAGTAAAGGTACTGGCACCACTGTTTATCAACTGTGTGACCCTGGCTGGGTTGCTTAATGCTCTAAGCTTCAGCATTTCTTCATCTGAAAAGACAGAGATGGGTCTGGGCATGGTGGCTCACACCTGAAATCCTAGCACTTGGAGGCCAAGGCAAGAGGATCCCTTGAGCCCAGGAGTTGGAGACCAGCCTGGGCAACATAGTGAGACTTTGTCCCTACAAAAAATGAAATTAATGGGACGTGGTGGCACACACCTGTACTCCCAGCTTCTTGGGCTGAGGTGGGAGGATTGCCTGAGCCCATGAGGTCAAGGCTGCTTTGAGCCAAGATCGTACCACTATACTCCAGCCTGGGTGACAGAGTGAGACCCTGTCTCTCAAAAAAAAAAAAAAAAAAAAAAAAAAAAAAAAAAAAAAAAAAAAAAAGATAATTATCATCTATTTCATAGGGTTATTGTGAAGACTAAACAAAAAATGTATCCAAATACCTTAACTCAATGTCAGCATATAACAAACTCTCAGCTAATAAGATTATATCCTTTAGTCCTTGAGTAAGGATATAATATTGAGCAAATTCTTTTCTTTCCAGACCAACACAAGTTTTGCAGTTTAAAAATTCCTTTATCTCTTTAAGGTCACTAGGATCTCATTGGTGTTGCTCTAATATCATTTATAAGTGTGAATGGTATGTCCTTTCAAGCTATCATATCAAAAATAGGTTTGGTAGTATGGTTTTTGTAAATCTGTTGGAAAAGATGGTAACAAAGGAAGGGGAATGAGGGAGGGAAAATTGGCTTTTGTGATTATTTCCAAATCTTTCTTTGCTCAGAATGAATTTTTTTTCCATTCCCTTGTTATACCAGACATGCTCTAGCAAGTGCCTGTGATATAGCCTACTTAATATAACCAAGGTAGTTTAAACATTAATTGAACTCAATCACCCGAGTACTGGTAGTACCAGGAACTGACTGATGAAGCCAGCTACCCCTGCCTTATGCAGTCACTTCAGTTCAATCAGTGTAGAGATTAAGGACCCACATTTGCAACATCTCGGGTTTCCTCTACCTACTAAGTTACTTTACTCTAACATACTTAGAAATAATTTTAATTCTTTATTGTTCTTAGAGAATTCAGTACTCATTAATTCATTAGGGAAAATGGACTAAGGTCACAGATTTTGCAAATGCTCACAAGGAACAGACTATCCAGAAGCAGGCCTGCCATGTGAGATCTTTCCAGATGCCATAACGAAAGGAGACTCTTAAGGAGAGGCAGCTGTCAGCACCTACAGAAGACACAAGCATCTCAGCCCTTACCATTGAAACTTGAGCCTTTAGTCACTTGGAGGAGCTAGTTTTTCCACCAGGCTAGGTGTGGCTTGTTCCCACCACTTGTTGGTGTCCCCTCTGAACACTTCTATTCAACCTGAAGTGAAGAAAAACAATGCCAGTCAGTGCTGCTGACTCGTAGGTCCATAGAGCAAGTCCCTCGTGGGCTCTGGCCTGGCTGTGAATCCCTGGTTCCAGGGATACCTGGCAGAGAGTACCGGTCACCAGAGCTCTGGGTTCTGACCTGGCTCTCAGGGCCACCTAACTTTGGGATGTCCAGCCAGTTGCTTCACTCCCCTTCTCTCAGCCTTAAACCTCCTCACTTGTAGGGTTTGACTATCACTGTCAAGCAGCAGAACAATTAGAGCAGCTGTTTTCTGTGTGGTCACAGTGGGATGAGAGATGAGCAGAGAGCTAGGAGAGATTTCTTGGGGAAAGCAGATTCATCAGTTTAAAAATACAGTTTGAAAACACCAGCCTAGATGATCTTTGAATCTCCTTGCTCTGAATTCAGTGATTTCAGGCAAACCAGGGATGAACCGCCCAAGGCCACCAACTAGGCCTTGGCCTCTTCTTGATCATGAATCGGGCCTCTTCCATTTGTTGACAACAATGTCTGGTAAAAAGAAATGATGTTCCCCCAAGCCTGAAAAGCAGAATCTTTAAGGAAGAAATTTTCAAAATTATCTGAGAGGGCAAAATGGCAGATGGGTTCTGTTTTTTACCTCTCAATAAGCAAGTGATAAAACTGTAATTCATTCCATTAAAAATCGTTCATTCACTTCTATTAATTCAATAAACTTCAGCTAGAGGCCCCTGCATGCAGAGATATGTGTAGAGAACCATGGAACAGCTAGAGGTTGTGCCCTCAGGTTTTATGGACATGATATGAGGTATATAAGAAATGAGTATAAGCTGGGCGCGGTGGCTCACACCTGTAATCCCAGCACTTTGGGAGGCTGAGGTGGGTGGATCACCTGAGCTCAGGAGTTCAGGACTGGCCTGGACAACATGACAAAACTCCGTCTCTACAAAAAATACCAAAATTTGCCAGGAATGGTGGCATGTGCCTGTAGTCTTAGCTACTTGCTAGGCTGAGGTGGGAAGATCACTTGAGCTCAGGAGGCAGAGGTTGTAGTGAGATACTGCACTCCAACCTAAGCAACAGAGGGAGACCCTGTCTCAAAAAAAAAAAAAAAAAAGGTAAAAATAACCATAAAGGATTGAGTGCTGTGAGAAATAGCTAGAAAGCTTTACAGGAAATGGACTGTTTAGAGCAAGAGAAGGAGGAATCAGGGTAGAGTTTAATTGGAAGGGCCTTGAAGGAAAAATTGGGTTTAAGCTTGGGATGAAAAACATTCCAAGCAGAGAAACTTGCACTGGCACAGAGGCAGGAAAATGGAAAACATGTATGAGGAAAAATGAATAGTTTAGTTTGGCTGACACTGAAGTTTGGCAAGAAGAGTAGTTGGAAAGGTCCATTGGGTGGGTGTCTTAAATAAACACTCTTTGTCCATTTCAGTCTTTCCGAGGTTGTACCACCTGATTCCAGATGGCGAAATTACCAGCATCAAGATCAATCGAGTAGATCCCAGTGAAAGCCTCTCCATTAGGCTGGTGGGAGGTAGCGAAACCCCACTGGTCCATATCATTATCCAACACATTTATCGTGATGGGGTGATTGCCAGAGACGGCCGGCTACTTCCAGGAGACATCATTCTAAAGGTAGAGACTATGGCTGTGGGGCTGCAGCAAGGGGCTTCTGAGCAAATAATTGGTAGATGCATAGATGAATGAGCAAAATGGTAAAAAAAAAAATGTGGATAGTCACTTTCTATCATTTTATGACTCTGAGATTTGTCATTTAATTGAGATCTTTGTTTCTCTCTGTCTTGCTCTTTCACTCTCTCCACCCTTTCTCTCTGTACATAAATATTTATCTGTCTATATATCATTTTATCTGTCCCCTCTTCTCCCTTCTAGCTTTTTCCATCTTCCTCTTCGTTCCCTTTCTCCACCTCCTCTTTCTTCTTTTATCTCTTTTTGTAAAGGGCATTAATATAAAATAAAATGGGGACAATATTTTCTTAAATTGTTTTTAGAGTAGATTAGTAGAACATTTTGTATTTTATTTAATCACAATCACCTACTCTTTGAAAGTCAATTTCCTATAGTCTTATGGCCCTCCCTGAAAATAAAAATAATCTCTATGCTAGTTTCACCAACCCAGAGACATTCCAGGGGAGACAGGTGTTGGAATAGAATGCTTTGGGTGTTACTGTCCTCAGAGGCTTGGTTAAAGGGAAGGACTTTAAGGAGGAATTTTCAGAACAGAAAGGATAAAGAGCTGTTTATCAGACAGAAGTCCAGTGTTTGCCAAAAGTGACAAGAAACCCCTCCCTGCTCATATATTTTCTATCTGACACTCAGATAACAGTTCTATCCCATCCCTTCTAGGTTGCTGAGGGACCGGCTCCTGTCACATTATGAGCTGTTTCTTTGGCAAACTGATTGGAATAAGAGGAGAAATAACCTAAAGCAGTTTTCACAGAAATGCTGTAATTCCTGCTGGCCTCTGAGGTGGAGCATAAGACAGGGCCCTCGGGGCAGTCCACAGTACAATCAGTGACACTGTGCATGGCTGCCTCCCAGTTCTAGTGGAAACTATGCTGCCTGGGAGGGTTGCATAATAAAACATTTTGATTCCTGTGGCCTTCAACTGGCACTTACAAGCAAAAGGGCTGCCAGGACTATTTAGCAGGCAACCCTGACTCCCCTGACCTTCTCTGGGCCCAGAGGTGATGGGGGAACCGGGTCCTGCCACCTCAGGTGCTCTCCTCACCTGTGCTTGGACAAGGGTGGTGAGCTTTGCCTTTGCATGAGGGAGCCTCTGGAGCTGCACCAGAGAACAGGTGACTGTATCCTCAAGAAAGGCCTTTGCAAAGCCTGTTCCAAGCCTTCTCTAACAATTGGCTGCAAATACAAGAAATCTTATCAAACTACAGAAATTCAAGAAAGTTATTTCTCCTCCATGGGGCCTCTTTCCTCAAGCACAGACTGCAGCGCTTGCTGTGAAATTGTTTTTTTCCAACATGGGGGCTACAGCCTCCAGGCTGGGCCTGTGTAGCCAGAGAAATTAAAACCAGAAAGCCCCATGCAGTATCAGCTCTACACATCATTAGTGAGGCACAAATGAGAGGGCCGAGCTTAAGCTTGTTTAAGTAACTTTATAAAGAGATCTAGCCTTTCAATAAAAGAGTCTAGACACTTCCTTTCATATCAGTTTGTTTGAAACTGTGCAAGGATTTCTTCCTTTGGCTGAGAACACGGGCAAAAAAAATCTTGCAGGGGACCACCCTGAGACCTGACACGTTCCCATGCGCACATACACAGTATCATACACACATACGCTCCTTCATGCTCACATACTCACAGACCCTCACTCACACACTAGAACATCTGCATACACACACAGTGGTGAGGACTGGAAGTTCGGGTATAAGTTGACCCAGGGAGAAAAATTCAGTTGGAGATTTTTGGGAAGAAAATGTTAACTCGGCTTGAACAGCTGTTTAATGCAATCATTTGACTGAGGCAAATTGGAAAAATGCTTTTCTTTTGCCTTTTCCTACCTTATCTTCCTTTCCTCTCTTCCTGCCAGCTAAAAAATAATGACAACAGAAATGAAGGCCAGGATTCTGGGAATAAATATGTGGGCTTGGGTAAGAACAAGGTGGAGAAAGACGGTGTCTACTCACAGAGGCCTGGAGAGGTGCTGCAGGCCACGCTTGGAGAGAACAGGGTTAGAAACGCTGTTGGAAGGTGCAGTTATTGGACACAGGATGAGGTGGGAGAGCATAGCAGTCTTTAAAGACAGGATCGTGGCTATTCTGCAGGCCTGGATCTTTCAGGAAGGGTTGTGGCAGGTGGAGCTGACCACATGATTGTTCCACCTGCCCCCAGGTCAACGGGATGGACATCAGCAACGTCCCTCACAACTATGCCGTGCGTCTCCTGCGGCAGCCCTGCCAGGTGCTGTGGCTGACTGTGCTGCGTGAACGGAAGTTCCGCAGCAGGAACAATGGACAGGCCCTGGATGCCTACGGATCCCGGGATGACAGCTTCCATGTGATTCTCAACAAAAGTAGCCCCGAGGAGCAGCTTGGAATAAAACTGGTGCGCAAGGTGGATGAGCCCGGGGTTTTCATCTTCAATGTCCTGGATGGCGGTGTGGCAGATCGACATGGTCAGCTCGAGGAGAACGACCGCGTGTTAGCCATCAACGGACATGACCTTCGATATGGCAGCCCAGAAAGTGCGGCTCATCTGATTCAGGTGAGTCACAGATCATTCCAGGATCCCAGTCAGAAACCCCATACATGAGCAAGAATGCAAATCCCCCTGAACCAGGCACCCTGTCACTACCACATGTGTCATGCAGTGCCTCCCTTTCAAGGAGTCAGGATGGAAAGACCAACATTTAGAAAGCTTCTGCCCAGGTAAGAACATTACTCGGCTGAGCGTGGTGGCCCACGCCTGGAATCCCAGCACTTTGGGAGGCCGAGGCGGGTGGATCACCTGAGGTCAGGAGTTCAAGGCCAGCCTGGCCAACAGGGTGAAACCCCATCTCTACTAAAAATACAAAAAATTAGCCAGGCATGGTGGCAGATTCCTGTAATCCCAGCTATTCAGGGGGCTGAGGCAGGAGAATCGCTTGAAACCAGGAGGCAGAGAGGTTGCAGTAAGCTGAGATCACACCATTGCACTCCAGCCTGGGCAACAAGAGCGAGACCCATCTCAGAAAAAAAAAAAAGAACATTACACGAGCAAATGATGGGCTTCAAGGCCATGGACATTCCCTAGGTGTTGTGTTGTCAGCCATCCAGTCTGACTGCAGATAAACACGTTGGGTTTTATGCTACAATCTCACAGAATTAGGATCACTCAGGGTCGCAGGGTTGTGTCATCCCTGTACCCAGTATGTCCAGTGTAGACCCAGGGGTCAGTTACATACATTCAGGACACATCTAAGACATCTAGTTGTATTTACTCCCGTAAGAAGCTGTGCCATGTGGGACGTAGTAGCTCAGCCAGGTGTGGAGGCTCACACCTGTAATCCCAACAGTTTGGGAAGCCAAAGCAGGAAGGTGACTTGAGCTCAGGAGTTTGAGACCAGCCTGGACAGCATAGTGAGATCTCGTCTTTACAAAATTCAAGAAATTAGTCAGGCATCATGACATGCACCTGTAGTCTCAGCTACTCAAGAGGCCAAGGCGAGTGGATCACCTGAGGTCAAGAATTCAAGGTCAGCCTGGCCAACATGGTGAAACCCTGTCTCTACTAAAAATACAAAAAATTAGCCAGGTGTGGTGGCAGGGGCCTGTAATCCCAGCTACTTGAGAGACTGAGGCAGGAGGAAAAAAAAAAAAAAAAAAAAAGGCTATGCCATGCATCCTCCAGGGATCCTATGGACAGGATAAGTCTTAGTCTCCATGGCTAAGTCCAGGTGACTTGGAAAGCACATGGAAACCCAAGTATGAACCTGAGAGGAAGCCCTCTAATAAGAGAGGGACACAAATTCTTGATCTCTCAGGCAAGTAGAGTTCATGACTGTTCCAACTAATCCACTTTTCTGACCAGTATAATGTCATCAAGCACCCGCATGTGTTTTGTTGACTTTGTCAGGGTCACTGTTGAAATTTTTTTTCTTTAACTTTTTTATTTTAAGATAATTATCAATTAATATGTGATTGTAAGAAATAATACACAGAGATCCCAAAAACAGTAAAGAGTTACTGTTTTTCCTAGTGTTAACATCTTGCAAAACCATAGTATGGCGTCACAAGCATGCTATTGACATTAACAGTCATAACAGAATATTTCCGTCACCACAAAGATCCCTATAAAAGTTGCCTTCTATTGCCACATCCATTTCCCTCCCACCCCATGTCCTCCTTAACCCTTGGAAATCACTAATCTGTTTTCTATTTCTATAATTTTGAATTTCAAGAATGTTATATAAATGAAATCATATATAGACTTGGGGGACCGGCTTTTTTCACCCAGTATAATGCTCTGATAGTTCTGTGTCTCAGCGACGTTTCATAAGCTGTGAGCTTTATTCTTAGAAGAACAGA
This sequence comes from Macaca nemestrina, assembly GCF_043159975.1. Lineage (NCBI taxonomy): Eukaryota > Metazoa > Chordata > Mammalia > Primates > Cercopithecidae > Macaca > Macaca nemestrina. The sequence goes on along the minus strand of NC_092127.1, from coordinate 116,448,059 downwards.
CTTTGTTCTGGGCTCTTATGTTCTAACCCATTCATTCACTTCATCCAGTAAATATCTGTTAAGTTCTGCTGCTTACGTGCCCATGGGTTAGACGCAGAAATTGGAGGACCACTTAGATTATTCTTCCAAAGGATCCACCACTGTAGCAGGAAAGCTGGACTTGATCTAAATGACTGCCCATGCAGTCTAACACTACTGCAATGGAAAAATTAAGTATGATGCTGCTGCAGGCACAGGGGAGGTTTTTGCTTGGCCAGGTCTATGAATTCCTCAGAGGAGGAGGATCTTGAACGTGGCTTGAGGAATGAGCTGAAGTTCTCCAGTGTATAAGTCAGCAAGGGTCATTCTAAGGAGACACAGGACAAAAGAACATTTCCTTAATAGCCCATGTGTTAGTCCATTCTCATGCTGCTGATAAAGACATACCCAAGGCTGGGTAATTTAAAAAGAAGAAGAGGTTTAATGGAACCACAGTTCCACATGGCTCAGGAGGCCTCACAATCATGGCAGAAGGTGAAAGGCGAGTCTTACATGGCAGCAGGCAAGAGAGAATGAGGGTCAAGCAAAAAGGGAAACCTTTATAAAACCATTGGATCTCGTGAGACTTACTACCACAAGAATGGTATGGGGGAAACCATCCCCGTGATTCAATTATCTCCCACCGAGTCCCTCCCACAACACGTGGGAATGATGGGAGCTACAACTCAAGATGAGACTTGGGTGGGGACACAGCCAAACCATATCAGCCTATTAGGGAAATGATAAATAGCACCTGGAGCCTGGGGTGTGTATTTTAGGGAAATGATAAATAGCACCTGGAGCCTGGGGTGTGTATTTTAAAAAGCAGCCATAGACGAGGCAAGAGACAGATCTTGTGAAATATTACGAGCCATGCTAAGGACCTCGGACTTTATCTGCAAAGCCATAGGGGCATTGTTGGAAGGGTTTAGGAAAGGAAATGGCATGATCTTCTAGAATGATCTAAAGTCAGTGGAGAGCTGAAAGGAGAAGGGCAAGATCCAGAGGCCTTATCTTAAAAAGTATTCTCAATTATCCAGCAAGTCTATGTCAACTTCCATTTAGTGACTGAAGTCTTCATACTTTGAGAATAGGCAGTAAGTCAGCAGCAGTAACTGACGGAGCCCTGCACCAAGTTCCACAAAGGGTGATCATCAAAAGACTGCTTGCTCTCAAGGACTTGGTTATTTAAACACAAATAAATTTGCCTGCACCTGAGATCTCGTTATGTGATTCTTCCAGGTGCTGGCAACTCTCTTCACTGTCCTGTACAGTAGCTTATCCCTCTTCTTGGAAGAGGACCAAGTGTTAGATGGTATTACTGTCATTGTAGACCTGGGCAGCCTGAGGCAGAGGGTACAAGGGGACTTAGCCTTCTCCCTCTGCCCACCAGGGCAGAAAACACACATGGTAAGTACCTTAGCTGCTGAGCTGTGCTGCTTGGTGGTGTCCCAGTTCCAAGGTGGCTCTCGGCCCCCGTGGATGCTCATCTGCCCTAGAGGGCCCAAGCTCGTGCCCAGTAGATCAGGTGGGGAACAAAACCAGAGTTAGAAGAGGCATTTTCTGGCTGGGTGCGGTGACTCACGCCTTTAATTCCAGCACTTTGGGAGGCCAAGGCGGGCAGATCGCGAGGTCAGTAGTTCGAGATCAGCCTGGCCAACATGGTAAAACCCCATGTCTACTAAAAATACCAAATTAGCCAGGTGTGGTGGCAGGCACCTGTAATTCCAGCTACTTGGGAGGCTGAGGTAGGAGAATTGCTTGAACCCAGGAGGCAGAGGTTTCAGTGAGCCAAGATCGCACCACTGCACTCCAGCCTGGGGACAGAGCAAGACTCCGTCTCCAAAAACAAACAAACAAACAAACAAAAAAGGGACATTTTCTTTCTGAGGTGTACACCATCTATTCCCAAATTCATGTGCCCACCTCACCTTCTCCTCTGACCACACTTACACCTCCAGATGTCTGCTTCACATCTTCCTGTGGATATGGCAAAGGCATCTCAAATTTAATGTCCAAAATGGAACCCTTGGCTCCTCCCATTCCACCGCTTGCCCAACATGCTCTGCCCTAGGCCATTCCCAGTCTATAAAAATGGCACCTCTGTTTACCCAGTGACTTGAGCCAAAAAGAACTTTGACTCTCCTCAACATCTCCCTCCCCCACCCCATTTTGACCTGGTCTGAGTGACAGCCAGAGCCTCTGCTGGCCTCCTGCCTTCCACACTTAATCATCTCTCTCCTACTCTACGCACAGCAGAGAGAATGAGCTGTTTACCAAACCACTCCAGTCAGGATGCCGCTCTCTCCCTCTCAGCCCTCTGTGGCTTCCTGAGACACTTCGGTTAAAGTTGCAGATGCTTACCATGGCCTGCAGTGCCATGTGTCTCCTAGCCTTCTGTTCTCTCTCCAACCTCATTTCTTACAGAAGAGATGTCTAGTATTCTCCCCATGTTTAACCATGTGCCACGTTGCCTTCTTGCTGCTCTTCAAGCGTTTCTGCCTCAGGCCTGGCATTCTTGCTGTTCCTCTACCTGGAAGAATCTTCTAAATATCCATTTGCCACATTCCCACAGTTCATTCAGGTCTCCCCTCAACTGTCAGAGAGCTCTTCACTGTCAGTTCTACTTAGAATTGTGTCAATTTCTGCTCATAGACACTTTATCCTACAATACGCTTCAACTCCTACCAACTAATATTACCTGCCAGACAGAACAGTAAAGTATTGTATCTGCAGCCAAGCGCAGTGGTTCGTGCCTATAATCTGAGCACTTTGGGAGGCCGAGGCGAGTGGGTCACCTGAGGTCAGTAGTTCGAGACCAGTCTGGCCAACAGGGTGAAATCCCATCTCTACTAAAAATACAAAATTAGCCAGGGGTGGTGGCGCACCCCTGTAATCCCAGCTACTTGGGAGGCTGAGGCAGAAGAATCACTTGAACTTGGGAGGCGAAGGTTGCAGTGAGCCAAGATGGTGCCATTGTACTCCAGCCTGGGCAAAAAGAGTGAAACTCTGTCTCAAAAGAAAAAAAAAATTATTATTGTATCCTCAGCACTTAAAGCAATGGCTGGCAATAGCAGGCATTCAATATGTGTTTGCCAAATGAGTAAGTGGAGTCAAATTATCAACATCTATGTGTATATAAAATATATTTTATACATTAACTTTATCTCCTAGGGATTGGTTATCAAACCATTTACCAAAGAAGCACCAAATCTGCTTTCACATGCTATTTGTCCCCAAGATATCGTATCTACTTTTGTCCCCTTGAATTTGTTCAGTAATTATTGGCTGAGCAACTTCTTTGTGCCTAGAGGTGTGTGGTACCATTGTGAACTAGGTTGGTACAGTTCCTGGCTTCATAGAGCTTGGAATGTATTCCTACCTTTGATCTCAAAACAACCAAGTCAGCATCAGGCAGGTGGCATTAGCTGGTCAGTGAATGCGAAGAGAAAATATACTATGTTTATGAAAACCTTCACACATGGAAAAGGGAGAGTCCATTGTATTTCTTTATGAAGAAACTGTGTTCTTAGCATGATTTTTTTTTTTTTTTCCTCACTTTGAAAACTAGCCTTTTAGGTGACCACCAGTATTTTATCATGTTACACTTGTTAACTCCCTCTGCAGGTCAATTGGTGCAACTCACATTCTGGAGATAATGTTTGCCAACTATACTTCGCAATAAACAAAAGAAAAACTCTTACTCATCATGTCATTTGGAAAAATCTTGACTACATATGGCATTTTGCTTTTGTAGATTAATAACAGAAGAGCAAAAACCGTTTCTTCCCTGAGAAAGTTAATTTATAAAATAAAATCTTGCCTAACACTGGGACTTCCTAAAAGATTCTTTTGCTTACTAAACAAAGCCAACATGCTTTATAAGCAGGAAAAACCTTTTTTAAAAAATGGGATCAAAGCTAGTTGAAAAAGAAATGGAAAACACGGAATGCTGGAAAAAAAAGCAATCACATGCCATTTCTGAAGAGTGGATTTTATTTATGTGATATTTGTAACACACACCAGGCTGAGGGGATTAAACTAAATATCCTTCAAAGGTTGAGACTCAAATTTCTAACCAATCCTTGACTATGTTGCCTTTGTATGTCTACTCCATGAATCACATTTGCCTTACAAAGAAATTCCCAGACAACATGTTTTTTGGTCATGTTCTCTCCCACAGTACCCCACATTCAGCTTTTTTTCTGCATTATTTCAGGGAAGAGTTATTACAGAGAGGCCACAACCATTTTATGTTTGACCAATTTTTACATATGTTGAGCTCTAACCTCAGCTTACTCAGCAGCAGCCTGGGTTTGCCAGGTCCTTTTAAGAAGAAAGTCCTTATGGATATAGAAGCCTCAAATATGGTGCTGATGACTTATGTAGCAACTAAGTACAATTTTATTTTTCTCCATCGTCAATTTCTCAAGTGTTTTGGGCATAATGACTGGAATAACTGTATGAAAGAGGCAACTGTTTGGAACTGTCATATGTCATAGCTAAGATAAGAGAACAAAGAAATAATAGACCAAAGATTCAAATTTGAATGTCCCTCTTAAGCCTTTTTTTCCCAGGCAATTCCAGACTTGATGAAGAAACTGAAAATACTCAAAGCCATTTGCAGAGCTGATGATAATATGGGCTTTCATCAATACTGACATATGTGTAATTGTTTTTTCCTTATATGAATCAATATTTAAATGAGAATTCATTTCATCAAAGAATATTTGACAACAGGCTCTTCAAACTTTTTTTTTTTTTCTTTTTAAATGAGATAGACCTTCAGACAGAGCCACAAAACCCATAATGGACTACTTGCATTACCTACACGCATTTTAAATACATGATTCCAGCTCATGAATTCTGCTGTATACCTGCAAAAAAGGGTAGAACTTTTGTGGTACTGTAAACATTCAAGTCCCCTGGAGCCAGTGAGAATCACCAGTGAAATAAAACCTGATAGATCTGTATTTTTTTTAACAGATCAGTACACTTAATCTGGAATTAAATCCCTACTTAAATAAATTGTCTTACCATGGTTTTGTGGTAAATTTAATGCACATAGACGTGATTAGAGATTATTTTTTAATCTCCTTGAGCTGAATTCTCAGTCCAAATGATTTTTGTATAGGGCTCCAAATTTTATGCATTCTTGATACAGAGTGTGACTTGGTAAACTGTATAGCTTTTCAACTTAGAATTCCATGAGTGAACATTATGTGCAGCTATACACTACAAATATTAGGGGATCTTGAAACTTCACTACCCTTCCTCTAACCCACATATCCCCCCAAATACATATTTTTTATAGAACATAATCATGAGAGTAACTTTTAGATATCGTAAAAGAAGTGGTGTATGAGGCAAGGATGCTGAGTCATTTTACTGACTCAGCCACCAGCAGATTCAGGGACTCAAGAACTAAATCTTTGTGTCTTGCCCTTGTCACTGTCATCTGTATGACCCCATATAAGTCACCATCTGTATTATCATTAATGTCTTTGAATCTAAAGATATATGCTTCTGGGAACATAAGGATGAACATGGAGCTATAGTCTACTGGGAAAAATAAACCATATTGCTGCCCTAATTCTCCTTTTCCACCCCGATCGAATCTTAAGATCCTATTTACTATGTTTCTTCAAAGCCTCCTTAATTTCCTCTCTCCTTGACCAGACTGATTGCTTTTAGCTTACTGAAGGAGCTACCACCTCTTCAGCATGAGATACTCATAAACTTTTTAATAATATATCAGGCGCTTTGCTGGGGGTCCAAAGTTTCAATGGCAAACAAATCAACACAGACCAGATTTGCTCTGCCAAACTCATTTTATAGGGAATATCAACTTATAGTACACCACTAATTCATTCTAGAGTTATATTTCTGGAGCCTCCAACTCGTTGCTCAATGGAAGGATTTTTTTTCCCTGGAAGTTCTTTTGTTTACTGGAAAGAAGGAAAGGGGAAGGATTCTGTTTCCATACCTTGTTGGGAAATACACTGACCTATCAACAGGAATGACTGATGCCTTTGATTTTTTCTAGCATATCATTTGGTTCTGATGCTTCCAGTTGTCTGTATTGTCATGTAAGGTCTGTATGGCATCATGTGGTCTCAGGGGTAGGCTGCTCTGCTATAATTTGCCCTATAGTGCAGTCCTGAATATCTCCTTGTCACCTTTCAATTAATCCATAGGTAAAGACAGGAATCTATTGAATTTTTGGATTCATAGAACATAGAGACAATCCCCTATGCTTGTACAAATGACAAAATTGAAACACCATTAATGAGATCCTCCATGCAACTGGTTCATCAACAAAAAGACCCTACTCTGTAACTGGACAGACCAGAACTCATCTTCTGGGTTCTATTCTGCATGTGCACACACATAACTTTATTACAGAGAGTCCAGAACTTACTACATTTTTGAGATGACTTGAAAAGATATTCAATGTGGAAAAAACTAGGAATAGTTGACCTGGAAAGGGAAAGAGCTAAGAGGGGGCAATGAGAGTGATCTTCAAATAGGATTGTCACAGGGAAAATGATGCGGGATTGCCCTACTGAACATAACTAGACCAATAGGAAGCAATAGGATGGCAAATTTAAGTTCAACCTAAGGACAAACATTCTAACTAGCACTGTCTAAAAATGGCCAGTGCTGCCTTGGGATACGGTGAGCTCCCTGTCATTGGGGGTACCGAAGCATGAGCTGGGTGACAACATGACGAGGAATTTTTAGGGAAATTGAATTACAGGCTATAGAGAAAATGTTGGATGAGATGATGTCTGACATTTCTTGTGTGTCTTTGACTTTCTAATTTTATGGAATCAGTGCCTTCACAATTTCCCAGGGCTTTGTGAGCACAAGATGGATTCACTGAGAATGATACTTGAACACTTGCTGGAAGAGATTCTAAAATGGGGCAACACAGACAGTGTAGAAAGAGCTATCCCTACAAGTATATGTTGAAAAATCATTTAAAGCCAAAGTGTCTCATTCTGAGACACTTGGAAAAGAAACCAATGAGGAATGCAGGATAAATTTTCTTAAAGAAGTGATTATTAAAATATCAGGTAAAATAAGTAAAACATGTTGATGATGAAACCCTAGAGGACGAACTCTTTTTTTTTCTTATTATTATACTTTAAGTTCTAGGGTACATGTGCATAACGTGCAGGTTTGTTACATATGTATACTTGTGCCATGTTGGTGTGCTGCACCCATCAACTCGTCATTTACATCAGGTATAACTCCCAATGCAATCCCTCCCCCCTCCCCCCTCCCCATGATAGGCCCCGGTGTGTGATGTTCCCCTTCCCAAGTCCAAGTGATCTCATTGTTCAGTTCCCACCTATGAGTGAGAACATGCAGTGTTTGGTTTTCTGTTCTTGTGATAGTTTGCTAAGAATGATGGTTTCCAGCTGCATCCATGTCCCTACAAAGGACGCAAACTCATCCTTTTCTGTGGCTGCATAGTATTCCATGGTGTATATGTGCCACATTTTCTTAATCCAGTCTGCCACTGATGGACATTTGGGTTGATTCCAAGTCTTTGCTGTTGTGAATAGTGCCGCAATAAACATACGTGTGGATGTGACTTTATAGCAGCATGATTTATAATCCTTTGGGTATATACCCAGTAATGGGACGGCTGGGTCATATGGTACTTCTAGTTCTAGATCCTTGAGGAATCGCCATACTGTTTTCCATAATGGTTGAACTAGTTTACCATCCCACCAACAGTGTAAAAGTGTTCCTATTTCTCCACATCCTCTCCAGCACCTGTTGTTTCCTGACTTTTCAATGATCGCCATTCTAACTGGTGTGAGATGGTATCTCATTGTGGTTTTGATTTGCATTTCTCTGATGGCCAGTGATGATGAGCATTTTTTCATGTGTCTGTTGGCTGTATGAATGTCTTCTTTTGAGAAATGTCTGTTCATATCCTTTGCCCACTTTTTGATGGGGTTGTTTTTTTCTTGTAAATTTGTTTGAGTTCTTTGTAGGTTCTGGATATTAGCCCTTTGTCAGATGAGTAGATTGCAAAAATGTTCTCCCATTCTGTAGGTTGCCTGTTCACTCTGATGGTAGTTTCTTTTGCTGTGCAGAAGCTCTTTAGTTTAATTAGATCCCATTTGTAAATTTTGGCTTTTGCTGCCATTGCTTTTGGTGTTTTAGACATGAAGTCTTTGCCCATGCCTATGTCCTGAATGGTACTACCTAGGTTTTCTTCTAGGGTTTTTATGGTATTAGGTCTAACATTTAAGTCTCTAATCCATCTTGAATTAATTTTCGTATAAGGAGTAAGGAAAGGATCCAGTTTCAGCTTTCTACTTATGGCTAGCCAATTTTCCCAGCACCATTTATTCAATAGGGAATCCTTTCCCCATTTCTTGTTTCTCTCAGGTTTGTCAAAGATGAGATGGCTGTAGATGTGTGGTATTATTTCTGAGGACTCTGTTCTGTACCATTGGTCTATATCTCTGTTTTGGTACCAGTACTATGCTGTTTTGGTTACTGTAGCCTTGTAGTATAGTTTGAAGTCAAGTAGCGTGATGCCTCCAGCTTTGTTCTTTTGACTTAGGATTGTCTTGGAGATGCGGGCTCTTTTTTGGTTCCATATGAACTTTAAAGCAGTTTTTTCCAATTCTGTGAAGAAACTCGTTGGTAGCTTGATGGGGATGGCATTGAATCTATAAATAACCTTGGGCAGTATGGCCATTTTCACGATATTGATTCTTCCTATCCATGAGCATGGTATGTTCTTCCATTTGTTTGTGTCCTCTTTTTTTTCACTGAGCAGTGGTTTGTAGTTCTCCTTGAAGAGGTCCTTTACATCCCTTGTAAGTTGGATTCCTAGGTATTTTATTCTCTTTGAAGCAATTGTGAATGGAAGTTCATCCATGATTTGGCTCTCTGTTTGTCTGTTACTGGTGTATAAGAATGCTTGTGATTTTTGCACATTGATTTTGTATCCTGAGACTTTGCTGAAGTTGCTTATCAGCTTAAGGAGATTTTGGGCTGAGACAACGGGGTTTTCTAACTATACAATCATGTCATCTGCAAAGAGGGACAATTTGACTTCTTCTTTTCCTAACTGAATACGCTTGATTTCTTTCTCTTGCCTGATTACCCTAGCCAGAACTTCCAACACTATGTTGAATAGGAGTGGTGAGAGAGGGCATCCCTGTCTTGTGCCAGTTTTCAAAGGGCATTTTTCCAGTTTTTGCCCATTCAGTATGATATTGGCTGTGGGTTTGTCATAAATAGCTCTTATTATTTTGAGGTACGTTCCATCAATACCGAATTTATTGAGCGTTTTTAGCATGAAGGGCTGTTGAATTTTGTCAAAAGCCTTTTCTGCATCTATTGAGATAATCATGTGGTTCTTGTCTTTGGTTCTGTTTATATGCTGGATTATGTTTATTGATTTGCAAATGTTGAACCAGCCTTGCATCCCAGGGACGTAGCCCACTTGATCATAGTGGATAAGCTTTTTGATGTGCTGCTGAATCCAGTTTGCCAGTATTTTATTGAGGATTTTTGCATCAATGTTCATCAGGGATATTGGTCTAAAATTCTCTTTTTTTGTTGTGTCTCTGCCAGGCTTTGGTATCAGGATGATGTTGGCCTCATAAAATGAGTTAGGGAGGATTCCCTCTTTTTCTATTGATTGGAATAGTTTCAGAAGGAATGGTACCAGCTCCTCCTTGTACCTCTGGTAGAATTCAGCTGTGAATCCATCTGGTCCTGGACTTTTTTTCGTTGGTAGGCGAATTATTGCCTCAATTTCAGAGCCTGCTATTGGTCTATTCAGGGAATCAACTTCTTCCTGGTTTAGTCTTGGGAGAGTGTAAGTGTCCAGGAAATTATCCACTTCTTCTAGATTTTCTAGTTTATTTGCGTAGAGGTGTTTATAGTATTCTCTGATGGTAGTTTGTATTTCTGTGGGGTCGGTGGTGATATCTCCTGTATCATTTTTTATTGCATCTATTTGATTCTTCTCTCTTTTCTTCTTTATTAGTCTTGCTAGCAGTCTGTCAATTTTGTTGATCGTTTCAAAAACCCAACTCCTGAATTCATTGATTTTTTGGAGGGTTTTTGTGTCTCTATCTCCTTCAGTTCTGCTCTGATCTTAGTTATTTCTTGCCTTCTGCTAGCTTTTGAATGTGTTTGCTCTTGCTTCTCTAGTTCTTTTAATTGTGATGTTAGAGTGTCAATGTTAAATCTTTCCAGCTTTCTCTTGTGGACATTTATTGCTATAAATTTCCCTCTACACACTGCTTAAATGTGTCCCAGAGATTCTGGTATGTTGTATCTTTGTTCTCATTGGTTTCAAAGAACATCTTTATTTCTGCCTTCATTTCGTTATGTACCCAGTAGTCATTCAGGAGCAGGTTGTTCAGTTTCCATGTAGTTGAGTGGTTTTGATTGAGTTTCTTAGTCCTGAGTTCTAGTTTGATTGCACTGTGGTCTGAGAGACAGTCTGTTATAATTTCTGTTCTTGTACATTTGCTGAGGAGTGCTTTACTTCCAATTATGTGGTCAATTTTGGAATAAGTGCGATGTGGTGCTGAGAAGAATGTATATTCTGTTGATTTGGGGTGGAGAGTTCTATAGATGTCTATTAGGTCTGCTTGCTGCAGAGATGAATTCAATTCCTGGATATCCTTCTTAACTTTCTGTCTCCTTGATCTGTCTAATGTTGACAGTGGAGTGTTGAAGTCTCCCATTATTATTGTATGGGAGTCTAAGTCTCTTTGTAAGTCTCTCAGGACTTGCTTTATGAATCTGGGTGCTCCTGTATTGGGTGCATATATATTTAGGATAGTTAGCTCTTCCTGTTGAATTGATCCCTTTACCATTATGTAATGGCCTTCTTTGTCTCTTTTGATCTTTGATGGTTTAAAGTCTGTTTTATCAGAGATTAGTATTGCAACCCCTGCTTTTTTTTTGTTCTCCATTTGCTTGGTAGATCTTCCTCCATCCCTTTATTTTGAGCCTATGTATGTCTCTGCATGTGAGATGGGTCTCCTGAATACAGCAGACTGATGGGTCTTGACTCTTTATCCAGTTTGCCAGTCTGTGTCTTTTAATTGGAGCATTTAGTCCATTTACATTTAAGGTTAATATTGTTATGTGTGAACTTGATCCTGCCATTATGATATTAACTGGTTATTTTGCTCGTTAGTTGATGCAGTTTCTTCCTAGCCTAAATGGTCTTTACATTTTGGCATGTTTTTGCAATGGCTGGTACCGGTTGTTCCTTTCCATGTTTAGTGCTTCCTTCAGGGTCTCTTGTAAGGCAGGCCTGGTGGTGACAAAATCTCTAAGCATTTGCTTATCTGTAAAGGATTTTATTTCCCCTTCACTTATGAAACTTAGTTTGGCTGGATATGAAATTCTGGGTTTAAAATTCTTTTCTTTAAGAATGTTGAATATCGGCCCCCACTCTCTTCTGGCTTGTAGAGTTTCTGCTGAGAGATCTGCTGTCAGTCTGATGGGCTTCCCTTTGTGGGTAACCCGACCTTTCTCTCTGGCTGCCGTTAAGATTTTTTCCTTCATTTCAACTTTGGTGAATCTGGCAATTATGTGTCTTGGAGTTACTCTTCTCGAGGAGTCTCTTTGTGGCGTTCTCTGTATTTCCTGGATTTGAATGTTGGCCTGCCCTACTAGGTTGGGGAAGTTCTCCTGGATGATATCCTGAAGAGTGTTTTCCAACTTGGTTCCATTTTCCCCCTCACTTTCAGGCACCCCAATCAGACGTAGATTTGGTCTTTTTACATAATCCCATACTTCTTGCAGGCTTTGTTCATTTCTTTTTCTTCTTTTTTCTTTTGGTTTCTCTTCTCACTTCATTTCATTCATTTGATCCTCAATTGCTGATACTCTTTCTTCCAGTTGATCGAGTCTGTTACTGAAGCTTGTGCATTTGTCACGTATTTCTCGTGTCATGGTTTTCATCTCTTTCATTTCGTTTATGACCTTCTCTGCATTAATTACTCTAGCCATCAATTCTTCCACTTTTTTTTCAAGATTTTTAGTTTCTTTGCGCTGGGTACATAATTCCTCCTTTAGCTCTGAGAAGTTTGATGGACTGAAGCCTTCTTCTCTCATCTCGTCAAAGTCATTCTCCGTCCAGCTTTGGTCCATTGCTGGCGATGAGCCGCGCTCCTTTGCAGGGGGAGATGCGCTCTTATTTTTTGAATTTCCAGCTTTTCTGCCCTGCTTTTTCCCCATCTTTGTGGTTTTATCTGCCTCTGGTCTTTGATGATGGTGACGTACTGATGGGGTTTTGGTGTAGGTGTCCTTCCTGTTTGATAGTTTTCCTTCTAACAGTCAGGACCATCAGCTATAGGTCTGTTGGAGATTGCTTGAGGTCCATTCCAGATCCTGTTTGCCTGGGTATCAGCAGCAGAGGCTGCAGAAGATAGAATATTGGTGAACAGCGAGTGTAGCTGTCTGATTCTTACTTTGGAAGCTTCCTCTCAGGGGTGTACTCCACCCTGTGAGGTGTGGGGTGTCAGACTGCCCCTAGTGGGGGATGTCTCCCAGTTAGGCTACTCAGGGGTCAGGGACCCACTTGAGCAGGCAGTCTGTCCCTTCTCAGATCTCAACCTCCGTGTTGGGAGATCCACTGCTCTGTTCAAAGCTGTTAGACAGAGTCGTTTGCGTCTGCAGAGGTTTCTGCTGCTTTTTTGTTGTTGTTGTTGCTGCTGTTGTTTAGCTGTGCCCTGTCCCCAGAGGTGGTGTCTACAGAGACAGGCAGGTTTCCTTGAGCTGCTGTGAGCTCCACCCAGTTCGAGCTGCCCAGTGGCTTTGTTTACCTACTTAAGCCTCAGCAATGGCGGGCGCCCCTCCCCCAGCCTCGCTGCTGCCTTGAGGTTAGATAGCAGACTGCTGTGCTAGCAGTGAGGGAGGCTCCGTGGGCGTGGGACCCTCCCGGCCAGGTTTGGGATATAATCTCCTGGTGTGCCCGTTTGCTTAAAGCGCAGTATTGGGGTGAGAGTTACCCGATTTTCCAGGTGTTGTGTGTCTCAGTTCCCCTGGCTAGGAAAAGGGATTCCCTTCCCCCTTGCACTTACCAGGTGAGGTGATGCCTTGCCCTGCTTCAGCTCTCCCTGGTCGGGCTGCAACAGCTGACCAGCACCGATTGTCTGGCACTCCCTAGTGAGATGAACCCAGTACCTCAGTTGAAGATGCAGAAATCACCGGTCTTCTGTGTCGTTCGTGCTGGGAGTTGGAGACTGGAGCTGTTCCTATTCAGCCATCTTGCTCCCCCGCCCTCTCTCGAGGAGGAACTCTTTAAGTAGCTTATATAGTTATCAGTCGCATTACAGCTCTCACTTGTCTCTGTAACAAGGGGCCCACACAATCAAGCATGAGTCTCCTGTGGACCAAGGCTATTCTATAAAGGGAGCTATGTACATGGTCTGCCTACTCTGAACAACACAGTCCTGATGCCCAGCAGTGGGTTTAGAGTCTCCTTTCAAGTGTGTGTATAGAATAACACCCTGGGGCATTGTGGGGAGAGGGTGGCAACTCTTAACTTTCTTAACATGAAACTTTATAAAACTCATACGAGAAGCACAATAACAAATGAACCCAGTGCATTTTATATAGTTTATTATACATTTTACTTAAGCATATACCTATATGTCAAAAAGGCAGCAAATGTTGTCATGCATTTGGCTTAACTCCAATCCTTCTCTGCCAATGAGCAGGTGAAGCCTTTGGCTGGATGAGAACAGGTACTTGACCAGTTCTTGCTCTCCCTGTACGTTATCACTGGCTCTCATAGTCGCTGTATGGACCCACACAATGCCAAGGCAGTAGAAAGATGCCCTGTGCTCCAGTGTACAGCTCTACAAAATGCTGCTCCTTGTGTGGTGGCATGTTTGGCTCCCATCTCTCTGTTCTGGGAAGTTGCAAATCTATGTTACGCCCTGACAGTGTGAGCAGTTTTCATCAGCCATAGTGGATTTTGGAAGGGAAAGAGTCAATTGCAGGCTGAACACAAAGGAAGATGCTTGATCAGCAAGAGATCACAGTGCAATGCTCCCAGACTCCTTCCAGCTATAAGAGATAGGCTTTGTTATTTAAAGATGGGTACATATAAATGAGGCTTCTGGACTATGTTTTTCTTCTCTTAGCCACTGTATGGATTCATGCAATGCCAAGAAAGTAGAAAGATGCCCTGTGCTCCAGTGTACAGCTCTGCAAAATGCTTAGTTCCATCATATAAATATGACTGGCAGTTTTGAGTCAAATCTCAACAGAGAAAAGCAGTCATTAAACAAAACGACAGAAAGCAAGTCCTTCCATACAAATGCTACTTAGTTTTAACCCTCTTTTTTTTCTGAATATTAGATGGTTCCTATTTCCTCAGCCAGAAGTAATCGGTCCCACCTCTGGAAATCCTTAAGTATATTTGCTATTTCTCTTTCATGGCACTCCCATCTGACTATCCCTGCAGTAGGAAACAATCCAGGAGGGCAGGAACCATGTCCTCAAGGTTCCCAGTGTGGTGTCTGGCCCAGGGTAGGCATAGATCAGCCTTGGGGACAGAGTGCTTGTCAGGAGGCTGCCAACAAACTAAAGTCCACAGGGGAGAATATGGATGGCATCAGAACCCCTTCCTCTTTGCCTGTAGAAAGAGAGAGGGATGCCGGGTGAAGTAGCCCCAGCTACTCCAGATGCTGAGGCTGGAGGGTCGTTTGAGCCCAGGAGCTCTGGGCGGTAGTGCACTCTGCCGATTGGGTGTCTTCATTAAGCTTGGCATCAATATGGTGCCCTCCCAGGAGCGGAGGACCACCAAGTTTCCTAAGGAGGGAACTGGCCCAGGGCGGAAAAGAGAGAGGGAGTCTAATGCTTGCACTCTTGGGAGAGAAAGAATATGGTACAGCAGTCAAGCTATGCAGGTTGTAACCAGTGTGTCCCGAATTTGCCTAGATCACAATCTAGGATTCTTAAGGGAGAGAGGAGAGGAAACTTTAAGTCACGCCTTCTAATTAAGGTAGCCACCGTTGTTAAACCATCCTTTTGCCCAAATTGCAACATCCCAAGAGATGCAAGAGAGAAGCTGTCTTACCTCTTTCTTGCAGCAAGCTATTCTTTGCTTGCTGGAATGACAGATCTGCTGTATCCACTTTCTTGGCACATATCATGTAGGTGTGAAATAAACAAGTTTCTGCCATTTTCTCATTCAGTCTTTCTGTGTCTCCCCCATATTCCCCCTCCTCACACTCACACCACATTCATACCAGTGGAAAAAAGATTCTGTAGTGCTAGGGGATGTTTCTTTACACTGAATCCAGCTCCTGATAGGAGTTAAAGCCAGGACAAGCATATTAGCCCATTTTCCACCTTATATCTTCAAACACCACAAAAGTGCATCAAACAAAGTCTTCCTGTGAGTTTACAAGGTGGTTGGTAAGAGCCACAGATCCAGTCTTGCAGAGAATTTCTTTCCACGTAAATTGATACCAAAGTTATTTATTGTAGTGTTATTCCTGCCAACAACTTAATACCAAAGCCAGCATTTGAAAATCCAGTGAGAAATTTGTCCTTGAAAATGTGAATTAAATAGTTCTTGCAGGCTTCTCCTCGGCAATTTGGATTTTGCCTGGCAAGTTGATTC
The DNA here is from genome assembly GCF_043159975.1 of Macaca nemestrina. Lineage (NCBI taxonomy): Eukaryota > Metazoa > Chordata > Mammalia > Primates > Cercopithecidae > Macaca > Macaca nemestrina. The sequence continues at coordinate 116,432,395 of NC_092127.1, read as the reverse complement.
GATGTGTAAGTCTAAAAGTTTCTAAGTTCTTTTGAGGTGCTTAGATCATGTGGCTGCTCCTCGTCCAAAATGAACATGATGCAATTTGCAGGCCTACGGACACACTGCTGGGATCCTTCAAAACATCAGAGTTTCCCCAAAGAGAGCAAATTCAAGCTCAGTAATTGGGGTTTTGACCTGAATGTTCACCACTTCTTCTCTTTTAGTAAGTTTTGCTTTAGAGAGTTCCCAAAGATAATCTTATTTAGAAGAAGGGAGGCTTACAGTACAAAGAAAGACACAGCTCTTACAAAACACTCTTCCAAGAATTGGATTTAGTTGGCTAATTCCATCGTTCTTCATGTCAGCTTTCTTCACAATTGTTTCCTGGGCTTTTTATTTTTGTTATGTTCAGACACAAGCTTTATATGTGATGAGAAACACCAGGGAATTCAAGATAGGTGAACAAAGGAAGGGCACATTAGCCTTGGCTGGGGAGATCAGAAGTGATGGCCGGGGTTTGTGTGAAGGGCATGGGGCAGAGGACTCCAACTTCTTTTTTGGGCCCTTTTCAGATGGATTTTCTAATTTTTGTGAAATAAGTCAACTCACCTGGCTGATCATCCATTTTGATGTTACAATAGACACTCTTACTGTACCCAGGCAGTTGTCCCTAAAAGTTCATTTAATTTACAGCCACCCAAATCATGACCCCTAAGTTTCAAGAGAGCCCTGAGAAGAAGTGTTATAAGAACGCAAAGTCGTGAAGATTTGGACTGGTTAGTGTCAGACAACCATAGGAATATGGTTTCACTAGTGGGTGGTTTTTACTTAAGAATTTTTTTTTTTTGGTGGGGGCGACAGAGTCTTGCTTTGTCACCCAGGCGCGAGTGCAGTGCCACAATCTCGGCTCACTGCAACCTCCACCCTCTGGGTTCAAGCAGTTCTCCTGCTGCAACCTCCCAAATAGCTGGGATTACAGGTGCCTGCCACCATGATTGGCTGATTCTTGTATTTTAGTAGAGAAGGAGTTTCACCATGTTGGCCAGGCTGGTCTTGGACTCCTGACCTTAAGTGATCTGCCTGCTTCAGCCTCCCAAAGTGTGTTTACTTGAGATTTTTAAAACAAGGTCCTAGTTCCTGAGAGTGAGTTGTGTGCTCTGGGAAGGAAGATGCAGAAAAGGCAGTGTCTTAGTCCATCATGATGCTGTAACAAAACACACTATCCTAGGTGGCTTATAAACAACATAAATTTATTTCTCACAGTTCTGGAGGTCAAGAAGTCAAAGATCAAGACACCAGCAGGTTTGGTGTCTGGGGATGGCTACTTCCTCACAGATGGCACCATCTCACTTTATCCTTACATGGTAGAGGGGCAAACAAACTTCCTCCAGCCCCTTTCATAAGGGCAATAATCCCCTTAGGAGGGACCTGCCTTCATGACCAAATCACCTCCCAAAGGCCCTACCTCCAAATGCCACCATGTTGTGGATTAGGATTTTAACATCTGAATTTTGAGGAAACATGTGCAGACCATAGCAGACAGGAAGCAAATATCTCCACCCCCATTGTCTGAGTCAATGGAAAAGAGCATGGAATTTCAATGCCCTCCTTTCATGACCTGACTTTCTCCCGTAGCGCAATAACCATCCCTGTATAGGAAGAAGGCTGGCAGGTCACTGCCTCTTCTCTGCTGTGGTGGTGAGTGGGCAAGGGATGGAATGAAGACAGAAACCACCAAACCTTACTCCTCTCTCTTCCATCTCCCTTGTCCCTAAACCAGGTCTGTCTTGGGAACCTTTCTAATCAAATCTTCCATATCTCATTCATTTTCAGCTTTTACTAAAGAGATAAATGAGGTCAGCTGGCTACTTCAGCATAGGCCACCAGAGAGCTCCATTTATGTGAGTTTCATAGGTCTAAGATTCAGTCTGAATGACCTGCAGCTCTGAAATCTCAATGGTCAGCAATTCTGGAATAATGACCCATACTACCCGACACATGTGAAGCTAATCTGTGGCAGAAAGACAAATTGTAAATGTATCATTGTATTAGTCTGTTCTCGTGCTGCTAATAAAGACATACCTGAGAGTGGGTAATTTATAAAGGTTTAATGAACTCACAGTTTTACATATCTGGGGAGGCTTCACAATCATGGTGGAAGAGGAGGGAAGAGCAAAGGGATATCTTACATGGTGGCAGACATGAGAGCTTGTGCAGGGGAACTCCCATTTATAAAATCATCAGATCTCATGAGACTTACTATCACTAGAGCAGCATGGGAAGGACCCGCCCCCATGAATCAATTACCTCCTGCCAGGTCGCTCCGATGACATATGGGAATTATGGGAGCGATGATTCAAGGTGAGGTTTGACTGGGGACACAGTCAAACCGTATCAATCATGTGGAATAGACCTTTCCAATAAGTACTATATTTGCTATTCTGAATGCCTGTCCAAATATCGATGTACATAGCAGAGAGAATTAGCAGTCAGAGTAAGTGGTAGTTCCATAAGAAATAAAGAATCAAGGCAAATTACTCTTTTGCAGTCTTCTAAACATTTTGTATTTCAATAGCGTTAGGGATATGCGTGGTTTTTGGTTACATGGATGCATTGTGTGGTGGTGAAGTCTGAGATTTTAGTGCACCTGTCACCTGAATAGTGTACACTGTACCCAATAGGCAGTTTTTCATCCCTCACCCCATTCACCCTCCCCTTTTCTGAGTCTCCAAAGTCCATTATATTACTCTGTATGCCTCTGCATACCCAGAGATTAGCTCCCACTTACAAGTCAGAACATGCAGTATTTGATTTTCCATTCCTGTGTTACTTCACTTAAAATAATGGCCTCCAGTTCCATCCAAGTTGCTGCAAAAGACATTTCATCCTTTTTTGTGGCTGAGTAGTATTCCATGGTATATACATACCGTGTTTTCTTTATCCACCCATCAGTTGATGGGCACTTAAGTTGATTCCATGTCTTTGTGATTGTGAATTGAAGGTAAAGAATTTTGATTAGGCTGTACATATTAATGTATGAAGTCATCCCCATATTTCTAAAGTGCTAAACCTTTCCTATGCCCAAATATTTGCAAGTGTCAGACTCAGGATTTCTCTTCCTATAGTGGCAGGTTACTGCCATTAACTCTATCTCTTTTTCTTTACTGTGTACCATTGATCTCAGACCTTTGCTTTGGGCTGCTACTTTACACTGTGAACCTAATTCTTTCTAGGAAGAACTTAGGACATGGCTTGTGTGTGGTAGAACCATTAATTAAAAACGAATTAGCAATATCTAATGATGCCTTTTCAAAGACTGGAAGGAACCAAACCTTCCTTAGATTTTCCCTTTGAGCAACGTTCACTACCTGGTTTAAGGATAAAGGAAAGAGCTCTCATGCTGTTGCCAAATTACAAGATGGGTATTAACAAAAAAACACCACAAACTAGAAACCATGTTTTGCCATAAAAAAAAATGGTATAATCAAAGTGATGTCTTTGTAAGCCCCTGGTGCTGGATGCAGTGGATGGAAACTGACAGTGGCTAATACCTGTGTCTTCTTGCCCAGGCCAGTGAAAGACGTGTTCACCTCATCGTGTCCCGCCAGGTTCGGCGGAGCCCTGACATCTTTCAGGAAGCCAGCTGGAACAGCAATGGCAGCTGGTCCCCAGGGCCAGGGGAGAGGAGCAACACTCCCAAGGTGAGGCCTCTAGGGCAGGTCCCCTGCTCCTGCAAGGAGCTATTTCTTGGGAAGGCTGCTTGCTTTAACATTTCTAAGTGTCATCTCAGGACTTTTTTACTTAAACAGACACTTTGACTTGTAAAACTAAAAGCCCAAAGTCCCATATTTAAGACTTGAAGAGATAACAGGTGTCTCCCATCCAAGCAGGAGAGAGGAAGGTGCAGGAAGGTTTTGAAACCTGATCATGCAGACCTCATACAGGAACCTGATTTCTAGCCTAAGCCAAATAAATGTCATGTTTTTACCAAGAGTCATCTTTTTTAAGGACTGTATTTTATTCACTTTGAAATGAAGCAAACACTTCGCTTGGTTTCTGGCTTTTGAATTTTTTGGTCTGCCTAGAAATCAATGATTTCCCGGCTACTTTTAGTTTTTGTTTGTGTTTGCTGAAGGGCCCAGGAAGATAATTTAAACACTTGCAGCTCATGTAACATTGGGGAGTGTTGGGGATTGGGGCAAACCAGAGAGCACATGTTATATGGCATTCAATCCAGAAAACTCTAAAACACTGTGGATCTGTGGGTGGAATTCCTTCTTCAGGCCACCAGTTTGCAGCCTCTCTTTAAATGAAGTGACGCAGCCCAATTTGTACTTCTCTCTGTGGCTTCTGTTAGATGCAATGCCTTAACCTCTTCATTTAGATGCGTGTTTAAGCAACACAAACCTTGTTTAGTCCAAATTAAGAGTCCTATGGCTTTAGCTTGGCATCCTGTTGTGATGCTAATGAGCTTCTTTCAGTCATTTCTCCTGAGTTCTGGTTTCATGGCATCACTTGTAACTAAAAAAAATTCTTAACGGTAGCTCATTCTTCTTGCAACAGAGAGTAGGGAATGCCCTTTTCTTTCCACGTCAATCTATATGTTGGTTGGAATAGCTTACAAATTGAGTTTTTGAGTAATACATACAGAAACAATATCAAATTTTTTTATTTTGGAATGTCTCTGCTGTATGCTGTGTTAATTACAGAGCCTACAAGGTTATATACCCTTCCGGGTTCTCCAGCCAGCCAAGCCTCATAAATCCATAAATTACATGTTTATTTACAATAAGGAGTCTAGACAGACCAAATATATTCCACTAAAACATTTTACGGATAAGGAGACTCCCTGATGTCTTTTTGCTAGTAAATGCTTAATGTTTAAATTTAACTGATCATCTTTATTAATGGAAAACTAGTTTATTAACTTAATTGAAGTTTTTATCCAATTAACTAATTTTAGTTGAATTAACTAGAATATGTCATATTCTAAGTCATCAAATTATGGAGAAGGTAGCCTCCATCTGCACTGTGGTTTTATAATTCCTTCCACCTCCTCATCATGAAAGAGCTGGGAGGATCTGATCACATTTCTGCTGCAACCCTCTGTCATGTGTCTTAATTCCTGGAAACATACAAATTGACTTAGTGGGAATTGTAATTGTTTCCATTTTAACTTATATTCTATCTGCCTTCTGAAATATCCTCACAAAAAAGTAACATATTTAAAATAAAACTAAGACATATATGATTCTTTGATGATTTCAATTTTTATATTCTTACTAAAATTTTGTTTGGTTTAGGAAACTAGGTAGCTTTTTAAAAATAAGAGCTTAAACAATTCAAAGAAATACCAAAGAAGACAAAGCAGGATTTGTGGGACAGAAAACTTTTAGCCAATTAAAAAAGTCAAGGAATGATAGGCATCAAATTTTGCATGGTTTCCCTCTGTGGGGAGGAAAGGACTATGAGCAGAAAGAGTGACAGAGGGACTAAGTGCACATGGAATGTTTATTTCTGATGTAGGGTTTTGAGGTACATGGGTAGGTCATTCTGTTATTCTTTATGCTTTGTTACTTGTCTAAAATGTTTTATTCTAAATATCCAAAGCAAATATTCTAAAATAGAAATACGTCTTATAGTTTGAGAAATACTCAGGTACCCATCGTGTTTTTAATTAGCTTAAACTATTTTATCATAAATTATGTTTTTAAACATCAAGGAACATTTTAAGGTGTCCAAAGTAGGGTGAGGAGAATGGAGAGAAAAGATAGATAGAAAAGTCATCTCTAGGCCGGGCGCGGTGGCTCAAGCCTGTAATCCTAGCACTTTGGGAGGCCGAGACGGGCGGATCACGAGGTCAGGAGATCGAGACCATCCGGCTAACACGGTGAAACCCCATCTCTACTAAAAATACAAGAAAATTAGCCGGGCGAGGTGGCAGGCGCCTGTAGTCCCAGCTACTCGGGAGGCTGAGGCAGGAGAATGGCGTGAACCCGGGGGGGCGGAGCTTGCAGTGAGCCGAGATCGTGCCACTGCACTCCAGCCTGGGGCACAGAGCAAGACTCCGTCTCAAAAAAAAAAAAAAAAAAAAAAAAAAAGAAAAGTCATCTCTATCATACATAACTATCCTCCTCTCCAGCCAAAGTCAGGTAACCCCGGGTGTGAAGTTTTCACAGATTATTTCTTTTTTTTTTTTTTTCCCCATTGCTGACATTGGTCTCTTTCTGGTTGAGAAAGGAAATGGTCATGAACATTGGTTCATGAGACACAGAACACATGCATACATGTCGTATTTGTGGTATTTCAGCCATTGCATCCAGCCCCTCAGTGCACAACTAAACATCGCTTGCTCACCGCAGGCAAGGCTGTCTGGTAAGTACTGAGCAGGTGTGAAAGAAGACTCTATAAAATGTGGTTACTTTTTTTAACTTAGAAAAGTTTCTGATACTCATAAATGACAGTGTTTCTGAAATGCTGACTCACTACTATCAGGAATAAATGACTCACTTGCGAAATTTTGAGTGCAGTCTGTGTACTTAAGATTCTTCCATGGCCAGACGCAGTGGCTCATGCTTGTAATCCCAGCACTTTGGGAGGCCAAGGCACTTGGAGCCAGGAGTTCGAGACCAGCCTGAGCAATAAAGCAAGGCTTTGTCTCCACCAAAAATATTTTAGAAATGTATTTTTCTAATGGTCTCTAATCTGTTCCTTCCTCCATTTTTACTCTTTCCTTTTGAAATGTAAACTTTATCTGAGTTAACCTATAGAATTTGGGACAATGTAACCCTATTATGGTTGGGGTGAATAAGTTGAGGGTTCTTTCCACGTGTCTTTCTCTGTGATTTCAAGAACCACCATTGTATTTATGCACTTTTCATAATTTATGCAGTTTTGGTAGTTTTTGCATTTAGAAAACGGAAACCCACTTTGCATTTTCTACATTCAAAAACTACCAGAGTTGTAAATTCATGTGCCATGTTTTTCTGTCTGTGCTTTCAGCCCCTCCATCCTAAAATTACTTGTCATGAGAAGGTGGTAAATATCCAAAAAGACCCCGGCGAATCTCTCGGCATGACCGTCGCAGGGGGAGCGTCACATAGAGAATGGGATTTGCCTATCTATGTCATCAGTGTTGAGCCCGGAGGAGTCATAAGCAGAGATGGAAGAATAAAAACAGGTAAAAAGTAAAGGGATGTTAAAGGCACTGGGGTGGCAGAGTATTATGAGAAATTAGTAGCTTGTTGTGTTAGGTGACTATTTTCAAAATTAATGAGAGAATGTGGGAGTGATCAGCCAGGACTTTTGTTACCCATTGCCCTTGACTGGTTTGAGTATAGATACTAGACCAGGTTCCACTCTTCTTAGTTGCAGGCCAACTTGCCTGCAAGTAAAGCTGGAATCTCCAAACAGTTCCAGGAATTAATAGAGAACTGCTAAAGTTATGAGCAAGTTACCTCTATTAAATGGCATAATTTAGTTCCATTCATTCTACATGGTTCTTTGGTGGGTTGATCCAGTGGTGAAACTAATTCATGAATTATTCCATTATGTGAATTAGATAGAAAAACTCATTTGATAGATTTGATTCCATGAATACTCATTAAGTGAAAGTATCATGCTAGATACTTTCCCAGGGTGAAAAGTATTTCACTACTTTAAGCTCATATGTTCTGGGCTACTTTGAATAAATAAAGGAAGGTGATATCAAATTTGCCTCTACAAATATGTATCCTTAATAATATTGTCAGTTCATACAAGAGGGTAGCTCGGATGGATGAGGATTTATGCCATTTAAAAGTCCAGATTCAAGAGATATATTGAAGTTTCCCAAGTACAGTTGCTGAGCCTGAGGAGCCACAGGGGGATGGTATATTAAGAGATTTAGTCAGCTGGCTGAAAGATGCTTCTTTTGGGTCAGAAAGGACTCAGGGCCCTTCTCTTTTTTCTCCTCCTATCTTTTTTGCTCTTGCTGTGGTTATTCTGTATAAGAAAGATAAGCAAAAGAGGACAGAAAGAAACAGGATGAAGATAAAAGAATAGAAAATGGAAATAGGAGAGATGTATGTTTTAATTTCTCTTTTCTGCAGAACACCTGGGTGGAGAATGATGAGGCCAAACAAAGTGGCTTGTTAACAAACGACTTCTTAACAGAACATGAGCTAGAGGATTATATGATCTGTATGGAAATGATCTTGCACATTGTAGGTGCTTAACCAGTAGTAGCTATTTTCACCTTGGCAATGAAAATGTTGTTCTTTCTGCTTCTTTAAGAGTGCAGCTCTGGCCGGGCGCAGTGGCTCACGCCTGTAATCCCAGCACTTGGGGAGGCCGAGACGGGCGGATCATGAGGTCAGGAGATCGAGATCATCCTGGCTAACACAGTGAAACCCCGTCTCTACTAAAAAATACAAAAAACTAGCGGGTGCCTATAGTCCCATCTACTCGGGAGGCTGAGGCAGGAGAATGGTGTGAACCCAGGAGGCGGAGCTTGCAGTGAGCTGAGATCTGGCCGCTGCACTCCAGCCTGGGCAAGACAGCGAGACTCCACTTCAAAAAAAAAAAAGTGCAGCTCCACGACTCCTCTGCCAGACACTCTCATGGGTAGTTTCTTTTCATTCAATCCATATTTACTGGATGCCTACTACATGCCTGGCTCTGTGCAAATGCTGGAGCTTTTGCCAAATCCTCCTACTTTATGCTAAACACAAGAAACGAAAGAGTGAAAAAGTAGGTTTTCTTTGATTAAATAGTGAACAAGACTAATTTTCCTCTCTCTCTTCCTTCCTTCCTTCCTTCAGCAAGAGCCAAACACCAATAGGTGTGCTTTAGAAAACCCCAAACAAGTCTTAACGGCACCTTGGAATGCACACACTGTTTACCATGTGCTTTGTGGGCACCCAGCCTCCCGTCAACAAAGAAAACCTTTACCCTCTGCATGTCTGCATCCCATCAGCCCCTACCCCCTTGCACTTGAAGCAGAAGTCATGTTTGTGCTCTCACTCAAGATAGCTTCTGCTTCTCTGGCCATCAGGTGACATTTTGTTGAATGTGGATGGGGTCGAACTGACAGAGGTTAGCCGGAGTGAGGCAGTGGCATTATTGAAAAGAACATCGTCCTCGATAGTACTCAAAGCTTTGGAAGTTAAGGAGTATGAGCCCCAGGAAGACTGCAGCAGCCCAGCAGCACTGGACTCCAACCACAACATGGCCCCACCCAGTGACTGGTCCCCATCCTGGGTCATGTGGCTGGAATTACCACGGTAAGTCCCAATGCAACATCCCTGTAGGGGTGTGGGAGGAAATGATTACATTTCTTAAACCACTCTTTCACTCTCTAGGGCTGATTCATGGCACTAGAATCTTAATGAGACCCAGTCTTGGTGGTGGGACTGTGAAATAATTCTCTCTTCCCATTTGTAACTGAAAATGCATGCGGGCATTCTGGGGCAAGGATGAAAGCCTGAATGTGGAAACACCGTTTGGCGTTCAGGTTGAGGAGCTCACAGGACTGCCACGTACAGCTGTGTAGGTTGTTCATGCAGCATGGAGCTCCACAGAGGGGGCAGAGACCCAGCCTGTGTTTACACCCCCTGGAGCTGAGCTGCACCACCTACGAGAAGGTTCACCTTTGCCTAATCTGCTAGTGGCAGCCCTGGGACCTTGCAGAGAGGCTGACTGCCTTCTGTGGCTTTATCTTATTTCATTTCATTTTTATATAGAGTCTTACTCTGTCACCCAGGCTACAGTGCCGTGGTGCGATCTCGGCTCACTGCAACCTAAGCCTCCTGGGTTCAAACGATTCTCCTGCCTCAGCCTCCCCGAGTAGCTGGGATTATAGGCACACACCACCACACCCAGCTCATTTTTGTATTTTTAATAGGGATGGGGTTTCACCACGTTGCCCAGGCTGGTCTCAAACTCCTGACCTCAAGCAATCTGCCTGCCTCGGCCTCGCAAAGTGCTGGGATTACAGGTGTGAGCCACCATGTCCGGCCAGTTTTGTCTTTTGAGTGGCCTTGGCTGCACATAAAACCATGCCCCAGAACACTTTGCCTTTGCTAAGATGTTTAAGTACCTTTGATTTGGAGACATTTCTTAGATCGTCTCTCCTTAGTGCCTGCTCCTGAGAAGTTCTTGTGTAAAACTTCAGGAAGTGGCTGGATTGTCACTTACTTGTCTCACTTAATTACTTCAAGGAAGAATTTGGGGTTAGCCTTACGAAATGGCTAGATACAGAACTATTCAAAGAACAGACAAGTTCGTGTTTGCTCACCTGCATTAGAGCATAAACTATTGGCCTTCAGATGATCATCTTGTTAATTCCAATGTGTGAATAATGCTACATATTAGCATCACTGAAGAGATACTAGCGTAGAACTAAATATGGAAAAATGAAAGTGATAGATTTAGTTTTAGTACATTTTTCTTGAGGGTGGGGATAATTCTCTCTCTCTTTTTACATTTCAAATGAGTTTTCTAAGAAAAACAAAACCCTGCCTCAAATGCAAAATGAACTAGATTGCTTTTTGAGCCTTCACTAGTTGATAAATTGTTTTCTAAAGCAGTACATTTTCAAAAGTCCTTAAACAGTTAAAATCTGAGCATTGAGTCAGTTTAAAACCCTTTGGACATTTTAGAACTGAGCCTGAGTGAAAGTAGAGAGTATTACTTTAAAGTTTTATTTTTAAAAATCTTTCTGAAACTAGGATCTATTAAAATCGTTTTGTTTTTTGTGTTTGAAAGCTATTCCTTCATAGAATCAAAGTCTCTCATTATTCATTTATGTAAGAGAGGATAATGTGAGGTGCTTTTTGCTCCAAATACAACCAAGTGAATGTCTTTCTTCCCCTCTACCTTTTGTCATTTGCCCTTGGGCGTGGTGCTTCTCTGCTTTTGCTAGAAGTAGAGTCTGGGCTGGGTATGGTGGCTCATGCCTATAATCCCAGCAGTTTGGGAGGCTGAGGTGGATGGATCAGTTGAGACCAGGAGTTCAAGACCAACCTGGCCAACATGGCAATACCCTGTCTCTACTAAAAATTCAAAAAATTAACCAGGCATGGTGGCACACACCTGTAGTCCCAGCTCCTCAGGAGGCTGAGGCATGAGAATTGCTTGAAGCCAGGAGCCAGAGGTTGCAGTGAGCTGAGATTGTGCCACTGCACTCCAACCTGGGTGACAGAGTGAGACTCTGTCTGAAAAAAAAAAAAGAAGAAGAAGAAGAGGAAGAAGAAGAAGAAGAAGAAGAAGAAGAAGAAGAAGAAGAAGAAGAAGAAGAAGAAGAAGAAGAAGAAGAAGAAGAGGAAGAGGAAGAGGAAGAGGAAGAGGAAGAGGAAGAGGAAGAAGAAGAAGAAGAATCTGCACTTTGCTCATTTCCTCTAAATGGACAGTGGTAAGGAAGCATGATATCTTGGCATAGACAGCACTGCTTTTCGGAACCCTGGAGATTCCTAGTTTCTTTCATTCCATCCTCTCACTATAGTAACAGAATAAACATGGTAGAAAATTCAAAGTGCACCAAAGAGTATAAAGAGAACAAAAAGTAAGTCTCCTTCCCTTCAGATCCATTCAATAAAGGTGATCACCATTATCAATTTTTTGTGTACTGTAAGTCAGAGGCTGGCAAGCTTTTTCTGAAAAGGGCCTGATAGTTTAGTCTTTGAGGGCCACACAGTCTCTGTGGCAATTACTCATTTCTGCTGTTGTGGTATGAGACAGCCATAGGCAATATGTGAATGAATGAGGAAGGCTGTGTTCCATTCATTCCAATAAAATTTTACTTATAAAACCAGGTGTTGGGCTGGGCTGGGCTGTAATTTGCTCACCCCCGGCCTGTGTTTATATGTACACACATACACACAAACACAATGGTAGCATACACACTCCTATAGACCATGCATTTTATTTAAAAACAAATCTGATGTTCTTGGGTATCATGATAGGCATTGCACCATCGTCGTATCCACTGCCAATTAGGAACTGGTTAAATACGTTATGGTACATCTAAACAGCCATGCACCGGGTTGCCTGGGTATCATGTTATTATATCACACTTCATTCCTATAGGACTACATAGGCATTGCATCACTGCTAAGTAGCACTGAATGGTGTGAAGTGTGGGGCTCATGTCATTTCTTTCCCTCCATATGTGGCTTGGTCTTTTTACTTAACGTTCAAAATAACTTCTCTTATTTTGTTGCTGCTTTTTAGGAACTCTAGATATTTGTTTCTTTGATATATTTTATATTTCATATATTTAATGTTCTAGGATCCTTTTCAACTCTTTTTTCTCCATTTTATTTTTTTGACTTCTAATTTTTATTTTAGGTTCAGGGGTACATGTGCTGGTTTGTTATATAGGTAAATTCATGTCACAGGGGTTTGTTATACAGATGAGTTCAGCACCCAGGTACTAAGCCTAGTACTCATTAGTTATTTTTTCCGATCCTCTCCCTCCTTCCATCCTCCACCCTCAAGTAGGCCCTGGTGTCTCTTGTCCCCCTCATTGTGTCCATGAGTTCTTATCATTTAGTTCCCACTTGTAAGTGAGAACATGAGATATTTGGTTTTCTGTTCCTGAGTTAGTTTGCTAAGGATAATGGCCTCCAGATCCAACCATATTCCCACAAAAGACATGATCTTGTTCTTCTTTATGGCTGCATAGTATTCCATGGTGTATACGTACCACATTTCCTTTATCCAGTCTACCATTGACGGGCATTTAGGTTGATTCTGTGTCTTCGCGATTGTAAATAGTGCTGCATGTTTTCCCGGCTTATTTGCATCTGTCCTTCAATGCTCACTGTGTTTTCAGTATTATTTCTGTTCCTTCGCAACCACTTTCATTGCTGTGGTGTTTTTATTTTTCTCTTCTACTTTTTTATTCTGTTCCATCGGCTCATGTCTCCTGTTGTCTCATCTTCCTTGAAGTCCTATCTCTGCATTGAGCTCTTGTTCATAGAGCAGTTGCTTCAGAAATATTTTAAATTCATAGTAATATGGTTGGTTATAAATTTTATTTTCTATAGTAGCACTTCATTTCTGTGGCAGCAGTTTTCTGGTGAGTGCTATCTGCTGGAGGTTTATAACATGGGGAAAGAACAGCGCCATATTCCAGATAGCAGAAATTTCTCCTTATGGCACCAGGCAATGAGTGTGTTTATTTGTCCCCAGCTGACTAAGCCCAGCCTGGCTGGGCACAATCCATAGTCTCTCTTCCTCCACTCACACACTGGCCAACTGCAGCCCATACCTGTGCGTTATCTTGGATTCTCATTGGCTTACCCATGCCTTTATTTTCTGCCAATCTGGGCCCAGGGAAGCCTGCTAGCAGCCAGCCCTCTTGTGTCTGGCGTTCCCATGTAGAATGGGTGTTTTGCCCATCAGAGTGGCCATTTGCTAAGACCTCAAGGCTCTGCTGGCTTGGTCTATCTTCTCCAGCTGTGGGTGTCTTCTCTTCCATCTTTTCCTCTTTGACTGCCTTTGGCACCTCTCCCTCATCTATGGTGACACTTCGTTTTGTTTAAGATGGAATTTGTATTTCTGTTTCCAAGTCTCCTACTTGCTTTTATAGTAATGTTTTAAAGCAGAAGAGGAAACACAGGCTTCACTCTGCCATTTTGAAACTAGAAGTGTGTCCTCCTGGTATTTCTCAGAAGTCATCAATAATCGGTCATGCCCCTAGATCAGGCTTCAGATAGTCCCAGGGTATGAGCCCCTTTCAGTTTTCGTGGGAGGAGGCATCTGCTCCCATCTCTAATCTCGACTCCTCAGAGCCTCGAGGACACCAGTTCTCCCTGACTGATGCAATACCACTGGCTTAAATGTCTCTAGCCATTTAGCATGAATATCATTCACTCTAAGGATTTCAGGCCATTTGTCGTATCTCAGCAAAATCGTGTTACTTGAATTCATAGAGTTAAGCTGCAAATGGATATTTTTGAATCCACAGAAATTTCCCTCCAAGTTACAAATCTACTTGGCCAAACATTTTTCCCTTTCACTTAACAAATTTCGAGGAAATTCTTTGCCCTAATGTATGATCCAGCCAATTAGCTAAGGTGCTCTACCGATGAAGAAAAATGATATAACATGTCAGCAGGTCTAGAAACAGGAAATCCATTGTAATTATGTCCTTAAGTGTGGTACGACACAGAATATATATGAAGAGGGTAGCATTGGTAAGCTGTGCTTGTTCTGAACTAATTGAGGAGACAGTAAAAGTAGGCTATGAAGGACAATGCAAATGTGCATTGTTGTGTGCATTGTGTGCCAAGAGTGACCCCTGGGTAACAGCTCCAGACATTGTCTCTCAGCTATACAAATTATCAGCTGCCATTCAGTTGGAAGTGATTCAGGAAACACTGAAGGCTTTCTGCTTCATTCTTTGTTGGCTCTCAGGGCCCACATTCCACATCTGGAAGTCTTTCCAAACATGCTCTCATCTGGACTAGTATGATAGTAATACACATTAACTCATTTCTCCTCTTGCCTAAGAATTTTAACCTTTTACTCTCCTGAAACTCATAAAACATCTTAATGAAGATTGTTTATATTGAATAGCAAGGACACAGATCTCATGTCTTCTCCTTTTAAAGTCAAAGAGCTTTCATATTTTAACTATAAGACAGGGACACTATCAGGTGCATTCACATTATGCAGTAATAATAAAAGAGGCAGCTGTGGCTAATACTTATAAAGCCCTTTCTATGTGTCAGGCATTTTTGTGAGAGCTTTATGTGTTCTTTGCATTTCTCACTCATTTAAAACTCACATCAACTCTGTGATTTTGGTACTAATGGCATCCTCACATTAAAGGCAGAAAACTAAAGCACAGAGTGGTTCTCTTGTCCAAGGTTACATGGCCAGTTAATAGGCAGAGCTGAAATTTGAACCAGGCTCTCTGGCCTTAGAGTCTATGATTTTACCGTGATGCAATGGAAGTTTTGTGAGCACCCTCAAGAGGATGCTAAGCCTACACTTGGCTTTAATAATGTGAGCTATATAATTTGTTTTCTCTCTACTGTAAAGCAAGTTTAGGAGTCTGAATGAAGCAGACTTTTGTCATTCACTGGGTTGGTTTGGGAATTTAGAAATTTGTTGGAGGCCAGGTGTGGTGGATCACTCCTATAATCTTAGCACTTTGGGAAGCCAAGGCAGGCAGATCACCTGAGTTCAGGAGTTCAAGACCAACCTGGCCAACATGGTGAATCCCTATCTCTACTAAAAATACAAAAAATTAGCCAGGAGTGGTGGTGCATGTCTGTAGTTACAGCTACTCAGGATGTTGAGGCAGGAGAATTGCTTGAGCCCAGTAGGTAGAGGCAGTGAGCCGAGATCATGCCACTGCACTCTAGCCTGGGTGACAGAGTGAGACTCTGTCTAAAAAAAAAAGAAAAGAAAAGATGTTGGAGTAATGGAGTAAATGATGATATCTTCATCTGGCTGGAGGATATAGTCAAAATAGGGGAGTAGGAATACCAATTATTTTCACAGTTGTGCTCCATAACAACCACAAAACCTCAATAGCATGTGACAATAAGAATATATTTTGCTCACGAGTCTGTGGGATTCAGCTGATCCAGGCTAGAGTTGATGGATCTTGGCTGGCTCACTCATGCATTTGCACTCTGCTCTGCATTTAGGTGGCTGCTAATCTTGATTGGTCATGCTTGCATGTCTAGGGTTTGACTGGCCATGGCAAGCATTCGACTGATGAGCTCATGGATGAGGCCAGAATCAGAGTAGGAGGGCATGCAAAGTTGTGTGATAAAGAACATAGATACCAAGAGTGAGTGAGGAATTAGAGCCATTAATGCAATTATTTTGCAATATTAAGGAAGAATGAAGATATATTTGTTGTTCTGGACATGTTGAGTTTTAGATACCAGTGGGATGTCCAAGTTTAATAAACATATCTGGGACGGCAATTCCTAAAGCCTTTTGTCTCAAGATTGTTATACATTTTTAAAAATATACTGATAATCCCAAAGAGCTTTTGTTTATGTAGGTTATATCTAATAAAATTACCCTATCATAAATTAATCTGAGAAATTTATTGTCATTTAAAATAAACCTATTTTATGTTAGCATAAATCATCTTTTATGAGAAAATGTTTTAAAAAAACTCAGAGGAATGGCATTATTTTACATTTTTTGCAAAGTTTCTTAATGTTTGGCTTAAGAGAAGATAACTAGATGCTCTTATTTGCTCCCGCATTCCGTCTGTTGCTATATCACCTATCACGTGGCCTCTGGAAAATGCCACTGTATGCTCATAAGAAAACAAGAATAAAAAAGGCCACTAATGTCTTAGTGTTATTACAAAAATGTTTTTTTACCTTCAGACACCCTGAAAGGCACATCCTTTGGAAACCACACTTTGGAGAAAAGTATAAGCTAAAGATTGATTTGGGGCTGGGTGCAGTGGCTCATGCCTGTAATCCTAGGACTTTGGGAGGCTGAAGTGGGAGAATCGCTTGAGCCCAGGAGTTTGAGACCAGTGCCTGGGCAACATAATGAGACCCTATATCTGCTAAAACATATTTTATTTTTAAAGATAGATTTGGGCAGGATCAATATGTAGGTAGTACGGTGTAGGGGCTCCGTAAAATATTGGGGCCCATTGAGAAGAGGATTGAGGAAAGGAGAGCCCTTGAAGGAGACTGAGAAGAAATCACCAATGAAAGAACAGAATAATATTCGCTAGATTTGGCCTAAGGGGGTATAGTCAGAGGCTTAAGCAGGAGAAGTTTTAAGAAGATATTGAGCAGTAAAGGAGTGGATGCAGATGGAACTTTTCAGAGAAAAAAGAAAGGGTAAATCCTTAGTGCAGAGGGTGACACATGGGCCAGGAAGGCAGAGAAGGGCACTGTTTTTAAAAAAGTCAGTATTTCAGTCACCCTCTTCCATGGCCTCCACCCAAACTTGTCATCTGCTAGAACCACTCCCCCTTTGAAATCATAAAGTCAGATGTTGTGAATACAGACTTCTGCCATCTAGTCCATAGACCCTTCGGGGTTCATAGACCCCTTTACCTTTTCCCTCAACCTCTTCCTTCTGTCTTCACCTCCATCCCAGCGCTGTTGGGGTCCATGGACAATCGCATCAACCATCTTTTTCTTTTTTTTGGAGTCATTATTTTCTACTTTCTTACTCCATCACCCTTCTGGACTATCTGGCAAAATTACAACCCCCTGGATTGTCCAATTATGTACATTTTCTCCAAGCCTACAACTCAGTCTCAGAACACTGCTGGGGAAAATCAAACAACAGATACCCTTTAAACCTGTGGTCACCACCTTCAGGTGGGCCCAGAGTGCCGCGCCCGTATCCTTTGACATTGTTTATCAGCTGTCTTCTGTCATTCTCTACAGCAGCAGTGTCCCACATACTCTGAGCAACTTAAACCTCCAGCAGCTCTACCGACCCCTTTCCCCCCAGCAAATACCTGCACTTCCTACGTGAGAAGGACATGTTACAGACCTTCTCTTGCTGTGTTTCTTTGTGGGATTTTCTTGTCCTCCTGGTTCTTACCTGTATCATTACCCATAGTTACTACCCCAAAATCTCCTTTGCAAGACTTTTCATTCCATCTGGACTGGATGTCCACTTTGGTCTAGGTGGTTGGGAAAGACCTCTAAAGAGATGACATTTAGTTCATGACCTGAGTAACAGGAAGTAGCTGGCAGTGGAAGCACAGCAGAGAATTCTGGCAGAGCAGTTAAACAAAAGCCCACAGGTGGGAGTGAATGTGGCATGGTCCGGGAATAGCAAAAAGGACTGTGTGTCCAGAACCTGTGGTTGGGGGAGAGGTCTGAGAGATCAGAGTAGAGAGGGACCTGGCTGGGTAGAGAGAGAAGTGTCTAGGGGAAGAAGCCAACAGGGGTCTCACAGTATTGCCAGGTGAAGCTGGACACTGCGACCTTGTAGCAGCATTGAACTTCATGATTGTGTTACTTTGGAGTTCAGTTTGGAATGTTTTCCATGCCCTTATTATGGTCTCTAGTTCTGTTTTATAAAATAATAAATTCTGGATCTTTCCTCTGATTGACTTACTGAAGAATAGCCACCATGTCCTTGGGCACTGACTGGCTCAATCTTTTAAAACTATTAAGGCTCAGTTGTCACCTAGAATTAATACAATAGGAAAACTTGCCAAGGAAATGTCAACTGTAACTTTCAATAATACAGAATACACAACTGGAGGTGTTTTCCCTGCATGTTTCAAACACTGTAGCACAGGAGGGACAGCATAGACAAGCCTGGGAGTGGATCCCAGGACATCTTGTCCTGGTTTCCTTACTCACTGCTTTTCTGTCATGACTTAGGTTCATGAGACACCTGGCCCTGTCACCAGTTAGCTGAAAGCACACATTATTTCATCCTCCTATAGTGCTGCTTCTTGTGATAAGTCCCTTGTAGTATTCTGTTTTCTATTAAATTTCAAAAGTCCAGGCTCTCTCTGCTTGAAATACTCAGTGCTTCACATTTTCTGGCTACCTCTTGTTATTCAGGTCATGGACTAAATGTTACCTCTTTAGAGGTCTTTCCCAACCATCTAGGAAAAGTAGGCATCCAGTCCAGATGGAGTCAAAAATCTGTTGGAAGGGGGCACTGAGTCCATGAGAGGTGAGGATCAGAGTGGAGTGCTAGAAAAGGAGACTTTGGGGATAGTTAACTCATGGTAATGATATAGATACAAGCACCATATGGATGAGAAAAATGCTCAAATTTACCTGAGAGAATTTTTAGTTTTTATTTCTTCTTTCTTTTCGTTTCTTTCTCCCTTCCCTTCCCTCTCTTTCCCTTTCCCTTTCCTTTTCCTTCTTTTTTGAGACAGGGTCTCACTCTATTGCCCAGGCTGAAGTGCAGTGGCACAGTCTTGGCTCACTGCAGCCTCAACCTCCCAGGCTCAAGTCATCCTCCAGTCTCAGCCCCCAATGTAGCTGGGATTACAGGTGCCCGCCACCGCACCCGGCTAGTTTTTGTGTTTTTGGTAGAGACAGGGTTTTGCCATGTTGGTCAGTCTAGTCTGGAACTCCTAGGCTCAAGTGATCTGCCTGCCTCAGCCTCCCAAAGCGCTGGGATTAAAGGTGTGAGCCACCTTGCCTGGCCAAGAATTTTTAATTCTATACTCCTGTTTAGGCGCATCATAGTCTAAAGCTTTCTTCCTTAATAACTTTTAAAAGAAACCTGTAATATTTCTTTTGTATGTTTTACTTCTTTAAAAATTATTCAGAGCAATGGGCAATAGACCAGTGCTAATCCACAAACTGTATTATTGGTCTGCAAGAAGGACAGAAATTGTTTAGAAACTTTTATAGCAATTCGACATTGCTACATCATTCAAATATAATCAGTAAACTCTTGTTGAAGGGGATGTTGTTGAACTTGCAAGGTGTTTTATGTTGTGCAATCTGCATCCCAGTAGGGGATCACTGCATCATGCACAGTAGGACCCCACATTAAAACCTATATTTTAAGGTTTCTTAGCTGTCACCAAAATATGTATAAAAATCTGAGAGACTGTCAGGTTTCTTTTTAAACATATTTTTACGATCATTTACATTTTAATCAAAGCTGCTTTAAGTATGTAGTTCAACATTACTGGCCAAATTAGAGAAGTCGCCTATTTATAGTTGGTGAGTTAAGCTTCACTGGACAAGACAGACATACTTTTTCTGAAAACAGTACAATAGAAGTGATTCCAAATAATATGTGATTTTTTTTCTTAAGACAAAAAGTTTATGCTGCTTTTACTCCTCTGTGCAGCTTGGGTTTGCAGCTGTCATTGTTGGTGAAGTAGTAAAACCACTTGTGGAGGTGTTGGCTAATAAAACAATGGAATCATAAATGCCTCTTACAAACAAAAAGCCAAAATAATTTTTTGAAAGAGTATTTAATTAAAAAGTCATCAGAAGTAGATGCCAATATACCACGCACAAACTATATACTTTGTGGACTTCCTATAATAAAGTAGCATTTTAAGTAAGATTAAAAATGTATATACACATCGCCAAGGTATTTGTGAAAACTAAAATTTGCTTAGAAACATTGGGTGAATCTGTGGTAAAAAGGGTACTATGTTTCATAACTAATGATATGAAAACCAACTTCAAGAAAAGCCAGCAACATATTTTTTATTTTAACTTGAATACACAGGCAAATCTTTTTAGTGTATGCACAACTTAAACATGATATCAGAATTTTTAAAAAGTTCTTTGGCAATAAACACAACTAGCTCTGAACCATATACAACTAAGGAAGTTTACATTGTTGGTGAATTGGAAGTTTAAGTTTTAGGTAGGGGTATGTTTTGCTGGTGTGGTTGCATTGATTGTAAAACTTTCTGGAGTACTGACTCCGCAGATTAAAGAAGCTGCTGGAGAATGAATGTAACTTAATACAGTGGCTCCTTCAGAAAATTTTGCTGTGATGTCAGCCAAACTAAATAATGTGTTTAGTGACATAGTAAAAGTTCTGGCTACATAAAGGCTAGTGCATTAGATACTAGTTTACTAGTTTATTCTCTTTATTATGTGATAATAAGGAAGCCAATCATAACGAACTATTATTGCATGCTGAGTAACGAGTAAAGAGAAGTTCTGTCAAAAATGTTTGAACCATAGATCAAACCCTTATTTTTTTCTGCAAGATAGGAAGCCAGTTTGGTCCCAACTTTTTAAAGATGTAAACTGGATAGCCAAACTTGTTTATTTGCCAGATTATCTTCAATATTTTTACTGAGCTTAATATTTCCTGCAAGGAAAAAAATGCAAGATGTTTTCCAATGGCCAATAACATCAAAGGGCAAAATGAAAGACGCTTGGAAGAATAGCTTCCATAAGTTGTTATGATGTAACTTGATAACAATTATCAATGAAGTAGGTGATACATTTGATATTGCACAGCTGCAAAAAGTTATCAAACATCTTACATATTTTATAGAATGTTCTGATTTTCAGAAGAAACCAACACAGAATTCATGAATTCAGAGTTCATGTCATTGAGATAAAATTTAAATTGGACTCTAACTTTATAGTATACTATCATTGAGGAATAAAGACAAATTTTGAAGTTAAATTATCACGTGCCTGAGCTTACTAAAATTGCTTTAAAATCTTCTGTTCTCCTGAACATATATATGTGACACTGTCTTTTCTGCTAATAGTGAGTAGAAAATGGTTTAGCTATCCCTTATCCTCTGCAAGTAGCAGTGTCAACTTATTGTAGTAAGCAACCTCACTTACATTAAACATTGCTATACCTGTTTGTTCAAAGTATGCATATAGATATTTAATATGGGGACTCAGCATTTCTCTCATGATTTTAGAAAAATAATTGAGGAACGCAAAATTATGAGTGTAACAGTGATTGTCCATATTAAATTCCCATAAATAAATGAGCAATGCATAGTTTTTATAATTCTTTTTCCTTTTATGTTGATTATAACATTTTATATTTGTTATGTACAACACAATTTGGGGTTAAAGATTTCATTTTTCTAGAAATTCATTTTTTATTTAACCAAAGTATTAGTCTACAATAAACGGCGGGGGGGGGGGGAGGGGGGGAAGGTGGTCCCTTCACCGCAGACTGAAAGGTACCTGATCCAGAAGACGGAATAAATGCTAGGTTAATCATAGTAGGAGGCTCTACATTACTCACTGGAATCTATTAAGTTGATGGTCATAGTTACATATAAATTGGGGCCAAGAAGTTAAACCTTTCTGAACACAGGGCTAGCAAAATAATAAAGCAACATTTTGTGAAAGGACTGTTTCTATAGATTCAATTTCCAATTTTCTGCTCTCACAAAGAGCTCAAAACATCCTACATCCCACCTCTTTCCAACCTCTGCTATTCTAACACCACTTAGCAATGAAAAATTTACAGTAATTTAAATCAGGAAGAAACAAGATCTCAACTGGCTTTGGCTGATGCACTTATTTTCTAAACAGTGTTTTTCTTAGGAAAGAGGCTCTGCCTTAGTGTTCTTTGTAGTCTGCAGACTTAGTTCAAAGTCAGTGTTCTTAAATATGTATTGACTAAATTAGTAGTATAAGGGGATATATAAAAATTTAGGAAAAAACTTAGCTTCTTGAGCAGCTCAAGACTTCACCATTCTCATTAACTCATTTCAGTGGAAATCAAATGAGTCACCACACTCATTAACTCATTTCATTAAATTTGTTCTTGAGGTAACCATAATTTTCTCATTGGGAAAAACTACCAAACTCTTTATACTATGCCGAATCTTTTTCGATAGGCCTAAATTTAGAGAATGAGTGCAGAATAGGAAAGAAGTCCACATTTACATTCAAAGTTTAAAGCCACCTAGTATCTGAGGTCACTGATCAAAAACAGCTGCCCATTTCCCAGTGGGGAGTAAAATAACCCAACTTAAGAAAAAAATGCCCACAAAGTCAGATCAAGGTCTGACTTTGCAACGGGTTAACATAAGGAGGTCTCACTGCTGCAATAAAGTTAAATACACACCACCAATAAAAGAAAGCATTTACTTTTTAAGGAAATAAAACAAGTAACACTGGTATCAACTTGAATGGATGCTTCAGGAGGGCAGGGGATTTTGTGTTTTGTTTAAACATCTGCAGAAAGATGATCAAAGCAGGGTGTTCTCTCCAGTATCAAGAGGTTAGAAAATGGACACACTGTGACTTACTGGGTTCAAAGCTTTGAACTAGAACATGTAATGTTTTAGATGGTTATGTTTACAGCTTCTCCATATGAAATAAAATATTCAGTGAGAGTATACTCATTTATATATCAAACTGGGCAATGTCAAAACTGGTATTTGATCATGACCTTGGATAACAATCATCTAATTCTTACCTTTCTCCAAAAAATTGGGCACACATCCTCCCAGGTGGGAATGTTAATGCTTTGGTATTTACAGAATAGTCAGTTACCTGCTTTGTACATGAGGAGTCAGTGAACCATTATGTAAAATGTGTATCTGACACACCACAGCTCCCAAAGAATGAATTTACCACTGACATCAAGGTTTACTGTGAAATGCAGCAGATACATATTTTACAAAATATGAAATTTAATGAAATTCATACTTTTAAGCAATCATTTCAGTAAAAGAAATTGTTATGATGTATATGTATGACAATAGATTCAGAACTGGTTAGAGTTGAATTTCAGCAATACATCTTAAAGGTATTTGCCAAGCAAACCCTAAAGCTCATTTTATTTCAAGTGAAAACATCATCATGAAAAAAGTCATGTCACATTGACTAACAAGGTTGGTAACAAATGTAATGATCAACTTTATCACTTAACATTTCACAAGACTTTTTATTGGTTCTAAAAAGCAATTAATATTTTAAAGGTACGGTATATAAACAAAATAGCCATATCTTGATTTTTGGCAACATGAAAAGGCCAATTTCCTTTCAAAACAATTCCTGGACTACAGCTACAAATGTGGTGAACAACGTCATATAGAGTAAAATTCAACTCCTGACACACACTTCTATGGCAACTGTAACATAGTTAACACTTGGCCTGTACCTATATGAACACTGATTCATTAGGGGCCAGTGAATAAAAATTTCTTCAATCTCATTTGCTATTTTAGTTGAGGATTCTACTAATTTACAGAAGAGCTGGGCCTTTCCTTCTCCCATTCCTTTTATAACTTCCTATCCAGTTTCCTGCAGTTTATTTTTCCTCCTATATGAATTGTTCTTATAATCTTTAAATGTATCTGTTTCCATTCACTTTATGCCTGCATGCTTCTCTATGACTTGCCAAACATGTAGAACTGGGTGTAAAGTGGTATTTTTCCAAGGTCAAAAAAAGTATACAAATTCATTTATTAGGATTAGGTTTAAATTGCTTTCATTGAGATTATTCAAAGGATTTTTGCCTTCATTAAAAATTATATCAAGTAAATATTATATGACATCCATGTTTGTTCACCAATAAGGATTTAGGTTTATCCAACTTTTTGCTAATACAAATTCAAGCATTGTCTTAAGTTAAAAATATGATTATCGTTCCCAGTAGATGTATAACAGAACACAATAGGGGGTGTCAGTTTTTTAAGGATATTCAAAATTATGGAAAACAGAGGTTCAATTACAAAAAGCCAGCTAACAGCACAAAGGTCACCAAGGTACGATACAATTTTGAGTGGGACCTATGCAGTGCTACTTAGCCATTAAAAATGCCAACAAAAGGAATGGGGGATGAATCACAGTTAAGTATTCCCTTAACTGTAACACTTAAATGTGCATGTACACTGACTACATTCTATTTCAGGTGCTTGTATAACTGTAAAGACATTATATTACGAAGAAACACAGCTGGAAGTCTGGGCTTCTGCATTGTAGGAGGTTATGAAGAATACAATGGAAACAAACCTTTTTTCATCAAATCCATTGTTGAAGGAACACCAGCATACAATGATGGAAGAATTAGGTAATAAAATAATGACTAACCAAAAAAACTTGTATTAAATGTTGTTTAATAAATGCCAAAGCTTGGCCTCATTTGAGATAAGGCATGTATTTATTATACTTTGTGGGGAGTTAAAGTATTTATGTAGCATTCAACTTCTGAGAAATCCAAAATAATTACACATATTCTTAGTCCCATACTACAACTCCCCATACTTTTAGCATTCCTTCTAACACAAGCTGAGTGGATAGTGAGTTTGGAGAATGTAAATAAGAGGCAAGAAATATCTAAATTAAAAGCAACATAATTAAAATGGTCAGATGCAGCAAAAATTAGGACCACTAAGATAAACTTGCATTAACTTCAGCAATGAATTAAAATACTAATCATATCTTGGTTTTTTTTTTTAGATGTGGTGATATTCTTCTTGCTGTCAATGGTAGAAGTACATCAGGAATGATACATGCTTGCTTGGCAAGACTGCTGAAAGAACTTAAAGGAAGAATTACTCTAACTATTGTTTCTTGGCCTGGCACTTTTTTATAGAATCAATGATGGGTCAGAGAAAAACATAAAAATCACAAATAGGCTAAGTTGAAACACTGTATTTATCTTGTCAGTTTTTATATGTAAATACACTGTTAAAATGTCAGGAAAAGTATGATCTAATGAAAGTCAGTTACACCTCAGAAAATATGATTCCAAAAATATTAAAACTACTAGTTTTTTTTCAGTGTGGAGGATTTCTCATTACTCTACAACTTTGTTTATATTTTTTCTATTCAGTAAAAAGCCCTAAACAGCTAAAATGATTTGTATACCCCACTGAATTCAAGTTGATTTAAATTTAAAATTTGGTATATGCTGAAATCTGCCAAGGGTACATTATGACCATTTTTAATTTACAGCTAAAAGATTTTTTTAAATGCATTGCTGAGAAACAATGCTTTCATCAAACAAGAAATAAATATTTTTCAGAAATTATAGTTGTCTTTTAGTATGTGATACTAATTAAGATTACTTGTATTATTACCATTTAAAAGATCCTAGTAATTTATCCTTGCAAATACCATGTTATTTGTTACCATCACTGACAAATGTGTTCTAGGGCTATCCCTAAAAATGCTCAGAGAATTATAAACTTGTTTTGTTTTAGTAATGGCTAAAGCTCTTTTTTCCACAATCGTTAGCGACTGTATAAAAACTTGCGCTGCTCCACCAGTGGGCCTTGGGAAATGCATCAAGGCCAAACCAGCTTGACCCTGGCTCATAGACATGGTCATGAGGCTATTTAAATTTGTGCCACAATGAAGAGTGTTTGTACACGTGCCTCCTAGAAACTACACTAAGGGTAATTTATTTCATAGAGCCCACCCAAATGCCTTATAGGTTTTATTAATTTGGATATGAAAGTGTACCCCATTTGGTTTCACCAGGAACCCAAATTTAGAATACTGAAAAGCTATCAAAAAGTTGTGATATCAAAAATGTGT
The DNA here is from genome assembly GCF_043159975.1 of Macaca nemestrina. Lineage (NCBI taxonomy): Eukaryota > Metazoa > Chordata > Mammalia > Primates > Cercopithecidae > Macaca > Macaca nemestrina. Next base: position 116,406,488 of record NC_092127.1, on the reverse strand, counting down.
GTCTCTTAATATACTAAGCAAGAGTGTCGCAGCAGTAACAGTTTTAGTAAAGACTAGTTTTAGTCTCAAGCCTTAGAGGGGCCCTTTGTTGCCTTTTGTGGTGCAGCCTCTTACGAGACTGGTGTTTTGTTTGTTTGATTAACAAAACTGTGGCCCAAGTGGAACCTTGACCTTTTCTCAGATAATTTGTTTATGTACACAGCTAACACAGCTCTTTAGAGTCCCTGTTAAGTGACTCATTCACATTCCTTTCTTGGATATAAAGTCATTGCTGTCTTTATTTTTGAAATATTACAAGACAAAGATTTTTAACTTAACATGAAAAATTCACTCTTTTATTTTCGAAAAAAAGTTAACTTTTCATACTAACAAACAGAACAAGATTTAAGGTAAATTTCTTAAACATTATCCAGAAAAATAACAAGATTTATAGTATCTACTTCTGGTACTAATATACACAAAAGGCCAAAACCATGCCTATTCTGCAGGTGTAGCTTCGGTGCTCTCCTGTTCAGGGGCAGGCTCACTGCCTGCTTCTTTTCCTTCTTTGCTTCTTTTAGATTTTTTGTGTTTGTGTCTCCTGTGACTATCTCCTTCTTCACTTTCATGGCGACGTCTACTATTACTGAAATAAAAAAGGTGTGTTCTGTTTAAATACACAATCAGTGACAAAAATCCAATCACTCTAAGGAAATTCTCAATATAACACTGGGTTTAAAATAATCTAATGCATTTTCTCATCAATATAGTGTGGGGAATAATCAGTTTTATGTGACTTTTATGCAGGGATTGTATTTATTTTATAGGGCCATCTTCACTGATACTATCTCAGATTCCCAGTGCCTATACAGCTTCTGAAATGCATATTATAATATACAGTAACAAATTAGAAACAAGCACTAACTCAAAACTGGAAATACTGTAAAGGGTTGATTTTTGGCAAACAATAGGTATTTTGTTTAATTTTTTAAAAAAAATTTGAGACAAGGCCCTGAATTTTTCTTTAATGAAACCAAGCACTGCTTCGTTTCATAACTTACGAAAGACTGGTTCATAGGCCAAAATTTCCCCTCTTCCAATGCGATAATGTAGTAAGTCAAAATCTCTCCCATACTGTTGGCTCACTATTTTATTAAAGAGCAAACCTTCGAGAAGACTTATGTCTGGTTTCCTCTTTTTCCCTGTGTCGTCTTTCTCTATGTCGTTCTTCTTTCTCTCGACTTGCTCTGTGACGCTCATAACCTCTTTCTGCATATTCCCTGTATCTGTATCGTTCTTCATCACTGAAATTGAAATAGAAATGTTTTCTTGACAACTGGACCGTTAATTCTGAATGGATTCAAACTGTAAAAGAGGAGATGTGATCTGCAGTCCAAACCCCAAATCCTCACATTAGCATCTTTTATAACATTAGTGAGGAATAAATATTTGTTGAATTGAGAGGAAAACGATGGTTGTTCTCAAAATAGCACTAGAGCTAAGAATATAAATATATAATAATTACATAGGTTAAATGACCAATTTTGTTCTGTGCTTTCATAGCTGTTAAAAAGATTTAATATAAAAATGCTTTGGTTTTTTCATTTCTTGAAAAGGTGAGATCTGCAACTGATTTACATTGTTACCAGCTTTTACAATTTTTTGCTCCTTTTAGAATTAAAATAATATCTGTGTATCTCAGATTTCTAATCAATATTCTTGGAAAGTGTTGGACACATATTTAACATTATAAAAATATACAACTCACAATGACTACAAAACAGAAAGCAAGTTATGTTTTTAAACTTTAGGTTTATCATTAAATATTCATCAAATACAGAAGTATAAACATAAAGAACAGAAACATTAAAGCAACTTCTACAGTATCCATACAAAATGCAGATTGGACATACCTGCATTCTGACATCCTAATTACATGTGTGTGTGTGCGCGCGCGGGAGGGGGAACTACATGGCTAATAACTTCAACTGCATACATATAAGTTGCATCTCCATTTTCTAATTTTGGATTGAATTATACAGACTGGTGAAACTGAGACGAATGGCTAGAGTTAGAGGGTGGTCTTTCTTTACCTCCCTAGACCTCCTTTCCTTTCATGTCCTTTAACTGACATTCTCTTTCCATCTTTCTCTTTATCCTTCATGTCTCATTTCTTCCTTTTTCTTTTTTTTGTTTAGCACAGAAGTCAACACTTTCTACATCAGTAAATTCCCTTAGAATAAAATAATCTTTTAGAAGAGTATGCTGAAGAGCTTTGATTTCTAGAAATGTTTAATATGAATTATTAAAGTAGTAATTTGTATGAAACATCAAGATGGTAAGGAATCTCAGGGTTTAACATAGTCAGGTGACAACTATAAGCCATGTTTTAAAAGACATGTCAGCCTATGTTCTAGCAAAAGTAATGATTCAGTAATGCTATGCTTAATGCCCAATTGTACTGCTGACCAAGTTATTATCTGTGATACATTAAAATTTTAGAATCTCATTTAAAAAACAGAAAATGTATTAATATATACTTTTGCACATATTTGTATATGTTATTTCCACTATTTTTTTCCTATCCATAAATATGTACTTTGTACTTTGGAGTGTGGAGGCATGTCACCTGAAAGGGAACATGCCATGCCAGTCAGTGGAGAACAGCAGAAAGAGTACAAGTGGAGTGAGTACACACAGGATCACATCCTGATTTTGCCTCTTACTAAATGAGTGACCCAGGCTGTTACTTAACCTCTCTCAGCCTCGGTTTTCTCACTGTAAAACTGCCAAGAGTATTTTTCAAGGCTTTTTACAGAACTGACAACATTTATAAAGTGCTTGGTATGAAAGCAGGCACTCAATAAATGGCAGTCTTTGGTGAATTTAATGCTTAATTTTTTCAGAAGCAGAACTTTTTAGTACCATGTCTTGAAGTAGAATAAACTAGCACCATAAGAAATATAGTTAACTTCTCTCAAAAAATGAGGCTTTTCAATGACTGCAACTAGATTTACATAAAAATAATTAAAGTCAATTATCTCATAATGTGTCATTTGTAACTCTCTTTTTCCTCTTACCCTAAAACCAACTCTTGTTGAACTCGAAGCCTTTAGATTCTAAAAGCAGCCCTGTGATGGGAACCTTAAAACAGATGGTAGAAGATTGGGTCCTACACACAAAATAGAAAGACCCTCCTCCTTCCATCCCCTTTTCTGATAAATGGCTGAACCAGAAAGGTTTCTCTGAACCTGGAAATTACATTAGAGTTCATTTCAAACATCCTCAAATGACCAGCCTTCTTTCTGGCCCATAATTAAGCTGCCTAAAAAGCAGAAGTTGAAACTAGTCTGTACTTTTCAAAACAATGGCCCTGTAATTTGTAAAGCAACATATACTACATGCCATACTGCTAAAATATCAGCCTTCAGACACCTTTACTTATACTTCACTTGGATTTTCCAGAGCATAATGTTTTCCTGGGATAATTCAGAACTCAAAATTCCTCCACTTTTTGCCTCTCTGACCTTAAACATTTCAGTCAAATTTAGGTAAACTTTGACTCCTAATGCCCTACAGTTCAGCAACTTGAATATCAAATGTGGTTTAACCATTAATGCTTTTAAGTTGCAATAAAAACTCAGTAATATCTGTGCATGTATTTGAAGCAGAAGAATTAGAGGATTTAGCCAAATCTTCTATAAACAATGTGTTATTTATGCAAAGAAAATTTATAAGCCCTGCCTGGTAAAGCAATTTATTTTATTCTTATTTCCTATCAAATTTTGCATTAAGCGCCTTACTTATAAACATGTACAATCTAGAGATAGCAATGCTATCTCAAACATATTCATTTCCACATGAGAAACAATTTGACTTTCTGGAAAGTAATGCCCTCGAACTTAAAAGAATCATGCACTTAAATTGGCTAAAGTCAACAGCACATTTCCCACCAAGCAAACACAAATCATATACTCATGCGCGCGCGCGCGCACACACACACACGTATCATGGTGTTTACTCATTTGGTCAATAAAATTTTATTAAGTGCCTACGATGTATAAGTCATATTAGTAGGAGCCAAAGGAAGGAAAAAAGATGAATAAATCCTTATCAGTTCCTTCTTGTGCATTTTTTTAGGTAAAGTTTTAAGCTACTGACCAGTCCTAGTCAGCTTGACAATATGAGGGGTCTTCAAAAAGTTCATGGAAAATGCATACTATGAAAAAATTATGCATGGATTTCAACATTTTTCTGCACCAAAATAAACTCAGTAATTTGTTACAACATCGCTGAACAGGATCTAGTTTGAGGTACTAGTGTAACTGTTTAGGGGTACCATAAGCCACACCCATATAAGTCAGCAAGCTTAATAAATGTGCGTGTTCTTGACTGATCCACTGTTCAGCTCATCTCTTTCCTCTCCTTGGGTCTCCCTATTCCCTGAGAAACAATAATGTTGAAATGAGGCTAATTAATAACCCTACAATGGCCTCTGTGCGTTCAAGTGAAAGGAAGAATCGCACATCTCTCATTTTAAATCAAAAGCTAAAAATGATTAAGCTAAAAATGAGGAAGCCTGGAGAGGAAGGCATGTCAAAAGTCATGACAGGCTAAAGTCTATCCCTCATGTGCCAAAAAGACAAGTTGTCAAGCCAAAGAAAAAGTTGTTGAAGAAAATTAAAAGTGCTACTCCAGTGAACATATGAATGGTTAAGAAACTGACAACAGCATTATTGCTGATATGGAGAAAGTTTTAGTGTCCGGGTAGAAGAACAAACCAGCCACACAACATTCCCTTAAACCAAAGCCTAATCCAGAGCAAGGCCCAATTATTTTCAATTCTATGAAGGCAGAGATAGGTGAGGAAGCTGCAGAAGAAACAGAAGCTAGCAGAAGTTAGTTGGTTTGTAAGGATTAAGCAAAGACGTGATCTATATAACATAAAAGTACAAGGTGAGGCAGTAAGTGCTGAGGTAGAAGCTACAGCAAGTTATCTAGATGATCTAGCTAATCTGATCATCTGATGGAGGTAGCTCCATTAAACAACGCATTTTTAATGTAGATCAAATAGCTTTATACTGAAAGAAGAAGCCATGAAGACTTTCACAGCTAGAGAGAAGGCAATGCCAGGCTTCAAGTTTCAAAGGACAGGCTCACTCTCTTGTTTCCTAATGCATTGTTCCTTAATGTAGCTGGTGATTTTAAGTTAAAGTTGGTGCTCATTTACCACCCTGAAAATCCTGGAGTCCTTAGAATTATGGTAAATCGACTCTGCCTGTGCTCTAACAATGGAACACCGAAGCCTGAATGGCAGCACATCTGTTTACAGGATGGTTTACTGGATATTATAAGTATTCTGAACAAACTCTGTTTTTTCCTAACAATAGTAATACTCACTGGTGATAGAGGAAAGCTCCTCCTTCTCATTAAATGATGCGGTTCCATTACATTATTTTCAAAATGTATACATTTTGAAATGTGTATGTATACAATCAAGTGTCAGTTAATGACAGGGATATGTTCTGAGAAATGCACTATTAGGTGATCTCATTGTTGTGCAAACCCCACACAGTGTACTTACACAAACTTTGATGGTACAGCCTATTATACACTAGGTTACATATTATAGACTATTGCTCCTGGGCTTCAAATCTGTACAGCATATTACTGCACTGAATTCTGTAGAAAATTTTAACACAATGGTAAGTATTTGTGTATCTAAACAAAAGATACAGTATAAATAGTATTGTAATCTTATGAGACCACTGTTATACATGTGGTTTGCACTGACAGAATATAAAAATAATAACTAAAATCAGGAGGAAAACCTTTTAAAACATATGTAAGACAAATTTTCTTAAATATTAAAACTTAATACGTAAGTGTGCAGCAGGAAAGACTAATAGGAAAACCCTTTTAAAAAGTTTTGGCCGGGCGCAGTGGCTCAAGCCTGTAATCCCAGCACTTTGGGAGGCTGAGACGGGCGGATCACGAGGTCAGGAGATCGAGACCATCCTGGCTAACACGGTGAAACCCCGTCTCTACTAAAAAGTACAAAAAACTAGCCGGGCGAGGTGGCGGGCGCCTGTAGTCCCAGCTACTCGGGAGGCTGAGGCAGGAGAATGGCGTGAACCCGGGAGGCGGAGCTTGCAGTGAGCCGAGATCCAGCCACTGCACTCCAGCCTGGGCGACAGAGCAAGACTCCGTCTCAAAAAAAAAAAAGTTTTAAGTAAAATTTCCAATTCTTAAAGGTAGCCTATTTGTGCATTTTCTTTAAAAAATGGATAATGGTGTTTGGAAAATCACTATAATGTTTTTAATCCACTGGATATATTTTAAGAGTGACCTTGGGCAACACAGCATGACCCTGTCTCTACAAAAAATTTTTAAAATGAGCCAAGCATGGTGATGCATGACTGTAGTCTTAGCTACTTGAGAGGCTAAGCCAGGAAGATCACTTGAGCCCAGGACTTCCTACATTAGGGAACAATGCATTAGGAAACAAGAGAGTCAGCCTGTCCTTTCAAACTCTGAAGCCAGGCATTGAGTTCTCTTCTCTAGCTATGAAAGTCTTAGATGGCATCTTCTTCCAATGTAAGACTGCAGTGAGCTATGATCATGCCACTGCACTCCAGCCAGCCTGGGTGACAAAGCAAGACCCTGTCTCTAAAAACAATAAAAGTGGTGATAATTTTATTTTTGAATATTAATATTTATAATACACTGGAAATATCTATATGGTCAACTAATTTAAGCTTAAGATGAAAAACTTAGATGGCAAGATAAAAATAAATGAAGGGGTAGAAAATTCTTTTAAGAAATAAGTAAACAAATTAAAGGACGGCTGTTCAAGGTAATGGGAAGCCTCTAATCCTTTATCATTTTAAGATGGCTTTCCTAAGTACTCCCTGAGCATCTCTTTTCCAAGTGAATTGAAATTCACTTCCTCATAACAAAAATAAATTTGAAAGCGGTTATAAAATACATAGTATAAACTCCTGCACACCCAACAAACCTGTTGAAAACACTTGGTGTAGGACTGTGATCACGCTCCCTCTCTCTCTCTCTGGTGCGTTCTCTTTCTCTGTCCCGATCACGGTCTCGCTCTCTGTCTCTGTCTCTCTCTCTATCTCGGTCTTTCTCTCTTCTGGCATAATAGTCCCACTGCTTGCTGGTGTCCACAAGACTAGGCCATGAAGGCGCAGAACCAGGAAGATGGGGAAAGGCAACTGAAGAAAAAACACAATTAAAAACAAACATTATGGTACTTTAAAAAAACAAAATGCCCACCAAAAATATGTCATTAGATTGTAATAGAAATTCACTTTATAAATAGAAAAGAGAACTATCACATGGTGAATGAATACCCACAGTATCAGGGGAAGATCCGGAAACGAATCTTAAAAACCTAACATATAAAGACCCTTCATTATACAAGGTGAACAGCAATCAGAATTAGGTTGACCACAAACTCCCCAACATAAAAAATGGAAACCAGAATACATTGGGACATCTTCAAAGTGTTGAGAGGAGGCCAGGAGTTCAAGACCAGCCTACTCAACATGGTGAAACCTCGTCTCTACTAAAAATACAAACGTTTGCTGGGCATGGTGGTGCGTGCCTGTAATCCCAGCTATTTGGGAGGCTGAGGCAGGAGAATCACTTGAACCCAGGAGGCAGAGGTTACAGTGAGCAGAGATCATGTCACTGCACTCCAGCCTGGGCGTCAGAGTGAGACTCTATCTCAAAAAAAGAAAAAAAAAACAGTGTTGAGAAAAAATATCAACCTAGAAAAGTGTACTCAACAACATTTTATTTCAAGATTCAAACTGCCTTTGTAAACATCAACAAAAAAATAAGCAAAACTTACAACCAACAGACTTCACCAAAAGAATGTCTATCAGGCCGGGTGCAGTGGCTCAAGCCTGTAATCCCAACACTTTTGGAGGCCAAGGTGGGCGGATTGTGAGGTCAGGAGTTCACGACCAGCCTGGCCAACATGGTGAAACCCCATCTCTACTAAAAATACAAAAATTAGCAGGGCGCGGTGGCAGGTGCCTGTAATCCCAGCTACTTGGGAGGCTGAGGCAGGAAGATGGCATGAACCCGGGAGATGGAGCTTGCAGTGAGCCGAGATGGTACCACTGCACTCCAGCCTGGGCAACAAAGTGAGGCTCCATCTCAAAAAAAAAAAAAAAAAAAAAAAAGAAAAAAAAAGAAAAAAGGAACATCTATCAGATATACCTAGAGAAAAAGAAAAATTATCCTAGAGGATCCAACATGAAAAGAAGTAATGGCTGAACAAATAAATGGTAATCATATATGCAAATCCAAACAAACAATATATGCTATTCAACAGTAGAGTTTTTTTAAAAAGAATAAAACTAAAATAGTGAACCACAACAGGATATAAGTTAGAAGAGAAAGATTATCCTAAAGTCTCTGTATTGATGGAGAAAGATGTTCAAATTGTATGTAACTACACATTGTTAAGTATGAATAACAAATGTCGAGTAACCACTTAAAAAAAAAAAAAACGTATAGTTTCAAAACAATGAAGAAAAAAGGATTTTTTGAAAATCAATGCAAAACTCAGTCAATTCAAGACGACTTGACAAAGATGTAGGTGGAGAGTTAAGTTCAAATAGCTAAATATTCTCAGTAATAAAAAGGGACTGACTCATCAGTTACAAAACAAAGACTGTTGATTTGTACTTTTAAAAAACCTAACTATAACCTTAATATAAACAACATAAAAACAGAAAGTTGAAAGAAAAAAGATGAGAAAAAAAAATACAACCCCTGATCGAAAATGAGTAGCTTTAGGCCGGCGAGGTGGCTCACGCCTGCAATCCCAGCACTTTGGGAGGCCGAGGACGGCGGATTGCCTGAGGTCAGGAGTTCCAGACCAGTCTGGCCAACATGGTGAAACCCTGTCTCTACTAAAAATACAAAAAAAATTAGCCGGGCTTGGTGGCACATGCCTATAATCCCAGCTATTCAGAAGGCTGAGGCAGGGGAATTGCTTGAACCAGGAAGGTGGAGCTTGCAGTGAGCAGAGATCATACTACTGCACTCCAGACTGGACGACAGAGTTTGACTCCGTCTCAAAAAAAAATAAAGAGTAGCTTTATTAATGACACAACAGACTTATACAAAAAGCATTACTTAGGAAAGAAAGAATGATCACATGAAGATGGATGATGTAATTTACCAAGGAAACAGAACAAATTTAAACTTCCAAGTAGCTAACAACATCACCTTAAATTTTAGAAAGTAAAAACTAATAAAAACACAGGTAGAAATAGAAAATTCACCATGTTCATGGGAGATTAACATAATTCTCTCAATTATTGGTGGATTAAGCAGATGGAAAAATCAGTACAAACATAGAAGCGGTTTTTGTTTTGAGAGATGAGGTCTTGCTGTCATCCAGGCTAGACAACAAGTGGTATGATCACAGCTCACTGCAGCCTTGAACTCTAAGGCTCAAGTGATCTTCCCGCCTCAGCCTCCCAAATAGCTAGGATTACAGGCACAAGTCACCATGCAGATAAAGACTTGAGCTACATGTTCTTAGCATGGTTGATGTAATGGACATCACATAGGATACTGCCCATAACAAAGGATATTCTTCTTCTCAAGCACAACATTTATGAAAAGGTACATATACTTTCAAAGGATGAGTATAATAGGTTTGTTCTCTGACCACCAAGCAATTTAAGTTAGAAGTCAAATTTAAAAGTTATGAGAAAATAATCCCTAATCATTTCAAATTAAAAACATACTTCTGATAATTCATGGGTCAAAAATATCATAAATTTAAATAATTAAGAAATAAACACAGACAAACATAAGACACATCAAAAGTTTAGGGATACAAGTTGTTCCAGAAGAAAATTTAGTCTTAAAATACTATATTAGAAAAAAGTAAAAATTAATGAGCTAAGTCTCCCAATATAAGAACGCAAAAAAAAAAAAAAAAAAAAAAAAAAACAGAATAATCCAACAAAAAAGGATAATAAAGACGACTCTTCAAGGTTTCTTTTTCGTTTCGAGTCAGTTTTGTTTGGTAAGTTTTTGTTTTTGTTTTTAGGAGTTAATTCATTTCAGCTAAGTTTTTTTTTTTTTTTTTTTTAGACGGCGTCTCACTCTGTTGGCCAGGCTGGAGTGCAGTGGCCGGATCTCAGCTCACTGCAAGCTCCGCCTCCCGGGTTCACGCCATTCTCCTGCCTCCGCCTCCCAAGTAGCTGGGACTACAGGCGCCCGCCACCTCGCCCGGCTAGTTTTTTGTATTTTTTAGTAGAGACGGGGTTTCACCGTGTTAGCCAGGATGGTCTCGATCTCCTGACCTCGTGATCCGCCCGTCTCGGCCTCCTAAAGTGCTGGGATTACAGGCTTGAGCCGGCCTCTCTTTTATTGTTTAATCTGCGTTGTCTACAGTTGTAATCCCTTTTTGCTTCTGATACTGTTTATGTGTTCTTTTTTCTTAATCTTGTCATAAAATTGTCATGTTTTATTTGTTGTCTTCAAAAATCAACTTTCAGGTTTTTTCCATTATATGGTAGTTTTCTATGTACTTGATTTCCGTTCTTTGTAATCTTTTTTTGGTGACAAATCCTAAATCCTTTTAGAAAACACAAAGTACAAATATCCCTGTTGTGTCACCATGAACTAATTTTTAAAAGTATAGTTGATTAAATACATGAAATGTATTGTTTGCTAACCTGGCAGATACATAGACCACTCACTCCTTTAGTTAATATTTTTTAATTGCTCTGTAAGATGCAACACGTTTTTATTGCTTTAAAAATATTTAAGTACTTCACTGATCCAAACTGAATCTAGGCATCTAAATACTACTACTTACCATTGCCATAGGGAAATGCACGTGCAGAACGACTATCATAACCAGAGGAATGTCCACTGTTGAAGAAAAAGATATATTTTTATGTCTGGTACAAAGAAGTTCTAAATTTTAGTAATGCAGTGCAAAAGGAAAAACTTAAGGCAAAATTACAACTTTTATCCAACCACCAATTTAATAATTTAGTTGTATAATTTTATTAATAAAACACGATTTTTGACTTAAAAAATATTAAAATATTAAATACCTAATTTTACAGAAAAATAGGATGTGCTAGTACTATTTAACATAAATAATCCAATCAACTTAGCTTGAGTCACAAGTAAAGTAACAGAAACTTTCAGGCTATCAGAATATTTCAGATTAAAAATTTAGTCTTAATTTTAATTCAGCCCCACTGACAGGATTAACAAATACTTCTTAACATTTTGACTGAGAAAACAAATGTGCCTAATAGTCACTTAACAAAACTAAATCCTTATGTTCTCACAATTCATGCTTTCTTGATTTTATGCAGGGTTTATAAAATCATATGCAGAACTTTACTGATGTAAAATTCTCACATATTTTGTCTTTTTATATCATTTGAATCATTTTTTCAGAAACACACTTTTTAATAGTTTATTTGCCACTTAAGATAAAATAGCAATAACTCTTATTAGTGATTTCTACCTGCCAAGAATTATACTTGTACTTTATATTCAGTAGCTTTTAAAATCTTCAAAACTCTATCAACCTTTTTGGTAAAAAGGAAAACTGAGTCTCAAAGGGCTTACGAACCTTGCCTCGCAACACTGTTTGATTTCTATGTTGTTAAACACCATACTGCCACCCATGAGGGAAATATTCTCTTTGTACAGCATTCTAGTTAACATAAGCCATAAGTACACAGTACAAAAAATAAGGCTACTGCCACACAGAATGGCTCTAATCCTTCTTTGTGGAAGCTGAGATGGAGTATCAAGGAATAAGACAGCTTTTCTTGACTATGGTCCCATAATAGTTTTCCCTACTTCATCCCAAAAGAGACATGTATTATTCATCATTTCCAGTAATTTATGTTTGTATTTCCCATTAAAACTGACTTGCTGGGTTTTTAACAGTCTAGGAGTTTCTTTAATCAAGTGTGTCATAAATCAAAGCAAGAGATTATTTCAAAATATTATAATTTTAGTTTTCTTTGCCCTGTTTTGATTTCAGGCTACAGGTCCAACATCTTATATAAAACTAACATAGACGTAGATTTATAAATTAAAAGACAGGTGCTGTGTTTATAAAATTAAATCTTTGAAAATATTTCCAAGATAAGTATATGGTTCTTCTGTCAAAAGGCTATCAATGATCAAAAATCAGTATCCATACTGATTTACCTTTCTATTGTTGGTATAAGAGATGGAGGTGGAGCTCCTGGTGGAGGAGGAAAACCTGAAACATTCAACCATAAGATAAAAAATGTTAACAGAATGTACACTTAATGTCAAGAGTGAAACAAAGTTGCTGTGTATCACTAAATTTCTCTGGGGATATGAATGTGCTTCTCTATGTTGTAGTAATGGACAGAAAAAAATGGAGCTCAAACTTATAAACAGATTTTTAGTGCAATAAAACTTTAAGTAAGCAGTCTGGTCTAATACACAGAGAACAAACTGGGAGTCAGGACATTGGTCTTATTTTCAGCACCACACACAGCCCATTTTTTAAGTATGAGAAAGTTAATCTCAATGCCTTACCTTCTCCATACATAAAACAGTAGCCACCAGATATATTTGAAATATTTTAGAAGAAAAGTAGATATATAGCAATCACCTCTTTCAAAAAATATTTCGAGAGTTTTAGAAGTATAGAAATTTCCTTAAAATGTGTAATTTATAAATAAAATCTTACCAGTAAATGCATAGTGCTCAAAGCTGAGAATATCCACCATAAAATATGTTCAAATAGCACAACCCTAACAAACTACTTTACAAAGAAAAGCACATAATATAGTTTGTGGATCAGTTTGGAAGGAATATAATTTGTACCTCTATATCATGGGGTCTGCATTCTCAATAATTCACAATACCTAAACGGAATACCACAGAATAATATGGCTGAAAAACAGTTAATCTACACTATACTTTCAAATTCAGATAGGCTATAAAGCATCCCAGCAGAAAAAGATTCCAAAACTTATGATGTCAATTCCTTATGATACCAATTCCTTCCAAGTGTTAACAATGAACAACTCTCACTACTAGGAAATGCACTAAATTATCTAACTTAAGTCTCTCACACTACAATTCAGACACTGTCCTAAATGAGAACAAGAGTATTCCACTGTCATATTGCCTGTCACCTTGCAGTTATGTGAAAACACTTCCACTAAGCCTCCGTTTTAGTAATTCTATGAAAAAATAAATCAGTTCTCTGAATCCTTCTCAAAGGTCCACTTAAATCGATTTTTAGCCCCACTCCAAATTGTTTTCATGTTTACCATGTTCTTCACTGTATCCAGTTTTAGGATCTATAACTCCTCTATTAAACATCTTAAAAGTACAAAATTAGCAATTACCACATTAGTCCTAAAGTCCACAATCCTATTTCATACAGCCTCACAACCACATTGTTTTTTAAACTAAAAAGACACATAAATGATTCCTTTGACTTTCCCTGATGAGTCTATTTCAGACACATTCACATATAATCAATGTCTCTATTCCACATCTAAATATGTATACTGTCCTATGCTACCTAAACTTCACTCAGTTTATCAAAGTCATTTTGAATTCAGACCCACCCTTGCAAGCATTATCACCTCTCATTCTCTTCATACACCTTGGCTTTTAACACTGAACTCAGTAAGACACACTTGCTACCAGGTGTGATATCACACTATAAAAAGAAATAACTGACAAAAATGTAAAAATAAATAAATAAATAAATAAAACACTGGGCCACATATAAACTCCTATTGATCATACTATTACAACAATAAACAATCACCACTCTAAGAACAGCCACCTGACCAGCTGTCTGTCTAGTTGCTATGTGGGGTTTAGAACACATTTTCTCATGATACTAAGCCAGCAGGATTAAAATTTAAAAATCAGAAATAATAATAAAGTCAAAATAAAGTATCTTTCTCTTCTCTTATAGTCACTATATGACATAAAAAATTCATTGGTCTGTAAAGACATTTTTAAGAAAAATTTTATTTTATATCCTATACTGTTTTCTTCACAAATTGAATAGGTAAGAATTTTCTCAGAATCTCTATTTCTACAGAAATGGGTAAGACAGGTATAAGAAAACTATATCTTAATCAAAACTGGAATGAAGCAAAGGCAGAGCTGAAAATAGGACCTTGAAATCCCAATAGCCTATTCCATATTCTAACCACATCAACACCATCTCTCCTGTAACTATAAGCTTGAAATTTCATGTTTATTAACAATGATGGAGAAAACATGAAAAAAGTTTTACCTGGAGGTGGTACAGTTATTGGAATACCTAAAAAACAAGTGATGAAATTTAATATAGTAATTGGATTTCAGAACCTGTTATGTATTTATGCCATCACCAAAACAAACTTTGAAATAAAACCCCTCGCCTCATTATCCTGGCTTATTCACTCAAGAGAAGCATTCTGTTTCCTCGTAGAGGACTAACAATTCGAGTATAACATCCAACTTCCTTGATGAAAACCCAGTCTAACAACTTGATAACAAGGTTTCCCCCACTAGTAATCACAAAGTTAGACATCAGTTAAAAAGCACACTTATGCACACACAATTATCAAATGCCATGAAGTTAATCCTAACTAAATATGATAATCAATGCCTGAGGTTGTTATTTTAACATTTTAACAGAAAAACTGATCTGTGGGTTCTTTCTCTAATACTGCAGGTAGTACAAGGATAACTCAAGATGATGGATATTACTGACTTTTGTAAAGCTCAATATGTTGTGGTTCATTCAAGTGTTGACTGTTTTAGTATTGTTGGCAGAAGTAGTAAAAGGCTAACATTTCCTTTGATTTGTAGGAGGAGAGAGAGGGGGGAATAACCAATTCATATATATACACCCCCAGGGCACATTAACATAAATGTGAATGATTTACTTCTACAGGTGCTAGCAAATATTAATTTGAGTGACTCTCACTCATTATTTGTATACATTATAAACTCTGAGGAATAAACTATGTACATTCTCAATTTCACAGGGATCAAATGTGCCCTTAAAGCCTAATGTAAAATGCATTTACTAAATACTAAAATTAAATTCAGCATTTTAAATTTAAGAGATACATGAAAGGCAATTTATATGGCATGCAAATTTTAACTATTTTTCAGTGGAGGAAAAATGAGAGATTTCTAAGCAGGAAAATTTTAAAAAAGTAAGACAATTTAAAGTAACTTTTTCATGGAAAGTTTTATATAATAACTAAAAGAGTTGGCATGGGTTCCTAAATCCTGTCTTAAAAACTGCATCAAAATTAGTCTAAAAAATAATCTTAATTCATTAGCTAAATGTATGCAAAAAAATGAAACAATTGTTTTCAAATGTTTTCTTGTCAAAGGAAACATATTCTAACACTATCT
The DNA here is from genome assembly GCF_043159975.1 of Macaca nemestrina. Classification (NCBI taxonomy): domain Eukaryota; kingdom Metazoa; phylum Chordata; class Mammalia; order Primates; family Cercopithecidae; genus Macaca; species Macaca nemestrina. The sequence continues at coordinate 116,391,059 of NC_092127.1, read as the reverse complement.
AAAAATGTTCTGATGTGCATGTTTTATCAGAGTAAGAGATTTAGATTAAAAAGATCTTAAGGTAGCAAATGGCCTTGAAAAAGAGACCAAAGCACCTGATTTTAACCACCCACACAATAAAAACATATTCCAAACTTACAAAACCAACAAGACTAAAGAAGATACATAAGGCAGCCATCAACTTTCTTTATGAATCCACAAGTCTACTAAACTGACCCATAGCTAATAGCAATTCTCATTCATCCTGAGGTTACCTTCCTGTTTCCCAAATTACTAAACTAAAAGAATCCAGCAAACCATACAAGCTAGCAGAGTCCCAGACTCCAAAGTAAATGAGAAAAGTAAGGAAGGCAGAACATTAAATGTTTTTAATATACACTATAACCTAATTTTCTTTAGAACAATACGGACACTACTTCACTATTTGATCTAGTTTTCATATGTAAATATATGATTATTTTCTTAGATTTGTAAGATACAGATTTGTAAGATAAGATTCATAAGATAAAGGAATACACCAAAATCATCCACCCACTCTATATACTATAATCCTAATAACTTTACCTAAACGAATGTGAGCCAGATGTATCACTTTAGCTAATGCTTACTTAACATTAACTAGCATTAGCATTAATTAACATTAGCATTAATGCTAATGCTTAATGTTAAAATGTAAATTCATGCAAAAAACTAAAAAATTTCTAGTCAGCCCCTTCAAACTTTAGTCCTCAAAAACATTTAAGTTGTTAAACTTCCACAAAACATAAAAAAAGATAAAAGACATATGACCAAAGAATCAAGTACGTTACAAGCGTAGTTAAAATTACTGTCTGCCTTTAATGTTAATCTTACTACAGTAGTATCATTGGATAGACAAAAATAATCTACTGGAATTAAAGACATAATCAAAGAAAAAACTATCTCATTCATAGGTCTTTCCAATCAATACCTACACACCAGAAAGTTGGCATGGCAACTAGGAAGGGCCCTTCTTGTGAGACCTCCATTTCATCTAAGATGTTATTTCAATGCAAATCTTTATAAGTAAATGTTCATTAAAACAAGACTATAAAGTTGACGAAACACTATATAACCAATTCTCTGACAATTATTGAATGTATTTTCAAACTGAAATATCATGTAAGGCCAACACTATTCTCACTTAAAAATCACTATTTAGTATTTGACTCTTCTTAATAAAAGAGAAACAGTATAGGGGAAAACAAAATTCATCTCAAAAGTCCCTCTCCTTTCCCCTCCCAACACCTCCATCTTCCTGGCAAACACATGCTGCCTAACCTAGACAACAGACTTAAATAAGGAAAATATTTTGTTTCTTTTCTATATCCTTTATCTGAAAAATTAGTTTTAAAAATGTTAATTTTCCTGGAAAGCTATACGTAACAGTAGTAAAAGTAGATTTCTAGTGCTGGCCAAAACCTTTTGGAAAAGTAATACTCAAGCTCTAACAGACTGAATAGATTAGTGGTATTAAAACTTGAACATAGGCCGGGTGCGGTGGCTCACGCCTATAATCCCAGTACTTTGGGATACCAACGTGGGTGGATCACAAAGTCAGGAGATGGAGACCATCCTGGCTAACATGGTGAAACCCTGTCTCTATTAAAAACACAAAAAATTAGCCGGGCATGGTGGCATGTGCCTGTAGTCCCAGCAACTCAGGAGGCTGAGGCTGGAGAATCGCTTGAACCCAGGAGGCAGAGGCTGCAGTGAGCTGTCGTGCCACTGTACTCAGCCTGGGCAACAGAGCAAGACTCCGTCTCAAAAAAAATAAATAAGTAAAAAAATAAAAACAAACCACCTTGAACATGCATCAGAATCACCTGGAGAGTCTCTTAAAACACACAGATTGCTGGGCCCTTCCCCTAGTATTTCTGATTCAGTAAGTCTGGGGTGGGACCAGAAAACCTACATTCCCCTAAATTTCCCAGATGATGTTGCTGGCCCAGGACTATACTATGAGGATCACTGGATCTGATTCTAAGCTTCTCTCCTAATTTCACTGCTGAGCAATTTAATACAGACTAAATAAATCCCATTCCAAACTTTTATGGAACAAAAGCATCTACCTGTGACACTTAAAAGTACTATGAGAGCCTACACCATATGGCATTCTCAAAAGAGAAGATGATTTATTTCTGGTTGAGACAGGGTCTCACTCTGTTGCCCAGGGTGAGTGGCATGATCACGGATCACTGCAACCTCTGCTTCCCGGGCTCAAAGCAATTCTCCCACCTCAGCCTCCCAAGTAGCTGGGACCACAGGTGTGTACCACACCATGCTCAGTTAATTTTTTACATTTTTTGTGGAGACAGGGTTTCGCTATGTTGCCCAGGCCGGTCTCAAATTCCTGGGCTCAAGCGATCCACCTGCCTCAGCCTCCCAAAGTGCTGTGAGTACAGGTGTGAGCAACCATGGCTAGCCTTAATTTTTGCATTTTTTAATAAAGATGGGGTTTCTTCACGTTGCCCAGGCTGGTCTCGAACTCCTGAACTCAAGCAATCTACCCGCCTTGGCCTCTCAAAGTGCTGGGATTACAGCAGTGAGCCACCACACCCAGCTTAATTTTTCCAGTATATAACACATTACTTTTAAATGTAAAAGTGGGTGGGGGTAAGACCTGAAATCCTATTTGGGAGATTGAAGAAACTGAGGCAAAGAAATAGAAAGGCAGCATCCCTGTTAAACATCATATTAAAAAGAATTTACCCACACTAAAAATTCCCACAAAATTAATAGTGGGCTTTGTACTCACAAAAAACTAAACAAAGATTGTCTATAAACTCATTCTCAATGTAGTCTGTCATCATTTTATTATAACTAAGGCAAAACAGTTTCTGACATGGGTCTCAATGATCCCTGTCTGCTGGTACTTATGTCCTGTCCCATGTAGGGGCTGGACATTGTGACTTATTTCTACCACACACACAAAAAAACCCAAAGACTGTTACTTCCATGACTAGGTTACAAAACAGTGATTTCTATTTTACTGGCACCCTCTCTGTTACCTTCTTGGCTTATGTGCTTTGATTAAGCAAGCTGACATTATTAGATGCCTACACCAGTGAGGAACTGAAGCCCTGTCAATCCAACAGCCTAGAAAAACACAAAATCCTTTTAACAAAGAGGTGAGTGAGCTTGGAGACAAATACTTCCTTAGTCAGGCCTTTAAAGAAGACTGTAAGGTCTGAGAGAGACCTTAAAGTAGAGGATCCAGCTAATCTATCCCAGATTCCTGACCCATGAAAACTGTTCAATAATAAATGTACGTTGTTTTAAGTTACTACATTCTGGAATAATTTGTTATACAGCAGTAGAAAACCAATACATGCAATAACCATTTATCTTTTCTCTATTCAAATTCAAATGAAAGAAAAAAATGGCAAAATATGTAAACTACACTTCGTATTTCTCACTAGTAAATTGCAAATTCCATCGGCAGTGTTATTTAAGAAATAAACTTGATCACTTTCCTTAAGTCTCATGATTTGTATTTCAAAGCCTTGATCAAACTCAGAAGTTTGACTCAAAAAGAGTAGAAAAGGCCAAGGTTTACAAAAACCTTTAAATATCACCTTCTACCAAAAATGCTTCTCTATGTAACAGGATTTTAAAAACTAAACACAAACAAAAACATACGCACACACATGTGTATCATCTCATCTACCATCCACCCTTAAATACAAACCAGAATGTAGAAAGAATATGGCAAAACCAGTATTTCATAATTAAAACAATTACAAGGTGCAAAAAAAGATTTAAGCTATTTTTAAGAAAAGTGTTAAAAAGTGGTATGTTCACACAACAAAGTAACCAAAAATTTACCAGCATACTTCATGTCTAAAAGGTAAAAAAGATAATTTTACATAAATTATAAAATGGACAAACTATGTTACCTTTATTAGGATCTCTTACTCTTCTATTTTATAAAATCTAAAGCCTACAGAAAATAAACTTCTTACACAAAACATTTATGATAGAAGTATCAATGTTTTTTAATAGAGAACTTGTAAAGAAATTATCTCTACCAGCTTCCATATAATCATGAGACGATCAAAAGAGCAATGTAAGCAGAAGGCAGAAATAAAACTAATTAGATTCGACAAAATGTGGTGTCAATGATGTATTAAAAATGTAACCATTATAAAGGGTGCATCGTGGAGGAGAAAGCACATTTAAAAATCAACATCCTAAGAAAGCTTTTAATCTCTATTACATTTAAATAAATTTTAATTGTGCCAGAAAATTCTATTTATTATAATTAGTATTGCTCTGTTTTGAATTTACTGAAAACACTGATAGGCAGGCTTTTATAATTAAATATAGAAAAACACAAGAGTAAATACAGTTTTCAAAAACTTTAAGGAATTCTTTTTTAATGGTAGCTCTGGAAAATGCTTACATTTCTGGCAAACAGTGCCAGTTAATTTGAGGTAATCTGTTGAGTAAAACAAAAAATCCATGGTATTATAAAATTAGCTTAATAAACGTTACAGTCATAAAATAGTTTCTCAATTAAAGGGATAAAAGTGTACTTCCTCAAGGGCACTGATAATATTCATCCAATATAGGCCAAGCTTCTGCCAAAGCAGTATTCTCAACGTTTTGTCCAGGAATTCCTGGGGGTCCTTGAGACCCTACTGAATCTGCCAGGTCAAAACTACTTTCATAAATTTACTAAGCTGTGGCTGGGCGAAGCGACTCATGCCTGTAATCCCAGCACTTTGAGAAGCCGAGGCAGGCAGATCGCTTGAGGTTGGAGTTCGAGACCAGTCTGACCAACATGGAGAAACCCCATCTCTAACAAAATTATGAAATTAGCCAGGTGTGGCAGTGCATGCCTGTAATCCCAGCTACTCGGGAGGCTGAGGCAGGAGAATCGCTTGAACCTGGGAGGCAGAGGTTGCAGTGACCTGAGATCGTGCCATTGCACTCCAGCCTGGGCAACAAGAGCAAAACTCCATCTCAAAAAACAAAAAAAAAATTTACTAAGATGTTATTTGCCTTTTTCATGCTCATTCTCTTACAGTGGAGTTTCCAGGGGCCACATGACTTGTGATATCACAATAGATTTAATGTGAAAACACACAGGAGAAACCAGCTTTTTTCTACTAAGCCACACCAAAAGCGTAAAATAAGATGACTTCCCACTAAATTTTTAAAATTATTCTAGGAAAAGCACAGTTATTTTTCATAAGAAATTTTAAAATGTTAACATGTAATGAGTGTATTATGCATATCTCTAAACTAGTATTTTAATTTCTCAGTTTTAATTTCTAATATTAAAAAACAGATAAAACATACGTAAGTAGAAACTCTTTGGGATCTGCAGCAATTTTAAAGAGTTTAAAGAAGACTGTAACTAAAAAGTTTGAGAACTGCTGTGCTAAAAAACCAGACTGCTAACGGAAAAATAATCTAATGAGAATGCAGGACTTAGAGCAAATGCAGAATGACCCTAGATATGAGCAACTCGCCGCCCGCCCCCACCCTCTGACCCAATTCCTATAAATCATCCCTAACCCAAAATTAACATATTTAAGAAATAAACAAGATTTTAAAGTTCATGAAATTAGTAGTACTAGATGACTAGTCAGACACTGATACAAGACAACAGTCTTTTAGGAAGAAATCTACTTCTTTCTAAAATGCAGAATCCTACATATCTCATATCTAGATAAACAGTTAAACCCTACAGCTAACTTTAAAAGCAGGGATGCCTGGTTTGTGGTCCAGAGTAGTTGGGCTATATCTCAGTAAAGCAAAGACCCTTCTTCAACTCAGCAGAATTCCACTACTGGGCTACATTTCAATTGTTCCCAAGACCCACAGAACTAGTCATTTGAGGCTTATAAGAGTTCATACAAAAACAAATGAGTTTAACTGAATTTGCCTTCTATTCTTCAGCAAACTCTACTACAAAAAAAAAGAACATCAAATATGATGACACTAAAGTAAATTAACATTTAAAAGCCTAAATTAAAAGCCTACCATAAAAGTTAGCTCGTAATCATTAAATTCTATTATTTTAGAAACAAACAAAGTCAGTCAGTCACAGATAGACAAATGCATGATTCCACTTATATGAGGTACCTAGAATAAGGAAACTCATAGAGACAAAAAGTAGAATAGAGGGTACAGGGGCTATCCTTAGGAGGGAAGGAGCTTAGTGGGCACAGAGTTTTTGCTGGAGATGATGAAAAAGTTTTAGGTACAGATCATGGTGATGGTTACACAACATTGTGAATGTATTTAATGCCAATGAACTACACATTAATAAATGGCTAAAATGACAAATATATTGTATTTTACCACAACAAACAAACACACAAAATCACCTACCCTATAACAATACTTCCAATTTTACAGTTTTTCTTCCAATACACAAGTATTTCAAAACTGGCTTCTTCAGCTAAACACAGACATCTTAACACAACTCAGGCAAACAGTAAAAACCTTATTCAGATTTTCAAAAATCTGATGACTGTTCCTTATAATCTCCTTAACTTCCCTACCCACCAATACGTATGCATGTACTTCAACATCAGAGAAATGCTTTAAAAAAAAAGTTTCTAAGACATGTTACTGTGACAAATACACGTAATCCCATAATACAATTTTCTGGATATAGGTACTGATTCATTTCAACATAGTTAATAAAGAAAACAGGCTTTCAAGCAAAACTGCCTTGGTTAGAATTCTGGTTTTACTATTTTCTAGCTATTATTTAGATGGCTTATGTCCCCGCTTCCTCAGTGCAAAATTAGAATAATATCTACTTCAGATATTGTTCAAGAATCAAATGAGTGAATACATGCAATGCGCTCAGATAGTACCCTGAAAAGTTAGCATCCAATAAGTGTTAGCTATTATATCTATTATTACTCAGAAACAGTATGAAACCACTCTAATGTATTTCTGAAAAAACTTAGTACAATGGAAACTATTTTCTGATTCACAAGAAAATGAAATAACAAATTTTCTGAAAATTATAAAAGAACCAAATTAGCCAGTATTTTTCTTTTCTTTTTTTTTTTTTTTTTGGTGAGATGGAGTTTCGATCTTGTCACCCAGGCTGGAGTGCAATGGTGTGAGCTCAGCTCACTGCACCTCTGTCTCCTGTGTTCAAGTGATTCTCCTGCCTCAGCCTCCTAAGTAGCTAGGACTACAGGTGTGCGCCACCATGCCCAGTTAATTTTTTTGTATTTTTAGTAAAGATCACCTGACCTCAGGTGATCCTCTCGCCTCAGCCTCCCAAAGTGCTGAAATTACAGGTATGAGCCATCACACCTGGCCCAGTATTTGTTTTCAAGCTACTATTAGCATGGCTGCAGGGAACCACGATAAATACTTTTGCGCTTCCAGACATCTCTTCTTTCTTTATTGTATTCTAATATATAAATCTCCTCTACTCTTCATACAAATCTATTATGGCCAGAAATACTTTGCGCTCTCTGTGTTACTAGCAAAGTTTCATATATGTTTGTAGGTGTGTGTTTAAGGGGGAGAGGAGGCAATATATTTCTCCTCTTCTGTGAACTATTTGACAGTGAAAGTTCTTCAAATGAGAGTTATCTCTAACACCTTATAATTGTTAAACAGTAACTATCTACTTATGCAATAAGCCCTCTGTAAATTTGCAAGAGTCAATCACAAATTGTATCATCTAAACCAGGGAATTTCTTTCTAAGAATGAATAATAATAATTATGCTGGAATAGAAAGTATAAAGTAGGACTCTTCCAGGCAAATCAGGATGTATGGTCACCCTACTTATTAAAACAAAACAAAACAAAACTAGTAGCATCCTAAAATACAGGAATAAAATATCATTACTATACTTATCACATTTTGGACTTTAGTTTTAAAAACATTAGACGTCTAATGTTAAAAAGGCAACATTAAAATACACTGAAATTGATTCTTTAAAAAATATTTTTTCCATTTTCTTTTGATTATTTCTGAAGAAAGCAAAAAAACAAGACAGTTTATCTAAGAAGAACGGAGTATCTTTTAAGGCAATACTTTAAAAAGACTCCTGAATCATAGCTTTCTTTCATTAGCTGCTTATGATTCTTAAGGTGATTTAAATTACAACAAACTACGGAACATAGTGTAATCATGTGGTTCTGTGGTAAATGGTAACTGAAAACTACAGCTTTAAGCATGGCAGCTGGCATATATCTATGCAGCCGTACTGTTATTCAGAGCTAGTGCCCATCCTGATCGAATGTACCAGGTATGAATCCGAAAATCATCTTTGCTGTTATGGATACACACATATGTCGTTAACTCAATTAGCAAACACATTAGGGAATGCCAAGTACATACAAGACTATTGTAACTAAAACTGTAGGGAAACATAGATATACACAGCCTGTATGCTCCCCAACAGCTCACATTCTACTGAAAAGAAGGAGCAATTCAGAGAGTCTCAACTTCAAATATTTGGTTTTAAACAATTGGTATCCTGCTCAGCATATATACCAGCATTAGAATTCATTTGAGTCTGTACTCATTAAATACTCATAGAACAGCATGGAAATATAAACCAAGAATAAGCATCAAAGGAAATCTGGATTTTAAAATACAGAAAGCATGTAGCTGAGAATTAAGTAGAAAAACAGATTAGGCAAAAGAAAAATAATTAGCCGCACTCTATAGTATAATGTCATTAATAACCTAAACACTGTTCAAAGATTTGTTATACTTATGAACAAAGGTTACATGAAAAAGAAATGGTCAGGGGTAGTGGTTCATGCCTGTAATCCCAGTACTTTGGGAGGCCGAGGAGGGCAGATAGCTTGAGGTCAGGAGTTCAAGACCAGCCTGGACAAGATGGCGAAAACACCATCTCTACAAAAAATACAAAAAAGGCCGGTATGGTGGCACATGCCTGTAGTACCAGCTACTCTGCGCCAAGAGGATCACTTGACCCTGGGAGGTGGAGGTTGCAGTGAGCCGAGACCGCACCACTGCACTCCAGCCTCGGCGAAACAGTGAGACCCTCTCTCAAAAAAAAAAAAAAAAACAAAACAGTAATTTTATCACTTTGAAAAAAAGTAAACTCCCAGATAATGCCACTGCCTATCTATAGCAATCACCTCTGTAGCAATATTCTACAGAGTTTCTGAATATTCTTATACCAGCTAAGTATTTGTTGTTATTAATTCATACCAATTCTGTCCTAGTTACTTTAATAATTAGTACTAAACATATAAAATGTTAGCCATCTGGGGATATACTATATTAGTAAATAAGGAAATCCTTTCATTTTGTCATTTGTGACAACATGCATGAACCTGGAGGACACTGTGCTAAGTGAAATAAGCCAGACACAGAAAGACAATTACTGTACAATCTCATTCATATGATCCAACTCATAGAAGCAGAGAGTAAAATGGTGGTTACCAGAGGCTGAGGGCCATGGGTGAGGGAGGGGAGATGATTTTCAAAGGACACAAAAGTTTCAGTAAAATGGGAAAAAAAGTTTTGGAGCTCTACTGTACAGCATGGCAACTATAATTAATAACTGTATATTTCAAAACTGCTAGGAGAGTAGATTTCAGAATGTTCTCTCCACAAGAAAATGGTAAGTATGTCAGCCAATGAATATATTAACTTGATTTAATCATTCTACAACATAGACATGATCAAAATATCACACTGTACCCCATTAAACATATACAAGTAATACCGTCAATTAAAAATAAAATTTTTAAAAAGATTTTTAAGAATAAAAAAGAAAATTATTTCAAATCACTTACTACCTAGTAAAGTAATATTACAAAGGAATCCAGCAGGATTATTAACACAAACATTAATAATTTTTTAGTATCATTAATCAAATATGTTAAAACATTATTTCTTTTATTTATCTAATTCTTTTTCAGAGGACAAAGGATTCATATAGAAATCACAGAAGTCCTCATTTTGAATCACCTAAGTCCCCTTTCATTTGGTTATTACTCAGCATATTAAAGACACAAGAACCACAAGTCAGCCCCAACTAATGAGTGGTTTCTGCTCAATCTATTTGTTGGAACAAGAAATTCACTGAATTTAGAAATACTAATGTTGTCTAGAATAAGGACCTCAAACCTATATTACAACCTCCTCCTTCCTCTATTTTTGAGACAATAGACCCTCTAAAGCCACAAGTCATTTTTTCATATTTTTCCATACTTTTTGAGAGTAGAGGTGACAGTGGAAGGAAATCAAAGGCACTGAGGATGAAAGACAGAAGCAGTGGCTGACATTTAGAGGCCAAGGATGAATATGTTAGGGAAGGACTATTCAGACCCTGTATTTGGTTCTGTACTCCGATCACAACTGGCACCTTAAAACAAAGACAGCTCTCTTGCAAATAAAAGTGAGTGAGAGTACATGGCTCTCCAGTATAAACTGATTTTATTAATAGGAAGTAAAGCCTAATACATGTCTTTCATGTTGCCCTGATGAGGATAAGCAGCTATTTTTTCAACATTTACTACTAGCTTTCTCCCTGGGAAGAAGTTATTATTCTTAATCAATCTTGCTAGTTTCATAAAAACTTGGTTAAGGCAGATAAAGATTAAAAACAAAGTAAGAGAGGCAACCAGATGAAAAATTCAAATAAAAATAAAATTTGGGAATTATTTGTGAGTTTATTCTCTATCACCACTAACCTGGTTTTTAATTAGTAATCAAAAGTAGCTATAAATATGATAAACATTTATATCACTTTTATTTAAAAGAAGTAAATACCAGGCACCCACTAGCAGTCTCCAAAAAGGAAACCAGTATACAGAAGAGCAGACTGAAATATTAATTTCAATCTCTTCACAAGATAAAATGTTTTTATCTACTCCCATCCTAAAAGTATCTTTAATGCTTCTTTTAAAACAAATTAACACTGGTAAAGTTTATAACTGAGTATGGATTTATACATATCCTATTAGCAACTTAAGTTTGGGGATCATTATCATATTTTTGAATCACAAGATTGGTATCTGTATATTCTTCTCAATTTTAGAACACTGTCTCTTTCCTATACTGTGAAAAAGCAAGACACATATATATCTGTTTCAGTGTGAATCTGTTAAAGATAAACATAATATCTATTACTTTTAATGTAATGCGATCAAGATATTATTTTAATTGTCAAAAATCTAAAAAAACACTCGCAAGCTATTTTTCTTTCAAAGTCAAATGTCTTATTTACTATTTACCCGGTGGTGGAATCAGAGGTGGAGCAGTGCTGACAGTCGGAGGAGGTGGAAGAAATGGAGGAGGTGGAAGGTGAGTGGGAGGAGCTCCTGGAGGGAAAAACGGAGGTGGTTTGCTAAAATTGTTGTCTACTTCAGTAGCAGATCTTTCAGAAAGGACCTAAAATTAGAACACAGTTAAATAAACAGATGCATAAATATTATGTAAGATTAATCTTAGTAAATTAACTTCATTTAATCTAAGAAACAAAGTAAATGGTAGTTTAATTCACATATATGTATTTTTGCAGGGAGAGTAATAGTTCTACATGTGTGATATGTGCATACATATGCCTATGTGAGCATACACACACATATACTTTTTAAAATGTGCATATTCAAATCTTAAGAAAAAACAACTGGCTCATTACCAAAAATTTCTTAATAAAAAGTAATTAAGTAATAAAAACACCCCACACAAGAAAAAAGTACTTCATAAAGATCATTTAACAAGTATTATCTTTGTCACCCAACCAAAGTTAAAGTATTCAATTAAGGCAATGTAATCATTAATCAGACACTAGCCTTAAGAAATTAACATGGCAGCAGGTCAGTCATTCACTGTACGAGGGCCTGTCATCAACAGGTTGCAAAATAAGAGACTGTCAGGCATGCATCAACAGACTGCAAGCAATAGGCAGCAAGATATGTAAATAACTTTATCATGTGAGCCTTGTAACTTTAAGAACAGGGTTTTTTCTTGAAAAATAAAGTAATGTTTGCAAAATGCTTATTTGTGTGAACAGGTTAAGGGACAGACACCATAAGCAGCACCCCAAACCTACTGAAATAAAACTAGCAAACTGGCACCTCAAAATCTGGATTTTTGGTAAGGTCCCCAAGGATGTGTAAATAAATTTGGGAAAGACAGCCAACATAATGTTGTATATTTAATTTATACTTCTCAGATCCTTGCTGACTAAAGCAATCTTTTAAACATACAATCCCTCTTTCTATTAATGTTTCCTATATTTAAGTGCAGTGTTTTTTGTAGGGCTTATGCTGATAAGCTATTTCTTTAAGTATTTATTTTGAGAAATCATGGCATTTTAATGGTAAGAGGAAAGGAAAAATGGACTAACATCTTCCACTATAGAAATGATTTGCCTTTAAAGATGCTAAAAGGAATATTTTACATGATCAACTTATCGAAGGTGAGAATAAAGTGCTCTGGACATTTTCAAAAGGACTCAGAAAACAGAATAAATAATGAAAAAAGTATGGCCAAACTGAATAGCTGGAAGTCTCAGTTATTAAAGTTCTAACATCAATTATCCAGCTTACTGATAATTCACTTCCCCTCATTTTTTCACTTAAAAACAAAGGAACTCTACACCTCCCCCGGAAATGTCACATTAAATAAATTATGGTATATTCATCCAGTGAAGCTATCAGGAAGATATTTTAATCATATTTTAAGAATATGAAAACATGGCCGGGCGCGGTGGCTCACGCCTGTAATCCCAGCACTTTGGGAGGCCGAGGCGGGCGGATCACAAGGTCAGGAGATCGAGACCACGGTGAAACCCCGTCTCTACTAAAAATACAAAAAATTAGCTGGGCGCGGTTGTGGGCGCCTGTAGTCCCAGCTACTCGGGAGGCTGAGGCAGGAGAATGGCGTGAACCCGGGAGGCGGAGCTTGCAGTGAGCCGAGATCGCGCCACTGCACTCCAGCCTGGGCGACAGAGCGAGACTCCGTCTCAAAAAAAAAAAAAAAAAAAAAAAAAAAAAAAAAAAAAAAGAATATGAAAACATGCAAATAATTTTTGATGGGGGAAAAAAGTATACACAGAAATATAATAGTATCCCAATTTTGCTTAGTAACAAGAGATGTACCAGCTGTGGTTATCTTTAGGTGGTAAAATCACTGGTGGTCTTTTATTTTTCAATCAGTGAACCTATATACAAGTTGAATATTCCTACTCCAAAAATCTGAAATCTGAAATGCTCTAAAATCCAAAACATTTTGAGCACCAATATTTTATTCCAAGTGGAAAATTCCACACACAAACTCATATGTGACGGGTCACAATCAAAACTCAGGCCCACTACAGAGTTTATTCAGAGTTGCCAAAGGAAAAAAGATGATCATAAATTAACAAATCATTATAATAAATTAAATAACTTATTTATGAAACATAAATTTTATGTTTAGACTTGGGTCTCATCCCTAAGATTACATACATACAAACATTTCAAAATCTGAAAATTTCCAGAATCTGATACACTTCTGGTACCAAGCATTTTAGATAACAGATATTCAAACTGTATTAGGTTTCTATCAAAGAAAAGGAAAAAACCCTATTAAAAAGAGATTCAGAAATTACAAATTCTCACTGGAAATGCCTTTATAATAAAGGACTCGTTCCACATTTTAAATCTCTTTATATCACCTAAAACACAGCACAGCACTATGACTTGAATAAATTAAATTAGAATGCTGATATCATCCTTCAATTTAAGAAAATACTAAACCTGTATGTTGCTGTTCTCATTTGCCCGTCGCCTTCCTTCTACTCGGCTGATAGTTATAGTCTGACCAATAACATCAATTGCTCCAGGTAATCTCCTGTAACACAAAAATTGAATCAATTCAGTTTCACCTAATTACATGCTTAAAAAATAATAAAAGCAGTAAGAGAGAAAAACAAAATGTGTTTGCAATAAATTTTAAAATAAAATCAGACCACAATACACACTGGAAAATATCCCTGAGTTTAAGCTCACCACTTTGCACTGTCATAAACATTTTTATTAATAAGCCAGAACCAACATACCCAACAATGATCATAATGTTAAGTTTTAAGTCTCTGTAGAGCTCTTCTTCTAAACTTACTAGTTTTAGTAGTCTCCAAATAAATTTATCTTTGTGAAATTAAATAAGACAGCAAATGCTAGACAAATGGAAATTTTGGGGCCACTACAATTGTAGCACATACTACAGCTCAGTTACAGAAACCTTAAATATTCCCCCAAAAGGACTGAAAATATTGCTCATTTTAACACACACAGGATATATTCCAAGTGTTAAAAAATATAAAAAAGGAACCAGTTTGCCATTTCTGATAACTTGCATTTAGATAGAAAAATTCAAATATTTAAATACTTGCCTTACCTCTATTTACAATCTTTTTAAAGTTTATTAGGATATGGAAAAAACAGTCTATCACAAAACAATGTTACAAATTTAAGAGAAAAACCTAGTAAGTTGTGATTTTAAATAATTAAAATAATGTTAAAAGCTATTATGCAGATGAAGGACTTTATAAAAGTATGCATGTCTAAGACAATATAGAAATCACTTGGAGAAATAGGCAATGAAAAACAGATGCAAATTAGATGGATTTCTCTTCATCTAGATTTCACTTCTGAACAATACTGTCTTTAAAACTTTATAGAAGGAAAACAATTAAAACATCATAGATTCTTTGACAGTCACTAGATTAGGCTCCTAAAATGACAAATAACAGCAGCTACCATTGGTTGGATGCCAAACCTTCATTGTATCTAAACCTCACAAAAACTTAAAAATTACTGTATACCTGTTAGAGACAAGCCATGGTCCAAGGTGAAATCACTGACCTAAGCATGAATTAAAAGGCAAAACTAACTTTCAAACCTGAGTCTTTCTGATCCCAAAGACTACAGACCTCCCCTCCCCTTGAGCTAGGTTTCCTTCCAGCAATACAATTCACCTTTGAGAAATTTAAGACTTTTCTGGAAATCTTGAGTTAGGAAGAGTTTATCTCAAGTAGACCTTGAAACACTCCACTAATTATTTTGTGCTAACAAAGACAGCCCTATAAAAAGTGTATCATGACATCTGAAACGTTTTCAAGTACATAGTTCCCACTTACCATCTCTTGACCATTTAAGACTTCCCTTCTCTATAATTTTAGTACAATTTAAAAATGTTCAAGCCTTTCTGATTTTATGCCTGAGTCATTGACTTCCTACATTTCCTCATGATCCCAAAGATAAAGAATGATTTCATTGGAGGATTAACATATTCTCCAATACAGCTGAGGAAAGATCTTAATATTCACGTTACAAAAATCCAAGTATCTCTATGATAAATCAAATATTGCTTCAATTTCTTCCCTATAATTTAAATTGCAAAGCTATGCCCACCATAACTGCATTATCAAAGCACAAGCCATCAGCCCTCTGATATACAAACATTTCATATTCCAACATCCTACCAAATACATGTGTGCATTCTGAGGCCATAATTTCCTCTCCGTTAATTGCTGCCCTCCATTGTCAAAATTTTTACTTTCACTCTATTTCCTTTTATACTATTTTCTATTGCCAATCACTGGACTCTCTCCTTCGCATTTTTAAATTTATTCCCATCAAAAACAAAGGAGGTATTTGTTTGGACTTGAAAGTCAGATAGCAAATTCTCCAAACTGTTAAAAGTGTTAAAAATTAGATCCAGATATAAGACTAACTTTCCTGTTGAGGGGAAAATTTTCTATAGCCTGTCTTTTACCATTTATTTCCGAGGATCTCCAGTTTTCAAAAAGTCTGGGACACGTGGAAGTATTCATCTACTAAAATGTACCCTTAAATATGGTCAGAAGTCTAATTAGTTTTTTTCAGCTTTAAATTGATTTTTTTGAATCACTAAAGATTCAAAATGGCAAATACTATGTTTCTAAAAACATATAACTGAGAAATCAGCCTTAACAAGTATATCCCTAAAGGGGGTTCAGAAAATTACAATTCTCTACATTTTCAAAACATCTCCTTGTGCCTGTATTTTTTAACCACATCAACTGACTTAATCATATAAATGAAGCTTACTGTTTTGTTCAGAAATGTTTTATGATAGACACACAGTATGTACCAGAGTAACAAAAAGCACATAATATCTAACACTGACAAATAATTTAAAAATATAATATTATTCTGATGCCACATTTTGGAAAAAAATATTGAACCATATTATTCCATGAAAGTTCTTAATGGACAGCTTTTTCTTTCATTGCTTAAGAAGATTCAATAGAGTTTCCCTATGAGGAAATCTACTGTAACTTAGGAGTTCCACAAAGCGTAGGTTTAATTAGGCCAACAAACTTGTTCGGTAAGGTAGACAGCTAATGCTATTATCAAAATCTCTTTTCCATATTGGACTCAATCATCTAGTAAAAAGCTAAGAAATTAACCACTCTGGGTGTCTGAGTTGATGTACAGTTTAAACAGGCAGTAAATGTTTCCAAGACCTCTACCCTCCTCCTGGCACAGTAAATGAATATAAAAATATCTCTGAAGTTACAACGGAACTTCAGTAAACGAATATAAAAATAACTCTGAAATTAAAAAAATTATCACGTTTTGATGATTCTGATGTCCAAGAAAGAATCCAAGGGCTCCCTGCAGAGATGCAACAGAAAGTTTGAGATGACAAATCAGGGCTAATAGAAGATAGACAAAAGGCCATAAACTGATCTCTGAAGGTCAGGCTCATGCATGTAATCTCAACACTTTGGGAGTCTGAGGCGGGAGGATTACTTGAGTCCAGGAATTCAAGACCAGCCTGGGCAACATGGCGAGACTCTGTGTCTACAAATAATTTAAAATTTTAGCCAGGCATAGGAGCACATGCCTGTGGTCCCAGCTGTTCAGAGGGCTTAGGTGAGAGGACTGCTTGAGCCCAGGAGATGAAGGATGCAGTAAACTGTTGATTGCGCCACTGCACTCCAGACTGGGCAACAAAACAAGAGCCTGTCTCAAAAAAAAAAAAAAAAAAAAAATCTCAGCTGCTTTTTCTTGGCAGCCAAAGCAAAGGACATCATTAATAACAAATGTCTTTAATGTGCATAAGATTAAAACAAAGCTTTTGCTCTAAGATTGTTTTTCCCGGTAATGACAGCTAGTATTTATGGAGCACTTACTATGTGCAAGGTAAGCACTGTTTTAAAGACTTTATATATTTTTAGTCTTCATGATAAACCCATAAGGTAGCAACTCTCATTACTGTCATTTTACAAACGAGAACAAACGAAAAAAATTCTCCTCTGAGTCTAAGAGAAAATGAGTACAAGACTCCAAAACACAGTAACAAGTACATTTTACACAGCAATACAGTACCAGTACCCACATTACATTAAAAACTTTAAAAAAGGTTCATGAAACAATACTTAAAAAAGGAAAAACAGTGACATTATGATAAAATGTGATTTTATTAATATTTAAATATAGCATAGGAAAAAAGCAAAATAATACAAAAACAAGAAATAATAGTTGGGACCACCAAATTGTTTCACAACCCACTAATGGACTGCAATCTCATGTTTTCAAAAATACGGAAATAAACTCTCCAATATTCCTACCAAAAAAAATGGAATTTTACAGAGCTGTTTCTCAAAATGTTCTTTAACGCGGAGTAAAGCACAACAATGCCCAATTCAAGAAGAGCAATTTAATTAGGGGAAGCAAAACAACGTGGTCTGCATATCTAGCCCTCTTAATAGTCAGGCTTGATCTAATAATCTGTGCTTTTGAGAATAGTTCAAGTTCTTAACTAGCTACATGGTTCTCTAAAGAATCAGGACGTCCCTGATTTCTAAATAAATACATATGTATACATGTAATTTTCAGGCAGAAGTCCAGAGTTTATAGCAAATTTTCAAATTATTTTGCTTGAAATATTGCTTGAAAGTTCATAACCATATTGTAAAAGAATGGATGAATCACGTATCAATGTAGACATCTATGAATGTTTTCTCACAGAAGGGCTTCTAGTAAGAGCTAGGCAGCAAACAGTTCAAAGGTCCATTCTCTGAGAAAAAGCCTAGAATGTGGCTACCTCATATTCCCAACTTGAAAAGAGGTGCACTTGTTATGACATTTAATTCAGGTCACATAAGCAAATAGATTGCTGTAAACAATTCTGCATGGAAATTGTGTAGCATCTTTTAAGCAACTTTAGGAAAGAGATGAGCCTTAAAAGACATATAGGATGGATTTAGGCACACAGGATGGGAAGGTAAAACATTTCAGATGGAGGGACAACTATGAGCAGAGAGAAAAGATGGAGGGGGGGCAGATGTGTGCACAATTTCTACTTAGCAAATATATTACCTATCCAACTGCTTGCAACAGAAGCATCATGCACCTTTGATAGTGGTTACCAACCAAAAGACATTCAAAGAGGCAGAAAATGTAAATCAAATGAGAAGCACATAAAGAAAAAGACTATGAGGCTGTAAAATGCTATGCAAATATCAGTTCCCATTAACTACATCTATCATTTTACTTCAAAACTGTAGGTGCCTAGCTATCATTTGATTTTAATCTTTATGCCAACCCAGAATCAAGTCTCTAAATCAGTGGTTCTCAACCGTGCCTGCATATCAAAATCCTGATGCTCAGGGTGTACACCAAACTATTTAAAATAACATTTCTGGGACCCAAGCATCAACACTTTTTTGAAGCTTCCTAGGTAATTCCAATATAGTCAAAGTTGAAGACTACACATTTAAGGGCATGTTCAAGAGACTGCTAGACATTTTGTTCCCTCCAGAAAGAACTTTTAAAGTAGTTAAATTAATATTTAACTATTTATTTCACAAAAAATTTAAAGTCACATCCACCAAGGTAAGAATATAATTGATTACATATTTTTCTACTGATTTTTTAGTTTTGTGGTACTTGAGCCCAGGAATTCAAGATCAGCCTGGGCAACATGACTGGTCTGACATGGTACTGTTTCTATACCTGTGTGTACGTTTTACTTTCACAAGCACAAGAATAATTTTCTCTATAGTATATACATGATTTACAAAGAAAATATATTCTAATGTTCGAGTAACAATTTATTAATGAAAAATCCCGTCCAGAAAAAGAACCCAGTCTAAAATAAAAATCACAGAATTCAAAACACTTTTCTAGACATACAATTTATTTTCTATCGGTACTATATTTAAAGAGACTGATAAAGCTCTTGATAAAAGAGGAGATCTGACACTCACTGAGTGTCTGATTTATCTTTTTTTTTTTTTTTTTGAGATGGAGTTTCACTATTGTTGTCCAGCTTGGAGTGCAATGGCACGATCTCGGCTCACCGCAACCTCCTCCTCCTGGGTTCAAGTGATTCTCCTACCTCAGCCTCCCGAGTAGCTGGGATTACAGGCACATGCCACCATGCCCAGCTATTTTTTTTATTTTTTTTTAGTAGAGACGGAGTTTCTCCATGTTGGTCAGGCTGGTCTTGAACTCCTGACCTCAGGTGATCCGCCTGCCTCAGCCTCCCAAAGTGCTGGGATTATGGGCATGAGCCATCACACCAGGCCGATTTATCTTTCAAGCCCTGAAATAGGTGCTTTCACAGCTTAGAACTGATTTAATCCTTACAAGTACATCACATTTAAGGTATATGGGCCGGCATAGTGGCTCACACCTGTAATCTCAGGTGTGATTTGGGGATCTGGGGGTTTGGGAGGCCGAGGCAGAAGAATCACTTCAGTTCAGGAGAGATCAGTCTGAGCAACATACTGAGACCTCATCTCTACAAAAAATAAAAAATTAGCCGAGCATGGTGTGCATGCCTGTAGTCCCAGCTACTTGGGAGGCTGAGGTGGGAGGACTGCTTGAGCCTGGTAGTTCGAGTTTGCAGGGAGCCACGATCCCACCGCTACACTCAACCTGGGAAACAGAGTGAGACTCTGTCTTGAAAAAATAAAGTAAAGTACACGTCCAATTAGTTTCATTTTCATATATGTGGAAAGAGGCTCTTTTGCATTATAAAGTGGCAGCACCAGGATTCAGGCTTAGCATAACCAACTTCAAACCCCTTCCCTTCTTCTTCAACAGTGCTTAGCATACTAATTTCCTGGGGTCTGAATTTTTAAAATGTCAATTTTTAAGCCCTATTTAAAACAACAAAAAACCTTGAATGTTTAAAGGTGAAATAAGCCCAAATTTTACTCACTGGAGGACACGAATGTGTTTAAAAGTGCAAACAAGTTTACTCACTTTTGTATAGAGCTTGGAATAAAGCTCTATCTTCCATATTTATGCTTAATTTCATGCTTTTAAATGTATCAATGATAGGAAAAGACACAGCTCTACAAGAAACTTAAAAAAACAAACAACCACAAAGGCCTTCATACGTCCAATAACATAAAATCTTACAAACTACACACTATAGCAACATGCATTCAGAGCACTTGATCAAATGCCCCGAGGTACAGGCACATCTTTTCAGTACAGTGTCTCATCAAGACATAAAAGGAGATAGTCAGAGGAAGAGGTCATTCTTAGATACAATGTTCATTTAACATTCAGTTTTATTATAAGTATTGTGTTTAATATAAGAAATACGTGCATTTTGTATTTGTGATTTAACGTTGAAAAGCAATTTTTACTATTCATTCAAGAGTATGAATCAGTTAAAAAGCATTCTAATATAGGAACATAAGCTTAAGAAAAATAAACTATCACTTGAAAATTAAGAGGAACAGAACTTGGTAACAAAAAATAGAAACAAAATAAAAAAACAAACTGTGCATTAGGATATGTTTACAGCAATTATCCATACTACCAGTTTCAATTTCCTACACTCACTAAAACTGCTTCATTCTTCTAATTAGTTTTACAAGAGTTAAAATTTGAATTTATAAAGCAAACTTATACCAATAAAATGCCATTGTTAATACAGACAGATTTAGCTTGAAGAATACTGTTATAGTTTGAAAAACACTTATAGATTTGGCTTGAAGAATACTGTTAAAGTTGGAAAAACACCATATTATGCAAATTAATAGTCACTAGCATATGATAAGGCCACAACTTAAAATACAGTAACTGTTATTTATATATTTTTTTATTTAGAGACCAGGTCTTGCTCCGTCACCCAGGCTGGAATGCAGTGGCACGATCACAGCTCACTGCAGCCTCACCTGTCCAGTAATCCTCCCACCTTATACTCCCAAGTAGCTGGGTCCACAGGTGCACACCACCATGCCCAACTAATTTTTGTATTTTTGGTAGAGTCGGGGTTTTGCCATGTTGCCTATGCTGCTCTCAAACTCCTGAGCTCAAGTGATCCACCCACCTCAGCCTCCCAAAGTGCCAAGATTACAGGCAATGAGCCACAGCGCCCAGCCCAAATATAATAACTTACGAAAAAGATCTTAATCATTATTTACTTGCTCTTTACAAACATTTAAGCAATGCCTCAAACTCTACACTTGTCAGTTACATTAACTACAAGAGCTGGAATCTAGTTTTTCTTACACTACCAGAGAGTGAGAGTGAGAGAATGTGTGTGTGTATTTTAAGAGGAAAAGTAGCCTGCTGAGAAAGAGAGAGAGGGGGGTACAGAGAGAGGGGGAGGGAGGGGGAGAGCGGGGGGGGAGAGAGAGAGAAAGAGAGAGAGCACGCGCGTGTGTGTGCGTGTGTGTGTGTGTGTGTGTGTTTAAAAACAGAAAAAGTAGCTTTTATCCAGGTTATCTGTTTTTGGAATTTTCTTTTTTCTTTTCGAGACAGAGTTTCACTCTTGTTGCCCAGGCTGGAGTGCAATGGCGCAGTCTCAGCTCACTGCAACCTCTGCCTCCCAGGTTCAAGTGATTCTCCTGCCTCAGCCTCTCGAGTAGCTGGGATTACAGGCAAGTGCCACCAGGCCCAGCTAATTTTTGTATTTTTAGTGGAGACGAGGTTTCTCCATGTTGGTCAGGCTGGTCTCCAACTCCCGACCTCAGGTGATCCGTCTGCCTTGGCCTCCCAAAGTGCTGGGATTACAGGCATAAGCCACCACACCCAGCCTATTTTTGGAATTTTCTAAAGCACAAAACACATAATGAAAATACAGCCTCAAATTTCCTTCCACATATATTCCTTGAGACTAATTACGAAGTCAAAGTGAGGAGTTTTTTTTGTTTCCAAAGCATCTTTTTTAGAGAGAAGTAGGTATAGATGGAGTTGCTAAAGATAAAGCACTGAGATGTATCTCTTTCAGATATGGGAACCGATATTTTCGCTATAAATTAGCCATCTGATGTCCAAAAATAAAGTATTATATCTAAAGTAAAACAATTTAAAATAAAACATTCTAAGTCAAATAGCTGATATAAAAGGAATTTCAGATGTTAAAACAACAAAGCCAAAGAAACAAAAAAAAAAGTTTAAAATTACATTGAAAATAACATATTTTAAGTATTTGTTTTTTTTCTTTTTTGAGACAGGGTCTCACTCTGTCATCCAGGCTGGTGTGCAGGGGTGTGATCTCGGCTCACGCAACCTCCACCTCTGGGGTTCAAGTGATTATCCCGCCTCAACCTCCTGAGTATCTGGGATTACAGGTGCCCACCACCACGTCTGGCTAATTTTTGTATTTTTAGTAGAGACAGGGTTTCACCATGTTGGACAGGCTGGTCTTGAACTCCTGACCTCAAGTGATCCACCTGCCTCGGTCTCCCAAAGTGCTGGAATTACATGTGTGAGTCACCATGCCTGGCCTATTTTAAGTATTTCTATGCCTTTGTCTATGAAAGTGGACTTGCCTGAACTATCGGTACTACAAGCCAGAAAAGCAGGTATTCTAGTTCTGGTTTTGCCTCTTAACTAGCTGTGAATTTGGGCAAATTCTCTAATTTCTCAAATCTCTTTTTCCATTGTAAACCAAGGACTAGTTTCCCTTGTAAACCAGGGACTAGTCAAAAAATAAAGAATTTCAGGTTTGAAGAGGCTTTCCAAATTACACCGTATAACTCTACTATGTTACAATTTAATGGAGGCATAGGCATGTTAGGAAACTTTCCTTAATTCACACAGGTAGTTACTGACAAAACGAAACCTAAAATCCAAGTCCAATACTTATGCAATAAAACAGTTGTAAGTTTAAATTTCTTTATCAATAGCATGATAAGTTTATAAGATCTTGTTGTCTGGCCCTTTTAGGTTCAGTAAATAGGCCGTGCACACTGCCAGGTTAAATATAAATCCAAGTGTTTCTCTATGCAATAATCGAGTTAGTTTTTATACAGAAATTGTATTAGTACGATTATGAACTTTTAGGTTCCACGGAGATGTTGAATGTGAAAAGACTCATACACTTCATTCTACACTTCTCAGATCTAACCTTTATTTAAAATAACTCTTGAAATTTCTATTGGTTTTTCAAGTAGATTTTTAGTGTTCAAAGACAAATCAATATTACATAATACATAGATAAAAAAATCAACGAGTACTTTCAATATAATAAGATGAAAATTTTCCTTAACCTACTAAAGCAACAAATGCAACTGACACTATTCTAAGAATGCAGGTAATATATTTTTATCTACATTAGTTACTAGACTTACAATGTAGATATTCTTACTTTGAGATGTATATCCACTTTTAAGAATGACTAAGCTTCTTTCCTAATAGGAAATACTTACAACTCATGTGGAATATATAATTAGGACTGTATAGAAAACGAAACGTAAGAAAATCAAATTTTGGTAGTGTTTCCTCCCTTTTCTTTTAGGTGCTATGATCAAAGGTATCTGATCACAATTTACATTTGTATTTTTTAAGTTTTTAAATTAAAACAATTGTAAATATATTTATATAGCATTGAGCTAACCAGGTAAATTGCTTAAAATTCTCTAACAAAAGCAAAACAAAAACAAAATTACCCCTTGTATACCATAATTATTTAAAACCTCAAATGATAAATTAGGGAAGTATTCTGGTCTGCATTTTGAAGTCAGGTTATGAAAGCAATCTCTCAGATTGATCACTGTAGGTAATATACTTTCATATTGGAACATAGTTGCTTCTCATTGCATCCCTTAAAGATGAAGTTATTATTTCAGTTTTCAGGCTCGGAGAAATTATAATATCCATTCAAGGTTGTATGCTTTGTAAATTTAAGATTCAGAACACAAACCAAAATTCAATGGAGGGTAGATCATTAACAAAAGCGTAACAACAATAAAGGAAATAGCATATTCCAGGGCAGCTACTATGTCCACTTAATGATATCACAGGTTTTTGCACTATAGTAGGGTGTAGATTGGAAAGATTCAGTAGAGTCAAATTTTATGGGTCCGAATGTAAATACTGGCTCAGAATGTTAGGTTTTATTCGGTAAGTAGTGAAAAGCACCTGGGAATTTTTTAAAAATGGGATGTGGTGTGAGAAAGAATTAACCTGCAGCAAGGAGGAGGAAAAAAAAAATTACTGAGCATCCATTAGCATGGTTCAATGTAATTCATTAAATATTATAAACGGCCAGAAAGATGGGTGGCAAGACAAGTGCTGGGTCTTGATTTATAAGATAACTAAAAAACCTACAACTGTACCCTGAAAAAGCGTAATTTGGAGGGTAAAAATATGGTACAGTCAAAATTTATTATCTTACTATTAAGGCAAAACAACATTGATGATCTACACATCAGGGAGTATCCAATGTTTAAAAATAGCCTTACCTTAGATCAGGTGATTCGGCCCTCCCATATCGATCCTGCCACTTCCCAACGCTTGAATTGGCTTTTCTGGAGGCAGTACTTGTCTGAGACTGAGAAGAGGTGCTGTTTCTGGTGAGATAAATTTTCTATGTTTTTTCTTACATATTGTTGTCTCTGACCCCCCTTGTTCTGTTTTTTTTTTTTTTTTTTTCTTGACATGCTTTTTCTAAAGTCTTTTAGTATGTTCCTACAATATCATTCTCAAGTCATATAAACTACTTGCTGTGGTACTAAGTATTTAAATATAGATGTGCTATCAACACTTTATTAACTCTAGAATATTTTTAGAAATATTCTTCAACATAGTATGATGTCAATGTAGAAATGAGAAAAGAACTAAGGATTTACATCAGGTTACAATACATTATTTAAAAAATACATTTCTGTGCCTCTATGAATTCTTAACATTAATTTTTGCAGTTTTACAAAATCTTATTCAAAATTTTGGTATTTCTTTCCCTATATTCTTCAACAATGAATATAAGTATTGTTAGTGCGACCAGTTAACAGCAACACTCTGACGTGTTTCATAAAAACCTGTACTATTTTTATAAAAAATCCATTTCAAAATAACTCTTTCAAAGTTCCCAAAAAAGTTAATTTTATCCCTGTTGACATACTTTATAAAAAGTTCAGATATGTGCACTACTGCCAATACTTTACAGAACTAATAAGATGCTCTTTCAAAGCAAAAGGACAGATATACATGTTTATGCATCTGCTTGTTTATGTAAAAAGAAACAGGAAAAATAAACCAGAAACTAAATGAAATCTGTTCTGACAGGAATAAAAGAAACAGAGAAAGGTGTGACAAGTTTCTATATATCTTTGGATACTCTTGCCTTTGGAACTGTCAGATGTTTTAACGTATGCAAAAAATAAATCAGTGAATGTGGAAGGAAAAACAAATGCTAAAACTGCATACAAACAGATACAGTTAACCAAATTATATATTTTAAATTATTAATAAAACAACTCTGTAGGAAACTTCTGAACCCAATATTCGAACTATATACCCTTAGCTTAAAAAGAGACAAAGAAAAAACTGTAAACAAATCCTAAACTCTACTGAATAGGTTTTCTTATAACAGTAAAAGTTCTGAATCTGTTATATGTGTATTTCAAGATTCTGGGAGCCAGGTTCTTTGGGGGGGGGAGGGGAAAGGAGATGCAACATGGAATAGGGAAAGGGAAACAGGAATAAGAATCCTGTGATGTTCAAATGGAAGTAAAAGAAACATGATGGTTTCATGACTAAAATGTATTTTAAAAAACACACATGGCCATTTCATCTTGAAAATGCTAATTCTTTCCTAGCTCTGAGTGCTGAAAAGGCCTGGAAATAAGGGTGCCCTAGTATAATGGGCACAGCTAGCACCCTGAACTTGTTTTTTAATTACCATTCCCCACTAAAAGGAATCAGAGTGCCTTTGAAAATGGCTGCTTCTAAGGAAGAAACAGGGAAACTACAAGATAAGCCTGGAACATCCTGGTAATGCCAAACTATAAAAACAACCTTAAAAAAAAAAAAAAATGGTGGAGACGTATCAAAAGGTCACGGAGCAACTTTGAAGAGGAACAATTTGAACATCAAAATGAATTTCAGTATATATAAATCATACATATGGTTTAAACACCATGTATACAAATAAGCTATATTTGTAAGCCACACATACATACTTTCTCACACATAAAATAAGAATTTATGAGTCTAAGTGATAAGTGGTGGAGTGGGAAAGCTCATTTTTAAAGTAGAATGCCAACTAATAAATGTTAAGAGAAATAAGAGTTACATAATCACTATTTTGCAGCCATTACAGTAATAACTGACTAAAGAAAATATTATCACTGGAGCTAAAATCCCTAAAAAGTTTGAAGAGGAACAAGTTTAGTCTTTCCATAAATTACTTATTAAATACAAAGGAAAAAATAGTAACTTTGCAGTGCAGAAACCCAAAGGACACCACCACAACGAAGTCATTAGAATTATCATTACTAATAAAATAACATGACAAACCGACATCATGTATCTCCAAGCCAATACACTGAGAAGAGTACATCATCACTTACATAGTATTCCTGCCCAAAAAGCAAAACCTGAATCTAATCATGAGAAAATATCAGGCAAACCCAAGAACAATCTACTGAACAACTAGATTGTACTCTTCTAAAATTCAGTGTTAAGAAATACAAAGAAAAGCTAAGAAGCTGATCCAGATTTAAGAACAACAAAATGATAAAATAGTTAAATTTAATGCGAGAAACTGGATTAAGTCCTAAATCCAGGAAGAAAGATTGCCATAAAGCATATTGGGATAACTTGCAAAATTTATAGCCTGCAATTAGATGAAAGTACTGATTCACTATTAGATTTTCTGCCTTTGAAAACTGTGCCATATGATTATCTAACAGAATGTCCTGGTTCTCAGGAAATACATGCTTAAGTACTTAAGAGTAAAGGGGCATGATGCCTACAATTAACATTCAAATGGCTCAGTAAGAACAATGTTTTTGAGAAATTATGATGCAAATATGACAAAATGTTATTAACTGGAAAATCTGGATAACAGTATATGGAAGTTATTTGTACTTTTTTTGCAATTCTTTGTTAAGTTTAAATTTTTGTCAAAATAAAACTTTTTTTTAAATGACAACAACAAATGAAGGAGGCATAATGGGGACTTTTGGGGGTAATGAAAACGTATCAGTCTACATCCTGATTTACAAAAGTATGTTTAGTTTATAAAAATTTAACCAAGATGTACATTTCTGATATGCCACTTTTCTGTATTTATTTCACAAAAAGATGAAAACTTCTAAAGATTAAGCAAAGTATTCCGATATATTAAATATAAAATTTTACTTAATGCCAATTTGCTGGGTAGTACAAAAAGTTGGAAACCCAGCATTTCTATTGATAAAGCATGAAAAAATATTTTTAAAAGTTCTGTGCAAGCATATCAATACTCATCTATACACTAATAAGGCAATCTAAGATTTTCAACAATGGAAATACAGTGCTTAGGTCACTAGTACAGCTTGTTAGTCTTAAACATCTACTGTGCGTCCTGTATTATGTCTTAATGAATAACATTTACTGTTTTCTCCCTAAAGTCAATACAATTTTACTTTCAAAGATGTCTATCCAATCTCCATAAATATAATGAATAAAACAAAAACAAATATTGTTATGGGAAATATTTCACAATGACTGAAAAGTATCCTTTTTATCAAATGGAGTCCAGAAAACAAACTTCCCTAATGAGTTGTGGCTACTGGCCTTTACGTACAAAAGTGACAGTATGGACAACGTAGGTAACTTCTATAGGTAGCAGTGGTAATTATTCATTTTTGGTTTACTAGTGAAAGCCCTGCTAATTTTTCCATCCTTTCTTTACCTCCTCTTTCAGCTTTCCCTTACCTATATTTGCCCTCCATCTCTTCTTAGCCAATGGCCCATCATTACAGTAACTCTCTCAAGTAAACGCTCATGTACCTGTCTCCTTTATTCCTTTTTTATAATTGCCTGATACATAACTTCTGTTAAATCCAACTCTAGCTAATCTGCATGAACACTCATATACCTGAAAAGAGTAACAGAAACATCCAAAAAGCAGCTGGCTTGTCTTATTTTAAACCCATGGCCATTAATCTCGAGAAAAGTTGAAAATATACAGCAGTCCCCCCCTTATTCTTGGGGGATATATTCTAAGACGCTCAGTGGAGGATATATCCTAAGACCTCCAGTGGATACCTGAAACTGAAGATGGTACTGAACTCAATATGTACAATGTTTTTTCTATAAATACATGCCTATAAAATTAATTTATAATTAAACACAGTAAGAAATTAACAAGAATAATAAAAGAGAACAATTATATTAGGTGAGTGAAAAAGTAATTGCGGTTTTTGAACTGTTGGGATCTGCAGTTTGGTACTGGAATACATTCTTAAATAAGTGGCTATGTTACACATCATTTTAATGGGCATTTCTCGCTTTATTTATTTATTTTTCTGCTAATGACTTATTACTTGCTGTTTATTTTACGTTTAGACTATGGAAATGATGTTAGACAAAAAGCAAATTCGAGTAACTTTCTTATTCAAGTTCAAAATGGGTCATAAAGCAGCGGAGACAACTCACAACATCAACAACACACTTGGCCCAGGAATTGCTAATGAACATACAGTGCAGTGGTAGTTCCACAAGTTTTACAAAGGAGACGAGAACCTTGGCTGGCCATTGGAAGTTGACAACAGTCAACTGAGAACAATCATCGAAGCTGATCCTCTTACAACTACACAAGAAGCTGTCGAAGAACTCAACAACCATTCTGTGGTCCTTTGGCATTTTAAGCAAATCAGAAAGGTTAAAAAGCTCAGTAAGTGGGTGCCTCATAAGCTAACCGAAAATCAAAAAAATCATCCTCATGAAGTATTGTCTTACTCTACGCAACAACGATGAACCATTTCTCTATCGGATTGTGATATGCAATGAAAAGTGGATTTTATACAATGACTGGAGATGACCAGTTCAGTGGCTAGACAGAGAAGCAGCTCCAAAGCACTTCCCAAAGCCAAACTTGCACCAGAAAAGAATCATGGTCACTGTTTGGTGGTCTGCTGACAGTCTAATCCACTACAGCTTTCTGAATACCGGCACAACCACTTCATCTAAGAAGTATGCTCAGCAAATCGATGAGATGCACCAAAAACTGCAATGCCTGCAGCTGGCATTGGTCAATAGAAAGAGCCCAATTCTCCTCCACAACAATGCCCAACCACATGTTGCACAACCAATGCTTCCAAAGTTGAATGAATTGGAGAACAAAGTTTTGCCTCATCCACCATATTCATCTGACCTCCTGCCAACCAACCACCACTTCTTCAAGCATCTCAACAGCATCTTTTTGCAGGGAAAACGCTTTCACAATCAGTGGGATACAGAAAATGCTTTCCAAGAGTTTTGTCAAATCCCAAAGCACGGATTTTTACACTACAGGAATAAAGAAACTTATTTCTCATTGGCAAAAAATATGATTGTAATAGTTCCTATTCTGATTAATAAAGATGTGTTTGAGCCTAGTTATGATTTAAATTTCACGGTCCCAAACCGCAATTACTTTTGCACCAATCTAAAAACAATCTACTATAATAAAAGTTATATGAATGTGGTCTCTCTCAAAATATCTTATTGTAACATACTACAGGTAATTGAAACCAAGGAAAGCGAAACCCAGATAAGGAAGTAGTACTGTACAGTTTCTCTGTGTCACTCATTCCCATCAGCATATAAAAATACTGTAATTCTCTCATCTTGAAAAAAAGGCTTCTCTTGACCCCACACTTCACTCCAGCTGCCCAGCTACTCCCTTCACCTAGTTTATTCACAGAGCTCCAAAAACCTATTTCAGACCTCTTTTCTTCTCACTCAATGCTACCTTCCAATGGTCTCTTATTTCCAACAGCCTCACTCTCACCAGATAAGTTTGCATATTATTTTGCTGCGAAAAATGAAAGCAAACAGAAGAGAACTTTCAATTATTCCCACTCCATTATCCACCTACCCATCTGCACTGGTGCTCTGTATCCTGCCTTCCCTCCTGTTCTTACGAATGAATGGTCCATGCTTCTACTTAAGGGCAACTCCTCCACTTGCGTATTACATCTCATTCCTTTGGCTTTATTAAATGACATTGCTCTACAACTTCCCTGTCTTACATCATCAATTTCTCATGCAGTAACTCATTCCCATAAATACACAAAATGCTGTAAGTATTATTATTTTTTAGACAGTGTCTCACTCTGTCGCCAAGACTGGAGTGCAGTGGCGCGATCTTGGCTCACTGCAACCTCTACCTCCTCGGTTCAAGTGACTCTCCTGCCTCAGCCTCCTGAGTAGCCTGAACTACAGGTGTGCGTTGCAATTTTTGTATTTTTATATTTTTAGTAGAGATGGTGTTTCGCCACATTGGCCGGGCTGGTATCAAACTCCTGACCTCAACAGATCTGCCCATCTCGGCCTCCCAAAGTGCTCAGATTACAGGCATGAGCCACAGTGGCCAGCCAATATGCTGGTTTTTTTTGTTTTGAAAAAAAACTTCTCCTGATCCCACATTTCCCTCCAGATACTGTCCCATTTCTCTGGCCCCCAAAGAAAGAAAATAGTTTTCCAAAAAGTGCCCATATTTTCTTTCTAATTCTTTTCCTCCCACTCTTTCTTGAATCCATTACAAAGTCTTTTAACTTCATTTTATACAAATGAAAATCATCCTGGTCAGGATCACCAAAGACCATGAATAAAATCCAATGGTCATTCTTAGTCTTTATTTTCTTTACCAATCAATTGGATTTGATATTTGACAGCTGATATTTCTCCTTCTTGAAACACATTGTTTTCAATACATACAGTGGGTTTTTTTCCTACTTTATTCATCATTCCTCCTTATTGGTCTCCTCTTACTAGTTAATGCTTATTTTCCTGACATACAAGGGAGTGCCCCAAGGCTGTCTCTTACCACTTCTCCATCAATACTTACCTCTTTATTCCATTTTGTAGTTTCATTTAAATAATATGTAAACACTGATTATCCTAAATTCATTATCTCCAAACCATACTCTTCCCTTCTACTCCAGATCCATACAGCCAACTTCCTACCCAAATTTCCCACTTGCATGTCCAATAGGCATCTCATTTTTATTATGTTCTACACTGAACTCTTGGTCTTCTTCCTCCAATAACCACTCCTCCTTATGGTCTTTTCCACCTCTGTAAATGACAAAACCATCATTCTGGTTCAGTTGATCAGAACAAAAACCTTGGATTCACCCTTAACTGCTTTTTCCTCTACAATCTACATCCAATCCATCAAGATAGGCTATAGGCTTACCTTCTGAAATATATCTGGTATCCGACTTCTCAGTATCTCCACACCATCATCTTGGTCTAAGTTACTATTACCTCTTGCCTAGATAATTGCTGCAACCTCCTAACTGGCCTCCCTGTTTTCACCCATCCTAAGTAACTCTATAGTCTGTTTTTAGTAAAGCGACTAAATCGAAACTTTAAACATCTAAGTAAGATTTCATTGCTCTGCTCAAAATCTGCCAGTGAGTCCCCATTTACTTAATTTATAGGAAAAGCCAAAGCCTTTATAATGGCAAACAGCCCTATGCAGTCTGGCCCAAATTTTGAAAAGCCAATCAATAACAACAACAAAAAAAGGTAAAATACAGAAAAGTTACTGATTTTTAAATAGTTTAAGTATAATAGCAAACATCTAGAGTACTTTCTAGGTACCAGGCACTGTTCTAAAACACTACATAAATGAATCCGCTGAAAGTATATAACTCCACTGTGAGGGAAGTACTATTACTACATTTTACAGATTAAAAAATCAAGGCATAAGATGATCAGGGAATTTGCCCAATGACAGCACAGCTAGTAAGTTGCAGAGCCAGCATCTGAACTCCAGAAATCTGACACTTCAGAGACCAAGCTGTTACCAACACTCTATATTGCAGAACATCATAAACTCAATGAATGAAAATTAACCTCTTAAAAAATGTACAAGCCAAAAGAATACTACATATTAAAATATTACATATTACTACATATTAAAAGCTTAGCTATCATAAATTCTTTAACCAAACATTTTGAGATTATATTTAGTTTAAATAATCACATTTCATTATGTCTATGACAATTCACAAAAATCCTGGATTACTTTATAACATTTAATTTTGGCTGAAAGCTTCAAGAATCTTTATCTTAGAGCTAGACTAGATGCCACTGTAAGGTCTCTTCCTGCATTAGATTATTCTAAAATATCTCTCATAACAATACAAAACTGCAGAATAACAAAAACAGAAAACTATATAAAATAAATTTAAACAAGTAACACAAAAGGTAAGTGATCTGGCTGAGAACTAGTAATACTTGGGTTATTAATTTGTTTCAGGCCCAGACTTTAGTCATCTTATCTAGTGCAAGATTAAACTACTAACCTCAAACTTCGCCAGTCTTAGCCTACTATCCTTTACCAGTTTCCTGGTAATGGCATAATAGGGTAACCATTTGTCACATTTAAGTAAAAAAGACATTTTTTAGCATGTTTGCCTCTTACATCTGATACCTTCTGGAACATATGAGGTATTATCGTATCAAACCAAACCACAACAAAAAATGGTTCCAATTTTAAAGATCTTCCAAGCTGAAATTTCAATAGCCTCTTTCACTAAAATTAGCAAAAGACCTTCAGGCCAATAGATCTAGACTTAGAAGTCCAATAATTCTTTATGTAAGAATAGTGAGCACAGGAAACAGCGAATACTATTGTTACCACCTCTCTTGAATGTAAGATTGTTTCTTTATACATATACATAACTATATACCACACTTCACTTCTTGCTTACCTAGGCTTTTTAGATGGAAAAACATCAAGAAGTTTCTTGTGAAGAATTCATTTTGTACTAAAACAAAGTAGAATGTTCCAGTTTTTTGGTAGAACATTCAGAGCTTTTATACTTAATATAACACAAACACAATGTAAAGATACCAATGTCGTACAATAATTGAGTTACAACTACATAACTAACCTGCTCGGTGGGAGCCCAGTCTTGAATAAAGAGGGAGGAGAAGTAAACTCAGCTTTTGTAGATGGAAGGGCTGTTTCTTTCTCTGAATTTCCAGTTCTTCCCTGCTGTACCTTAAAAAAAAAAGGTTATTAGCTTGTTTAATTTAATAGAAAACTCAAACATAATGGACTTTACATGTTAAAATAAGTTTATAACATTTAATTTGAAGTTAAACATTAAGAATGTTTTTTTGCTGAATATTTATTAAAAATAGCCTATTTTAGAATAGTATTAGGTGAAAGGCACCAAACAGAGCATGGGATCAAAATGTTCCAACTATCAAAAAGTTCACATTAATAACACTTAGAAGCAGAATAAACTGTAATTCTTTGGCACTTTCATAAATTCTCGCAGATCACCACAGATAGGTCCCAGATACTTGGTTATGACTTCATGTTTTGAATTCAAGAAAGGCCTTGAAGAATTTTCCCATTCTGTGTTTACCACCCTTATTCTAAGAAAACAACAGGTGACCATTTTACCCATTCTGACCATTTTCTATTCAGACTGTGATTTCCTGTAACACAAATGTGAATAATCTGCTACTGTACATCCATACAATTTCTCCCATCACCATTAAAAGTACCATCATCCTGCCAGTTCAGTAGGCTTAAAAGCTTGAAGTCAATCACTTGTCTTAATACCTCTCCTCACTCTGTTGCCCAGGCTGGAGTACAGTGGTGCAATCACGGCTCACTGAAGCCCCTACCTCCCAGGTTAAAGTGATTCTCTTGCCTCAGCCTCCCAAGTAGCTGGGATTACAGGTGTGCACCACGATGCCTGGCTAAGTTTTGTATTTTTAGCAGAGACAGGATTTCACCATGTTGGCCAGGCTGGTCTCAAACTCCTGTCCTCAAGTGATCTGCCCACCTCTGCCTCCCAACATGCTAGGATTATAGGTGTGAGCCATCACGCCCAGCCTTCTCCCTCTTAATATTAATTTCAAAACCAGTTATCTACTTACTCCATAATTTCTCCAAGATGTGCCTATCCTTTCTGCTCTTAGTAGAGACTTTGATTGTGGCCCAGTCACATTCCTCTAGACTGCTGAAATGACTTCTTTATGCTCTTCTGCTTTTATACTCATCTTTTTATCTTAAAATTATCATCAAACTATTCAATTTAAACAAACTAAATTCAAGTTTCCTTACACTTAAATAGTATCACAGCATATTTTATGTTCTATTTAAATTCTATTTAAATTCCCTGCTCCACTTAAATTCAGCATCGCTCTCCTTTCCCATGAGGCAAAGGCCAAGACAATCTTAAGACATTTTGACTGATATATCTGAACTACCAATTCAGTTCCAAAATCATCTACCTCCCAACTAATCATTGTGTGAGAAAAAGAAACTCTTTTACACTTAAGCCATTATAGTCAGATCTCTTATTAATAGTGTCCAAACCAATCCCTAATTGATACCCTCATATAATGAGGATTTTACATTTAGTTTATTTGAAAATGAGTTCTACCACTTAAAAAAATTTTTTTTAAATGCCCTGATTCTAATGAGATGATGAGAATCAGCACTAAGGCAATGGGAACAGAAAGAAATGGACTTGACAGATACCTGACAGGTAAAACTGACAGGATCTGGTGAGAGAATGTAAACATTATTCATTCATCATTTATTGAATATCTATTATGTACCAGAAGCTGATAGAGAGAAACACAACAGGATCCTGGACCTTAGGAAAAAACAAACACACCAACAATCAGAGCAATATAATAAATATCATGACAAAAATCTAAGAGATAAAAGATGTTATAATAACACAAAAAGAAATGCATTGTTCTGCCTGGGGATGTCAAGGAATATTCAGAGTTGACACTATTGTCCCAACTGCTCCCCTGACCACCAGTAATTTCTGTGTAACTTCTTTCACGTCTAACGGACATCTCAAAGTTACCATGGCCAAAACAAAACTACTAATTTCCCCTAATCTGATCCTCTACAAGTCTTCCCCATATAAATAAATAGCACCATCATCTACTGAGCTGCTCAAGGAAAAAAACCATAGAAATTATCTAATACATATCAACACGCAATATGTCAACTTTACCTTTACAATATATATGCCAAATTCCAATCTGCGATCAGTAACCTTCCTAGAAAACACAGCTGGCAGTACTGTGAGGTTTGTCATTTGTAAAGAGAGTCACACAGATATTCCAGACTATTTACAGATTGTTTGGTTTACACTGAAAGCTATCGCTTCACTTTTGTGTGACAGAGAAATGAGATTTCAACAATTCCTTTTTGCATTTTTTATTTTTATTACGAGCCTTTTTATCAACAGATAGAGACTACCTAATTTGGGCATGAGAAGAAAACAGCACAGACACACTGCCTTCAGTGAAGATGCATGCCACTCCATTCATAAGCACCCTTCCCCTGAGGGAGGATAAGAATAAAAACTGTGTTTGGACCACTTGGATTCAAGCTCTACCACACAGCTCACTCTCTGGTGATCACTGATCTCTCTAGCTAACTTTACAGATTCTACCAGAAGAAGAAGAATGAAGGAAAGTTACTCAACCACCCAAAAGAATCTCATTACGGCAATAGTGTGATTGCTTGCAAGTTCCCATACAAAAAGGAATCCTTTCGAAGCACCTGGGATGATGCGTTAGTGTCACAGGATTTTTTTCTTCCTGGTTTCTCTTCACAGGGAAAAGAAATATGAATTCAAAAGGATTCCAGTCTGAGGCACAATCACTTGCTTCCATAACAAAAATATCTCATCTTTTTCGGCACATAAATATTCTTTCATTGGTTAAAAAGAAAAACACCCTTTAATGTCTTAGAACTCTCTGGTGGTAAAAACTGCAGATTTCAAAATTTTCCTTTCATATTCCTATAATTCTCCGAAAGTATTAAGTCTGTGTATGCTTCAATAATTTAGTTTAAAAAATGCTCAATCTGAAATCAACTGCATTGACCATCTGGCTTTGCACGACAGGGAGAAAATAAATGGTTCACTGGTTATTTATACAGAGAGACTAAGAAAGAAGCTATTAATTGCCACTAATTTTATGACAGGCTTTAATGTTTATGAAAGCATGATTTTTTAATTCTATGAGCAATATCCATTTGAGGTTGTAAAAGAAAGCATACGATTCTAACTGTAGGCCGAGCATGGTGGCTCACGCCTGTAATCGCAGCACTCTGGGAGGCCGAGGTGGGCGGATCATGAGGTCAGGGGTTTGAGACTAGCCTGGCCAACATGGTGAAACTGTCTCTACTAAAACTAAAAAAATTAGCTGGGAGTGGTGGCAGGCACCTGTAATCCAGCTACTCAGGAGGCTGAGGCAGGAGAACTGCTTGAACCCGGGAGGCAAAAGTTGCAGTGAGTCAAGATCACGCCACTGCACTTTATCTAGCTTGGGTGACAGCAAGACTCTGTCTTGGGAAAAAAAAGATTCAAATTGTAGTTCATTTTGTCTCAACATAGAAACATTTGTTTTTGAATCTTTTCCTCACCATGTAATTCTAATTATAAGAAGCCAATGTTTTATTTCCTTTGAAGTTCTGTTATATCAGTGATTATTTTGTATAGATAATTCCTTTAAAAGGCCTACTTAAAGTTAACATCTAAAATACAGTTATGGCAGGGTGCAGTGGCTCACACCTGTAATCCCAGCACTTCAGGAGGCCGAGGCAGGTGGATCACCTGAGGTCAGGAGTTCGAGACCAGCCTTGCCCAACACGGTGAAACCCCATCTCTACTAAAAATACAAAAACATCCAGATGTGGTGGTATACATCTGTAATCCCAGCTACTAGGGAGGCTGAGGCAGAAGAATCACTTGAACCCAGGAGGTGGAGGTTGCAGTGAGCCAAGATCGCACCATTGCACTCCAGCATGGGCAACAAGAGCAAAATTCTGTCTCAAGACAAAAAAAAAAATCATAAAACACAGTTATGCCAATGAAATCCTACTCAGGGTGATATCTATATCCACAAGATGAGTGCTCATTATTCTAACAGGATTTGTTGAGGTGCTTTTCAACCCTGTGATGCTGAGATATATAAATAAGAAATCAAAAAAATTAATACAGATATACACATATACACACACACACACACAAAATTCCATCACCTTATTATTATGTCTCATCCTAAAACGGTACCTGGCACGCAATAAGTACTCAATAAATATTTGTTACTTGACTGACTTTGGGAATCAACTTAAATGTCACTCCTTCAAACTCCATAGAACATGTAGTTTGTATCATCTTTAGCATGATTATTTAATTAATACCTAAATTTTCCCATTAAGCACAATAAATGTCCAGACTATAGGCTCCATGTCTATTATGGCGACCTCCTCTTCCCCACAAAGCCTAAGATACTTCCTGGCACAGTCAATGCTCAGTTAAAAACTGGGAAGGAGGAACCAGGAAGGACTGGAGAAGAGATGTGGAAGAGATATTAAAACAGAAAGAGAGAGGTGAGGTAAGAGAAGATATTAGGAAAATGGCACAGATTTTTAAACACACAAAAATTGCCTGTGTTTCCCAGCTTTTCTTTTTTCCTTAATTTCTTCATAATATCCTCATTCTATTAAACAACTCTGAAAATCCTCACTATTCTAGCAACCTTTCTAATCAACTTGATTTTCCATTTGTTTGTCTTCAGATGTTACACTCAAGATTACAGACTCAAAATTTGTCTAACCAGAACATAATGAGATGATTTCATATGACCTAATATCTTAAGAAATGACCATAAGACATTGTAACTAATTTTCTGAAAACAAATTTACGTCAGAACTGACAAATCCAAACAAAACTTAAGTCTACAACCTTGAGAAGCTAAATACTCACCCAAATTATGCTACCACTGTACTAAGTTTTAAAATTATTTTTGAAATTTCCTTTGGCTGCCTATCATAGCTTCATTTATAAAAGTTTAACTTTACAAACAATATCTTAAAAAAAAAAAAAAAACCTTGTTACGTAAACTAAGATGTATCCAAATAACAAACTATGTAGCCATTTTAAATTATATTTATAAAAAAATTTTAAGAACTTATGAAAACATTACTACATGTTAAAAGTCAAAAAAAGGAAAAATAGACAACCATAAATGAATTATCACAATTTTGTTTCAACCCATAGGAAAAAAATTAAGAAGGCAACAAAATTTAGAACTTTGAAATTAGATTAAAAAATAGTAACTGACTGAGCAGACCAAAGAAAACTGAATCCTAAGTCAGCAATGAGAAAGCAAAGACAATGATTATCATGTCAGGACCCTCAAAAATTCAGAAATTAGAAGCTCCAGTTACCAGAACATTTGCATTAGCCAAGTATATACCCTCTAGATAGAATACTGGAATATTTTATCTGAAACAAATCTGATTACCACAAAAAGAAAAACACCTAAAACTACAGCAGGGAATGTGAAAAAACAGCCCTCCCGTGAAGCCTGCAGTCAAGCAAGTTCTATTCAGATGCACGGAGCTTCCAATCAATTTTAGCAGTCCACCCTTACATAAGTGTATGGCCAACAATCAACAAACATCTCAGGAAAGTCAAAGTCAGAAGCTAAAAGTACTAACTAAAATAATCAAGTTGAAAACAGACTATGCAGGAAAAGAAAATCTAACAGAAACAAAACAGCCTATCATTAATATCCTTTGAAAGAGGGGGGAAAAAGATATTGCATTACTGTAGGCATGAACAATAAGATGCCACAACTAAATAATAAAGAAAACTTTTCTTGGAAATTAACAGCAGAAATGAAAACTAAGTGGAAACATTTTAAGAATAAAAAATTTGGCCGGGCGCGGTGGCTCACGCCTGTAATCCCAGCACTTTGGGAGGCCGAGGCGGGTGGATCACAAGGTCAGGAGATCGAGACCATCCTGGCTAACACTGTGAAACCCCGTCTCTACTAAAAATGCAAAAGATTAGCCGGGCGAGGCGGCGGGCGCCTGTAGTCCCAGCTACTCGGGAGGCTGAGGCAGGAGAATGGCGTGAACCCGGGAGGCGGAGCTTGCAGTGAGCCGAGATCGCGCCACTGCACTCCAGCCTGGGCGACTAAGCGAGACTCTGTCTCAAAAAAAAAAAAAAAAAAGAATAAAAAATTCTCCCAGATAATGGAAAAGACGAAAAAAACAATAAAAAAAATTTAGAAGACCATTAGAAGATATCCAATATTTATCTAGAATAGAACAGAAAGCAGAGAAAAAAGTAAAAGAGAAAGTGTTCCACAAGTGAAGCATAAGTGCTTCCAAATCGAGAAGGTGTAACTGAGTGCTTGGTACAATGGATGAAAACAGACCAAGACACGTAACTGTAAAATTTCAGAAAACTGGTGACAAAGCTCATAGATTCACAGTTGGGGGCGGGGGGGGGAAAGAGCTATGCGTGTGTGCACAAATGAATAAAAAATATTTTAAGAAATCGTTGTAGTCAGTGTTTTCTCATGCATACATATTATCTATTCCCACTAGTCACTTCTCTCTTGCCCCTCACTCTAATTAAATTATTACACAATTGTTTTTGCACCCAAATGAGTGGCTTTATTTTTACACCTGTTAAATTTTTTCCTTTATTTTGCTTTTTAGTAAAACTTTAATCATATTGAAGTATATAAAAGGCTGTTACCTCAAGAATGTCAAAACACCGTTAAGTGTTGAAGCTGCATAAGCACCTAAGGGTTCATGTGTACTATTCTACTTGTTACTGGGTTTGAAAATTATTTAATGAAAAGTAAATAAAGTTATCTTAAAGAGGCTGATGGGTTGTCTCACACTTAAGGATGAAAAAATTCTATTTGCAGTAGATATGAAAATAAATTTTAATTCTTAAATCCACTCCTTTGCCCATTCACCCTCGTAAGTGAGTTCAGGCCCTAGTTCATTTCATTCCTATGGTATGGCAACATAACCCTATCTATTTCATATCCCTTTCATTCTACAGCCCATCCTGCTGCCAGTTCCTTTTCTAAAAACCAGATCTGCACTTCATTCTACTGCTCAGGAACTTTCAAACAGCTTCCCATTGGCCACACAAATGTTTGCAGGCTAGTTTAAAATCAATGTCCTGCTCATTATGGCCCTATTTCCAACATTTCTTACAGACCACAATATACATAAAGAAAAAATGTTTGCCACACATAGTCTTAATACACACCCTCTTCCCAAATCAGTATTTCTACCAAACATATTAGTATTTAAACACACTGTCAAGGCAAGAAAACCATGAAGACTGTACCCATCAAATTCAAATCTTTCATTCAGAATCCAATCAGAATGGAACACTCTGACCTCCTCTCACATAACCAAAAGAAACTTCAAAATAAGTTTTTCAGTACACAGTATGTATATAAAATACACATTCATAATGGCTACCTTCAATAAGACTGACCCCTAGGAGTTTCTTTTTATTCTCTTTTTAAAAGTCTACTACAAAAAATAAAGTATACAGAAGCTAACAGTTTATGATGGCAGTTCTTGTTTCTATTAAAAAATAAAATAAAATGCACTGCTGCTAATGAACTAGTTCATTAAGACAACTTTTCTACCCATTGTAGTTAAGTTTAATATATTCAATGCCATTATAGACAATATAACCCAAAAAAACCTGATGACCCTTTAAAATACAACAGACATCACCACACACTTTCAAAATACTTGCAAAAGAACCAAATATGCAAAGTAGAATGTAAATTAAAAATAAAATTATCTATATAGAACTGTGTACAGTAGAGTGGTTTATCTGCAGACACAGCACACACACTGCATAAGGCAGTATTCTGGTGGACAGGGCTGCAAACCCAAAAGGGGAGCAGAGGTCTCTTTCCAGTTCACTAAAGTTCCCTGAGTATATAACCCAATCTAAAAGCCACTCCCAATCTTCATCTCAGTGTCATTCAATACAATAATCAACCATCAAGGTAAAGAAAAAAGAGTACACAACCAGTTTTCCATAAAAGAACTATGACAATATAGTATTATTCTTTGGACTGGGTCTGTGATCATACCATGCAATGGAGAAGCCAGAAACCAGACTTGATACACAAGTTGTAGTATCAACCTCAAAGTCTCTCACATAAACCTACTCCTTTCAAGTACCAATTTTTAAAATCAATGGCTTTATCTCACTCTGTTGAGTTCTTAAAGCCTCTCAGAGAATGTCTAAGATTTTTGAAGATATCTTGAGCTATCGGGGCATTACACCAATGGTATCAGTGTTACCAGTATCATAGAGAGAAACAGTATGCCACTTCCTTACCGTTTTTTTTTTAAAGAAAACAAAAAAGTCTCCAATTCTGTTGATAAAGATTAGAGTATTATCTACAATGAGAGCTTAATCTGTTGCCACTAACTTTTCTATCCTACAAACACGTATTACAACTCAAAATGAAATCACAACATATAGCAAAGAACAGTTTTACTTGGCATTTGTTAGTATAATAGGCTATAAATTCACATGCTTGCAAAAGTGGAGATAAAACAACAATCAGCAAATTTGTAAGTCACCAGGAAGCTGAAGGTTTGGAAAAAAGGTAGCTATTTCCACTTTAATCTTGTCCCTTGAGTAGTGGTATGGGAGCAGACTCAAGAACAAAAAATGAGAGCAACCAAGGATAATTTACTAAAATTCACCTTAAAAAGATTGAATCTGCCATCTTGGATCTCTGCACCTGGTGTAACTTCCATAGTACAGTCTTCGGCCTAAGTTAAATAACATATTCCCCATTAAGATACCACATAATATTTAATTAATAGGCCATATAAAGACAAACTAGCTGTGGCTAGTCTGTGATTTGAAAGTAAGAACATCAGATAATCATTAATACAAAACTCTAAAAGGGAGGGAAGGGAAAAACAAACATGGTAAACAAAATGGAATTTTTAAACTATCGTATATCATTTAACCACTTTTATAGGGAAGTGATTTATTTGGGGAGTAAAAGTGGGACGGTAGACAAGCCAAGGGTATTCCGGAGTATTTCTTAATTACCGTAATTTTATTTGTAGTAGAAGTTACTGGTATAACTTCAAGTCCCATTCGTATCCTCTTTTGTTTTTCACAGTAAGCTTTCCAGGTATCTTCATTAAACCCATAATTAAAATAATCAGAAAGATCAGCACCTAAAGATAAAACACATCTTTAGTGTACAAATATTTCAGCTCTATTTTTATGCAGCATCAAAAATATACTAAACTATAAAAATATAAATTTAGACTTCTATCAGTTATCACTCTATCATTTATGGTGGCAAAAAGACTATAAAATTTTTGATCAAATTATTTCCTTTAGAAATGTCATTATAATAAAGTCTACATTTTAAGTAATATGAGGCCACCAGTAAGATTTAATAATCCAAGTCACTATTACTCATCATTTGCTTAAGACAATTAAAATTATAATGAAAAAATAAAATTCTAAATTGATGCTCAAAAAATTTTCTGATGACTTCACACTAAAAATATTGAAATTAATATAATCCACAACAGTCTTACCAGGTTTACGCCATGGTTTATCTTCAAAAGAATCCAAATCTACCTCTAAAAGTGGAACTCCATTAATGCTTCCAGGTGCATCAAGGTCTACTCCTTTGACTTTTGTTCCTGTTTTATAAAATTACAAAATGAAGGAGCTACACTTGCAAGAAGCTGGGACATACCATAGACAAACAGAAGATATAAACACCTTTTTACTATTCCTGGCACACATACACACACAAACAGAAAACAAACATTTTTTTACTATCCCTGGCAAAAAACCTGGCAAGCATTCCAAACAAAGCAGAGCCTAAAATACGTGCTACTGGACTATTTACAGAAAAAATTTACCAGTCCCTGTGATGTATGGTCAAAAATTACCTTTAAAAAGAGCTATTATATTATCACCTTGGCCAGGCGCAGCAGCGCACACTTGGAATCCCAACAGTCTGGGAGGCCAAGGCAGGCAGATCACTTAAGCTCAAAAGTTCGAAACCAGCCTGAACAACATGGCGAGACCCGGTCTCTACATAAAAACACAAAAATTGGCCAAGCATGGTGGTGCACGCCCACAGTCCCAGCTATTTGAGAAGGTGAAGTGGGAGGATGGTTTGAGCCTGGAAGATGGAGGGTGCAGTGAACTAAGATTGCGCCACTGTACTCCAGTCTGGGTGACAAAGTCAGACTCTGTGTCCCACTAAAAAAAGAGTGATTAAGACCTATTTAAGATATGTGCCTTATTTCTCTACTGATGCAACAGAAAATACAAACTTTACCTGTAGTTCCATAAACTCTTCCTCCTGTCTTGATGTTAAGATTTACAGGTGCTGTACCATAACTCCTAAAAACAAACAAACAAAAAACCAAAAATTATCCTGAAAAGCTTAAACAAAGCAGTAATATTTCTATTTTTATTTTTCTATTTTTTATAATTTCTATTTTTATTTTTTAAATTTTGGATAGATGAGATCTCACAGCATGTCGTCCAGGCTAGTCTTGAACTCCTGAGCTCAAGCAATCCTCCCGCCTTGGCTTCCCAAAATGCTGAGATTACAAGAGTGAGTCACCGTGTCCAGCTAATACACATTTTAAAAAACATTTTAAACTAGTTTCTAAAGTCACCTGCTCAATAAAAGGCAAAAACATTAAAAAAAAAAAACGGACTTGTTTCCATTTCAAAAATCTCTTTGCCACTAACTCAACATTCTACTGTAACAAACTTCACAAGAAATAAGGCTAAGAAGGGAAACATAGTTTATACCCCTTTTCTTCATTTCCTTGCCTGCCAGTTATTACACATACAGCAATCTTAAGCATAAGTAAAATTCCTCCAACTTGTTGTTAAATCCAGTGGCCTTTCAGTTCTTCCCGCAGTTGATATTGTTAATAAATCCTTTTTCAACCATTCATGGAGTTCATAATAGAAATTTATTGTCATGAAATTCAAAAATAAGTCTAGCATGAAAGCAGAACAGTGTTTACCGGTGGTGGGTGGTTAATGACCAAGAGGAAAAATGAGAGAAACTTCTAGGATGCCAATTATGTTTCGTATCTTGATCTGGTTGTAGTTACATGAATGCATATATTTGAAAAAAGTATTAAGCTGCACCTTTTTAGATGTAATATAATACACAGTGATAAAGAAAAAAATTTCTGGCCGGGCGCGGTGGCTCAAGCCTGTAATCCCAGCACTTTGGGAGGCCGAGACGGGCGGATCGCGAGGTCAGGAGATCGAGACCATCCTGGCTAACACGGTGAAACCTCGTCTCTACTAAAAAATACAGAAAACTAGCCGGGCGCGGTGGCGGGCGCCTGTAGTCCCAACTACTCGGGAGGCTGAGGCAGGAGAATGGCGTGAACCCGGGAGGCGGAGCTTGCAGTGAGCTGAGATCTGGCCACTGCACTCCAGCCTGGGCGACAGAGCGAGACTCCATCTCAAAAAAAAAAAAAAGAAAAAAAAAAAGAAAAAAATTTCTGAAGTTGGACCAATCCACATTCAAATGTTTTGTCAGTTGTTAGTGTAATCTTGGCCAAGACATCTAAG
The DNA here is from genome assembly GCF_043159975.1 of Macaca nemestrina. NCBI lineage: Eukaryota > Metazoa > Chordata > Mammalia > Primates > Cercopithecidae > Macaca > Macaca nemestrina. The sequence continues at coordinate 116,346,185 of NC_092127.1, read as the reverse complement.
ACTCGTATATAATTATTTGAATATTTCATTGCATTTATACTTGTATAAATGAGCCTCATATAAATTTTCTGTAAGGGGTTACAGATAGTTCTTTACTTTTTTTATATAATGGATTCTTATATATGCGTAGTATTATCAAATATACTAATTAAAATAGACTTTTCTGTTACTAGGGAAATTAGAAGAAAACAGGAATGGGCAAAGAAGGACCAACTCCCACTGAACAAAAAGATATCAGTAAGACGGCAGGTGATGGCTCACACCTGTAATCCCAGCACTTTGGGAGGCTGAGACGGGCAAATCACGAGGTCAGGAGATCGAGACCATCCTGGCTAATACGGTGAAACCCCCTCTCTACTAAAAAATAGAAAAAATTAGCCAGGCGTGGTGGCGGGCACCTGTAGTCCCGGCTACTCAGGAGGCTGAGGCAGGGCAATGGCATGAACCCAGGAGGCAGAGCTTGCAGTGAGCCGAGAACACGCCACTGCACTCCAGCCTGGGCCACAGAGCGAGACTCCGTCTCAAAAAAAAAAAAAAAAAAAAGATACCAGTAAGACCTCAAGTCATAGGTATTTTCAATGACATATTTCTCACATTATATTCATGTGGCATATTTGGTTCTTTTCTCTCAGAAGTTCAGCCATCTGGACTTTAGATTCACTGCTTTGGGTCTAATAATAATTACTTCCATCTTTTGTCTCTAATGTACTAAATATAAGACTTAGGTTGAGTTACATTTGCACTGTCATTTTTCTTTTCCACTTAAAAAAGAAAAATGTAAATGCAATAAAATGTTTAAGTAATTGTATCAAATAATTGTAGCTTCACAGCTAGAAATGCAAGAATTACAAAGTGGACCAAATATTACTGTCAAGCAGTACTATCATCACCAACTTGAAATAATCACTTTATAGACTGATTAATTCATGTAATGCTTACTGAGCACCAAAACCATGTCAGGTATGATTCTAGGCTAAGGAAAAAGTATGAGGAGCTGGACAAATTTGGTCCCTGCCTTCACGATGTTTACATTTTAACAATCCAAATTCAGCAAAAGTGACTTAGTGCTATCTACATATGATGTACATGATTTTTCTACAAATGTAGAAAAATCAAGGATTTTCTCTAAACTGTTCTCTTACAGGACTGCTATAGAATAAAATGGCATTTTTATAAAAGGCTTAGCCCTAAGTCTTCAATAGATGAGCTTCTTTGCTTTCCATCTAGCTACTTTCTATTCCCCATTCTGCCTTTTAAAACATCATTTTTCTTTTTCAAGCCACAAGCCTTTGTATTCATTCTGCGTAGAGAAGCTTAGTGGTATGAAAATTTGCAGAGGCAAATTTGATATAATGTCCAATAGATCCCCATGAACTCTCAGATCACTCTAAATGCTAGATCCTATACTTGGATTTTCTATAGGAATTTCAAAATAAACATATCAAATGAATCTATTTTGTGGGAGGTGGGAGGAGTAGCGCCCACCTGGACCCAATTAACTGCTCTAGAAATCTTTAAGTCCCTTTATCTCCTCCCTCCATCCACAACCAACCAGTTACCCATGTTATTTGTTATTTCTTTCTTTTTATTCTTTGAGACAAGATCTTACTATATGGCCCAGGCTGCCCTGAAACTCCAAGGCTCAAGCGATCCTCCTACCTCAGCCTCCCAAGTCCATGGGACTACAGGTGTATACCACATGCCTGACTATATTTGTTTCTCAAATATTCAAATATACTATTTTCCCATTCATCTCTCTACTACTGCTGCCTTAGTCTAGATTATCATCTCACCTGGACAACTACTTCACATCTATTAGTCAATGTCTCTCCATCTAACCCATCTCAACTACTGATGCTACAATAGTTTCTACTCTATAGAAATCTAAAGTGTCTAAAGGTAATACCTTTTCAAATAATATAATCTATCTAAAAACCTAATCGGGGTGTCTAAGTGAGAGAATACAGTCATAGGTCCTCAGTTTCTGTTCTGGTTAGGCCAGTAAAGCCCCTTCATCAACCCTCTTTTCCACTTATCACTGGAGACAGAAACTAAAAACCACGGCTTTGGGCAGCTAAAAGCCTAAAACAAACCAAAACAGAACAACAACAACAACAACAACAACAACAACATAACGTCGGCTGGTTGGACAACCTTGCAAGGTCTACAAAGACATAGCAAATGCATCCTAACTCCTTTCATAAGTGATTTCAACCATCTCTTTTCATCTACCTTATCCTCCAGCCATGTACTTCCTCCAAGCCATGCATCTACTACATTTATTTTTAAGCAGTGTCCTCCACCTAAAAACCACTGTCTCCCATCTCAAAAACTATTCAAATTCAAATGTCACCTCTGGGATCTTCTCTTCAATACCTGTAGGCTTTCAGCAACTCTCCTCTCAAACTTTTCTAATCACTTTGTACATGTTTCTATTGTAGCACTTATGTTGCACTGAAAATATTTACTCACATGTCTGTTTTCCTCACTACCTCTGGAAAATAATAACTTCTTGTATTCTCATCAATTAATACATTCACAAATAAAAAAATTGCTGCTTTCATGTAACTCTATCTAATTTGTTGACTCCAGGAAATTTCATCATGATTTTACCAAGAGTTCTTTTGTAGCACGGTAAATGTAAAAAAAATATAATAATGGAATGATCATAGATGGTTTAATAAAGGCACATTATCTTTGCTACTTAACACAGTGCCAAATAAATTATGCCTTTAAAAAGTATTTATTGAGTATATAAATGGATGAATCTCACAGAGATAGGTAACAAACTACTTTCCAAGATAAATTATTCCTACTTTAAGACTTAGTTTTTTCCATACCTTACACACATATAAAATGAACTTGTAACAAAGGTATGTTACCTAAAAAAAACAACCTGTAACAATTTACAATAAATCAATTCAGTACTATTCCTTTAACACAGTTTGTTCTTTAAATTTGCTTCTGAAAACGCTGCGCAGAAGTAAATGTTTATCAAATTTCATTTTCTCATGTACTTTTGTTTTCAAGGGATATACCCTGAAATACAGAGGTTAAGCAACTTTACACTCTTCACAAATACTTGTACTTTACTTTGGAAATTCATAAAATGAATAAAAAATAAATCAACTGATAAATGGGTAAAGGCATAGAGAGAGGGATATGAGTTCAAGCAAACAAAGCAAAATGCAGATTGTATAATCTAGGTGATGGGTAAATGAGCAGTCACAGGTCAATTCCTTCAACTTTTGTGAGTATTGGAAAATTTTCATAATCAAATGTCTAATGGGAAAAAACCTTCAGAGACAACTGTAACTAAATAACATTCAGTTTATTTAGTCAATAACCATTTATGGCACACTTACTATATTTAAGGCAATGTGAGGAAGAGAAAAATTCATAAAGCAGTTTCCTGTTTTTTTGAAGAGTTTTGAATACAATGGTTTCTACTCTATAGAAATCTAAAATGTCTAAAGGTAATAAATATGTATAAACATAATTACAATGCATAAAACTAAAAACTGCTGTAAGAAATAAAGTTTAGTAAGGTACTACGAAAGTCCACATATATTTAATATTTGAGTGCAATTTCTACCAAAAAAAGGTACCATTCACAATCCAAAAAATTGTCATTTGCTTCAAATTGTTCTATAACTTGCAAGTACAAATAATTTTATATAATATTTAATGAACATGCAATTATTACAATTTTAATAAGTGTTTCTTTTGCATAATAAAGACAGTAAAGGCCTATTATTAGCAGAAAGCCCTACTAGTACTACAGTATAAGCCCAACTTTCTCATTAAGTAATTATTTACTTTCCCAAATGAGAATGAGGAGCACATTTAGAATATGCACCCCTAACATGAAAAACTAGCCTCTTTACTCTGTTCCCTAAAAAGGTACTAGGATTTTAAAATTACATGGGTACATGTATCATTACTATAATACAAAACTGACTATGACAATAACTGAACTGGCTTTAAGCTTCCTGAAATGACTTTTGAAAATAAATGACTCTACTAATAAAATATTTAACAATATTTTTGTATATACTGGTTGATTCCAGATGAGGTTGCTTAATGAACTACAGTGAAATTAATGTATTTTATGTTTCCAATGCATAAGCTATCCAATCTGAAAAACAAAACACATTAACTCTTATTCTCCTATTGTAACTAAATCACAATTCGTACTTCAATGCATTTCCCTTCCAATCTTTCTGTAAGATTCTTTATGTGCTCAATGCGTCAATGACAGTCCATTCACTTGGTCCAGTTTATAGAACACAAAATTTGAGACAAACATTGGCCTAAAAGGCCTACAGGAGAATTAAAAACCTGAAAACACTATTAACAACAAAAAGAAATACTTTTGATATTGTTTTTATTGGACAAAAAAATTAAAAACCTAAACTCAGGTCTGGATAAGTAATAAAGCGAAACAATAAGCACAGATACAAATTACAATTTAAGGATTTCTAATTCAAAACAAAGAATTTATAGTATTTTTTTTTTCCCTTGAGACAGAGTCTCACTGTTATCCAGGCTGGAGTGCAGTGGCTCGATCTGGGCTCACTACAACCTCCACCTACCAGGTTCAAGTGATTCTCCTGCCTTAACCCCCGAGTAGCTGGGATTACAGGCACCCACCACCACGCCTGGCTAATTTTTGTATTTTTAGTAGAGATGAGGTTTCACCATGCTGGTCAGGCTGGTCTTGAACTCTTGACCTCAGGTGATTCACGCACCTCAGCCTCCCAAAGTCCTGGGATTACAGGCATGAACCTCCATGACTGGCCTAGTACTCAATTCTTTTATAAAAGCACTTTAAATTCAGGATCAAAAACTGCTGCTTCCATATACCTTTGCCTAATCAGTTAACTTTATTTTAGGAAAGAAGTATCTTCATGATGAAACTTTAACAAGAGTTCTTTTATGTTAAAATAGAAAAACATAAAAACAATGGAATCAACCACTGAGAGATTAATATAGGCACACTCTCTTTGCTATATAGCATTTACACAATTGTTACTTACTAAAAAATAACATACCCATACTGTGGTGCTCCCGTTTTAATGTCTCCTATAGTGACATGAACATCATCTTCATCATCATCGCTGTCACTATCACTATCATCTTCAGTCTCAGTCACTTTCTACATGAACATAAACAAATTACAACATACATTCAATAATCCATTTCAACATCTAATACTAATAACTAAAAAAAGTAACCACCCTGGTTTTTTTTCTTTCTTCTTTCTTGAGACAGAGTCTCACTTTGTCACCCAGGCTTGAGTGCAGTGGTGTGATCTCAGGTCACTGCAACCTCCGCCTCCCAGGTTCAAGCAATTCTCCCGCCTCAGCCTCTAGAGTAACTAGGATTACAGATGCCCACCACCATGCCCAACTAATTTTTGTATTTTTAGCAGAGACAGGGTTTCACCATGTTGGCCAGGCTGGCCTCAAACTCCTGACCTCAGGTGATCCACCCGTCTTGGCCTCCCAAACTGCTGGAATTACAGGTGTGAGCCACTGCGCCCGGCCCCACTCTGTATTTTTTTGAGATATAATTTAAAAGTTACAAGCTTATAATGCTGCCACCTATTTCAACTCATAATTTTGATGTTCTACATAATAAAAAGGATAAGACTATGAATAAAGAAATGAAATCTTTTTTGGCATCATCTCCTTTTGGTAAACAACAACTCATATTTCTTTTTTACTATTATATCTGCCCCTCTTGCAAAAAGGATATAAAGCAACTTACTAGGATATCTACAAAATAAAACTATAAAAAATACATATTTGAGAATTCTTGGCAAAAACAGAATCTAAGAGGAAAACAATTTTAAGATTCACAATGTCACAAATAAAAAGTACCAAATCAATTAAAGAATTTAAAAAAACCCAAAACATAAGAAGTACCAAATAGTTAAGTAGACGCTCAATTATTCTTGGTATTCTTGTATACCTAGAAGAGGCCCTACATGCAAATTCTACATTTGTGAAGATTTTACTTTGGCTCTTAAAGGCTATTTTGTGCTTAATCACATCATAGTAAATAACTAGATGACATATGCAAAATACTTTTTGTACACAACTACAAACTTGCAGAACAGTAACTTCCTTCTTTTTATAGGATTAAAATGTACAAATATTCATAGGACCAGTGATACGTTCACCTCACAAAGTATCAAAGGCATGCAGGCATGCAGTCAGGGACTGTCACATACATTAAAAAGCACTGCTAAAAAATCACAACATTCAAAGGCTGTGGGACTCAAAACTTGCTCTGAAAACCAGGCACACTATATTCAGTAGATTTATAACCATTCAGTTCCTTGAAAGCAATAAACATCAAGCCTTTGCACATACTATTTTCCTCTGACGTCTTTCTACTATTTCTTTTCCTCCTTGCTAATTCCTATATATGTTTTTGATAGCACCAGATGCAGTAGGAGACATAAGAAAGGGTCACATAACACAGGATACTGAAGGTAATGTAAAATGTCAGCTTGTTTTCTACGTAAACTGTGAAGCTATTGATAAAGATTTGTATCTGGAAAGTAACTGGATTTCAAAGCCTTATGTTACCGGTTTTGGTACACCATTTTCGGCAGTTTCATCTTCAATTCCAGATGGAGGATTAGCACTACAAACAACAAAAATAAGTATACACATCAGGCATTACTCTTCCGAAGTGCAGATAGGTTATATTAGTATTTCTAAGCTACATCTAATAAAGTCCCTAAAATTATTGTCTCCACTGGAGACAGTAATGGTAAAATCTGACTGTCGTATTCCCTGTTATTTCTAGTAACTTGCATAAAACAAGTACTCAACATTGTAAGTAGAATGCAAATGCCAGGCTGGGCGCGGGAGCTCACACCTGTACTCCCAGCACTTTGGGAGGCTGAGGCGGGTGGATCATGAGGTCAGGAGTTCAAGACCAGCCTAGCCAAGATGATAAAACCCCCACCTCTACTAAAAACATAAAAAAAAAAATTAGCCAGGCATTGTGGTGGGCGCCTGTAAAACCAGCTACTCGGAGGGTGAGGCAGACAATGGCTTGAACCTGGGAGGTGGAGGTTGCTGTGATCATGCCACTGCACTCTAGCCTGGGCAAGAGTGAGAGGCTGTCTCAAAAAAAAAAAAAAAAGAACGCAATTAATGATTTATAATTTGATGGTGGGCTGAAATTCAAGCTTTTTACACATTTTAAAACTATATGACAAACGTAATCAATTTTAATTATCCTAAATCTTTACTGAACATCCACTGTGTACCATGTACTACTACTATCACTACCCAGACCTACGTAATACAGTTTCCTCTTTTCCTTGGTGTTCAAGAACTCAGATTTGTGGTATAATCACATTAACTCTTTCAGTATTCAGTTAACATACACGCTTCTTCTTGGTTCTCTGTGTTATCAATCTTATTGAAGATACGTCCTTTATTGAATAAAAAATAAAATTTTAAGATTAAAAAAAAGTATCTTCATTCAAGGCTGTTCTCCAATTCGATATTAATAAGGAGCTAATTCTCATGAATGTTAAAAGTAATTACTTTAAGACCAGTTAATACTTGAACTTGTCTTTTCACAACAAAACTGGTATGCAACAATAAAACATTCACATTCCCATGAAACTCAAGCATATGGTCATTTACCAACAAATAACACTTCCAGTACCATAACGTAATTGGTTTCTTACATTTTTTGGTAATTAAAATTTCAACAGTGGGAATTAACCATCACCTCATTTCACAGATAAGAAAATTGAAGTACAAAGCAAGTAGCTGATTTGGCCCAACTTTCTAAATTATTTAGTAGCATTCTTAACAAAAATGTCCAGATGTTGACACAGTTCAGAGCACTTTTCATTAGATTTCTGCTAATCCCTTCTAAACTGCACTTTCTGTTGGGTAGTTTCTATGTAAATCAATTTGATCTCTACAGGGGCATTTTATACCACAATCACCAAATAAAGCAAAATGAAAGATAAAAAGTCAAAACCTAACTGTTAAATTTTCATTGTTCCACTGCTTGCTTCAAGAAAACAAATATACAGCTGTAATTGTTCAGTACATTTACCTCCTGCTGAAATAAGCTTCTCGGTAGCCAGAAACAAGTCCCATTTACTTTCTATGTCACAAAACAGTATCCTTTCTTTAGTCAAAACTTGGGTAGATATAACACAATTGGAGACTGTAATGCAATGTTTAAGAAAAACAGGGGCTTCAGCAATGAGCCTGTGAGTAGGAAACTGGGGCAAATTCTAACAGCAGGAACTTAGGTAGAGCAATGCAGTGATGTACCAAGCCAGATAGCAGTATGTTTGGCAGAGTTCCTTTCTTCAATAGGCCTACTCTTTTAGAAGTTTTAATTTTCTATCACCATGAGAATGTTAGAAACATGATAAAATTTTAAGCTTTTTCTAGAAAAATAACACTGTAAAGGAATTTGTTTTCTCCCCCATAGGATGAAATCAACTCAATGGCTCCCCAAATGAAGTTGTAGAAAGAAATATAAAGCTATGTTGACAGTGAGACTCAGGGAAAGTAGAAGGTTCCCTCCAATAAATTTCAGCAAGTTGCGTATTGCAGAATTAAAATTAAAGAACGTTTGATCAGAAAATAAGATTTTAAAATAACGTACCTCAAAATAATAAGAGCTATTTATGACAAACCCACAGCCAATATCATACTGGAAAAATTCCCTTTGAAAACTGGCACAAGACAGGGATGCCCTCTCTTACCACTCCTATTCAACATAGTGTTGGAAGTTCTGGCTAGGGCAATCAGGCAAGAGAAAGAAATCAAGGGTATTCAGTTAGGAAAAGAAGTCAAATTGTCCCTCTTTGCAGATGACATGATTGTATATTTAGAAAACCCCACTGTCTCAGCCCAAAATCTCCTTAAGCTGATAAGCAACTTCAGCAAAGTCTCAGGATACAAAATTAATGTGCAAAAATCACAAGCATTCTTATACACCAGTAACAGACAAACAGAGAGCCAAATCAGGAATGAACTTCCATTCACAATTGCTTCAAAGAGAATAAAATACCTAGGAATCCAACTTACAAGGGATGTAAAGGACCTCTTCAAGGAGAACTACAAACCACTGCTCAGTGAAATCAGAGGACACAAACAAATGGAAGAACATACCATGCTCATGGATAGGAAGAATCGATATCGTGAAAATGGCCATACTGCCCAAGGTTATTTATAGATTCAATGCCATCCCCATCAAGCTACCAATGAGTTTCTTCACAGAATTGGAAAAAACTGCTTTAAAGTTCATATGGAACCAAAAAAGAGCCCGCATCTCCAAGACAATCCTAAGTCAAAAGAACAAAGCTGGAGGCATCACACTACCTGACTTCAAACTATACTACAAGGCTACAGTAACCAAAACAGCATGGTACTGGTACCAAAACAGAGATATAGACCAATGGAACAGAACAGAGTCCTCAGAAATAATACCACACATCTACAGCCATCTCATCTTTGACAAACCTGAGAGAAACAAGAAATGGGGAAAGGATTCCCTATTGAATAAATGGTGCTGGGAAAATTGGCTAGCCATAAGTAGAAAGCTGAAACTGGATCCTTTCCTTACTCCTTATACGAAAATTAATTCAAGATGGATTAGAGACTTAAATGTTAGACCTAATACCATAAAAACCCTAGAGGAAAACCTAGGTAGTACCATTCAGGACATAGGCATGGGCAAAGACTTCATGTCTAAAACATCAAAAGCAACGGCAGCAAAAGCCAAAATTGACAAATGGGATCTCATTAAACTAAAGAGCTTCTGCACAGCAAAAGAAACTACCATCAGAGTAAACAGGCAACCTACAGAATGGGAGAACATTTTTGCAATCTACTCAGCTGACAAAGGGCTAATATCCAGAACCTACAAAGAACTCAAACAAATTTACAAGAAAAAAACAAACAACCCCATCAAAAAGTGGGCAAAGGATATGAACAGACACTTCTCAAAAGAAGACATTCATACAGCCAACAGACACATGAAAAAATGCTCATCATCACTGGCCATCAGAGAAATGCAAATCAAAACCACAATGAGATACCATTTCACACCAGTTAGAATGGGAATCATTAAAAAGTCAGGAAACAACAGATGCTGGAGAGGATGTGGAGAAATAGGAACACTTTTACATTGTTGGTGGGATTGTAAACTAGTTCAACCATTATGGAAAACAGTATGGCGATTCCTCAAGGATCTAGAACAAGATGTACCATATGACCCAGCCATCCCATTACTGGGTATATACCCAAAGGATTATAAATCATGATGCTATAAAGACACATGCACACGTATGTTTATTGCAGCACTATTCACAATAGCAAAGACTTGGAATCAACCCAAATGTCCATCAGTGACAGACTGGATTAAGAAAATGTGGCACATATACACCATGGAATACTATGCAGCCATAAAAAAGAATGAGTTTGTGTCCTTTGTAGGGACATGGATGCAGCTGGAAACCATCATTCTTAGAAAACTATCACAAGAACAGAAAACCAAACACGGCATGTTCTCACTCATAGGTGGGAACTGAACAATGAGATCACTTGGACTCGGGAAGGGGGACATCACACACCGGGGCCTATCATGGGGAGGGGGGAAGGGGGAGGGATTGCATTGGGAGTTACACCTGATGTAAATGACGAGTTCATGGGTGCAGCACACCAACATGGCACAAGTATACATATGTAACAAACCTGCACGTTATGCACATGTAGCCTAGAACTTAAAGTATAATAATAAATAAATAAAATAAAAAATAAAAAAATAAAAATCAATGGGATAAAGATGATCATAGAGAGAAATATATTTGATTGTAAAACTATACCCTGTAATTAATTTCTTGACCAACTGAAGGAATGGATATAAAGAAATATTCAATCACATTCATAACATAAATTAAAACTAATCTCAACTTTGTGGTTGAGATCTGAATTAGGAAATGAGTTGAACACATAAATTTTAAAATGAAATAACATTTCAGATAATATATCAACGAGTGAAAAGACTATAGGGGATTTTTTGGGTAAGGAAGTTGAACTGTAGTTTCAGATCCTCCTAAGCTATTTCTACTTCCATTTCTCACTTTTTCCCTCTATTCATTTTTTGTTGTTAACAGCTTTGAGATGCAATTCACATATTACACAATCTATCCATTCAAACAGGACCACTGAGTTTTAATATGTTCACATAGTCCAACCATCACAACTATCTAATTCCAGAATATATGTATCACTCCCAAAAGGAACTCTGTATACATTAGCAATCACTCACCCAACTCTTAGCAACCAGTAATCTGTCTCTATGGACTGGCTTCACTTGCATATTTGCAAGGTTCGTCCATATTGTAACATCTACCAGTACTTCATTTTATTTTCCCTGCCAAATAACATTCCACTGTATGGATATAACACACTTAATCTACCCATTTATCAGTTGATGCAGCTGCGAGGTTTTTTTTTTCCATTTTCTATTAACAATGCTGCTATGAATATTGACGTACAAGTTTTTGTGTGCATGTTTTTCATTTCTCTAAGGTAGAGGGCTCATATGGTAACTCCATGTTTCACCATTTGAGAAAATGGTCAGGCTGTTCTTCAAAGCAGCTGCACCATTTTACAATCCCACCAGAGTGTATGAGGGTTTTATTTCTCCATATCCTCACCAACACCTGTTTTATCTTTCTGATTGCAGCTTACTCGGTATGAAGTGGTATATCTTCCACTTTTTAAACCCAAATATTCTTTAAAATCTTCTACCTACCTCTCCATTACTGACACTAATGCAAGTGGTCAGGGTAAAGCCGACATCTCCATGTACTTCTTTGCATGGGTTGTTTTCTGAAATTCGGGGTAAAATTCTGACTCCCTGTATATGTTCTATAATCAAATACTTACATCTTTCTTATAACCTAACAAAGAAATCAATCTTATAACAAATCAGCTAATTACATTTTGAATGTAAATAATACATAGCATTGAAATTACAACCAAAGTGCCATTATACCATCAAAAATGTTAATAAACTGGAAAAGCAGTAGTTTGGAGTGTTCCTGATTTACTTAAAAAGATTTTCAATTAAGTTAAAATATTTTTATCGGTAGCTTAATGATTATACTGTATACTTCACTACTGAAGTCACTTAAGAGTAACAAGTTACTTAACAGTGTAAAATCAGTCCAATCCTAAGTTCAAAAACTTTGTCCTTTAAACTATCAACAAACAGAATTGGCATAAGATTAGGTCCTGAAACTGGAAAAACCTTTAAAGGATTCGATGTCCTCCAAAATGTTGTAAGTGTTGTAATGACGCCAATGATTGTAAGAAAATAATTTTGACAACTGACAGAACCATTGTATCACACAATCTGTGTAATAGGCATCAACAGAAAATTTCACTAACCTGGCATTTTCTTCTTCTGGCCTTTCAACTTCATTTTCATCTACCAAGTAAAATAAACAAATAAATAAATAAGCAAACAAAATAAAGAAACCACTCTTAAAGAAACTAGTATTATGAAAATCTGAAGTGATCATCACAAGCACTAACCTAGGTCCTTTGTCAAATCACTGTGCACATGCACGTCCCATGGGCCTATAAGCACATCCAAAGTTAGATCACCTTATAATTACTTAACAAGATACGTATTTTATGGAAAAAAAAAATCAGACTTTACTGGTATAAAAATAAGCTTAAACTTAAGAGGTACTGAAGATTTCCAGATCTTTGTAAAAGAAATCCTACACATTCACATTTCAAAGACTAATGCTATATCTTGCCACCAAAGATAATTTTTTTTTTTTTACAAGTTTATCAAAGTTACATCATCAAGGACCTGCGTGGTGCCCAATGTGCACTTTTACTGTTCTATTCTAAAGACAATCAAGAATGTATGTTTTAGGCAAGGAACAAACATTAAGTTTCAAATCTGGTGTAACAGGCAAGAAAGGATTGTGAATTAACGAAAGTTAAAAACCAGATGTCCCTTCTAGAGAGAAGTACATGATGCATTAAATTTATTTTGAGAAAAAGAAATATATGAGATGACACTGAAAACTATAAGCCGAAGGGTCATGAGATACCTCCATGATGTAGGTTAAACGGCAGTCTCTTAAAAAAGAAAAACTTCACCTTAATACAGGAGACATTCAGGGTTTTCTTTATGGGCCATCTTTCTCTCTCTCTCTCTCTTAATTAATTATTTTTAAAGCACGACTTTCAGACAAGGAGGTACCCTTGCAGGTGCATTCCATACAAACTGACCATCAAGAAACAAGACGTTAGTTGTACAGCATTAACTTTATTTCGCTATTATTACAGAATGACTGTTTCTGAAAGAAGGGACAGGAAGGGCACCCTAAGGCCACGGGGCAAAAACAGACACAAAAAACCACCACCTCAGAATCGACAGAAAAAAACAAGGGTAAAGAGCGCAGCAGCGAGGCGACCGAGACGCCCCAGGGAAAGCACGGCGAAGCCGGGGGCCGGGACCAGTCACAGCCCCCCAGCCCTACCCGGCCGCCGCAGGGTGGGTGCGTATAGTGGGCTTGGGCCAGGCGGGAGACCGCCGCGGGAGCGGGGGGCACGCGCACGCTGCGCTCGGCCTAAGTCAGGCCGGACAGGACTCCCAACCAGAGGCCCGAAGGGGCGGCGCGAGGGGCCGGAACGCCGGCCGTTTGAGGGCCAAGAGGGGAGGCCTAAGAGAACCCGAGAAAGAGACAGGGACAGGAAGTTCCGTACCGCCATAGAGCCACTCTTCCTCCTCATCCCCTCCGGTCCCGCCGCTCAGCTCCGACACTAGGCGCTCGACCTCGCCGGCCGACATGGCCGCCCCGAGCGCAACTTAAACGCGGCGATCAACAGCCCCCTCCAACCCCTTCCCAGCCTCTCAGCCCCGGGGCGCGAGAAGGGCGCGAACCCGCCGGCGAGCGAACGAAGAAAGCTCGAGACTCAAATCCCAGGAAGGCGGCAGCAGCGGTGTTAAAGATGAAGACTCCAGCGCGGATCCGCCTGCGCATGCGCAGCAGACCCAAGCGGCGCGGCGTCTATAGGTGGCTTCGCTTCCGCGGCGGCGGCCACCTGGGCCTGGTTGCGCCTGCGCGCTGAGGTGGGCCCTGCCCCTCTAGGATCCCGCTTTGCTGTTTAGCGTGGCTTCCTCTCGTTGCATCCTGAGTAGTCCAGGGTTCCCCGCCCCCACCCTTCCCTTTAATAACCCGTATTGCCATTGCTAGCGAGTACACCATTGTTCCCTTCCACTCTTCGTGCTCTTTCTTCTCAACCTTTTCTTTGCTTTTTAATCTTCCGAAAGGCCACCTTTTATTCTTTAATCAGCCTTGATACAGAATCATTACCTGTCACTCCCTTTCCTCACTGAATGGAGAAGAAATCACAGTACTATTTCTTGAAAAATTAATTTTCACAGCCAACAAAAGCAAAACTAATAGGTGAAGAATGCACCCTCCTTGTTAAAAACCATAAATTACTGTCAAGGTCAAAGACTGCCTCGTTCCCCTACCCTTCTCTCCAGAGGTAGCCCTTGTTACAGATGCATATCCTGTTTGGAGTTCATCATTCTGAAATTTCCTATACACTTACTTCCTGTGTTGTACTGTTTTGGTGGGAAAACCTGAGACTGACAAGTCTTAAATAGTACAGTATAGTATAGTATCATCCAGTGACTTCCTTTTTTTTGGTTAGCATCCGTGTCTTGGAGCTGTTTTGCATTTTTGTATGAGTCAAACTATATCCATTTTAAGTGCTCCATAAAATTGCATAGTATGGCTGTCACAGAGTGAATATGGCTATTTCTCCATTGATGTACACCCAGATTGCTTTCGACTTTACACTTTTAACTGCAACAAAAAACGACAATGAAGATCCTCGTGGCTTCTTGAGATTTGTCTGTTTCTCGAAGATAGATCATAAAGTATGTACAGTTTTTATTTTAATAGGTAAACCAAATGTTCAGGCCACTTCTGAAAGCACATCTTTAAGTGAAAAGATGACATACTGTGCTTCAAACTGGAGCGCCAGGTTTTTTGTTTGTTTGTTTATTCATTTGAGGTGGAGTCTCGCTCTGTTACCTAGGCTGGAGTACAGTGGTGCCATCTCTGCTGACTGCAACCTCCACTTCCTGGGCTCAAGTGATTCTTCTTCCTCAGCCTCCCAAGTAGCTGGGATTACAGGCACGCGCCACCACGCCCAGCCAATTTTTCTATTTATAGTAGAGAGGGGTTTCACCATTTTGGCCAGGTTAGTTTTGAACTTCTGACCTCAGGTGATCTGCCCGCCTTGGTCTCCCAAAGTGCTGGGCTTACAGGGATGAGCCACCACGCCTGGCCTGTTTGATTTTTGTTTTGTTTTGTTTTGTTTTTTAAAAAAACAACAACAACCATCTTGCTCTGTAACCCAGGCTGAAATGCAGTGGCAGGGTCACTGCTCACTGCAGCCTCTACCTCCCAGACTCAAACAGTCCTCCCACTTCAGCCTCCTGAGTACCTGGGACTACAGACAAGCAGATGCCACCACACCTGGCTAATTTTTTATTTTTCTTAGAGACAATGTCTCACCATGTTGCCTAGGCTGGTCTGGAACACGTGATCTCTAGCAGTCCTTCCACCTAGGCCTCCCAAAGTGCTGGGATTACAGGTATGAGCCACCAGGCCTGGCCTCAGTTCTTCATTATACTTAGCAGGTTGTATAGTCAGGCAATCAACCTTTCTATGCTTCAGTTTCCTCATCTATAAAATGGAAAGGCTAAATTAAATTACCTCTGAGGTCTCTTTCATTTATAAAGTTTACAAACAGGGCATTCACTTGTCAACAGAGAGAAATCCATTTTAATTGAACAAATAAATGAGTTTTCTTGCTCCTCAATGAATAAATATTGTTTTATCATTTATTTATTTAGCAATTACAGAATATCTGCTCTGTTTAAGAACTTGGAAAATGAAAACATGAGTGAAAGAGTCCCAGCCCTTAAAGAGCTCTCAAGTTATTGAGAAAGACAGGGGTGGTAAACAACTCTCCTACAAAAGAAAAGGTGGCTGTGTTGTAATAGAAGCACAAGTGAAAGGTTATGCCCAACCAACACTGCACCATCTCACATTATTTAAACAAACCATGTGATTTTAATCTTTCTTACCTTTGAACACACTTCTACCTGCTATTCCCAGCTCCCTTATCTTTTTATGATAATCTCTTGCATCCTTCTAAACTCTGGGGGTATAATCACCTTTGTGAAATCTTTCCTGAATCCCATTTTATCTCTTCCCATTTGTTTTGCCAGGAACTCTTCTAGCTATGTAAATTCAACAGTGAATAAAACAAAGTTCTTTCTTTTGTGGAACTTTGATTCTAATAAGAGAGTCAGATAATAAACATATGAATGTATGATATTTCATGATGATAAGAATTATGAAAAGAGTAAGCAATATAAAATGAAGGGATGGGGTGCAATTTTGTATGGAGTGGTCAGGGAAAGCTACTCTGATGAAGTGATATAAGAGACTTGAATGGAGACAGGAGGTAAGCCCCGTGGATTTCGGGCTGGCAGGCTATCAGACAGAGGAATAAGAAGTGCAAAGGCCCTGAGGCAGAAGCATACTTGGCATGTTCAAGAAACTCAAAATGTAGCTCAAGTATAGTGAGTGAGAGAGAATGCAGATGAGTTCAGACGTATTAGGGGCGTGAGTGGGACAGAGAAACTCATTCCTTCTAGACACCATGCCACTTCTATGCCATGTGCCTATCACACTGTGTAGTAATTATTTGACTACATTTTTGTTTGCCTCAGGCTCTTCACTAGACCAAGTCCACCTCCAAACAGGGCATCCCATAGCCATCACTTCCATTCCTAGTACACTGCTTAACGCTGGGTAAATCTTTTTGGTCACTGTTGAAAGTAATAGAATGAAGTTTTACAGACTGTTTGTGAGTATTGTAAGGCAATCACTCACAGTCCTGTGTATTTATCTTTCTGTTTATTTAATTGGTTTCATGAGAAAACCAGTTGCCTTTTGTTAAGGGATCTTTTTCTCTTTTCAGCTGTCTTTCAAGGCATTGCTTA
This sequence comes from Macaca nemestrina, assembly GCF_043159975.1. NCBI lineage: Eukaryota > Metazoa > Chordata > Mammalia > Primates > Cercopithecidae > Macaca > Macaca nemestrina. Next base: position 116,329,058 of record NC_092127.1, on the reverse strand, counting down.
AATATAACTGAAGAAATGATGAATACTTGATGAATATCTTTTGTGGTAGAGGTAGCATTTGAGCTAAGCTTTGAAAATGAAGATTTCCATGAGAAGAGAAGCATATAAATCACTAATAACTACTCTGAAAGCACCTCTTCCTCCTTACTTCTAAGCTGAGTTTCTTGCCTGAATATGCTTTCTTAGTTAAAGGTGTCTTTCTCTCCCTACTTACCAAGGGAGACATCAAAGGTAGGTAGTTTGAAGATATTATATATTCCTCCTTCTATTTCTTATATTATGACTTTATCAATCTACAATGCTCCATATATTCTGTTTGTTTTCCATTTTATTGTTGTTTTGTGGTCTGTTGGTTTCTGGCAAGAAAAATTAAAAGATAAGTTTTAATGTACTTATCTCTGAGAAGTACGAGAGTGTTTAGTAGATGATGATGAATTAAATGATGACAAGAATTGGAGGTCAAATAAAAATGTCTTGCTCACTATCCAGTATATATAGCGAGTACACATAACTGTGTTTGGCATTCATATGACGTTTATGCCCAACTGTGCTCTTTGCTGTCATGTACATTTCAATGTTCCTAAATTCTCAGTGTTCTTAAGTTTCCTCAGTAGTAAATTGATACATTAAAATAACATTTGTACCCATTTTGGGGAAGAATAACAAAGCTAAATTGAGGCTTCAAATGCCGAAGCATCTGGCCAGGCACGGTGGCTCACGCCTGTAATCCCAGCACTTTGGAAGGCTGAGGCAGGTGGATCACCTGAGGTCAGGAGTTTGAGACCAACCTGATCAACATAGTGAAACACTGTTTCTACTAAAAACACAAAAATTAGCTGGGCATGGTGGCATGCACCTGTGATTCTAACTACTCAGGAGGCTGAGGCAGAAGAATCACTTGAACCCAGGAGGAGGAGGTTGCAGCGAACCAAGATCACGCAATTGCATTCCAGCCTGGGTGACACAGCAAGACTCGGTCTCAAAAAAAAAAAAAAAAAAAAAAAAAAAAAAGAAAGAAAAGTCAAAGCATTTGACAAGTTATTGACAAGCAGGTAATGTGTTGTTTAGGCCTTCTCTTCTTTGAACAAGCAAAGTAATTGTACATGTGTAGAGCTTTCCTTCCTCTTTATGTACTTCCATGATAAATTGTAATCCCAGTGCTTTGGGAAGCCAAGGTCAGAATATGGTTTCAGTCCAGGAGTTCAAGCCAGCTTGGGCAACACAGCAAGACCCTGTCTCTATATAAAAAAAAAAAAAAAAAGAAAAAGAAAGAAAAAAATTAGCCATGTGTAGTTGTGTGCACCTGTAGTCCTAGCTACTCAAGAGGCTGAGGCAGGAGGATTGCTTGAAGTCAGGAGTTTGAGCCTGCAGTGAGCTATGATTGTGCCACTGCACTCCAGCCTGTGAGACACAGTGAGATTCTGTCTCTGAAAAAAAAAAGTGTTCCCTCCCTGAATTGTAGAGGCCAAGTTACTTTCTTTAATCCTAACTTCATATTCTTCCAACTTTTTTAACTTCTCATTCCCCTATCACCTTGTTTTCTAGAAAATGTGTAGATAATTTCTAGAAGCTGCATTTTCCCCAATCCATTGACTCATTCTGCACTGCACCCCCAGCACTCCCTTGTCATGACTGCACTTTCTTTCTGCATAGGTCAAATCCTGTAGAGTCTTCTCATATTCCATCTCTTTTCCCTTTTCTGACACTTGCCACTGTTGGCCAGTCTATTCTTAAAACTTGTACCTCTCATTACTTCATTCACTGGCTTGACTTCTTCTGCCCATCAAGAAAAGTTGCTCAGAGTTCTCTCCATCACCAACATTGTCTTCTTTCTTTTTTGTGCTCTTAAGGCACTCTGAAGCACATCCATTTACTAATGATCCCAATTGCCTTATTTCTCTTCTGTATTCCGGAATCATACATCCAACAGCATGCTAGACGTTTCTGCCTGGATGTCCCATAAGTATATTGAAAAGAACATGTCCCCACGCCCACTAGGATGGCCATTATCAAAAAACCCAGGAAATATCAAGTGTTGGCAAGGATGTGTAGAAATCCGAACCCTTGTGCAGTATTAGTAGGAATATAAAAGGTTGCAGCCTCTGTAAAAAAAGAAAAAGACAAAACAAAACAAAAACAGAGGTCCGTCTAGAAGTTAAAAATAGAATTACCATATGATCCAGCAGTTCCACTCTGGGTGCAAGTACAAAAGAACTGAAAGCAGGATTTGTAAGGAAAGAAAACCATACACCTTTAGGGAGTGATTTGAAATTTGTATGTGTCACTTCCAACTATCTTATTCACCCGTGCTTCATCATTTGTCCATAGCTAGTTGCAAGAGGCTTGGAAAAATAGTCTTTAGCTGTGTGTTTATGTGTTCAGAATAAACCTATTACTACAGAAGAAGAGACAAATACATATTGAGGCAACCACTAGCAGTTGCTGGCACAATATTCAACCCTGACTTTATGAGTGCCTTGAAGTATTTCAGAGAAGATGAAGTATTAATTCACTCAAACTTATCTAATGAATGTATGATTCAGCATGAGATACAAGGAATAGAAACAAAAAGTGAGCTTGAGATCAGGATTAATGCAGGTGCTAGTAACTAGGCACTGACTTGGGTTTAAATTGAAGAGCAAGGGCTGTCATCTAACAACTTACTCAACTTAACCTTCTTAAAATAATTTTCATGCTGACAAGGATACAAACATGGAGGAATATCTTCTTGTTTGCTGGTTCAACACATGAACTTTGGTCTATCATTGGCCCTTTTACCTACTGGGTTCTACCAGGTATATGACTCTTCTGCTGCATATTCAAGGTGGCATTATTCACAGTAGCTAAAGGTGGAAGCAGACCAAATGTCCAGAGGCAGATGAATGGATAAACAAAATGGTGTAACATCCAATGGAATGTTATTCAGCCTCAAAAAGAAAGAAAAATCTGATGCATGTTACAATATAGATTAACTTGGAGGACTTAGCATAAAGGGAAACAAGTCAATCACAACAAAATAAATACTGTATTGTTCCACTTACGTGAGGTAGCTAGAGTAGTCAACTACTACCTTGCCAACAACTAGAGTAGTCAACTCATAGAAACAGAAAGTAGAATGGAAGTCGCCAAGGGCTGTGGAGAGGGGAAATGGGGAATTGTTGTTTAATGGGTACAGGATTTCAGTTTTGTGAGACAGAAAGTTCAGAGATTGGTTATACAACAATGTGAATGTACTTAATGCCATCAAAATGTACATTTTACAATGGTTAAGATGGTAACTTTTCTGTTACACTTATCTTGCCATAAGGAAACAAATAAACAAAAATATGTCCCCACTAAACTCTGTGTTTATTCCACAATCTGCTTCTCTTAATGGTTTTTCAAATCTCAGTGACCGGCATTTACCAGTCATCCAGACAGAAAGCTGGGTTCTAACCTGAAATTCTCCTTCCATGTCACCCTCTCTGCCAAATTAATAAGCAAACTCTTTGACACTATATTCTTAATGTCTCTTCACACTCCCCACTCTGTCCATCTGCTTGTTATGCTTTTCAACTCTCTCACCCAGAGTTGCTGCTGATACTATCATTTTCTTAACTGCTCCCTCTGCCCTAAATTGCTCCATTTCAAGTTATTTTCCATGTTTTGACTAGAATCATTTTTTTTCTAAAATCCAGATGTGAACAAGTTATTTCCATACCGCAAAATACATTAATAGTTCCCCACTGGCTGCTACTCTTTAGAATGGAAAATAAGGCTCTTGCTGATCTAGTCCATTTCTTTCTTTTCTAATTCCTTGCTCTTATTACTTCTTGCGCCTTGTTTTCATACAATGCACTCCAGCTATAGGAAACCGTTTGTAGTTCCAGAGAACATGTTGTACTGTCTTATGCCTCTACAACTTTGTTTATGCTGCACTCTGTGCCTGGACTGCTAAGAATCCTCCTCCCCATCCTGTCCACCTGGTGAACACCTGGGTTTCTCTGAAGGCAAGTCAAAACTCATGCCCTATATGAAGCTTTTTCTGACTACTTCCCTTTTCTCTTAGTCAGAATTTATTTTTCCTCCTTCGTAATTCCTGTGCAAACATTTTAAAAAAATATTTGCTTCTGTAACATTTTATTGCACTTGTTTTCCGTGTGTGGGTCCCTTTATTTCATTATAATTATTTTGAAATATGGGCTGTGGCTTAGTTTTCTTTATGTCCTTAATACCCAGACAGTGTTTGGAATATTGTACATATTTATTAAAAATTGACTGGATATATTATTATGTGGATATTAATTATTTATTTTTATTTATTTATTTTTTATGGTGTCTTGCTGTGTCACCCAGGCTGGAGGGCAGTGGTGCGATCTTGGCTCACTGCAACCTCTGCCTCCCGGGTTCAAGTGATTCTCCTGCCTCAGCCTCCCGAGTAGCTGGGATTACAAGTACCTGCCACCATGCCCATATTTTTAGTAGAGACAGAGCTTCATCAGTTTGGCCAAGCTAGGTGATCTGCCCACCTTGGCCTCCCAAAGTGTTGGGATTACAGGCATGAGCCACCGCGCCTGGCCATGGATATTAATTGAACATTCATTCAACAAACATTTATTGAACACCTGTTATAAGTGTTGGGGATAACAAGCATCTAGTGCATAATTTAGTAAAACAGATAGTTTAAAGAAACTAGGTGTTAATACTTACCCCATGATATGGCATGTACTTAGCAAATGTATCAGTTGAGAGGTTTGGTAGGTAGGGGAAGAGAGAGGCAATAGGGTGATAGTGGTGGTGAGTTAGAAAAAGTCTATTATAGGCAGTACTGTTGGAATGATTATTTTTGGTAAGTTTACCAGGTAAATTCTTTGTGGATTAGGTGATTAATTTTATTAACCATTCATCTTTGAAGCTTAGCACAGAGATTATACTTAGTAATATAAGTATATTGGTGGAACAAACAATCCATAAAACATTTGGGGTTCAGCCTGTTGACTTCATTGTATTGGTACTATTTTTCTCCAGGTTGGGAATAGCTGGAGAGAAATTGAGAAATCATGAAGGATGTTGATGCTTTTTAAAGAGTATACCTGACTGTAGGCAACTGGGCTAGGAGAGGCTTTTAAGCAGGAAAGTTGTAGGACCAACTTTGTTTATTAGGAAGAAAATAGAATCGGAGGGGGAAGAGATCGAAAGCCAGAAAATGTTGGGAGATCATTGTCCGGGTGAGCGATGCTGTTGGGTTTTTGTGACAGCAAGAATGCAGAGGAAGGCTGAATTCTAAGAGTTTTGAAGCCTATCAAGATGTAGTGACGATGAGATGAGGGAGGAAAGATGGAGAAAGTGAAAATGAGAACAACAGGGTTTGTTATGGGGCTTGTGGGCAATAACGTATGTGGCAGCAATCTATAAACCCAAAATACTGCACACGGTTGTTTTTATTATCTTTTTCTAGTTGCTCTGAGTTTAGATTGAGAATGTGGCTGTGCTTTTAGAGACGTGTTCATATCTAAGGAAGATATCAAATTTCGGATTAGGCTTTTATTTCGGAGACTTTTCAAGGAACATGAAAAGATTATCCGCGCAGACAGGCCGAGCGACGGAAAGAACTCAGTTCAGCTCCACCTCGGGGAACACCTCACCTCCGCGAACTTTTTGAGGAAGCCCAGAGCCACAGAGCCCCACCCACTTCTTTCCAGACCACACCATCCTTCCTCAATTCCGGCCTCCTCCCTAACCAATCACCGCTCAGTTCAACGTCATCACCGAGCGCCATCAGGTAGCGTGTCGGAGGCCGGACCACGTGTTCTGTGTTGACTGTCAAAGTCTCTGGGAGCCCAATTTCCGGAAGCGGTGAGTTCAGAAAGAAGTTCCTGCACCGTAGTTCCCCAAGCCTGCGAATCCCCAACCATGAGCTCCTCAGGCGTACTGTCCTTTACCCAGCAAGGATGGGAGCAGGTGCTGGCCAAAGTGAAACGGGCTGTGGTTTACCTGGACTCCGCCTGCGCCGAGAGCCTGCACTGGGGCTGCGGATCCACCCGTCTCCTGGAGGCGGTAGGGGGTCCTGACTGTCACCTGCGAGAGTTCGAACCCGACGCAGTTGGTGGTGGAGCCAAGCAGCCCAAGGCGGTGTTTGTGCTGAGCTGCCTGCTGAAAGGCCGGACTGTGGAGATCCTACGGGACATCATCTGCCGCAGTCACTTCCAGTATTGTGTGGTGGTCACAGCCGTGAGCCACGCTGTCCACCTCACAGCTAATCATGTCCCAGCGGCGGCAGCGGCCGAGATGGAGGGGCAGCAGCCAGTGTTTGAGCAGCTGGAGGAGAAGCTGTGTGAATGGATGGGCAACATGAACTACACGGCCGAGGTGTTCCATGTCCCGTTGTTGCTTGCCCCTGTTGCTCCCCACTTTGCCTTGACTCCAGCCTTTGCATCCCTTTTCCCACTGCTACCCCAGGATGTGCATCTCCTTAATAGCACCCGACCGGACAAGAGGAAGCTGGGAAGCCTGGGTGATGTGGACGCCACTGCCCTAACCCCAGAGCTGCTGCTGCAGATCAGGTGCCTAGTGTCAGGCCTCAGTTCTCTGTGTGAACATTTAGGAGTACGGGAGGAGTGTTTTGCTGTAGGTTCCTTAAGTCGGGTCATCGCTGCGGATCTGGCCAATTATGCCCCTGCAAAGAACAGGAAGAAGACTGCTGCAGGCAGGGCATCAGTGGTTTTTATGGACAGAACCTTGGATCTCACAGGTAAGTGCGTTGCTTCGGAGTTCTTCATTACCATTCCCCACATTTCTGGGACTTTCATTGATTCAGCATATCTTTTATTGACCTTTTATTATATATCAGATTGAAGATATAAAGATGAACTAGAGGGACACAGTCTCTAATCTCACAGGGTTTATTGTCTAAAGTGGAATATAGACAAGTGAATTAGCAATTACAATAACATTTGTTAAATGCTGTAATGGGTAGAAATATCATAAATGAGCATTGCCTTGTTAAACAACAACTTTAGCCCAAGATTATGCTGACATGGAGGAAAACTGTGCACCAGGGAAATTTTATTTTTAGAAATTTACGAATGCCAGTACTCACAACAGTCCTTCATAAGACCACTCTGGTTTGTTGGAGAAGTGTTAACAGATGACCCATCGGAAGGAAAACTACTGTATAATAAAACATAAAATTATCACAGACAATTGAGGTTTAGGAAATGAGTGTTAAAAAGTGAGGCTGAACTTAAATGTCACTAGTAAATGAGATTAAATAGAATTGTAGAAAATATTTTCAAATGTTTATTGATTTTTAGATCTCATATTAAAGATTAAATAATCTCAAATTGTAATAATGTATTATTTACACAAAAGAAACAAATGTAATCCTTAAAGCAGATGAAGAAAAGACACTTTCTGATGTTTGATATGTTATTTTCAAAGGTCAACTTTATTGTTCTCTAATTAGGTTGTATAAAAACTGTTAGTAATGTAGCCTAGCCCCTTCTGCATCCAGGGAGAATAATCAGAAAACTGACATTGGTAGGCATTTCCTTTAATCGGTAAGAAAAAAGTTGAATAAAGTTATAAAAAACAAAATATGTATATTTGAGTTTTTGATCTTAAGATTAATTTTCAGATAAAAAATAGAAAGTAGGCTAAATGGTAATACTGAGATGTAAACTTAATTATGTGACTGGAAAAACCAGATGTCCAGTCTGTGATTTAAATATATAAGTAATAACTGTAGCATCACAGAGTCCATAGGGGATTAAAAGGTAAAACTCAGTAAGCAGATGCTTGTTGAGTTTTTTAGTGGATGCTATATATTACTTTTACTTCTCTTTATGCCAAAAATGTAACAAAGTTGTTTCATAATCAACTGGGAAATTCACATAATTTTGTACCCTCCCCTAAGACTTCAGTTAGGCAAAACTTAATGTCTCACTGTCCAGCATCATAGTAACAGCTCTTTACATCTTCGGTAGCTAATACTTTGTTTTTTTTTTTTTTTTTTTTTTTTTTTTTTTTTTTTTTTTTTTTTTTTTTTTTTTTTTTGAGACGAAGTCTTGCTCTGTCGCCCGGGCTGGAGTGCAGTGGCCGGATCTCAGCTCACTGCCAGCTCCGCCTCCCAGGTTTACACCATCCTCCTGCCTCAGCCTCCCCCGTAGCTGGGACTACAGGCGCCCGCCACCTCGCCCAGCTAGTTTTTTTGTATTTTTTAGTAGAGACGGGGTTTCACCGTGTTAGCCAGGATGGTCTCGATCTCCTGACCTCGTGATCCGCCCGTCTCGGCCTCCCAAAGTGCTGGGATTACAGGCTTGAGCCACCGCGCCCGGCCTAATACTTTGTTTTTAAACATACAGAATAAATAAGGCGAGCATAACTTCTGCCTTCTAAAAGTTTGCAATATAATGTAGTCAAGTATGATTTAGAGCCCGGCATGGAGGCTCATAACTGTAATCCCAGCACTTTGGGAGGCTGAGGCAGGCAGACTGCTTGAGCTCAGGAGTTTGAGATCAACCTGGGCAACACAGCAAAACTCAATCTCTACAAAAAATTTAAAAATTAAATAAAAAAATGAAAAAATTAGCCAGGTGTGGTGATCTGTAGTCCCAGCCACTCAGAAGGCTGAGGTGGAGGATAACTTAAGCCCAGAAGGCAGAGGTTGCAGTGAACCACCATCACATCACTGCACTCCAGCTTGGGTGAAAGAGTCAGATTCTGTCTCAAAAAAAAAAAAAAAAAAAGATTTACAAAATAAAGACACATAGAAAGACAAAGTTGCCATTTGGCAGCAATCATTTTATAGATTCTCTCTCATCAAGCGTCCAGATCTCCTTCCCCATACTCACCTTTCTCACTTCTAATATCACTGAGAAAACATAAGCCACTAGAAAAATCCATATTTTCCCATCACCAAATCTACCACCCTTTCTACATCTGTACCCATGTCTTTTTCCTTCCTTCATATTGAAGAGAGCGCTACTGTCCCTGCCACTATCTAATGCCACCTTTTTCACCTATGTAGACTAAATCCTGTCTTTTCACTTCTCTCATAGATTTACTGTTTTTCAAATACCCTCTCCCTTTCTTAGATCATCATTTTTTTCCTTTTCCCTGTATTTTCCCCCAGGGAACATCTTCTTTCTTGATCTCCCATGCTCTCCCAACTTCAATTCCTTTTTTTTTTTTTTTTGCTTTATTTTATAGCAAACTTGAAAGAGTTGTCTATACTTGTCTCCACAAACATCTACTCCAATTTTCTCTTGACTCCACTTCAATTAGACTTTTATTTTCCAATACTTCCCAGAAACTTCCTTTGTTTTATTACCACATTCATTCTACTGAACTTCAAAGCAGCATTTGACACAGTAAAGTGTGCAAATAGTTAAAAAACAATTAAAGAAGTGTGAAACATATACAGGCAAGCAACCACTTAGCCCAGCTTCTTATATAATCCCTCAAAGCATAACTATGACATATCATTTACTTGCTCAGTATTCCAGTGGCCTCTTATCATACCTCCTGTCAAGTTCCTTACTGTTGTTTTCAAGGCCATACATGATCTCCCCTCTTACAACATTGGCTACCTTGCCATTGCCAGACATGCTAACCGTGTTCCAGCCCCAGCGCCTTTGCAATTCCTCTGCAGCTCTGCTTGGGATGTTCTTACTTGAGGTATCCACGTGGCTTTCTCCCTCACATCATTCCTGCTCCTCAGAGAGTCCTTCCTCAGTGACCTTCTTTGACACTCTCTTACCCCTTACCTGGCTTTATTTGTCATAGCCTTTACTATTCCCTGACACTACTAATTGATTATTTATTACCTGTCTCCTCCCACTTGAATGGAAGTTCTTGAAGGGACTCTGTTTTGTTTACTGTTTATTAACCAGCAAGAGTACCTTGAAAACAGTAGGTATTCAATATATATTTATTGAATGAATAGATAAATGAGTGGATTATAGGTTGTAGATACCAGACATTAATTGAGGTTAACACACTTATTTTTTCTAATTGAAAATGTTTCTGAGATTCTTGAATCATATCGTTAGTAATACACAAATGCAGAAAAAATGATGCATACTTTTCTGGATGATGTAAGATTTGGCAGCTTGGGCTCACCGCAAAACTTAAGAAAGAAAATAATGATATTAGCTAGTAATATTTATATGAATATTTTATAGATAAAAACCACTTCTTTGTGATGGCTCATACCTGTAATCCCAACACTGGGTGTGGTGGCTCATGCCTGTCATTCCAGGCTGAGGCTGGTGAATCATGGGAGCCTAGGAGTTCAAAAACAGCCTGGGCAACAGAGCAAGACCCTGTCTCTACAAAAAATACAAAAATTAGCCAGGTATAGTGACTTATGCCTGTGGTCTTAGTTACTCGTGAGGCTGAGGTGTGCGGATTGCTTGAACCTGGGAGTTTGAAGCTGCAGTAAGCTGTGATCGCGCCATTGCACTCCAGTCTGGGTGACAGAGCGAGACCTTGTCTCAAATAAATAAATAAAAATAAAAATCCCACTCTTACATTACCTTATTTGATCTCAACAAATTGAGTGTTCTTTATCATTTTAAGAATTAAGATATTGAGGCTCAAAAGTTGTTCCTTACTGAAAAAAGCATAAGAGTTAGGTAGCCAGGTGTGATAGTATTGTGTCACATTTGACATTTATTTCTATAAATGTCAAAGTTCAGCATCTTTTGTTTTTTGAATTGTCAAAGAGAGAGTTAGTGTTGTATTGTTAGTGTAAAGTCCTTACTTTCTTTACATTTGTTAAGAATCCCTCTGCCAGTAGGTGGTCTTCCAAGGTGAATGGTTAAGTTAGCAAAGGTACTCAGTAGCAGGTTTGTGTGGGAGGGGGCATTTTAGGTACATGAGGTCAGTGAAACAATGTTTAATGTTGAAAGGGGCATTGCTTAAAGGGAACAAATAGAAGATTTCTGTGGGTAGATTCAAGGCAACATATAAAAAGAGTAAGAAAAATTCAGCCACTCTGTCAAGAGCCTGAGAGGAACCATGAAAATATTAGTTTCAATGGGATGCTATGGGCATTCTAACACAAGATATGATGATAAAGCAATGACATTGAACCCCCAAAAGTTCCTTGAGGTATTTCCCAAATACATTAAAAATTATAAAGACTCTGCTTCCTTCTTATCTTCTTGAATAATTCAGTTCAAAAACATTTAGGTAGGACTCAGTGAGGTAGGTGTCTGGCAGGGAGGAAGACCTTGGCTGGGCCTGGGTGTTGGATCCCAAATGGGGTGAGATCTCCTGAGTAGAGTGAGGTCACCTGCTTAGTGGTGGTAGGTGACAGCAGCAATGGCCTGGTAGGGTGATAAAGCCAGAATGGCCAGGGCCCAGTGTATTTGCCTATCTACTGGTTTATGGAACCAAGTTTTGATTTGTGGTCCTCTCTGAAACCAATCAGCTTTGAGCATAGGATACTCAAGAAGTGTCCATGATCTACATCCCATTTAAAAATTATCACCTCCTCACTTTTAGAAGGATTAAAATTACTGCTGGCTGGTGGAGGGTAGACTTTGGAAGATAGATTTTAATCAGGACTAGTTTGTTACTGTGATCCTAATAACTGATAAATTGATGTCTTTTTAATAGATAACTTTTGGATAATCATCCGGATTATCTTCCAGATGATCAGCTTAAAGTCTCATTTGATTCAAAGATGTTTCCACATAGTGTTACATCCCATATTAGTAATATACAGGGTTCATTTTCAGTGGGTACATAGCTGTATTGTCAAACCTTTTGTTTAAATGTTGAAGTAGTTCTGTATTAGTGAGTAAAAATAAGCCCTCTACCTATTAAGACCACAGGTCACCAAATCCTGTTGTCCAGTGGAGGCAATAGATAGGGCCTAGGAGCATGCTAGTGCGGATGCAGCTGGCCCCCTAGGGGCACTGAGAGAACTGAGGCAGTGGAGGTCATGGTGGCTCCATGGTAGTAGTGAATGAGAAAATGCAGCACCTACCTACTGCTTCAGAGTGGCCCCACGTTGAATGAGGTAGTAGGGTAGATGATGTTAGTGGCATTATTGTGGTAAGGGTGCTCCTGGCCCTGGCATTCTGGAGAATACATGGTCATGATGCTCACATTTTTTACGGATTTGCCCTTCTGGATGCAGCAAGCTTAGGGAGCTGGGAAGCTCATGACTATCAGTTTAATGGAGTAGTTGTTATAAGAGTTTGGTGAGGTTTCTTACATCAAATTGTGGCTTACGTTGTGGCATTGTTTAACCAGTGACAACTGAAGCAAACAAAAGATTATACCAACAACTTGTAAAAATCAGAAGGGTTTTACTTTTTATTTTTTGTAAAGACTGGGATTTCACTTTGTTCCCAGGCTGGTCTCAAACACCTGGCTTCAAGCAATTCTCCTGACTTGGCATCCCAAAGTGCTGGGATTACAGGCGTGAGAGGTGATTTGAAAATTAGTAGAATGACTTAAATGATTTGAATTTCAATTTAAGAGACTTGACAGTCATTTTAATATAGAGACCAAAAGGAAATACATTTTTCAGTATTTGATTTAGATATTAATTTATATATTAATTTATGTTATTAGATGCTATTTTGGATGCTAGCCTTGATAATTTACTATTAGAAAATGTATATATTTGTATTTCTTCTTAGATGTGAAATTGGCAGTATCAAAAATAACCTCAAATAATTCATAAGTACTTAACATTGTTAACATCATGATGTTCACAATGTAGACAAGTTTCTTTCTCATCTTTCAGTCATCATCTTTGCTAAAAGTAGTATTTCTTTGTCTAAATGTACTTTTTTTTAAAACAAATATTTATTGAGTGCCTATTTTGTGCTAAGCACTGTTCCAGGTAATAGGGAAACAGTGGTAAACAAGATAGTCAAGTTCCTTTCTCTCCTAGTTATCCAGTTGATAAGTACTCAGGGCTTAAATATAAAAAGTTATAATTGTTTGAGAAGTAAATGGCCACTGATGCTCATATCTTTCATTCTGGCTTGCTTTGACCATGTCTAGACTACCCAGGGTTTGGACACCTATGGGTCGGGCATGTTTGTACCGAGGATTTCAGTACAGCATTCTGTGGGCTATTCTGGCTTCTGATTTGTTTCCAGGGACAATTTAAAAAGAGACTTGATTCATGAATTCCTAAAATATTTGAGTTTGGTTTCCTTTCATGTTCTGGCTCTTGAGATTGGCTAGAGTGTTTTGCTAATAGTTTTCAAGTTCAAAATTAAAAGGTAGGAGATGGTGGTAACGCTGGGAATTAAATTTACTCTCTTAGTTCAATTCTGAATTTTAGCTTCATGTAAACTTTTGTTTTTTTTCTGAGACAGAGTCTCACTCTGTTGCCCAGGCTGGAGTGCAGTAGAGCCATCTCGGCTCACTGTAACCTTCACCTCCCAGGTACAAATGATTCTTGTGCCTCAGCCTCCCAAATAGCTGGAATTACAGGCAGGAAAGCCACCACCATGCCCAGCTAATTTTTGTATTTGTTTTGTTTTGTTTTGTTTTTTAGTAGAGATAGGGTTTCACCATGTTGGCGGGGCTGGTCTTGATCTCCTGACCTCAAGTAATCTGCCCACCTCAGCCTTCCAAACTTCTGTGATTACAAGCAGCTTCGTGCAAACTTTTAAATTAAAATCCTTTTGATTAAAGATTAACTCTCAATCCAGTGGATGGTTCTTAATCCTGGGATTATGATACACTGAAGTGTTTATATTTGCTTTGAAGTATGATTATATATCACTTGTCAAAGTATTAAAATTTGAGTCCACTATTAATGGCTAACATTTGAAAATGAACTGTTCATCTCCGTACTCTGAATATGTAAATTCCTTTAATTTTCACAATAATTTGTGAGATAAGTATTATAATTATCCCCATTTTACAGATGAAACTGAAGCATAGAGGAGTTAAATAACTTGCCTCAGATTACACAGGTATTAAGTGGCAGAGCTAGGATTTGAACCTTAGCAGTTTGCTCCAGTGACTACTCATGTGTGGGTGTGGGAAAAGTTTGAGAACTGTTGTCCTATACAGTAGAGATGATCATTATATGGCGTGTCCAGAAGTTAGCAGCTTCAGAGACTAAACATAGTTGGACTCCAGTGCTGCATTAGTGCTCAGAAAGGTGTCTGATTTTTTTTCTCCCCCATCTGCTTTTCCAAAACATGCAAACTAACTAACTTATATCTTTATTTCAGGGTTCAGAAGATACTATTTAAAATAAATGGGTATGAGACACAATTGGGAAGCCATATAAAGGGCTGACTAGATTTTTGATGTTAGATCCATGCCAGGATAACCTCACATCCTGGCTTAGTGATTTTTTGTGCTATTTAACCCGCATTGAGCTGTTGAGGGTTTTCTCATTTGTAAAGATAATATTTCTGCATTCTAACCTGTGGGAAGAATATGAAATAATTCCTTTTTTTTTTTTTTTTTGAGACAGAGTCTTGCTGTGTTGCCCAGGCTGGTGTGCAGTGGCTCAATCTCAGCTCAATGCAACCTCCGCCTCTTGGGTTCAAGCAATTCGTGTGCCTCAGCCTCCTGAGTGGCTGGGATTACAGGCACATACCACTACAACTGGCTAATTTATATCTATATCTATATCTATGTCTATATCTATATCTATATATATATATATATTTAAGTAGAGATGGGGCTTTACCATGTTGGCCAGACTGGTCTCGAACTCCTGACTTCAAGTGACCCTCCCACCTCAGCCTCCCAAAGTGCTGGGATTACAGGCATCAGCCATGGAGCCTGGCCTGAAATAATTCCTTCATTCAAAAATACATATTATCTATTACTCAAGGAATAGGGGAAATAGTGCTAAAAATATCCAAATCCTTCCAGTTAAGAAGTTTAAATTTTGTTTGGAAATGAAGACAGTCAACAAATTACTAATATCAGTATAATAATATGGGCTATTAATATTAATGAAGGTAGGTATGGTGGTTTAAAGATATGTCTACAAGCTGGATGTGGTGGCTCACACCTGTAACCCCAGCACTTTGGGAGGCCAAAGCGGTGGATCTCTTGAGCCCAGAAGTTCGAGCCCAGCCTTGGCAATATGGTGAAACCCCATTAGCTAGGCATGGTGTTGCATGCTCTAGTGCCAGCTCTTCAGGAGGCTGAGGTGGGAGGATCACCTGAGTCTGGGAAATCTAGGCTGCAGTGAGCCATGATTGAGCCACTGCACCCTTGCCTGGGCAACAGAGCAAGACCTTGTCTCTCTCTATATACATATGTCTACAAATTCTTTGATACGTCTTCCTTCAAGAAATAGAGTTTAAATTCCCCTCCCCTTGAGTGTGGGCTAGGTTTAGTGACTCACTTATCCCTTTATCCCTAAAATAGCATATGGCAGAAACGCAAGAGTGTAATTTTCAAGACCAGGTCCTAAAAGGCATTGCGTCTTTTTCCTTGCTTTGTTCTTTTGGATCACTGGCTCTGACGGAAGTTAGCTACCATGTCATGAAGAGACTTAAGCAGCCCTGTGGGAAGCCCATGTAGTGAGGAAATAGGATTCCTTCCAACAGCCAATGAGGAACTGAGGCCTCCTGTCAATAGCTTTGTGAGTGAGCCATCTGAGCAATGGATCCTCCAGCCCAGTCAAACATTCAGATGACTGCAGCCCCAGCTGACATACTGACTGCAATTTTATGAGAGTCTCTGAGTCAGACCCAGTTAAGCCACTCTGAATTCCTGGATGCATAGAAACCGTGAGATTAATACATATGATTTTAAGATGGTAAGTTTTGAGATAATTTGTTAGCAGCAACATACAACTAATATACTGGGTAAGAGATTAGATAGATACTAAAAAAGTGATGTAGTTTCCACTTTAAATAGAATAGCTAGGGAAGACCTCTGTGAGGTTGTGGCATTTGAGCAGAGACTGAAAGAAGGGAGGAAGCATGCCCTGTGGCTACCTAAGGATAGAACATATAAGACCCAGGGAATGGCAAGTGCATTGGGCCTAAGGTGGGAGCATGTGTGTCATGCTTGAGGACCAGTAGGAGGCTAGTTTGGCTAAAGTGTTGTGAGCAAGAGGGAACACCGATAGGAGATCAGTTGGTGGGGTAGGTAGAGGGAATCCTTTGTATGTTAAAATAAGGATTTAGAATAATAGCCAAGGTATAATGGGAGTCAGTTGGAGAGTTTTGAGCTGTGATGTGACATGATCAGATTTATGTTATATAGGATCAAGTAAGGAGTATGGGGATTGAGGTAGATCCTCAATATATAGTAACTACTATTACTAAAGAGATTATGAGAGCTTAGTTATAGCAATCTTAGCTCTGCCCTTTCCTAGTCAAAAGTCCTTGGGCAAGTTACCTAACTTCTGCCTCTCAGTTTCCTGATCTGTAAAATAAGGACCTCAGAGGGTAATTGAGAGGGTAAAATAAGTTAACATGTCTATCTTCTAGAACAGCTAGAGAAAAAAAATGAAGTAGAGTAAGTGAAAGGTTCCCCCTGCATGATTCTGCAAGATCAGTACAATTCTAGTTACTCAAGACAGTGTTAAAAATGGTATGGATGATCTCTGTTCATTTCATAAGTGTATTAATCAGGATTCTCTAGAGGGACAGAGCTAACGGAATATATGGATTGAGCTCTTATGAAGACTTCTCAATGCTTGCTTCTCATTTTATTCCATGTAAGACTTAGAGACAAGTGAAGATGTTACATGGCTTATGATAATGACACTAACACACATATAATCCACAGGATCATACAGAATTGATATTTTCTGGTCCTGGTAATTTGAAAAGTTTAGCCCTTGAAGCAATTGGCTTAATTTAGGATAAAAAATCCTGAGGTTGAAGGATACTTAGATGTCAGTTGGACCAACTTGAGTTTTTAGATTGGTAGAACAGCACCACATTTATCGAAGTTGTCTCAAATTACACAAGAAACTAGTAGAGGAAGGGACCACTAGAACCCTCGTCTCCATTTTGTTTTTCCTACACCTCTTTGGAAGAGATGTCATTGGGAATGAAGCCATTCTTTGCCCAGACTAAGGACCACATTGCTGTTGGTCAGGTTAAAAGTTGGGCAGGGACGAAATGACTGGGTTCTGATTGACTTGCACCCTAGAGCATCTCAAATAATATTTTACATTTTCTTTAATAAAATAAAAATTAAGCTCTTTGAAAACTAAAATGTGATACAAATCTTGGCATTTTATTCATTTTATAAAAGGAGAATCTGAAGTTACTGTGACATCGATAGACCCTAAATTCTTAAGTCTATATTTGAATTATGTAAATGGCACTAATTAAATTTAAAAAATGAATATTGAATTCTCTGAAGCTGGATATGGGATAAAATGTATTCACAGAAGAGTACATTAATTAGAATATGTATTCTTTTTATAAAATCTGAGAAGCCGAATAATCACGGTCATGAAAAATTGGCATTTTGTTATTTCTCTAATGTAATATTCTAAACAGTTTCTGATGAAATGTGAATAGTTTTACTAATTGGATAAGTCTCATGTGCTTTTGTAGCAAACATTGGGGAAAAGTGAAGTTTTCGTAGAGTTAACATCAACCATAATCCTACTATCCAAAGATAACCTTTCATAAAACTTTGTGTGTGTGTTTATTCTTATTACAACAGGGATGTATGTTCACCATAGTAAGTTTAGAAGTGCATATAAATAGCAGAAAATAAAAATCTCAGTTTGAGAACTGCTTTAATAAATATACTATAATTTAAAGAAAATGATTCATCTGCTTTTGAACATTTAGAATGTTAGTATACAATATTTTAGTCACATAAATTATACTTTGGTTCTATAAAAATAACTTAGCCATTACATCTTAAAAATAAATATTTTATGTCTTGATTTCTCATATTCAGAAAATTTCAAGAGGACTGTTAACAGTTTCAATTTGCAGAGGGTTTAATGAACTGAGACTTGCTGAACATCCCTGAGTTTGGGGTTGGGGAGTTTGGGGTCGGAAGGAGGAATGAGCAACAGCCAGATTGCAGAGGCTATAGAAGTTAGGGAAGAAAGACAGCACACATAGAACACTTGTTTGTGCCTTGTGTCTATGGAAGGCAGATGAAATACGGGAATAGCTTGGGGTAAGGATCAGAGGAATTTGGGCATCAAGTTCAAAGAAAAGTTATTTTGATGATAAATGAAGATTTTAAAAATTTTTAGTAATTGAGGAAGGAAATAGTTGAGAAACAAAGAAATTCTTGATGCTCTGAGGTAGTCCTAATATCTCCATTTCAGCCTTAGTTTAAAGACATAATTCACTTAGAGATTTCTGATCCCTCTCTGGATACCAGGACCATTTATAATCAATAGGCATTAATTCAGCAAGTATTTACCAAGCAACTTCTAGCCTGAGTGCTGGAGAGACAACTATACTTCATAGACAACATAAATAAGACATAGTTCCTTCTAGACCTAATAAATGAAGATTGTACTGGTAGAACAAGAACCCCTTTTTTTAACCTTAGAAGTCACCTTGGAAGCACCCATGCCGGTTCTGTAATAAGTCACTTTAGTGTGCCTTTTTTTTTTTTTTTTAAACTAAGAGTATGGTTTTTAGAGTTATCTGGCTCCTGGATTTGAATTCTTACTCTGTAATGTATAAGTTAATTATTTACTTGTTCTTGAGCAAGGTGAGCATAATAATACCTACATATTAGGGTTGCTGTAAGAATTAAGTAGATAATGAATGTACAGTGTGGAACTGAGGACCTGATGTAGCACAAGCCCTCAATGAATATTAGCTGTTTTGGTGAAAATGATGGTGGTGATAATGATGATTCCTTGGGTTCCTGGTTTGGCCTTTCCTTCCTGATTCTTCTTTCCCATTAATATGACATGGCAAAAACAACAGAGAGATAGAGTTAGGGAGGCATTAGAAGCAAAATGTTAATTGATTTGAAGTCGATGGGCTTATAGCAAATAGATGTGGCAAGTCCTACCCATTGTTGGCATGATGTCTTCCAAGCAATCATGACTTTTATAGAGATACGTTGGTTTCATGGAAAAAGCCTTGAACTGTGTCATTAGTCTTGAATTTTAATTCGAGTTCATTAATTAAAGTAAAACACCTAAAACAGTGCCTAGTACACAGAAAGCACTCAATAAATGTTTCTGTCATTGCAGGCCATTACCATTCATTCATTTATTCTTTTCTTCATCCAACACATATTTGGTGAGAGCCCACTAGCTGCCAGTTTCCATGGTAGACTTGGTGGGTACAGGGTGAACTAGATAAACAGGGCCTTTGCCACTATGAAGACATAGTTCTAGTGGAGGGGAGATCTGCTATTCTTGGCCAGGTCCCTAAGCCCTTTGGGGTTTTAATATCTTCATCAGTAAAATAAAAGCGAAATTCAGGCCAAGCGTAGTAGCTTACAACTATAATTTCAGCTGGGAGACCAAGGCAGGAGGATCTCTTGAAGCCAGGAGTTCAAGACCAGCCTGGGCAACATAGTGAGAGACTTAAAAACAAAAAAATTAGCCAGGTATAGTGGCTAATTTTCCAACTATCTGGGAATAGTTCCAACTATCTGGGAAACTAAGGTGGGAGAATTGCTTGAGCTCAGGAGTTCAAGGCTGCAGTGAGTTATGATTGCACTCCAGCATGGGCAACAGAGTGACACTCTGTCTCTAAATAAATAAATTAAAAAAAAAAAAAAAAAAAAAAGAAAGAAAGAAGAGAAAGAAGAAAAGAAAACAATGTAAAAAAAATTAAGCTTTAAAATTTCAGGATAGTATCATCTTATGATACTATTTACCTGACTGACTAGATGCACATTATTTGTTTATTTATTCATTCACTCAGCAAATGCTTGTTGATGCCTGCTATGTGTAGGCACTGTGCTAGGTGCTAGGGATACAGTACTAGCCAGAGCAGACATGAGGTCTGCCCTCATGGAGCATTAATTACAACCTGTGAGGTACATGTTGACTAGGTGATTGTGAATGTGATTAGTTGTATAAAGGGCAAAATGTGAGTTTTGTTGAACAGAAACTAAAAATGTTTGTTATTTTTGATAGAAAGCATGTGATAAAACATTTATCCAGCTTGCTTTTTCCTCCTATTTTATGAGTTTACATCTTCTTGTCTGCTTAAACAGGAGCAGTTGGACATCATGGAGACAACTTAGTAGAGAAGATCATTTCAGCACTTCCCCAGCTCCCAGGCCACACAAATGATGTGATGGTTAACATGATAGAGCTCACTGCACTCCAAACTGAGGAGGAAAATTGTAATGTGGTTGCACCAGGCTGTCTTGCACAATCCAAGTAAGATATGTAGTTTTTGTCCTTTTATCTTTCTCTACCTTCCCCTTTCTTTTTCTCCTAGATTGAATATTCCCATAGAAAAAAAATGAAGAGTTGGTCTGGTTGAAAATTTCACAGTTGGTAGCATTTAGCAAAAAGCATTTTTTCTTAATTTTGAAATAACCATATCCACTAAACATAACAATAACCCAGAAAGTATGGAATTTTATAGAAGTGTCATTTACATGTTAGCTTGTTCCCAGGGTTGGTTAAGTGAGTCAGTTTATGTATCTGCATTTCACAGATAGTTTCACATGGAATTGAGTCTAGTCTTCCTCAGTTTCTTTTTCCCGAATGACTTTTTCACATCACTAAAAAGCAACTCAAACAACTCAACCGTGCCATCTTTTTATATTAGATGATATGCCTGTGGATATCAACAGAAGTTTTTATTTCTAAGTACATTTTTTTCTCACGCTTAGAGAAATCAAAGAGAGAAGATTATGTACGTTAAGTTATGCAGAATTTAAAAAATAAAAATTTCTCCAGAAATGACAATAAAAATATATGGTAGTCACCTTCTCAACTTTGTCCTTCATTAACAATTCTTATGGGAATTACTCTCATTTGAAAAAATAAAAGTATTAGAAGGGAATAAAGTATGTAAGTGTATCTGTTTCTTTTATTTTCATGTTCTATATTTTTAAATAAAACAATATCTTTCAGTATTATAGTTTTAAATCTTCACAGTAGCAGATGCATTTGGAATTTCCTCCCATATTTATTAATATAATTAGTATATGTAGCTCCTGAAGTTTTTAGTCTTTTTGTAATAGTTAACAGTACTTATTGGATACCCAATGTTTGTGGGTCAATGTGGGAAGAAAATGGGACATTCTAGACTTTTGTCTATTTTGTGTGTTTACACATACAATAAAAACATAGGCCTAAAGACTTGCAGCTCTACAAACCCAGAAGTAATGTGATTGGAAACACATTTAGCTGTTCAGAGAGCCATTCAGAAGTTAATTATTAAGGATTTACTGGGAGCCTTACTCTAGGTTAACTAACAAGAAGGACATAAAATAATATATTATTCTTCGAACACTCTTTTTGTTGGGGAGTCATGATTTATACCCGATCATAATTTGAAAACAATAGAAATGATTTGAAGTCAAGATTAATGTATCTGTTATGGAGTATAATGTCTACAAGTAAAGTATCAAGTTAATATGGTCTTTGTAGATCAATGTAGACCTTGAGGAAGTGGCAGTGCTTTAAGTCTTGAATGACTTAGAAAAGAGGAGGGGGTTGATGTGAACCAAAGGATATAAACAAAAAATGGTCAGGGCCCGATGTCAATGAGAGATGACCTCATTGGACCACTTCTGTCATCTGCTCTGTTCACATTTTTTGGGTTATGAGGAGCTAGGTACACTTCCAAGCATTTTACATTTGGGAAATCATTTTAAGTTTTACTGTATCCTAATGAAGTAGATTTTATTATTCCCCTATTTTATAGGTAAGGAAACTGAGGCAAAGATATACTAAGTAACAGAGTTAGTGGGAGGTAGAGCTAGAAATGAGTCCAGAATGTTTGATTTTAGGCCAGGCGCAATGGCTCATGCCTGTAATCCCAGCACTTTGGGAGGCCGAGGCTGGTGGATCACCTGAGGTCAGGAGTTTGAGACCAACATGGTCAACGTGGTGAAACCCTGTCTCTACTAAAAATATAAAAATTAGCCGGGCATGGTGGCGGGCACCTGTAATCCCAGCTACTCAGGAGGCTGAGGCACAAGAATATCTTGAACTCGGGAGGCGGAGGTTGCAGTGAGCCGAGATCGTGCCATAGCACTTGAGCCTGGGCAACAGAATGAGACTCTATCTCAGGAAAAAAGAAAAAAAGTTTGACTTTAGAGCCACTGTCTTAACTTCTATGCTATCTATGTGAAGGATCCAGAGAAGAGCTAGGCTCTTGAATAGATTCAAAGAGATGAGAGACAAAAATAAAGTTACTCTTTGAGTTAATTTGGGAGTCCTATGTTTTCAACATAGTGATTATACAAAAAATGGAAATCAATTTTGGCTAATTTAAGCAATAAAGGGTTATTAAAGGGTATTGGGTAGCTAAAAGAGTGAAAGGAAGGATTATTAATCAGATTTTCGAAAGGACAAAATAGTTCCAGGAATGTAGGAAGCAGAGGCTCAGGAAAAGCCTCTTTAAGGCATTGACATTAGAGAGACTGAATTTTAACTGTTTTCTTCAAGTCCTTCATAAGATTCAGATTCTGGGGGAAATGGTAAGATTGGATTTTCTTGGCCTTTGTGCCCACCTTTTGCTCAGTGTGGGTTGGGAGCTCTTTATACTGACTAGAATTACGCTAATATCATATGGCATGGCAGAAGGGTGGTTCTTCAAAGGAAAATGGAAACACTTATCAGAAGATGGGGGAACAGATACTGGACATGCAAAAGTAGTAGATGCCCCTTAATACTAGCACACACTTATAGAGGACTTTTTGTATAACAGGCATCAATCTGAGCACTTAGTATGTATTAACTTATGTACTTCTCACGGTATCTCTACGAGGTGGATTCTCTTAGTGTCCCCCTTTATAGAAGAGGAAGGGACTTAAATAACATGCCTAAGGTAACGCATGCAGTTAGACGTGGTGGAGGCCTATATTTGAACCCAGGCAGCATGGCTCTAAAATTAGTGTTTACCGTTACCCTATGCCACTTCCACAGAAACCTAAAGTAATTACAAAAAGAATAAGTAAGCTCCCCAGAGGAGTTTGCAAAAAGAAAGAAGAGTTGAGTCCGTCATTGGACAGCAGGTAAAGAAGCAAATTCTTAGAAGTGTAGTAGAACAAACATAGGCATAAAAGTATCTCAGTCCTATAAGTAATGTTTTGATTATAGTCACTCTGTTTAACCTTGACTCCCCAGCACTGATTCTATTACAAGCTGAGACCAAAGCTAAGCCAATCTTGGAATCTCATTTCCCTTGGCAGTGATGCTTTAGAAATGGGCAAGTGATAAGAGAGAAAGTCTTAGGGCTTCTTGGTCAGATTTCTTTGCTACTGACAAGAGACTCAATAGAAACGTGTCCATTTTTATTCTTCCAGATGTGACCAATATGTCAGACATATTGAGTCTGATAACTGCTGCAGCTATCTTGCTCACATCTGCAAGTTAATGCTAACACGTGAAAGGTGGCCTTGCCAAGAGAACTACAGAGAGGAGCAGCTATAAGCTCCTTGATGCACGATGTTTGGACATCATGTTGTATGGGAGAATATATTTCCTATTGTTTAAGCCAAATTTAGTTGCTGTTTTCTATCACTTGTAGACAAAGTCTTCATGACACATTTTTTACACCTCATTATTTCATCTTATAAAATGAGGGCATTGGCCTAAATGACTCCTAAGGCTTTTCTTGGGTTTAAAATAAAATTCCTTCCTAACTGAGCCCCTGCTGTGACTCAGCTCTGCCTCTCACTTAGGCTATGTTCGTGTATACATATTTTGTCTCCATGGTCTTTGCCTTCATTGGTTGTCCTTTTCTTCTCATTAGACTATGAATGAATGTTATCATAGAATATCATAGAATTTGAGTGTGCCATTCAAAAATCACACCTGTAATCCCAGCACTCTGGGAGGCCAAGGTTGGTGGAACACTTGAGGTCAGGAGTTTGAGACCAGCCTGGTCAACATGGTGAAACCCCATCTCTACTTAAAAAAAAAAAAAAAAAAAAAAAATTAGCCAGGCATGGTGGCGCATGCCTGTAATCCCAGCTACTCAGGAAGCTGAGGCAGAAGAATCACATGAATCTGGGAGGTGGAGGTTGCACTGAGCCAAGATTGGGCCATAGCACTGCAGCCTGGGCAATAGAGTAAGACCCTATCTCAAAAAGAAAAAAAAAAAGGAGTATGGTCTTAAGTGTCAAAGATAAGTCTAGAGGGATATAAACAAAGAAGAAAGCTTTAGAGACAGCAAGTTCGGTGAAGTAGTGAAACTGGAAGTCAGGTTGTAAAAGATAAAGCAATAGGTGGTAAGAAAATTATAAACAAATAGAGGTCTAAAGCAATAATTGGGAGAAAAATAGTAGTTTTTTTTCAATTGCTTGGAAGACTGAGGGAATTATGTTGATTAATTTATCTGCAAAAGAAGAACTGAAATAAATCACAGCTTTCCTAGCATAATTTATATGTCTATCAAAACAATAATAACTACTACCTTCGACCACACCTACCAGAAACTTCTCAATGAAATGAGAGTAAGGATAAAAAAGTTAGTACTGAAAGGCAAAACAAATGGGTGCTTGGCAACAAATATGCCTACAATGGAAAAATCTTTAAAAAGCAATGAGCTTTGATAGTCAAAATTTATTTGCTAAGATAATTTTTATAAAAGGCTGTTTAGAATTATAGCAATTGAAGTTACTGCCAATGCAAATGAGAAACTGAGAATTTAAAATGCATTTTAACATGGACTTCCAGTCCTTATTCTCTGGATTATGTGGAATATTTCAACAAGAAGTAGGCAGAATCTTTTCTGCTTTTATGTTTTCCTCCTGTTGAAATGGGTTTTTATTCTGTGCCCCGGCTCCACTATCTCTAACCGTTTTTAGGTCCTTAACCTTCACCTGATGACCTACTTGCATTTACTACATCTGCGCTTGGCGCTCCTGGCTCTGCGCTAACCCTGCACCTGCAGTGCTGCTGGTTCTGTTGGGTTCAGTATCTGCCTCTCCCATTGCTCCCTGCATGCCTCCCTGTGAAAGCCAAGACCTCACAATGGCCTACAATATTATGTGCCATCTAGCTTCCTGGTGCTCTCTGACTGCATCCTTTCTTTTCTTCTTTCCAGCCACATAAGCTTCCTTGCTGTTCTTCCAATAGGACGGGCTAGATCCTGCCTCAGGGCTTTGGCTCTTATACCCCACCCAGATCATTCTTCCTACAGATATACACTTAAGCCCATTTCCCTTTTTCCTTCTTAGTGAGACCTTTGCTGTCCATCTTAGCATTTCATGTCTTCCTTCCCTATTTCATTTTTTTCCCTCCATGGCACTTATCACTTTCTAATATATTGATATTTATGTTGTATTTTGGTTTCTTCCTCTACTAGAGAGCTATGGAGAGAACTCCACTAGCAAGTTCCATGAGAGCAGGGATATTTGTCTGATTTATTCACTGCTGTGTCCCCATTGCCAGGCACACCTGGCATTCAAGAGATATTTGTTGAATGAACACATGGCGATGGATGCTGCCAGGGCAGGATCAGTGAGTGAAGCGAGCCTACTTGACTAAGACAGAGAGGGTGAAGCCGGATAAGAGCATGGGGATCTCTAGACTCTGTGAAATATTCTGAACACTGTCATTGGGTTAGTAAAAATATTTGCAAAAGAGGGGGAACTATATTCACATTTCCTTATGATACATTAAATATCTGGAGAATGTTTAAGACACTGATGACATTAGCTATCTCTTACACTGATGGCATTAGCTGCCTCTGTAGTGGAGTGCTGGGTGACTGGAGACACAATGAGAAGTTAGTCAAATGAATGAGGATGGAGGCAGGAGGGAGATTTCTTACTACAAATATCAGTTTGAGTGTTTTGAATTTTCAATCATGTGAATGTTATCTGTTATTTAAAATAAATAGGCATTGGGTTTAAATAAAAACATGTCTTCCTTCTTAAGCTAGCCTAAGGTAGGATTCTCACATCTAGGAAAGAAAGTTGCTGTCTCTTACTTTGGGACCTCTACAAAGCTTCTCTCCCCTATATCATCCTCCATCCTCACTGAACTACTCTTCACTTTACAACTTCTATCAAAATGCCAGAACGCTATACTATAATTGTTTATATGTTTCTCTCCTCTACTAGACTGTAAATTCCTTGAGAGTCAGAGATGTGCCCTGACACTTTTAAGATGTACTAGTGAACTGAGTACAGCAATCAATAAATGATTGAATAAAGTTGTAACATTAGATTTGAGGCCAAGGCTGGGGTGGTGGCTCATGCCTATAATCCCAACACTTTGGGAGGCTGAGATGCGTGGATCACTTGAGGTCAGGATTTCGAGACCAGCCTGACCAACATGGTAAAACCCTGTCTCTACTGAAAATACAAAATTAGCCAGACATGGTGGTGCACACCTGTAATCTCAGCTACTTGGGAGGCTGAGGCAGGAGAATCGCTTGAACCCAGGAGGTGGAGGTTGCAGTGAGCAGAGATCGCTCCATTGCACTCCAGCCTGGGCAACAAGAGAAACTCTATCACAAAAAAAAAAAAAAAAAAAAAAAAAAAAGATTTGAGGCCAGGTATAGAAATGATGACATAAATCCATGAAAAGGCTTATCTACTTCATTTTAGTACTTAAATCATTGTCTAGTATTGTTGATTGGTTTTTATATACTATATATATATGAACATATATAAATATAAATCTTCTTTCATTTATTTATTTTTTAAACTTTTTAAAATTATTATTCTTTGAGTTCTAGGATACATGTGCACAATGTGCAGGTTTGTTACATGTATACATGTGTTACAGGTACACATGTGTCCTGTTGGTTTGCTGCACCCATCAACTCGTCATTTACATTAGGTATTTCTCCCAATGCTGTCCCTCCCTGAGCACCCCATCCCCTCACAGGCCCTGGTGTATAATGTTCCCCACCCTGTGTCCAAGTGTTCTCATTGTTCAATTCCCACCTATGAGTGAAAACATGCCATGTTTGGTTTTCTGTCCTTGTGATTGTTTGCTGAGAATAATGGTTTCCAGCTTCATCCATGTCCCTGAAAAGGACATGAACTTACCCTTTTTCATAGCTGCGTAGTATTCCATGGTGTATATGTGCCACATTGTCTTAATCCAGTCGAAAATTGATGGACATTTGGGTTGGTTCCAAGTCTTTAATATTGTGAATAGTGCCGCAATAAACATATTTGTGCATATGTCTTTATAGCAGCATGATTTATAGTCCTTTGGGTATATACTCAGTAATGGGATTGCTGGGTCAAATAGTATTTCTAGTTCTAGATCCTTGAGGAATTGCCATACTGTTTTCCACAATGGTTGAACTAATTTACACTCCCACCAACAGCGTAAAAGCATTCCTATTTCTCCACATACTCTCCAGCATCTATTGTTTGATGATTTTTTAATGATCGCCATTCTAACTGGTGTGAGATGGTATCTCATTGTGGTTTTGATTTGCATTTCTCTGATGACAAGCGATGATAAGCATTTTTTCATGTGTCTGTTGGCTGCATAAATGTCTTCTTTTGAGAAGTGTCTGTTCATATCCTTTGCCCACTTTTTGATGTTTTTTTTTTCTCTTGTAAATTTGTTTTAGTTCTTTGTAGATTCTGGATATTAGCCCTTTGTCAGATGGGTAGATTGCAAAATTTTTCTCCCATTCTGTAGCTTGCCTGTTCACTCTGATGGTAGTTTCTTTTGCTGAGCAGAAGCTCTTTAGTTTAAGTAGATACCGTTTGTCAATGTTGGCTTTTGTTGCCATTACTTTTGATGTTTTAGTTATGAAGTCTTTGCCCATGCCTATGTCCTGAATGGTATTGCCTAGATTTTCTTCTGGGGTTTTTATGGTTTTAGGTCTAACATTTAAGTCCTTAATCCATCTTGAATTAATTTTTGTATAAGGTGTAAGGAAGGGATCCAGTTTCAGCTTTCTACATATGGCTAGCCAGTTATCCCAGCACCATTTATTAAATAGGGAGTCCTTTCCACATTTCTTGTTTTTGTTAGGTTTGTCAAAGGTCAGATGGTTGTAGATGTGTGGTGTTACTTCTGAGGCCTCTCTTCTGTTCCATTGGTCTGTATATCTGTTTTGGTACCAGTACCATGCTGTTTTGGTTACCGTAGCTTTGCAGTATAGTTTGAAGTCAGGTAGCATGATGTCTCCAGCTTCGTTCTTTTTGCTCAGGATTGTCTTGGCTATGCAGGCTCTTTTTCTGGTTCCATATGAACTTTAAAGCAGTTTTTTCCAATTCTGTGCAGAAAGTCATTGGTAGCTTGATGGGGATGGCATTGAATCTATAAATTACCTTGGACAGTATGGCCATTTTCAAGATATCGATTCTTCCTATCCATGAGCATGGAATGTTCTTCCATTTGTTTGTTTGTGTACTCTTACTTACTTAGGCAGTGATTTGGAGTTCTCTTTGAAGAGGTCCTTCACATTTTTCGTAAGTTGGATTCCTAGGTATTTTATTCTTTTTGTAGCAATTGTGAATGGGAGTTTACTGATGATTTGGCTCTCTGTTTGTCTGTTACTGGTGCATAGGAATGCTTGTGATTTTTGCACATTGATTTTTGTATCCTGAGACTTTGCTGAAGTTGCTTATCAGCTTGAGGAAATTTTGGGCTGAGCTGATGGGGTTTTCTAAATATACAATCATGACATCTGCAAACAGGGACAATTTGACTTCCTCTTTTCCTAATTGAATACCATTTATTTCTTTTTCTAGCCTGATTGCCCTAGCCAGAACTTCTAACACTATGTTGAATGAGAGTGGTGAGAGAGGGCATCCTTGTCTTGTGCCGATTTTCAAAGGGAATGCTTCCAGTTTTTGGCCATTCAGTATGATATTGGATGTGGGTTTGTCATAAATAGCTCTTATTATTTTGAGATACATTCCATCAATACCTAGTTTATTGAGAGTTTTTAGCATGAAGGGCAGTTGAATTTTGTCAAAGGCGTTTTCTGCCTCTATTGAGATAATCATGTGGTTTTTGTCATCAGTTCTGTTTATGTGATGGATTACATTTATTGATTTGCGTATGTTGAACCAGCCTGTCATCCCAGGGATGAGGCTGACTTGATCGTGGTGGATAAGCTTTTTGAAGTGCTGTTGCATTCTGTTTGCCAGTATTTTATTGAGGATCTTTGCATCAATGTTCATCAGGGATATTGGTCTAAATTTCTCTTTTTTTGTTATGTCTCTGCCAGGCTTTGGTATCAGGATGATGCTGGCCTCATAAAATGAGTTAGGGAGAATTCCCCCGTTTTTAATGATGGGAATAGTTTCAGAAGGAATGGTACCAGCTCCTCTTTGTACCTCTGGTAGAATTTGGCTGTTAATCCATCTGGTCCTGGATTTTTTGTGGTTGGTAGGCTATTAATTATTGCCTCAATTTCAGAGCCTGTTGTTGGTCTATTCAAGGATTCAACTTCTTCCTGGCTCAGTCTTGGGAGGGTGTATGTTTCTGGGGATTTATCCACTTCTTCTAGATTTTCTAGTTTATTTGCGTAGAGGTGTTTATAGTATTCTCTGATGGTAGTTTGTATTTCTGTGGGGTCGGTGGTGATATCCCCTTTATCATTTTTTATTGCGTCTGTTTGATTCTTCTCTCTTTTCTTCTTTGTTAGTCTTGCTAGTGGTCTATCAATTTTGTTGATATTTTCAAGAAACCAGCTCCTGGATTCGTTGATTTTTTGGAGGGTTTTCTGTGTCTCTATCTCCTTCAGTTCTGCTCTAATCTTAGTTATTTCTTGCCTTTTGCTAGCTTTTGAATGTGTTTGCTCTTGCTTCTCTAGTTCTTTTAATTGTGATGTGAGTGTGTCAATTTTAGATCTTTCCTGCTTTCTCTTGTGGGCACTTAGTGCTATAAATTTCCCTCTACACACTGCTTTAAATGTGTCCCAGAGATTCTGGTATGTTACGTCTTTGTTCTCATTGGTTTCAAAGAACATCTCTATTTCTGCCTTCATTGTGTTATGTACCCAGTAGTCATTCAGAAGCAAGTTGTTCGGTTTCCGTGTAGTTGTGCGGTTTTGAGTGAGTTTCTTAGTCCTGAGTTCTAGTTTAATTGCACTGTAGTCTGAGAGACAGTTTGTTGTGATTTCTGTTCTTTTACATTTGCTGAGGAGTGCTTTACTTCCAATTATGTGGTCAATTTTAGAATAAGTGCTATGTGGTGCTGAGAAGAATGTATATTCTGTTGATTTGGGGTGGAGAGTTCAGTAGATGTCTATTAGGTCTGCTTGGTGCAGAGCTGAGTTCAAGTCTTGGATATCCTTTTAACCTTCTGTCAAAAGGTTGATCTTTTTCTGTCTCGTTGATCTGTCTAATATTGATAGTGGGATGTTAAAGCCTCCCATTATTATTGTGTGGGAGTCTAAGTCTCTTTGTAGGTCTCTAAGGACTTGCTTTATGAATTTGGGTGCTCCGGTATTGGGTGCATATATATTTAGGATAGTTATCTGTTCTTACTGAATTGATCCGTTTTGCATTATGTAATGGCCTTCTTTGTCTCTTTTGATCTTTGTTGGTTTTAAAGTCTGTTCTATCAGAGACTAGGATTGCAACACCTGCTTTTTTTTGCTTTCCATTTGGTTGGTAGATCTTCCTCCATCCCTTTATTTTGAGCTTATGTGTGTCTGTGCATGGGAGATGTGTCTCCTGAATATAACACATTGATGGGTCTTGACTCTTTATCCAATTTGCCAGTCCATGTCTTTTAATTGGAACATTTAGCCCATTTACATTTAAGGTTAATATTGTTATGTGTGAATTTGATCCTGTCATTATGTTGTTAGTTGGTTGTTTTTCCCGTTAATTGATGCAGTTTCTTCATAGCATCTATGGTCTTTACAATTTGGCATGTTTTTGTAGTGGCTGTTACTAGTTGTTCCTTTCCATGTTTAGTGCTTTCTTCAGGAGCTGTTGTAAGGCAGGCCTGGTGGTGACAAAATCTATCAGCATTTGCTTGTGTGTAAAGGATTTTATTTCTCCTTCACTTATGGAGCTTAGTTTGGCTGGATATGAAATTCTGGGTTGAAATTTCTTTTCTTTAAGAATGTTGAATATTGGCCCCCACTCTCTTCTGGCTTGTGGGGTTTCTGCTGAGAGATCTGTTGTTAGTCTGATGGGCTTCCCTTTGTGGGTAACCCGACCTTTCTCTCTGGCTGCCCTTAACATTTTTTCTTTCATTTCAACCTTGGTAAATCTGATTATTATGTGTCTTGGGGTTGCTCTTCTTGAGGAGTCTCTTTGTGGTGTCCTGTGTACTTCCTGAATTTGAATTTTGGCCTGTCTTTCTAGGTTGGGGAAGTTCTCCTGGATAATATCCTGAAGAGTGTTTTCCAACTTGGTTCCATTCTCCCTGTCACTTTCAGGTACACCAATCAAACGTTAATTTGGTCTTTTCACATTTCTTTTTACTATTTTTTTCTCTAATCTTGTCTTCTCACTTTATTTCATTAATTTGATCTTCAATCACTGATACCATTTCTTCCACTTCATCAAATTGGCTACTGAAGCTTGTGCATGTGTCACGAAGGTCTTGTGCCATGGTTTTCAGCTTCATCAGGTCATTTAAGGTCTTCTCTACACTGTTTATTCTAGTTAGCCATTCATCTAACCTTTTTTCAAGGTTTTTAGTTTCCTTGCCGTGAGTTAGAACATGCTCCTTTAGCTTGGAGAAGTTTGTTATTACCGAGCTTTTGAAGCTTACTTTTGTCAACTTTTCTCTGTCCAGCTTTGTTGCATTGCTGGTGACGAGCTGCGATCCTTTGTAGGGTAAGAGGTGCTCTGGTTTTTAGAATTTTCAACTTTTCTGGTCTGGTTTCTCCCCATCTTTGTGATTTTATCTATCTTTGGTCTTTGATGTTGGTGACCTACAGATGAAGTTTTGATGTAGATGTCTTTTTTGTTGATGTTGGTTCTATTCCTTTCTGTTTGTTAGTTTTCCTCCTATCAGTCAAGTCCCTAAGCTGCAGGTCTGTTGGAGTTTGCTGGAGGTCCACTCCAAACCTTGTTTGCCTGGGTATCACTTGTGGAACCTGCAGAACAGCGAACATTGCAGAACAGCAAATATTGCTGCCTGATCCTTCCTCTGGAAGCTTCTTCCCAGAGGGTCACCCGCTTGTATGAGGTGTCTGTCAGCCCCTACTGGGAAGTGTTCCCAGTTAGGCTACATGGGGCTCAGAGACCACTTTAGGAGGCAGTCTGTCCATTCTCAGATCTCAAACAGTGTGCTGGGAGAACCAGTGCCCTCTTCAGAGCTGTCAGACATGGACATTTAAGTCTGCAGAAGTTTCTGCTGCCTTTTATTCAGCTATGCCCTGCCCACAGAGGTGGAGTCTATAGAGGCAGTACGCCTTGCTGAGTTGAGGTGGGTTCTGCCCAGTTCAAGCTTCCTGGCTGCTTTGTTTACCTATTCAAGCCTCAGCAATGGCCGACGTCCCTCCACCCACCAGGCTGCTGCCTCACAGGTCGATCTCAGACTGCTGGGCTAGCAGTGAGCAAGGCTCCATGGGCATGGGACCACTGAGCCAGGCATGGGAGAGAATCTCCTGGTCTACCGGTTGCTAAGACCATGGGAAAAGTATAGTATTTGGGCGGGAGTGTCCCGTTCTTCTAGGTATGGTGTGTCACGGCTTCCCTTGGCTAGGAAAGGGAAGTCCCCCGACCCCTTGTGCTTCCTGGGTGAGGGGATGCCCCGCCCTGCTTCGGCTCGCTCTCCGTGTGCTGCACCCACTGTCCAACCAGTTTCATTGAGATGAACCAGGTACTTCAGTTGGAAATGCAGAAATCACCCATCTTCTGCATCTATCATACTGGGAGCTGCAGACTGGAGCTCCACTCCAGTTTCTATTTGGCCATCTCGGAATGGACTCCTTATTTATTTATTTCTTTGTATGTACTTTTTCCCAAATGCACCTCATTTTCTAGGTCAGTGTGAAAGAAGCAAGTTAATATCAAGTACCTGAATTTTGTTAAGCATTGTGCTAGGTATTTTAAAATGTATTATTATATACATAATTTTAAAAACAACTCTACAAGTTGGATAATACTGTTTGTTTTGTTTCTATAGAAGTTTAGAGAAAGAGACTTAAGTAATTTGTCCCAAGCCAGATTTTTTTATATAATTGAATCAATTCTTTCATTTTTTGAATAAACATTATTTATAAATTCAACTCTGTGACACATTCTTAGTTGAATGCATTGTCAACTTTAAATAATGAGATACAGAAAATATGATTAAATATAGAGTTTATTTGAGCACAAGCTGTGAGAGTACCACCTGGGAAATATAGGCTCCAAAGGAATAGAATTCATGCTTCAAAGGGGAGAAGTTAAAGTTTCACTTATATAGGCAGAGACAGGGACATTTAGTAGGGTTACAACATTTTCTGTCCAAGGTCAGTACACATGTTATAGTTGTTTGATTGCTACATGCAGGACGATTGCCATAACATTCCATAAAGAGGAGTAATAGTCTTGAGGGATCTTATCTCTGGGGCCGTTTGGTCTTCCTATTCATTTATAGAAGAAAGCAGAAGTTGTAGCTGCATGCTACACGACTCAGGCTACATAGCCACATTCCTTTCAAGGCTCAAAATAATATAAACTTCCACAGCTTAAATTTAAATTATTTAATTATACAGCATGTACAATTAAACCAATAAATTCAGAAATTGTGGATACTCTGATTTGTAAAAAATCATATTTTAAGACCAATTTTCTTTTTTTCTGGATGTTTAGCTTTTGGTAGAGTATATTATTAGTTTGGATTATTTTGATTTATTATAATATATTGTCTTTCCAACTTTTATTTTAGATTCAGGGTGTACAACTGTAGGTTTGTTACCTGGCTATATTGCATGATGCTAAGGTTTATGATATGATTTATCCCATCACCCAGGTACTGAGCATAGTACCCAATAATTAGTTTTTCAACCGTTGCTCCCCTCCCTCTCTTCTTTCTTTGATAGTCACCAGTGTCTACTGTTGCCATCTTTATGTCCGTGAGTACTCAATGTTTAGCTATCACTTATAAGCAAGAATCTGTGGTATTTGGTTTTCTGTTCCTGTGTTAATTTGCAGAAGCTCTTTTGTTTAATTAGGCCTCACTTTGTCAATTTTTGTTTTTGTTACAATTGCTTTTGTGGACTTAGTCACAAATTTTTTCCCAAATCCAGTGTCCTGAATGCTATTTCCTATGCTTTCTTCCAGGAATCTTACAGTTTGAGGTCTACATGTCAGTCTTTAATCTATCTTAAGTTAATTTTAGTATATGGTAAAAGGTAGGGATCCAGTTTCATTCTTCTGCATATGGCTAGCCAGCTATGCCACCACCATTTATTGAATAGGGAATGCTTTTCCCATTGCTTATTTGTTAACTTTGTCAAAGATCACATGGATATTGGTGCGTGGCTTTATTTCTGGGTTCTGTATGCTTTTCCATTGGTCTGTGAGTCTGTTTTTGTACCAGTAACATGCTGTTTTGGTTAGTATAGTTTGAAGTTGGGTAATGTGATGCCTTCAGCTTTGTTCTTTTTGCTTAGAATTGCTTTGGCTCTTTGGATTCTTTTTTGGTTCCAAGTGAATTTTCGAATAGTTTTTCATAGTTCTGTGAAAAATGATGTTTGCAGTTTGATAGGAATAGTGTTGAATTCCTATCAACACTGGAATTGCTTTGGGTAGTATGGTCATTTAAACCATATTCTTCCAATCTGAGAGTGTGGAATGTTTTTCCATTTCTTGTGTCATCTATGATTACTTTCAGCAGTGTTTTGTAGTTTTTCTCACGGAGATCTTTTACTTCCTTGGTTATGTGTATTCATAGATATTTTAATTTGTGGATATTGTAGATGGGGCTGCATTCTTGATTTTACTCTTGACTTGAACATTATTGGTATATAGAAATGCTACTGATTTTTGTACATTGATTTTGTATTCTGAAATTTCACTAAAGTCATTTACCAGTTCCAGGAGCCTTTTGGTGGAGTCTCTAGGATTTTCTAGGTACAGAATCATATCATCAGTGAAGAGAGATAGTTTGACTTCTTTCCTTCCTATTTGGATGCCTTTTCTTTCTTTCTCTTGCCAAATTGCTCTGGCTAAGAATCCCAGTGCTATGTTTAATAGGAATTATGAGAGTGGGCTTCCTTGTCTTGTTCCAGTTCTAAAGAGGAATGCTTTCTGCCCATTCAGTATGATGTTGGCTGTGGGTTTGTCATAGTTGACTTTTATTATTTTGAGGTATGTTCCTTTGATGCCTTGCTTTTTCAGGGTTTTTATCATGAAGGGATGTTGGATTTTTTTTTTTTTTTGAGATGGAGTCTCGCTCTGTCGCCCAGGCTGGAGTACAGTGGCGTGATCTCGGCTCACTGCAACCTCCGTCTCCCAGGTTCAAGCAAGCACTTCTCCTGCCTCCGCGTCCTGAGTAGTTGGGACTACAGGCATGTTCCACCATGCCTGGCAAATTTTTTGTATTTTTAGTAGAGATGGGATTTCACCGTGTTTGCCAGGATGGTCTTGATCTCCTGACATCATGATTCGCCTGTCTCGGCCTCCCAAAGTGCTGGGATTACAGGCGTGAGCCACCACGCCCGGCTGGGATATTCGATTTCATTGAAAGCTTCTCCTGTGTCTATTGAGATGATCATATGGTTTTTGTTTCTAATTCTATCTATATGGTGAATCACATTTATTACTTTGCATATGTTAAAACAGTCTTGCTTTCCAAGGATGAAGCCTACTTGATCATGG
Organism: Macaca nemestrina; assembly: GCF_043159975.1. Lineage (NCBI taxonomy): Eukaryota > Metazoa > Chordata > Mammalia > Primates > Cercopithecidae > Macaca > Macaca nemestrina. Next base: position 116,293,262 of record NC_092127.1, on the reverse strand, counting down.
TGAATTAACTTTTTGATGTGCTGCTGGATTTGTTTTGCTAGCATTTTGTTAACGATTTTTGCATCTGTGTTCATCAGGGATATTGGCCTGTAGTTTGTTTTTTTTTCAGTTGTGCCTTTCCTGGGTTCTATTATCAACATGATGCTGGCTATGTAGAATGCATTAGGGAGGAGTCTTTCCTTGGTTTTTCAAAATAGTTTCAAGAGAATTGGTACCAGCTCTTCTTTGTATGTCTGACAGAATTTGGCTGTGAATCTGTCTGGTCCAGGGCTCTTTTTTGGTTGGTAGGTTTATTATTTTTTTAAATTACTGATTCCTTTTCAAAAGTCAATATTAGTCTGTTCAAGGTTTTAATTTCTTCCTGATTCAATCTTGGGAGGTTGTGTATTTCCAGGAATTTATTCATTTTCTCTAGGTTTTCTAGTTTCTATGTACATAGAGGTGTTCATAATAGTCCCTGAAAATCTTTTGTATTTCTATGGGATCTGTTGTGATGTTACCTTTGTTGTTTCTGATTTTGTTTATTTGGATCTTCTCTTGTTTTCTTCTTTGTTAATCTAGCCAATAGTCTGTTGATCTTGCTTATCCTTTCAAAGAACCAACTTTTGGTTTCATGGGTTCTTTGTATAGATTTTTGGGTGTCACTTTCATTCTGTTCTGCCCTGATTTTAGTTATTTATTTTCCTCTGGTAGCTTTGAGTCAGTTCTTGTTTTTCTAGTTTCTTTAGGTGTGATGTTAGATTGTTAAATTGAGATGTTTCTAACTATTTGAGGTAGATGTTTAGCACTCTAAACTTTTATGTTAGTACTGTTTTTGCTGCATCTCAGAGATTTTGGTATGTTATTTGTCTGTTTTCATTTATTTGAAAAAATTCTTTGATATCTGCCTTAATTTTGTTGTTTACCCAAAAGTCATTCAGGAGCAAGTTGTTTACTTTTCATGTAATTGTCTGGTTTTGAGAGCTCCTCATGGTGTTGAATTCTGTTTTTATTCCACTGTGGTCGAAGAGTATAGTTGGTCTGATTTTGATTTTTTTAAAATTTATTGAGGTTTGCTTTTTGGCCTAGCATGTGGTTAATCTTGTTGTATGTTCCATGTGCAGTTGAGAATAATGTATATTCTGTGGTTGATAGATGGAGTATTCAGTAGATGTTTATTAGGTCCAATTGGTCAAATATCAAATTTAAGTTCAGATTTTTTTGTGCCTTGATGATCTAACTCTGTCAGTGGGTGTTGAAATATCCCCCTATAATTATGTGGCTAAGTCTTTTCATAGGTCTAGAAGTACTTGTTATATGAATCTGGGTGCTGCAATTTTGGGTATATACATATTTAGGATTATTAAGTCTTCTTGTTGAATTGAACCTTTATCATTATATAATGCCCTTCTTTGTCCTTTTTACTGTTGTTGGTTTAAAGTCTGTTTTAGCTGCTATAATTATAGTGTCCTCTGCTCTTTTTTGTTTTCCATTTGTGTGATAGATCTTTCTCCAACTCTTTACTTTGAGCCTATGAGTGTTGTTACATGTCAGATGGGTCTCTTGAATGAACAGATGGATGGGTCTTCTTGTTTTTTGTTTTTAATCTAATTTGCCACTCTGTGCTGTTTAAGTGGGAGTGTTTAGACTGTTTACATTCAAGGTTAATTTTTGTTTGTTTGTTTTGAGACAGGGTCTCACTCTTTCACCAAGGCTAGAGTGCAGTGGTGTGATCATGGCTTACTACAGCCTCAACCTCCCCAGGCTCGTGTCATCGTCCCACATCAGTTTTCATAGTTTTAGTAGAAATGGGCTTTCGCCATGTTGCCCAGGCTGGTCTCAGACTCCTGGGTTCAAGCAGTCCACCTGCCTCAGCCTCCCAAAGTGTCAGGATTAGAGGCATGAGCCACTGTGCTGGCCTTCAAGATTAATATTGATATGCGAGGTTTTGATCCTGTCGTGAAGCTGCTAGCTAGTTGCTTTGTAGTTTCTATGGTATGGTTGCATTATTGGGTATATGGGCTATGTCATTAGGTATGTTTTTCTGGTAGCAGATATTATTTTACATTTCCATGCTTAGAACTCTCTTAGGGATATCTTGTAAGGCTGATCTAGTGGTAACAAATTCTCTTGGTGCTTGCTAACAAATTCTCTTAGTGCTTGCTTGTCTGGAAAAGATTTTATTACTCCTTCACTTAGGAAGCATAGTTTGGTGGGAAATGAAATTCTTGGTTGGCTTTTCTTTTCTTTTAGAGTGCTGAAAATAGGCTCCCCTGGTTTATAAGGTTTCTGTGGAGGAGTCAGCTGTTAGCCTGATAGGATTGCCTTTGTACATGAGCTGACCTTTTTCTCTAGCTGCCTTTAAGTTTTTTTACTTTAGCTTTGACCTTGCATAGTCTGGTGACTCTGTGCTTTGGTGATGTTCATTTTGTATACTATCTCACAGGTGTTCTCTAGATTTCTTATATCTTGATGTCTACCTTTCTAGCAAGATTAGGGAAGTTTTCTTGAATAATTCCCTAAAATGTTTTCCAGGTTGTTTACTTTTTCTCCTTCTCTCTCAGGAATGTCAATAATTCATAGGCTTGTTCACTTTACACAATGTCGTATTTCTCTTGTTCGCTTTTTAAAATTCTTTTTTCTTTATTTTTGTCTGATTTAGTTGAAAAGATTGACGTTCAAGATCTGAAATTCTTTATTCTGTTTGGTCCAGTCTATTGACAAAGCTTTAAATTGTATTTTGAAATTCCTTAAGTGATCTTTTTGATTCCAGAAGTTCTAATTGATTTCTTTTCAATGTTTATCTCTTTCTTTATTTCTCTAATATTGATTTTTAATCTTATTTTGGATTTTGTTGAGCTTTCTTGTAATCTATGCTTTGAATTCTTTATCTGTCATTTCTTAGTTTCCATTTTGGTTAGGGACCATTGCGAGAGAGTTAATCTAATCCTTTGGTGGTTCACAGCGTTAAATTTTTTTAAAATGCCAGGAATCTTGTGTTGGTTCCTTGTCATTTGGAGACACTGGTACTTATAATTTTTGTAATTATTTTTTGCAGGTAAGAATTTTTCTTTTTCTGTAATATTATTATTTTCTTTCCCTTTCCCCTCCTCCCTACGGGTGCGACTGTAGAGAGTTCTTGGTAGGGTCTTTTGGCCTTGCTTCTATAGCCCTATCCACTTCTGTTGGCAGGTTTTATATTAGGCTGTGGAGTTCAACCAGTAAGCTGGTAGGTGGCACTTATAGGTAAGAACTGGCTGTGGCCAACACAGCTGGGTAAATACTTGATTCTTGTTTACTGGGAGAAGCTTTCTGTTGCCTCAGGTAATAGGCTGATTCCTGGAAATGTGCAGTGGTCTGAGCTCCCTGCTCAGCCTGGGGGGAAAAGGGAAAGATGAACAGGGCCAGACTGGGCAGGCCTGCCTGTAGGTCCCCTGATGGAAGGCACAAGCACCTGCACTGAGGGAGAATCCAGTGGGTGCCCACCAATCCTCCAGAGGTGTGCCTAGGCATGGAGCTGGGAAACTTCCTCAGCCGCAAGTTCTTTGTACAAGGTTAGGGACAGACCAGACTCGTAATCTGGAAGAGTTGGTGCCCCAGATGCCTGGAGATCTGCCTGGGCATGGACTGTATAGGGCCCCACTGCACCATAGTCTCTCCATAGTCTCTGCATAGGTGGGCAACTCAGGCTGCTAATCCAGGTGAATGGGTGCTCCAAATGCCTGAAGATCTGCCTGGGTGCATAGCAGACAGGGCCCTACTTTACTGCAATCTCTGCACAGGAAGGGTGGAGTGACTCAGGCTGCTAATCCAAACAAAAATGTGCTCTGAATGCCTGGAGATCTGCCTGGATGTGGAGCAGATAGGCTCCCCCTGTGCCAGGATCTCTGCATAGAAGGGGTGGGGCAACTCACACTGCTAGTCCATATGAGCAAGTGCTCCACATGCCAGGAGATCTGCCTACATGAGGAGTAGAGAGTTCTCCATTGTACCTTGACCTATGCACAGGAGGAGTGGAGTGGCTCAGGCTGCTAATCTAGGCAAGGGGGTACTCCAAATACCTGGATTTTTGCCTGGAAATAGAGTGGAGAAGGCCTGCTGCACTGTGATTTCAGGGGAGCAGGCTGGGGCACCTAGCAATGGCATATACTGACCAATTCCAGGTTGCCAAGGTGACCGTGGTCACAAGTCTCGTTGCCCAGGACAAACTGTAGCTAGGGCAGCTCTCCTCTGACCCCGGGCCTAAAATGAGGGAGAGCATAATTCCAGTGCTTACACTTTCCACAGTTCTGACTCTGGAGGCCCCTACTCCACTGGAGCAAGATCTCTAGAGTAAGGACTCCAATCTCTGTCCCAAGGCTAGGATGCCTGCATGGCCATGCTACTGGGTCACCAAAGAATGGCTGACTTTGTATGCACCTCAATTTAAAATGGTGTCATTGGCTGGGTATGGTGGCATATGCCTATAATTCTGACACTTTGGGAGGACAAGGTGGGAGGATTACGTGAGCCCAGGAGTTCGAGACCATCCTGAGCAATATGATGAGACACTGTCTGTACAAAAAATAAAAAATTAACTGAGTGTAGTGGTGCATGCCTACGGTCCCAGCTACTCAAGAGGCTGAGGTGGGAGGATCATTTGAACCCAGGAGGCTGAGGCTACAGTGAGCTGTGTTAATGCACTGCTCTGCAGCCTGGGTGACAAAGCAAGACCGTGTCTCCAATAAAAATAGATAGATAAATATTTAAAAATCACCTCCTGCTCTCAGTCCCAAGTCTGGGAAAATGCCCACAGCTTTTCCTGATGTCTTTGTCTCACAGTGTCTCCATGCCTCTCCTCAAGTTAACTCCAGGGCTTGGGAGAAATGAAGTACTGTCCCTTGGCATGGGGTACGTGGATCCCAGGGGAAAAGTGAGTCACAGAGGGAAGCTCTCTGCCACTCTCACATATGGTGCTTCACTCTTATCAGCTGAATGCTGTCCTGGGAGCTGTTTGCCTGTGTTTTTCATGATTCTGATGGATTCCCATTTTCCTTTTTTTTTCCTTTTATTTTTGAGACAGGCTGGAGTGCAGCGACATAATCACAGCTGACACTGCAGCCTTGACCTCCTGTGCTCAAGCAATCATCCTACTTCAGCCTCCCAAGTAGCTGTTACTATAGGCATGCACCACCACATCTGGCTAATTATTTTAAAACATATTTTTGTAGAGATGGTGTTACAAAAAAGGGATCCTGATCCAGACCCCAAGAGAGGGTTCCTGGATCTCATGCAAGAAAGAATTCAGGGTGAGTCCATAAGGTGAAAGCAAGTTTATTAGGAAAGTAGAGGAATAAAAGAGTGGCTATTCCATAGCCAGAGCAGCCCCAAGGGCTGCTGGTTGCCGATTTTTATGGTTATTTCTTGATGATATGCTAAACAAGGGGTGGATTATTCATGCCTTCCCTTTTTAGACCATATAAGGTAACTTCTTCATGGTTATAAACTGTCATGGTGCTGGTGGGAGTGTAGCAGTGAGGACAACCAGAGGTCACTCTCCTCCCATCTTGGTTTTGGTGGGATTTGGCCGGCTTCTTCTGTTTTATCAGCAAAGTCTTTATGACCTGTGTCTCTTGACAACCTCCTATCTGGTCCTGTGACCAATGCCTTAACCATCTGGTACTGCAGCCCAGTAGATTTTAGCCTCATCTTAGCCCCTATTTAAGATGGAATTTGTCTGGTTCAAACGCCTCTGATGGATAGAATTATTGAACTTGGATGCCCGTGTTAAGTAACTATATATTAAATGTTGGCTTTAAGTTGGACAACCAGCACACAGAGGGTGTATCTTCACGTAGCAGTGTTATGATGGTGCTGTTGGTACAAGCTGTGGGCATCTCTTCTTCCCCACCTGGCTTTCCTGCAAAAATGACTTTTTTTTGTTTTCGTACTTTTCAAGTGAACATTGCAAATTGGGAAGAAGAAAGGCCTATTTCTTCTCAGCATGAAGCTTGCTATGATTACCTTTTCCTCCTAAAGACCATCTCAGCTCAGTTATAGGTTTAAACAATAGAATTCACAAATAATTTGTGAATGGTGTGGTGAAGTAAAGCAGGGTTATTTTCTGAAAATGAAAATGAAGAGATAAACACGTCTACTAAGAAATATTTAAATACTTTAACGTACCAGAGACATTTTAAGTTATATTTCTTGATAAATAATTATGTTTAATAGATATATCTTCCAGAATTCTCCCTTTTAAAATGCATATTAAGGAAAGAAACTTTGAAGGTAGAAATTCTTGTTCTATAATTGCTGACATTGATACTCTGTCATGGTATTTGTTAGGTAAGGAATGTGCATTCAAACCACTGAATCTTTTTCATATTGAAAACTTTAAAATGGCTTTAAAATGGTTTTAAAACTTTAAAATGTGCTATCTATGTTGTAAGAAAACTGAACTCGGGTCACTGTGGCTTGGGGATTCATAATCTAAATGGAAACTATGGCTTCTTTCAACAAAGACAAGAACCCTCTGAAGTTAGTTAAAATGGAAAAGGAGGAATGGAAAGGCTCATTACATTTGAATGACAAGTATAGTAACTGATTGCAGTTCCTAATTAGGTTGATCTTTACAGCCTAGTAAAAGTCAGTAACAAGTCCAAAATGGTAACTCCTGGTGAGTTAACCGATCACAACCTTATGGTAATGTTTCTAAATCTTATGTTATATAGACCAGAGTATATTCAACAGGATTGCCCAGATTGTCCCCACAACTCTGGCTCTCCTCTAACATCAGTTGCTATTCTTGCCAGAGGGCCCATTTCTTATTTTTCTTTTACCTCTGCCTTTTAATAATGGTGTCACACTGGGACAATGGCTGTCAGTGGGGTGGATGGGATCAACAGGGTACAAGCAGGTGCCCTTTTAGCAAAGCTGGAAGGAGAACAGTGTAATTCAAAGAGTTTTAGCAATGAAAGGAGGCATCTTTGGGGCCCAAGGCAGGCAAAGTTAGAAACCCAGGAAGCCTATTTAGGTGAAGCATCATGGATGGAAATACAGAAGCAAACCCTCCAAGCATGGAAATGTGTGTTATAATTTGTTTTTCAAAACATTTATTAATTGACTACTCTGTGTCAGGCACTTGATGAAGACAAGATCTCTACTCTCATGGAACTTATTCTAATAGAGGAGACAGATAACAGATAAACAAGTGCATATATAATCTAACGTCAGCTGGAGATAAGCAAATAAAACCAGGTAAGGGAATCAAGAGTGACTAGGGATATGGGGTGTTGAGGTGGAGTGTGGAGAGATAGAAAATGCCTTTCTGAGATGTTTTTCAAGCATAGACCTTAGTAAAGTAAGTTGAAATTCTTCTGGATATCTGGGGCTAGAACACTGCAGCCCAAGGAAAGGATTAGTTATTCAAAGATGACTCATTTTGGTGTTGATTTGCATTTTCCTACTGGCTAATGATGTTGAACATTCTACATGTGTTTGTTTTCCATCTGCCTATACTGTTGATAAAATGTCTTTTCACATCTTTGGGCCATTTTCTAATTGGATTTTGTTTTTACTCTTGAGCTTTGAGAGTTTTTTTTTTTTTTTTTTCTTTTTCTTTGAGGCAAGGTGTTGCTCTGTGGTCCAGGCTGGAGTGCAATGGTGAGATCCCGGCTCACTGCAATCTCCGCCTCCCGGGTTCAAGTGATTCTCCTGCCTCAGCTTCCTGAGTAGCTGGTACTATAGGCGCGTGCCACTATGCCTGGCTAATTTTTGTATTTTTTGTAGAGACAGGATTTTGCCATTATTACCGAGGCTGGTCTCCAACTCCTGACCTGCCTTGGCCTTCCAAAGTGCTAGTATTACAGGTGTGAGCCACTGCGCCCAGCCTGAGAGTTCTTTATATAACCTTTTGTCAGATAAGTAGTATGGAAATATTTGCTCCTAGTCTCTAGCTTATCTTTTTATCCTCTTAACAGAATCTCTTCATATATCCTAACCCTAACTATGAATTTACTGTTAGATAATCATGTCATCTGCAAATAGACACAGTTTTATTTGTTGTTTTATGACCTGTATGTGTTATGTTTCCTTTTGTGCCTTATTGCCCTGATTAGAATTCTGTTTAATAAGAATAGTAAGTGTGAACATCCTAGACTTGTTCATGATGTCAAGGGGAAAGCATTCAGTGTTTCCCCATCAGGTATAATGCTAGCTGTGAGAGTTTTTTGAAGATGCTTTTTGTCAGATGGAGTAAGTGTCCCTCTATTTCTATTGCTTGGAGAGTTTTTATCATGAATTTTGTGAAATGCTTTTTTAAACATTCATTTATATGATCATGTGATTGTTTTTCTTTAACCTGCTAATATGGTGGGATACATTGATGGATTTAAAAATATTAACCACTTTTTCCTGGCCAGGGGAGGTTGGGGCACGCAGCACCTGGAGAATCGGGTGACTCCCACCCTAGTGCTGCACTTTGCCAGGGATCTTGGCTGATGGCACACCGGGAGATTATGTCCCACACCTGGCCCGGAGGGTTCCACACTCACGGGGCCTCCCTCATTGCTGGTGCAGCGGTCTGGGGTCTGGCTACAGGGTGGCAGCGAGGCTGGGGGAGGCGTGCCCACCATTACTGAGGCTTGAGTAGGTAAACAAAGACACTGGGATGCTCGAATTGGGTGGAGCCCACCACAGCTCAAGGAGGCCGGCCTGCTTCTGTAGACTCCTCCTCTGGGGACAGGGCATAGCTAAACAAAAAGCAGCAGAAACCTTGGCAGAGGTAAATGCCCCTGTCTGACAGCTTTGAAGAGAGCAGTGGATCTCCCTGCACAGAGGTTGAGATCTGAGAACGGACACACTGCCTGCTCAAGTGGGTCACTGACCCCTGAGTAGCCTAACTGGGAGACATCCCCGACTAGGTGCAGACCGACACCTCACACCTCACATGGCGGGGTACACCCCTGAGACGAAGCTTCCAGAGCAAGAATCAGACAGCAACACTCGCTGTTCAGCAATATTCTATCTTCTGCAGCATCTGCTGCTGATACCCAGGCAAACAGGGTCTGGAGTGGACTTCAAGCAAACTCCAACAGACTTACAGTTAAGGGTCCTGACTGTTAGAAGGAAAACTAATAAACAGAAAGGACACTCACACCAAAACCCCATCAGTATGTCACCATCATCAAAGACCAAAGACAGAAAAAACCACAAAGATGGGGAAAAAGCAGTGCAGAAAAGCTGGAAATTAAAAAAATCAGAGCGCATCTCCCCCTCCAAAGGAACACAGTTCATCGTCAGCAATGGAACAAAGCTGGACAGAGAATGACTTTGACGAGTTGAGAGAAGAAGGTTTCAGTCGATCAAACTTCTCAGAGCTAAAGGAGGAACTACGCAACCAGTGCAAAGAAAGCAGGAAAGATCTAAAATTGACACACTCACATCACAATTAAAAGAACTAGAGAAGCAAGAGCAAACACATTCAAAAGCTAGCAGAAGGCAAGAAATAACTAAGATTAAAGCAGAACTGAAAGAGATAGAGACACACAAAACCCTCCAAAAAATCAATGAATCCAGGAGCTGGTTTCTTGAAAATATCAACAAAATTGATAGACCACTAGCAAGACTAACAACAAAGAAAAGAGAGAAGAATCAAATAGACGCAATAAAAAATGATAAAGGGGATATCACCACCGACCCCACAGAAATACAAACTACCATCAGAGAATACTGTAAACACCTCTATGCAAATAAACTGGAAAATCTAGAAGAAGTGGATAATTTCCTGGATGCTTACACTCTCCCAAGACTGAACCAGGAAGAAGGTGAATCCCTGAATAGACAAATAGCAGGCTCTGAAATTGAGGCAATAATTAATAGCCTACCAACCAAAAAAAGTCTAGAACCAGACGGATTCACAGCTGAATTCTACCAGAGGTACAAGGAGGAGTTGGTACTATTCCTTCTGAAACTATTCCAAATCAATAGAAAAAGAGGGAATCCTCCCTAATTCATTTTATGAGGCCAACATCATCCTGATACCAAAGCCTGACAGAGATACAACATAAAAAGAGAATTTTAGACAAATATCCCTGATGAACATTGATGCAAAAATCCTCAATAAAATGCTGGCAAACCGAATCCAGCAACACATCAAAAAGCTTATCCACCATGATCAAGTGGGCTTCATCCCTGGGATGCAAGCCTGGTTCAACATATGCAAATCAATAAATGTAATCTGGCATATAAGAGAACCAAAGACAAAAACCACTTGATTATCTCAACAGATGCAGAAAAGGCCTTTGACAAAATTCAACAGCCCTTCACGCTAAAAACTCTCAATAAATTCGGTATTGGTGGAATGTATCTCAAAATAATAAGAGCTATTTATGACAAACCCACAGCCAATATCATACTGAATGGGCAAAAACTGGAAGCATTCTCTTTGAAAACTGGCACAAGACAGGGATGCCCTCTCTCACTGCTCCTATTCAACATAGTGTTGGAAGTTCTGGCTAGGGCAATCAGGCAAGAGAAAGAAATCAAGGGTATTCAGTTAGGAAAAGAAGAAGTCAAATTGTCCCTATTTGCAGATAACATGATTGTATATTTAGAAAACCCCATGATCTCAGCCCAAAATCTCCTTAAGCTGATAAGCAACTTCAGCAAAGTCTCAGGATACAAAATCAATGTGCAAAAATCACAAGCATTCTTATACACTAGTAACAGACAAAACAGAGAGCCAAATCATGAATGAACTCCCATTCACAATTGCTTCAAAGAGAATAAAATACCTAGGAATCCAACTTACAAGGGATGTAAAGGACCTCTTCAAGGAGAACTACAAACCACTGCTCAGTGAAAAAAAAGAGGACACAAACAAATGGAAGGACATACCATGCTCATGGATAGGAAGAATCAATATTGTGAAAATGGTCATACTGTCCAAGGTAATTTATACATTCAATGCCATCGCCATCAAGCTACCAATGACTTTCTTCACAGAATTGGAAAAAACTGCTTTAAAGTTCATATGGAACCAAAGAAGACCCCACATTGCCAAGAGAATCCCAAGCCAAAAGAACAAAGCTGGAGGCATCTCGCTACCTGACTTCAAACTATACTACAAGGCTACAGTAACCAAAACAGCATGGTACTGGTACCAAAACAGAGATATAGACCAATGGAACAGAACAGAGCCCTCAGAAATAATACCACACATCTACAGCCATGTGATCTTTGACAAACCTGAGAGAAACAAGAAATGGGGAAAGAATTCCCTATTGAATAAATGGTGCTGGGAAAATTGGCTAGCCATAAGTAGAAAGCTGAAACTGGATCCTTTCCTTACTCCTTATACGAAAATTAATTCAAGATGGATTAGAGACTTAAATGTTAGACCTAAAACCATAAAAACTCTATAAGAAAACCTAGGTAATACCATCCAGGACATAGACATGGGCAAGGACTTCATGTCTAAAACACCAAAAACAATGGCAACAAAAGTCAAAATTGACAAATAGGATCTAATTAAACTAAAGAGTTTCTGCACAGCAAAAGAAACTACCATCAGAGTGAACAGGCAACCTACAGAATGGGAGAACATTTTTGCAATCTACTCATCTGACAAAGGGCTAATATCCAGAACCTACAAAGAACTCAATCAAATTTATAACAAAAAACCAAACAACCCCATCAAAAAGTGGGCAAAGGATATGAACAGACACTTCTCAAAAGAAGACTTTCATACAGCCAACAGACACATGAAAAAATGCTCATCATCACTCACCATCAGAGAGATGCAAATCAAAACCACAATGAGATACCATCCCACACCAGTTAGAATGGCAATCATTAAAAAATCAGGAAACAACAGGTGCTGCAGAGGATGTGGAGAAATAGGAACACTTTTACACTGTTGCTGGGGCTGTAAACTAGTTCAACCATTGTGGTAGACAGTGTGGTGATTCCTCAGGGATCTAGAAGTAGATCCATTTGACCCAGCCATCCCATTACTGGGGATATACTGAAAGGATTATAGGTCATGCTGCTTTAAAGACACATGCACACATATGTTTATTGTGGCACTATTCACAATAGCAAAGACTTGGAATCAACCCAAATGTCCATCAGTGACAGACTGGATTAAAAAAATGTGGCACATGTACACCATGGAATACTATGCAGCCATAAAAAAGGATGAGTTTGTGTCCTTTGTATGGACATGGATGCAGCTGGAAACCATCATTCTCAGCAAACTGTTGCAAGAACAGAAAACCAAACACCGCATGTTCTCACTCATAGGTGGGAATTGAACAATGAGATCACTTGGACACAGGAAGGGGAACATCACACACTGGGGCCTATTGTGGGGACTGGAGGTGGGGAGGGATAGCATTAGGAGATATACCTAATGTAAATGACGAGTTAATGGGTGCAGCACACCAACATGGCACGTGTATACATATGTAACAAACCTGCACATTGTGCACATGTACCCTAGAACTTAAAGTACAATAATAAAAAACAAACAAACAAAAAAACAAAGCAGTAGGCAAAGAAAAAAATTAACCAGTTTTGCATCTCTGGAATAAAACCCTGTTGGTGTGGTATACAGTTTCTTTGTGTGTGTTTGTGAATTCTATTTGCTAATATTTTTAAAGCGTTTTTGGATCCATAATTAAGAGGGAAATTTTTCTGTGGTTCTCTTTTTTCTTTTTTTTAAACTGTCTTTGCCTGGTTTTTGTTTTACAGTAATACTATTTTCATGAAATGAATTTAGAAGCATTTCCTTCTCTTCTATTTTCTGGAAGATGTTGTGTGGAAAGATGTTAATTCTTTTTAAGTACTTGGTATAATTATTTAGGGAAACTACCTAGGATTGGAAATGTCTATTTTGGGAGTTTCAAATTATGAATTTAATTTCTTCAATAGTTATAAGACTCTTCTAATGATCTATTTCATATTGGGCAAATTGTGATTCACCCTATATATATTTTTCAAAGAATTGGTCAATTTCAAGGAATTGGTCCACTTAAGCTAACAGCATATTTATATATGTAGAGTTGTTCCTAGTATTCCTTTATTACCCCTTTGATGTATGTAGGTTTTGTATTGATCTCTCCTGTTTTATTCTTGATATCAGTAATTTATGTATTCTATTTTCTTTGTCAGTCTTGCTAGAAGTTTGTTAATTTTCTTGATTTTATTTCAAGGAAGCAATTCTTTGATTTTCTATATTGTTTTCTGTTTTCAGTTTCATTGGTTTTTACTTTTATCTTTTTAATTTCTTCCCTATGCTTGTTTTGAGTTTATTTTGCTTGTCTTTTTCTAGGTTATTGACAGAAGGTTAGATAGTTGGTTTGAGATTTTTCCTCTTTTCTAAAGTGTGCATTTAGTGCTATAAAATTTCCTCTCAGTACTGCTTTAACTGTGTCTCATAAATTTTATATGTTTTAGTTTCATTTTTATTCTGTTCTATTTTATGATATTTCTTGAGACTTTCTCATTGATAGGTTATTTATAAGTGAGTTATTTAGTTTCCAAGTGTTTGGAGATTATTTCTTGTTATATTTCTGTTACTGATTTTGACTTTATTTCCACTATGGTTGAAGAATACACACTATATTATTTTAGGTATTTTAAATTTGTTGAGATTTGTTTTATGGATAATGATACAGTCTATCTTGATATATGTTCCACAGACACTTGAAAAGAATATGTAATATTGTTGATGGTGTTTTTGAGTTCTTATGTATCGTTGTTGATTTTCTGTCTAGTTTTTCTCTCAATTGTTGAGAGAGGGATAATGAAATCTCTAAGTATATTTGTGAATCTATTTTTCCTTTCATTTCTATCAGTTTTTGTTTCTTATATTTTTCAGATCTGTTGTCTGGTGCATACACGTTAGGATCACTATGTTTTCTTGGTGTAGTGACCCTTTTATCATTATAAAATGTCTCTTCCTATCTCTGTTAGTTTTCTTTGCTTTGAAGTCTAGTTTATCCAATATTGATCGCTACTTCTGCTTTCTTTTAATTAATATTTGCATAATATATCTTTTTTCTTCCTTTTATTTTCAACTTGTCAATGTTATTATATTTGATCCAGTTTGTTATAAAACTCATGTGGTTGGGTCATATATTTTAATCCAGTCTGCCCATTTGTTTTAAATTGGTATATTTAGACCATTTAACAAAACTTTTTATATATTAGGACACAAGCCTGCTATTTTAGTTTTTGTTTTCTGTTTGTAGACTCCGTTTTTCATTTATCTGTTTCTTTTATCCGGCCTTTCTGTGAGTTACTTGAACTTTTTTTTAGAATTCCATTTGATTTATTTAATAGCACTTTTCTTTTTCTTTTTTGAGATGGAGTCTTACTCTGTTGTCCAGGTTGGAGTGCAGTGGTGTGATCTTGGCCCACTGCAATCTCTGCCTTCCAGGTTTGAGCAATTCTCCTGTCTCAGCCTCCTGAGTAGCTGTTACAACAGGTGTGCACCACCATGCCTGGCTAATTTTTATATTTTTTAGTAGAGACAGCTTTCTCCATGTTGGCCAGGCTGGTCTTGAACTGCTGGCCTCAGGTGATCTGCCTACTTCGGCCTCCCAAAGTGCTGGGATTACAGACATGAGCCACTGCTCCCAGCCCTTACAGTGTTTTTAAATGTATCTTTTTATATAGTTTTTTCAGTAGTTACACTAGATATTACATATAACAACTGATATATAATATGTTATATACATGTATTATGTAATACATGTTATATATGTAATATACATTTACATATCATATGTACACATTTATATGTAATAACATGTAATAACTTATCTCAATCTACTGATGTAATTTTAACTATTTGAGTGAAATATGGAAACATTAGCTCCCGTAACTTCCCTTTACCCTCCCATACATGTAATATAATCATCTTAATATTTCTGCTACTTACATTTATAATCACATTAGAATATGTTACAAGTTTTGTTTCCACCATCAAACCATTTAGAAACCTCAAGCGAAGAAGAAAAGTTCATTGTATTTACCTATATTTTGGCTCACTGTGTTCTTTTTTCCCCACTTTTAAAGATTTCTTTTTTTTCCATTTAGAGAACTTCCTTTAGCCATTCTTTTAGAGTAGATCTCCTGGCAACAATATCTTTTAGTTTTCATTCATCTGAGAATATTTTGATATTTTCACTGGGTATAGGAGTCTGGGTTGGCAGATTTTCTCTTTCAGCACTTGAAAAATGTACTACTTTCTTTTGGCTTCCATCTTTTTTATGAGAAACCTGCTGTCATTTAAATTGTTTTTCTCTTGTAGTTAAGGTATCATTTCTCTCTTAGTGCTTTCAGAATTTTTCCTTGGCCTTTAGTTTTCAGAAGCTGAATTGTAACGTGTGTTGGCATATATTTCCTTGTGTTTATTCTGTTTGGGGTTTATTTGGCATATTGCATCTGTAGGTTTATAATTTGCAAATTTGAGAAGTTTTCAGCTATTATTTCTTCCAGTACTTTTATAGTATCCTCTTTCTTGTCTTCTTCTGGGATGCCAGTGATAGGTGTATGAGTTTCTCATTGCTGCTATGCCAAATTACTATGAAGTTTTAGTGGCTTAAAACAGTACAAATTTATTATTTTAGTGTTCTGGAGGTCAAAAATCTGAAATCAGTCATATAGCCCTAAAATCAAAGTATCAGCAGGGCTGGTTCATTCTGGACTCCAGGGTAGAATCTATTCTTTGCCTCTTCTAGATTCTTGGGGCTAACTTGGCATTCCTTTGCTTATAGCCACATCATTTCAATCTGAATTTCCATGTTCACATTGCCTTTTCCTCCAATTCTAAATCCTCTTGTATCCCTCCTATAAGGACTGTTGTAATTACATTGGACCTATCTGGATAATCTGAAAGGCATATTATTAAATAGTCCATTTATGTATTTTTTTAACTGAAGCAAAATTTATAATTATAAAATTGTGAAATGCACAGATTGAATCATTTAGCATATACTATTGGGTCGGGATTCTTTCACTAGGCATAAATGTTTTGAAATTTTTGCACATTGCTTTGATCTGTACTGCTATGTAATAGTATTTTGTTGCATAAATCTACCTTAATTTACCTTACCATTTTCCTGTTGATGGAAAACTGGGCTATTTCAACATAGGTTGTTTTCTATTTCCCTAAGTGTCAGCCAGTCTGAGAAATAAAGGGAAAGAGTAAAAAAGAGAGAAATTTTAAAATTGTGTGTCCAGGGTAGACATCACATGTTGGCAGGTTCTGTGATGCTCCCAAAGCCACAAAACCAGCAAGTTTTTATTAGTGATTTTCAAAGGGGAGGGAGTGTATCAATAGGGTGTGGGTCACAGAGATCATATGCTTCACAAGGCAATAAAATATCACAAGACACATGGGGGCAGAGTGAGATCCCAGGACCAGGTTGAAATTAAAATTGCTAATGAAGTTTCATGTCTGCTGGGCATGCATTGTCATTGATAACATCTTATCAGGAGACAGGGTTTGAGAGCAGACAACCAGTCTGACTAAAATTTACTAGGCAGGAATTTCCTTGTCCTAATAGGCCTGTGAGCCCTATGGGAGACTGGGGCTTATTTCATCCCTTATCTGCAACTGTATAAGACAGACATTCCCAGTGCGGCCATTTTAGAGACCTCCCCCTAGGAACGCATTCTCTTTCTCAGGGCTATTCCTTGCTGAGAAAAAGAATTCAGCTATATTTCCCCTATTCACTTTTGTAAGAAGAGAAATATGGCTCTGTTCTGCCCAGCTCTCAGGCAGTCAGACCTAATGGTTATCTCCCTTGTTCCCTGAACATCACTATTATCCTGTTCTTTTTTCAAGGTGCCCAGATTTCGTATTATTTAAACACACATGTTTTATGAACAATTTGTACAGTTAACACAATCATCACAGGGTCCTGAGTTGACATACATCCTCAGCTTATGACAATGACGGGATTAAGAGATTAGAGACAGGCATAGGAAATCACAAGAGTATTGATTAGGGAAGTGATAAATGTCCATGAAATCTTCACAATTTATGTGCAGAGATTGCAGTAAAGATAAGCGTAAGAAATTATAAAAGTATTAATTTGGAGAACTAATAAATGTCCATGAAACCTTCACAATTTATGTTCTGCCCTGGCTTCAGTTGGTCCCTCCATTCGGGGTCGCTGACTTCCCACAACACTGAGCTGTGTCCAGTTTTTTACTGTTATGAACATTCTTAAACAAGTGTCTTGGGGGAGCTATACTATGGCTTACCTCTCTTTCCTTTCCATGTAATTTATGGGTTATAGCTTAATTTCAGTAGACATGGGTTGATAACATGTCATTTTACTTCCACCAGCAATACATATGAGTTCTGATTGATCCTCATTCTTGCCAACATTTGATAATTTCCATGGTTATGGACGAATGTCCTCCTCCCAAGTTCATATGTTGAAGATTTAATGCCTGTACCTCAGAGTGTAACTATATTTTGAGAAAAGCCCATTAAAGAGGTAATTAAGTTAAAATGAGGCTCTTATGGTAGGCCCTAATCCAATTCTGACTGGTGTCTTTACAAGAAGATTAACTTTGGACACATACAGAGACACCAGACACATGCATGCACAGAGGATGACCAGGTGAACACACAAGAAGTGGGGGCCTTGGGAGAAACCAGACCTGCTAAAACTTTGATCTTGGACTTCTAGTCTCCAGAACTGTGAGAAAATAAATTTCTATTGTTTAAGCCACCCTGTTTGTGGTAAATTTTATGGCAACCCGAGAATACTAATACATCCATCATTTAAATTTTAGTCCTTCTTGTGAGTGTGAAGTGGTATCTCATTGTGGTTTGAATTTGCATTTCCCTCATGGCTAATGATGCTGAGCACATTTTGTCTCTTTTTTTTTTCCTCCAAATACACAGGCTTCAAGGATACTAAGAACATTTTCATGTGCTTACTGTATGGAGAAACCAGAGCCCTAATTTATTTCTGCTTTTAGAAATCAGAAAACTGGCTGGGTGCAGTGGCTCATGTCTGTAATTCCAGAACTTTGGGAGGCAAAGACAGGAGGATCTCTTGAGGCCAGGAGTTCGAGACTAGCCTGGGCAACATAACAAGACTCCATTTCTAAAAAAGAAGAAAGTTAACTGGATGTAGTGCTTGTAGTCCTAGCTGCTCAGAAGGCTAAGGTGGGAGGATTGTTTGGGCCCAGGAGTTTGAAGCTACAGTGAGCTATGATTGCACCACTATATTCTAGTCTGGGCAACGGAGCAAAACTCCAACTCAAGTAAATAAATAAATAAATAAATAAATAAATGAATAAATAAATAATGAAATAAAGGAAGAAAGATAAAAGGAAAAAAGAAAGGAGAAAACTGGGGTTTATAGAAGTTAGTTTACCTTGTTGAAGGTGATAGAGCTATCAAAATTGATTTTGAGCTCAATTCTGACTACAGAATTCATGTTTTTTTCTTTTACTCTAAAAGCAGTCTCTATATTTGTACTTTATTTATAGAATGCCATCATTCGATAAATAGAATAATATCCTTTCTTTTTCTGTCAGGATTATCTTTACTTTTTGTTTCTGTTTTTGTTTTCTGTGGGATTTTTCACTGGGTACTATAGCATAACTATTTCAATTATGACTTTTCCAATATTAGAGCTCGATTTTGGTAATTGTTTTATGAACCATATTAATTGTAAAAGGAGAAAAGTGAGTTTTAGAATATAGCCAAGACCTGTATTATCCAACACTAGTCCATGACTATATTGCTCTATTTCTGTGAGTACAATCTAAGAGTCTCTAAGGGTTTTATACAATCTAGAATGTGGCTTTACTCTTATTTAGAATTTTGTTTCTTTCAGGGATTCCTGTGCTTTAAATACATTAAGTTCCCTAAGTAAGAAATCTCAGGTCCTCAGAGCTTATATTTTATATAAGGAGATTACTCAGAGCATTTTTAATTTAAATTGTTTTAGCAATAACCAGCATAATTTTTACCCTAGGAGAAGGGTTGTGAGCATTTAGATGCTTGGTATGGCTGTGTTTTCTCTTTACACTTACTTAGAGTAGTATTTCCAGACTTAGTTGGAGAACACCTCATTCACATACTCAACTTTTATATTTTAGCTGCTTGGTATTTTTTTTTTAATTGATTGATTCCGTTATAAAAATTTATTAATAATTCTAAACATACAAAAAAGTTGCAGAAATAGTATAAGAAACTTTTCTCTCCCCTGAACCATTTGAGAGTAATTTGCCAACATCATGGCCATCACTCCCAAATATTTTAGTATTTATTTGTCTCAAAGGGATATTTTCCAACATAATCATAATAAAAAATTAACAGGTACATTACTACCCTCGTTACAGTATAGATATAGATTGTAGATTAGACAAGTTCCACCATTTGTCTCAATAATGTCCTTTGTAAAAGTGAAAGG
Organism: Macaca nemestrina; assembly: GCF_043159975.1. NCBI lineage: Eukaryota > Metazoa > Chordata > Mammalia > Primates > Cercopithecidae > Macaca > Macaca nemestrina. Next base: position 116,273,847 of record NC_092127.1, on the reverse strand, counting down.
ATGTCAGTCAGAAGCACATGCTGCATTCACTTATCATGCCCTCTTAGTCTTCAGTCTTCCCATAACATTCATGATCTTGAAAGTTTTGAAGAATACAGACCAGTAATTTTGGAGAATGTTCTTCAGTTTATGTTTGTCTAATGTTTCCTCACAATTAGATTCAGGTTATGTATTTCTGACAGGAATATCACAGAAGTGATGCTGTGGGTTTTTTTTTTAGACGGAGTCTCATTCTGTCGCCAGGCGGGTGTGCAGTGGCGCGATCTCGGCTCACTGCAACCTCTGCATCCCAGGTTTGAGCGATTCTTGTGCCTCAGCCATTGAGTAACTGGGATTACAGGCATCTGCCACCATGCCTGACTAATTTTTGTATTTTTAGTAGAGATGGGTTTTGCCATGTTGGCTAGGCTGGTCTTGAACTCCTGGCCTCAAGTGATCCACCTGCCTTGGCCTCCCAAAGTTCTGAGATTGCAGGTGTGAGCCACTGCACCCGGCCTGCTTATTGCATCCCATCAGGTGGAACGTAATTTAAATTCGTCCACTTATGGTGATGTTAGCTTTGGTCACTTGAATAAAGGAGGCATTTTAAGATTATGTAAATAGTCTCTTCCTTGTCAAATTTTAATCCACTGCTTTAGCATCTATTAATGTGTCTTGGCTGAATTATTTCTGTGATGGCTGAAAATCATGATTTTTCCAATTCTATCATTTTCTTTACATTTCTTCATGTTTTATGGTAAGATAAAGCTCTCTGTTCTCCACGTGTATGTATGTATGTATTTTTTATTTGTATATACTAGCATAAACTAATAGATTCATATTTTATTCAATGGGTTATAACTCATTTTTTATTATTTGCTTTGATGTTAATTTTATCCCATATTTGGTCAATGAGATCCCCTGACTTCCATGTCTTTTTGATATATAACCATCATTCTTTGAGCATTTTAATACTTTCTGGTATATTTTAAATTCATCTTGTACCTATCCTAACTAGTCCTGGAATCAGTCATTTCTCTAAGAGCACTGATTCTTTTTTGTGGAAAATTGTATTTAGATACCAAGATCTGGGCTCTCAGTGTGCTTGCTGCTTTTGAGGTGTCACTGTTCCCAGGGCCTCACAGTGGACACAGCTAAGGAATTTATACACACACACACACACACACACACACACACACACACACTTACACATGCACTTGTATTTATGTTGATCTTTTTTTTTTTTTTTTTTTTTTTGAGACAGAGTCTTGCTCTTTCACCCAGGCTGGATTGCAGTGGCACTATCTTGGCTCACTGCAACCTCTGCCTCCTGGGTTCAAGCAATTTTCCTGCCTCAGCATCCCGAGTAGCTAGGACTACAGGCATGTGCCACCATGCTCCGCTACTTTTTTTTTGTATTTTTAGTAGAGACACGGTTTCACTGTGTTAGCCAGGATGGTCTCGAACTCCTGATCTCGTGATCCACCCACCTTGGCCTCCCAAAGTGCTGGCATTACAGGCATGAGCCACTGCGCCCGGCCGATCTTTATTTCTATGCTAATCTCTGTATATTGGGAACTATGAGTTCCCAGCAATACTTCCAATTCTAAGCAAGCATCTCAAGGATTCATTTTAAGTTTTTCTCTTTGCATATTTGTAACTACTTCTTGAACAGTGAGTAACCTGGCCCTCTTATCCCTCAATAGGTTTACTTAGTTTGCTCGGTCTCCTGTATTTAACCAATATAGTGTCAACATTCCTGCCTTTTCCTCCTCCTCTATGTGGATGCTGCCTCCATCACTCCTGGTCTCCAACATAAACGCATCCTGCCCCATGCTCTGCATGGAGAGTTCATACCATTTAGGCTCTGATATTTTGGTTTGGCCTGCTTCTGCACTGGACTCTTCTTCACACCTCTCAGTTTGCTCACTTGCTTTGGGCTGCCACTGCCATAGTGCATCATACTCTTGGTGTGGGTATCCTTCTCACTCCACTTGGCCTTTGACATCCTGAGCCAGGCTGCAGCTGCCCACCCCTACACAGACACCTTTCTCATCCCACTTTGGCTCTGCCACCCTGGGTCAGACTGCTGCCACCCTCCATCCCATGTGGATGTCCCCTCATTCTGGTTGCAATCTGATGCTCCCACCCGCCCTCTTGGGCCCTTTGTGCAGACATCTTCCTCTTCTTGCTTGGATCCCAACACCCTGTATTCAGCTACCAACCCTCCCCAAGATGGTACCCCCTCAACCCTCTCAGGCTCTGACACTCTGTGGGAACATGTTTCCAGCTTGCTCATTACATGAACTCTGCTGCTGTATCAAGACAACTCCCTTCTAGGCACCAACTAATGGCATTTGGATTAAATTATGAAGTTTTTTGTTGTTGTTTGTTTTTTTCTTATTTGAACTTTATTATAAAGACAGGTTTTGCTTGTTTGTTTCTGAACTTAAGTGATCAGTACCTACTTAAAGCCTCATTCTAAAATAATGCCTGTATACTTGAATAGTCATGGGTTTAATTTGTTAGTTAAATTTTCTGTGATTTACATTAAAATAAATACAGATTAATGACAACTAAAGATGTTCATCTGTGGACCTATGAAGATCAGGTTGCTAACCACATCTTTAGGACACTGTGGTTTAGATTATTCATTGAATGACAGTCTAGGTTGGTTTGTGTTTTCATTCTTTTGATCTTGGTACTTGACAAAACTGATAGCAAGACTGCATATGTTCTAGGAATGAGAAGATATTTTTTTCTTTTTGTCTGGTACATGGTTTTAAATAGGAGAGGTGATGGTGACTATCCTTGCCTTATTTCTGATTTTAAGGGGAATATTTCTAATGTTTCCCCATTTATAATGATGTTCACAGTAGACTTTTTGTAGATTTTTTTTTTTTTTTGGAATCAGGTTAAGGAAGCTCTCATTCTAATTTACTAAGATTGTACAAAATGTTTTAATCATGGGCTGGGCACAGTGGCTCATGCCTGTGATCCCAACACTTTGGGAGGCTGAGGCAGGTGGATCACTTGAGCCTGGGAGTTCGAGACCCATCTAGGCAACACGCTGAAAACACTGTCACTACAAAAAATACAAAAATTAGCTAGATGTGGGGGCTTGGGCATGGGAACACATGTTGTCCCAGGTGTTCAGAAGGCTGAGGTAGGAGGATTGCTTGAGCCTAGGAGGTCGAGGCTGCAGTGAATTGTGATCATGCCACTGCACTCTGGCCTGGGTGACAGAGTGAGATCCTGTCTCAAAAAAATAAAATAAAATAAAAATAAAAATAAATAAAATTTTAAATCATGAATTGGTGTTGAAATCTGTGAAATGTTTCTCCTGAATTTATTTAAAAGATAGTATGTTTTCTTGTCATCTGTTAATGTGGCAAGTTGTATTTATAGATAGTCTAAGTCTGAATCTAGCATATTTTGCATAAACTCAGCTACTTTGTCATGGTTTGCCATTTTTTCATATACTTTTCCATGTATTGGTGTTTTCTTCTTTCATGCCCCTTTAGTATCCTAAAAAAAATCTGGACAAAGTGACTTAAACAAAAAGCTTCCTGTTAAACATTGTTTGAACTGAAGGGTTAATGTTACTTGTACTTTCTGAACCTTAGCCCCCTCGTCTGAAAATTTGGTTATAATAATGCCTACCATATATGCTTGTAAGACTCAAACGAGATAAAAATAAGTCAAAAGTCTTGTATAGTGACTTCCCTTTGGGATTTCAGATTTACCTACTTATTTTTATTTTTATTTTTTGTAGAAAGCTGCTATCAGTAAATCTCACAAAATACATTCCAATGATGCCTTTCAATTCATTTACTTATTCAGATCATTTGCAATTGATAAAATGTGGTATCTAGAACCTTCTTTGTTTATTGCTGGTCTAGATTGTACTTGAAGCTCAGTCCTGTGTCTTTTCTTCTAGTTTTTACTCCTTCATCTTTCTTCTTCTTCTTCTTTTTTTTTCTGGCTAATTCTTTGTGATTTGATTGAATGGTGCAATCCTTATTTTTGTTAATCATTTATGTTTCGGTTGGTCATGGCTCTCAAGTGCATTTTACCTTCAAGAATGGGAGAGCTTCTAGGAAAGTGTTGTTAGAATTATTGTCATCTATGTCACCTAGAAAGGCAGCGAGTCTTCTCTCTCTTTTTTTAACTGTCACAAACATGTAAGCGTGTGCATACACACAGGCACATCTGTAGTAATTTTCTAGGTTATATTACGTTCTTAAGGAGAGTGAATACAGAAACAAAAGTAAGAGGGAAGTTAGAGTTTTTGTGGTGAGAAAAGGAGTATTGCAAGGTGGGTTAGGGTTGGAGATAGAAGGCCTGATTGTTGTTGTATCTTCTCTTGGTGAGGCAAGCTTCAAGAACCTTTCCCACGTGTCACAATTTTATTTTCTCTACTTTCCTAGGCCTTATTTGACTAAGACATAGTTAACTAATATCAATATTTGTATTAACAATATTTTCTTGTTTTCTGTTTCTTTGATGCTCTGGCACCTGGAGTCTAGTAATAGCAAACAACTAGCCAGGAAATGAGCCTCTCATATGCAAACTTATCAATCAGACCTCACCCCTCTTCCCTCTGCTGGACTCTTATGCTCCAAGCCAATATTCCCCTCCTTGTCACCCCAGCGCCAGGTACCAGATAACCAAAGCCCACAGAAACGATTTAAAGCAGCAAATCCTAAGCTCCCACAGCCTGCTTACCCTGCCTTGGCCATTCCTTCCCACAGAATCCACAATAAAGGCATGTGCCTATGTTTTTCCCTTGTTCCCTCTGCCTCCTGACCAACCCTGGTGCTTCCCCATGTGGCCCTGCCTGGCATGCCATGCCTCCTGTTTCAAGGGGTCTGTGAGTATAAGAACTTCTTCCTTTTTGACAGTCATTTCTGTCCCTGTGTATCCTGGAAATGTATGTATATATATATATATATATATTTTTTTTTTTTTTAAGAGACAGGATCTCACTCTGTCACCTAGGCTGGAGTGAACTGGTATGATCAGAGCCCATCGTAGCCTCAAATTCCTGGGCTCAAGTGATCCCCTTGTTTCAGCCTTGTAAGTAGCTAGGACTACAAGTGTGTGCTACCATGCCCAGCTGATTTTTAAATTTTTTTGTAGAGATGGGGGTCTTCCTAGGTTGCCTAGGCTGGTCTTGAACTTCTGGCCTCGAGCGATCCTCCCGCCTTGGCCTCCCAAAGTGCTAGGATTATAGGTGTGAGCCATTGTGCCTGGCCCCGGGTACATTTTTAAATAGTATTGAAGACATTTATTAGGGGATGGTGTGCTCCTAGTCCACAGGTTGAATGTCAGTGTAAGTTGTTCAATGCCTTCCTAACTTTGCTATTCCTTGTGAGAAGTATTCAAGACCTGTGTGCTTGTTATCCCTTTATTTGGGGTTTTTACTAAGAATTCCTGTCTTCTTTTTTAATAGGGTAATTGTGGCTGCAAAAATTTAGAAGGAAGCCTGAAGATTCCTCTTTTCTCTGTTCCTTAGGCCTGGAACCTTTTGAAGTGGTTTCCCAGGTTTTTGGATATCATGGAACACAGAAATTAAGCGACAACATAGAGCCCTCTACTTTTGTCACACAATACACACACATACACACACACAGAATTATTTATCTTACTATATGGAAAATGCTTTAAATAGAATGTGTTTTATGGGTTGACTATAATGCAAAAAGAAAGACCAGGCACGTTGGCTCATGCCTGTTATCCCAGTATTTCGGGAGGGTGAGGTAGGAGGTTGGCTTGAGCCCAGTTAGAGACGAGCCTGGGCAACATAGTGAAAACTCATCTCTGCAAAAAGTAAAAAAAAAAAAAAAAAAAAAAAAAAAAAATTACCTGGGCATGGTGGCATGCACCTGTAGTCCTGGCTACTCAGGTGGGAGGATCACTTGGGCCAGGAAGTCTAGGCTGTAGTGAGCTGTGATTGTGCCACTATAATCCAACCTGGGCTACACAGGGAGACCCTGTCTCAAAAGAAAGAACTACTGTATATTCTCTCCTCAGAGTTGTAACACTTCAACACTGTTCTATATTTCTAGAGTATCAAAGGAGATGGTACAAAACATCTTAACAAAATCTATGGGAGTTAAGATAGTTAATAATAGGAGCAATGCAAATTCCTATTTCACCTGAGCCAAAACTCAAGCTGGTTTTTGATCAATTGGTTATTACCAATGAAGAGAAAACAAGCTATAATAATTTTCCACACATCAAGTTTTTCCAAAGCTTTGAAGCTTCATACAAATGTGCATGTAAACACAATGGTGTCACCTACCAAAGTGATAGATAGCGGAGTCACTGTAGAATCATTGCATATAAGATTATGCTGATTGAAATGAACCTTCTTCATGGAGGTGAGTGACAGAAGGGTGAAGCAGGCAGATACCTTTGCTTCTAAGAGCCTCTATAAAACTGTCACTAACTCTTTGTCTTAGAGTTTCTTGACACACGAATTAATCCTTAACTTTCCATGGCTTGAATTTGCGCCAGAACACACAGATGTAATCAATCCAGCCTGGAGTTCCCCAGTGGAGCAAGTGCTGTTCTGTGTACTGGGTCATGTACTAACCTATAGGAACTCAAAGTATATCTTTTAGAGTCAGAAAAATGTGGCAGAGAAAGGATATGTGTTTGGTTTTTAAGTAATCTAATTATGTTATTGATTTAAAATCCTCATACTGAGTTAATCCATTTATGCATTAGAAATCCATATGAAAAACAGTCTTTCTTATGCTTTACTGTTTTCTAAGAGGAAATTATTAAGTTTGTGTTGATTATAATATTATCATTAATGAACTGATAGAGAGTAGGAATAAAAAATGTTTACACTGAGATGAAGCTCAAATACTCTGTATTTTATATGATGGTTAAACAGTTAATATGTTGTTATCTAGTCTGTTTTTTAAGGGTGGATTATTTGTGCCTCCCCTTTGTAGATCATATAGGGTAACTTTTTGATGTTGCCATGCCATATGTAAACTGTCATGGTGCTGGTGGGGGTGTCTTTTAGCATACTAATGCCTTATAGTTAGCGTATAGTGAGCAGTGGGGACAACCAGAGGTCACTTTCATTGCCATCTTGGTTTTGGCGGGTTTTGGTCGGCTTCTTTACTGTAAGCTAAAACAGCCTGCAGTAAGGTCTTTATGATCTGTATCTTGTGCTGACCTCCTATCTCATCCTGTGACTTAGAATGCTGAGCCATTTGGGAATGCAGCCCAGCAGGTCTTAGCCTTATTTTACCCAGTCCTTATTCAAGATGGACTTGCTTTAGTTCAAACGCCTCTGACAAGCCCAGGTTAGGTGTTGCACTTTCCCAGAGTTCCCAGTCTCTGTTTTGGAGTGTGCTCAGTTTCACCTTCCCTGCTAGATGGCTAGCTCCATGCAGGCAGGGTGTGGGAGGCTGCTCACACCCATGTTTCCAGCATCCATGCCCAACTCACGGAAAGTGCTTATATTTTGAAAGAAAGAATGAACAAAGAGCTGCTTTCCAGTGCCAAGGGACTTTGTCACATATCTTGCACATAGCTGTTTTTGTTTCTATTGAGATGAAGATTAATTGGTACATTTGTTAAAGATGAGATAATTGTTTTAAAAGGTAGTCAAAAGGAAAGATGACTATTGAAGCCTCTGTGAATAATTAGAAAACCTACCTTCAGAGCTCATTAAGCTCACCCCTCATGGAAGCCATTATTCCCTGCTGTGAAAAACTGACTCAGCTTGTCCTCATTTAAAATTAGTTGAAATTGTTTGGGGTTTTTGTTGTCATTGTATTTCTATTGGAATACTGTGACTATTATTGCATATCCTGTGATTTAACTTAACCTCCTGTGCACGCCATGAAGAAACTCTCTGAGTTTAGTCACAAGATAATGGTGTGCATTCACATTTCACCCTCATCTCTTAATTGCATGCCTTCTACTTGATTGAAGTGTCACCACGATTCAACATTTGGCCATCTTTTAAAAATTTTGCTGTCTTCTATTTATTTTATTTGGTGATGAATATTTCCTGTTAGTTTCTAGCAGACTGCATTTGACATTTCATACATGCGAACCCAAGGCAGCTTCTAAGATTTCATTCAGGGTTGAGTAATTCTGGTGAATAAAGAGCCAGGAATGAACTGAAATGACCATATTTTCATGTACAGAAGTTTCTTGAAAGACCTTAAAGAGCTATTTGTAGCAGATTATTATTATGTGCATGTCATTGATCTTCTTCAAACATGACAATTTATAAAAATAGTTTGATTTTTAAGGATTCAGAACAATTTATCAAAAAATGACAATTAGTATGTATTGGCATTTTAAATGGTTACTGAAAATATAGAAACTACTTATATTTCACAGAATAAATTTTCTACTTTCATGTTGTAAATTTCAAGGAATTTATTTTAACAAATTAAATTGTATTCTAGTAGCTACAGTGGATTCAGTTTATCTCTTTTGAAACCATGATATTAAAAGCAGAAAAAGGGAATAAATTGTTTAATTTATATTCCACAAACTTGGTAATTTTTTTGTTGTTGTTAATTCTTTTTATTGCTATCACTGGACTTGTGAAAAAGAAAAAGAGGTTTAATAAAAGAAATAGCAGCATGGGATATTCACTCATCTTTTGCTGACCTTTGGAAAGTTAATCAAATTTGTACATGTGAAGTTTGAGTACCATGGCATAATGGAAACCTTATTTTTACTTTTTATTGATTTTTTTTGAGACAGAGTTTTACTCTTGTCTCCCACGTTGGAGTGCAGTGGCGCAATCTCAGGTCATTGCAACCTCTGCCTCCCAGGTTTAAGTGATTTTCCTACCTCGGCCTTCTGAATAGCTGGGATTGCAGGCATGTGCCACCACGCTCAGCTAATTTTTGTATTTTTGGTAGAGATGGGGTTTCACCATAATGGCCAGGCTGGTCTTGAACTCTTGACTTCAGGTGATCTGCCTGCCTTGGCCTCCTAGCAGACCGCGTTTGCAGGCATGAGTCACCACACCCTGCCTGGAAACCTTATAAATATAGCTTGTTGGGGACTCAAGGAATCTCAGAAATTGGCATTTTAGTTCAAACCTTTTATTTTACAGAATAGTGTAGAATTATGGTAAACAGATGGATTTTGGAGTTCGCAGGAACCTGAGTTCAAACCCTAATTTACTAGGCATGTAGTTTGGGTAAACTATTTTATCTCATTTAGAATCAGTTTTTTCACTTATGAAATGGGGTCAATGATACTTATCCTGAAAGGCTGTTGTTATTAAATGAGATAATATAGTCATGCTGCCTATGACATAGTGAGTTTTCAATAAGTGAAAATGATAACATTAGTAATACCTGTAAGGGGATATAAAGCACCAAAAAGACTAATTAACCAAGTTACAGAAGCAGCCCATTGGCACTTCTAGTAGTGGACCTGAGCTCTAACCCTCCTTTTTAATTTTTGTAATATAATGAAATGTTAGGAAAGTCATTTCATTTTGTCTCATTTTTATCAGTGTCAAAATAAGTAGAGACGGCTGGGCCTGGTGGCTCATGCCTATAATCCCAGCACTTTGGGAGGCCAAGTCGGGTGGATCACCTGAGGTCAGGAGTTTGAGACCAGCCTGGCTAACATGGTGAAACCCCATCTCTACTAAAAATACAAAAATTAACCAGGCGAGGTGATGTGTGTCTGTAATCCCAGCTACCCAGGAAGCTAAGGCAGGAGAATCACTGGAACCCAGAAGGTGGAGGCTGCAGTGAGGTGAGATCATGCCACTGCACTTAAGCCTGGGTGACAGAGCGAGACTCCGTCTCAAAAAAAGAAGAAAAAAAAAAAAAGTAGAGGCTTTCCCCTTCTTTCTTTCCCAAGGACATGTTGTACATAGAGTTAGAGCTAGATTGGAAATAATACCTGTAAGGCAATTTAGACTAGTTTTTTGCCTTTTGAGTTATATGAATGATATATATGTAGAATGATTAAAATTCATCAAAGTCTTCTTGGAGGGAAACATTTAAGGAAAAAGGCTGAATAAAAGTGGAAAATTAGCACTGTGTAGCCAAGTGACTGTCAATGGCTGATGGTGACCCACAAAGGGAATAGTATGATATTGCTTACAACAAAAGTGTGCAGAATTCTTAGAGCTTTACCTGCTTTAGGAATTAATGTGGATCTACTTTACTCTTCACTCCATTCCATCCTGTCCTTTATGGGACCCACGTGTGAACTTAAACGATATTATGGGTTCGAAAAGAAAACCAACATGAAAAGTGAAAAACAATTGACATTCTGCATAATTGATTCTCTTTGATGATTTGCATAATATAAGCATGGCATGGTATAGTATTAAGATTACCGGGTTTAGAAGCCATTTGCCTCAGTTGTGATTTTGCCATTTACAGATTGAGGGTACTTAAATGAGTCAGTTGCCTCTCTGAGGCTCTTTAAATTGGATTTAAGAAGCCTCAGATAATAGTTTAGCTCAGGAGGTGAGGATCAAATGAGATATAAGAAGTTTTGTAAATTCTGAATTGCTTTTGAAATAGAATGGAGTGATGGTATTTGAAACTATATTTAACATTATATTTTATTTATCTTTCAAAAATTTTCCTTAATTTGGCCATCAGGAAAAAAAAAACAACTATTTTAGGGTGGGCCTGATTATTAAAAAGATGTTGACCAGCTGTTCCTGAACTTAAGACAAAAGATTAAGCTAGATGAATGAGATTTATAGTAGAACACAAAGGGTTTAGGTATAAATAGAGCCTAATCACAGTTTTGATTTGTTTGAAGCTGTAATGTTTTTCTCAGGAATATTATAAATTTTTCTTTAGGTGCTTTTAAAAACTAAAAATAGATGTTTCATCTGTCTGTATTGGGTTAGGTAGAGTCCTGCTGAGGATATAAAGTTGATTAATATTACCTCTAATGTTTTCTTCTGACCCAAGAGTTGTACAACCATTTAATAAGCCAGTCTGGAAATAGAATAGAGAATCCTAACTCCTTGTAAAAGTAATAATTGTAGCTTTAAAAGGTCCTACAGAATTTTACAATAATTAAATTGAAGAGATAAGCTGAAACAAAAATCATTGCTTAAAAATCTTTGTAAGGAAAACACTTCCTATAGCTGTCAGTTTTGAAGTAAGCTATAGTAAACTTCTTAATTTTATTCCTGAAAAATAAAAATTCTTTATATCAACTTGTCATCTACAGGAGATTGCTTGAGTTGGAGTTTTCAGTGTGTATGAATTCTACATTATTGTTGACCTTTTCATATTAGAAAATGAAGCTGCTGACAGTGATTGTACATATATGTACACAAGTCGGGGGGAAGACTACTGCAGTTCTACAAAAGGCTTCCTTCTATATCTTACAAGAAAATTCTGCCCTTTGATTTTTCTTTATTACTGCTGCTACTGCTGCTACTACTGCTGTAGTACTTATGTGCCAGGATTTGTTCTAGGTGCTTTAGATGTATTAGCCCATTTGATTCATATAACAGCTTACTGAATATGTACTATTACCGTCCCCCTTTAAGAGAGGAGAAAACATGTACAGAGAGAAGAAGTCCTCTTAGGGACATAGAGCTAGTAAGTGGCAAAATGGCACCTTGTGTTGTTTGGTCCAGAACCTATGCCCCTGCCACTCTGCAGTCTTGCCTACTACTAATCTACCACATTGGCCGTTGTATATAGTCCTCTCTTTTTTGCTTATTTCCCCAGTAGGAAAACAGAAAGTTTTACACAGTTGGAGATGATAAAGAATTACATACAATCCGCTATTGCAATTACAGTGTGGATTTCAATTAACTTTTCTTGACATAAAATTTAATATCAGGAATTGATTTCATGTGAAAATTCAGTTATATGAAATGTCGCTTATTGGATCAATGAGCATATTAGAGAAAGGCAGTGACTTAACTCCCATGCTCAACTCAGATGCTGATATAGGTGTACATGTGTGAATTACCACATTGCAGTAATAGAATGACTTGGTGAAGAAGTGGGTGCAGGAGATAAGAGAGATACCAGTAAGTATGACTTTGACCTTCTTCAGTGCCAATTATTCAGAGAACCTTATTTAACTTGTAAATGTTCCCTTGATAGACTTAAAATGACCATGTGTAATGTGAAGTTAGTATTATGTGTTTAGAAAACTGTTTAGGACAGGAAGTAGGCATTAGGAACTCTCACATATTTCTAGACTTTCAGATTTTTTTTTTTTTTTTTTTGAGACAGAGTCTGTTCTGTTGCCCGAGCTGGAGTGCAGTGGCGTGATCTCGGCTCACTGCAACCTCCACCTCCCGGGTTCAAACGATTCTACTGCCTCAACCTCCTGAGTAGCTGGGATTACAGGCAAACACCACCACGCCCAGTTAATTTTTGAATTTTATTAGGGGTGAGGTTTTTCCATGTTGGTCAGGCTGGTTTTGAACTCCTGACTTTGTGATCTGCCTGCCTTGGCCTCTCAAAGTGCTGGAATTACAGGTGTGAACTACCATGCCCAGCCCAGAATTGTTTATTGGCAAAACAATTTTCAAGAAAACATGACCTGAGTATGCATCACTGTTAGAGATCATGGAAACTGTGTATTTTTTCTAAAATGTTTTAATAGACAAGAGCCAGATAGTACAAGCTTCGAGTGACTTTAGTACATCTGTACTAATCAAAATTGTATGAATAAGCATACTCAGTGTAATTAAGTAAGTGAATTCATCCGATATATCACAAACTCTTGAACATAGTGAATTAAAGACCATGGATATAAGACAATACCACTTATAACTACAGTAATACTAGTAACAACTACAACCACCACCACACAACTTACATTTATTGTGAATCAGGAAAGTGCTTTAAATGAATTATATTGTTTAATCCTACAACAACCCTGTGAATTCACTATTATAACTTCCAACTCCACAGATAAGAAAAAGAGAGCATTAATTATGTGCACAGTTACACAATTAACAAGTATCATTTATTCAATATTTACTGAGTATACCCACCAGAGATCTGTACTGTTCTAGGTAGTAAAGAATTAAAAATGAGTAAAACAAAGTCCCTGCCTTCATAGAAGGACCCCACCTTTTATGAGAGAGACAGACAACAAACAAATAAACATGGAAACATAATAAGTCAGCTGGTAATTAGAATTATGTAGAACAGTAAAGCCCAGTAAGTAGACAAGAGAGTGCTAGCATAAGGTACTGTGATAGGGCGTTGTCACTTTTTTATGCACGGCAGTAAGGGGAGACCTCTCTGATAAGGTGACATTTTAGCAGATACCTGGAGGGAGAGAGAGATTTGTAGGAAGAGTGTTCCTGTGCTTGGAATACAGGGGAAGAATGGTCTTGGAGGCCATGTATTTGGAGTGGGTGAGGAGAAGCATGGTTGGAGTTTGAACCCAGATTTATCTGACTCCAGAGTCCATAAACCACTATACCAATCTGATAGGGTAACCACAACGTTACCTAACCTACTGTGATCTTAGAGACATATTAGCCAGATACATATTCTCATGGAAAAGAGGAGGGTAGTGACATTCTACTCTGAAAGTTCTGGGTTGCATTGAGGCTATGTGAGAAATCCCTGTGGTTTGTGGAGGGGTGTTTTTGAGACTAAAAGCAGAGAACAATTATGAAGCCTAAGTTTGGGAAACTGGGATTGTAGCTCCCATGCTCAGAATTTTTCCATGGTTCTTCAATTGCCTGCAGAGCTTTAGAGAAATTAAGTAACTTTCTGAAAGCCTCATAGCAAACAGACCTGCTTTTGAATTATGATAAAGACTATATTCATAACTGCTGAGCTATGCTGTTCTTCTCAAAGTGTGAAATCAATCACATGCTCCTTGGCTTCCTGTCACCTACATATCAAAGTTGACATGACTTGGCAAGGAATGCAGAACCCCCAGAGTGTGGCTGCACCTTCTTTTATGCCCTCCTCCCACTGCCCCCTCCCCATGCACCTTGGCATGCAACAGAACGGTGCTCCTCAGGGTCATGTTCCTAGGATTTTTTGCATTCTGAAATGTCCTTCTTTCTCTTATTTTGTAACTAAGATTTTATATCTTTCTTGAAGCCTTTTTTTTTTTTTTTTGCCATTTTCCTTCCCAGATTGAGTTTTGACTTCTTCCCAGGCTGGTTTTAGAGCTTATATATCTTTGTACTTGCTCATCATTTCCAGTAGAAATCATTCCTTCAGTCCCTATCCTCCCAGCTAGGAATACACTTGCCTAAAAACCTATGCAAGCATTGACCATGGATTTTATTACCACACTTTTAAAGTAATTTCTTTGCTTTTGTATCTGCCTTGTCTTCTAAACTATGCCATTCAAAGCTTTTTAAAAATCTATATCCCAACCAAATATAGGGCCTGGCGTGTAGTTTACCTGCTTACTTAAATTAAACTTAAGAATATTAGATGCAGAGTTATAATGATGACAGATTCGATCAGATTAAAACAAGTGGAGTATGTTGAGCAGTAATATTAGTTCGTTATGGAAAAATAGATGATAATAAAAACTATTCAATGAAAGATTATAATGTGTCAGGCATTAAACTCAGTGTAAAAATATATTATTCTATTATTCAAGATCAAATTCAAACTTGGAAGATATGTCTTATTAGGTATGGCTTTAAAACTAAATTAAAATCTTAATAGATATAACTTTAAAACTAAATTAAAATGTATTTAGTTTTTAACTATTACTAAGTGAATAGTAGGAGAGTAACTGGGGCTTTGATTGGAGGAAAAAGTCTTTATAAAGGGACAGAAGTCATCCTTGTTTCTTTGTATTCAGTTTTTAAAACATTACTACAAATGTGTATACTTGGCTACATGGCAGAGATCTTCCGGAAGGAACACTGCCCTCATTTATAATTTGGACATAGCATGTTGGGTGAGACAGAGGGCTATTGGGGAAGTGAGCCCAGATGAGGCCTTGCATATAATGCAGTGCTTCGTGCTGTTATCAACGGTTAATTGTAAAGGTTTTAGTAAGTACCATCCTTCCAACCTAAGGCCCAAAGTGGGATACTTCAGTCCATGGTTACTTAGTATAATTCCTGATTTTCATTTAGTAGGAAGTCTACTAATTAGGAAGTCTATTGAGTAATTTTTGAATGAACTGCTATTGCTGATTGCTTTGTTTCTCACACAGGTATTTAATCTCGAATTGATATAGTGCTTATAATCACTGATAAATCATTTTGAGACATGCATTTAATTTTGGCTTATATAACATTTATGTTACTCTAGTGACGTGGAGTTGCATTCCGAAAGATTTAAGTGCAAAATCTTTAAAAAAAATTTATCCATAGTTTTCCCACACTTCTCATCACACAGTACAGCTTTTCTTCCCTTTATTCACTTGATTTTATTGTTTCCTTAATTTCTCAATATTTTCTGCCAATTATGTGAATTAGGCATGCTTTAATCCTAATACTTAGAGTCTATCAGTAGGAAAGACTACATTAATGCTCAAAAATATATTTTAAAAAGTATTTTGCTCTCAATCCTTTCCAGTATCCAGTAGAAATTTAATCTGAAGCTCTTTTTGTGGTTTTCCGGCAGTGACACCACAGCCAAAGCCCTGTGGGAAGCTTTACTCAACACCAAGCACAAAGAGGCAGTGATGGAGGTTCGGAGACATCTAGTGGAAGCGGCAAGCAGAGAAAACCTGCCAATCAAGATGAGTATGGGTAAGCCTAAACCTAGGACACAGGCAGTCTCTGGGGAAGCTTATTTAAACCTGCTCTGAATTGTGGGCCAACCTTGACAACACGGAATCTAGGTTAAAGTAGTAACGACTTTTGTATACTGTTGAAAGAATAGGGAGGGAATATGTGCACACTGCCCTTGGGCTCAGCAGTGACCACTTTTCTTAGATTCAGCTTTGGGAACTCCAGGAG
Source organism: Macaca nemestrina (assembly GCF_043159975.1). Classification (NCBI taxonomy): domain Eukaryota; kingdom Metazoa; phylum Chordata; class Mammalia; order Primates; family Cercopithecidae; genus Macaca; species Macaca nemestrina. The sequence continues at coordinate 116,257,955 of NC_092127.1, read as the reverse complement.
AGTTTTTGCTTACAAAGACTGATTATTTTAGTTTCTTATTCATCTATTCTAGAACTATCAAAATTGGTCTGGGCTACCTCTCCTTAATTCTATTCTACCCCTACTCTCTTTTTTCCCCATTCTTCCCCTATTCCCCCACTTATGGTGGGTAAAAGTTCTTCTGTTACTTTTGAATTAGTGAATGAAATGGTACTGAGAAGACAATTGAGCAGACAGACATGGTCTGGCCTAGTCCCTCACCCTTGGAGTGCTAATTGTCAAGTCACATCAGTGTTATTTCTTCTTCACCAGGGATTACATACCTAACTTTTCTATTTATCATTTTTTTTCACATCCACCTTTGTCTTTGGTATTAGATGAATATGACTGCAATGGAATTTAAGTTTTAAGTGGCCTTTTTTCTTTTGATCAAAAAGTCAGAGAACCACAGAACTAATGTGTTGATTTTAGAAAAAAATTTGGCTTTTCATTTTTTTTGTTTTAAGAAATATTAAATAATTTTATTGATACAGAAATATTTAAATACGGATATTGAATCTGGTTAATAGGTAGAATTTGTTTCTGGAAGCTTGTAAAATTTTATTTTTCTCTTTTAAAAATAAGATTTCTCTCTTATAATCTGTTCTTAGGTATTCAGTAAATATTAGTACATTTTACTGGATGGGAACATTTTTCTTTGCTGAGATTCATAGCCCAAGTTCTTGATTACACATGAGGGCAAAAATCAAACTAAGTTGAAACAGAACAAAATTTGGAAGTAGCAGAATATGGATGAATCTAGGAAGAAAAATGTTACAGGGTTATAACATGAAAAAAAAGTGCATTAGGTGACTATATTTGAGGGCTTCGAGGAATATAATGATGATAAGAAAAGTGAAATAACTAACCATTATTGAGAACTTATAGTATGCTAGGTCTTTGGACTCTTTACATGTGTTATCTTATTTCATTCTTAGAGTAATTCTATGAGGCATATACTATTAGTATCTCATTTTTCAGATAAGGAAACTGAAACAGAGAAAAATAAGTTGCCCAAGGCTATATATCTGATAAGTGGTAGGACTGGAATTCAAGTCCAAGAATTTTGATGCCACATAATTGCACTTTATTTATAAAATTATTCTAATTCATATACCCAATGCCAGAAGTGGTTTTGAAGGGTGAGAGCTCTTTTAATAGTTTTGAATTAATAAATGAACTATTATACTAAAAACAATTTAGCAGACAGACATGCCCTAGCCTGGCCCCTCACCCTTAGAGTGGGTCTCAAAGTTGCTGCACTGAGACATCCTGGCATTTGACTATTAATTCTCTTTCTTTTCTTCCTCCTTTTTTCCTTCCTTCTCTCCCTCCATCTCCCATCCCCCCCTCTCCTTTCCTTTCCATAGCCCTAGGTACACATTAGTAACAAGTATATTTACCTTATTGAGTGTCTTATTCTTAAGTATGTTGAAACAAGAACTAATTAATATTGTGAATTGACTGGACGTGGTGGCTCACGCTTGTAATCCCAGCACTTTGGGATGCCAAGGCGGGCGGATCACCAGGTCAAGAGATTGAGACGATCCTGGCCAACATGATGAAACCCTGTCTCTACTAAAAATACAAAAATTAGCTGGGAATGGTGGCGCTTAGTCCCAGCTACTCAGGAGGCTGAGGCAGGAGAATCACTTGAACCTGGAAGGCAGAGGTTGCAGTAAGCTGAGATTGCACCACTGCACTCCAGCCTGGCAACAAAGGAAAAAAAAAAAAAATTGTGAATCAAGGAAAGTAGGAATGCACAAAGGGTCTTGATGTTAAGGTTAATTTATATGTGTTTCAGAGATACAACATTATGATACTATTACAGAGCATAAATCAATTTTTATTGCTCAATTCAGGACTCTTGAAAGAGCAATAAACTACTTTTCTAAAGGGCTGTATCTTTGAAAAATAATCAGAGCCAGAAAGTTTTAAAAAGGCCAGGTAATCCCATAAGGAATTCACATTTAAATGTTTGAGTTTTCTGTCAACCAAAAAAAAAGATTTTTTTTGAAGATAGAATTGTTTGCTTCATCCCACAACTCTAGATAGGGGTTGGGGTGGGAGTGGGAGGAAGAAAGAAGGGAAAAAGCAGAGGATTGTTAGCAAACTTCTGTTGTAAGAAGGACCAAAAAGATTGATTCAAAGCATACTCTATCCATGTGCTAACTGCTCTTTAGTAACAGATAGCACAGTATGGTTGCCCATTTTTGCTTCATATCCCTAGCCAGAATTTCTTGTGTCTCATTTTCATATGTAAATAGATTCATAACTATGAACAGTAAGGAAAAAACTAGAACTTGTAAACATAACAAAACATTGACTTTTGAAAACTGCCTATCATATAGCTTATCATATAGTGTTTAAAACTATAAAATATATTTTAAACTATGCACAATTCTCCCATCTTTGCTGTAGTTTCTACTGAAGTATAAATTTTTCTGACTGTGATAAAGGCTTCTAGTATTTTTGAGATGTTAAACAGATTTTAATTATAGACTCAGGATTCTCTTGTATTTAAATTTATGGGGAGGGATCCCATGATTGAAACCTCAGATCTTAAATATAAAATTTCTCAGTACAAGGTAAATTCATGTTAAAACACTATGAGCACCAAGAGAAATAAACATCATCCACTTAAAGGAAAAATGTTTAATTGCTAAAAGACAGAAAAAAATTCATTTTATCATTGCACATATAAACATGTCATCTTTCTGAGAGCTTGTTATTAAATTGTCAGTTAACTAAATAGATATGTTCCAGAAAAGTGACTTTTAAAACATTGAAATGGAATTGTATTTTTCCCACTGGCTTCCATAATGAAAAATGTACTCTGAAAGTAACAAAACAAACAGACCATAAGAAATCCATTTGTTTAAGTCTGAAATGGCTACTCACAGAAGAAATGAGTAGATGATGTCCATCTCAAACTCTGGTACATTTTACGGAGAATCTTTCACTGGAATATGATTGTGGTTGAGGAACTTCATGTATTTGTCCTATAGTTCTCTACAAAGTGGACATATTCCCCAGTGTTTAATGGGTGGCAGAAGTATTCTATTATATTAGAGCTGAAGTGAAACAGATATCTTTATGATACTGTCTTTTCTTTGTAGCTAGAGTTCTTGAAAGAGTGTTCTATACTTGATGCCTCTGTTTCTTTATTATTTTCTTACTAATGTAGTGTAGTCTGGCTCATGACACTTTTTTACTGGAAAGTCTCCCAGACCACTGAATATAAGTACATTTTTACCAGTCACCATCCTTCTCGACTTCTTTGCAGTATTCACTACTAGACTTTGCCGCTTTCTTATATGTCTCTCTGTGTTTTCTGTGACTTTAGCCTCTTCTGATTGTGATGCAGTACAAAGTCAATTATATCTGAGGGTGAATCACAGTTCTGCCACTTATTAGCCAAACTTCAATTCCTCTGTCCATAAAATGGGGGAAATAGCTATTTTCTGGAATTTTAAAGGAGAATAAAAGCTCTGAGTAGAGTGAAGTTATGACTATCAAGCAAACTGGAATGAGTAAGCTATAGTTACAGTCTCTGTCTATGGGAAAATCTACATGGGAAACTAAATTATAAGAAGGTTGTTTGGTGAGAGTGAAAGCAAAGCAAACAGATCAAGTTAGATGATTTCCCCTTTCTTTCTCGGAAATGTACTCATTCATTCTTTCCACTTCACTCATCTTTTTCTAGGCTTTATGCTAAATATCTCCCTTCTGATAAACTTGTCTTTTTTTAAGCAGAATTCTAAATAGCTTTTCCATGTTCGGCTTCGTTATAATTCCATTGCATTCCCTCTTTCCTGACTCTGTTCATTCCTCCTTGACTCCTCCCTGCACCGCCAACATCCCCTTGACTGTATTTGGGATTCCTAATCCTCTGTGGTCACACTTTTATGGAAAAAATCTTTAGAGTTACATTTATAGATGATAATCTGATCCATTACAGTGTGATACTTCTTAATTGCTCTCCTAGTTCTGGGACATCTTAGTGTCAGTCCTATAAACTCACCACCGTTGTCTCTTTTCCAAATTAAATATGATGAGTTCTTTTAACCATTTGGGAAAAGACAAGCCTTTCCCACCTTTTACTTCTAGTTTTAAGTCACTGGCAGAGCTCTAGTTTGTTAACATCCCTCCTAAAATGTGAATTCCAGAACTGAACAAAGATGTTGTCTTGTTTTTCCCCTATTTTGAACACTTCACTGTGCTTCTCTCTTTTTTTTTTTTTTTTTTTTTTGAGATGAAGTCTTGCTCTGTCGCCCAGACTGGAGTGCAGTGGCATGATCTCAGCTCACTGCAACCTCCGCCTCCGGGGCTCAAGCAATTCTCCTGCCTCAGCCTTCCGAGTAGCTGGGATTACGGGCCCACGCCACAATGCCCACCTAACTTTTGTGTTTTTATTTAGATGGGGTTTCACCATGTTGGCCAGGCTGTTCTCAAACTCATGATCCGCCCGCCTCGGCCTTCCAAAGTGCTGGGATTATAGGCGTGAGCCACCGTGCCTGGCCTTTGCTTCTCTTAATAAAGCCCCAGAAAAGATTTGTGATTTTTGTTTTCCACCAATTCCACACACTTTCATTTCTGAATTTCAACATTTAGCAGTATTGACTTTGAAAAACAGCAATACATCAAAATAGTTTAAAATTTTATTTGATATGTGTTTTTTAAAAACAGCATTGAAGTGTTCTACTTCCTGTTTTTGATACTTGAGTTCATCCAGTTCTGGCTGAATAACAGCTGTGTTTTGATCACATTTATATTTTTTGCCTTCACGGGAAAAATTTTCTCTGAAATTAAGAGGAGCATGTGTGCATGTAAATCTCTTTGTTGTGTGTGTGTGTGTGTGTGTGTGTGTGTGAGAGAGAGAGAGAGAGAGAGAGAGAGGCCAGGGAGAAAGAGTGAGAAATGGGTGGGCAGATGGGGAGATTGCCCAGCTTTGCAAAAAGGATAAGTTAAAACCTAGTAAGACTAACATACCATGTGATATATGGTCACTTATAAAAGATGAGAACATCTGACTGCCTCATAAGAGATGTATACTGATTATTTACTCACACACATCTTTGTTTTCATATGTTAGTTGATATCACAATTTGGAGAATGGGGAATGGAATTAACTTTTATTGAATAGCTACTTTGTTTCAGGTACTATAACAGAAGATTTGCATAGTTTGTTTCATTTAATGCTCCCAACAGTATAAATTTGGTAATTTTTTAAAACTCCCACTTCACAGAGAAGGAAAACTGAGACCACAAAGCTGAGGTTTCTTTTCCAGGATTACTGTGCCAATTGTTAAATTCCGCCTCTCAGATCTAAACTCCCACTTCATGATGCTGGGGCTGGGACTTTCAGAATACACTTCAGCTTGCCCAGCTGGATACCTGTCAGGCTATGCTAATAAGTGGAACTAGAGGGAAATTGCAAGCCTAGAGGGGAAGAAGCAGCTTTCTTCCTTTCTGCTTTCTGTGGACTTTCTTTCTGCTTGTGAGTGTCTTGCCAACAATATATTCCTTCACCACAGCAGTGGCAAGTTTTTCCTGTGGTAGCAGCTGAATCCAGTGTACAGTTCTTCTAACACCTGAAGAACTAGCTTCAGGGCACCCTCTCCTCAGAGGTACCACCCCAGCCAAGTAGTGTTCCATTGTCAGAGGTTTGCATTTCAGTCCCTATGTTTGTAAGTTTTAATAATTTCAATCTCCTGCTTCTGTTTCCTCCACACTGGTGGTGGTAGCTACCTTCGTGTAGTTGCTACCTCCCTGGTACCTTGGAGTTCTCTTTTTATCCTTTCAATTACCCAGTTAACGCTTCTGTATGTTAAGTTTTCTCTGTTCATGTCGCTGGTGTGTTTAATGTCTTCTGACTGGGTCCTGACTGATGGGTTACATAGCAAGTAAGCCAGAATACAAAGCTGGATCTGTCTGACTTCTATTATCAGGCCTCTTTTTAGAGACAGGAATCAAACAACTAGGGATTGGGGGAGGTAGCATCTACAGAGCTACAAGCTCAGATATGATTATGCCATGCCCCTGTTTAAAACCCTTTGGTGGGTCCCCATTGCCTCAGGATAGTATCCAAATGTCTAAGCATGCTATTTATAAAGATGGTTCTGCCTTCTAGCCTCATGCGTCACTCACCTATTCTCATTGCTTTCCCTCTCTATTACTTATTTTCCTACATGAACTTTTGCAGATCCAGGTGTTTGTTGTCTGTCTGAAATACTGTCATTTGGTTGTTCTTCCAGATCACTCTCCACCCCTCTATATCTGTGCCTCTGGAGACTGACCTTCATGGACTGTGCCTCTCATTTGAGTTTGGCCTATGAAAGGCATAGGCAGGAGATTTAGAGGGTCAGAGGAAAGTATAGTTAGGATATTGTTTGCCTGGCTTCTTCCTGCCCAGATGCAGTTGGCGTGCCATCTTTTTCCCGCCAAGACCTTGACTAATATAAACTATCACCTTCCAATACACTCATTCGCACACAAAAATGCACATCTTTCCTGTCAAAACCCATCTGATTCTTCATGACTAAATACAGATGTCACTTTCTCTGTGGAACCACGTCTGATTCCCTGCTTTTCACTCCCTCAGCACGCTGAATTAATTGCTCTGGCTTCTAAGGACACACAGCTCTTTTTCTGGATGCCTTTTTAGCACTTACAATGATGTGATATAGTTAAGTTTGTGTGGATCAAAAACCATGCTAGACAGTGTACATGTCATGTCCTTCATTGGCCATTGGCTTGGTACATGGTGGGTGGCTTAGTGCTTGCAGTTTGAATGAATAGATTGCCTGATGAGTTTGGGTGAGTAACAGAGAGACAATGAGTATTTCTATTTTCAATAGAAAGAGGCAGAAATAGTTTTCATTGAATTAATAATTAATAATTATTATTTCTATTTACAAATTTCCTTTCTGATACTTATTGTTCCTTTTGATGTCTCTCTAGCATCTGATTACGTCTTCTTTCTTGGGTTCTTTTCCCTTTGTCTTCATATCACTCTGCTCTTCTGATCTCTCCCTCTTTCTGATAATTGTTTTATGCCTTCTGTTATTTCTAGTTTCCTAGAAGGATGTAGATATCTTTGTATCTCCTGTTGTGCCTTGCACATAGATGCTACTTAATGACTGCCACCAATGTTAGAGCCTTATTCTACTCTACTCTCCACTCCAAAATAAATAAATACATAAAAGCCCATTTCTTATCATTCAGTATCCTGGACTTTCCAGTTCTCTCCCAACATTTTCTCTATCATAGCTCTCATCTCTTTGTTTGTACTATTATTATATCACAGCAATTACCACCAGACTCAGAGTAGTTGGGGCTGAGAACTCTTACCTATGCTTCTTAGTATTCTCTGCACCTAACACAGGAACTTGAACTTACTGTATACCCAAGAAATGTTTATGGAATTAATAAATAAATTCTTGAATTAATAGTGTCAGTTGGTATTTGTTACATATTTCTTTAATGAATTGCTTTTCTATCACTCTCCTGTGGAATCCGAAAGTAACACTGATTTAGAACATCAGTTCTCAAACTTCTTGGTCTTAGAACCCGTTTACAGTCTTAAAAACCCAAGGAGTTCCTCAATAATTTTTGTTTATATGGATTACATCCATTGATACATGTGAGATAGATGAACGGATAGATGGATAGATAGAAAACAAGACATTAGAAAAGAAAGCAAGGGGTATTTGAAAATATTTATTAATTCATATTGAGATAATAATAAACCAATTATATGTTAACAAAAGTAACATTTTTACAAAAAATAACTAAACTGTATTTTCTTTTTATTTATTTATTTATTTAATATTATTATTATACTTTAAGTTCTAGGGTACATGTGCATAACGTGCAGGTTTGTTACATATGTATACTTGTGCCATGTTGGTGTGCTGCACCCATCAACTCGTCAGCACCCATCAACTCGTCATTTACATCAGGTATAACTCCCAATGCAGTCCCTTCCCCCTCCCCCCTCCCCATGATAGGCCCCGGTGTGTGATGTTCCCCTTCCCGAGTCCAAGTGATCTCATTGTTCAGTTCACACCTATGAGTGAGAACATGCGGTGTTTGGTTTTCTGTTCTTGCGATAATTTGCTGAGAATGATGGTTTCCAGCTGCATCCATGTCTCTACAAAGGACACAAACTCATCCTTTTTTATGGCTGCATAGTATTCCATGGTGTATATGTGCCACATTTTCTTAATCCAGTCTGTCACTGATGGACATTTGGGTTGATTCCAAGTCTTTGCTATTGTGAATAGTGCTGCAATAAACATACGTGTGCATGTGTCTTTATAGCAGCATGATTTATAATCCTTTGGGTATATACCCAGTAATGGGATGGCTGGGTCATATGGTACATCTAGTTCTAGATCCTTGAGGAATCGCCATACTGTTTTCCATAATGGTTGAACTAGTTTACAATCCCACCAACAGTGTAAAAGTGTTCCTATTTCTCCACATCCTCTCCAGCACCTGTTGTCTCCTGACTTTTTAATGATCGCCATTCTAACTGGTGTGAGATGGTATCTCATTGTGGTTTTGATTTGCATTTCTCTGATGGCCAGTGATGATGAGCATTTTTTCATGTGTCTGTTGGCTGTATGAATGTCTTCTTTTGAGAAGTGTCTGTTCATATCCTTTGCCCACTTTTTGATGGGGTTGTTTGTTTTTTTCTTGTAAATTTGTTTGAGTTCTTTATAGGTTCTGGATATTAGCCCTTTGTCAGATGAGTAGATTGCAAAAATGTTCTCCCATTCTGTAGGTTGCCTGTTCACTCTGATGGTAGTTTCTTTTGCTGTGCAGAAGCTCTTTAGTTTAGTGAGATCACATTTGTCAATTTTGGCTTTTGCTGCAGTTGCTTTTGGTGTTTTAGACATGAAGTCTTTGCCCATGCCTATGTCCTGAATGGTACTACCTAGGTTTTCCTCTAGGGTTTTTATGGTATTAGGTCTAACATTTAAGTCTCTAATCCGTGTTGAATTAATTTTCGTATAAGGAGTAAGGAAAGGATCCAGTTTCAGCTTTCTACTTACGGCTAGCCAATTTTCCCAGCACCATTTATTCAATAGGGAATCCTTTCCCCATTTCTTGTTTCTCTCAGGTTTGTCAAAGATGAGATGGCTGTAGATGTGTAGTATTATTTCTGAGGACTCTGTTCTGTTCCATTGGTCTATATCTCTGTTTTGGTACCAGTACCGTGCTGTTTTGGTTACTGTAGCCTTGTAGTATAGTTTGAAGTCAGGTAGCGTGATGCCTCCAGCTTTGTTCTTTTGACTTAGGATTGTCTTGGAGACGCAGGCTCTTTTTTGGTTCCATATGAACTTTAAAGCAGTTTTTTCCAATTCTGTGAAGAAACTCATTGGTAGCTTGATGGGGATGGCATTGAATCTATAAATAACCTTGGGCAGTATGGCCATTTTCACGATATTGATTCTTCCTATCCATGAGCATGGTATGTTCTTCCATTTGTTTGTGTCCTCTTTGATTTCACTGAGCAGTGGTTTGTAGTTCTCCTTGAAGAGGTCCTTTACATCCCTTGTAAGTTGGATTCCTAGGTATTTTATTCTCTTTGAAGCAATTGTGAATGGAAGTTCATCCATGATTTGGCTCTCTGTTTGTCTGTTACTGGTGTATAAGAATGCTTGTGATTTTTGCACATTAATTTTGTATCTTGAGACTTTGCTGAAGTTGCTTATCAGCTTAAGGAGATTTTGGGCTGAGACAATGGGGTTTTCTAACTATACAATCATGTCATCTGCAAAGAGGGACAATTTGACTTCTTCTTTTCCTAACTGAATACCCTTGATTTCTTTCTCTTGCCTAAGTGCCCTAGCCAGAACTTCCAACACTATGTTGAATAGGAGTGGTGAGAGAGGGCATCCCTGTCTTGTGCCAGTTTTCAAAGGGCATTTTTTCAGTTTTTGCCCATTCAGTATGATATTGGCTGTGGGTTTGTCATAAATAGCTCTTCTTATTTTGAGGTACGTTCCATCATACCGAATTTATTGAGCGTTTTTAGCATGAAGGGCTGTTGAATTTTGTCAAAAGCCTTTTGTGGATCTATTGAGATAATCATGTGGTTCTTGTCTTTGGTTCTGTTTATATGCTGGATTATGTTCATTGATTTGCGAATGTTGAACCAGCCTCGCATCCCAGGGATGAAGCCCACTTGATCATGGTGGATAAGCTTTTTGATGTGCTGCTGAATCCGGTTTGCCAGTATTTTACTGAGGATTTTTGCATCAATGTTCATCAGGGATATTGGTCTAAAATTCTCTTTTTTTGTTGTTTCTCTGCCAGGGTTTGGTATCAGGATGATGTTGGCCTCATAAAATGAGTTAGGGAGGATTCCCTCTTTTTCTATTGATTGGAATAGTTTCAGAAGGAATGGTACTAGCTCCTCCTTGTACCTCTGGTAGAATTCAGCTGTGAATCCATCTGGTCCTGGACTTTTTTTCATTGGTAGGCTATTAATTATTGCCTCAATTTCAGAGCCTGCTATTGGTCTATTCAGGGATTCAACTTCTTCCTGGTTTAGCCTTGGAGGAGTGTAAGTGTCCAGGAAATTATCCATTTCTTCTAGATTTTCTAGTTTATTTGCGTAGAGGTGTTTATAGTATTCTCTGATGGTAGTTTGTATTTCTGTGGGGTCGGTGGTGATATCCCCTTTATCATTTTTTAATGCGTCTATTTTATTCTTCTCTCTTTTCTTCTTTATTAGTCTTGCTAGCAGTCTGTCAATTTTGTTGATCTTTTCAAAAAACCAACTCCTGGATTCATTGATTTTTTGGAGGGTTTTTTGTGTCTCTATCTCCTTCAGTTCTGCTCTGATCTTTGTTATTTCTTGCCGTCTGCTAGCTTTTGAATGCGTTTGCTCTTGCTTCTCTAGTTCTTTTAATTGTGATGTTAGGGTGTCAATTTTAGATCTTTCCAGCTTTCTCTTGTGGGCATTTAGTGCTATAAATTTCCCTCTACACACTGCTTTAAATGTGTCCCAGAGATTCTGGTATGTTGTATCTTTGTTCTCATTGGTTTCAAATAACATGTTTATTTCTGCCTTCATTTTGTTATGTACCCAGTAGTCATTCAGGAGCAGGTTGTTCAGTTTCCATGTAGTTGAGTGGTTTTGATTGAGTTTCTTAGTCCTGAGTTCTAGTTTGATTGCACTGTGGTCTGAGAGACAGTTTGTATTAATTTCTGTTCTTGTCCATTTGCTGAGGAGTGCTTTACTTCCAATTATGTGGTCAATTTTGGAATAAGTGCGATGTGGTGCTGAGAAGAATGTATATTCTGTTGATTTGGGGTGGAGAGTTCTATAGATGTCTATTAGGTCTACTTGCTGCAGAGATGAGTTCAATTCCTCAATATCCTTGTTAACTTTCTGTCTCGTTGATCTCTCTAATGTTGACAGTGGAGTGTTGAAGTCTCCCATTATTATTGTATGGGAGTCTAAGTCTCTTTGTAAGTCTCTAAGGACTTGCTTTATGAATCTGGGTGCTCCTGTATTGGGTGCATATATATTTAGGATAGTTAGCTCTTCCTGTTGAATTGATCCCTTTACCATTATGTAATGGCCTTCTTTGTCTCTTTTGATCTTTGATGGTTTAAAGTCTGTTTTATCAGAGACTAGTATTGCAACCCCTGCTTTCTTTTGTTCTCCATTTGCTTGGAAAATCTTCCTCCATCCCTTTATTTTTAGCCTATGTATGTCTCTGCATGTGAGATGGGTCTCCTGAATACAGCAGACTGATGGGTCTTGACTCTTTATCCAGTTTGCCAGTCTGTGTCTTTTAATTGGAGCATTTAGTCCATTTACATTTAAGGTTAATATTGTTATGTGTGAACTTGATCCTGCCATTATGATATTAACTGGTTATTTTGCTCGTTAGTTGATGCAGTTTCTTCCTAGCCTAAATGGTCTTTACATTTTGGCATGGTTTTGCAATGGCTGGTACCGGTTGTTCCTTTCCATGTTGAGTGCTTCCTTCAGCGTCTCTTGTAAGGCAGGCCTAGTTGTGACAAGATCTCTAAGCATTTGCTTATCTGTAAAGGATTTTATTTCTCCTTCACTTATGAAACTTAGTTTGGCTGGATATGAAATTCTGGGTTTAAAATTCTTTTCTTTAAGAATGTTGAATATCGGCCCCCACTCTCTTCTGGCTTGTAGAGTTTCTGCCGAGAGATCTGCTGTTAGTCTGATGGGCTTCCCTTTGTGGGTAACCCGACCTTTCTCTCTGGCTGCTCTTAAGATTTTTTCCTTCATTTCAACTTTGGTGAATCTGGCAATTATGTGTCTTGGAGTTGCCCTTCTCGAGGAGTATCTTTGTGGCGTTCTCTGTATTTCCTGTATTTGAATGTTGGCCTGCCCTACTAGGTTGGGGAAGTTCTCCTGGATGATATCCTGAAAAGTATTTTCCAAGTTGGTTCCATTTTCCCCTTCACTTTCAGGCACCCCAATCAGACGTAGATTTGGTCTTTTTACATAATCCCATACTTGTTGCAGGCTTTGTTCATTTCTTTTTCTTCTTTTTTCTTTAGGTTTCTCTTCTCGCTTCATTTCGTTCATTTGATCCTCAGTCGCTGATACTCTTTCTTCCAGTTCATCGAGTCGGTTACTGAAACTTGTGCATTTGTCACTTATTTCTCATGTCATGGTTTTCATCTCTTTCATTTCATTTATGACCTTCTCTGCATTAATTACTCTAGCCATCAATTCTTCCACTTTTTCTTCAAGATTTTTAGTTTCTTTGCGCTGGTTACGTAATTCCTCCTTTAGCTCTGAGAAGTTTGATGGACTGAAGCCTTCTTCTCTCATCTCATCAAAGTCATTCTCCGTCAAGCTTTGATCCGTTGCTGGCGATGAGCTGTGCTCCTTTGCCGGGGGAGATGCGGTCTTATTTTTTGAATTTCCAGCTTTTCTGCTCTGCTTTTTCCCCATCTTTGTGGTTTTATCTGCCTCTGGTCTTTGATGATGATGGTGATGTACTGATGGGGTTTTGGTGTAGGCGTCCTTCCTGTTTGATAGTTTTCCTTCTAACAGTCAGGACCCTCAGCTGCAGGTCTGTTGGAGATTGCTTGAGGTCCACTCCAGACCCTGTTTGTCTGGGTGTCAGCAGCAGAGGCTGCAGAAGGTAGAATATTGCTGAACAGCGAGTATACCTGTCTGATTCTTGCTTTGGAGGCTTCCTCTCAGGGGTGTACTCCACCCTGTGAGGTGTGGGGTGTCAGACTGCCCCTAGTAGGGGATGTCTCCCAGTTAGGCTACTCAGGGGTCAGGGACCCACTTGAGCAGGCAGTCTGTCCCTTCTCAGATCTCAACCTCCATGTTGGGAGATCCACTGCTCTCTTCAAAGCTGTCAGACAGAGTCGTTTGCGTCTGCAGAGGTTTCTGCTGCTTTTGTGGTTGTTTACTGTGCCCTGTCCCCAGAGGTCGAGTCTACAGATACAGGCAGGTTTCCTTGAGCTGCTGTGAGCTCCACCCAGTTCAAGCTTCCCAGCGGCTTTGTTTACCTACTTAAGCCTCAGCAATGGCGGGCGCCCCTCCCCCAGCCTCGCTGCTGCCTTGCCGCGAGATCGCAGACTGCTGTGCTAGCAATGAGGGAAGCTCCGTGGGCGTGGGACCCTCCCGGCCAGGTGTGGGATATAATCTCTTGATGTGCCTGTTTGCTTAAAGCGCAGTATTGGGGTGGGAGTTACCCTATTTTCCAGGTGTTGTGTGTCTCAGTTCCCCTGGCTAGGAAAAGGGATTCCCTTATCCCTTGCACTTCCGAGGTGAGGCGATGCCTTGCCCTGCTTCAGCTCTCGCTGGTCGGGCTGCAGCAGCTGACCAGCACCGATTGTCAGGCACTCCCTAGTGAGATGAACCCAGTACCTCAGTTGAAAATGCAGAAATCACCGGTCTTCTGTGTCACTCGCGCTGGCATTTGGAGACTGGAGCTGTTCCTATTCGTCCATCTTGCTCCGCCCCCTAAACTATATTTTCTAAAACAAAGTAAGGTAGTTAAAAGATTGGCATTATTTTACATCTTTGCACATGTCTAATGTCTGACTTCATACGAAACAACTGGTATTTTGTATTTAAAAGATAGTATGTGTGCTTATTATGTATTAGATCCTATACATAAAATATTTGACAAGGGCATCAAGATGACACAATGGGAAAGAATAGTCTCAATAAATGCTGCTGGGAAAATTGGATATCCACATACAAGGAATGAAATTGGACCCTTATCTTACACCATACACAAAAATAAACTCAAAATGGATAAAAGACCCAAATGTAAGATGTGAAACCATAACACTCTTGGAAGAGAACATAGGGAAAAGACTCTCTGCCAGTGGCCTTGGCAACGATTTTTTGAAAAAATAAAAAAATTCAAAAAATACATATATATATATATATATATATGTATATAATGGATTAATATGTAATGAAATATTATTCAGCCTTTAAAAAGGAAATCCTGCCATTTGCCACAACATGGATGGACTTTAAGCAGACCTGCAGCAATTAATTCAGCCTGCTGAGGGAGTGAAAAGCAGGGAATCAGACATGGTTCCTGACTGTTAGAAGGAAAACTAACAAACAGAAGGGAATAGTATCAACATCAACAAAAAGGACGTCCGCTCAAAGACCCCAGCTGAAGGTCACCACCTTCAAAGACCAACGCTAGATAAATCCATGAAGATGGAGAGAAACCAGAGCAAAAAGCCTGAAGATTCCAAAAACGAGAACATCTCTTCTCCCCCAAAGGATCACAAATCCTTGTTAGCAAGGGAACAAAACTGGATGGACAGTGAGTTTGACAGATTGACAGAAGTAGGCTTCAGAAGGTGGGTAATAACAAACTCCTCCGAACTAAAGGAGCATGTTCTAACCCAATGCAAGAAAGCTAAGAATCTTGAAAAAAGGTTAGACGAATAGCTAACTAGAAGAACCAGTTTAGAGAAGAACATAAATGACCTCATGGAGCTGAAAAACACAGCATAGGAACTTCATGAAACATGCACAAGTATCAATAGCTTAATCGATCAAGCAGAAGAAAGGATATCAGAGATTGAAGATCAACTTAATGAAATAAACAGTGAAGACAAGATTAGAGAGAAGAGAATGAAAAGAAATAAACAAAGCCTCCAAGGAATACAGGGCTATGTGAAAAGACCAAAACTACATTTGATTGGTGTACCTGAAAGTGACGGGGAGAATGGAACCAAGTTGGAAAACACTCTTCAGGATATTATCCAGGAGAATTTTCCCAATCTAGCAAGACAGGCCAACATTCAAATTCAGGAAATACAGAGAACACTACAAAGATACTCCTTGAGAATAGAAATCCCAAGACACAAAATCATCAGATTCACCAAGGTTGAAATGAAGGAAAACTTGTTAAGGGCAGCCAGAGAGAAGGGTCAGGTTACCCACAAAGGGAGGCCCATCAGACTAACGGTGGATCTCTCAGCAGAATCCCTACAAGCTAGAAGAGAGTAGGGGCCAATATTTAACATACTTAAAGAAAAGAATTTTCAACCCAGAATTTCTTTTTTTTATTCAAAATTCTCTTTTATTTTCTTTTTTTAAAAATTATACTTTATCTTCCAGGGTACATGTGCACAACGTGCAGATTTCTTACATATGTATACATGTGCCATGTTGGTGTGATGCACCCATTAACTCGTCATTTACATTAGGTATATCTCCCCCCACCCCACAACAGGCCCCGGTGTGTGATGTTCCCCTTCCTGTGTCCAGGTGATCTCATTGTTCATTTCCCACCTATAAGTGAGAACATTCGGTGTTTGGTTTTCTGTTCTTGCGATATTTTGCTGAGAATGATGGTTTCCAGCTGCATCCATGTCCGTACAAAGGACACAAACTCATCCTTTTTTATGGCTGCATAGTATTCCATGGTGTATATGTGCCACATTTTCTTAATCCAGTCTGTCACTGATGGACATTTGGGTTGATTCCAAGTCTTTGCTATTGTGAATAGTGCCACAATAAACATACGTGTGCATGTGTCTTTATAGCAGCATGATTTATAATCCTTTGAGTATATCCCCAGTAATGGGATGGCTAGGTCAAATGGTATTTCTAGTTCTAGATCCTTGAGGAATCGCCACACTGTCTTCCACAATGGTTGAACTAGTTTACAATCCCACCAACAGTGTAAAAGTGTTCCTATTTCTCCACATCCCCTCCGGCACCTGTTGTTTCCTGACTTTTTAATGATTGCCATTCTAACTGGTGTGAGATGGTATCTCATTGTGGTTTTGATTTGCATTTCTCTGATGGCCAGTGATGATGAGCATTTTTTCATGTGTCTGTTGGCTGCATAAATGTCTTCTTTTGAAAAGCGTCTGTTCATATCCTTTGCCCACTTTTTGATGGGGTTGTTTGTTTTTTTCTTGTAAATTTGTTTGAGTTCTTTGTAGGTTCTGGATATCAGTCCTTTGTCAGGAGTAGATTGCAAAAATTGTCTCCCATTCTGTAGGTTGCCTGTTCACTCTGATGGTATTTTCTTTTGCTGTGCAGAAACTCTTTAGTTTAATTAGATCCCATTTGTCATTTCTGGCTTTTGTTGCCATTGCTTTTGGTGTTTTAGACATGAAGTCCTTGCCCATGCCTATGTCCTGAATGGTATTACCTAGGTTTTCTTCTAGGGTTTTTATGGTATTAGGTCTAACATTTAAGTCTCTAATCCATCTTGAATTAATTTTCGTATAAGGAGTAAGGAAAGGATCCAGTTTCAACTTTCTACTTATGGCTAGCCAGTTTTCCCAGCACCATTTATTAAACGGAATCCTTTCCCCATTTCTTGTTTTTTTCAGGTGTGTCAAAGATCAGATGGTTGTAGATGTGTGGTGTTACTTCTGAGGCCTCTGTTCTGTTCCATTGGTCTGTATATCTGTTTGGATACCAGTACCATGCTGTTTTGGTTACTGTAGCCTTGTGGTATAGTTTGAAGTCAGGTAACGTGATGCCTCCAGCTTTGTTCTTTTTGCTTAGGATTGTCTTGGCAATGCGGGCTCTTTTTTGGTTCCATATGAATTTTAAAGTAGTTTTTTCGAATTCTGTGAGGAAAGTCATTGGAAACTTAATGGGGATGGCATTGAATCTATAAATTACCTTGGGCAGTATGACCATTTTCACGATATTGATTCTTCCTATCCATGAGCATGGAATATTCTTCCATTTGTTTGTGTCCTCTTTTATTTCATTAAGTAGTGGTTTGTGGTTCTCCTTGAGCAGGTCCTTCACATCCCTTGTAAGTTGGATTCCTAGGTATTTTATTGTCTTGGAAGCAATTTTGAGTGGGAGTTCATTCATGATTTGGCTCTCTGTTTGTTACTGGTGTATGAGAATGCTTGTGATTTTTGCACATTAATTTTGTATCCTGAGACTTTGCTGAAGTTGCTTATCAGCTTGAGGAAATTTTGGGCTGAGATGATGGGATTTTCTAAATATACAATCATGTCATCTGCAAACAGGGACAATTTGACTTCTTCTTTTCCTAATTGAATACTCTTTATTTCTTTCTCTTGCCTGATTGCCGTGGCCAGAACTTCCAACACTGTTGAATAGGAGTGGTGAGAGAGGGCATCCCTGTCTTGTGCCTGTTTTCAAAGAGAATGCTTCCAGTTTTTTGCCATTCAGTATGATATTGGCTGTGGGTCTGTCTTAAATAGCTCTTATTATTTTGAGATATGTTCCATCAATGCCGAATTTATTGAGCGTTTTTAGCATGAAGGGCTGTTGAATTTTGTCAAAGGCCTTTTTTTCTGCATCTATTGAGATAATCATGTGGTTTTTGTCTTTGATTCTGTTTATATGCTGGATTACATTTATTGATTTGTGAATGTTGAACCAGCCTTGCATCCCAGGGATGTAGCCCACTTGATCATGGTGGATGAGCTTTTTAATGTGCAGCTAGATTTGATTTGCCAGTATTTTATTGAGGAGTTTTGCATCGATGTTCATCAGGGATATTGTCTAAAATTCTCTTTTTTTGTTGTGTCTCTGCCAGGCTTTTGTATCAGGATGATGTTGTGGTACCAGCTCCTCCTTGTATCTCTGGTAGAATTCAGGTGTGAATCCATCCGGTCCTGGACTTTTTTTGGTTGGTAGACTATTAATTATTGCCTCAATTTCAGAGCCTGTTATTGGTGTGTTCAGGTATTCAACTTCTTCCTTGTTTAGTCTTCGGAGAGTGTATGTGTCCAGGAATTCACCCATTTCTTCTAGGTTTTCTAGTTTATTTGTGTAGAGGTGTTTATAGTATTCTCTGATGGTAGTTTGTATTTCTGTGGGGTCGGTGGTGATATCCTCTTTATCATTTTTTATTGTGTCTATTTGATTCTTCTCTCTTTTCTTCTTTACTGGTCTTGCTAGCAGTCTATCAATTTTGTTGATTTTTTCAAAAAACCATCTCCTGGATTCATTGATTTTTTTAAAGGGGTTTTTTGTGTCTCTATCTCCTTCAGTTCTGCTCTAATCTTAGTTATTTCTTACCTTCTGCTAGCTTTTGAAAGTGTTTGCTCTTGCTTCTCTAGTTCTCTTAATTGTGATGCTAAGGTGTCAGTTTTAGATCTTTCCTGCTTTCTCTTGTGGGCCTTTAGTGCTATAAATTTCCCTCTACACACTACTTTAAATGTGTCCCAGAGATTCTGGTATGTTGTATCTTTATTCTCATTGGTTTCAAAGCACATCCTTATTTCTGCCTTTATTTCGTTATGTACCCAGTAGTCATTCAGGAGCAGGTTGTTCAGTTTCCATGTAGTTGAGCAGTTTTGATTGAGTTTCTTAGTCCTGAGTTCTAGTTTGATTGCACTGTGGTCTGAGAGACAGTTTGTTATAATTTCTGTTTTTTTATATTTGCTGAGGAGTGCTTTACTTCCACGTGTGTGGTCAATTTTGGAATAAGTGCGATGTGGTGCTGAGAAGAATGTATATTCTGTTGATTTGGGGTGGAAAGTTCTGTAGATGCCTATTAGGTCCACTTGGTGCAGAGTTGAGTTCAATTCCTGGATATTCTTGTTAACTTTCTGTCTCGATCTCTCTAATGTTGACAGTGGGGTGTTAAAGTCTCCCAGTATTATTGTGTGGGAGTCTAAGTCTCTTTGTAGATCTCTAAGGACTTGCTTATGAATCTGGGTGCTCCTGTATTGGGTTCATATGTATTTAGGATAGTTAGCTCTTCTTGTTGAATCAATCCCTTTACTATTATGTAATGGCCTTCTTTGTCTCTTTTGATCTTTTTTGGTTTAAAGTCTGTTTTATCAGAGACTAGGATTGCAACCCCTGCCTTTTTTTGTTTTCCATTTGCTTGGTAGATCTTCCTCCATCCCTTTATTTTGAGCCTCTGTGTGTCTCTGCACGTGTGATGGGTCTCCTGAATATAGCACACTGATGGGTCTTGACTCGTTATCCAATTTGCCAGTCCGTGTCTTTTAATTGGAGCATTTAGCCCATTTACATTTAAGGTTAATATTGTTATGTGTGAACTTGATCCTTGCAGTTAGATTGCAGTCTGCTGTGCTAGCAATGAGGGAGGCTCCCTGGGCATGGGACCCTCCGAGCCAGGTGCGGGATATAGTCTCCTGGTGTGCCGTTTGCTAAGACCCCTGGTAAAGCTCAGTATTAGGGTGAGAGTGACCCAATTTTCCAGGTGTTGTCTGTCACGGTTTCCCTTGGCTAGGCAAAGGAATTCCCTTCCCCCTTGTGCTTCCCATCTGAGGCGATATCTTGCCCTGCTTTGGCTCTTGCTCATTGGGCTGCACCCAGTGTCCTGCACCGACTGTCTGACATGTCCCAGTGAGATGAACCTGGTACCTCAGTTGAAAATGCAGAAATCAGCCATCTTCTGTGTCACTCAGACTGGGAGCTGGAGGCTGGAGCAGTTCCTATTCGGCCATCTTGGCGCTCTCCCTTCTTTTCAACCCAGAATTTCATATCCAGCCAAAAATGCTTCATAAGAGAAGGAGAAATAAAATTCTTTACAAAGAAGGAAATGCTCAGAGATTTTGTTACCAACAGGCCTGCCTTACAAGAGCTTGTGAGGGAAACACTAAACATGGAAAGGATCAACTGGTACCATCCACCATAAAAACATGCCAAATTGTAAAGACCATCGACGTTTTGAAGAAACTGCATCCAGTAATGGGCAAAATAACCAGCTAGCATCATAATGGCAGGATCAGTTTGACACATAACAATGTTAACCTTAAATGTAAATAGACTAAATGCCCCAATTAAAAGACATAGACTGGCAAATTGGATAAAGGGTCAGGACCCATTGGTGTGCAGTATTCAGGAGACCCATCTCACATGCAAAAACACGCATAGGCCCAAAATAATGGGATAGAGGAATATTTACCAAGCAATTGGAAAGCAAAACGTCAGACATTGCAATTCTATTCTCTGAAAAAAACAGACTTTAAACCAGCAATGATCAAAAGAGACAAAGAAGGGCATTGCATAATCGTAGAGGGATCAATGCAACAGGAAGAGCTAACTATCCTAAATATATATGTACCCAATACAGGAGCACCCAGATTCATAAAGCAAGTTCTTAGAGACCCACAAAGAGACTTAGACTCCCACACAATAATAGTGGGAGACTTTAACATGGCACTTTCAATATTACACAGATCAACAAGACAGAAAATTAACAAGGATATTCTGGAGTTGAAATCAGCTCTGGACCAAGTGAACCTAATAGACATCTAGAGAACTCTCCACCCCAAATCAACAGAATATACTTTCTTCTTAGCACTACATCACACTTATTCTAAAATTGACCACATAATTGTAAGTAAAACATTCCTCAAAAAATGCAAAAGAACAGAAATAATAAGAAACAATCTGTCAGACCACAGTATGATCAAATTGGAACTCAGGACTAAGAAACTCGCTCATGACCACACAACTACATGGAAATTGAACAACCTCCTCCTGAACGACTGCTGGGTAAATAAGGAAATAAAGGCAGAAATAATGATGTTCTTTGAAACCAATGAGAGCAAATATACAATGTACCAGAATCTCTGGGACACATTTAAAGCGGTGTGTAGAGGGAAATTTATAGCACTAAATGCCCACAAGAGAAAGCAGGAAAGATCTAAAATCGACACCCTAACATCACATTCAAAAGAACTGGAGAAGCAGCAGCTAACAAATTAAAAATCTAGCAGAAGGCAAGAAATAACTAAGATTAGAGAAGAACTGAAGGAGATAGAGACAAGAAAAACCCTTCAAAAAAAATCAATGAATCCAGGAGATGGTTTTTTGAAAAGATTAACAAAGCAGATAGACCGCTAGCCAGACTAATAAAGAAGAAAAGAGAGAAGAATCAAATAGATGCAATAAAAAATGATAAAGGGGATATCACCACTGATCCCACAGAAATACAAACTACCATCGGATAACACTATAAACACCTCTATGCAAATAAATAAACTAGAAAATCTAGAAGAAATGGATATGTTCCTGGAAACATACCTGCTTCCAAGACTAAACCAGGAAGAAGTAGAATCCCTGAATAGACCAATAACAAGTCCTGAAATTGAGTCAGCAATTAATAGCCTATCAACTAAAAAAAGTCCAGGACCAGACAGATTCACAGCCAACTTCTACCAGAGGTACAAAGAAGAGCTGGTACCATTCCTTCTGAAACTATTGCAATCAATAAAAAAAGAGGGAATCTTCCCCCAACTCATTTTATGAGGCCAGCATCATCCTGATACCAAAACCTGGCAGAGACACAAAAAATTTTAAGCCAATATCCCTGATGAACATTGATGTGAAAATCCTCAGCAAAATACTGGGAAACTGTATCCAGTAGCACATCCAAAAGCTTATCCACCATGATCAAGTCAGCTTCATCCGAGGAATGCAAGGCTAGTTCAACGTATGCAAATGAATAAACATAATCCATCACATAAACATAACCAATGACAAAAGCTACATGATCATCTCAATAGATGCAGAAAATGCCTTTGACAAAATTCAGCAGCACTTCATGATAAAAACTCTCAATAAACTAGGTATTGATGGAATGTATCTCAAAATAATAAGAGTTATTGATGACAAACCGACAGCCAATATCATACTGAATGGGCAGAAACTGGAAGCATTTCCTTTCAAAACTGGCGCAAGCCAAGTATGCCCTGTTTCACCACTCCTGTTCAACATAGTATTGGAAGTTCTGGCCAGGGTAATCAGGCAAGAGAAAGAAATAAAGTGTATTCAGTTAGGAAGAGAGGAAGTCAAATTGTCTCTGTCTGCAGATGACATGATTGTATATTTAGAAAACCCCATCGTCTCAGCCCAAAATCTCCTTAAGCAGATAAGCAACTTCAGCAAAGTCTCACGATACAAAGTCAAAGCAAAATCACAAGCATTCCTATATGACAAACAGAGCCAAATCATGAATGAACTCCCATTCACAATAGTTACAAAGAGAATACAATAACTAGGAATTCAACTTACAAGGGATATGAAGGACCTCTTCAAGGAGAACAAAAACCATGGCTCAAGAAAATCAGAGAGGACACAAACAAATGGAAAAACATTCCATGCTTATGGATAGGATGAATTAATACTGTGAAAATGATCATACTGCTCAAAGTAATTTATAGATTGAGTGCTATCCCCATCAAGCTACCGTTGACTTTCTTCACAGAATTGGAAAGAAACTACTTTAAATTTCATATGGAACCAAAAAAGTGTGCATAGCCAAGACAATCCTAAGCAAAAAGAACAAAGCTGGAGGCATCACACTACTGACTTCAAACTATACTACAAGGCTACAGTAATCAAAACAGCATGGTACTAGTACCAAAACAGATATATAGACCAGCGGAATAGAACAGAGGCCTCAGATATAACACCACACATCTACAACCATCTGATCTTTAACAAACCTGACAAAAACAAGCAATGGGGAAAGGATTCCCTATTTAATAAATGGTATTGGGAAAACTGATTAGCCGTATGCAGAAAGCAGAAACTGGACTCCTTCCTTATACCTTATACGAAAATCAACTCACGATGGATTAAAGACTTAAACATAATACCTAAAGCCATAAAAACCATAGAAGAAAACCTAGGCAACATCATTCAGGATATAGGCATGGGCAAAGACTTCATGACTAAAACTCCAAAAGCAATGGCAACAAAAGCCCAAATAGAGAAACGGGATCCAATTAAACTAAAGAGCTTCTGCACAGCAAAGAAAAACTATCATCAGAGTTAACAGGCAACCTACAGAATGGGAGGAAATTTTTGCAATCTATCTATCTGACAAAGGGCTAATATAAATAATTTACAAAGAACTTAAACAAATTTACTAGAAAAAGCAAACAACCCCATCAAAAAGTGGGCAAATGATATTAATAGACACTTCTCAAAAGAAGACATTTATGCAGCCAACAAACATATGACAAAATGCTCATCATCACTGGTCATCAGAGAAATGCAAATCAAAACTACAATGATGTACCATCTCACGCCAATTAGAAGGCAATCATTAAAAAGTCAGGAAACAACAGATGCTGGAGAGGATGTGGAGAAATAGGAACGCTTTTACACTGTTGGTGGGAGTGTAAATTAGTTCAATCATTGTGGAAGACAGTGTGGTGATTCCTCAAGGATCTAGAACTAGAAATACCATTTGACCAAGGATTACCATTATTGGGTATATACCCAAAGGATTATAAATTATTCTACTATAAAGATACATGCACATGTATGTGTATTGTGGCACTGTTGACAATAGCAAACACTTGGAAACAAACCAAATGCCCATCAGTTATACACTGGATAAAGTAAACCATAATTCTAACTAGCAAACTAACACAAAAACAGAAAACCGAACACCACACATTCTCAGTCATAAGTGGGAGTTGAACAATTAAAACACATGGACACAGGGAGGGGACCATCACACACTGGGGCCTGTCGGGGAGTTGGGGGCTGGGGGAGGGATAGCATTAGGAGAAATACTAATGTAGATGATGGGTTGATGGGTGCAGCAAACCACTATGACACGTGTATCCCTGTGTAACAAACCTGCACGTTCTGCACATATACCCCAAAACTCAAAGTATAATTTTTTTTAAAGAGTGAGCATTCCTGCCGTATACCAGATTTTAGGGAAAAAGCTTTTAGTTGTTCGCCATTGCTTATGATGTTAGCACTGAATTTTTCATAAGTGCTCTTTGTTAGGTTGAGGATCGATCTTTCTGTATGTAAACCATTAAGAGGTTTTATCAAGAAAGGATGTTGAACTTTAGCAAATGCTTTTTCCGCATCATTTGAGATGATCATGAGGTTTTTATCTTTCATTCTGTTATTGTGATATAGTATATGATTTGCATATGTCATTTTATTTTATTTTACTTTAACGTCTGGGGTACATTTGCAGGAATGCAGGTTTGTTACATAGGTAAACTTGTGCCATGGTGGTTTGCTGCACCTATCAACTTATCACTTAGGTATTATGCCCAGCATGCATTAGCTATTTTTCTTGATGTTCTTCCTTCCCCTGCTTCCTCTCCCCCTACTAACCCCAGTGTGTGTGGTTCCCCTTGCTGTGTCCATGTGTTCTCATTGTTCTGCTCCCACTTATAAGTGGGAACATGCAGTGTTTGGTTTTCTGAGGATAATGTCTTCCAGCTCCATCCATGTCCATGCAAAAGACATGATCTTATTCCTTTTTATGGCTGCATAATATTCCATGGTGTGTATGTACCACATTTTCTTTTTTCTTTTTTTTTTTTTGATTAGTAAATTTATATTTGCTTTTTTATTTTTTATTTTACTTTAAGTTCTGGGATACATGTGCAGAACGTGCAGGTTTGTTACATAGGTATTCATGTGCCATGGTGGTTTTCTGCACCTATCAACTTGTCTTCTAGGTTTTAAGCCCCACATATATTATGTATTTGTCCTAATGCTCTCCCTCCCCTCCCCACCAACCCCTGACAGGCCCCGGTGTATGATGTTCCCCACAACATTTTCTTTATCCAGTCTATCATTGATGGACATTTGGTTGATTCCATGTCTTTGCTCTTGTGAATAGTGCTGCAATGAACATACACATGCATGTATCTTTACAATAGAATGATTTATATTCCTTTGGGTATATACCCAGTAATGTGATTGCTGGGTCAAATGGTATTTCTGGTTCTAGGTCTTTGAGGAATTGCCACACTGCCTTCCACAATGGTTGAACTAAATTACACTCCCACCAAGAGTGTAAAAGTGTTCCTTTTTCTCTGCAGCCTCACCAACATCTGTTGTTTCTTGACTTTTTAATAATTGCCATTCTACTGGCATGAGATTGTATCTCATTGTGGTTTTGATTTGCATTTCTCTAATAATCAGTGATGATGACCTTTTATTCATGTTTGTTGGCTGCACGTATGTCTTCTTTTGAGAAATGTCTGTTAATGTGTTTTGCCCTGTTTTTAATGTGGTTGTTTGTTTTTTTCTTGTAAATTTATTTAATTTCCTTGTAGACTCTATACATTAGACCTTTGCCAGATAGATAGATTGCAAAAATTTTCTCTCATTCTGTAGATTGTCTGTTTGCTCTGATGATAGTTACTTTTGCTGTGCAGAAGCTCTTTAGTTTAATTAGATCCCATTTGTCTATTTTTGCTTTTGTTGCAATTGCTTTTGACGTTTTCATCATGAAATCTTTGCCCATGCCTATGTGCTGAACGGTATTGCCTAGATTTTCTTCTATGGTTTTTATAGTTTTGGGTCTTTAATTCATTTAGAGTTAATTTTTATATAAGGCATAAGGAAGTGGTCCGGTTTCAGTTTTCTGCATATGGCTAGCCAGTTTTCCCCATATGGCTAGCCGGTTTTCCCAGCACCATTTGTTAAATAGGGAATCCTTTTCCCATTGCTTGGTTTTGTCAGGTTTGTCAAACATCAGCTGGTTGCAGATGTGTGGTCTTATTTCTGAGTTGTCTATTCTTTTCTACTGGTCTATGTGTCTGTTTTGGTACCAGTACCATGCTGTTTTGGTTACTGTAGCCTTGTAGTATAGTTTGAAGTTGGGTAGCGTGATGCCTCCAGCTTTGTTCTTTTTGCTCAAGATTGTCTTGGCTATATGGGCTCTTTCTTGGTTCCATATGAATTTTAAAATAGTTTTTTTTTTCTAATTCTATGAAGAATATCAATGGTAGTTTAATGGGAATAGCACTGAATCTGTAGATTACTTTGCGTAGTATAGTCATTTTCATGATATTGATTCTTCCTATCCATGAGCATGGAATGTTTTTCCATTCGTTTGTGTCCTCTGATTTCCTTGAGCAGTGATTTGTAGTTCTCCTTGAAGAGGTCCTTCGCTTCCCTTGTTAGCTATATTTCTATTTATTTTATTCTCTTTGTAGCAGTTGTAAATGGGAGTTCACTTATGATTTGGCTTTCTGCTTGTCTGTTGTTAGTGTAAAAGAATGCTTGTGAGTTTTGATTTGCATATGTTAAGGTAACCTTACATGCCAGGGATAAATTTCACTTTTTCATGATGTATAATCTTTATGATGTTTTCTTGAATTCGTTTGCTAATATTTTATTAAGGATTTTTACATCAATGTGTATCAGAGATATTGACCTGCAGTTCTGTTTTCTTGCAGTGTCTTTAGTTTAGATATTAAGGAGATACTGTCCTTAT
Organism: Macaca nemestrina; assembly: GCF_043159975.1. Lineage (NCBI taxonomy): Eukaryota > Metazoa > Chordata > Mammalia > Primates > Cercopithecidae > Macaca > Macaca nemestrina. The sequence goes on along the minus strand of NC_092127.1, from coordinate 116,231,223 downwards.
AAAATATGTTGGGAAGTATTCCCTTTAGCTCTAATTATTTTGTGTGGGCTTAAGAGGTATTGGTAATAATTCTTCCTTGACTCATAGAATTCAGCCATGAAGCCATCTAGTTCTGGGCTTTTCTTTGTTGGAAGGTTTTAAATTTCGTTTCAGTCTCTTTATTTGTTATTGGTCTGTTCAAACTTTCAATTGCTTATTATTCAATTTTGCTATGTTACATGTCTTAAGAAATTTATCAGTTTCCTCTAGGTTATCCAAATCGTTGGCATATGATTGTTCATAATAGTACCTTATGATTCCTTTATTTTCTGAAGTGTCTGTAGTAATGTCTCTACTTTCATTTGTGATTTTGTTTATTTTTGTCTTCTCTTTTTTTTCTGAATTAATCTAGCTAGGCATTTGTCAATTTTGTTTATTTTTCCATCTTTTTAAAAATTATTTTCCATGGTTTTTCTATTCTGTATTTATTTCTATTCTGATCTTTATTATTTCCTTCTTTCTGCTAACTTTGGATTTAGTTTGTTCTTTAGTTACTTGAGGTATAATGTTAGGCTATTTATTTGGGATCTTCTTTTTGAGATAGGTGTTTATTGCTATAAACTCTCCCCTTAGAACTGCTATTGCTTCACCTATAGGGTAAGATATATTTTGTTTCCATTGTTGTTTGTCTCAAGATATTTTTAAATTTTTCTTCTGATTTCTTTCTTGACCCATGTTTGTGTAGGAGCATATTGTGTAATTTTCACATATTTGTGATTTTTTTTCAATATTTCTCCTATTACTGATTTCTGGTTTCTCACCATTGTGGTTAGAAACAATACTTGATATGATTGTGATCTTCTTAAATTTCTTAAGACCTATATTGTGGCCTCACATATAGTGTATCTTGGAGCATGTTTTATGTGTGCTAAAGAATATTATTCTGTTGCCATTAGATGGAAAGTTCTATATAAATCTATTAGGTCCATTTGGTCTAAAGAGCAGTTCAAGTCCAATATTTCCTTATTAATTTTTGGGGTGGTTGACTTACCCATTGTACAAACGGGAGTATTGAACTCTTATTATTGTATTGCTATCTATTTATTCTTCATGACTGTTAATATTTGTTTTATATATTTAGGTGCTCCAATGTTGGGTGCATATATATTTACAATTGTTATATCCTCTTGATGAATTGACCTCTTTAACATTAAATATTAACCTTTGTCTCTTGTAACAGTTTTTGACTTGAAGTCTATTTTATCTAAGTATAGCTCTCCTTGCGGTTTTTTTTTTTTTTTTGGTTGCTTTTTACAGAAAATATCTTCTTCCTTCCCTTTGCTTTCAGCCTGTGTCCTTAAAGCTAAAATGGGTCTTTTATGGGGAGCATAGAGTTTGATCTTGTTGTAGTTGTTGTTTTCCATTCAGCCACTCTATATCTTCTGATTGGTGACTTTAATCCGTTTATATTTATATTTAAGATTATTATTGATAGGCAAGGGTTTACTATTGCCATTCTGTTAATTGTTTTCTGGTTGTTTTTTAGATCATTTTTCCTTTTTTCCTCTCTTATTGTTTGCTTCTGTGATTTAGTAGTTTTCTTTAGTACTAAGCTTTGATTCCTTTTCTTTTTCTCATTTGTGTATCTGTCATAGTTTTCTGCTTTGTGGTTATCTTTTATCTTGAGGCTTACATAAAACATCTTGCTGTCATAATAGACCATTTTTGTTTTTGTTTTTTTTTTTGAGAAGAGTTTCACTCTTGTTGCCCAGGCTGGAGTACAATGGTGCCATCTCAGCTCACTGCAGCCTCTGTCTCCCAGGTTCAAGCAATTCTCCTGCCTCAGCTTCCTGAGTAGCTGGGATTACAAGTGCCTGCCACCACACCTGGCTAAGTTTTTGTATTTTTATTAGAGACAGGATTTCACCACATTGGTCAGACTGGTCTTCAACTCCTGACCTCAGGGGATCCACCTGCCTTGGCCTCCCAAAGTGCTGGGATTACAGGCATGAGTGACTACGCCCAGTCAGACCATTTGTTTTAACTTGATAACAGTTTAACTTTGGTCACATAAAAGTAATCTGGACTTTTACTCCCCACCCCCCACAATTTATATTTTTGATGTCAGAATTTGCATCTTTTAATGTTGTGTATTTCTTAACAAGTTGGTGTAACTATTTTTGTTTTTGAATATTTTGACTTTTAACTTTCATAGTAGAAATTTGAAATATTTACACACCACCATTATAGTAATGGCATATTTTGAATTTGAATTATTTACCTCTACCAGTGAGTTTTATACTTTGATATGTTTTTGTGATAGTAATTGTCCTTTCACTTCCAGTTGAAGAACTTTCCTAAGCATTTCTTGTGAGGCTGGTTTAGTAATGATGAATTCCCTCAGCTTTTGCTTATCTGGGGAAAATTTTATTTCTCCTTCATTGCTGAAGGAAAGCTTTGCTGGGTATAGTATTCTTTGCTAACAGGTTTTTTTTTTTTTTTTTTTCCATTTCTTTCCTTTCAGCACTTTGAACATATCATCCCATTAGCTCCTTGCCTGCAAGGTTTCTGTTTAGAAATTCACTGGTAATCTAACGGGGATTCCCTTATATGTCACTTGATTCTTTTCTTTTGTTGCTTTTACAATTGTTTTTGTTTTCCTAGTGTGCCTTGTTTAGGTCCTTTTCAGACTGAACCTTTTTGGGGACTTTGTATCATGGATCTAGATGAGCAAATCTTTGCTAATACTTCAGAGATTTTCAGTAATTATTTCATCAAATAAGCTTCTATGCTTTTCTCCATTGCTTATCCTTCTGGAATTACCATAATGAGAATATTTATATGCTGCATGCTACTCTACCCACAGGCTTTCTAAATTCTTTTTCAATATTTTTTCTTTTGTTTCCTCTGACTGATTTATTTCAAAAGAACTGTCTTCAAGCTCACAGATTCTTTCTTCTGCTTGATCTGGTCTGCTATTGAAGTTCTCAATTATTTCTTTACATTTTTTATATTTTATTATTATTTTAGAGACAGGGTCTTGCTGTGTTGCCCAGGCTGGTCTTGAACTCTTGGGCTAAAGCAATCCTCCTGCCTTGGCCTCCCAAAGTGGTGGGATTGCAGGCATGACTTACCATGCCCAGCCCAATTATATTTTTTTAATTCTCTGCAGCTCCAAGATTTCTGTTTGGTCCTTTTTTATGATTTTTATCTCTGTTGAATTTCTAATTCAGATCATGAATTATTTTCTGGTTTAATTGAATTGTCTATTTGTATTCTCTTTTATCTTGCTAAGTCTCTTTAAGATTATTATTTTGAATTTCTTTTTAGGCAATTCATAAATTTCCATTGTTTTTGGAAGTCAATTATTGGAGAACAATTGTGTTCCTTTGGTGGTGTCATGTTTACTTGCTTTTTAAATGTTTTTGTGTCCCTATGGTGATGTCTGTGTATCTGGTAGAATGGTTGTCTCTTCCCAATTTATAAGTGGCTTTTGTAGGGAAAGACTTTCACCTGCGGGTTAGTTTTAGGGTGTTACTTGTGCAGGGTGCATTGACTCTGGTTCTGGGCGGGTACAGACTCTCTGTGTAGCTTCTTCAGCTGTGATCAGTGTGTCAGTGATGATTATAGGTGTCTCAGTGGCCTAGGCTGCAGGAGTTTTTGGCAACAGTGGTGGCACTGTAGGTTAGGATTCCCAGTGGTAAGGGTAGGGGTTTTTCTGTTCCTTTTTTTCCCACAGTTCGGAGAGTTAGCTGAGCGTATCCTTCTTGGTGCCAGGTCTGACATGGTCCACAGGCAGTGATAATAGTACTGAGTTCTAGGGCACAGGTGGTTGGAGTGGCTATGGAGCTGGGGTTCAGAGCTCAGTGTTTTGCTGAACTACTGTGACACCTGTGATGTGGGCACAGGTTCACTAACTGAAGCACAGTTAGATGAAGCTCTCCCACAAAGTTGGGGATTGAGTCTGAGGCACTCCCCAGTAGCTTAGACCTAGGGGACAGGTTTATGTCTGTGACTCTGGTCCTAGGGATCAGGGCACAGAGCTGGCATGGCACCAGGGAAGAAGGGGTGTTCTAGAAGGTCAGACCCTGGGGAGCAGAGCACATCTGAAATTTGGATTCCAGAGCCAACAGGGCACAGTAGCTACCCAGGCACTAGGAGAGAGAGAATACCACATAGTGGTGACTCTGGACTCTGGGATGCTGGGACGTGGTAGTGACATCGGCTCTGTGAGGCCAAGTGCAGTAGCACCAAGGGCCCAGGAATGGGGGCACACAACCGTGGCTGTGTTTCAGAGTTCAAGGAGCAGGGCAACAATGACTCAACTTCACAGAGAGGCAGGGTACTTCAACAGCTCAGACTTCAAAGGGCTAGTCCACATCCAGGGAGGCGGGGTGCTGTGACTGTTTGGCCCAGAGGGGGGTGCCACAGCTCAGCCAAAGCTCTATTTCCCTTGGGACAGGGTACCACATTTTCTCAGGTGCCTGGGAGCATAGCTGCTCTGCTGGGCCAGGGCCCTGGTTTCCTTTATCATCTAGGGAGCATGGGGTATATGACTGCTCTGCTGTGCGGGAGCTCCAGGTCCTTGGGGAGTGAGGTACTGGGAGATGGTGGACCTCTAGTGGGACCAGGTTCTAGGTCCCAAAGGGTGGGATGCTGGGGGGCCCTGTGGTTTTGCTGAAGTCTGGATTCCAGTCCTTGGGGGTTAGAACATATACCTACTCTGCTGGACTAGGATTTTGTGTCCCTGAGAGGCTAGGTGCTGCATCAGCTTAGGCACCAGGGTGCATGGCTGCTCCACTAGGCTGAAGCTCAGATTTCTGGGGGTCAAGGCACCAGATTGGCTCAGGTGCCAGGAGTGTGGGTATTCCCCTGGGCGAGGCTCTTAATAGCCTGGGAATGGGGCACACACCGCAGGAGCTGGGATCCAGGAGATGGAGTGCCCCTTAGGGAGCTTTACTTCAGCGGGGTGCAAGCTTCAGTGGTTTGGCTAGGGAATGCTCTGCTTCTGTGTATGTGAATATGGTACAGTGATGGCAAAGCCTCAGGGATGATGGGATGCAGTGGCTACTCTTCCCCCAGAGAAGGATGCACTCTAGTAGAGGCTCTAGTTTCAAGATGGTACTGTGCAAAGCATCTTGGGCCACAGGGTTGTGGGGAGGTGGTGGGTGGCGGGACAGAATGTGGGTTCTTTTTCTGAAGTAGTACAGCCATGTGACCTCCAGGAAGCTCCCTAACTGGGTTCATGACCTGTGAGGACTGCAGTGTTCTCTGGTAGCAAAGATTGCAGGTATCTACAGTGGTGATAGGGGCTGCTGGAGGCCTCCAGCTTACCCTTTCCCCTCAAGGAAAAGACCATTCTGGTTCTGAGCAGATCCCAGCCAGGGGAATGGGGAGGTGAAGGCAAGGTGTTTCTTTATGTGCCATCCTCTGAGTTTTTGTGCCCCACATGGTTTCCACCACTCCCTTGCTGTACTGTACTTCAGCATTCTCCTTTAGTCATTCTGCTTGAATTTTAGTTGTTTTTTTTTTTTTAATCGTTTTGGTTCTTTTTTGTCGGGGAGATGAACATTAGGCAACTCTAGTCAGCCATCTTGCTTATCAGTTTCTTAAATTTTCTCAATATAAGGGATCCTCAACATGATAATATGGCTAGCAGCTTTTAAATCCTGAGAGAATGATATGGGGAGAAGGCCCATGGCTGTAGGTGGGAATTTATTTAGAGGTACCCTTAAGAGCAGAAATTCCTTTCCAAGTCAGAGTGGATCCACCAAGAAAATGGTTTCCCTGGCGGCCTGGTAATTTGCCCCTGCAAAACAGAGGTAATCTACCTATTATCTGCCGTGCTATCTGCTGAGTTTATAAATGTTGAGGCACTGTTTAAATTAGCCTCAAGAAGGCTGCATTTCCAAAGAAAGCTAAACTGTAAATGTTTCTGGTGGTTTTATATTTCACTGTTTTGTATAACTTCGGAGAGAGCTATTTATTTTCTGTTCATGACTCCGGATCCTGCAGCAGTTGTACCTTATTCCATAGTGGCCTTGAAATAGATTTTTCAGCAGATTTCTGAATTTTAAACCCATTTGATTGAATTGATTCATATAATTAAAGTGCTCTTTTCACATTAATTTCTTATTCTACCTTTGTAATGCTGTAGAGCTAAAAAAATTGTGTAACAAGAAACCTATACTACTGAAAGGATGTCCTGGAAAACCTTCAATATTTATGGTGCTATTAAAATGGACATCAATTCCCAGCTGGGCTTTATCCAACTTTCACTCTACGGTTGGCTGTATATATAGTCCTCCAAATCCCTGTGGGAGAACATTTATAATTCCTTCCCTCTTCCCCCTTTAATAAGTTGTTTCAGTATCTGATAGTCATTATGAGCAGGATTTTTTTTCTTATGGCTGACTTAAATATGCATGTTAACCATATTTCTTTCTCATTTAAACCCCATTGAGGTAAGAAGTAAAGAGTTATTATTTCTCTTCTATTTCTTTATCTGTTGAAAGACAATGCTTTGTGCGTTGCACAAATAGTGATAGTAATAAAGTCAAATTTCCCAGAGAAAAAGATACATCCGTCTGTTATACATGAGACATATTGTTTTGTGTCAGAACATAGACAATATTTCAAAAGTTATACTAGCACAAGCTTCTAGAAAATTCAGATGACAACATATATAAAATAAAAAATGAATGTACACTTCCTCTCTTCCCTGCCCCCACCATCCTGTTCTTCAAAGTAACCTTTTTTCTTAAATTAGTGTCTTGCCTTTCCAACTTTTTTCTATATAATAAGGTAAGAAAATAAGTAGATAAATAAACAAACAATAAAAAAAGGTGCATATTAATAGTATGGCAATGTGGCAATGTGGTTTCTCTTGTGATTTTTTTTTTTCTTTCACTCATTAGACTTTTGTCTACCCAGCATAAAATACCATGAAGGAAACTTCTCAGTCATACATTACATTATGCATGTAATGCATCATTACATGCATATTTTAAAATTATTTTAAGTTATGTTAAAGCAAATGTAACTGGCCAACATGGTGAAACCCTGTCTCTACTAAAAAAAAAAAATACAAAAATTAGCTGGGTGTGGTGGTGGGCACCTGTAATCCCAGCTTCTTGGGAGGCTGAGGCATGAGAATCACTTGAACCTGGGAGGCGGAGGTTGCAGTGAGCTGAGATTGCACCATTGCACTCCAGCCTGGCTACAAACTGAGACTCTGCCTTAAAAAAAAAAAAGTAAAATGTGTGAGGATATTGGTACAACCATGGAAAACTGACAGTATCAAGGAAAACTGATATTCACCCACCCAATAGTTCCATACCTGTGTATATATCCAATAGAAACAAATGATTATGTCCACTGAAAGGCATGTCTTAGAATGTTCATAGCATCAGTATTTATGATGGCCCCAGACTCTAAAACCTAAATATGTTTTAACAGTAGAATTGATTAAAAAAAACTGTTATGGTCATATAGAGTAGTAAAACACAGAAACAAACAAACAAACAAAAAAAATGAGATTTTGGAACAAAAGAAGCCAGACAAGAAAAAATACATTATGTAGGATTCCATTTATATTAAGTTTAAAACTAGACAAAAAATGGTCTGTTGTGTTTACCTTTAGGAGGAGATTATCAACTGGGTAAGTATACAAGGGAGTCTTCTAGAGTGCTTGACATATTCTATACCTTGCTCTGGTTGGTGAGTACATGGATATATACATACGTAAAAATTATTTGAACCGTATACTTAAGGTTCATGTGCTTTATGTAGGTTATACTCCTCACTATTCACCTCTATTATCCCTGAGGCTTCTGAGGCTGGAGTAGCTCATGCTTTTTCTTCTGGGCAGGTAGCTCCTTCTGTGGTCAGAGCCCTTTCACATATTCCAAGCAAAGCCTCTTATGGAGGTGGGAGATGATTTTTGTTGTTTGTTTTCCTCCATAAATTCATACTCATCCATCACTCTTTCACTATCTAGAAATTTGTACTTCATTAAATTAAAAAAAAAAACCACACATGATGATAGTTTTACTATATTTAAAAAAACAGAGTTCAATTATTGCTGAATTTACTTGAATATTATCATTTCTGTTGTTTTTTTCATTTCCTGGTATAGCTAAGCACAGTTATGTCTTTTAGCTGGAAATTTTGTTCAGCTGAAATTCTAATATGTATAGATATATAAAATCTTTTTTATTTGGGTATGGGGTTTCTTTTTAGGCTAATAAAAATGTTTTGAAATTATATCACACTGATGGTTTTACAACTCTGTGAATATACCAAAAATCACTGAATTGTATACTTTAAGGGGGGAATTTTATAGTATGTAAGTTATATCTCAATAAAGCTGTTTTAAAAAAGGCCCTTGGATATTAAAGATATCATTGTGAAAATAAAATATTTAGCCAAAAACTTCAGCCAGTAGTTTAAAGATAAATCAAGAAAATCTCCTAAAATGTAGGAACAACGGAGAGAGAAGAGAATATAGAAAGAAATGTAGAAGAAAAGATCAGAGAAAAGACAAGCATACAGAAGCAATCTAGAAGGCCCATGAACTATTAATAGTTTCAAAAGACAGAGAGCAATTAGCATGAAAGAATGTGAAACTTTCCCAAAATACAGAAGGAAACTGTATTCAAATTAAATAGGTTTACTGAGAAGCAAGTAGAAAGAATTAAAAAACCTCATAACAAACCTGTACCTCTACCCCGAACCTAAAATAAAAGTTTGAAAAAGCTCTAAATTAGACACAATCACTGTGAATCTTCAAAGTACAGGAGAATGGAATTGTTATACAGTTTATGGTGTTGTAAACACTACTGATTGATTTTGAACTTTTAGAATCAAACTACAGAAAAAGCACCAAATACTTTAGTAAAACCATAATTTATTATGGTTATGGAATGAAATAGAAATGCTATCAATCTTGACCAGGAAAAATACAAATACTGATAATTTAAAAGGTGAAAGAGGGAAAGAAGAAATAAAGAGAAGGGCAAGGGACTTAATATCCTCTGCTAAGAACATGGACAGCTATAAGATCTTGCTGAGTTGACAGAACAAAACAGAAAGCTAAAATAGATAATGTGAGTTCCAGAGATAACCAACAGGTGAGGGGAAAAGGTGTTGAAATCTTTTGTCTGCTTATAGACTATTTCAGTGATCTTCTTGAGTGCATTTCTACCCCTTTTTATTCCTTTTTATCATTCTGATGCATCTCCTGCGGAGCCAATATAAACACATGTGCTCAGGGTAGCCTTTTGTCTTTTGCACATTATTTACGGAACTCGTAAGCCATCTGGCATACTCAAGATTCTGTTTCTCTTGTGTCAGCTGTTGAATTAACATGTGAAGTTTTCTTTCATGGTGCTGTACTAACCAATAGTTTAATCTTAGTAAAGTTCCACCCCTGTCTATATATCAGCAGGGGTATTTTTTGCTATGATATATATGCATTTCTGAAAAACTTGGGTTTTGCATCACATACTAGGAATCAGGGCTCGTGGTATCAGCAGGAGCCCATTCAAAAATCTATGCAACCTTGTAATCAGAGCACTTACAAAAACATTAAGACTCTTGATAAAAATATTAGCACAGTTAAAAAGACATGCTAAATTTCTATAAATCAGTGTTACAGCATATATGGAACTTTATGTGAGCAAAAGAGTTTACAGTAGCTCATTGGAAGGTGTAAGAGGAGTTGAGGTTGTTTAGGAAGTCAAAAGCAAAATGCATTGGAGATCAGGTCGAATCAAACAGGAATCACTTTCAAAACAGGGCGCATGGCCAGCAGAGCCAAGATGATGAATGGGTGCTTCATAGGGTACTCAATTCCTCTTGTAGCTTGGTGTGTTCAGTTGTGCTCATTTACTTTGTGTTTAGCTGCCATCTTTGGTAGCACAAAATATTAAAATAATGGGGAAAAAATCTCACGTGAACAGATGTGACTTTTGAATAATATTGACATAATTCCTGTTTGCCAGTTGTGTATGAACTAATAAACCAGAGTTTTAGCAGAATATATTATATTTAAGTATTCTAATATACATTGCCTTTATTATATTAGAAAATGATTGAAAAGGAGAAAAATGAAATGCTGACATTAGATTTCTAAGAATGCATGTCTTAAAACATATACATCTGTTTATTCAAATTCTACCCACTGGATTTTCATTCATCTTTGCAGAATTGAATGAATAAAAAACAGGCAATGACGATATGACTGTTTCTTATGTCAAGGGTTTTACAATTTTTTATTTGCTAAATATGCTATTCTAGACAAAATTTCATTGTTTCTTTTTTTTTTTTTTTTTTTTTTTTTTAGACAGAGTTTTCCTCTGTCGCCCAGGCTGGAGTGCAATGGTACAATCTTGGCTCACTGCAACCTCTTTCTCCTGGGCTCAGACAATTCTCGTGCCTTAGTCTCCTGAGTAGCTGGGATTACAGGCATATGATACTGTGTCTGGCTAATTTTTGTACTTCCAGTAGAGATGGGGTTTCACCATGTTGGCCAGACTTGTCTCAAACTCCTGGCCTCAAGTAATATGCCTGCCTCAACCTCCCAAAGTGCTGGGATTACAGGGGTGAGCCACCGCGCCCGGCCTGTAGACAAAATTTTATGTGTTGGTTGCTTTTTCCCATCATAACAGTTTTGCCATTAAGTCTGACAGAGTGACTATGATAAAATAGTCATTGTTTTAAGAGTGCCAATAAAGAATTATATATGTGTAAATATTTTAAATATATTTTACCTGCCAGAAAACAGATTGAGAAATCTATAATTTGGCAAATATGTGCAGTAATTGGAAGAATAGCTTCTGATGTGGTTAGGCTTTGTGTCCCCACCCAAATCTCATTTTAAATTGTAATCCCCATAATCCCCAGGGAGAGACCAGGTGGAGGTAATTGTATCATGGGGGCAGTTTTCCCAATGCTGTACTGGTGATAGTGAGTGAGTTCTCACAAGATATGGTTTTATAAGGGGCTGTTGCCTCTTTGCTACTCATTTTCCTCTCTCCTCCCACCTTGTGAAGGTGGACATGTTTGCTTTTCTTCTGCCATGATTGTAAGTTTCCTGAGCCCTCCTCAGTCATGCAGAACTGTGAGACCATTAAACCTCTTTCCTTTATAAATTACCTAGTCTCGGGTATTTCTTTATAGCAGTGTGAGAATGGACTAATACAGCTTCATAATGCATTTGAATTCAGTTGAATTCAATATTGTAAGAATCACAGAGAATATTGACATAATATTAAATCCTTTTGTTTTCTAAATCTGTAACCTTTTACCCGAGATAAATTGATATTTTAATAACAGTTTTGAAAATGTATAGAATTGATGTTTGATGAAGTTTTGTGTTTTTCTCTTAGCTAAATTGAAACCAAAAGCTTGTTTCTCTTTCTTAAAAGTGAAATAAGGGCTAGGTATGGTGGCTTACACCTGTAATCCCAGCACTTTGAGAGGTGGGAGGATTGCTTGAGGCCAGGAGTTTGATACTAACCTGGGCAACATAACGAGACCTTGCATCTGTAAAGAAAAAAAAAAAAGAAGAAGAAAAAGAAAGCCTAACTGAAAATCACATTTCAAAAAGTTGCTATATATTTATACAGTCTTAATATGAAATAACCTTTGTTTTATGGCTTTTAAAATGTGTTGTAAAGCCTTGTGGGTTGACATTTTTAGATAACCATGTATATCTGTCTGTCAAGGGTTTTGTTGTTTTTGTAAGGTGAAGTATGAATAAATGTTCTGTCCATTATTTTTCAACACTTGTCTAGTTGCTTGCTGTTTTAGTTTATATAAACCAAGAAATTTTACTTCAGTGGTTAGTCAATTAGTTGATTTCCATTTGCTTTTGGTAAGGTTATGGTAAATTTAAAATTTTTTAAAATGTCACTGGCCTTTTTTTTTTGGAGCATCTGTGTGAATTACTTTTTTTGTTAAGTTCCAGTTAGCCTCTCAGGGATTTTTAGGAAAAAGAAAATCTGCTGTCATGATTTATACCTAACAAAGGATTAGTGGCATGAGTGTGTAAAAACGGACATACAAAGGGGAATAGAACAGAGTAGAAAAGGTGAATAACTACTAAATCCACAAGGAATACGAGGTAGTGTGGTGTTGATATTTTCTATTAGGAGATATACTCATTTGTTCCTTTAGATCACATGCCTTATATGAGAAGGTGACGTTACATAAAGATGGTAGCTGAGTCTGGGTCTCAGCTAGGAAATGCTGATTGGATAAAAAATTTGACTTTTATTTTATTTTATTTTTTTTGAGATGGAGGCTCGCTCTGTCACCCAGGCTGGGGTGCGGTGACACGATCTCGGCTCACTGCAACTGCCACTTCCCAGGTTCAAGTGATTCTTCTGCCTCAGCCTCCTGAGTAGCTGGGACTACAAGTGAGCACTACCATGCCCAGCTAACTTTTCTATTTCTTTCTTTTCTATTTATTTATTATTTATTTATTTTTTTTGAGGCGGAGTCTCACTCTGCCTGCCAGGCTGGAGTGTAGTGGTGCGAACTCGGCTCACTGCAACCTCCACCCCCTGGGTTGAAGTGATTCTCCTGCCTCAGCCTCCCCAGTAGTTGGGACTACAGGCACCCACCACCATGCCTGGCTAATTTTTGAATTTTTAGTAGAGTCGGGGTTTCACCATGTTGGTCAGGCTGGTCTCCAACTCTGGACCTCAAGTGATCCACCCGCCTCAGCCTCCCAAAGTGCTGGGATTACAGGCGTGAGCCACTGCGCCTGGCGAGGACTGTGTTTTTTTTTTTGTTTGTTTGTTTTTTGAGATGGAGTCTGCTTCTGTCACTCAGGCTGGAGTGCAGTGGCCCGATCTCGGCTCACTGCAAGCTTCACCTCCCAGGTTCACGCCATTCTCCTGCCTCAGCCTCCCGAGTAGCTGGGACTACAGGTGCCTACCATCAAGCCCGGCTAATTTTTTTGTATTTTTAGTACAGATGGGGTTTCACCGTGTTAGCTAGGATGGTCTCGATCTCCTGACCTCGTGATCCTCCCGCCTTGGCCTCCCAAACCCAAAGTGTTGGGATTACAGGCATGAGCCACCATGCCAGGCCTGGACTGTGTTTTTTAATCGAAGACACTTTTATCTTTAAAATGAACGTATGGTTATTACAATAGAAATCTAAGCCGATCCTCTGATGGCTTCCTCTGGTGATTCCCATTTCCTGGAGTCTCTCTAAAACATAGTTACAGTACAAATGAATTGTATATATTTTGAATCTATTTAATTCCTCTTCTTTCAGTTGAGGAGATGGAGTTAGAGAGGTAGGCAGTTTTCATATCATGTAGAGCCTTTCACACCTTCAAGATATTTTGTATTTTTCTTTAGCAGTGCTTATCATGATTAGGTAACTCTTTGTATGGTCAATAAATGAATGTTTGTCTTGACAGACTAAGTTCTGTGTGTTTAGGAGCCACCCTGCCATCACCTGCAGTACAGTGTTTATATAAATAAATGGAGCTCATGGCAATTTCTTAAGTTTCTTAAGTTTGAAACCATTTTGTCTGAAAATTTGTTTAATATAATAGGTGTCAGAGAATATCATTTCTTAAAAATGTTAATCATTTGCACAAAAGGTCCCCATCCCTTAAGAGAGAATGACACGTAAGATGCTGAATTAATTAGGAGATCATCTTTATTTGTTGGCTACAAATGTAGGGATTTTTGTCTGGATTTGTTCACGGATTTATTTCTGGAAACAGGAATAGTGCCTGTTACAGAAATATATATTGAATCAATGAATCAATAAAAGTGCATGACGTTCACAACTCAGTAATAAGAAAACAAATAACCTAATTAAAAAATGAGCAAAAGATTTGACCAGCCACTTCAGCAAAATAGATATAGGATGGCAAAAAACACACGTGAAAAGGTGCTTAACATCATTAGTCATTAGGAAAATGAAATTTAAAACCACAATGAGATACTGCTACACATCTGTTAGAATGGCTAAAATAAAAATAGCTGACAAAACCAAGTGTTGGTGAAGTTGTAAAACAACTAAAACTCTCATATGTTGCTGGTGGTACAGCCCACTTTGGAAATCAGTTTGCCAAATTCTTATAAAATTAAACATGCACTTAAACTAAATACTGCATGTTCTCACTTACAAGTGGGAGCTAAATGATGGGAACACATGGACACAAAGAGGGGAACGGCTGATATTGGAGCTTACTTGAGGGTGGAGGGTAGGAGGAAGGAGAGGATCAGAAAAAATAACTAGTAGGTACTAGACATAGTACCTGGGTGACAAAATATTCTGTACCACAAATCCCCATGACATGAGTTTACCTATATAACAAACCTGCACATGTACCTCTAAACCTAAAATAAAAATTAAAAAAGTAACTAAATGGGACTATAAATGTAGATGTGGATCAGTACCAAGAAGTTTTTTTTTTTTTCCACAAACCCCTAAGTGTCTGATTTCCACTCAAGTCTTTTAAACTTGTTTTATGTTGCTGCGTAGCAGAGGTCTTTTATTTTCCACTTTTTAATGTACCTAAAAAGCATGAACCCTGCATTTCAATGGACTGTATCATATGCTTTTTTGCTAAAAAACTTTTTCATCAAACACAATTACATTGTTCAGTTTTGTTGTAAACTTAACATAAGATGCACTGTTGATTTGCTTTCTGACATATTTGAGAAGAGTGATAAAATAAAGCTTAAAAACTGAAAAAGAATTAAAAGTAAGCAGATACTTAGCATCTGACCTAGAAACCTACTCCTAGAAATTTGCCTAAAGGAAAATGAGACATATGTATACACACACAAAAACCTGTGCACAGATGTTTGTGAAGGCTTTATTCATAATTTCTAAAAAATTGAAAACAACCCCAATACTCATCAACTAGTGAATAGATAAATAAATGGCTAAACTATGATACATCCACACAATGAAATATCACTCAGCAAGAAAAAGAAAAAGCAGCAACATGGATGAATCTCAAATACATTATGATTCATCGAAAGAAACCAAACTCAAATGGCTACATACTATGTGATTCCATTTATGAGACACTCTAGAAAGGCAAAACTGAGATGGAAATCAGATAAACACAGGTAAGGGTTCGTCAACCAACAGGGCTGGAATTGGGGAAAGTGAATGGACTACCAAGAAGGGGAGCTGTTTGGAATGATGGGAATGTTCTGTATTTTGACTGTGACAGTAGTATCCAACCATATCCATTTGTCAATATTCATAGAACTGTACACTAGAAAAGGGTGAATGTTCCTGTATGTAGAAAATACCTTAATAAACCTGATAAAGAAATCAAAGTATTTATGAGGTCTTTTTTCTATGAGTAATTGAGCAAGCAAATTGTTAGCTTGCTGCTTTGAGAATCAGGAGCAAACCCATGCTTTACCAAGGGACTAAAGATACTCGTGAGACTCACTCTCCTACTTATCATTCCCACTGTTCTTTTTCTTTAAATGCTTACCCTGATAGACTGGTAATGAAGAACTTAAACATTCTTAATCTCTTCAAAAAATTAATGAAAAGATAGAAAGATATGTTGTAGGCATTTGAGTTTCATGTGGCGAGGTCTTTACTTTTAGCAAAAACCATTTATTAAGTAATATCTGCCATTTAGCACTGGGTAAGACATTGTGTTCTTAGCATGTCGGGCAGGGCTAGTAGACGCAGCACAAGCCTCGTTTGCTACCTCAAGGAGTTGCCATGAGAATCAGTAAAGGGTGTGTTTGTGTAAGCACTGTGTAAATTGCTAAATAAATGCAGGTGGTTTCATTGCCAAATATTTAAAAACCTCGGAATAACAAGCAAATAAACTTGGATTTCAGTATCAAAGAACAACCCACAAACATGGCGTGGGTGAAACATAGGAATGAATTCCTTGGCTTACATCTATGTTTGGCCCCAGTGCCTTCTTGCCTGGTGGGGAGAATCTGGTGTCCAGGAGCTTTGCACATAGCATGGAGGAATGGCAGGAATGAAATTTCATAGACTGGAGAGTGGGAGGAGACTCAGTGGAAAGACTGCTACCGGCAAAACTTGGAGTTAGGGGCTCTGAAGGAGTGAATCCTCAACAGTTTGTGTGTTTGTAGATGTACATGTGTTTTGTACAGTCTCTGTCCTTTTATGAAGTGGACTCTCTTGTTCTAAATGTAGGTGACCATTGTAGCAAATGTGCTGTTACCCACACCAAACTTTTCTTCTGATACCTCCTCTTCCAGTGGTTTTGCCGCCCTAGTTCTTGATACATTTTTGTTCCGTGTAACTGCTTTTATCCTCATGAATATTGTCATGAAGTCACTGATATCAGTGGCAAAGTTTTAGGTACAGTCATAACCTATTTCTCATCTTCTTTTATGTATATACACACACAATTAGAAATCATACCTTTTTCCCTCTTAGATTGCTATGTCATATGTCATAAAGAGGTACTCCAAGTTGAGCTCAACAAATATTTATTTATATGACTTTATTTGAAAACTTATTTACAGAGTATTACATAATGATAAAATGAATTCTACTAGCAATATGACCTTGACCAGATCCTTAACTAACATCCCGGTTTCTTTACTTGCAAAATGCAAGTATTAATAATAGTACCAATATTGCTCTTTTCACTATATAGTTGTAAGAATCACAATAGCTTAGGAAAGCTTGTAGTCAACTCTGATGTTCTGCCCAAATACAAAACAGTGGTATTATTAATGGAATCCTTCTCATTATTTGTACTATTCCCAGAAAGGGGTACACTGATAAATTCTTATGTTTTTCCAGGGAGAGTCACACCAGGACAGCTCATGTCCTATATTCAGCTCTTCAAGAACAACCTCAAAGCTCTAATGAATCACTGTGGGCTCCTCCAGCTTGGGCTGGCCACAGCTCAAACGTTGAAACACCCACAGACTGCCAAGTGGGACAACTTTCTCGCTTTTGAAAGACTCCTTCTTCAGGTATGTTGCTGTGGGTACTTCGTGGGATCTTAATAATTAATGTTTTGATTTCCAGGGAAAAACTTTGACATTTATTATAGCCTTAGTAATAAATCATATTGTTGACAGGTGCCCTGCTTCATATTCTCTAAGTGCCCCCGAGTTAAAGTTCAAGTAGAAACTTTTTTCACACCTGTTTAAAAAAATATTTTGACAGTAATGTCTTTGGCTTCTTATTCAATACTAAGGATGTTTTTTGAGCATTGAACTAACCTCTGGAAACCTCTTTCAATTTTATGCCATTTGGACCTTTCTCGCTCTTCATGGTGTCTTTATTTGATCCTTGCTACTTTTTCTGTAGCATATTACTACTATTCACATTTCCTCTGACATTACCTAGTTTCTAGTCCTTAAGCAACACATAGCATGTGCCTTAAAATGGCGTTTAGTATAAAATGAAGGAAGTGATCTCCATTTGTAGTGTTTATACAGATATTTGTATGTGGGATAGGAACTTTTCATGACTGATGAAATATTTTCATGGGAAACTTTTCAAAAAATATGTAGTATGTATTTTTTAAAATTATAAAGTAGTTTTTAAAATTATACAGTACTTTAAAAAGGGATAGAGGATTATAAAGCATAAATGTACTAAAACGATGAGTATCTGTAAACTTTCCACATAGACTCAATATGATTTATCATTATTTTCATATCTATCATGGATCCTTTTTCATTAAAGAAATAAAACTAGAGATAAAGTTGAAGCATTCTTGATACTATATAACCATCTCTAATTTGATTTTCCTTTTTCTTTCCCTAGAGATAATTACAAGCTCAATTCGTTGTTTTTACATTTTTATTAAATATTTACTTTTTCATAAATAATATAGAGCATTTATGCTATAGGTTTTAATTTTACATAAGTGATGTTATACTATAAATATCCCTAAATAGCTTGCTTTTTTCTCTCAAGGTTCTATTTTTAAGATAATCCAAAGTGATGGGCTAGGTGCAGTGGCTCACGCCTATAATCCCAGCACTTTGGGAGGCTGAGATGGGCGGATCACTTGAGGTCAGGAGTTCGAGACCAGCCTGGCCAACATGGCAAAATCCTGTGTCTACTGAAAATATAAAAATTAGCTGGGTGTGGTCGTGGTCATCTATACTCAGGAAGCTACTCGGGGGGCTTAGGCAGGAGAACTTCTTGAACCCGGGAGGTGGAGGTTGCATTGAGCTGAGATTGTGCCACTGCACTTAAACCTGGGTGACAGAGGGAGACTCCATCTCAAAAATAAATAAATAAATAAATAAATAAATAAATAAATAAATAAAGTGATGTATGTAGATCTAGCTCATTCCTTTAAACCACATCATAAATATACAATTTATTTATGCAATCTGTACTGATGTTTAGTTAGGCTGTTGCATTTGTGCCCGTGTGTGTGTGTGTGTGTGTGTGGTGTGTATGTATGTGAGATTAGGAAGAATTATGCAGTGAATACTCTGGAATATGTCTCCTGTTATATATTGTTGAGTTTACCAAAGATTGCCAAAAATGTTGAACCAGGTAAGGCTAAAAGCTGTGTCCTCTTCAGGATGTCAGTGAGCTCCCTTCATTATCCCAGAATGTCTAAAATGTCACAAACATACATCAAGAGGCAGAAGAAGGAGCTTATTTCTTCATTATGTATTTTTCCTATCAAGGCAAAAAGAAAAAAAAAAAACTTTCTGAATCCTTAGTGATGGCTATGAGCCTTACCTCAAAATATCTTGTTTTGTGAGATGATAATTTTTGTTTAAGGTGATTGGTTTTCTGTTATTTGGAGCCAAAATACACTCATCTTTTTCCCGTTAATATGTAATATACTAAGATCCCAAATAAAAGTGTTTTATTCCCAGTTTTTGGTTTGTTCTAGTTGTCAGTTTATCCATCACAGTGCTTTTAAATCATATATTCAGTTTTATGCTTTTATTCATGAGTATTTTAAGGATTTTAATGCCATTATGAATTGAATTTTTAAAATTTAATTTTCCAGTTTATTGTTGGCATGTAGGAATATTTTGACTTGTGAATAGTGATCATGGATCCAACACTTTGCATTTTGTGACGATACTTGTTTTCTTATTTCTGGTTGTTATTCATTGATTGTCCTGGGTCTTCTGTGTGGGCAAGAATATTATCTGTGAATAAAGTCAGTTTTGTTTCTTCGTTTCCATACTTGATACCAAGTGTCTTTCATAGTGCATTGACCAGGCATACTAGGCCCTTTTTCAGTAAGAGTCATGCTAACAGGCATCTTCATCTTATTCCTGACTTTAAAGAAAATATTCCAAAAAGGTTTTGTTTTGTTTTTAATCAGACTGAGGAAGTTTCTTCCTAATCCTAGTTTGCTTTTTTTTTTTTTTTTTTTTTTTTAGTGATGCATTAGTGTTGCATTTTGTTTAATGCAGATTACTAATTTTTTAAATGACTATATAGTTTTTCTCCCTTAATCTGTTAATGTGGTGAATTGTGTTTATAACTTTTTTAATGCTAAATAATCTTCATTGCATTCCTGGGATTAATTCAACTTGTTCTCACACACACATACACTCACACATGTAAACATATGCACACACACACATACAAATTGCTGGATTTAGTTTACTAATATTTTCCATAGAAATTTGCATTTATGGTCATAGGTGAAATTAGGATTTTTTTTTCTTTCTTTTTTTGAGACAGATCTTGCTCTGTCACCCAGGTTGGAGTGCAGTGGCGTGATCTCAGTTGACTGCAACCTCCACCTCCCGGGTTCAAGTGATTTTCCCATGTCAGCCTCCTGAATAGCTGGAATTACAGGTGTGTGCCGCCATGTCTAGCTAATTTTTGTATGTAGAGATGGGATTTCGCCACGTTGGCCATGCTGGTCTCAAACTTCTGACCTCAAGTGATCTGTCTGCCTTGGCCTCCCAAAGTGTTGGGATTATAGGCATGAGCCACTGCACCTGGCCTATATTTTTTTCTTTATTGTTCTGCCATGGTCTTGTTTTCCAAAAAAGATTATAATAGTTTGGTAAAGTCGATTAGGGTGAGTTTTCTTTATCTATTCTCTATTTGTTTAAAAAAGGAATTATCAGTTACTTAAAAGTAAAATATTTCCAAAAAATAACCTGGACCTATCGCTTTGTTGTTGATATTTATAATTATAATAATAATAATATAAGTAATAATAATCAAGTGATTCAAAACTATAATTTCTTCAGTTCTTTATCGCTTTGATTTATCTTCTGTCAGAGATGATTTTAAATTACTCACAATGATTGTGAATTTACCAATTATACCATTTTAAAACATATTTCTATCTCTATCACTGTCATTATGTCTGTCTTCATTAAAAACTATGAGCTCATATTGCTTTCATAGTTCTTTTTCTTCTTTTTCTGAGACAGGGTCTCACTCTGTCACCCAGATTGAGTGCAGTGGCATGATCACCACTCAGTGTAGCCTTGACATCCTGGACTCAAGTGATCCTCCCACCTTAGCCTCCTGAATACAGGAGTGCACTAGCACTCCTGGCTCATTTTTATTTTTATTTTTTATTTTTTGTAGAAATGGGATCTTTCTATGTTGCCCAGGCTGGTCTCAAACTCCTAGACTCAAGTGCTCCTCCCACCTCAGCCTACCAAAATGTTGGGATTACAGGCGTGAGCCACTGCATCTGGTTTCATATCATAGCTCTAACCTAATAGAACATGTTTCATTCTAGTTTTCCCCCTTTCCATAGTTGTACCTCCCTTCTCTGACAGTGAGGAACTTATCTCCCATTATCCTCGACATATTTAATTACTTTATCAGTCCCCACTGTGTGTAACTAATCTTCCAGTAGAGCTGCTGCCCCGTGGCGTGGATGCCTCCTCACCTCACCTGGGCTCTCTCTTCCTGCTCCAGGTCATGGCCAAGCCCACACGGATGTTCTCTCTCACTTCAAACAGAGGTACCCTTGTGGAAACCTTCCCATGGGGATGCTCTTCTACCTCTATTGAGTTCTGACATCTCTGTGCTGCCCCTACCTCTGCCTTCTTCATAGAGGCCCTCCTCAGGCCTCTCAGGTTTCAGCACCCCACACTAAGCCCACACTGTGGCTCCTAAGGCACAGATGCCCTCCTCATTCTGCAGGCTCTGACACTTTGTGCCGAGTCACTACCATTGCTACTGCCCTCTTTGGCCACCCTCACCTGCTTAGTGACCTACACTGCATCCTGGGATGTTGTTATCCCTCAACGTCCACCTGGATACCTTTCTCACCTGCTTTGGTTCTGACAACCCATGCAGGGCTGCTGCTGCATTCTCCCCTGTCCTCCAGCCTCCCTATCCCTTCGAGATGTCCTCTTTACTCCACTTGGGTCCTGGTAGTCGTGTGGACACCATCCTTACCTTGCTCAGGTTCTGATCCCCTGCCATGGATCCTCACTTCCACCACCTTCCACCTGGATGCCCTTTCCATCCCCTTGGATTCCAACAACCCCTGCGAGACTCTCCCACCCCCATGCACTAATGCCCGCCTCACCTGTCTCTGGCTCTGACACCATGCCCTGGGCTACCATTGTCTCCCCTGTGGACACCCTCTTTATACTCATGGGCTCTGATAACATGCCCAAAGCCACTATTGTGACCTCCTTCATTCCCCCTGCCCTACCGTATGGACAATCTCTTCACCCTGCTGCTGTCTATATCACATGTCCTCTAAAGTGAGCCCCACTACAAAATCTCATAAAATTGGTTCAAAACAAGGCTATGCAGAGATTTTCTCCTGAGAATGATAATCTTTCTAGATAAGCTTACTAAAGGTTTCTGAAGAAACTTGACATATTAATTCTAAGCTGCTTTTTATTTGTAATTAATATTTGGAATCTTTTGTTCCATATTAGACTCTTAGACTATTATATGTGATCATGGTAATTGGTGTTGTTCTTTCAACAACTAAAGAAAGAGTTGAAACACTGAGGAACCCCAGGCATAGTGGTACACATCTGTAGTTTCAGGTACTCAGGAGGCTGAAGTAGGAGGATGACTCGAAGTCAGGAATTTGAGGCTGCAGTGGCCTGTGAATAGCCACTGTGCTCCAGCCTGGCAATATAGAGAGACCCCCTTGCCTCTGCCCAATCTCTTAAATAAATAAATGAGTAAGATTGGGGAAAAGAAGTAAACATTTAAAATACTAAAATCCTACTCCTAGCATAATTACATATCACCCTGACCAGTACTGTGTTCTCAGTCACTTCTGGGTCCTTACAAGTTAGGGTTTTAGCATAGGCGAATGTATAAACTGATCATCGGAATGCTCTTGGTTTATGAACGTGCTTACTTTACGTAGTATATACTCATCCATTAGTTTAACAAGTAATAATATATGGGCAGCTGCCCCTTTTACAGACTTTGGTTTGAAAATAGGGCATTTGTGTTTATTTTGAGCGTGAGGACAACCTTTCATTTTTCCCCAAGGGCTTGAGAGCCACCAAGAAATTTCAGCTAATGTTGAGAATTGTTTATTTTTTGGGAGACTCATTTCCACCACTTTCTACCAGGCCTCCAACACTGAAATGTCAATGTTTACTTTATGGTAACGTTACTTTAAGTAACGTTATAGACAACCTTAGTTAAAAAAAAGAAATCGGTCTTAGAAATCTATAATTAAAAATAGGTTACTGCATTTATTCTACTTACAGTGGTTTTGGTGATCTAACGACTAGTCAGCAAGAGACCTGAGGACTATTTGTAAGATTTCTGTTGGACTTACACTCCTGGAAACAATAGATTTATACATTTAATTTCTAAAGATAATATTATATGCTCAAAAGAGAAATCTTTTTGAGTATTGTTGGGGAAAATCTAGTATTTGTTAGCAGTGAGTACAATTTGAAAAGCCGAAGGAGATAAAACATCTTCATGACTCCTTTTTTCTCTTGCTGGGTCCAATATCACAGACAGTGTTTTAGGCATTGAATACATGTGTGCTAGTTATAAAATAACTCTGATTTTGCTTCAAATTTAAAGTGTAGAAAAGAACAAGTTTAAACTGATCATGGATATGTTTATGATTCAAGTAGTGTTTTCACAAAGTAGCTTTGCCTTCTTTTAATTAAAGTACAAATTCATTTAATTTGGTGAAAGGGTATAAAGTATGAAGAATTCCTTTCTTGTCGTATAGCAAGAGAGTTTGGCTTAGTTTCCTCATCTAAAGATAAATAAAATATCTACCCCATAGTGTTATTGTCAGGATTGACTGAGATTATATGTGTATTAATACATAACTAATTAATACATAGCTAAGAATAAAGTATCTATCTCGTAGTGTTATTGTCAGGATTGAGTGAGACTATATGTGTATTAATACATAACTAAATACAGTAAATCCTCAATAAATAGTGATTATTTATTCTTTCAGCTGGGTCAAAAATATTACAAATGCTGTCTTATTTTATGTGAAGAATGCCTTTAATATATTCTCACCTAGATTTTGGTTTCCTAAATTAAAATTTATTAAGGAAGAATGAGTTTGTCACTTAGAAAAATGTTACTATCTTTGTATATTTACTGTTTGATAATGTTTGACAGTATTTTTCTTTAAATCTTGATTTAAAGCCCACTTTTTCTGCAGTGGATGACTGAAGTTTTTATGCTAGTCATCACAAGAAAAAAGCTTTTTTTCCCATTAAAAATTTATTGGCCAGACCTAGTGGCTCACACCTGCAATCCTGAGGCAGGAGGATTACTTGAGGCCAGGAGTTCAAGACCAGTCTGGGCAACATAGTGAGACTTTGTCTGTACTAAAAATGAAAAAAAATATATATATATATAGCTTGGTGTGGTGGTGCATGCCTGTGGTCCCAGGTACTCAGGAGGCTGAGGCAGGAGGATCACTTGAGCCCAAGAGGTCAAAGCTGCAGCGAGCCGTAATTGCACCACTGCATTCCAGCCTCGGTGACCCTGTCTCAAAAAAAAAAAAAAGGGAAAAGGAAAAAGAAAACAGTTATTTTATAGGTATGTTTATACCACTTATTATAAAACTATAACAATAACTAGTGCTTGAACTTCAAAGAGAATGAAACAATTGACCTTTTTGTCAAAATTACATAGCAAATAAATGACCCTTTAAATTGTGCCTTAGGTGCTTTCTTTGGCAGCACATATACTAAAATTGGAATGATACAGAAAAGATTAGCATGGCTCCTGCACAAGGATGACATGCAAATTCGTGAAGCATTTCACATTTTTAAAATCTAGAATAAAAGTAAAAATTAAAGAAAAATTGTGCATTAACAAACCCATTATGATTTTTTAAGCCTTATACTTTTTCTGCTTGTCTTAAAAAATGGCATGGTGTATTGGTGTGAGTGGTAATAATAATAATAATAAATATAATCCTCATTGGATTCAGAGAACTTTGAAACCCCAGAAAAGATTTTATGGGATAAAATCAAGGTATCATAAAGTGAGAACATTGAAAAGTAATATGTATTCTTGAACGCTGCCCAACATCTGATTTCCTCTCTATAAAATCACTGAAGAGTAATACAAGGAAAAAAACCTTTTATTGACTATAACTTATTGTGGCAATAAAATGATAGCAAACTGTGTATTAAGGAAGCAGCTGTGTTTAAGCTTCCTACTTCCTAAACGTATACTTTATAAAAATATGTATGTAATATATCCATCTCCAGTTATTTCTTTAGGTAGAATGTATACTTTAAATTAAAACAATCCAGCTTAGAAAATGGTTTTTAAATAAAATATAAATGAGTTATAAAGCCATTCAAGATAATTGAGGTAAAATATAGCTTTAGTTTAAAATTTTATCTCTTTGCAATAAAAAATAGGCATCTATTTTATTGGCTGCCAAAGTAGTTTTTAATAGGTAGGATTGTTTTATAAAAATATGTTGAATGTTAGACAGTATCTTTCTATAGCCAGTCAAGTTTACCTAAGCTAAGTAATAGTATATCTGCTAATTTTATAATAAATTGGCAGATTTTACTTTCTAAGTCCTCTAGTGCCTCTACTAGCTCTCACACCATATGGCTTGGCTTGGAAATATGATGGCTCATTTTATTGCTGTTCCTGACTTCACCAACACCCTGGGAGGTTCTGTTTTATAATACCTTCTTTTTAGCCATTTATAATTAGGATTGAATTTTTCTGGGAAGAAGTTTCCACCACTCTGCTTCTCTGTGGGCCTTGCTATTCAGAGTCATTTGGCAGCATGGTGTATTGTCACTTGCAAAAGCATCTATGGAGATTTGGATTAAAATGGCAGATAGGAGGCAGGACTAGCTTGCAGCTCCCACTCAGACAGAGCAGTGTGTGGAGATTCACATCATGAACTTCTGCTCCAAGAACTACTGCAGGAACATGCCAGAAAAGCTGAGAGAATGCACAGACCATTTGGAGGAACTGGATCACCACTGCAGGCTCCCTGAGATGCCGAAAAACTGAGTCTGCTTGCTTTCTTGAGACCAACCTTCAGGACTGTGGTCTACATGGGAGCAGGGTGAAGCCTGTGACTGCTGACTTTACCCCTTTTCCCTGGTGATCTATGTGATTCAGCAGAGGCAGCCATAATCCCCCTGGGAACATAATTCCATTGGCCTGGGATCCACACCACCATCTCCCACAGTAGCTGCAGCAAGCCTTGCCCAAGGAGAGTCTGAGCTCAGACACACCTATTCCTGCTCCCACCTGGTGGTCTTTCTCTACTAGCCCTGGTTGCCAAAGACAAAGGATATAATCTCTTGGGAGCTCTATGTCCCTGTTTACTGTCTGAAAAACCTGAATACTTAACCAGGCAACCCTAGGGCAAGTTTGCATCCTCCTATAGTACTGCAGCTGATGCACTCTTGAAAGCTCACCTCCTGGCTGGAGGCCAACCAACAAAAAACCAGTGCACTAAACAAAAATACAATCAAGGACCCTCACAGAGTCCACTTCACTCCCCCACTACCTTCACTGGAGCAGGTGCTGGTATCCATGACTGAAAGACCTGAAGATGGATCACATCACAGGACTCTGCAGATACTGCCCAGTACCAGCCTGAAGCTTGGTAGCTCCACTGGTTGGCTAGACCCACAAGAGCAAAAATGATCACTGCAGTGCAGCTCTCAGGAAGCCCCATTCCTAGGGGAAGAGGGAGAACACTTCATCAAGGGAGCATCCCATGAGATGAAAGAATCTGAACAGCAGCCCTGAGTCCCAGATCTTCCCTCTGACATAGTTTACCCAAATGAGAAGGAACCAGAAAAACAATTCTGGTAATATGACAAAACAAGGTTCTTTAACACCCCCAAAAGATCACATTAGCTTACCAGCAATCCAAACCAAGATGAAATCTCTGAATTTCCAGAAAAAGAATTGAGAAGGTCGATTATTAAGCTAATCAAGGAGATGCCAGAGAAAGGTGAAGTCTAACTTAAAGAAATTAAAAACATTGATACAGGATATGAAAGGAAAAATATTCAGTGAAATAGACAGCATAAATAAAAAACAACCACAACTTCTGGAAATCAAAGACACACTTAGAGAAATGAAAAATGCACTGGAAAGTCTCAGCAATAAAATTGAACAAGCAGAAGAAAGAACTTCAGAGCTCGAGGACAAGGCTTTCTAATTAACCCAATCCATCAAAGACAAATAAAAGAGAATTTTAAAAAAATGAACAAAGCCTCCAAGAAACTTGGGAGTATGTTAAGCATCGAAACCTAAGATAATTGTTTTTCCTAAGGAAGAAGAAAAATCTAAAAGTTTGGAAAACATATTTGAGGGAATAATTGAGGAAAACTTCCCAGCCTTGCTAGAGATCTAGACATCCAAACACCAGAAGCTTAAAGAACATCTGGGAAATTCATCACAAAAAGATAATTGCCTAGGCACATAGTCATTAGGTTATCTAAAATCAAGACAAAGGAAAGAATCTTAAGAGCTCTGAAGCAAAAGCATCAGGTAACATATAAAGGAAAACCTATCAGAGGAACAGCAGATTTCTCAGCAGAAATCCAACAAGCTAGAAGGGATTGGGGTTCTATTTTTAGCCCACATAAAAAAAAATAATAATTATCAGCCAAGAATTTTGTATCCAGCAAAACTAAGCTTCATAAATGAAGGAAAGATATAGTCTTTTCCAGACAAACAAATGCTGAGAGAATTCACCACTAGCAAGCCAGCACTACAAGACTGCTGAAAGAAGCTCTAAATCTTGAAACAAATTCTTGCAATACACCAAAATAGAACCTCCTTAAAGCATAAATCTCACAGGACCTATATAACAATAACACAATGAAAAAAACAAAAAACAAAGAACAAAACAAAACAAAAAAAGACATTCAGGCAACAAATAGCGTGATGAATAGAATAGTACCTCACACCTTAATACTAACTTTGAATTAAAATGGCCTAAGTGCTCCACTTAAAAGATACAGAATGGCAGAATGGATAAGAATTCACCAACCAAAAAAAAAAAAAAAAAAAAAAAAAAATTCACCAACCAAATTTCTGCTGTCTTCAGGAGACTCACCTAACACATAAGGACTCACATAAACTTAAGGTAAAGGGGTGGAAAAAGATAAAAGATATTCCATGCAAATGGACACCAAAAGTGAGCAGGAATAGCTATTCTTATATCAGACAAAACAAACCTTAAAGCAATAGCAGTTAAAAAAACAAAGAGGAACATTATATAATGATAAAAGGACTAATCTAAAAGGAAAATATCACAATCCTGAATATATATGCACCTAACACTGGAGCTCCCAAATTTATAAAACAGTTACTGCTAGACCTAAGAAATCAGACAGATGGCAACACAGCAAGAGTGGGGGACTTTTAATACTCCACTGACAGCAGTAGATAGATCATCAAGACAGAAAGTCAACAAAGAAACAATGGACTTAAATTGTACCCTACACCAAATGGACTTAAGAGATATTTACAGAACATTCTATCCAACAACTGCAGAATATGCATTCTATTCATCAGCACATGGAATGTTCTCCAAGATAGACTATATGATAGGCCACAAAACAAGTCTCAGTAAATGTAAGAAAATATAAATTATAGTAAATACTCTCTCAGACCGCAGTGGAATAAAATTGGAAATCAACTCCACAAGGAACCTCAAAACCATTTAAATATATGGAAATTAAATAACCTGCTCCTGAATAATCAATCTTTGGGTCAACAATGAAATCAAGATGCTAATTAAAAGTCTTTAAACTGAACAATAATGGTGACATAACCTATCAAAAACTCTGGGATACAGCAAAAGGTGCTAAGAGTAAAGTTCATAGCATTAAATGCCCACATCAAAAAGTTTGAAATAGCACAAATAGATAACCTAAGGTCACATCTCAAGAAACTACAGAAACAAGAACACACCAAACCCAAACCCAGCAGAGGAAAAGACAACAAAGATCAGAGCAGAACTAAATGAAATTGAAGCCAACAAGCAAACAAACAAAAACACAAAAGATAAATGAAACAAAAAGCTGGTTCTTTGGAAAGATAAACAAAATCGATAGAATATTAGCGACATTAACCAAGAAAAGAAGAGAGAAGATCCAAATAAGTTCAATTAGAAATGAAATGGGAGATATTACTACTGATAGCACAGAAATACAAAAGATCGTTCAAGGCTGCTGTGAACACCTTTACATGCATAAACTAGAAAACATAGAGGAGATGGATATCTTGGAAATATACAGCCCTTCTAGATTAAACCAGGAAGATATAGAAACTCTGAACAGACCAACAACAAGCAGGAAGATTGAAATGGCAATAAAAAATTGCCAACTGAAAGAAGTCCAGGACCAGATGGATTCACAGCTGAATTTTATCAGACATTCAAAGAAGAATTGGTATCAATCCTATTGATGCTATTCCACACAATAAGGAAAGCAGGAATCCCTGCTAAATCGTTCTGTGAAGGCAGTATCACCGTGATGTCAAAACCAGGAAAAGATATAACCAAAAAAGAAAACTACAGACCAATATCCCTGATGAACGTATATGCAAAAATCCTCAACAAGATACTAGTGGACTGAGTCAACCAGCATGTCAAAAAGATCATCCACCATGATCAGTTGGGTGTCATACCAGGGACGGAGGGATGGTTTAACTTTCACAGGTCAATAAATGTGATACACCACAAAAACAGAATTAAAAACAAAAATCACATGATCATCTCAATAGATGCAGAAAAAGCATTGGACAAAATCCAACATCCCTTTATGATTAAAACCCTCCGCAAAATCAGCATAGAAGGGACATACCTTAAGGTAATAAAAGTTGTCCATGATAAACTCACTGCTAACATTATACTTAATGGGGAAAAGTTGAAAGCATTCCTCCTGAGAACTGGAACAAGACAAGGATGCCCACTCTCATCACTTTTGTTCAACATAGTACTGGGAGTCCTAGCCAGAGCACTCCCCCAAGAGAAGAAAATAAAGGGCATCCAAATCAGTAAAGAGGAAGTTGAACTCTTGTTGTTTGCTGATGATATGATCATATACCTAGAAAACCCTAAGGATTCATCCAAAAAACTCCTAAAACTGGTAAATAAATTCAGCAAAGTTTCAGGATATGAAATTAATGCACACAAATCTACACAGCACTATATATTCTGCTATACACCAGCAGCGACCAAGCTGAGAATCAAATCAAGAACTCAACCCCTTAATAATAGCTGCAAAAAAATAAAATACTTGGTTATATACCTAACCAAGGAGGTGAAAGACCTCTATAAGGTAAACTACAAAACACTAAATAGACGATACAAACAAATGGAAAGACATCCCATGCTCATGGATGAGTAGAATCAATATTGTGAAAATGACCATACTGCCAAAACCAATTTACAAATTCAGTGCAATTTCTGTCAAAATACCACTATCATTCTTCACAGAACTAGAAAAAACAATTCTAAAATTCATATGGAACCAAAAAAGAGTCCGCATAGCCAAAGCAAGACTAAGCAAAAAGAGCAAATCTGGGGGCATCACATTACCCGAATTTGAACTATACTATAAGTCCATAGCCACCAAAACAGCATGATTCTGGTATAAAAATAGGTACACAGACCAATGGAACAGAGTAGAGAACCCAGAAAGAAAGCCAGAATACTTACAGCCAACTGATCTTTGAAAATGCAAACAGAAACACAAAGTGGGGAAAAGACACCCTATTCAACAAATGGTGCTGGGATAATTGGAAAGCCACAGGTAGAAGAATGAAACTGGATCCTCATTTCTCAGCTTATACAAAAATCAACTCAAGATGGGTCAAAGACTTACATCTATGACCTGAAACCATAAAGATTCTAGAAGATAACATTGGAAAAACCTTCTAGACATTGGCTTAGGCAAAGACTTCATGACCAAGAATCCAAAATCAAATGCAACAAAAACAAAGATAAATAGATGGGACATAATTAAACTAAAAAGCTTCTGCACAACAAAAGAAATAATCAGGGCCGGGCGCGGTGGCTCAAGCCTGTAATCCCAGCACTTTGGGAGGCCGAGACGGGCGGATCACTAGGTCAGGAGATCGAGACCATCCTGGCGAACATGGTGAAACCCCGTCTCTACTAAAAAATACAAAAAACTAGCCGGGCGAGGCAGCGGGCGCCTGTAGTCCCAGCTACTCGGGAGGCTGAGGCAGGAGAATGGCATAAACCCGGGGGGCGGAGCTTGCAGTGAGCTGAGATCCGGCCACTGCACTCCAGCCCCGGCGACAGAGCCAGACTCCGTCTCAAAAAAAAAAAAAAAAAAAAAAAAGAAATAATCAGCAGGGTTAATAGACAACCCACAGAGTGGGAGAAAATCTTTACAATCTATACATCTGACAAAGGACTAGTATCCAGAATCTACACGGAACTGAAACAAATCAGTGGAAGAAAACAAACAATTCCACCAAAAAGTGGGCTAAGGACATGAATAGACAATTCTCAAAAGAAGATATACAAATGGCTGACAAGCATATGGAAAAATGCTCAACATCACTAATTATCAGGGAAATGCCTATGAAAACCACAATGTGACACCATCTTACTCCTGCAAGAATGGCCATAACAAAAAAATTTTAAAAAATAGATATTGGTGTGGATGTGGTGAAAAGGGAACACTTTTATACTGTTATTGAGAACGTAAACTAGTACAACCAGTATAGAAAACAGCGTGGAGATTCCTTAAAGAACTAAAAGTAGATCTATCATTTGATCCAGCAATCCCACTGTTAGGTGTCTACCCAGAGGAAAGTAAGTCATTATATAAAAAACATACTTGCACACACATGCATGTTTATAGCAGCACAATTTGCAATTGTAAAAGTATGGAACCAGCCCAAATGCCCATCAATCAATGGGTGAATAAAGCAAATGTGATATATATATATACACACATATATATACACACACACACACACACACACATATACACATACATACCATGGAATACTACTTAGCCATAAAAAGAAATGAAATAATGGCATTTGCAGCAACCTTGATGGAATTAGATACATTGATTCCAAGTGAAGTAACTCAGGAATGGAAAACCAAACGTCTTATGTTCTCACTCGAAAGTGGGAGCTGGGCTATGAAGACACAAAGACATAAGAATGATACAGTGGACTTTGGGGACTTGGGGGAATGTGTGTGTGATGGGGGATAAAAGACTACACATTGGTTACAGTTACACTGCTCAGGTGATGGGTACACCAAAATCTCAGAAATCACTGGCAAATAACTTATTAATGTAACCAAATACCATTTGTTTCCCCAAAACCTATTGAAATAAAAAATAAATTCTATAAAAGTCATTGAGAAGACTTGATGCTATCAATGTTGGCAGTCAGGAAGATGGGCTGGAGGTGGAGCGAGAACAAGTGAGGATGACTTGGAAACCACTAACACCTTCAAGTCTTTCGTTTATGGCCCTTGATCAATGATGAACATCATCTGCTCAGCCTTCCTTCTACTTCCTAAATCTTACTAAGTTTCTCTTGCAGCCAACCCTATCTTGTAACATGTAGGGAGGGATTATTTTTTCTTTATTGATCCTGTTTTGTATCTTTTTTGCTATAATAAGCTGTACCCGTGAGTATTTTTTTTTTTTTAAAGAAGAGAACATGCATAATGCAGAAAAGATTGTATTGGACTAATAAATTCCAGACATGAAGAGATTTTTAAATCTAAAAAAAAAACAAAAACAAAAAAACCCACTATGATATCATTTGAATGAAGAGTAAGGAAAGAGGCAAAAATTGTAATCTCCAAAGGCAGAGTTGGGTACTCTTTACAGATTAGGGAGATATTTTGATAAAGTTTTTCCTGGGAAGAAAAATTGCAGAGCATGTTTTTTTGCAATATGTATCCAACACACACACACACACACACACACACACACACAAAACCCAACATCAAAACTCTTTTTTATTAGAATAAAACAACATTCTCCCACTCCTGATTTCCATTAAGAAGAGTTTTCCTAGCCATGGTCTTCACCTTTCTCTGACCCTCTTTTAGTGAGAGGGATGTTTTATCTGATCGGTAAATTTGGAATGATTGAATAAGAAGAGGCTCAACTCTGCCTCTCTATCTGGATTAAAGGTGGTATTTGACCTCGTGTGTGTGTGTGTGTGTGTGTGTGTGTGTGTTAAACTTTTAGGTTCAGGGATACATGTGTAGGTTTGTTACATAGAGAAACTCATGTCATGGAGGTTTGTTTTACAGATTATATCATCAGAGTATTAGTCCCTTCTCACACTGCTATGAAGAAATACTTGAGACTGGATAAATTTATAAAGGAAAAAGGTTTAATTGACTAACAGTTCTTCCACATTGCTGGGGAGGCCTCAGGCAACTTACAATCATGGCGGAAGGCAAAGGAGAAGCAGGCACTTTCTTCGCAGGGTGGCAGAATGGAGTGAGTGCAGTCAGGGGAAATGCCAGGCACTTATAAAACCATCAGATCTTGTGAGATTCACTAATTATCATGAGAACAGCATGGGGGAAACCAGCCCCATGATCAAATTACCTCCACCTGGTCCTGCTTTTGACACATGAGGATTATGGGGATTACAATTCAAGGTGAGATTTGGATGAGGACACAGAGCCAAACCATATCAGTCATTCAACCTGGTACCCAACAGTTATTTTTTCTGATCCTTTCCCTCCTCCCACCTCCACCCTCAGGTAGGCCCCCAGTGTGTGTTGTCCCCCTCTATTTGTCCATGTGTTCTCATCATTTAGCTCCAACTTATAAGTGAGAACATGTGGTATTTGGTTTTCTGTTTCTATGTTAATTTGTCAAGGATAATGACCTCCGGCTCCATCCACGTTCCTGCAAAGGATACAATCTTGTTATTTTTTTATGGCTGTGTAGTATTCCATGGTGCATATGTATCACATTTTCTTTATCCAGTCTTTCATTGATGGGCTTTAGGTTGATTCCTTGTCTTTGCTATTGTGAATAGTGCTGCAGTGAACATACATGTGCATGTGTCTTTATGATAGAACAATTTATATTTTTGGGGGTACATACCTAGTAATGGGATTCCTAGGTGGAATGGTAATTCTGTTTTTAGCTCTTTGAGGAATCTCCACACTGCGTGAACTAATTTACACTCCCACCTACAGTTTTTAAGTGTTCCGTTTTCTGCACAAACTCACTAGCACCTATTTTTTGACATTTTAGTAATAGCCATTTTGACTGTTGTGAGATTATCTCACTGTGGTTTTGATTTGCATTTCTCTAATGATCACTGATTTTGAGCTCATTTTTTATATGCTTTTTGACCACATGTATGTCTTCTTCTGAAAAGTGTCTGTTCATGTCCTTTATTCAATTTAAAAAATTTCTCATTCTTAGTATTCAACCTTTGCCCACTTACTTTTTAATGGTGGTGGTTTTTGTTTTTTGTTTGTAAATTTTTTAAGTGCCTTATAGATGTTGGACCTTTGTCAGATGTATAGTTTGCAAACTTTTTTTTCCATTCTATAGGTTGTATGTTTGCTCTGTTGATAGTTTCTTCTACTGTGCAGAGCTCTTTTGTTTAGTTAGATCCCATTTATCAATTTTTTATTTTGTTAAACTTGCTTTTGGCAACTTCATCATGAAGTCTTTGCCAGTTCCTATGACCAGGCTGATGTTGCCTAGGTTATTTTCCAGGGTTTTTATACTTTTAGGTTTTACATTTACTTAATGAAGTTCTTAATCCACCTTGAGTTGATTTTTATGTATGGTATAAGGAAAAGGTCCACTTTCAATCTTCTGCTAGCCTGTTATTCCAGCACCATCTATTGAATAGAGAGTTCTTTCTCCATTGCTTGTTTTTGTCAGCTTTGTCAAAGATTAGGTGGTCACGGTGTGCAGCCTTATTTCTGGGCTCTCTATTCTGTTCCATTGGTCTATGTGTCTGTTTTTGTACTAGTACCATGCTGTTTTGGTTACTGTAGCCTTATAATATAGTTTAAAGTTGGATAGTGTGATGTGTCCAGCTTTGTTCTTTTTGCTTAGGATTCCCTTGGCTATTCGGGTTTTTTTGTTGTTGTTCCATATGAATTTTAAAATAGTGTTTTCTAGTTTTGGGAAGAATGTCCTTGCTATTTTGGTAGAAATAGCATTGAATCTGTACATTGCTTTGGGCAGTATAGCTGTTTTAATGATACTGATTCTTCCTATCCATGAGCATTTTTTTTTTTCGTAGTGCCATCTCTGATTTTTTTTTTTTTTTGAGCAGTGTTTTGTAATTTTCACTGTAGAGATCTTTCCCCTCCCTAGTTAGCTATATTTCTAGCTGTTTTATACTTTTTGTGGCAATGGTAAATAGGATTACATTTCTGATTTGGTTCTCCACTTGGCTATTGTTGGTGTATAGGAATGATAGTGATTTTTGTACACTGATTTTGAATTCTGAGACTTTGCTGAAGTTTATCAGCGTGAGGAGCTTTGGAGGCCAAGACTATAGAGTTTTCCAGATACAGGATTATGTTATCTGCAAACAGAGATATTTTGACTTCCTGTCTTCCTATTTGGATGTCTTTTATTTCTTTCTCTTGCCTAATTGCTCTGGCCAGGACTTCCAATACTATGTTGAATAGGAGTTGTGAGAGAGGGCTCCCTTGTCTTGTGGCAGTTTTCACATTCAGTATGATGTTAGCTGTGATTTGTCATAGATGGTCCTTACTATTTTGAGGTATATTCCTTCAATACCTAGTTTGTGTGAGGTATATTCCTGCAATACCTAGTTTGTGTGAGGTATATTCCTTCAATACCTAGTTTGTTGAGTGTTTTTAATGTGAAGGGATGTTGAATTTTTTGAAAGCCTTTTCTACATCTATTGAGATGATCATGTGGTTTTTTTCCTTTGGTTCTGTTTACACAATGAATCATGTTTATTGATTTACATATGTTAAACCAACCTTGTTCTCCATGGATAAAGTTTACTTGATCATGGTGTATTAGCTTTTTGATGTGATTCTGGATTCAGTTTGCTAGTATTTTGTTGAGCATTTTTGCATCGATGTTCATGAAGGATATTGGCCTGAAGTTTTCCCCTTTTTTGGTGTCTCTACCAGGTTTTTGTATCAGGATAATGCCGGCCTCATGGATTGAGATGGGGAAGAGTCCCTCGTTTTCATTTTTTTGCATAGTTTCAGTAGCAATTGTAAGAGCTCTTCTTGTACATCTGGTAGAATTCAGCTGTGAATTCATCTGGTCCTGGGCTTTTGTTTGGTTGGTAGGCTATTTGTTACTGATTCCATTTTGGAGCTTGTAATTGGTCTATTCAGGGATTCAGTTTCTTCCTGATTGAGTCTTGGGAGGGTGTATGTGTCCAGGAGTTTTTCCATTTCTTCTAGATTTTCTAGTTTGTGTACATAGAGGTGTTCATAGTATTCTCTGATTGTTATTCGAATTTCTGTGGGGTGAGTGGTAATATCCCCTTTGTTCTTTCTAACTGTGTGTATTTGTATGTCTCTCTTTTTTTCTTTATTAGTCTAGCTATTGGTCTATCTATCTTATTATTTTTTTCAAAAAAACCCTAACTCTTGGGTTGGTTGATCTTTTGAATGGTTTTTCACATCTCAGTCTCCTTCAGTTCAGCTCTGATTTTGCTTATTTCTTGTCTTCTGCTAGCTTTGGAGTTGGTTTGCTCTTGCTTCTCTAGTTCTTTTAGTTGTGATGTTAGGTTGTTCATTTGAGATCTTTCTAACTTTTTGATGTGGACATTTAGTGCTATAAATTTCCCTCTAACACTGCTTTAGCTGTGTCCCAGAGATTCTGGTATGTTGTATCTTTATTCTCATTAGTTTCAAAGAACTTCTTGATTTCTGCCTTAATTTCATTAATTATCCCAAAGTCTTTCAGGAGCATGTTGTTTAATTTCCATGTAATTGTATGGTTTCCAGTGATTTTCTTGGTCTTGAATTCTACTTTTGTTATACTGTGGTCCAAGAGAGTGGTTGATATGATTTTAGTTCTTTTGCATTTACTCAGGATTGTTTTATATTTGATCATGTGGTCAGTTTTAGTGTATGTGCCATGTGGTGATGAGTAGAATGTATATTCTGTTGTTTTGGGGAGGAGAGTTCTGTATATGTCAATCAGGTTCATTTGGTCCAGTGTTGAGTTCAGGTCCTGAATATCTTTGTTAATTTCCTGCCTCAATCATTGGTCTAATACTGTCAGTGGAGTGTCGAAGTCTCCCACTATTATTGTGTGGGAGTCTAAGGCTCTTTGAAGGTCTTTAAGATGTTGTTTTAGGAATCTGAGTGCTCCTGTGTTGGGTGCATATGTATTTAGGATAGTTGGATTTTCTCGTTGAGTTCAACCCTTTTCTATTACGTAGTGTCCTTCTTTGTCTTTTTTGATCTTTGTTGGTTTAAAGTCTGTTATGTCTCTTCATTGAGTGAAGTTGTAAATAAATTTAAAAATGAAAAAACAGAAAATACTAAAAACAAACAAACAAATGAAGTCTGTTGTGTCTGAAATTAGGATTGAAACTTTTGCTTTTTTCTGCTTTCCATTTGCTTGGTAGATTTTTCCCCATCCCTTTATTTGGTGCCTATGGGTGTCATTGCATGTGAGATGAGTCTCTTGAAGACAGCATACCATTGGTTCTTTTTTTTTTTTTTTTTTTTTTTTTTTTTTCCCAGCTTGCCACTTTGTGCCTTTTGATTGAGACATTTAGCTCATGTACTCGCAAGGTTAAAATTGATATGTATGGATTTAATCCTGTCTTCATGTTGATAAGTGGTCATTATGCCAACTTGTTTGTATAGTTGCTTTACAGCATCACTAGTCTGTGTACTTAACTGTGTTTTTGTAGTGGTGGGTAACAGTCTTTCCTTTTCATATTTAGTATTTCTTTCAGATGTTCTTGTAAGGCAGGTCTGGTAATTACTAATTGTCTCAGCATTTGCTTATCTGAAAAGGATGTTATTTCACCTTTGCTTATGAAACTTAATTTGGCCAGATATGAAACTCTTGGTTGGAATTTCTTTTCTTTACAAATGTTGAATATAGGCCTCCAATCTCTTCTAGCTTGTAGGATTTCTGCTGAGAGGTCTGCTGTTAGTCTGTTGGGCTTCCCTGTATAGGTGACCTGTACTTTCTCTCTAGCTGCCTTAATATTTTGTCTTTCATTTTGACTTGGAGAATCTGATAATTATGTGTTTTGGGGATGATCTTCTTGTAAAGTATTTTCCTGGGGCTCTCTGCAGTTCCTGAATTTGAACATTGGCCTCTCTAGCAAGGTTGAGGAAGTTCTCATGGAGGATATCCTAAAATATTTTTTTCAGGTTGCTTCCATTATCCCCATCTCTACAACACCAATGAGTCATAGATTTGGCCTCTTTACATAGTTCCATATTTCTCAGAGGTTTTATTTATGTTTCTTCATTCTTTTTTCTTTATCCTTGTCTGGCTGGCTTATTTCAGAAAGCCTGTCTTCAAGCTTTGAGATTCTTTCCTCAACTTGTTATATTCTTCTGTTAGTACTTGTGATATTACATTATGAAATTCTTGTAGTAGGCTTTTCAGCTCTACCAGATTGACTACATTCTTTTTTATACTGGCTATTTTGTCTGTCAGCTCCTGTATCATTTTATTGTGATTCTTAGCTTCTTTAGATTGAGTTTCAGCGTTCTCTTGAATCTTGCTGATCTTTATTTCTATTCATATTCTGAATTCCATTTCTTTTATTTCAGCCATCTCACTCTAGTGAAGAACGTTTGCTCTCCAGCTAGTGCAGTCATTTGGAGGAAAGAAGACACTGGCTTTTTGAGTTGTCAGAGTTCTTG
Organism: Macaca nemestrina; assembly: GCF_043159975.1. Classification (NCBI taxonomy): domain Eukaryota; kingdom Metazoa; phylum Chordata; class Mammalia; order Primates; family Cercopithecidae; genus Macaca; species Macaca nemestrina. Next base: position 116,192,957 of record NC_092127.1, on the reverse strand, counting down.
CACTGGTTCTTTCTCATCTTTGTGGGCTGATGTTCCTTCAGTCTTGAAGTTGCTGTCCTTTGGATGTTTTTTTCCTCTTTTATCCTATTTGATGACCTTGGGGGTTTATTTTTGGTATAAGGTGAGTTCAGTCAACTGGCTTCATTTCTGGAAGATTTTTAGGGAGCCAGGACTCCACTCAGGAGTCCAAACCTGTGTGCTCTAATACTGGGTGACTGGTATTGGCACTGGCTTTGTTCTCTGGCTCCTCAAGGTTAGGAACCTGTTGCACTTAGGGGACTCAGGTGCTCCCATACTGCTGGTCACAACACTCTGATGGTTGGTGCCAGCCAAAGCACTTCATAGGCTGGTGCAGCAGGATTCATTTTTGTTTGCACATAGTACCAGCACTGGCAGCAGCAGTGCAGCAGACTGCATGCTTGTCGGCTGTGGCAGGATGCTAGTGGGTGCTGGGGTGCCAGCCTCTGTTTCGGCATTCACAACTGCAGCAATGGCAGCACAGCTCATGGGGGCTGGGAGCCCCTGTCCAGCAATTGTGCCCTTTTGCACTAGTGATGGTGTTATCATGGGGTTGGGGTACTGGTGGGCATAGGACTGTGTATGTCCTCTGTGCATGTCCATGCAGGTGGTGGTGCCACTCAGAGTGGAGGCATGTCCACTGTTTTCCATGTCTCGTTTCAAAGCCACCACAGTGTTGGCACAGGAGTGGGGTGCTGGCAGAAGTGGGGATGGTAAGCTCAGTGTCCACTAATGCTCAGACAACAATGGTGGTGCAGCATGGGGAGGGGGAGGGAGTGAACTTTCACTGGCAGCAATGGCATGACAGGGTGCACACACACATACATGCTGGCATAGGAGGGAAGGCAAGGTTTGCCTGTATACACATGTGCTGGCAAAGCAACCTGGGGTGGTCCTGGCTAGGTGTGTGCCAGCAAAGTGGTACGTGGGAGGCTGCAGTGGTGGGAGGATATGAACGGGCTGGTGTATGTCCACAGGGCTACTCTACTGGAGCACTCTGCTGGTCAGGTATGGTCCACCAGCATAGGAGCTATGATGTGGGCCCCCAGGAGGTACCTGGGGGCTGCACTGCAAACAGGCACAGCCAGGCTGGGAGAGGCCAGCACGCTGAGGGGTGCTTGGATTGAACTGGCCCTGTCTCATAGGGAAGACTGCCTTGCAGAGTTCAGGTCTGACAGTTCTCTTGAGGGCTAAAGTCTCCTATGGCAGCAACTTGAGTCTAGGGGATGGGTATCTCTCTCCATGCTCCACTAGAGTTGCCACCACACCAAACCCTCTCGGCTTTGCACTGGCTGGAATTCTGCCCCTTGTACTTCTCTGAGCATCTCTCTCTGCCAACTCATTTGTCTTTGGTGGTTGAGGGGTCTCCTCCTGCCAAGATTCCAGAAGCCTATGGTGAGAGCAGGTTGCTCCTTGCCTATTCAACTCACCCCTTCTGCAGGAGTTGTTGGGGTCTAGAAATAAGTCCTGGTGCATGGTAGTACTGTACAGCATTCCAAGCTTCCTTCCCCTTTAGTCTAGCATCTGTGTCTTCCATCTTTCTGCTCTCAGTGCTTTCCCTCTGAAGATCTGCTAGAAGTGTGCCAGTCTTCTTGATGTCCTAGTCCCTTGGTGGGAGATGTTCCTCCTGGTTGTGTCTAGTTGACCATCTTGGAGAGGTCCATCCAATGTTCTTTTCTTCACCTCAAACTGTTTCTAAGAAATCGAACTCAAGGCACTGGATAGCAGAAGCCATCGACCACTGCCCTGTGGCATAGGCAGCCACTTCTGGATGCCTGATTGCATGTCTTTTTCAAGCTTTGCTTTATTTCTTAACTTGTTCAGAACCAGAGCTTGGAAGAGGTTTTTGTTTTGTTTTGTTTTCTGTAGATATTTTGGAGATCCAAACAGTAATCAGAAGTTGTTTTGAATGAAATGTTTTAAATATTTTTGGACAAACATCAAATGGGAAAGTATTAGTTGCCCCTTTGGTCATTTGTATTTAATAGTTGTATGCAAAAAGAGGTTGGAATCAATGAAATGGTGATATAATACAGGCAACCTTCCTTTTTTGAGGATTAAGTTGAAAATAGTCAAGGTCACTTTCCATTCTGTAAACAAAAGGGGCAGATTTGGCTAGAAGAATACTACCTACCATTTTTCATTGATTCTGATATGTTCATTTTTTCACATTTCTGAAATTTGGGTACATCCTGAAATTGGTAGCATATTTTAGTTGAAACTATTTTTTTCTAGCTTGGGAGCACATAAAATAATGGTGTGTGTTATGATCAATCATAGAGTCTTAGATCAATGAAATGGGATTTTTGAAGGTAAGAGGTAGATGAAAATTCCCGCAGACCTGGGTCTGACTTAATATCTTTCCGGTTCTGCTGTGTTGGCAAAACCATTGGAGCAAAAACATGGTACCTAAGCGGCAGTTTGCCTTCGCTGGCCATGAGTATGACAAAAAGTTGTTGAGTTGTTGTAGTCAACCCATTGTAGCACCTTTCATAAGTTAAGGAGGGTGATCTTTTATCAGATACCTTTGTGACTACTTGAATATCCTGACAATATATCATGATTATTTCAGCAACACTGAACTTTCCCCCAATCTAGCCTAGGACTGAGGTATGCTTTGGGAATGACCTTTTAGGCTGACACTATGAGATCTTAAGTTAGGAAGATTTTTATGAGTGGATTGCTGAATAGCTCAAGAATGTCTTAATTTAGCTTGGGTCTATATAGTGAAATATAAGTAGCATAATATTTCAAGTGTTAAAATGAAGGCTGAGCATGGTGCCTCATGCCTATAATCCCAGCACTTTGGGAGGCTGGGATCACCTGAGGTCGGGAGTTCGAGACCAGCCTGACCAACATGGAGAAATCACGTCTCTACTAAAAAATGCAAAATTAGCTGGGCATGGTGGCACATGCCTGTAATCGCAGCTACCTGGGAGGCTGAGGCAGGAAAATCACTTGAACCCAGGAGACAGAGGTTGCCGTGAGCCAAGATCTCGCTATTGCACTCCAGCCTGGGCAACAAGAGCGAAACTCCATCTCAAAAACTAAGAAGTATTAAAATAGTGACTTTAAATAGTTAGAAATCATGACAGATTATCCTAGTTAAAATAACCCCGTAATTATTATTTTTAAAGCAATATAAATATATAAATATTTAATTACTGTATTTGCTTAGTTTTAAACTTGTTTGGCATGGAACTCATTTTGATAAAAAAAGCCAGACATTTGATTCATAACTGCTGATTATTCATTTTGAACTGCAATTTAGTTAGAACAGTATACTCAAAGTTAGTTAACTTTATATAACAAGAAGCACTTTAAAACAACTAAGAAAAATAGCTTTTGAATATGTATTAGTCAAGGTTCTCTTACAGGGATAGAACGAATGGGATCTATATATGTGTGGTATATATCCTAATAAATATATCATATATGCGTGTATATATATATATATACCCTTATATATACTTAATAAACTCCACTTTAGTATTAACTTACACGATCACAAGGTCCCACAATAGGCTGTCTGTAAGCGGAGGAGCAAGGAGAGCCAGTCTGAGTCCCAAAGCTGAAGAACTTGGAGTTCAGTGTTTGAGGGCAGGAAGCTTCCAGCATGGGAGAAAGATAGAGGCTAGGCCCGTCTCTCTCTTTAATGTTTTTCTGCTTGCTTTATATTCGTTGGCAGCTGATTAGATTGTGGCCACCAGATTAAGGGTGGATCTGCCTTCCCCAACTCACTGACTCAAATGTTAACCTCTTTTGGCAATATCCTCACCGACACACCTGGAATCAATACTTTGCATCCTTCAATCCAATCAAGTTGACACTCAGTATTAACTATCACAGAATACAAAGGTTCTACTGTGCCTCTCAACTTCTCTAACCATTAGCTTTTTTATCTTCCTCAGTCCATAGATTGCCCCAGGCTTTAGAGTGTTCTACATTATTCTTGGTAGTTCAGTATTAACTCCAGGGTTAGTGTTATAGATTTCCCTTTGTGTCCTTATACACACACATGTATGCACACACATGCATGCTCATACTTTCATTCCCTCTTCCACACATAAAAGACTTACATAAAGAAAACTAGAGCTGAGGTAACTTTGATCTTGACAAATGGGGAATCTCAGAGCATTTACAATTGCTACTTTCTCTTCACCTAGCTTGCTTAGATCAAAACTCAGTTGTGGGCTCCTCAAGGAAAACTTCCCTGAACAGCTTGGAGCCACTTTTGTTTTATATTTACTTCTCATTTATTGACATTATTTTGTTTACTTATCTCTCTCTGCTAGAATATACGATAAGTGAGACTAGGGACCTTGTATACTTTATTCATGAGTATGTCCTCAAATGTAGAATCTTCATTTTCACACTTGCAGTTGCAGGCATAACTTCCCGCTCGTGGGAATTGGAGAAGTTTGTTATAAACGTGGAATTTACTTGCCACAGATTGGTACCTGCAATAAATTGTTAAATGTTTACATGGGTTACAAGAGTCCAGAGAGTATCTTGTTGTGGCTATTAAGACAGAGAGGCTTCTTTATGTTCTTACCACCTGTTCTCACCTTTTTACATAGCACATTGCCACCCCAAGTAATGAATGTGCTTCCCAGTTACCCTTCCAACTAGACGAGACCAGGTTCTGGCAAATGAGACCTATGTAGATGTGATGTGGGCCAGGTTCAGGCTGTGCATTTAAAGGGAGGCACATGTCTTCCCTTATCCTCTTTCTTCCTGCATGCTAAAATGCAGCCAGAATGGCAGGAGCAGGAGTGGCCATCTTGGATCATAGAGGAAGCTGTGTGTTGGGGATGTTTGAACAAAAGATGGCTTCTCTCATGATGGTGGAAAGACCATACCAGCCCAGGACCACCTATTTTCACTTTGTGTAAGTAAGACATACATTCCTATCTTGCTTAAGCCACTGTAATTTTGGGTCTCTGTGACAGTAGCCGAACTGCACTCCAATTACTATGGTCACCTTTTGCTGCATTATTTATCACAGGAGTTTGTGTTGTGAGCCTTGTAATTCTGATCATTTTGTGACTGCTAAGGAAGTGATCAGAATAATGAATTATCTTGATGCTTGTGCTCTTAAACATCACCAGATTCTGGGTATTTGGAAGTAGTGTATGAAGATTTCACTTATTTTAGTACAACCCTAAATTTTTAGAATTTTTAAATTTTCCAAAGAAATTTATCAAAAAAGTCCCAGATAAAGAACATTAGGAATTAAAGAGATCTGAGCTGCCTAACATGTTGGGTCCTCAGACATTCATATGATTAGACACTTTTATTTAATTGACAAAACCTCTGTCCCCCAACCCCCATTTTTAAAAATTATTCAGAATACCTGGGGGATGCTGTATTATTTATATACAGCGAGAATGAATAAACTTTACCAGTTCCAAGAAATATAAATCTTCTCTCCATCACCTTCTCTCCTCTCCAGGGAAGCTCCTGCCCTCAAGTTCTTTGCCAAGAGAGGTGTCACTTCCAAATAGTGGAGGGGAAAAGCCGAAAAGCCTTTTCCTAAGTATTCTGTTTCAGTCTATGTAACAACAATGTATTGAGCACATGCTGTCTGCTAGACAGTAAGTTGCCAAACTGAAACAAATATGGTTTTTTGTATGTGCATACAATTTCTTTTGTAATGTGGATTTATCAGTACACTACTACTACTGTGCCATTTTCAGGGATACAGGACCAAGTAGGATTTTATAGGCTGGTGTGAGTATCCGAGTCCTGCTTTTTTAGTATTGCCTCTGTGAGAAAAGTAAGTCCTAGATTCTGCATTTAATTGATAACTTTTTTTTTTTTTTAATGAGTACTGGGATTACTGAAATGCAGTGTTTCCCATTAATTTGTTTTTCTTTGATATATCTATAAATTTGGCATTCACGTTAGATTTTTATCTTGAGTTTTACTCCTCAGTAAGCTTTTAATTGGACCCTTATGAGACCTACACAGTTCTCCATAAGGATATATCATCTCAGTTTCATTTCTTCTTGCAGAATAGCTATTTTAATGTTGTTCTTCTCCCAGTCACATTAAAGTATTGTATTTTTGAATAATGAAAGAGAGACAAATAGAAAAAAGAAAATAACACCATGAACTTTTGTTCCTTTGCCCAGGGTGGGCACATCACCAGATTTGGAATTAGGTGAATCTGTGCCAAGCATCTGATCAGAAAATGAGAGTCGAATATATAGGCTATGTAAACCAGTGCTTTTTAACTGGCCTTGCCTTAGAAGCAATTATATAATATGTTATTCCAGCTGGAAACCAGAGTTAGTAATCAGGCAAAGTAAGTTTAAGGCTAACAATTTTGGTTCTTACCATTTCATGGGTTTACCAAAAAAGTTTCAAATACAGACCTTATACCAGTGATTGAAGGCGCATACGGGTGGGTCTTCATTTTGTGAAAAACAAGGAGGGTACAACCATTCTGGTTATTCTTGAATGACCAAAAGGGAAATAAGAATGGTTTGTGCTTCCCTACACTAACTGAATCTTCCATCCTGAGCCACTCCCTCTAGCTGTTTGTACTGTGGCAACCACCCCAGTGGTGCTAGGATTTTTTTTCTTTGTTAAACATCTGGGTTCCTAAGAGTAAAAGGAAATAACACTGTCTAATTGATTTTTTTTTTTATTTTTAGCATTAGCCTTGGAGAAACCAATCTTGCGTATGTCCATTCACAGGGCGTTTAGGTCTAATGTGCTTAAAGGTGTGCTTTTCTGAAGGAAGCCTATGCTACGGCTGGCAGAATACCTAAGAGTATTTCTGACTTAAGGATTCTGAGAGTACTAGAGGTTAGCTTAACATCAGTGGGTGCCTGAGACTAGACAGGAGTGTTGGGCTAGTGCGTGGATTTCTTCATGATCTCTGGAAGGTCTGTGCCTTGTTATCTTCCTCTGTTCTTATCATTCTTTACTTTTGAGGTAAAGGACTCACAGCAGAAGTGGACAGGTGGAAGAAGTGGAAGAGTACTGAGTAGAAGCTGATAAGTCTGTCTGTTTTTTTTCTCCAGAATGTGTTGATACTTGAAGTGATGAAAGTTGAATGATCCAAGTCTCCTAAAGAAAGACATACTTTAGGAGGAATATGTGGCTCTCCTCAGCGCTTTCTTTACTCAGGGCTGTCCAGTGGGAGCAGTACTAGCTTATGACTTGCAGTGTTGTGTTGCAGTGTAATTTTACAAACATTCTGGAACTATTTCTTCTAGAGTAATTTATGTCGTTTCATGTCCTGTGCAGAAAAAGAAATCCACAGCTGGGCAATTACATAGTGGTTGTACTGTATGTTTTTAACAGGTGTCTTTCCTAACATAAAATGCAAGAATACTAGTTTTGTTTTTTTATCTCCTGATTTTGTAAATAAGCAAAACAAAATTGCCAAAAAGCTTATTCCAGGGGAAAAATATGTGTTAAAAATTAATAGATTATCACCCTTCCATGTGGAGCTTTCTATTGTTATCCACGCATGTGATTAAAAAAAATCTTTATTGTAGTTTTACTAGAGAATACAAAAGATTCCTTTGAGTAGTTTGTCCACGTAGGGATGGTGTAGCCTTTTTTCTTTTTGTAAGGGAACTGTTTTGGTTGGTGTTGCTGTTTTGTTTTATATATTAGTAAGTATTTAAAATTTGTTTTCCTTGCAACATTCTGGATTCATAATTTTTAAATAGAAAAAAGTAGGGAATTAAATTGGAAAAATTTGGGTTTGGCATTTTTTGTTACTAATTTTTATTGAAAAATATAGAATTTGTCTTCCGTGTCATTGAATATATGATACCCACTATTTTTTGTTTTGTATTGTTTAACTTTGGTTTTGATAGAAAAATCATCATAAAGTACAAAGACATAAAATCTGTACATGTAGAGTACATCAAGGTGTTTTGAGACTAGAAGGAAGATAATTACATGAAACTTTAATATGTATGTAACATTTTTGTTTAATTTTTTTAGGTCACTTCTATTTGATGGATTTGTTTTCTTCTTGGTCCTACTTTTTAAAAGAGATTATAGCTTTAGTGAGAAAAAGAAAAGAAAAAAGTGTATTAGCAGTAATCTCATAAACATAACATTTTAGAGGAAAGCTGCCTATTTAAATATGATGAATTTATCAACCAAGGCATACATCATCAGCACTCTTCTCTACTGACCAGGATAGTTTTTAATGGCACCCACCTGATTTAAATATTCCTTAAGAATAATTCATATATTGATTGGGTATAGGAATAATTGAGTGTATTTCTGATTAGCATGATAAAATCATTCAGTGAAAAAAGAGAAAATATAGACTAATGTTTAGAAGCGAAGACATTTTGCTTTTGTAGGAGAGCTAATGAAATGACCTCCAAATGGAGATGACTTCTTATGTAACCAGAACATAAAATCCATTCATTCAATCAGTATTTATCTAGCCACCTGTTGGACAACAGATGCCATGCTTTGGCAGCAAGGCTGAATCTGCGAACAAGATAAACCAGGTCTGTGCTGTTGTGCGGCTTGCATTATCTAGTTAGTAGGGACAAGCAAGTTAAATAATAAGAATTATAGTCAGCAAAGATATTGAGCATCTGTTGGGTCTGAAACACTTTGTTCAGTGTTAAGAAGAGTTTTGTTTAAAACTAGTTTTCAATTTATGAGGGATATATATCCTACTTAACACGTGAATGGTTTCTTAGTATGCCAGAGTCCCTTATACATACACCTATAATAAGACATATCAGTTGTAGCATGGCTTATTTGTGTCCATCTCACTCTGCCACAACTATACCCATACTGTTAGACTGGCATTTTATAACTTATTTATACGTGCTTTCTCTTCACTTGGAATATGGTTGACCTATAAGAAACACACAATACAGTGTACATATTGGTTTGATGTATGTATAATTCTTTATAGTTAGTGAGGCATTTTCATCTAATTTTATTTCAAATTTATACCTCAGAGATCTGAGATATTGAATATCTGATTTCAATACCTGATTCAGATATTGCATATCTGATTTCAATATCTGCGATATAGAAAATATCTTAACATTTGCATCTATTTTTATCTTCATCAAACTCATAGAAGAGGTAATGTTATTGTTGAAGCAACAAAGACAACAGAGTTTGAGTGACAACTTGTACATAAGAGTTTTTGCCAAGAGTCATAGAAGAAGGATGACTATAGCTGCTCATGTCTATAACTTGTTCTAATCTTGTCAAAAATGTATGAAGCTTGCTAGAAACCCTTATCACTTTTGTTTCACCACACCACTCCCATTTTTACCCTGTTCTTTGTAAAATCATTCTGAAGTCTTTAGAAGATGTTTATACTGAAATTATGAGATAATTGATCCCCACTACTACTCTATCTACCACCATTGAGCTCTTGCCCAGTGACAAGAACTAGGCTTAAATGCTTCACATGCATTGTCTCATTCAAACCTTACAGTTCTAGGAACTATCCTTGCTCCTGTTTTACAAAGGAAGGAACAGAAGCTTAGAGAAGTTAAGTATTTGCCTGGGTTACATAACTAATAAGTAGTGGAGCCTGGATTCTATCCTGGCTCTGCCTGACTCCAGAGTCTGTGCTTTCAACAACTGTACCACACTACATTGAAGGGCTTATTTGAAAATATAAATTAAAGAATGTAGTTGTCAAACTACACTTCTAGAATGAGACGTACAGCTCTGCCTGTTTATAAGCAAATCATCTGTACATACATTTATCAGAAAATACACATAAAGTTGGATTCATAATTTTTGATTTTTTGCAGAAATAATTCTTTGTTTTTGTTTTATGAATAAATAATATACCCTGGAATTTCTTTTGGAGCACTCCCCTCCAGTACATGTAGTTCATCTTATTTGCCATTTTCCAGCCATATATTATGACTGATGGATGATTCATGTAGGAATAAAATGTTTAGACTCCCCAGGGCTCAGCCCCAAAGGCAAAAATATTCTGCTCTAGTGAGGCTTGATCCAAACAACAAATATAGTTTTTAAATTCATGCAAAGACTTTGTATTGTTGTTTGTATTTACTTCAAAATCTTAGCCCTGTTTATACCAAGATTCTCATTTTTGGAAGAACTTCAGTGTCATCTTTACAAGAATCCCCTCTATGGCACACCCTTCTATAGATGGCTTGTATGGGTTTATTTAAGATCTAGATTTCTCTCTAAACATTGGCTACACAGGAGAATTTCACTGTTTGCTGTGACAGGAAAAATAATCAAGGAAATGGCCATTTTGTTCTCTTTACTTTAAAATTTATTTTCACATCTCTCATATGCAATATCCTTTTCTTACATTATACTTAATTTTGTCACCTTTCTATGGCTGAAATTATAATTGGTGTCCTTTTATACACAATTGTAGAGTGATGATAGGAAGGATTTTCATCACTGAAGAATGTCAGGCGATGCTCAGATAAGAGGCCAGAGGAGACACTCACAGAGGTCATATGTACTGGCCATCTTTCCATCTGTCAGCCACATGCTCCATCTTCTTTCACAGGAACACAGCATGACAGGAAAGGATGAGAAGGTTCAGGGCATCCTCAACAGCAAGGAGTTTGCTGAAATGCACCCTCGTTAGGGATACCTGTTTTAGATCAGGGGTAAATAACCCACAGAAAAAATGTAATCCCCTGATAACTATACAAGAGTGTTAAAAATAATTTAGTTAGTGATAGACAGGGGTTTGGAGGTTGGTTGGTTTCTGGAGAAGGAGGCGGCCACAGTGATCTTTTCTTTTACTGGGTCATTTCTCTACCTGTATGCGTTACCTCATCCTTCAAGTCCAAGTAAGCTGTCTTTTTTTGGTGCTGCCCATCCTCTTGCACTGATCACCCTAATTTAAATAATTCAATTAATTTAAATGTTGCCTAACTTATCTGTCTCCTTAGCTCTCTGAAGGCAGGGATCCCATGTTTTGTTTATTGTTATTTTTCCACCTGGCAGATAGTAGGTGTTCATTAAAAATTTCCTCTCAATTTATTTTATGAACTTCATCGCTCATCAGAATGTCAGTGAATAATTTTTTAAATAATTTGATTAAGTTATTCTTGAAAACAGCCAAAAAAGCCTAAAAAACATTAATGTTGGGAAAAAGACTTGTGTCAGCCCATATGATAATACTTATCAATATTATATATCAATATATACAATTATACATCAATAATGTTTATCAGTATTTTCTAGTAGTCTTTTTGGGTTTTGGTTCTTACATTTTAATTCAGCAACTAGTCCCCTCCCCCCATAAAAATAATTACCAATAATGTTGTATTGCTGCAAGATAGTTTAGGAACAGATGCAAGAGTATTTTAGTGACTTTTTTGTTTGATAAAGGCAGTATCACAAACCAGTGGGAAAAGAAATAATATTTAATATGTGGCCAAGAACAATTGATGGGGGGAGTGATTATTGCTATATTAAAAGGTAAATCAGAAAACCAAAACCAGACTGGGTGCAGTGGCTCATATCTGTAATCCCAGCACTTCGGGAGGCCAAGGCAGGATGACCTCTTGAGGCTTGGAGTTTGAGACCAACCTGGGCAATACAGTAAGATCAAATTTCTATATTCTTAAATTAAAAAAAAAATTAAAAATACCCAAAATCAAAAGTAAACTACCAGAAAATATTGGTAAACTTGGTAAACGTTGGGTTTATTTTGGAATAAGGAAGAACCTAAAAGCCATGACATTAATCACAAAGGATTTGGAAAGCCACCAGATTTGATAATAGTATGGCTTAGTGGTTTAGAGAAAGGACCTTAAGATTAGAGGATTCTAGAACTAAATTCTGCTGATACTTACTGAGTGATCTTGGTAGAAATTATCTACCTCATTAAGGCACAGTTTCCTCATTTGTAAATTAGAGGGGATAATCATAATAGCAAATTCATTAAGTCTTTAGAATACAAAAATTTATATCAGGTAGTTGCCCTTTGGCAATAATATAGAAAACACAACAAATTTTAGCCATTATTATTAGCTCTAAAAATTTTATATAGTGTATTAACAAGTCACCTTGATAAAAGCAAACAAAATAGGAAAAGTATTTGCCATAAGACAAAGATATATTACATGTGAAGAATTTGTTCATATGGATAAGGAAAATATCATTCAACAGAAAAAATGTTTTTTAAAATGTGGCCAGCCATTTTACAGATGAAGAAATAGTATTGGCTAATAAGCATGTGAAAAGAATGTTCACTTTTCCTAGTAATAAGAAAACCCCAAACAATGCTGAGATATAATTTACCACTTTAAATTATCAAAGATTATCAAATAGTAAGTAGTGATGGGTGTAACTCAGTAATATGTTCCTTCAGAAACATTACTATTGGAAGAGTGAATTTTGTCAAAGAATTTTGGCAATAAACCTTGAAAAGGTTTATATTTTTTCTGGTAATTTCATTTCAGATTAATTAAGATAATTAAGAATATAATCAAATATGGTGATATGATTTATGTTGTAATATTTTTGTTTTGGTTTTTATTTATAATAATGACAAATTAGGAACAATCTAGATGTTTTACAGTGAGATTGATGTAATGCATGATATAGTTGTTAAAAATTAAGTTATTGAAGAGTATTTTTAATGAGGTGTGGAAATGTTATTCGTGTAATGTTAATAGAAGAGAGTTTATTCACATGAAAAACAAAACTACATATATACCATGAAACTAACTCTGTTAAGTAATAAAAAAAGGGTGAAGAAAGTAGAGGGAGATTAGATATATAAAGTAGAAGAAACACTGGAAAATACATCACAATTATTATCATAGTTTTCTAAGTAGTAGGTTTTTCAGTTATCTATTACTGCATAGCAAATTACCCCAAAACTTAGTGGCTTAAAGCCTGCATTTTATTAGAACTCACAGGTTTGTGAAGTCAGGAATTCAGGCAGAGCTGAGCTGAGCAATTCTTTGGCTCTACATGGCACCTACTAAGGTTATTTGGGGATATTCAGCTTATAGAGGGAGGATCCAAGATGATTTCAGTCACGTGTCTGGGCTTTGTAGGGACTAGGTAGAAGGATGGACTCAGCTGCAGTGCCTACGCATGGCCTCTTCATCATGGCAGTCTCAGGGTAGTCAGACTTCTTACACGGAGGTTAAGGTACCCAGAGAAATTGTTCTGGGGGAACTGGCAGAAAATGTAAGACTCTTTTTTGAGACAGAATCTTGCTCTGTCACCCAGGCTGGAGTGCAGTGGCGCAATCTCGGCTCACTGCAACCTCCACTTCGCAGGTTCAAGCGATTCTCCTACCTTAGCCTCCTGAGTAGCTGAGATTACAGGCACATGCCACCACGCCTGGCTAATTTTTGTATTTTTAGTAGAGATGGGGTTTCATCATGTTGGTTAGGCTGGTCTTGAACTCCTGCCCTCATGATCCACCCGCCTCGGCCTCCCAAAGTGTTGGGATTACAGGCGTGAGCTACTGCGCCCAGCCAAATGTAAGACTTTTTATCACCCAGCCTTGAAAGTTCTAGAACTTAATTGACTAGCCTAGAATGAAGGGAAAAGAATTAGACTGTACCTCCCAAGGGGAGGAGAAGCAAATAATTTATGACCATCTTTATCCTCTCTCAGGTGGATTGTGAGAATTTTATTTTCTTTGTATTTCTGTAGTATCTATAATGCAGAAGTATTATTTTTGTAATTTGTAAGAGCTTTTTATATATTAAGTTTATAACCTTCCATGAGATTTGCATAAAGTAGTTAACATTGTGTCTGGCATAAATAGAACTCTGTAAATGTCAACTGCCATCAGTATTATCTTTAGTTCTTTTACTTTAGAAAATAAACACATTGGTGGATTTATTTGCGGTGGCTCATTTTAAAAGGCATTAAAAAGTCATAATTTTGTCTAGGCAAGCCAAACAAGATTTCCATGAGAAAATGTTCCATGAGACTATATTTTGAAGGATGAAAGGGAATTGCCAGTTAGGGAAGGACGGGAAAGACATGCAAGACGATGGGAACTGTATATGCAAAGACACAGAGTTCTGATAGTGCATAGCATGTTACAGGATCTCATGTGGCAGGCTGTGACTGTAAGGCATGTGTTTGTGGAGAAAGGGCTGACACCTGGAGGGGAAGAATTACATTCAAGAGATAACCAAGAAACAGAATATATGGGTCCTAGTGACTGATGAACTATAACAGCAAACAAAATTTAACTTTTCACTAGTTAAAGCAATCTGACTATCTATTCCCGATTTAGTTTTCTTTCTTTAAACCTCAACATGAATTATATGTGAAAAGGACAGAATTCAGACTAAGTAATAAATTACATATGGGTAAATTTCCTTTCAAACTAAAAAAAGTGAAGAATTGGAGAAAATGACAGGCCAAGCCCTATTTTCAGTTTAAAAATAAAGTGATTTATATATTTTTTTCAGAAAGCCAATAGAACTGAACATTTGTCCATCATCTCAGAATGGGTGCTCCTGCCTATTGAGCTCCATTCTTGCTGTCCCAGGGCTCTTGTGTTTGTGTGCCATATGGGTTCCACATCTGGTGAGCAGTCCGTGCTCTTTTGGGGGAAAGAAAACAAAACTTCCTTGGAGGGACACCTGAAATACAGTTCTGTAGAATCTGCTACTGCCTATGCCTGCAAATATCTGGGTACCAAATTAAATGCATAAAGCTGAAGTTATATTACTTTTCAAAGATAGCAGTAACCAGATAGGAAACAATACAAATTAGGGCTTTAAACTTTCTGGTACCAGTTCTTTCTTCCGACATATTGCTTGCAATGATATCCCTTTGATGTTTTGACATATCTCTGAAATCATGATTAAATATGGTAACCAGAACTAGTACTGACTTATTCTGGGCAAATTATTTGGAATCAATATTATAGTGAAAAAAAAAATGCTATTTGGAGTAGTTCTTCCACTTGTAATGAATTTAATTGGTGTTCAAGTCCCAAGTCTTTTTTTCCCTAGAACTGTCATTAAAATAGTTATCATGATAAACCAATAAAAATTTCAAATAAAAAGTAAGTTCAGGATATTATTAGCAAATATTTATCACTTAATGTTTTCTAAATTTATCGTACACAGATATCCACTCTCCCGTGTATATAAATGACAGTTAAGCTTTTGCAGTCATGTAAAAATAATTACTTCTATCAAAGCTTCAAGCTTCAGGAAGAATGTCACAGCACATACATGTGTAGTGGTTTTCTCCAGGTTAAATACTATGATGGTGACACACCAGGATTCCGTGTTTCAAAACCGAGATTTTTATTCTCTTCTTAACTCATTGAGTCATTGTAGCTTCTCTCACTGCTTTAGAACATGATTAAAATTTGTACTCTTTTCTTGTGTTAAAAAAACAAAGGTGAGAGTGGGCGGGTGAAAAGGAAAGACATAATTCAGATGAGATGGTTATATAGGGACAGATTTTCAAAGTGTTAGGTGACATTGTGAAAAGCTGTTTTAGTAATAAGCCTAATGGAAAAACAATGTGGCCAGGAACCTGTCTAGTACTGATATTTGACTCATTCAAAGTAATGTCAGATACACTGGAAACCAAGGGACACAGTTAACAGAATCAGTCCTATGTGTTGCTAACATAGTATTTTGTTGTTGTGGTTCCTCTGTTGCCTCTTCTTGTAGCCTCCCATGGTGCTTGATGGTGTTCAAGGACTGGAAATGTCACCAGCTGTAGCAGAGCTACTGAATCTCCCTATTTCTCATTTTCCAATCTCCATTTTCCAGCAATATTAATCTTGTTCTGCTTTCCTCCAATTTGCCATTTGTCTCCTGTGAATGACATTTTAATTTTAACCTGATTTTTCTTTTCTACTACGGTTGCCTTAATTTGAAATTTTTATAGGTAATCAGTTAAAAAGTAAGCAAGCAATCATATTCTAAAAATTATATCCAAAATCCGGGCAATATCAATTAGATGGGAATTCATATCACAAATCACTATTGGAGAGGAAGTTACAGATGGAGAGGCATCATTCCAAACTGTTGTAGTATTGTCAAGGATAAATAATTATTAGCAAGACTTAACTTTATAAATGTGACCTGAGTGGGATTTTAATTTAATATTGCAATTTTTATTACAAGGCAGGATCTTGGTGAAATTAAAAACACATGGACTAATTTAGCATCGATAGACAAGGATGTTTGTGAATAGAGTCAAAGGATTTGATTTTCAGTCTTTAGATCTTTTGCTCCTTGGTTTCCTCATCAGCCAAATGAGATATTATTATTATTCCTTTCTTTGAGGAGATTCTGTAATGATCAACATTATCTTACTTTCAAATCTCCAAGAAGAGTTGTTTGGCCTTGAACCCTATTTTCCTCATTTGTGTAGGTAAGGTGGCTGTTGGGTGGTTCTGGGCATTAGTGATAATGTGTATACTGCACTAGCACAGTGCCTGGCCAGTTGTGGGTACTTAAAATATAGATTTGACCATTGCAGTTGCTCCTGATACTCCTGCTACTCTGCTGCTTATTACCTTCTTATCTGCCAGTATTTTGTAAATACCTATTTTGTTCTATGATTAAAATAAACATAACGATGCAGGTGAGATTAATTTCTTCCACTTCTTGCATAGCAAATTTTGTTTAGCTTTATTGGAAGGAAAGAGAAGATAGCATTTCAAATATCCCTGCATGTAATTTGAATTAGGGCTTCACATTTTTATTTCAGTAAAGTATATTTATTTTCTTAGAGGAATTCTTCCCCAAACCATTACCAGCAGAATCAGTGATAACTGGATGGAGTCTTTGGGACTCTCGTTGTATGTGTGAAGCCTTGCATGTGACTTCTGAATCATCAAGGGTATTGTTACAGATATTAAGATGTCATTATTAACTGCTTTATTGTATCTAATGCTATAAAACTCATGTGTGCTGTGTGTGTATGTGTATGTGTACATTTATACGGTCTTTGAGTAACTGAATACCTGACTGCATTTTATATGAGAATATTCTTTGCATTTCTGAAAAGTTGTTAAATATATTGACACATAGACACACAGAAATTACTTAGTTACTTATTTCAAAAAATAATTATTGGGTACCTATTATATGATTAATAGTCAATTGTTCCATGTGGTAGAAATAGAGCGGTTAATATTACAGAGTCCCTGCTTTCACAAAACTTACATTCTAGTTAAGAAAACAGACAGTAAAGAAATCAAAAAATGTATAAAGCATGTCAGGAGTAATGGGTATATATGATAATGAGCTTATAAGCTGATCAGGTTTTCTATAGCATGTGTTCCTTTGGTTGGTGTCCTTGCTGTACTGGCTCTTCAATAATTTGAATATCGCTTTTGATCAGTGCTATGATGAAAAATGAAACTGGGTCATGGGCTAAAAAGCAGCAAGAATTGAAAAAGCTATCAGATACAGTATGATGAGGGTTGCGCATTTCTGAAGAAGTGATATTTGAGTGGAGACTTGAATGAAGAGAGGGAGTGAACCATGAGGCCATCTGGGGAGACAGTGTTTTAGGTAGAGGTAGGAGGAAGGGCAAAAACACCTCCACTACCCAATGCTTACACTCCAGCAGGTTGGAGGCCACTGCTGGAGTGTGAGTGTTTGGAAGTGGAGGAGATGAACTCAGAGATGTGGAGGGGAGGATGACTGGGCAGATTCTTAGGTCTTGTAGACCTTGGCAGTCATGGCGGTGGTAGTAGTAACCATTATTATTATTCTCATTTATATATTTTTTATCTTAGTGTGTCTTAAAATAATGTTAAGCATTAAAAGAACCATATGGCATTATTAGTTAAACGAATGAGAAAATTTGAAGAACTCTTGGAAGCAGAATTCCACCGATACTTTTATATCCTGTATTTGCCTGCACATCTTAATTCCTGAATTTACTTTTAGCTTGAACTAGCGTGAAGTTTTTTGTATGAACTCTTAAGAGTTTTTACAAAAGAGTCTTTTTACAGAGCATGACTGAAAGCAGGTAGACTTTGGAGATCATACTCACTCTGGTTTTAATTTCAGACCCCTTTTTGTATCAAAAGTCAGGTCCCTGATGAGAAATGAATCAAGTCAGAGGCATTTTTTTCTGCTCTATTCCAAAGAAGGTTTTGGAGTTCTTGTTTTGGCACTATGCATCTCCAAGAGGAATTTCTTTTTTCTATACACCTGCAACAATAAAACATAAAGGGATTGTGATTTTGAGTCCTGTCTTTACTCATCATCTCTTTTTGCTTATACTAGAGACAATCATATTTAAAGTCATATGCAACTGGACTGTCTTTAGGCATTAAACTTTGTAAAAAGGTAGTGCTTTTCACATTATGCCTACTAAATAATTTTAGCGTAATTATCATTGCTAGAAAGCGTTTATGTGTACTAGATGCATTTACACACACTTCATTTATCATTATTACAGAAGCGTTTCCATATTTTAACATCTAGAACAGCCTTACTGATATATACAGGCTGAATATTTTCCTTGGCCACCTGTCTATCTGCACCTAGTTAACTGGCTTTTCTCTCGTGTGTAGAATTTTTAAAAATCAACTATATTTGTTAACAAGATAGAACAAACAAAGTGTACTGGTTAAAAAAAATTAACAGTGTAACCATTGTGATGAGTTAAGGTTCACTTGTGAAGCAGAGTTTGAATATTTCATTTGATTTCCTTTTTAAAACTACCATTCACATGCAGAGAAAAAATGATCCCGTATGACAATTATATAGAAACAACTACTCTAAAATTTTATTTATAATATGAACAGTGTTCCTTGTACCTTAATATTAGTCATTTGTTTATAATTATTTATCCCTTCCACATCAACACACACAGACACCACATGCATGCACACACACACACACCACACACACACGTGCTCACTTTCTTCCTCTCTCTCTCACCATCTCCTTAATACTATATTGTGTGGGTTCTTTGTTCATGGGCAAATTGTTTTTTTGTTTTTTGTTTTTTTGGCTTTCTTTTAATTTGGATATTCTTTCCAGCTTTTCCTGGACTGTGTTATTGGTTTGGGAAGTGACATGGACAAATACCTGCTGATTAGGTAATTGATTTCATTGTGAGTATGTCACTTTGGGTGCTCTGAAGGTTACATTAAGCTAAACGTACTTTCCACGTTTGGTATTGTTTTGACTTTTGGAAGTCCTGGTCCTTTATAAGCTATAATGTATGGTTAACTTTACCAACTTTGGGGTAGGAAAGGAGCGTTTGGTTTTGAGGGGTGAAGAATGCTTTCCCAACAGTGAATTCTATTAAGTTCTGATTTATTTTTCTCCAGCAGAAGGAATAGAGGTGCCATGCCTGAGTAATTTAACATTCAGCTGGAGGAAATTTAGGTTGGGAGCTATACTATCCATCCAATATTATAAGGTAACTGAAGAAGGGAAGAAGGGAAGGAGAAGTAGTAAAATGCTAGGCAGAAATTAGTCTTGTTAAGCCTAAAATTCAAACTCTTTAGCTGGCAGTTTTGGTTTTCTAGTATATGGTCTAAGCCAGTGGTTTTCAAACTTTTTGGTCATAGGACCCCTTTACATTCTTGAATGTTACTGTGGGCTCCAAAGAGGTTTTGTTTAAATGGATTATATTTATTGGTATCCACCATCTTAGAAATAAAACGGAAAATTTTAAAACTACTGACTGTATGGAGGAAAACTCTCTCAAACCATACTTTTCCTCTACTTTCACACTACAACAATCGTCAACACAGAAGAAGACATTTGTGACCAAATGTGTAGGGATTTTTCCCCCCACACAAAGCAGTGGACACCAGCTGTGCATCCTCCCATTTGGTGCCAACACTATCCACGCAGAGATATAGCATCAGATCCCACAGGTTGAGGGCTCAGTCCCCAAGGCTGACCCCCATCCCGAACACATCAGTCTCAAGTCTTAGCCTGCACAACTTCTAACTGACCAGCTTCAAGTTGGGGTTCCCACGACTCCCCTTTGAATTTGATTAATTTGCTGGAGCAGCTCACAGAACTCAAGAAAACACTCACATTTACCAATTTATTATAAAAGATACTACAAAGGATACAGATGAAGAGACGTATAAGGTATGGGGGAAGGGGCATGGAGCTTCCATGCCCGCCCTAGGTGTGCACCCTCCAGGAACCTCCAAGGGTTCAGCTGTCTGGACCCTCCCTGAACACAGTTCTCTTGGGTTTTTTTTTTTTAGACGGAGTCTTTCTCTGTCATCAGGCTGGAGGGCAGTGGCGCAATCTCGGCTCATTGCAACCTCTGCCTCCCGGGTTCAAAAGATTCCCCTGCCTCAGGCTGCAGAGTAGCTGGGACTACGGGCTCGTGCCACCATGCCCGGCTAATTTTTTGTATTTTAGTAGACACGGGGTTTCATTGTGTTGGTCAGGATGGTCTTGATCTCCTGACCTCATGATCTGCCCACCTCAGCCTCCCAAAGTGCTGGGATTACAGGAGTGAGCCACCGTGCCTGGCCCCTCTTGGGTTTTTATGGAGGCTTCTTGACGTCAGCATTCCTTCCTTCAGGGTTCGGGGTGGACCATCCCTGGGAGGGTCTTAAGACCCACAACAGAAAGGCAGGGGAAGATTAGAGTGCTGCCTCAGGGCAGGTGAAAGGAGGGCAGGAGGTCAGAAGCCTGCTCCTGAGGTCTAACACATTCCACATTATAACAAATGACTGTAACAAAGGCTGTGGGTGTTATGAGCCAGGAACCATGGACAAAAATCAATATCTGTCATAATACCATGTTTATTAATTTATTAAAAAGAATAGTAATTCCTGTTATTAATTAAAATAAAAATAAATATGTATGATAACATAAATATAATACGTTTTTCGGAACAGAAATAGTGAGATGAGTGGTATTGTTTTACATTCTGCAAATCTCTTTAATGTCTGGTTTAATAGAAGACAGCTAGATTCTCATTTCTGCTTCTGCGTTCAATCTGTTGTCATATCACACATCACATAGCTTCTGGAAAACTTCACTCTATGCTCCTGAGAGAATGAGAGTGAAAAAGGCAAATAATTACTTAGTATTATTATGAAAATAATTTTGACCCCGTGGAACCCCTGGAAAGGTCCCTCAGGACTTAACTGACCACAGTTTGAGAACTATTGGCCTACAGAAATCTTTCCAGCCACACTCTTGTGTTAAGCCCCTCTGAGCCTCTTTTGTGTCAACACTTCAGCCTGCTCCTTTTCCCACCCCTACCCACCGATTCTCCTAGCTGCCCATAGTTCAGAGCCCAGAATCTTAAGCATTAGAGTCAAGTAGAGTCTATCCAGTACAGATATCTATTATGGGAGGGTTCTTTGACTCAAGGTATCATGAAAATATCAAAAGGATTCATTGAGAATGAGTGAACCTACTTTCTGAAATTAAAACTATAGTTGAAGTCTTCTTATCCATGGTGATAAGGGCCAGAAGATGATTAGTTAATTGAAAAAGCCGTTCAAAAGAGAGAATCATAGAAAGATTCATACATACATCAACTTTTTTTTAACTTACAAAACCTTAAAGTTACTAGCAAAACAATCTAAGGACTGTAAGAACACTGGTATGTCACTTCTTTATACTATAGTTTCTTGAGGACAGAGACCATGTCATCATTTTTCTACTCTTAACACAGTGTCTAGCAATAGTTGATATTCCCTGAGTGGCTTTTTAGTTGAATACACAGTGAGGGCATGTATCCATGAAAGAATGAAGCAGAAGCTGTACTGTATAATGAAATTATGTTCATTGTAAATAATTTCTGACCCACTATTAGCACTATAGGAAGGAATACCCAAATGGACATTCTTATATTCAAAGAGGAACTGATCATTAGTGCTGAGCTTCCACTTGGTCTTTGAAGAGAGTCATCACATTTTTCCAACCTCAGCGTCCAATTCCCCAAGGATACATTGAGCACAAATATTAACCAAATGTCTGACTGTTACTCAAAGGGGAAGCTTTCCTGGCTGCCGCTCCCTCATCTAGAGTATCATTTTATTTAGCTTTATCAAGGGCATGGTAGGACGCATTAAGCACTACGGTTTTCGATGGTTGATATTATGTTAATATCTGTATAGACTTTGACCTTGGAGAGTGAGAGCAGGAAGGCAGCACAGTGTTGCCGTATATCCCTTACTGTCATACAACTTCCATAGGATGACCAACTCATTTCAATTTGCCTGGAACTTTCCTGGTTTTAGCACTGAATGTCCCAAGTCCTGGTAACTTCCTCAAACTCAGGCAAACTGAGAGGGTTCATCCTAATCCTCCACCCTAAGCACAGGAGCAGGGAATTTAAATTAGGGTTTGTTAGGAATGCAAATATTGGGTACATTCCTGTGGCCAAGAGTCCCTTAGTTGCCTAAAGGCAGGCAGGCAAACTTTCAAAGGGCCAAGCTTCTTGAGATTACTCTCTTTCACTGGAATATTTTTATTTTTGCTAAAAATCACAGTAACATTGCGCACTTAGTTTATCAATTTATCATTTAATGTGAGACGTACTTTTGACAAGATATTTAACTTATAAGATTTTTCTAGTTCCTTCTTTGCCTAATTCTAAAAATGTATATGCTTCCATTGCTTTGGAATTATGAGAGGTGTATATGGCTCTGATTGGGAAGCGAGGCCACTGCCTTAGCCTTCACCACTGTGGTGCAGCATAGAACACACAAGACTAGGAGTCAGGAGATTGGGTATGCACACCAGCTTTGCCACAACCCAGCTATGGGGACCTTGGATAGGACCTAGCTTTGCTGAACTATGAGTTCTTTCTCTACAAAATAGGAGAAACTATAGTAACATTGTCACAGATTGTTCTGAGTATTAAGAGATAACATTGCAGGAAAGTGTGTGTGACATGTACAGAATTATTTAGTAAATGTTTATAGATCATTGTTGATGTATCTGCATTACTCGGTTGTTACCTCGCTCAATAAACTTGCTTATTGTTTTCAATGTTAGTGTATTAGTCTGTTCTTGCACTGCTATAAAGAAGTACCTGGCCAGGTGTGGTGGCTTGTGTCTGGCCCAGCACTTTGGGAGGCCAAAGTGGATTGCATGAGCTCATGAATTTGAGACCAGCCTGGGAAATATGGCAAACCCTGTCTCTATATATATAAAAAAAGAAAAAAAGAAGAAAACAATTGCTGGGCATGTTGGTGCACACCTGTAGTCCCAGCTACTCAGGAGGCTGAGGTGGGAGGATGGCTTGAGCCTAGGAGGTGGAGGTTGCAGTGAGCTGAGATCTTGCCACTGTACTTCAGCCTAGTGACAGAGTCAGACTGTATGTGAAAAAAAAAGAGAGAGAGAGAAAAATACCTGAGACTGAGTGATCTTTAAAGAAAAGAGGTTTAATTGACTGATGGTTCTGCTGGCTGTACAGGAAGCGTGACTGAGGCCATGTAAGTTTCATGAGACCTCAAGAAACTTACAATCATGGCGGAAGGCAAAGGGGAAGCAGACGTGTTTTCACATGGCCAGAGAAAGAAGAAGAGAGAAGTGGGAGGTGCTACAAACTTTTAAACAACCAAATCTCATGACAACTCACTCATAGTACCAAAGGGGAAATCCGCCCTCATGATTCAATCACCTCCCACCAGGCCCCACATCCAACCCTGGGGATTATATTTTGACATGAGATTTGGGTGGAGATACAGACCCAAACCATATTAGTCAGGCTTTTCATGTAGAATATTATATATATACATATACACACACACACACACACATATATATGTGTGTGTGTGTGTGTGTGTATGTGCATATATATAGAGAGAGTGATTTTTTCCTGATATAACTACTTAACAGTTTCTAATATCGACTTTTCAAACTACTCAGCCATGTTTTGTTGGTTTATGATCTTTTCAAGTTTAACCTTTTCCAGACACTAAGGATTGTTGGTTTTGTCAGTATAGCAGTTTGAAAAATGTGAGCACTATTTAAAAAAATAATTCTCCCCTCTTGCCATCATACATTTTTTTTTTTAGCAAGAATTATTAAATTCCTAGGTTTTGTCAGTGCTGTGATTTGAATGTGTCCCCCAAAAGTTCATAGTTGGAAACTTAATCCTCAATGCATCATTGTTGGGAGGTGGGGTTTAATAAGAGGTCATAAGAGTCATAAGGGCAAAACTTTCATGAATGGATTAATGTCATTATCATGGGAGCAGGTTAGTTATCTAGAGAGTAGGTTGTTATAAAGTGAGTCTGGTCCCTGGTGCCTCTCTTTTGCATAGGCTCTCTTGCCCTCTTGCCATGCCATACCTTCCACCATGTTATGATGCAGAAAGGAGGCCCTCACCAGATGTTGGCACCATGCTCTTGGATTTCTCAGGGTCCAGAATTGTGAGCTAAATAAACTTCATGTCTTTATAAATTACTTAGTCTTTGTATTCTCTTATAGCAACAGAAAATGGACTAAGACAACCAGGTACTGTTCATTTAATTTTTAGCAAAAAAATTAATGCTAATAGCTTTAAAAATCAAATACATTCCTCACTTTGCACAGTCGTGTGGGATGGTAAAAATGACTGTTCAGAATTGAGGCCATGCAAAGTGATCTAATAATCAATGAAAAATTATAATTGTTCCATGATCATTAAATTATTTCAGTCAGAACATTACAAACTCATTTACTCTCGGTGATACATGTATAGGGTAATTAGTATTTATTTAGTATATTGTAATTTAAAGCAGTGGCAACATTGAGAATGACAGTGGAGTTTTTATGAAAAAAAAACTTGAGTAGTTTGAAGATTTCTCACCTTCTTCTTGTATAACTTACAATATGGAGCAAACATGTTTTCTGTGCTTTGGTAAACAGTCATAGTTCTTTCTAAATTTGGGTTAACTTACAGCATTTTAAGCTTTGTACTTTCAAAGTCATGCATATCTCCGAGAGTTCCTTTAATGTGAAGATTTTTTGCTTGCATCACTTCCTCTGGAACATCTTCATCTTCTTGTTGACTAATTTGAATTTTAGTTATTTATTTTTTAAATTAAATGTCGTATGGGCTTATTATTGGGAGACAAGGAGGCAACACCACTACACACTTTGTTGTCTGTGTGTGACCCAAATAAGAGATAGGCAGTAACTAGTTGCCTACAGACTTTGAAAGAAGTGACATTATTAGTCATTGATCAAGATGCACATCTGTTACTTGCGTAGTAATTTGTGGACTAAAGAGCTAACAGTGAAATTTGTACTCTATAAAACTACTCACAGCTAATATACTGAGTTAACTAAAATTTTTGCTGCATTTTGGGGAACTAGTGTAATAATAATTAGCGGAAGGGGCGGAGCAAGATGGCCGAATAGGAACAGCTCCAGTCTCCAACTCCCAGCACGAGCGACACAGAAGACAGGTGATTTCTGCATTTTCAACTGAGGTACTGGGTTCATCTCACTAGGGACTGTGGGACAATCACTGCTGGTCAGCTGCTGCAGCCCGACCAGCGACAGCTGAAGCAGGGCGAGGCATCGCCTCACCTGGGAAGCACAAGGGGGAAAGGAATCCCTTTTCCTAGCCAGGGAAACTGAGACACACAACACCTGGAAAATCGGGTAACTCCCACCCCAATACTGCGCTCTACCAAGGATCTTAGCAAACGGGCACACCAGGAGATTATATCCCACACCTGGCCGGGAGGGTCCCACGCCCACGGAGCCTCCCTCATTGCTAGCACAGCAGTCTGCGATCTCGATCTCACAGCAAGGCAGCAGCGAGGCTGGGGGAGGGGTGCCTGCCATTGCTGAGGCGAAAGTAGGTAAACAAAGCGGCTGGGAAGCTGGAACTGGGTGGAGCTCACAGCAGCTCAAGGAGTCCTGCCTGTCTCTGTAGACTCCACTTCTGGGGACAGGGCACAGCTAAACAACAACAACAACAACAACAACAACAAAAGCAGCTGAAACCTCTGCAGACGCAAACGACTCTGTCTGACAGCTTTGAAGAGAGCAGTGGATCTCCCAACATGGAGGTTGAGATCTGAGAAGGGACAGACTGCCTGCTCAAGTGGGTCCCTGACCCCTGAGTAGCCTAACTGGGAGACATCCCCCACTAGGGGCAGACCGACACCTCACACCTCACACGGTGGAGTACACCCCTGAGAGGAAGCTTCCAAAGCAAGAATCAGACAGGTACACTCACTGTTCAGCAATATTCTATCTTCTGCAGCCTCTGCTGCTGATATCCAGGCAAACAGGGTCTGGAGTGGACCTCAAGCAATCTCCAACAGACCTACAGCTGAGGGTCCTGACTGTTAGGAGGAAAACTAACAAACAGGAAGGACACCCACAACAAAACCCCATCAGTACGTCACCATCATCAAAGACCAGAGGCAGATAAAACCACAGAGATGGGGAAAAAGCAGGGCAGAAAAGCTGGAAATTCAAAAAATAAGAGCGCATCGCCCCCTGCAAAGGAATGCAGCTCATCGCCAGCAACGGATCAAAGCTGGACGGAGAATGACTTTGACGAGATGAGAGAAGAAGGCTCCAGTCCATCAAACTTCTCAGAGCTAAAGGAGGAATTATGTACCCAATGCAAAGAAACTAAAAATCTTGAAAAAAGAGTGGAAGAATTGATAACTAGAATAATTAATGCAGAGAAGGCCATAAACGAATGGACAGAGATGAAAACCATGACACGAGAAATACGTGACAAATGCACAAGCTTCAGTAACCAACTCGATCAACTGGAAGAAAGAGTAATAGCGATTGAGGATCAAATGAATGAAATGAAACAAGAAGAGAAACCTAAAGAAAAAAGAAGAAAAAGAAATGAACAAAGCCTGCAAGAAGTATGGGATTATGTAAAAAGACCAAATCTACGTCTGATTAGGGTGCCTGAAAGTGAGGGGGAAAACGGAACCAAGTTGGAAAACACTCTTCAGGATATCATCCAGGAGAACTTCCCCGTCTAGTAGGGCAGGCCAACATTCAAATTCAGGAAATACAGAGAACGCCACAAAGATACTCCTCGAGAAGAGCAACTCCAAGACACATAATTGCCAGATTCACCAAAGTTGAAATGAAGGAGAAAATCTTAAGGGCAGCCAGAGAGAAAGGTCGGGTTACCCACAAAGGGAAGCCCATCAGACTAACAGCAGATCTCTCGGCAGAAACTCTGCAAGCCAGAAGAGAATGGGGGCCGATATTCAACATTCTTAAAGAAAAGAATTTTCAACCCAGAATTACATATCCAGCCAAACTAAGTTTCATAAGTGAAGGAGAAATAAAATCCTTTCAGATAAGCAAATGCTTAGAGATTTTGTCACCACCAGGGCTGCCTTACAAGAGACCCTGAAGGAAGCACTCAACATGGAAAGGAACAACCGGTACCAGCCATTGCAAAAACATGCCAAACTGTAAAGACCATCAATGCTAGGAAGAAACTGCATCAACTAACGAGCAAAATAACCAGTTAATATCATAATGGCAGGATCAAGTTCACACATAACAATGTTAACCTTAAATGTAAATGGACTAAATGCTCCAATTAAAAGACACAGACTGGCAAACTGGATAAAAAGTCAAGACCCATCAGTTTGCTGTATTCAGGAGACCCATCTCACATGCAGAGACATACATAGACTGAAAATAAAGGGATGGAGGAAGATCTACCAAGCAAATGGAGAATAGAAAAAAGCAGGGGTTGCAATACTAGTCTCTGATAAAACAGACTTTAAACCATCAAAGATCAAAAGAGACAAAGAAGGCCATTACATAATGGTAAAGGGATCAATTCAACAGGAAGAGCTAACTATCCTAAATATATATCCACCCAATACAGGAGCACCCAGATTCATAAAGCAAGTCCTTAGAGACTTACAAAGAGACTTAGACTCCCATACAATAATAATGGGAGATTTCAGCACCCCCCTGTCAACATTAGACAGATCAAGGAGACAGAAAGTTAAGAAGGATATCCAGGAATTGAACTCATCTCTGCAGCAAGCAGACCTAATAGACATCTACAGAACTCTCCACCCCAAATCAACAGAATATACATTCTACTCAGCACCACATCACACTTATTCCAAATTGACCACATAATTGGAAGTAAAACACTCCTCAGCAAATGTACAAGAACAGAAATTATAACAAATTGTCTCTCAGACCACAGTGCAATCAAACTAGAACTCAGGACTAAGAAACTCAATCAAAACCGCTCAACTACATGGAAACTGAATAACCTGCTCCTAAATGACTACTGGGTGTGTAGCGAAATGAAGGCAGAAATAAAGATGTTCTTTGAAACCAATGAGAACAAAGATACAACATACCAGAATCTCTGGGACACATTTAAAGCAGTGTGTAGAGGGAAATTTATAGCACTAAATGCCCTCAAGAGAAGGCAGGAAATATCTAAAATTGACACTCTAACATCACAATTAAAAGAACTAGAGAAGCAAGAGCAAACACATTCAAAAGCTAGCAGAAGGCAAGAAATAACTAAGATCAGAGCAAAACTGAAGGAGATAGAAACACAAAAAACCCTCCAAAAAATCAATGAATCCAGGAGTTGGTTTTTTGAAAAGATCAACAAAATTGACAGACTGCTAGCAAGACTAATAAAGAAGAAAAGAGAGAAGAATCAAATACACGCAATAAAAAATGATAAAGGGGATATCACCACTGACCCCACAGAAATAGAAACTGCCATCAGAGAATACTATAAACACCTCTATGCAAATAAACTAGAAAATCTAGAAGAAATGGATAATTTCCTGGACACTTACACTCTCCCAAGACTAAACCAGGAAGAAGCTGAATCCCTGAATAGACCAATAGCAGGCTCTGAAATTGAGGCAATCATTAATAGCCTACCAACCAAAAAAAGTCCAGGACCAGATGGATTCACAGCTGAATTCTACCAGAGGTACAAGGAGGAGCTGGTACCATTCCTTCTGAAACTATTCCAATCAATAGAAAAAGAGGGAATCCTCCCTAACTCATTTTATGAGGCCAACATCATCCTGATACCAAAGCCTGGCAGAGACACAACAAAAAAAGAGAATTTTAGACCAATATCCCTGATGAACATTGATGCAAATATCCTCAATAAAATACTGGCAAACTGGATCCAGCAGCACATCAAAAAGCTTATCCACCATGATCAGGTGGGTTTCATCCCTGGGATGCAAGGCTGGTTCAACATATGCAAATCAATAAACGTAATCCAGCATATAAACAGAACCAAAGACAAAAACCACATGATTATCTCAATAGATGCACAAAAGGCCTTTCACAAAATTCAACAGCCCTTCATGCTAAAGATGCTCAATAAATTTGGTATTGATGGAACGTATCTCAAAATAATAAGAACTATTTATGACAAACCCACAGCCAATATCATACTGAATGGGCAAAAACTGGAAAAATTCCCTTTGAAAACTGGCACGAGACAGGGATGCCCTCTCTCACCACTCCTATTCAACATAGTGTTGGAAGTTCTGGCTAGGGCAATCAGGCAAGAGAAAGAAATCAAGGGTATTCAGTTAGGAAAAGAAGAAGTCAAATTGTCCCTGTTTGCAGATGGCATGATTGTATATTTAGAAAACCCCATTGCCTCAGCCCAAAATCTCCTTAAGCTGATAAGAAACTTCAGCAAAGTCTCAGGATACAAAATCAATGTGCAAAAATCACAAGCATTCTTATATACCACCAACAGACAAACAGAGCCAAATCATGAATGAACTTCCATTCACAATTGCTTCAAACAGAATGAACTACCTAGGAATCCAACTTACAAGGGATGTAAAGGACCTCTTCAAGGAGAACTACAAACCACTGCTCAGTGAAATAAAAGAGAACACAAACAAATGGAAGAACATACCATGCTCATGGATAGGAAGAATCAATATCGTGAAAATGGCCATACTGCCCAAGGTTATTTATAGATTCAATGCCATCCCCATCAAGCTACCAATGACTTTCCTTACGGAATTGGAAAAAACTGCTTTAAAGTTCATATGGAACCAAAAAGAGCCTGCATTGTCAAGACAATCCTAAGTCAAAAGAACAAAGCTGGAGGCATCACAGTACCTGACTTCAAACTATACTACCAGGCTACAGTAACCAAAACAGCATGGTACTGGTACCAAAACAGAGATATAGACCAATGGAACAGAACAGAGTCCTCAGAAATAATACCACACATCTACAGCCATCTCATCTTTGACAAACCTGAGAGAAACAAGAAATGGGGAAAGGATTCCCTATTGAATAAATGGTGCTGGGAAAATTGGCTAGCCATAAGTAGACAGCTGAAACTGGATCCTTTCCTTACTCCTTATACGAAAATTAATTCAACATGGATTAGAGACTTAAATGTTAGACCTAATACCATAAAAACCCTAGAAGAAACCCTAGGTAATACCATTCAGGACATAGGCATGGGCAACGACTTCATGTCTAAAACACCAAAAGCAATGGCAGCAAAAGTCAAAATTTACAAATGGGATCTAATTAAACTAAAGAGCTTCTGCACAGCAAAAGAAACTACCATCAGAGTGAACAGGCAACCTACAGAATGGGAGAACATTTTTGCAATCTACTCATCTGACACAGGGCTAATATCCAGAACCTACAAAGAACCCAAACAAATTTACAAGAAAAAAACAAACAACCCCATCAAAAAGTGGGCAAAGGATATGAACAGACACTTCTCAAAAGAGGACATTCATACAGCCAACAGACACATGAAAAAATGCTCATCATCACTGGCCATCAGAGAAATGCAAATCAAAACCACAATGAGATACCATCTCACACCAGTTAGAATGGGAATCATTAAAAAGTCAGGAAACAACAGGTGCTGGAGAGGATGTGGAGAAATAGGAACACTTTTACACTGTTGGTGGGATTGTAAACTAGTTCAACCATTATGGAAAACAGTATGGCGATTCCTCAAGGATCTTGAACTAGAAGTACCATATGACCCAGCCATCCCATTACTGGGTATATACCCAAAGGATTATAAATCATGCTGCTATAAAGATACATGCACATGTATGTATATTGCGGCACTATTCACAATAGCAAAGACTTGGAATCAACCCAAATGTCCATCAGTGACAGATTGGATTAAGAAAATGTGACACATATACAACATGGAATACTATGCAGCCATAAAAAAGGATGAGTTTGTGTCCTTTGTAGAGACATGGATGCAGCTGGAAACCATCATTCTCAGCAAATTATCGCAAGAACAGAAAACCAAACACCGCATGTTCTCACTCATAGGTGTGAACTGAACAATGAGATCACTTGGACTCGGGAAGGGGAACATCATACACCGGGGCCTATCACGGGGAGGGGCGAGGGGGAAGGGATTGCATTGGGAGTTATACCTGATGTAAATGACGAGTTGATGGGTGCTGACGAGTTGATGGGTGCAGCACAGCAACATGGCACAAGTATACATATGTAACAAACCTCCATGTTATGCACATGTACCCTAGAACTTAAAATATAATAATAAAAAAAGAAAGAAAAAAACCCCAATAATAATAATTAGTGCTGATAATGCCCAGGCAAAAATTTTTCACAGCTGAGAGTTGTAAAGTTCTATGATTATATTTACTCTTTTCTTTGGGTTGATAACTGTGTGTGTGTGTGTGTTTTTTTTTTTTTTTTTTTTTTTTTTTTTTAAATTCGTTAAGCTTATTTTGTACTCTTTACTATCTTTTTGCCCATCTTTTAAGAGCCGTTTTCTTCTTTGGTTGTTGACTTCATAAGATGAATAATGTTGGTGTAAGGGTTTCAAGCAGTTCTGTGGTTTGTTGTTGTTTTTTTTACTGTTTGTTTGCTTTAACCTCTGTTCTATTCTCTTTTTATCTTAGGAATTCCAGTTCTCATGGTAGGCGGCATCATTCTTTGCTGTCATTCTTCAAATTTCATTTGCCTTTTTCCTGGGATAGAGTCAGTTTTTCTTGGATCTCTTTATTTCTATCCTTCCTGGTTTACTTCCTTGATTTGATGGAGTACATCTAGGTAAAAAAGGTGGTACGGAGGTAAATGGGACAGCGGCAATGATAGCCTTCAATGTGCTTATCTCCTGAGTTGGACACTGGTGCAGTCTGCACTGCTTATCTTATATGTGTAGTGCACAGTTGTCATCCAGAGTTGTTTTCACTGTCATTCTGCAGATTCCCTTTTCTTCTACCCTGTGTTGGATCCTCTGTTTTCTTCATGCTATATCTTCCTCTCTTACAACATTTTTCCCTCCTGTTTTTTAGAGGACATTGTCTAGTAATTTCCAGACAAAAAGGATATAGGGATATATCCTTTGATACCTTGACAAGCTGAAAATGCCTATATGTTATCTTCCTATTAGTAATATGGCTGAATATACCATTCCAATTTAGAAATAATTTTCTTTTGGAATTTTGAAGGCATTTCTTCACTGTTTTCTTGCTTCCAGCATTCCTTTTGAGATGTGTGAACCTGTTCTGATTCCTAATCCTTTGTAATATATGTAATACACGCTTTTCCTTACTATGGAAGCTTATAGGATCTTACCTTGTTGCCAGTATTCTGAAATTTCATAATTGTGAGCCATGCTGTGGGTCTATTTTCATCTAGTTTGCTGGATAATCTTAGTGTGGAATCACATAGCCTCAACTCTGGAAAATTTTCTTGATTTTTAAAAAATTTTCTTTTTCCATTTTCTCTATTTTCCCTTTCTGAAATCCCTATTCTATTTTTGAGAAGGTTCAAAAAGTTTTTGAACCTTTTTCCTCTTGTTTCTTATTTCTTTTGTCTTCTTTTTTTCTTCTTCTGAAAGATATTCTCAACTTTATCTTCAAAGCTTTTTATTGAATTTTTATTTTTGCTCATATTTTTAATTTCAGTCTTTGTGAGTGTGTTTATATGTGTACATGTCTGTATTCTAAATACTATTGTTTTAAATAGTGTTCTTTTTTATGGATACAGTATTTTCTCTTAGTTTTTCAAGGACATAATCTTTTTTGGACATTTCTTTCTCCCTGCATGGATTTTCCAAATTGCTTTTTTTAAAAAAGTTGTTTTATCCTCCATTTTCCATGTTAGAATCTTTCTGCAGATATTGGATAGTCCCAGGTTGTAAGGATTAAGAGTGGAGATCTAAAAAATCAATTGTCATGCTGAGCTTATGGTGGGTTTGTGGCGTTGAGGTTTGCTATAGAATGATCAGGTGGGTTTGTTGAAGAGCCATCAGAATCAGTATTAGATCTTTCTTCTTGAAATAGACATATTCCCACAAAGAGTACCTTTCCAGTTTCCTGCATGGAATAGAAAAGGTATGGATGCATCTTCCAGGAGACACATAGAAGAAAGGGTACGTAGTGCCAGCAACCAGCTTTTGGTGTACATTCAGTTAATAATTCTCGAGTTTTGCCAGTTAATTCCTAGACCAAAATGCTATTTTACTCTCTCCAAAGACTAAACCTCCTGCTGAGTGATCTGGATGGAGTGTTGGTGGGGACACTTAGGGATCCAACTACTTCTTGAAGAACTTTATCCCATGTGTTATTAATGTACCCAATTCCCTCCCAATTTTAGAATAACCTCTTGCTGCCATTTGCTGAGCCTTTCAAGGATTCTATAATATAAATAGGTTTGTTTCTCACCTCTTCCACCAGTTGGGATTTGACTTTTCTGACTTGACTTTCATAAATCCTTTAACCCTTATTCATTGGCTTTCAAGCTCCTAAAATGTTGTTACTATCTCCTTCAAGTTTTGTTTTGTTTTGTTTTTTTGCATTGTGGGTTTATATTAAAAAAAAGAACAAAACTTTTTTTTTGTTTTGTTTTTCTTTTTAAGTAATTTAATTGGGTTTTGTGAGGGAGTGTATTTATTCATCTACATTCCATTTGATCTTTCTTTCTTTGATCTAAAATCGAAAATCCAACTTAGAGATCTTCAGTTATGCCTCATGATCTTAGTAGAATCAAATACAAGTTAAAAAAAAAGTCTGATTATACTTTCTCTTTTTAAAATTCATGTTTGTATTATAAATTATATCAACTTTATTTTCCATGAACTATATGAACTTTGCTAAACTTTTAAACTTTTGATTTTTAGAATGAATTTATATATTTCTGAGAATTAGTGAAAAATTTAATGTGCACAGAGATGAATGACTGAAATGAATCTATTGAATGCATGTGTATATGTGTCATGAGGTTGAGTCTTCTAGAAGCTACATAGGTCACAATGTAGGTTAAAGTCATGTCATTAAGACAGAATGTACTTTAATCTACATTTATCCTTCAACAATAAATAGTCAGGATTTAATTTGAACATGTTTTTTTTCTAAACCGGAGACTCTACCTCATAGAGGAAAACTTTTTTCAGTTACTAGACAAGTGCTTGTCCTATCTCCTGACTTTTCAAACAGGAAGCCCAGTCTTCTTTCCAGAAACAGATTATTGCTTTTACCTTAAGTAGAAGAAAAACTCTGTAATTAGTCATAGATGCAGTGCTTACATTTTCCTTTCAAATCTGATTATATCAGGATGCTATGGTAATTGTTTTCATTTGAAATCTACTTTAATAATTCAAAGTTTTCGGAGATTCACTTTCATAGTGCTACTTACATTCTACAGTGGGTTTTGTTGTTGTTGAGGGTGAGTTTGGAGGTAGAGGGACGGGAAAAAGAATAGGAGAGGCTGTTGTTTAAGACACACTTCTATTGTAATGACTCTAGGATTGACTCAGTTTCTTATATCCTGGTTTAAAGGATCACGTGCAGAATAATCACTCACTCCTAGGAAGAAGTATTATTATATGAGTGGAAGCTGTATATCTGATTTTGGCCAATGACCTCAGTGCTATGGACTGAATTGTGTTCTGACAAAACCCATATGTCGAAGTCCTAACCTCCAATGTGATTGTGATAGTAATTAGAGATGAGGCCTTTGGGACATAATTAGATTTACATGAGGTCATGGGGGTGCGACCTTCTGATAGGATTAATGCCTTTATTAAAAGAGACACAAGAGAACTTGCATTCTCTCTCTCTCTTGCTCTCACTCTCACTCTCTCTCACTCTTCTTCCTGCCTCTCTCCTTCTCTTTGCCATGTGAGTACACATGAAAAAAGCCATCTGCAAGCCAGGAAGAGTGCCTTTACCAGAACCTGGTCATACTGACACCCTGATGTCAAACTTCCAGCCTCTAAAACTGTGAGAAAATAAATTTCTCTTGTTTAAGCTACCCAGTGCTACTTATTTTGTATGGGGACAGGTAGCTTCCATGCCCTTTCTGGTCATGCCACCTTTCCAGCATGTTGATGTGTTCGCCAGCTGGGAAGTTCGTCAAGTCTTGTTGCTAAGGAGTTTTTGTAGCGCTCAACCTGAAGTCCCACCGCCTTCAACGCTCTAATTACTTGATCTTTCTGATGACCAGCCCCATCCTGAGGCTATCTAGAGATCCTACCCTAAGTTACCTTATTAGCATAAACTCAACTAGTTATGAATCAAAAACTAGTTATGAATAAACAATGATACTCTTATCACTCAGGAAATTCTAAAGGTTTTTGGCGCTCTTTACCAGGAACCAGAAACAAAAACCAAATGTGTTTCTTCTTATACCACACCAAAACCCAAAGCTCATACTCTGTTGTTTGTGATCATCTCCCCACTCATTTGATCAGGTAGATAAAGAAGGGAGAGAGGCAAGAAAGTAAGCAAACATTTTACGTAGTATGTCAGAATGCTTTTTGACTACAGGTGATGGAGAAATGAAATAATAAGGAAAAATATTATTATTAGAAGGAAATGCTGCCTTCTTTTCCATCACAAATGCCATCACTCAGAGATGAAACAAGTGCTTGCCTTAAGAGGGACGGAGTGGTTATATTGGCTTTGCTACAGAAGAACCTTGGCCCCTCAAACTACTTAACTTTGGCAGTGATATTTTGATTGGTGAGAAACTAATTAGAAGATGGGAGCATTTTACGTACTCTTCAAATGACCCAGCATTTCAAACAGATGTTTCAGGAAAATGCATACCTGGTGCTCTTCCATTAGCGAATTACTTTGTTGTAACTGTCACAAGCTCTTTTGGACAGTAATTATGAAGAATTATGTCCCATCTGGCAGCTCAAATGTACTGTTTAGCTCAATTTGAGGGAAATTTGATGGTAATTATAGGCACAGTTTTTCTGTTAAGTCTTGAAAAGGAACCTATCACAACAATTGAGAAAACCTGGACGATAAGGCATAGGAGCAGTCCATATTCTCCAAGAAGTATACATATGAGGTTTCTTGTAGGATCTTTAAATGAACACATGCATACACACACACACACACGCACGTGCACGCACACACACACACACACACACACATTCACTCACACAGCATAAAACCAAAACATCCCCAACTCCAAAACAACTTAAACAAAAATGGACAAGTAGAGAGAGTATAATGTATAATAATAAGACTAGAATAAACTATTACTTGAAGTACTGAAACTGAAAATTTATAGCATTTAAACATGATTACAATAATTGCTGGCTTCTTATGATATTTCATAGGTTTTAGTATTCTTAGGATCTCATTTTTTACATTTAAAAATATTAGATTATATGTCTATAAAACAATACTTTTAATATAATTTTTTGTTAGAATTATTGGATTTAAAAAAATCTTGTTTGAATTTATAACAGCCCATCCCCTTAAAGCGAGCAAGCAAGCAAACAGGCAACTCAGTTTGAGTTGAAATTGAAGACAAAGATAAACAAAAATACTTGCCTAAAGACTATATGAGGTTTGATTCTTTTAAAGTCAAATACAGTAATTATTGTTTTGTTTAGTGACCTTAAGGCTTTCAAGTATTAAATAAAAGTTGCAATCACTCGTATTTACAGAATTAAGAGAAATCCATATGGATCACCATTATGCATGGAAAAAAATTGCCATTATATATCTCTGTGCTTTATCTTGGGACATGGTGAGGACTTTGCATTTTACTCTCTGCAAACTCCCAGAATTTTGTAAGTCATTGGAAGCCAAGCGTTCAGTACAAACAGTTTCAGTTTCCATATTTCCTAGCAGGCTAGCCAAGAGCCATCCT
Organism: Macaca nemestrina; assembly: GCF_043159975.1. Taxonomy (NCBI): domain Eukaryota; kingdom Metazoa; phylum Chordata; class Mammalia; order Primates; family Cercopithecidae; genus Macaca; species Macaca nemestrina. The sequence continues at coordinate 116,155,905 of NC_092127.1, read as the reverse complement.
AGGCAGATGGAAAGAAAAGGTTTATTTCTGGAAAATATGAAGACATTCTTATACTTGTAAATATTTTTTTACCCCATATTTTTGAAATTAACATCTCATTAGCATAGGTTACATTGACTTGTGTTTATAAACCAGCTCTGCATTTCATTTTAGAGCAAGATGAAATATTCACTTTTTTTTTTTTTTTGCCATCCTGTAATGTCATATTTACAATAAAGAACATCTGGATATTTGCAACTGGAGAAGTCTTCATGCTTTTGAAATATGACATTCAATAAATAGTTCTTTCACTGCTAAGCAGCAATCAGCATTTATCAGATTGTTGGAGAGACTTTTTCAATGAAAAGCATTTGCTTTTTCTATTGTTTAAGACGTATTAATATTATAGATAGGTTGTAAGAAAGCAGGTTGGGCTTCGGGGAAAAAATATGCAATTTTGTAATAAATTTGGGTAATTATGCCAACATAGTTAAGTCTTTATGAAGAATAATGACCCTTTTTCCTCTTTGGTCTAACCTGAAGTCCTTTTAAGTGTGAGCGTGATGTTACAATACTGCCCCCTACTGTAAGACTTTGGTTGATCCTTTCAAAGGAACTTTAAGAAAAACCAGAAGAAACTAACAGATGACTGGGACAAGCATATCTTGTTACATTTGGCATTTTAAAAAGCATGTTTTGATGAACAGTTCAGGCCTCTTAAATGAAGAACTCTAGAATAATAGTATAATACATTCTTTTGTTTCTCAGTTTGTTTTCTTTTGAATTAATGTTGTTGCTGTTCTGTTCCTTTGAGTTAAACAGAGGAAATTTTCCTCCCCTGACATGCTTTGGGATGATGGATCTTACTCCAGGTTTTGTGAATGTGTTTCTGTTTTAATTAGTGTTGGTTTCAAGGAATTGTGCATCTTTGAAAAAAGCACACAGGGTGTCTTTGAGACTGGATAAAGAATGATGCTTTTGTCTATCTTCCGCGTGGCTTTGGTATTTTAATAATAAGAACCAATTTTGCAGTAAAGTATATCGATTCAACCCATCATATCTTACAGTTCATCCAGTCTTAAATCTAATTGTCTCTAAACAGTTTTGTATTCTTTTGCATTGAGTAAAACTATAAATTTATGTGAACAAGACGTTGGCATGATTTAGACTTTTTTTTTTTTTTTTGATGAAAAGTTGAATTCTCCTTCCTCCACCCCTTTTTATGGATATTGCTTTAACAAAATGATTTCAATGACATTTCTTTTGCCAATGCATATTTTCTGACACTAAAAAATAAATCAAAAGCCACTTATCATATGAATCATTGTTAAAGTCAGCAGTAATCCACTGTGTAAAATCTCCCTGCAAAGGCGCAGAGGCTAGGGGCTTAAACCTGGAGCACATTAAATTAGTTCCAGTCTCTCGTGAATGGTCTTTGCCTGGCTTGCTTAGGCAGGCAAAACGGAAACAGGCAGTTTATAACAAGAAGTCTGCTTTAAAAACCATGGGGTTCATTGGAGAAAGATTTATATCCTCCACTTATATAAACATTACAAATGTGGACTGCAAGTAGGAAGGAAACCTTTATCAAAATCTCTTGAAGAGCTTTTTCATTGAGAGTAAAATGGACAGCATGCACTGTTGTTTGAAGACACGCCAGCATTTCGACAATCATGTTTTTCACTGCTTTGCCTGATTAAAATGTAGCATTGTGAAGACTAACCAGACCACCTACTTTCAATTTATTTTCATGATGAGACTATGTTGGCATCAAAAGTGGAGTCAAAAGATTCTGTGCCAAAGGAGAAAATGATCATTTAAGGATTTTTAAAAAGACAATGTAATTACACGAAGTCTTAGGGTAATGGAATCTGGACATCAGTTTCTGTCACCTCCTGATTTAAAATGATTTTTATATATAAACACTATCCTAAATATCATGTTGTCTTTAGGATTGTAATAGAACACAGATGAGGCTTGAAATATTTGGTTCAGTAAAATGAGACAGGCTGAAAGAAAAGATTACCATTTGAGATTAGAGTAGCTATTTATTTGATATTTCACATATGGTGATGTTAAGTCATGAGCTAGATTTCTGTTTTTCTCTCATTTGGTTTTATCTCATTTTTAATATCTTGGAAATTGCCATAGAAATGTACTTTTCTTTGCCCTAAATGTGTCTAACAGGGCACTATCAATAAATTAACTTTTTTTCTTCAGGCTTGTTATCAGGAGCTATAATTTGATAGGTTTTAGTCACAATCCAAGTAGTACTGAATCAGTTGTTCGTACGATTTCTTCAGTCTGTCTGGAAAGTAGCACATCTGTTTTTAGCATTCTTAGCTGGTTCCAAATGTAAGCTTATTTTAAATGCACCTTAAAAACTGGAGCTGACTATAAGAAGTGGCATGGTGAAAGCATTTGAAGGACACAATGTGAAACCAGAATCTGTAGGAATGTGGGGTTAATATCACAGTGAGCCCAGATCAGAAGGGTCACCTGGGAGCTATTTGCCTATCAGGACTATTTGCCTTGACTACAATTAGAGGTAAAGGCAGGTTTCTGAAAAGGAAAGTCATTTATTTGACTTCACTAGATGTGCAGAAGTGAAAGATATGATTAGGTCCAACGTAAAAATCGGTGAAGTTGTCTCTCTGACCAATAACATACTATTAGTACTACTACTATCATAATTTTAGTGGGTCTCATTTGTTAAGTTCTTGTATGCCATGCCAATGCTAAGTTCTTACATATACCATTATTTTTAATTCTTACAGCACTTGATTTTTAAAATGGGGAAGCTGGGATACAGAGGCTTGAGTAATATGCTCAGGTCACACCACTGGCAGTGGCAGAGCTGGTCCTTGTAACCAGCCATTCTGACTGTAGAGCGCATTCCCTTAGGCTGCTTTACCACTACATGATACATACTGATTTTTCTGTTTTTAAAGCCACTTGGGGTTTTTACATGACATCTGTAACCTGCAATCCTGTTAATGTCCAATCCATCCAGTTCAGATCCGTTGACTTTTTATCAGCAGCTGTATCTGTACCTACAGCCATGATGCTCAGATGTGTGGCCCTGAACGAAAAAATAAAATCTTTTTTTATTTTTTGAGACGGAGTCTTACTCGTGTGTACTCAGTTGGAGACAGAAGGGATACAGGGTGATTTGTGCCAGAGGTCATCAGGTAGTGATGGAAAGAAATCTTTAGTTTAGGAGGCTAGTACTTTGTAGAGAAGGATTAAGATAAAAGATGGTTTGTGTTCCTCTCAGCTAGTCTATGATTTCCTTCAAATCATTAAGTTATCCTGAATCTATATTATCTTCTAATGTTGGATTTCTACTGTGGAAAGCCTCTAGTTTAAACAGTAAATTGAAACTACTGGTACTTCCTTGGTTGAGTAAAACTTAGTTCTTTAAGAAATTTGATCTACATTCATCTGTAATATGAATAAAAGAATGTATGTGTTACTAGAATGGATTTTCATTGTGAATAATAGTCTTCAAAAGTGAGGCACAAATGTACTGCTAGCAATAGCTTATATAATTATAGGTTCTAAAAAGACTTTAATAAATAATAGTGAATTTTTTCTTTACGTAATTGGAAAAAGCATTGACCAAAAGAAAGAGAATCTCAGAGGTATAAGCTAACGTAGTGGTAGTAGTAGTGATAGGAGGAGCGAAAAGGAAAAGCAAACTGCATTCGTTAGTATGTTTACACACGAGACAAAAAGGATGCTCTATAGTTGATGGAAGAAGAAACAAAAGTATAGCTATAGTATTCTAAATGAAGAAGGTAATCAATAGAGAAACCAAAGTTGTTATGTAAATGTACGTTGTCTGTGTATGTGTCGGTTGTATGTGTAGGGTGGGGATGCAAGTAAGCTAAATTCTAACGTGTCATAGTAGGAAGCCAATAGAAAGTGTTAAAAAAAAGTGATTTTTAAAAGAAGTGGTGTAATTATAACACTCTATTTTATGACTTGATGCTGATCGCCAGAGTAACCCAAACCAAAAATCCACCCAAAGTGATTTTCTCTGAGAAGCAGGCTCAGACTTGGGAAGGGGTGAGGTAGGAGGCTGCTGCTTTTCATTGTAAATTATTCTGTACTATTTGAATAGAATCTTGTGAACCATGCTTATATTTTACTTTGATAAGTATAAAATATTTTAAAAACAATGGTGATAGAAACAAAAAATACTTTAAGTTCTATATTTTTAAAAAAGACAAGAAAAACTACTCCTTCATGTACCGCATTGTACTTTCCTTTTCCTGCTTAAACAGAGGTTTTAATTTGGCATATAAGTAACTGCTCTTGGTTTTGTTTAGTCTCCAAAGTTCCCTTTGTTGGGAAGGTGAAGGTTTCCAGAGAAGACATTTTTCATAATCTGTTTGGTTAATTAGGCCAGGTTTTTTGATGACTGAATAAACCTGACCAATGACCTGCGGACCATTTTGATTAATTTTCAATAGCAAATTACTGAAGTCCATAGATTTAAGTGATGGATGTAGTGACACGATGCCTCAAGGACTTCTTAAATTATTTTTTGTCTTTTGGTTACTGTTACCAGAATATGCTTGTATTCTGTAGGCCTGTTTCTTTGAAACAGATAATCACAGCAACCTTGACTGTCTAGAATCTTAAGGCTGGTTAACCACTTAAGAAATCCTGTTATATTCGCCTTGGAGGTAGCGGTAACCTTAGCTCATTACATACATTTTAATATCAACATTTGTCTTAGTTTCCTTTGCAGATGATTTTTGTTCACTTCTTAACATTATCATTCCTAGATGGACTTGTTTTGGTCATATATATTATTCCTGAAAACCTTATTTGGTTGACCTTAAAGTTATCCTTAGTTTTCAGGAAATTTAGTCATTTCTCAGTTTAGCAGTCTGACAAGTTAGACGTAATTTATGCTTACAACTCATTTACAATAAGGAGGGTGTTTTTAATATATGTATTTTTACATTTCCTGAGTATGTAATCTTAGGTTTCATAGTTTCTTTTGTGCCATTAACCATGTATAGATAATCAAACCTTCTTGGTGTAACATCCTTAAAGATTCTTATAACGTGCTGTTGTTTTGTAGTATTTTAAAATGTGCTATCCTATTAGCACATTTATTATATATTACTAATATCCTATTAGTACACTTACTATAGTAAGATTAGCATTTACTATATAGTGGCAGCTCCTCCATGACCTTTTACATCTGTTATCCCATTTAATCATCACAGCAAAACTGTGAGGAAGGCAGAGGAGGAATTACCGTCCCCATTTTGTAAATAAGAGAGGATGAGTGACTTGCATGCAGTCATACACTGAGTGGGTGAAGAATGGCAATTCGTGGGGTTTTGTTTCGTATTTTTGCCATTTATTGAATAGTTTATGCTTTCCTCAATTTTTTTAAATAAACATTTTATGTAGGATACAGTAGTTTGTGTTTGCAGAAAAGTTGCATAGATAGTACAGAGAGTTCCTATATACCCCTTACTCAGTTTCCCCTAGAAAATTCGGTTCTGACCTTGATTTCATGTTACTCTGCAGTAGGGTTTAAATCTACTGCAGAAGGGGCTAAGAGTTTAATGAATCAAACAACAGAATGCAGGGAGTTCAGGGTTCATGCTTACAAACAATAAGGAAAGGTACTGGACTATATAGAGCGGGACTTTCAACTCTTCCCTGGCCAAGCAGGCAGTAGAAACAAGATGTAAGACAATAGGGAGCCGTCGGGACAGTGGTGAACCTGAAAACAGGTGACTAGTGTCAAGGGGCAACTACTCTTTAGTTCCTCTTTTTATTAAGCAGTTCAACCTCGGTGTTGCTGAAAGTTGCAGATTTTTAAGGGAAGTCAGAAGTTCGAATTTGTAATGGGAAATTTGTTAATTTTCAAGACACTCTTTTTGCTAAACAAAACATTAGACTCCCAGAGTCTAGAGCTGGGGATTCCTGACATTAAATGTTAATATTACTGTTTCCCTGTTTAGGCACGTGGGGGCAGCCAGGGCTAAACTTAACTTTCCATTTATCTAGGGTGGTCTCTACTGGAAAGGGAATCAGGAAAAGAGTGCTCCAGGGACAGGGACTGTTATAAACAGTAGAAGTAGGACTTTTTGCATCCAGGCAGCCCCTTTCGAATTGGTGCTTTCTGTTTTTCCAATAGACAAACCTTTTTGGAGTCACAAAGTGTGTTCCTATTGTTTCCTGTGACAGTTCCTTATTTAATTTCTATAAGAGATCATATAATCAGCCAGGCGCAGTGGCTCACACCTATAATCCCAGCACTTTGGGAGGCCGAGGCAGGTCGATCACGAGGTCTGGAGTTCAAGACCAGCCTGGCCAAGATGGTGAAACCCCGTCTCTACTAAAAATACAAAAATTAGCTGGGCATGGTGGCACACAGCTGTAATCCCAGCTACTCAGGAGTGTGAGGCAGGAGAATCACTTGAACCCAGGTGGCAGAGGTTGCAGTGAGCAGAGATCATGCCACTGCACTCCAGCCTTTGTGATAGAGTGAGATTCTCTCAAAAAAACAAAAATCAAACCCCATATAACTATAATTTATGAATATTTTCATGCTTGTTTTTTTTGCTAATGAATGTCTCTCAAATGTTATGTTTCTTTGTTTATTTATTTATTTATTTTGAAATCGAATCTCGCTCTGTTGCCCAGGCTGGAGTACAGTGGCACGATTTCAGCTGCCTTCCAAGTAGCTGGGATTACAGCCACCTGCCACCAGGTCCAGCCAATTTTTTGTATTTTTAGTAGAGATGGGGTTTTACCATGTTGGCCAGGCTCATCTTGAACTCCTGACCTCAGGTGATCTGCCCTTTTTGGCCTCCCAAAGTGTTGGGATTACAGGTGTGAGCCACAGCACCCTGCCCTCAAATTTTATATTTAATACTGTTTTAGATCTAAAGCAAAGTAAATGCAAACCTTATACTTTCTGGTTATTGGTTTAGTTTTTTGTGATAACATATTTCATTTCTTAAATAATTTTTATGTCTTAATTTCTGTAATATAAGGGAATGTTTTATAGTGATTATGGTTTTAAATGTATTTATAGCAATTCTCTGGTTTTAACTTCTGAAGGAGTTCACAGACATAACCTTCTGCAGTTTATCGGATTGGAAAATCTTCATATTTAATTTGAATCAGAGCAGTTAATGATCTAGTTGTAGTTCTCTTGTGTTATATTTCTATGCTCATTTATTCAGCATCTATTATTTCCCTGGCATTGAGGATTCAACAGAGAACAAAAAACAGACTGAAATCTCTGCCTTCATGGAGTTTATCTTTTAGTATGGGAAGACAGACAGATGATGAATATAAATAAGTGAATCATATATTAGAAGGTATAATGCCATGGGTAAATGCCACGGAATAGGAAGTATTAGAGGTGGAGAAGTTTGCAATTGTAAAAAGGAGGGTCAAGAAGTCCTCGCTTCTGAGGTGTCATTTGGACAAAGACCCTAAAAGAGATAGCCGCTTACATCATCTGTGGGCAGAGGTTTTAGCAAAAACAAAAGTCTTGAGGTGAGAAGTGCCAGGTGTTTTCAAAGAACAAGGAGGCCCGTGTGGCTGGAGCAAAGCAGGCAAGGAGAGCAGCCAAGTTCAAACAGAGCCTTTAGGGCCTTGTAGACCATGATAAGGACACATACACAAAACACACATGCAAACATCTGTCTATGCTACAGTTTCAGAGCTAGTCAAGTAGAAGATGCCAGTCCTTGGGGATTATTTTTCATTATTAAAGTATTTTGTGCCTGTTGAAGATAAGGCTAAGGAGAAGATGAGGAGATAGGTTGACTGTTTCAGGTGGGATTCAGATCCGTTGAATATTGGAATGCGACTTCAGGTTATCTGGTTTCCAATATTCAGTTAGGCCTTTCTGTGTATTTTCATATTGAGTTACTGGTATCTTTATTATAGCATTCATGTTATTGTTTAGTTTGTATTGACAATAAGTCCCAAAAGATTAGTTAATTCATGTATTCATTTTTCAGCAAAAATTTATTGAGTGATGTTGTGTTCTAGGCACTAGGCTTTGGAGTAAGCAGTGATATACACTTAAGGATGTAGCCAATATTCTGGTGATGTATTCTAGTACAATGACAGTCGCACAGATCTGCTTGGAGGTAGCATGGAGTAACCTCCTCCAGTCTGTTTTGTTTGTGTCTAAAAGCAATGTAGGTAGTGCTATGCACTGAATGTTTGTGTCTCCTCCAAATTCCTGTGTTGAAGCCCTAAGCTCCAATGTGATGGTATTTGGAGGTGGGGCCTTTGAGAGGTAATTAAGTTTGGATGAGGTCATGTGGGTGGGGTCCTCATAATGGGATTAGTACCCTTATAAGAAGAAATTAGAGAATTCCCCCCTTACTGCTCTCTCAGGCTCTGCCATGCGAGGATATGGCAAGAAGGAAGCAAAGTTTGCAAGCTAAGAAATGTCTTGTTTAAGCTACCCAGTCCATGGTATTTTGTTATAGTAACCCATGCTGACCAAGACAGGTAGATCAATTGGGGAGGGAGGAGACGACCATTTAACTTTCCTTTCCCCCATATTTATTGTCTCCTTTTAGTCTCATGTGACAGAATCTAAATCAAATGGTGATAAATAACTTCAGGCATGGTTGGATCCAGCTTTTAAAAATAGTTTATCAGGAATCTGTTTTTCTTTGTTTTTTAATCCTACTCACTTTTTTACTGTTTCATTTTTATTTATTTATTTATCTATTTAAAAAAAATAGCTTTATTAAGATTCAGTTCACATACCACATGGTTCACTTATAGATATACTCTTTCCAAGTGATGGCAAAGCTGTGCCCAACAGCAATAGCTTACATTCTTTCAGCATGAAACTTGGGCAGAAGGAATGTACTTCTTTCCCAGGAGCTTAGAGAAAAGTTTTAAGGCTGATAATTCTTGTCACCAGTGGGACTATCTTGGACTATGTGCGTGATGAATATTTATTCTGTCTAGGGGAATGAATACATTGTATGATCATTCCTGAACTACCTGTCAATTCCTGAAGTTAGGAAATAAAGGTGATCATATGAACCAAAATGTGAGAAGTAGTCCCCTAAATAAAAACTGGGTGCTATTATTCAGAGAAGGCGCAGTGGATGCTGGGCAGGAAAAAGCAAGTGAGTACTACGTTAGGGATAGATTGGATAGACAATTTAAACAGTTATGTACTTACACCTCCCCCCGCTTTTTTCTAGCATTTTGTGTTCAAGATTTATCTTACTAGATGGAATTAAGAATTTTCAACTAGATCTTTTCTCTCATTGGTTTTGAAAAGGCATGAGTTAATAGATTGCTTTCAATACTATAATACCATGGCTTTCACTATTGTTTACTTTGGGAATCTTTGGTAACAGTCGTAAGAATGAATGAATGTGCAACCTAGTTACATAGTGATGTGCCTACTCCTTCCTTGCCATGTGGGGAGGATGGGGCTAAATATATTTATATTCAGACTGGCTTATGAAGTTGGCCTTTTCATAGATTTATTATGAAGTTGGAAAGCCACTAAACACACACACAGACACACACACCAGTTTTGACGTGTGAGGACTTTGTCCTCTAGCCTATTTTCAAAGTAGTTGAACTATTGTTCCCTTAGCTGTAACCAAGCATTTGAACTGTCAGGCAAAAAGTTTCTATAAATTTACAGAAAGCAATGAGTTACAGCGTGGGTAAACACAGATTGGAAGTGTTTCTACGACTATAACCATACAGATCACTAAATCTTCCATAATTAATGTTTGCTTTGCTTTTTCTTTTTGCTGCTGAGTAAGCATGAGAGTAAGGCTTTAGCTTTATCCAGTACTGCTTAGATGTCTTTTTTTCTATTGCCATTTAACCATTAAGCATATGATGTTCCCTTGAGTTGTTTTTGTATTTGGTTGAACTTTTCTGCTAAACTGCTTGAGCTACTTTTATACCAATAGAACCTGTGGGCTGAAGCTCATTACTGTATGACTTTTCTAAGGAGCACAGTGCAGCCACAATTAAAGATATATATTCTAGTGACAGGGATACCTGAACAATGGGCAAGAATATCTCTTAATGCTTAATTTTTCCTTTTGGAAAGATAATTTTTATTTTCTTAATTATGAAGATATGTTTATCATAAAGAATTTAGAAAGTGTTATGGTTTTCCAAAGTCATCTATAATTTTATTACCTAGAGATAATCAATGTTAACATTTTGGTATGTTTCCTTTCAGATCTTTCTTATGCGTGTGTATACACACACCCATACCTACACACATTTCGTTGTTGTTTTTTTAATGAAAATGGCATTTATGGCAGTAAGTATCTCCCATGAGATCACAGCAGTCACAGTTTTGTAAAGGGGTTTAGTTCACTAACTAGTCTCATTGTTAGATCACTAGGTTATGTCTAGTTTTTCACTCTTATAAACAAGGCTGCAGTTTACATCTTTGTGCGTATCAATGATTATTTCCTTGGTATAAATGCCTCAATTTCCTAGGTCATAAAATATGTACTTTTTTCTTTTTTTAGATTTTTATGGATGTATAATAGTTATACATTTCTAGGAAGGTATGCACATTTTAAGGCTTTTGATGGTTATTGGCAAAGTGCCCTCAGAAATATGCCAATTTAAGCTCTCCACAAGCCTCTATATGCTGCCCATTGCTTCACAGCATTGTCAATATTGCTGATTTAATAAGAAGAAAAACTTAATGAACACTTTCTAATTTCTTAAATAAGGCATTTTTTTTCATGTTTGTTATCTCATTTGTATATATTAATGTTTTGTGAAATGCTGAACTCGGCTTTCCTTTTTTTTCTATTGAATTTCAATCTTCTTGTTAATTTGTACAAGCTTTTCATATATTTATGCTAGTAATCTTTTTTTCTGTCATTTGATACTGATTGACTTGATTGATACTTTTATAGCATAAATGCTTTTTTTTTTTTTTACAGTCTATCTTTTCTTTAATTGGTTTGTTTTGAAATGTTTATGGAAGACGTTGTGTCATGCACTGTGTTGAGAGCCTGATAGTCATTAACTCCTTCATTCCACTGTACAATGCTGTAAGTTGGATATTGTCATCATCCCTATTTTACGGATGAATAAACTGACTCTACAAACAGCAAATTGGGAACTGAAACCATGTAGCATGACTCAGAGCTGGCTCCCTTGAACATTTATTTAATTCTTCTCTTGCTTGATTTTGCTCTTGGTGTCCTGTTTAGGCCTTCTACCTCTAAAGATTTTGTAACCATTCACCTGTATTTTCTTTCGGTATAATTATGGTTTAATGTTTACCTAATATTTAAATGTTTTATCTCATGATCTCTGGGATCTCTTTTGTTCTCTCATCTGCAGAAACAGAATAACTGCTTGTTGCTTTTTATTCATGACTCTTTGTTTTCAGAGCTGCTGCTAAATTCCTTTCTTCCTTTTATCCCATATTAATGCTAGTATAAGTAAGTTCAACAAACATTTTCTGGGCATGTTCTTCGTGCAAGAATCTCTGCTAGGCATTGTAGGGCTATAAAAATGAATAAGACAGAGTCTGCCTCCCCAGAAACTTGTGATGTAATGACAAGAAAGAGAAGCATTCATAAAGACCTTTAAGGAGAAAGCTCTAAGTCCTTTAAGAGCTTTAAGTCCTGTAAGAGATACACGTAATATAGTGGGAAAAGGGGGAGGTAGAAAATAACATGAATTGGGGAAATAATTAAGGAAGGATTTGTGAGGAAGTGAAATTTAAACCAAATCTTGAAAAGTGGGAAAGACTCAGACTATGAAACTGGGACAATAATAGCACCATCTTATAGAACTGTCATAAAGATCAAATGAGTTCATACATGTGAAGCATGTGAGACAATACCTGGCACGCAGTCAAGAGCTAAGTCAATGTTAAGCACTGTTTTCATGATCACAACTTGAACAAAAGTTAGAAAAGTGCTGACTGTAGAATAAAGCCTACCTTGTAGATTTTTACTTACAAAGCAGAATATCCCTCTGATTTTTTTGCGTTAGTAGTTGCTGAATTGTACATTTCACTGTTTTCACAAAGTTATCCACGTTGCATCTGAAGGAAGGCAAGATATTTCTGAAGGAAAATAAATTTAATTAACTTGGAGCCAGTTTTATTAACTTTTATATATTATGCTTTTATTTTGAAAATTGTTCATTGGTTACTAATTAACCTTAGAAAGAGGTTTAAGAAAGTCTGAGAGCCTTAGTTATAGATTGTAATCACAGTTAAATTTAAATATCTTCAAACAGTGATATATATGTATATGGGTATGCCTTTTATTACTTATTACTCTAGTATATTAACTTAATATATTAATTATATTAACATTATATTAATTAATAATTATATTAATTATTATATTAAGGATAATATATTACCTTAATATATTATAGTAATTCCAGCTTAATCTAGATAATAAAATTATATTTGATACCTTTGCTATTTTGGGGACTTGCAAGTTTCTTTTACTTGGGGGTAGGACCCTGCCAGGGAACAACAGTCAACATGAGAGACTAGGAAGCAGGAAGCTTGGCACCTACAATAGAATTTTAAGAGCAGCACTATATAGCTGTCTGGAACCTGGGACCAGGACTAGGTCCAATAGATGATGACTGCTGTGCCCTTCTCCATTTAACCTTGAGAACAGAAGCCAATCCCCAAGGCTTGGGAGAGAGCATGTCCATGCGGATCAATGTTGGTGGACTAAAGACTACTTGCAGCTCTTCATGATCTTTAGCACTTGCTATAAACTGGAGTGGGACACAATGAGACATGAGACCAACCATCTCCCCCATTCTTCTCTTCTTTCTATCCATATCCATCAGAACCACCACTTCCTCCCTCACTAGAGCCAGTTTTTCTTGTATAGTTTAGGAGTTAGAAAGCACACAGGACTACTTTAGTTCATATGGCACCTTTATAGCAATAAGAAAAAACTCCCCTTCCTCAAGATACCCCATGGCTTCTGCTAGAAAATTGTCATAATAAATATACAAATCTATGATATCTATTATTTGAATTCTGCTCCCTTAGATGTAGAATGTACAGTCAATATGGTACTGCCCTGGAAGAGGCCCTCTGTCCTCCCTTCCCCCATTAGACTTTGAACTCTTTGAGGTTGAGGATAATGATATCTTCCTGGTATCCATAGAGTCTAACACAATCCCTGGATCTTCCTGGGAAGCTTTTCTCCCCTTTCTCTACAAGGTTAACTGAATTTTTTAAATCTCAAAGACATATTTTAATTTGTGAAAGTATTTGCATAATGGAGTGCCACTTGAAATGAAACAAATGCATTATAATATACCTAAAATGTCAGTTTCCTGTTTTCAAGCAGCATTTTCAAGGATACCATTCTTGGTTTGCTGGTGCCAAGTATTATTTTAGATTAAAATTGCCATGGTTTACTACAACCTAAGGGCGTAAGATAAGGTGTTTTATGATTATGGTAGTTATACAGTTTACTTATCATAAATTTAATATCACAAAGGATTATCATTTCAAAAGACTTTTGTTACTGTCTATATTTCTCTTTGGATTGCATGTTCCACTGAGTCAGCCCCTGTAGCCTGAATTAGATGAAGAATATTTTTTCTCTCTTATCTGTCTATAATGTGTGAGAGTCAATTAGCTATTGGTAATGTTCACTGGCTCCTATTTAGGGAGAGTATATTTATATTTTATTTGTTTTTTTCTAAATGCTTTTTCCCCCTAGCAAAGAGATGCATCAAATTCATCACAACAAATCCATCTACAAAGAGAATGCTTGCTCACCAGGAAAGTTAATCTCTTATCACTGATAAAAAGATTATTTCATGGGCAGCCAGGGTATATTAGAGCAAGTAAAAAGTTCCCAAGCTTCCACAAAGCCTCATGATAACAAACAAGAGTAGTTCTTTTTGCATAGCACTATTGATATTTGACATGAAGTAAACAATAAGTGAGGGATTGATGAGTTGAGTTCCCTGTTGCCTACAGCTTGCTTAAGAGTGGTTCACCAGCCATCTCAAAAGGCCTTTGGACAAATAGTGTAGATATTAGTTAAATTTCCTGCGATGTATCTTATGCTTATCTAATAAATTGACCCTAAAATACAGTAGATAGACGTAAGATAGAAATTTTATTCTTTCTCATGTAAAAATCTCCATCAGTGGTCTAGAGCTGGCAATGCAATTTCTTGGTACGAGGGTTCCAGTTACTGTTGTTCTGCTGTCTATACTATTTCCATTTTGTGGTCCCAAATAGCTGTTTTAGCTCATGCAATTATTTCCTGATTCCAGAGATCAAAGACAGAAACAGGAAGGAACAGAGTATGTTCCCTTTAAGGTGATGACCCAGAAATTGTACATTTCACTACATCTCCCACCCTCCCATTGGCTAGATGTCACTTCCATGACCACAAGGACTGGTGGGAAATGTAATCTTTTTCTCTAGGTAGCCATGTGCCAAGCTAAACGGGTGGTTATGTTACTAAATGATGTAAGGAAAGTTGAATATTTGGGCACAAGAAACAATCTCCAATAAAATGGCCTTTACCACTAGTTACGGTACTGAAAGTCAGTGACATAAGTTACATTTTTAAATAGGATATTTTTCTAGGAGTAGGTTATGTTTTCTAGTTAATTTTGTAGTCTCTGAAAGGCATTTGTTATATTAGGTAATGCTGATGAAACTGGCTACTTCATCGTCTTTGCTTGGATTAACTGTTGTACGTGCTTGCTCAGATTAACTGTTCTGTGTGTCATTGTTATGCAGATATGAAGCCAAGAACATGCAGCCTGTTATATGTTCAGGCCACTTTTGAATGAAGACATGGAAGCTAGTACAACTTTGTTCTGAAAGATGTTGCTTTATAAGTGTTAAGCAGTTTCCATCATCCTAGTAGCCAAAATGTAAGAAAGATGGAAGATATATTTTACTTATATTTTGATTTGCCGACTTTTCAAAGAAGCTGTTTAGGCATGTTCTTATTTTAATCCTGTTAAATGTTAGTTTTCATTTCTTATTGTTTTTTATTTTTAATTTTTTGTTCAATTTACTTTGAATTACAAAGCAAACAAACAAATAAATAAATAAATAAACTTTAATACCCTCTCCCTTCTGCTAGCCCACTCCTTGGCCCTCTCTCCTTCAGATTCTGCATGGTCTTTACTTCCTCCAAGAAGCTTTCTTTACCTGATATCTCAATTGTGGATTGGGTGCCTCAAGCATGTATTACTGTAATACCAGGGATGTGGTTTACATTCTTCAACTAATTCTCTGTTTTGTCGTTGTCTGCTTATAAGATTCTATCCCCCACTAGACTCTAAGCTTTATAAGGGGATGAACTATGTTGTTTATTCACCAATGTATCTCTTCTATCTGGCACTCAGTGCCTGAACACACATTTGTTAAACAAATGTAGAAATGAGTGGGTGAAGAAAAGGAATAGATAGAAGGAAAAGCTAACAAAAAGGGAACAGGAAACAGATAAGGAAGAAGGAAGAAGTACATTTGTTTTCATGATGTCTACCTGTTTAAAACTTGTCTCTTTCTTTCTTTTTTTTTTTTTTTTTTTGAGATTGATTCTCACTCTATTGCCCCGGCTGGAGTACAGTGGCACGATCTCAGCTGACTGCTACCTCTGCCTTCCAGGTTCAAGTGATTCTCCTGCCTCAGCCTCCCAAATAGCTGGGATTACACGCACCCGCCACCTCGCCCAGCTGATTTTGGTATTTTTTTTAGAGACGTGATTTCACCATGTTGGCCACGCTGGTCTGGAACTCCTGAACTCAGATGATTCACCCACCTTGGCCTCCCAAAGTGCTGGGATTACAGGCATGAGCCACTGCACCCATCCAAGACCTGTTTCTGTCTGACCCACCCAACTGTCAGTTTTCTCACAGTGCAGTCAGAACAGTGGTCTAGAAGGCTTTTTCTCTCAGCTGCCACTTGCTTAGCATGGTAGTTATTCCTTTCTCTCTATTCAGGTCCCTTCTCTAAGCTCATGGTGGAAAGCAGAGACAATTTAGGCTGTAGTGAGAGTGTTTCTGTGTTGGCTAAGTTGTCTGGGCAAGGTAACAGTTCCATTTTCTCCCCAAGGTATCTCATCAGTTCACTTCCAAAGAGCTCTAAGAGGCTTAAGGAGGGTTTCAGTTATGTGTTTCAACTGTGGTTATATTCTACCAGTTCACAAAAATAAATTTCCTTTGAGTATTGTTTCTATTACTAACTTAAAAATCTATCCAGTGTTTTTAGGCTTGGCAAAATATATTTTACTTATATTTTAATTTGCAGACTTTTGAAAGAAGTTGTTTATAGGTAGACTACAATGTATCTAGTTTGTTGTTTAATTGAAATCTAAGTATTCAATGACACATTTTTATCATAATACATTCCATTATTATCTTCAACATTGAGAACCTTTCTTAATTGAATAAGACTGTTCTGTAAAATAAAGTAAAAAATATCATTTGAATAGATAGAAAATAACAGAAAATGGGCAAGTATGTGGCAAGTAGAAAGGTGTGAAGAATGGAATGGGAGAACCATTACAATGGTTATAAATTCACAGTCTTGGGTTTAGAGCCTTGATGAATAATTAAGGGAGTCAGGGACCAGGAAGATATAAAGATTCCTTATGTGTTATGGGATTGTAAAGCTAGAACCAGGGATCTTTGGAATCCTCTTGTTCAGTGTTCCAATTTTACAGATGAGGAGAGGGCCTAAGTGGTATATCCAGGGTCACTGAAAGTGGCAGTTGTCTCATCTGCTGGTGTGCTTTTCCATTTTTGAAAATGTCATGGCTTATAGTCATGAGGTCTAATAAAATATTCATGGAGACAAATTTAAAGATGCCAAAGTGTCCTAAACTAGTCATTGTCTTTGTGCTTTAAATCTTTCCTGAAAAAAGATAAGGCATAAATAAACTAATAACAGATATAAATCTGATTCATGGTAATATTTCAATTAGGAGTTTCAATTTTCAATTAGGAACTAATTTCAGTCTATAATGAATGCTAAAGAAATGAAAAAATTTCAGAAGTAATCATATGAATTCATTGAATTACTTGCAGATTAAAATAATTTTTAGCCTCGGTCCATGTACAAATAAAATTTTAAATTTAGTGGGTTTTTTGGTTACATTTTAATTATTTGGAAAACATTACAATTTGTCTCAAGTGAATTTGAGCATCCAATTTCCTAGTCCCTGAAAACAGGAAATTCAAAAATTTAAACCAAGCTAAAATATATCACATTACATGGCTTTGTTTTAAGAAATAAAACTTATTTCTGTACTAATATTTGCTTTTTAATTCTGTGGAGAAGTTATTAACTCTAAAAGTGATTTGAAGTTTTTCTATTTGTTAGGGTACGTTAGTAGTTCTGTATTTCAATTCAGACTCTTGTGGAATTCTATGGGGATGGTTAAAGTATGCAGCCATTGTTGGGGAAGAAAAGTTTTGTCTGTAGTCAGCAGAATCTGAAACCCCAGAGTAAACTGAAATTAGAGCTGAGTAAGACTTTCTATAGTCAGTGTGGAGCCGTGGTCTGTCACAAACATACAAAACAGTCATCTGTGCTGTACTGCATAGGCAGAGCATTTATATGGATGATACAAATCTTTATTATAAAGAAAAACATCCCATGCTAACTATACTGAATAAATGACATTTATTTTAACTGAAGACAAGGGGTGAGGTGTGGGTATGAAGACTTACTGTTTCATATTAGCAGATGTTTCCCACTTTGTCATGAATTTACTTTTGCACCCTACCCCACTCCAGGACTCTAACAAATGAGGAAATAAGCCAATTTCAGATTTCATTAATGTAAGTCTCATTCCGTTCTTCCCTGTGCCTAGTTTAATCATTTTATTGAAGTGGTTGATTGATTAGACCAGCATTTTTGGAGCATTTTGGGGTGTACTTGCGCTATAATAGGAGCTAAATGCACAAAGGTGGCTAACATTATTTATTTTACTATTTTCAGCTTCTATTGTTGCTATTGATACATCTGTAGCCACTGTAATGTCAGTTTCTTTGTATGTGATCCATTTTTCTTTGGCTGCTTTTCAGATGTGTATGTATATATATTTTTTACAATTTCATTATAATGTTATAATGTCTAATTCTGGATATCTTTACATTTTCCCTGCTTAGTATACATTGTATTTCCTGTGTCTGTGGTTTTATGTTTTTCTTCAGTTTTAGAAAATTCTCATATATTATTTCATTTAGTATTATGTCTCCTCTTCATTTTTTTTTTTTTTTTTAATTTAGGAACTCTAAACATGTTTTAGACCTTTGCATTCAATATTATTTTCACATTTTTGTCTTTTATTTCTTTGCCATGGTTTTGTTGATATCTTCAGATTTATCCTTATTTTACTATTTTCCTCTTTAGTATTTGAAGTCAGTGTTTGAGTTTTTAATTTCAAATATGGTTTTCATTTTTAAAAACTCTCCTTTTTAAAAAATCAGGTAGTTTTTGGTAGTTCCTTATTCATACCTTAATTATTTTGCTTTCATCTTTTATTTCTGTAAACATTTTTTATATAACTTATATTCTTTAGTTGATAATTCTACTATTGAAGACACTAAGATCTGAATCTGCTGTATGATGTGTGTATGTCTATATGGTATGAGCATGGGCAGTAAAAGTGTAGAGTTGTATGTGATCAGAGTTAAGCAGTTTTCAGCTTCAAATAGCTTGTTATATTTTACATAAGCCTCATGGTAACCACAAAGCAAAAAGTATAAAAGAAGCACGAAATCAAAATAGGATTCAAAGCATACCACTAGAGGAAACTATCACAAAGGAAGACAGGAACAGGAAAAGAAAGAAATAAAATATCCACAAAACAACTAGACAACAAATTATAAAGTGGCAATATTAAGTCCTTACCTATCAATAATTACTTTGAATGTAAATTGATTAGATTTTCCAATAAAAAGAAACAGAATAGTTGAATGGATTAAGAAATAAGACCCAACTGTATGCTGCCTACAAGAGACTTACCTCACTTTTAAGGGCACACATAGACTGATTGTGAAGGGATGGAAAAAGGTATTCCACACAAATTAAAATTGAAAAAAAGCAAAGGTAGTTCTTCAAATGGTTCCTCACTTATGATTGACTTATGATTTTTTTACTTTATCAGGGTGCAAAAGCAATGCATGTTCAGTAAACTTCTTGACTTATGATGGGGCACATCCTGATAAATCTATGGTAAGTTGAAAATATTTTAAGTCGAAAATGTGCTTTTGATTTACATTGTTTATAATATTTTCAACTTATGATGGATTTATAGGATATAACCCTATTATACGTTAAGGGACATCTGTACTTATATTAGACAAAATAGACTTTAAGTCAAACACTGCAAAGAGACAAAGAAGTACATTATACAGTGATAAAAAGGTAGATTCAACAAGAGAATATAACTGTTATAAATATATTGTACCTAACATTGAAGCACCTAAATATAAAGTAAATATTAAATATTAAAGGATATGAAGGGAGAGATATAATAAATTGCAATTCAGTAATAGTAGAAGACCTCAATACCTGACTTTCAACAAGGAACAGATTATCCAGAGTGGAAATTAATAAGGAAACATTGGTCTTGACCTACACTTCAGACCAAATAGACCTAACAAATTGATATAGGACATTACATGCAGCAGCAACAGAATGCACATTCTTTTCAACTGCACATGAAATATTATTCAGGATAGGTCATATATTGGGTCACAAAACAAGTCTGAATAAACTTAGGGGACTGAAATTATATTAAGTATCTTTTCTGATTATGATGATATGAAACTAGAAATCAGTAACAGGAAAAGTCTTGGGAAATTTACAAATATGTGGAAGTTAAACAACATGCTCCTGACCAACCAGTGGGCAAAGAAGAAATCAAAACAAAAATGGAAAAATGTCCTGAGAAAAATGAAAGTGGACAAACAATATACCAAAACTTAATGGATACAGTAAAAGTAGCTCTAAGAGGGAAGTTTATAGCAATAAACATAAGTATCAAAAAAAAAGCAGAAAGATCTGAAATCACCTAATGTTTCATCTCAAGGAACTAGAAAAGAACAAACTAAGCCAAAAGATAGCAGAAGAAAGGAATTAACAAAGATTACAGCATAAATAAATGGAATGGAGACTAAACAAGCCATAAAATCAATTACAAGGCCAGGCGTAGTGGCTCACGCCTGTAATCCCAGCACTTTGGGAGGCCGAGACAGGTAGATCACAAGGTCAGGAGATTGAGACCATCCTGGCCAACATGGTGAGACCCTGTCTTTACTAAAAATACAAAAATTAGCTGGGTGTGGTGGTGCGTCCCTGTAGTCCCAGCTATGTGGAAGACTGCGGCAGGAGAATCAATTGAACACGGGAGATGGAGGTTGCAGTGAGCCGAAGATCACATCACTGCACTCCAGCCTGTCAACAGAGTGAGACTCCGTCTCAATAAATAAATAAATAAATAAATAAATAATAAAATCAATTACATTAAGAGCAGATTGTTTGAAAAGATAGCTGAAACTGGCAAACCCCTAGGTAGACTAAGAAAATGAGAGAGAAGATTAAAATAAACTCAGAAATGAAAGAGAAGACATTGCGGGTGATACCACAGAAATACAAAGAATCATAAGAGATTACCATGAACAATTATACAGCAACAAATGGGATAACCTAGAAGACACTGATACATTCCTAGACACATACAACCTACTATCATGGAGAAATAAAAAATCTGAACAAATGAATAACAAGTAAGAAAATTGAATCAGTAATTAAATGTCTCCCATCAAAGAAAAGCCCAGGACCTGATGGCTTCACTGCTGAATTCTACCAAACATTTAAAAAAGAACTAATGCCAATCCTTCCCAGACTCTGAAAAAATTGTAGAGAAGGGAATACTTCCAAACTCCTATCTTGATACCAAAGCCAGAGAAGGAAATTACCAGGAAAGAGAATAATAGGTTAATATCTCTGCTGAACATGGACACAATCATTCTTAACAAAATGCAGTAGTAGCAAACTGAATTCAACAACATACCAAAAGGATAATTCACAACGAACGAGTTGGATTTATCCCTGGGATGCAAGCATGGTTCAACATATGCAAATCGAAAAATGTGAAATAACACATTAACAGAATGAAGGTTAAAAACCATATGATCATCTTATTAGATGCAGAAAAAGCATTTGACAAATCCGACATCCTTTTATAATAAGAACTCTCAACAAACTAGGTCTAGTAGAAGGGTACCTCAACACAAGAAAGGCAAGCTTACAGCTAACATTATACTCAGTGATGAAAAGTTGAAAGCTTTTCTTCTAAGGTCAGGAATAAGACAAGGATATGCACATTCACCACTTCTATTTAACATAGTACTGGAAGTCCTTACCAGATCAGTTAGAGAAGAGAAAGAAATAGAAGGCATCAAAATAGGAAAAAAAGTGAAATTATCACTGATTGTTGATGACATCTCATGTATAGAAAACCCTAAAGATTTCACTAAAAGCTGTTAGAACTGATACATGAATTCAGTAAAGTTGCAGGTTACAAAATCAACATAGAAAAATGAGTAGCATTTCTATACACCAACAACTAAGTATCGGAAAAGGAAATCAGGAAGACAATCCTATTTACAATAGCTATTTAAAAAAACCTAGGAATAATTTTATCCAAGAATGTGAAAGATCTATACACTGAAAAGAATAAAACATTGATGAAAATAACTGAAGAAGACTCAAATAAATGGAAAAATATTTCACACTCATGTATTGGAAGAATTAACATTGTTAAAATGTTCATATGACCCAAGGCAATCTACAGATTCAATACAATTTCTATCAAATTGCCAATGGCATTTTTCACAGAAATAGCAAAAACAGTTCTAAAATTGATATGAAACAACATAAAACCTCAAATAGCCAAGGCAGTCTTGAGTAAAAAAGAACAAAGCTGGAGGCACTGCACTACTTGCTTTCAAACTATTTCACAAATCTACAGTAATTACAATAGCATGATACTGGCCTAAAAATAGATATATTGATAGATGAAACAAAATAGAGAATATAGAATGAACCCAAAAAATAGATTTTTGCCAAAGATGCCCAATCCACACAGTGGGAAAAGGATGGTATCTTCAGAAAAAGGTGTTGGGAAAACTGTGTATCTCATGCAAAAGAATGAAACTGAATACTTTTGTATATCTCACACCATATACAAAAATCAACTGAAAATGAGTTAACACTAAATGTTAGACCTGAAACCATAAAACGACTAGAAGGAAACCTGCAAGAAAAACCACTATACATTTGTCTGTGCAATGAATTTCTGTATTTGACCCCAAAAGCTCCAGCAACAAAATGGATAAATAGGATTACATCAAATTTAAAAAGCTCCTACATAGTAAAGGGAACAATTAACAGAGTAAAGAAGCAACCTGGAGAGATTAGGAGAAAATACTTGCAAGCCATACATTGGATACATCTATAACATCCAGAATATTTAAGGAACTGAAACATCTCAATGGTAAGAAACAATTAATCCAATTAACAAATGGGAATGGGACCTGAACAGATATTTCTCAAAAGAAGATAGACGAATGACCAACAAAGAAAATGAAAAACATGCCCCAAATCACTAATCATTAGGAAAATACAAGTTAAAACCATAATGAGATATCATTAAAACATACATTATTTTACACTATACAGCTATTATTAAAACAACAAAAAAAGATGTGCGGGCAAGGATGTGTAGAAAAGGGAATCCGTACACACTGTTGATGGGAATGTAAATTCATACAGCTGTTATAGAAAACTATACAAAGGCTCCTCAAAATACTATGAATTACCATATTATCCAGCACTACCACTTTGGGTATATATCCAAAGGAAATGAAATTGCCATGTTGAAGAGATATCTGCACTCTCATGTTCATTGCGGGGTTATTCACAGTAGCCAAGTTATGGAATCAGCCTTCATGTTCATCAATAGATGGACAAATAAAGAAAACATGGTATATATGTATACAAGGAAATACTATTCATTCTTTTTTTAATTTTTCATTTTTTAATTTTTTGAGTCAGAGTCTTGCTCTGTCACCCAGGCTGGAATACAGTGGTGCCATCTCGGCTCACTGCAAACTCTGCCTCCCAGGTTCAAGAGATTCTGTTGCCTCAGCCTCCTGAGTAGCTGGGATTACAGGTGCCAGGCTAATTATTGTATTTTTAGTAGAGATGGGGTTTTGCCATGTTGGCCAGGCTGGTCTCGAACCCCTGACCTCAGGTGATCTGCCTGCCTCGGCCTCCCAAAGTGCTGGGATTGCAGGCGTGAGCCACCATGCCCGGCCTATGCATTCTTAAAAAAAAAAAGGGAATCCTTCATTTGTGACAACATGAATGAACCTGGAGTACATTATGCCAAGTGAAATAAGCCAAGCACAGAAACAAATACCACATCATCTCACTTATATGTGGAATCTAAAATAACTGAACTCATAAAAACAGAGAATAAAATGGTAGCTATCAGAGACTGAGGCATGGAGAGAATGAAGAGATATTGGTCAAAAGATACAAGGTTTCAGTTAGACAGGAAGAATTTTTTTTTTGAGATCTATTGCACAGTATGGTGACTATAGTAATACTAACATACTATATATTTCAAAATTGCTGAGAGTAAATTTCAAATGTTCTCACCACAAAAAAATTATAAGTATGTGAGATCATGAATATGTTAACTAACTTGATTTAATAATTTCACATTCTATACATATATCATAACATCACTTTGTACCAAATAAATATGTACAACTATAACATATCAATCTATATATAATAAAAAATCTTCAGGTTACTTTTGATAGTGTCCTATTTCCAACTTAATTATTTTGCTTTCATTTTTTATTTTGTGTAACCTTTTATATATAGTTTATATTCATCAATAATTCCACTATTGAAGTCAGTGGAATTTGAATCTGCTCTATGATGTGTCTGTTGACTCATTCATGACTTGCTTTTTTGTGTTTTGTAGGTTTGGGTTATGAGCTCATATCTGGAAGAATAATCTTTGGTACTTCTGCAGGCCTAAATCAGGGGTGATTTCCTTCAAAGAGCATTTGGCTTGGCTTCTCCTTTGAAGCTAAGGGGTCACTAGAGACACTACCAATCTGCCACTGCTTTAGCTCACTTTGGGGTCCTGAATGAACAGATGAATTGCAGGTTCAGTTCTCCCACCTATAAGGCAGCCAAAGTCCAAATTTCTGGATTCCTACAAGGAAGCCAATAGTCTCCCCAAGGCAATGCCAGCTTTTTGTTGACTTGTTATCTAAAGTCTGATTTCAGCTCACTAGTTGGTTTTTGTTTTACTTATTTGGGCTATGCAGATTTTCCTTACTTTCTTACAAGTCAGCAGTGAATTAAAAAGTACATTTACTATCATTTATATATTATTGTATTGTGTGATCTATATGTTACTGTAGCAAGAAGGTCCATCATAATATCCAACCTCATATTACTCCAAGACACTGAAGTCTACCTTTAATTATTCATTTTGCATATGGCTCCCTAATAATCTGTGTTTTTCAGAAAATAAAATATATAGCATAATTAACCTTAAAAATTTGAATAATGAAGTGCTTTCATGGGCAGAAACATTGCAAGTACAGAGATTAATCTTATATGAAGAAAGAACTGTTCCTCTTTCCTCTTGGTTTTGGTGAACAGTATAATCATTGTAAAATTTAACATTTGTCATTGCCTTTATCCTAGGTTCTCGTGTATTTTTAGATCATTTTTAAACAAAATTAAAACCTAAATCAAGCGTTTTGATTCACCTGTTAGATTATATATATGGACTATCTCATTAAGTAGCATCAGAAAAAGCCTAGGAGCTAGATATCTTAAAATGTAACTATGATTTAGAGTTGGAATTTTGGACCCATTATTTGTACTTTGGTTATTATCAGTGTTCATGCTCAATATTCAGTATTCTCCATAAGTCAGATTTGTCCTTTGCATCATTCTTCAAATTCTGTTGGGTCAGTTACCACAAGATTATAACCTTCAAATAAATAAGTCATGTGCTTTGGACACATTAGCCTAATGAGAAAATAAATGTCTGGAAATCATTATAAGGCAGTGGGCTAAGTCCTAGAGTAGAAAAGGCTACGGAGTATTCTGGGTGTACGCAGGAGGGAGCATCTGTGTCTGTGATGCTGAGGATCTGACCAGTCTGGGAAGACTTCACAAAGGAAGGGACATATGAATTGGATATTAAAGAGTAAGTAGGAATTATCACGTAAAGAAAAAGGGAGATGAGGAAGTCTCGGCAAAGGGGCTGTTGTTAGATGGAGCAGGTTAGAAAGGTTTATCTGAAGACGAGATGATTAGCAGTGTCACATACTCATCTTCTCATAGGAGGTAAAGGCCCCTGACTTAGTTAATGAAATCACAGCTCCTCTATCCCTCCTATTCACAACCCTATCCTCTTATTACCAGATGCTACCAAATGCTTTATCTTGTCATGTGGACCGAGTTACAAAGAATTCAGTACGTGCTGTCTTTTTTTTTTTTTTTTTTTTTTTTGTGGGCTTTTTTTTTTTTTTTTTTAAATGACAAATTCACTTTTTATTCAGATTCCAAAAATCAAATACCAGACCAGGGTGCTCTTCCTTAAAAACATTAAGAGCTCCAACCAAGTCAAGCCTGTAGCTAGGAATACAGGCACATGCCACCACACCTAGCTTTTTTTTTTTTTTATACTTTAAGTTCTAGGGTACGTGTGCACAACTTACAGGTTTGTTACATATATAAACATGAGCCATGTTGGTGTGCTGCACCCATTAACTCGTCATTTACTTTAGGCATATGTCCTAATGCTATCCCTCCCCATTCCCCCCTACCCCACGACAGGCCCCGCTGTGTGATGCTCCTCCCCTTCCTGTGTCCAAGTGATCTCATTGTTCAATTCCCACCTATGAGTGAGAACATTCAGTGTTTGGATTTCCGTTATTGCGATAGTTTGCTGAGAATGATGGTTTCCAGCTGCATCCGTGTCCCTACAAAGGACATGAGCTCATCCTTTTTTATGTCTGCATAGTATTCCATGGTGTATATGTGCCACATTTTCTTGATGAGGTCTGTCATTGATGGACATTTGGGTTGGTTCCAAGTCTTTGCTATTGTGAATAGTGCTGCAATAAACATACGTGTGCATGCGTCTTTATAGCAGCATGATTTATAATCCTTTGGGTATATACCCAGTAATGGGATGGCTGGGTCAAATGGTATTTCTAGGTCTAGATGCTTGAGGAATCGCCACAGTGTCGTCTACAATGGTTGAACTAGTTTACAGTCCCACCAACAATGTAAAAGTGTTCCTATTTCTCCTCTCCAGAACCTGTTGTTTCCTGACTTTTTAATGATTGCCATTCTAACCAGTGAGAGATGGTATCTTATTGTGGTTTTGATTTGCATTTCTCTGATGGCTAGTGATGAGGAGCATTTTTTCATGTGTCGGTTGGCTGCATAAATGTCTTCTTTTGAGAAGTGTCTATTCATATCCTTTGCCCACTTTTTGATGGGGTTGTTTGTTTTTTTCTTGTAAATTTGTTTGAGTTCTTTGTAGGTTCTGGATATTAGCCCTTTGTCAGATTAGTAGATTGCAAAAATTTTCTCCCATTCTGTAGTTTGCCTGTTTACTCTGACGGTAGTTTCTTTTGCTGTGCAGGAACTATGTAGTTTAATTAGACCCCATTTGTCAATTTTGGCTTTCGTTACCATTGCTTTTGGTGTTTTAGACATGAAGTCCTTTCCCCTGCCTATGTCCTGAATGGTATTGCCTAGGTTTTCTCCTAGGGTTTTTATTATTTTAAGTCTAACATTTAAGTCTCTAATCCATCTTGAATTAATTTTTGTATAAGGTGTAAGGAAGGTATCCAGTTTCAGCTTTCTACTTATGGCTAGCCAGTTTTCCCAGCACCATTTATTAAATAGGGAATCCTTTCCCCATTTCTTGTTTTTGTCAGGTTTGTCAAAGATCAGATGACTGTAGATGTGTGGTATTATTTCTGAGGGCTCTGTTCTGTTCCTGGTCTACATCTCTATTTTGGTACGAGTACCATGCTGTTTTGGTTACTGTAGCCTTGTGGTATAGTTTGAAGTCAGGTAGCGTGATGCCTCCAGCTTTGCTCTTTTGACTTAAGCTGTCTTGGCAATGCGGGCTCTTTTTTGATTCCATATGAACTTGAAAGTAGTTTTTTCCAATTCTGTGAGGAAAGTCATTGGTAGCTTGATGGGGATGGCATTGAATCTATAAATTACCTTGGGCAGTATGGCCCTTTTCACAATATTGATTCTTCCTATCCATGAGCATGGAATGTTCTTCCATTTGTTTGTGTCTTCTTTTATTTCATTGAGCAGTGGTTTGTAGTTCTCCTTGAAGATGTCCTTCACATCCCTTGTAAGTTGGATTCCTAGATATTTTATTCTCTTGGAAGCAATTGTGAATGGGAGTTCATTCATGATTTGGCTCTCTGTTTGTCTGTTACTGGTGTATAAGAATGCTTGTGATTTTTGCACATTAATTTTGTATCCTGAGACTTTGCTGAAGTTGCTTATCAGCTTAAGGAGATTTTGGGCTGAGATAATGGGGTTTTCTAAATATACAATCATGTCATCTGCAAACAGGGACAATTTGACTTCTTCTTTTCCTAATTGAATACCCTTTATTTCTTTCTCTTGCCCGATGCCCTGGCCAGAACTTCCAGCACTGTGTTGAATAGGAGTGGTGAGAGAGGGCATCCCTGTCTTGTGCCAGTTTTCAAAGGGAATGCTTCCAGTTTTTGCCCATTCAGTATGATATTGGCTGTGGGTTTGTCATAAATAGCTCTTATGATTTTGAGATACATTGCATCAATACTGAATTTATTGAGAGTTTTTTTCGTGAAGGACTGTTGAATTTTGTCAAAGGCCTTTTGTGCCTCTATTGAGATAATCATGTGGTTTTTGTCTTTGGTTCTGTTCATATGCTGGATTACGTTTGTTGCTTTGCGTGTGTTGAACTAGCCTTGCATCCGAGGAATAAACCCACTTAATCATGGTGGATAAGCTTTTGGAGGTGCTTCTGGATTCGGTTTGCCAGTATTTTATTGAGGATTTTTGCATTGATGTTTATCAGGGATATTGATCTAAAATTCTCTTTTTTTATCGTGTCTCTGCTAGGCTTTTGTATCAGGATGATGTTGGCCTCATAA
Source organism: Macaca nemestrina (assembly GCF_043159975.1). Lineage (NCBI taxonomy): Eukaryota > Metazoa > Chordata > Mammalia > Primates > Cercopithecidae > Macaca > Macaca nemestrina. The sequence continues at coordinate 116,127,633 of NC_092127.1, read as the reverse complement.
AATAAATTAGTGAGGATTCCCTCTTTTTCTATTGATTGGAATAATTTCAGAAGGAATGGTACCAGCTCCTCCTTGTACCTCTGGTAGAATTCGGCTGTGAATCCTTCTGGTCCTGGACTTTTTTTGGTTGGTAGACTATTAATTATTGCCTCAATTTCAGAGCCTGTTATTGGTCTATTTAGGGATTCAACTTCTTCCTGGTTTAGTTTTGGGAGAGTGCATGTGTCCAGGAATTTATCCATTTCTTCTAGGTTTTCTAGTTTATTTGCGTAGAGTTGTTTATAATATTCTCTGATGGTAGTTTGTATTTCTGTGCAGTCGGTGGTGATATCCCCTTTGTCATTTTTTTATTGCATGTATTTGATTCTTCTCTCTTTTCTTCTTTACTAGTCTTGCTAGCGGTCTATCAATTTTGTTGATCTTTTCAAAAAACCAGCTCCTGGATTCATTGATTTTTTGAAGGGTTTCTTTGTTTCTCTATCTCCTTCAGTTCTGCTCTAATCTTAGTTATTTCTTGCCTTCTGCTAGCTTTTGAATTTGTTTGCTCTTGCTTCTCTAGTTCTTTTAATTGTGATATTAGGGTGCCAATTTTAGACCTTTCCTGCTTTCTCTTGTGGGCATTTAGTGCTATAAATTTCCCTCTACACACTGCTTTAAATGTGTCCCAGAGATTCTGGTATGTTGTATCTTTGTTCTCATTGGTTTCAAAGAACATCTTTATTTCTGTCTTCATTTCAGTATGTACCCAGTAGTGATTCAGGAGCAGGTTGTTCTGTTTCCATGTCGTTGATCGGCTTTGATTGAGTCTTAATCCTGAGTTCTAGTTTGATTGTACTGTGGTCTGAGAGACAGTTTGTTATAATTTCTGTTCTTTTACATTTGCTGAGGAGTGCTGTATTTCCAACTATGTGGTCAATTTGGAATAAACGTGATGTGGTGTTGAGAAGAATGTATATTCTGTTGATCTGGGGTGGAGAGTTCTGTAGATGTCTATTAGGTCTTCTTGGTGCAGAGTTGAGTTCAATTCCTGGATATCCTTGTTAACTTTCTGTCTCACTGATCTGTCTAATGTTGACAGTGGGTAGTTAAAGTCTCCCATTATTATTGTGTGGGAGTCTAAGTCTCCTTGTAAGTCTCTAAGGACTTGCTTCATGAATCTGGGTGCCCCTGTATTGGATGCATATGTATTTAGGATAGTTAGCTCTTCTTGTTGAATTGATCCCTTTACCATTATGTAATGGCCTTCTTTGTCTCTTTTGATCTTTTATGGTTTAAAGTCTGTTTTATCAGAGACTAGGATTGCAACCCTTGCCTTTTTTTGTTTTCCATTTGCTTGGTAGATCTTCCTGCATTCCTTTATTTTGAGTCTTTGTGTGTCTCTGCGTGTGAGATGGGTCTCCTGGATACAGCAAACTGATGGGTCTTGACTCTTTATGCAATTTGCCAGTCTGTGTCTTTTAATTGGCCATTTACATTTAGCCCATTTACATTTAAGGTTAATGTTGTTATGTGTGAACTTGATCCTGTCATTATGATTTTAGCTGGTTATTTTGCTCGTTAGTTGATGCAGTTTCTTCCTAGCATCAATGGTCTTTACATTTTGGCATGTTTTTGCAGTGGCTGGTACTGGTTGTTCCTCTCCATGTTTAGTGCTTCCTTCAGGATCTCTTGTAGCGCAGGCCTGGTGATGGCAGAATCTCTCAGCATTTGCTTGTTTGTAAAGGCTTTTATTTCTCCTTCACTTATGAAGCTTAGTTTGGCTGGATATGAAATTCTGGGTTGAAAATTCTTTTCTTTAAGAATGTTGAATATTGGCCCCCACTCTCTTCTGGCTTGGAGAGTTTGTGCTGAGAGATCCACTGTTAATCTGATGGGCTTCCCTTTGTGGGTAACCCGCCCTTTCTCTCTGCCTGTCCTTAACATTTTTTCCTTCATTTCAACTTTGGTGAATGTGACAATTATGTGTCTTGGAGTTGCTGTTCTCGAGGATTATCTTTGTGGCATTCTCTGTATTTCCTGAATTTGAATGTTGGCCTGCCTTGCTAGGTTGGGGAAGTTCTCATGGATAATATCCTGTAGAATGTTTTCCAACTTGATTCCATTCTCCCTGTCACTTTTAAGTACACCAATCAGACGTAGATTTGGTCTTTTCCATAATCCCATATTTCTTGGAGGCTTTTTTCATTTCTTTTTCCTCTTTTTTCTCTAAACTGCTCTTCTCACTTCATTTCATTCATTTGATCTTTAGTCACTGATACCCTATCTTCCAGTTGATCGAGTTGGTTACTGAAGCTTGTGCATTTGTCACATAGTTCTCGTGTCGTGGTTTTCATCTCTATCAGGTCATTTAAGGACTTCTCTGCATTGGTTATTCTAGTTAGCCATTCATCAAATCTTTTTTCAAGGTTTTTAGTTTCTTTGTGCTGGGTTTATAATTCCTCTTTTAGCTCAGAGAAGTTTGATTGTGTTAAGTCTTCTTCTCTCAACTCCTCAAAGTCATTCTCTTCTCTCAACTCCTCAAAGTCATTCTCTGCCCAGCTTTGTTCCATTGCTGGCGAGGAGCTGCATTCCTTTGTAGGGTGTTAGGCACTCTGATTTTTAGAATTTCCAGCTTTTCTGTACTGCTTTTTCCCCATCTTTGTGGTTTTATCTACCTTTGGTCTTTGATGGTGGTGACGTACAGATGGGGTTTTGTTGTGGATGTCCTTTGTGTTTGTTATTTTTCCTTCTAATAGTAAGGACCCTCAGCTGCAGGTCTGTTGGTGTTTGCTCGAGGTCCACTCCAGACCCTGTTTGCCTGCGTATCAGCAGCGGAGCCTGCAGAAGAGTAAATATTGCCGAACAGCAAATGTTGCTGTCTGATCATTCCTCTGGAAGCTTCGTCTCAGAGGTGTACCCGGCCATGTGAGGTGTGAGGTGTCAGTCTGACCTAGTGGGGGATGTTTCCTAGTTAGGCTACTTGGGGGTCAGGGATCCACTTGAGCAGACAGTCTGTCTGTTCTCCGATCTCAAACTGCGTGCTGAGAAAACCACTACTCTTTTCAAAGCTGTCAGACAGGGACATTTACATCTGCAGAGCTTTCTGCTGCCTTTGGTTTGTCTATGCCCTGTCTCCAGAGGTGGAGTCAACAGAGGCAGACAGGCCTCCTTGAGCTGTGGTGGGCTCCACCCAGTTCGAGCTTCCCAGCAGCTTTGTTTACCTCCTTAAGCCTCAGCAATGGCGGGCACCCCTCCCCCAGCCTCGCTGCTGCCTTGCAGTTAGATCTCAGACTGCTGTGCTAGCAATGAGGGAGGCTCCCTGGGCGTGGGACCCTCTGAGCCAGGCACCAGATATAATCTCCTGGTGTGCCATTTGATAAGACCCTTGGTAAAGCACAGTATTAGGGTGAGAGTGACCCCATTTTCCGGGTGTTGTGTGTCATGGTTTCCCTTGGCTAGGAAAGGGAATTCCCTTCCCCTTTGCGCTTCCCGGGAGAGGCAATGCCTCTCCCTGCTTTGGCTCTCACTCGTTGGGCTGCACCCACTGTCCTGCACCCACTGTCCTTCATGCTCCAGTGAGATGAACCCAGTACCTCAGTTGGAAATGCAGAAATCACCCATCTTCTGTGTCACTCATGCTGGGAGCTGGAGGCTGGAGCTGTTCCTATTCGGCCATCTTGGTGTGGATCCCTTGGTGGGCATTTTTGATATTAGACCATCTTTCGATCCTCAGAATGATCTCTGGTCGTTGTGTTATCTTTAATCCAAGTGTTGATTGCTGGCTGCCTTGGTTGTGGATGGATACCACTTTGCTTTCTGTGTTTGTATATTACCACTTGCACATGGAGTAGGGAAAATATTTTATTTCAGGTTACCATAATCTTTCATCCTCATTTTTACTAATTTTACCATTTTTAATCTAGAGAATCAGTGTATGTTTGTCTCATTTTTTTTCTTGTAACTTCAAATTTTGTCTCTTTTTGTTATGTCTTTCAGCCCTCCAGTCTCTCTATGTACCTCCTTATAAGGCAGGTCCATTTCAAACACATGAAGTGAAGGTATACCAGCCATTACCAATGCAGAGTGAATGATTTCTACCTAGCAAGCAGCTGGTTTGTTTCACAGATTTTTTTTCTTTTTGCCACAAAAGAAAAGAAAGATTGTGTATTTACAAAGGTTAGATGTCATGACCTCTGAGGTCTCCTCCTGTTTTTTTCTTTATATCAAAAAGATACACAGATACATCTTTACCTCTTTATAAACATATCTGATACATCAGTGTTTATAGCAGCATTATTCACAATATCTGAAAAGTAGAGACAATTTAAATATTCATTGACAAATGAATCAATAAACAAAATGCAGTATATACATACAGTGGAATATTATTCAGTCTTAAACAGGAGTGAAATTCTGACACATGCTACAACATGGATGAATTTTTAAGACATGCTAAATAACATAAGCCAGATGCTAAAGAACAAATATTGTATGTTACCACTTATATGTGGTACCTAGAATAATCAAATTTATACAGACAGAAAGTACACTTAAAATAATAAAGATGGCAAATTCTCTGTTATTTATATTTTACTGCAACAATTTTAAAAAGTACTTCTGAGAAGAGATGGAGAAAATCGTATCTTGTAGGGGTCAGTATTTAGAGACTTCATTTATTCAGTCATCCATTCATCCAATAAATTTTGATTTCCTGCTATATATCAAATATGTTTTAGACACTGGGGCTAGAGCAGTGAGCAAAACACTCAAACACTCAACAATCCTGGTCTCCCTGACTATTTTAGTGAAATTAGACAGATAATAAACAAAGTAAATAAGTAAAACCTATAGTAAGTAAGATAGTGAAAAGGTCTATAGAGACATATAAAGCAGGGAAGGGTAATTGGGTGAATGGAGGCCAATGTGGCTACAGCAAACAGAAGGGAAGAGTGGGGGTGGGAGCAAGAGTGGTACTGGATAAAAGGAGAGGAAGGCAGAGCTGTTCATGCAGGGCCGTGCAAGTCAGTGCAAGGAGTGGAGATTCCATTGCACGCCATGGCTCTCTGAGATTACAGCTCCATGATCTATAAAACCATAAGGAGATTCTTTTTTTAAAAATCAGGCTGGTTAGTGTTTGGTTTTCATTAATCATATAAAGATAGGCAAGGATTTTCTTCCCCTTCAAGGATTTTCTATTCCAAAATTTATGCAAGTATACAGTTGAAGAGACAGTGCATGCACACACAAACCCACGCAAACTCAAACAGTTCAGTGGCATTAGGAAGCTTCTATTTGCTTAATTCACCTTTGTGCCATCCTCTAAGTATCTTCATCCTGTTTTCCTAGGAAACAGAGTTGAGGCAAAATTTTCATGGTAACATTTAAAAGGAAAGGTAGTTGGAACCCAGGAGTAGCAAGAGTAAGGGAACAAGGAGAGTGAGTTAGGGAAGGAGAAAAGCACATTCCTGCCAAGCTGGCCAGTGCTCCACAAAACACAACTTTTTCAGTCATGGGTTCAAATCTGAAGAGACTTGTTATAGCATTGTTGCTGCTTAGAATCATTTGTAAGGGAGAAGCTGGTGAGGAATTTATTTGTTAGTTCTTTCTACTCTTCTTCTTTCTCATTGGTCTTAAAGTTTCTCATAAGGAATGACTACACTGCCCCCCCCCCCCTTTTATTTTTTTTGAGACTCTGGAGTCTTGCTTTGTCGCCCGGGCTGCAATGGCGTGATCTCAGCTCACTGCAACCTCCACCTCCAGGTTCAAGCAATTCTCCTGCCTCAGCCTCCTGAGTAGCTGGAACTACAGGCATGCCACCACACCTGGCTAATTTTTGTATTTTTAGTGGAAATGGGGTTTTGCCATGTTGGCCAGTCTGGTTTTGAACTCCTGACCTCCAATGATCTGCCCGCCTTGGCCTCCCACAGTGCTGGGATTACAGGCATGAGTCACCGCATTCTGCCGATACTGCCCTTACTTCTAGATGGTGTTCTCTGGGTCTTCTAGGTGGCTATACTGGAAGCCAGAGCCTCTGTGGGACTAGCTGGCTGGACTTAGGCATGTGGAGCTAATGTGGCTCACACCGTGTGGATGTGATTTAACCATGTCAAGGTTGTCCTGAGGGAAGTCTGAAACAGTTGGCAGTGTAAGGGTGAGACAGTACAGCAGTCGCTCAGGGGCTCCACAGAACAAGTGGTAAAGACTCAGCAGTTGGGGGCAGTGGGCAGGTGAATCTTTAGAGGAACGTAAATACACCTTGCACACCAAGCCTCTCTCTAAATAAATAGAAGCCTCCTTTTGGAGAAGGTAATAAAATAGTAATACATGTAGTAGTAAAACAAATATACAGTACTTTATAGAGTGTTCATCTCATTTCTCTTCGATGAAAGCCTGGTGAGGTGTGTGGTATTATCTTCCCTTTTACCAAGAACTTCAGACCTAGAGATGCTAAATGCCTTGCTACTGTTAAGAGATATGGCAATCTTCATTATAGCCTTTCATATTATTCCTTTAAGGAAATGAGATGTTCCTTTTGAATATATACTAGTACATGTTTAAAAGAGGAGGAGAAGATGAAGTATCCTTCAGTTAATTTCTGTAAAATGTTATTTCAAGAGATCCAGAAAGGCTTCCAATGCCAAATTCTGCCAAACTACCGTCAGGCCAGAAATTTAACCATTAAAGAGTCATCCCACTTCCCCTTTGGTTCTCTTTTCTCCTTTCCTCTCCCCTCTGACCCCCGCCAAGACAGAGTCTCTGTTACCCAGGTTGGAGTGCAGTGGTGTGATCCTGGCTCCCTCCACCCTCCACCTCCTGGATTCAAGCAATTCTCCTGCCTCATCCTGAGTTGCTGCGATTACAGGTGTCTGCCATCATGCCCAGCTAATTTGTTTGTATTTTTACTACAGACGGGGTTTGCCATGTTGGCTCAATCACTGGTCTCAAACTCTTGACCTCAAGTGATCTGCCCGCCTCGGCCTCCTTAAGTGCTGGGATTATAGATGTGAGCCCCTGCTCCTGGCCTCTTCTCCCCTTTTTAAATGCAGCCATCTGGTCATTCATTTCTTAGAGGAGGGATGGTTCATTTGCTGATGCTCAGAAGAAGCCAGTGAGTTCTAGGTGGAGACGCAGGAGGACCAAAGTGAGAGAAAGGAAAATAGAAACCCCTAAGGGCAATTTGCTATGTTCACGATTTTGACTTTGGGCCCTGATTCCAGCATTCAAGCCTTTTCTGGAGTTTGTCCAGACTTCTCCATTGGAGCAGAGAACATTCCAGAATTGCTTGTAAATATGCTGGTCTAACTTGCAGAGCTTCTGGCTGGGATTCTTGTAGGACAGGACTCCAGGGCTTTGTCCCGGCTCCACTGAGCCTGCAGGTTTCTTCAGGGAGGTCATTACCCAATAGAATTTCTCTGTTGCTGGTTACTCTCCTAAGGTAGCTGGAGGCCTCAGCCATTGAAATACCCTTCTCCTTCCCAAACAAGTGATAGGAAATAGGTTGAAGAAGCACTTAAGATAACTGCCCTCATTTCTACAGACAGCTTTTAAACTGGCCTTTTTTACTGGCCATTTTCTTCCTCCTCCTTAAACATTCAGTAGTCTTTGCTTTGTTCTGTGGATCGTGGAAGTCAGATTCTAGCACAGCCTTGGGAGTGCAGTTTCACATTCTCCTTTCAGAGAGCTAAAATTTAGATTCTCATCTTCTCATATATCCCCTCATTTGCCAAGATGTAGCTCCTTTGCTGAATACAGCAAAATGACATCATTTATGTTGCCTGATCAGAGTTGCAAAATGGTTGCTTAGCCAGACTAAAAAATAAGCAAGCAAGGAAAACAACAACAACAAAAAAAACAGGTTTTTAGATAATGTATACATTCTGTGAAATATTTGTAATTAGGGGCAGAATTTACCAAGAGGTCAAGCAAAGAGTGGACATGCTGAGTTGGCACTGGTTGGAGAAGTGTGCATATTTTTATAAAGGCTTTGGAAAGCCCAGTATTGACCTGTTTTTATTATTTCTATTGGCTCCCTTGATGATAGACAAACAGGCCTAACCTGGGGCCAACAGAATCAGCAGGAAATTTAGGTCACGGATTGTTGCATTTTAAAAACCTTGGGTTTTTAGAGGCTGCTCAATCATTGTAATTGATTGATGATAACATGACGAGACTTCTAACGGCTGGCGGTTTTGTTGGATGCATAGTTCCCAATTCCCCGTAGTGTTCTGTTCTGCTCTCTGAAGAAGTCGCTTGTCCGTCGTTTCATGAAACTTACGGCTCAGCTGGCCTGTTTACAGAAAACAGCCTCTTAAACTTGGCAGTTCTGTTTGAAGCACAGCATAACATCATCTCCCGAGAGATGGGAGAAAAAACATTACAAAAAATTTATATCTCCCTTAAAACATATGCGTGTTTTAAACTGAGCATCCATTGAAAGTTGTTCTTTCCATCCTCTGAAATCAAGTCCTTTTCCTATCTTCCTAGCCAAAGGTACTTGTAGCTGAATTAGATTATTTGATGAATCCTGTAAGCTTCTTATGTTTTCCTGCTCTTACTTTGGATAAATGCTAATCTGTAATAAGAACTCTAAGTAGATAGCTCTGTTCTTCCCAGGACTCAGGAAATATGGCCGGTTTAATGTCATTTTAAAAACTTTTTATTGAAGTTAATATAATATAGAAAAGTACAGCTCAATGAATTTTTACTAACTGAAGACAGCTGTGTAATCAGCACTCAGCTCAACCTGGAAGATTACCAACAACCCTGGAAGCCCCTCTTTTGCTCTCTCCCGGTTACTCCCTCCCTCTAAGGAGTAGGGACTTCTGAAAATCTGGATACATTTCCCCTGGCTTTTGTATTTTACGTGGATATAATTATATATTTTTTCTGGCTTTTTCCATTATATATTGTTTGTGAGTTTCATCTGTATTATTGTTTTATGAAATTACAGAACATTCATTCTCATTGATATGTAATATTCCATTGTGTGAATATACCATATTTTTTTTCTCCTGTGGCATTTTTAATAGAAGAGAAAGTTTGCAGACTGTTTTCACTTCCTCAGGGACTTCACTATTTCTCACTATCAGAATTGTACGCTCCACAGACACAGATTGTCAGCTAGTGCCCCTTATAGGAATACATTTTGGGAAACACGTTGATACTTTGATATTAACCTTTCTGTGTTTATTTTCATCTGCTTATCCTGTCTATTATGTCTTCTTGTTGCATTCTTCTACCTTTCCTGCCTCTCACTCTTGCCATTATTTTGCTCCTCACTCCAGAATCCTTCAGTTAATTCTGTTCTCTTTTATTGTCCTGAGCTTAGACATCCTACTTTCTGAAATATTTATATCTGTCCCATTCTTACATTTTACACCAATTCTGTCCTCTGTGCTTTCTCCTTTGAAACACCCCTTCCTTTTCTCAGCCTCCTCTAAAAATCTTGGAATAATTCTAGACTCTTTTTCTTATACTCCATATTCTGTCCATCAACAAACCACTGCATTTAACTTCAAAATCTTTGCAAATTCCACCAGTTAACATTACATTCAATGCTCCTTCCTTGATCCAAGCCCCATTGTTTCTCACTTGGTTTATTGAAATTACTTCCTGTCTCCCTGCCTATCCCCTTGTCCCTCTAGTTTATTCTCTTCACCATGGCCCAAATGAGAAACCCTTTAAAACAAGATCATACCAGTTCTCTCAAAACCTCTCTGACTTCTATGTCAGAAGAAATGCAGAAGTTCTAACAATGGACCGGCTACACCACCCTAAATGATTCTCTGCCTTGTCTTACCACTCTTCTTTTTCCATCGCTAAGGGAACTAAATCTATCTTGACAATTTCCATAACATTGATCTAGCGCCCTCTCCCTTCTTTGCATCTGAAGCCCATGCCATAGTTCCAGTCTATCATCTTTAAATCAGCTGCTCATGGAGACCATTTCTACCCTGTTAGATGACTTCAGAATCTGATTCTCTTTCGTGCATTTTTTGTGCATATCTCTTAAGTGCATCCCATCCTTTTTCATATAGTTGTAGATATACATACAAAATACTGCATTTGCACAGCATATACTGAGTTCACAGAACTTATGGTCACCGGCCCAGGGGCACTGGCTGTCCTAGGCCCCAGCCAGATGTCACTAGGGCATGGTGACATCCTGGATGGCAATATCTTCCTTAATATTTGTGGCACGTGGTATTTATGTGCCAAGGGGGTGGGGGAAATCTGGTTTCCCTCCACTGGAGGTTTTAACTTTGACTGAGACTTTGGGCCTTTCATGTACCTTACCAGAGAACTCTAAGGAGCCACAAGTCAGTAGATTACCTCTGATGTCTAAAGTTTCCCTGCTACTGCCTCTGCTCTCATGTAATTTATCTATTGTCTTATAAGCTGGGTCCCTTAATTATTTGTCCTAGTCAGAATCCTTGTCATAATTATCCTTGTCCCAAGGATTTGGATTCCCCTTCCCTGCAAACTCTAGCTTTCCTCTGACTGGGAAGCACTGGAGATGAAAATGTGTAGTAGACTCGATGTATATTTTGAAGAAAGATGGCATTGGGTTGGATTCCAGCTCAAACATTCACCAGCTGGTATCTTTGACAAGTAATCTTTTTCAAACTCTATTTCCTTCTCTGTAATAATAATACGCATATTACAGGGTAATTAGGAGGATTAAATGAGATAATCTACAATTATATCTTTATAAATGTTTATTTTTTCTCTTTTTCTAATGTCAGCTATTTCATTTTAGAGACAAGTATGATTTCAATACCAACTGTATTCAAAGGGCGGAGGTAGGTCCTAGAAATGAGATAAGATGTGGTTCTCGCTATCAAGGATTTTTCAGTCTTAGAAGAGAGCTAGATATGAATAGATAATTAAATTTAGGGTGATAAGAGCCATGGTAGACAGAAATAGAGGCTTCTTTGGGATTGCAAAATAGGCACATTTAACCCATTTAGGGAAGGTCAAAGAAGATAATGCTTAGGTTGAATCCTGAGACAAAGTGAAGAGGGAAAAGAACATTCTAGGCAGGGAGATTTGCATGCACAAAAGCACAGAGGCAAATGCAAGTAGTTCAGCAAAGTTTAATTGTAATCTGTGAGAAAAGAAGTCATGACTGTCAAGGCTAAGCAGTTAATTGGGGCCAAGAAGATAAAAGGAATGCATATGTAATGTTATGGGCTTTGTCTTGAGGACTTTATTTAACATTAAATAATTTTAAGTGGATCAGTGTTTTGTTTTAGAATGAGATATATTGTGGCTAGAAATGATGGTAGTTACAACTTAAGCGGTAGGGGAAGGAATGGATAAGAAGGGATGGATATATAAAAATCATCAGGACTTGGCTGATTTGATGTGTCAGGGGCAAGGGAGAATTCTGGTAGAGTCCAAGTTTCTGACTTGGTCAACTGGAAGAGTGATGGTACCACACAATAGTATAGGATGTAGAAGATGAAGAGCAAATTTGGGGGCATAAATAGTGATTTCAGCTTTAGACACATTGAATCAAATTTACAGGTGAGATATACAAGTGGAGAAGTCCAATAGGCAGTTGGCTGGGTTTGGAGCAAAGGAGAGAAATTTGGCTGGAGATATGTATTTACGTGTTATATTATTATGCAGATTAAAGTGCTATACCAAAATAAGTGTTATAGAGACTCAAACAGGATAGCTTATTTCACTTTGACATTGCAGTCTAGAAATAGTTGGATGGCCCAGTTCACATGCCATTCAAAATGTGGTCTACATTATTTGTGCTGGAACTACATATCCCTCCACTGGAGGTTTTAACCTGGGCTGAGGTTCTGGGGCCAGTCATGTACCTTACTAGGGAACTCGAAGGAGCTACAAGATCAGAAGCATTGACATCAACCTGGAAGTTTTTTAGAAGTGCAGAATCTTTAGGCCCCATCCCAGACCTAATGAATTTAACTGAGCACAGATAATTTACATGCACATTAAGTTTTGAGAAGCTCTGTTCCAGGGAACTAATCTTTCTTCTATCTTGTTTCTCAGCCTTCCTCTCTAGCAACGTAGACAAAACTGGATTACAACCACTTTATCTGTATTTTAGCTGTGGAGAGAGGATAAGAGAGTAGAAAATAATGAGCTTTCTTTTGAGGATTTGATATTCTTAAATTGGTAAATATTGATATTTACTGTGTTAGAAATTAGTACTGAGAAAATTGAAAAGTATCTATTTAAAAAATAATAAATCCATTGATTCATCATATAAATAACATATTTTATGAAGAGTAACCATATTTCCAAAACGAGGATGACATTTGTTTATAGTTTTGAAAATATTTTTAGTGTTTTGCTGAATAGAAAACAGCTGGATTCTTATGTTTGCTTCCTCATTCAGTAGGCTGCTATATATTGTTTTGGTTGAAAAATATGAAAAAAATCAAGCCTCATGCAGACATATAGTTGGAAAAGCGAGGAATATTGTGATGGCTTTTTTAGATGTTTGTGGATATGCTAGTTTGATGCTATATCTAAACTCTACAAGTAGTGATTTCTGGAAGGTAACTTGTAATGTGGCATTTGAAACCCTATCAATGAGCTTTTTGTACCCTTTTACATTAAAATTCACTGGTCTACCTTGTATTTTGGATGAATCTTTAGCCTATGCCTGATTGTCTTACATAATGCATTGGTCATTTGGAAAGCATTGATTCACCAAATTATACAGATGTTCCAAATGTTGACACATTTTATTATGCAATTCAAAAAAATCACATTTAATGTCACCACTGATCTCATCAGAAGAGTTTTTAAGAATAGATCATCTGGCAGTGGCATATATAAGTTTCCCAGAATTGCAATTTTTGCCAGAATTTTGACATTGACAGTGAGTATGTCAGTTGTTTTCCTTGAAGGAACAGTCTCACTTTGTTCATTTTGGAGAAAATATGTACGAAATAGCCAAGTCTGAAAAATTGTAACTTCTATGTCATTCTTTCAAGTAACAATGCTATTGCATGAAAGAAGCAATTACTTCAGCGCACAACTCAAAACAATTGCACAAGTGCTTTTTCTAGGGATAACCATTGTCGTTAGTATATAGCAGAAGTGCTTCATACATATTCCCATTTTGTCATGCACAATATTAAAGAGACATTTAGGATTGAAAGTCAGTAAGATTAATAATTTTGACCACTTTGTTATGAGGTCTTTTTGTTTGTTTGTTTGTTTTGAGACAGTCTCACTCTGTCACCCAGGCTGGAGTGCAGTGGCGCGATCTCGGCTCACTGCAAGCTCCGCCTCCTGGGTTCATGCCATTGTCCTGCCTCAGCCTCCCGAGTAGCTGGGACTACAGGCGGCTGCCACTATGCTAGGCTAATTTTTCTGTATTTTTAGTAGAGATGAGGTTTCACCTTGTCAGCCAGGATGGTCTCGATCTCCTGACATCATGATCTGCCCGCCTTGGCCTCCCAAAGTGCTGGGATTACAGATGTGAGCCACTGTGCCCAGCCAGGAGCTCTTTTTTCTTTTCTTTTTCTTTTTTTTTTTTTTTTTTGAGTTGGAGTCTCACTCTGTCACCCAGGCTGGAGTGCAATGGCGTGATCTTCGGCTTACTACAACCTCTGCCTCCCGGGTTCTAGCAATTCTCCTGCCTCAGCCTCGTGAGTAGTTGGGATTACAGGTGCCACCATATCTGGCTAATTTCTGTATTTTTAGTAGAGACGGGGTTTCACCATATTGGCTAGGCTGGTCTCTTGGCCAGGCTGGTCTGGAACTCCTGACCTCGTGATCCACCCACCTCAGCCTCCCAAAGTGCAAGGATTACAGGCATGAGCCACTGTACCTGGCCATGTCAAGAGCTCTTAAGTGAAACTGGCTTTTACAAAATTCAGCTGTGAGTATATAGCCTAGTGGTAAAGAATTCAACGAGTATTAGTTTGGAGCCACTGCCTTTATCTGTGTTGTTACCAGCAAATTTACCCACCATACTTTTGCACTATTAGTGCAAATGTCAATACAGTGAAAAAGGTAAAGAATGCATTACTATTATTACAAAAATAATTTTGACCTCATGGACCTCTTGACAGAATCTCTGGGATCTCAGGAGCCTGTGGACCAAACTTAGAAAACTACTGTACTCTTATATAATTATTCTGGATCTGATAAATATTGGATTATGAGCTTACATAGTTTTTAACTGACTAGTTCTAGGTAAAATTATTAAGTAATAAGCTTTAAATTCAGTGTGTCTCTGTGCCTTTCCTCTCTATCACGTCCCTGAAGACGTGCACTGGATCCCTAGTGGTACAGATGGAATGGATACAGCTGAATTGCCTATTCATGCATGTTATTGCTTGTTCATTTAATCATTCAGCAAGTGTGTATTGAGCCCTGTGTCTTAGCCTGTTTTGTGCTGCTACAACAATACCTGAGACTGGGTACTTTATAACAACTAGAAATTTATTGGCTCATTGTTCTGGAGGCTGGGAAGTCCAATATCAAGGTGCTGGTGTTCGGTGAGGCCTTTTCGTTGCATTATCTCTTACAGAAAGGTGGAAAGGTTGAGAGAGCAAGAGACGGCTGAAATTGCTGCTTTGTAACTGCACCAATCCCACCCATGAGGGTAGAGCCCTTATGGCCTAATTATCTCTTAAAGGTCCCACTTCTTAATACTGTAACAATAGCAGTTAAATTTCAGCTTGAGTTTTGGAGGGGACAAACATTCAAACCACAGCATCCTACCGCCATGTACCAGATTCTCTGCCTGAGTTGTGTTCTCTGATGCAGAACTTCTCAGGCCCTACCTTACATCAACCACTTGTATTAATTTTCTATTGCTGCTGTAGCAAATTACCACAAATTTAGTGGCTTAACACAACACGGATTTGTTCTCTTACTGTTCAGCAGGTCTTACTGGATTAACATCAAGATATCATCAGGGTTGCCTCTCTTTCTGGAGGCTCTAGGAGATAATTTGTTTCCTTGCTCTTTCCAGCTTCCACAGGCCCCCAGCATTCCATGGCTCATGACCTCCTTCTTCCATCTTCAAAGCCAGCAATGTTGAATCTCTCTGATTCTTCATCATTACATCTCTCTTTCAGCACAGCCAGGAAAAGTCCTCAACTTTTAAGCACTCATATAATTAGATTGGCCCCACCCAGATAATGTAGGTAATCTTCCCATCTGAAGATCTGCAACCTTCGTCACATCTGCAAAGTCCCTTTTGCTGTGTAAAGTACCACAGTCACAGATTCCAGGGACTAGGATGTGGGCTCCTTTGGGCACTCTGTCAGGCTCCCACTGGCAACATCCTATGCGCCTGCACACACCATGACTTGGCTGAAGTTGGGAGGATGATATAGTTTGGATATTTGTCCCCTCCAAATCTCATGTTGAAATGTGATTCTCAGTGTTGGAGGTGGGGCCTGGTGGGAGATATTTGGATCATGAGGGCAGATCTCTCTTGATTGCTAGGGGCCCTCCTCACAGTAGTGAGTGAGTTCTTGCTCAGAGTTTATGTGAGATCTGGTTGTTTAAAAGAGTATGCTACCTGCTCCCCTGACCTCCATTCTCTTTCACCATGTGATATGCCAGCTCACGCTTTGCCTTCTACCATGATTGTAAAGCTTCCTGAGACCTTACCAGAAGCTGAGCAGATGCTTGTGCCATGCTTGTACAGCCTGCAGAACTGTGAGCAAAATTAACCTCTTTTCTTTATAAATTACCCAGTCTCAGGTATTCCTTTATAGCAATGCAAACAACCTAACACAGAAAATTGGCACCAGGAATGGGGTATTGCTATAAAAATACTTGAGAATGTGGAAGTGGATTTGGAACTTGGGAATGGGCAGAGGCTGGAAGAGTTTGGAGAGCTCAGAAGAAAAGAGGAAGATGAGGGAAAGTTTGGAGCTTATTAGAGAGTGGTTCAATAGTTGTGACCAAAATGCTGATAGAAATATGGACAGTGATGGCCCAGGCTGATGAGGTCTCAATTGGAAATGAGAAAGTTATTGAGAATTGGAGTGATGGTCACTCATGTTATGCAAGATGACTTAGAGTTTCTGGCAGAAGAAATTTCTAAGCAGCAAAACATTCATGATGTGGTATGGCTGCTTCTAACAACCTATGACCAGATATAGGAGCAAAAAAATTCCTTAAAATTGGAATTTATATTTAAAAGGGAAGCAAAGCATAAAAATTTGGAAAAGTCACAATCTGGCCATGTAGTAGAGATGGAAAGAGCATTTTCAGGAGAGGAATACAAGCAGACTATGGAGCAACAACTTACTAGAGAGATTTTACATGACTAAAAGGAATCCAAGTGCTAATATCCAAAACAATGAGAAAATGGCCTTGAAAGCATTTCTGAAATCTCCTTTGCAGCCCCTCCCATTACAGGCCCAGAGGTGTAGGAGGAAACAATAGTTTCAGGGGCCAGATCTGAGGCCCTACTGCCCTATGCAGCCTCAGGACACTGCTCCCAGGATCCTGGCCACTCCAGCTCCAGCTGTGACTCCAGCTGTAAAGGGCCCCAGATACTATTCTAGTTGCTGCTCTGGAGGGCACAATCCATAAGCTTTGCCAGGTTTTACATGGTTTTAAGACTGTAGGCACTCAGAGTGCATGAGTGAAGCAGGCTGGGCAGCTTTCCCTTAGATTTCAGAAGATGTATTGGAAAGCCTGGATGTCCAGGTAGAAACCTGTTGAAGAGGTGGAGCCCCTGAAGAGAGACTCTAGTAAGGCAGTGTGGAGGGGAAATGTGAGTGTGGTGCCCCCACACAGATTCCACACTGAGACACTTTCGAGATGAGCTTTGTGGGAAGGAGGCCACCATCCTCCAGACCCCAGAATGGTAGAGCCACTGGCAGCTTGCATCCTGAGCTTGGAAAAGCTGCAGACACTGAGCTCTGACCCATGAGAGCAACCTTGGTGGTTGCACCCTTCAAAGCCACAAGGGCAGGGCTGTCCAAAGCCTTGGGAGCCTACTTCTCACACCAGTGTGCCCAGGATGTGAGACATAGAGTCAAAGATTTTTTTTGGGGGGGGCATTAACGTTTAATGTCTGCCCTGCTGGATTTTAGAGTTGTGTAGGGTCTGTTGCCCCCTTTTTTTGGCTGATTCCTCCCTTTTGGAATGGGAACGTCTACCTAATTTCTATACCATCATTGTATCTTGGAAGTAAATAGCTTTTTTTGATTTTTCAGGCTTGTAAGTGAAAGGAACTTACTCTGAGTCTATGATGAGACTTTGGACTTTTGAGTTGATTCTGGAATGAGTCAAGACCGTGGGGGACTATTGGGAGGGGATGACTGATTTTTTATTGTGAGAAGGACATGAGATTTGAGGAGGCCATGGATGGAATGATATTTGGATATTTGCCCTCTCCAAACCTCATGTTGAAACCCTTGTACCTAAGAGTGAAGTTTCGGCTTCATCAGAAATTCTTGTGTTCAGCTTTAATGATGTCACAAAACAGGTTTAATAGTGTTTATGTCAGTATTCACTCCTTGTAGCAATGTATGAGGGGTTTAGTGACTCCACATCCTTGCCTACATTTGATATTGGAAGGTTCTTTTTTAATTCTTTTTTTCACTTAGCCATTCCAGTTAGTATGATATGGATTTACTGTGAATTTAGCTTGCATTTTCCTGTTGATTAATGATGCTGAGTACATGTATATGTGCCTAATGGTATTTGGATATCCTCTCTCATGAAGTCTCAAGCTTTGGTATACTTTGTACTGATTTTTTGAAGTTTTTTGTGTATGTTGGAGACTGGATTTACCTTTTACTGCCTTATTAGTTACATCTGATGAACAGAAATTTTAGTAAAGTCTGGTTTGTCAAAAATAATAATAACAAAAAAACCGAAATGTGATCCCCAGTGTTGGAGGTGGGGCCTGGTGGGAGATGTTTGGGTTATGGGGGTAGATCCATTATGAATAGCTTGGTGCCCTCTTCATGGTAACACGTGAGTTCTTGCTTTGAGTTCATAAAAGATCTGGTTGTTTAAAAGAGTGTGGTACCTTCCCACTTCTTTCTTGCTCTCTCTCATCATGTGATGTGCTGAGTACCCCCTTTACCTTCCTTTGTGATTGGAGATTCCTGGGGCCTTACCAGAAGCCAAGCAGATACTAACACCATGCTTGTACAACCTGCAGAACTGTGAGTCAAATAAATCTCTTTTCCTCATAAAGTACCAGGCCTCAGGTATTCCTTCATAGCAACACAAATGAACTAACACAATGAGTTGCAGAGATGGGTTCTCCAGCAGAAGCTTAGCATGATTTGGAGTTTTACTGAGTGTCTTCAGGCTGTGCACCACAGAAGAGCAGGTGTACAGCCAGCCTGGCCTGCTCTGCAGCCACGTGGAATAAAGCCTGTTTGCTCCTCATGCCTGCCAAGGTAGCCAGTACAGAGACAAACTCTGACTTTGCAGTGGCATTTTAATTGAACCAAAAAGATCAGCTTTTTTAAAGAAAACACATATTTTACAGAGGGCCTTTTGCACATAGTGACTGAGGACTCATTCAAGAATAACAGGAGCCCCAGACTTCAGATAAACAAAAGGTTTTGTCACTGTAGACACAGCTTCAGTCTTCTACCTCCTACTAGTAAGCCCATTTATATCAAAACAAATGAGAAACTTAATCTCAGTACTTTGTAAGGAAGCCTTTTTTCTTTCGGTCTTGGATTTGGTTTGCTGTGCGTGTCCTTTTTAAATGGGAGTGTTTAATAATGTTTATATTGCCTTTGACCTTTCACTGACTGTTGCAGTTAAGTTCCAAGATGTGATTTCAAACCCAGTATTTGCAGGCTTCCCCTCCCTCCTTTGAGACTACCAATTTCCTCTTCTTAGAAGGTCTAATTCTCTTTCCAACCATCTTAATCAGTTCTAAGAAAGGAGCCTGTGGGGTAGTAGGTGGGAGTCGTGGTAGTAATAATTTGTATTTACTGGAGGCTGTGTGCCAGGCATTGTGTTGTGTAATTCATTTCTAATGTTACATCTTCAGAACAACCTAATGAGGCAAAAGCTATGATTATATATTCCTAAATCAGGTAAAGTACTTTCCCCAAATTAGCCCTCAGAAAATAGGGCATCACTTTATATTTGAGTCTTTACGAGGACTACCCTATTGTGGGGATTATGTCATTTGAAACCACAAAGTAGTTTAACCAATTGTCCCAATGTTATGCACACGGATGGCTGTGATATAGGATTGCCTAATATTCAGGCATTTATGGTGTTGTTTCCATTTTACAAATGAGGAAATTGAGACTTGGAGAAGGTAAATAATTTGCCCAAGGTCATACAGCTAGTAAGTGGTACAACCTGGATTGAAACCCAAGCGTATTATCTTATTCCCACATCCTTATTATTAATCCTCTTGAGATTCTGTCTTCTGCCTTTAAAACATTTTCAATCTATGGAGTCACTGATTTTTTTTCTTCCTTATTATCAAAGTTCCATTCTAAGAATAGAGAAGAGCAGAAAATGTATAAACATTCAGTTTAGAACCATGCTTTTATGGATAGCACTAAGAGGGTCTAGTCTAGCTTACCTTCCAAGCCAGAGCGGCAGAGGGTTCTCATTGCTTCATCTTCGGCAGATGACCACCCTGCCTGTCTTTGCCATTGATGGAGACTTTACGGCTTCTTGGGTCAGTCCCTTATCTTGGCTGATGGCTCAGGTTGTGAAGAGTTCTTCCTGACCATGAAGTCTTTATTTCTCATCCCTGCCCTCCCTTCCCCTTCCTTTCTTCTTTTCCCCTTCCTTCTCCCTCCTTTACCTTCCCTAAGCATTTTATTTTAGAATAGCTTAGATTTACAGAAAAGTTCCCAAGATAGTACAGAGAGTTTCCATATATTCTTCACCTTATTGTTAGAATCTTATATTACTGTGGTGCATTTATCAAATATAAGAAACTAGCATGGGTACATTAACTATAAACTCCAGACTTCATTCAGATTTCATTAATTTTTCCCTAAAGTCCTTTTTCTATTCCAAGAGCCCATCCAGGATACTACAATTACATTCAGTCTTGCTCTGTTGCACAGGCCAGAGTGCACTGGCACAATCATAACTCACTGCAGCCCCAAACTTCTGGGTTCAAGCGATCCTTCTGCCTCAGCCTCTTGAGTAGCTGGGACTGCAGGCACATGCCACCATGCTCAGCTAGTTTTTTATTTTATGTAGAGACTGGAGTCTTGCTATGTTGCCCAGGCTGTTCTCAAACTCCGGGCCTCATGTGGTCCTCCCCTATTGGCGTCCCAAAGTACTGGAATTATAGGCATGCGCCACCACACCTGGTCTTTTTTGAGCATTTACGTTTTGCTAAGTAGCCAGCAGTAAGAGTATGAATTCCTGCCTTCACAACAATGGTAGAGTTTTTAAAAAAGGAAAAGGGGAAGAAAGTGAAAATGGAGACCTGGGCATAACATGACTTATTGCCCAGCCATCCTCTGGTCAGATCATGTCAGTTTAGAAAGAAGAGATCCTGAGAAGTTAAGGAATTAGAGGAACAATCGGTGTTGGAATCTAGCTTCTTTGAACTAGAATCTCTTTATTCCACCATCTCTGATGGCTCTTTAAGATTGGTCAATATTCCTGACTTTGTATTCAGATCAGTTATAGGCTTCTTGGGATGCATGAAACAGATTTAGAATGTAATTTTAGAAATTGGTATGTACAACAGAATACTGATAGGGTATAACTAATGAGAGATTTTATTCTCTTGCACATATCATAGACCAATGACTTGAAAATTAAGCTCTGAAAGCCAGATGTTAGTGAATGAATCTTTACAACTGATCATGATGATTATTCTATTCTGTTTTGTAACTATATAAACTTTTTGTAACTATATTTTAAAAAATCATGTTGCTCTGGGGGGAGACCCAGAGGGCTCCTGTAGAATAGATGCTTTATGTATACACCTGGTTTCTAGAAATGGGACATAAAGCAATGAAAGAATCTGTTTATTGTCATCCAAGGAGTTAGTGATAGAGTAAACAGCAAAGATGAAAGCTGCAACCTTCATGACCTTCTTTTAACAGGCCAACCACAGGACTCTTTTAAATTACTTTGGGCAGCTTATAAAGCAAAGAAACACTTGAAGGTTCCTCTAGAGCGAGTTTGCCCAACCCATGATCCATGGGCTGCATGTGGCCCAGGATGGCTTTGAATGCGGCAGCCCAAAAGGAATTGATAAACTTTCTTAAAACATTATGAGATTGTTTTGCAATTTTAAAAAAACTCATCAGCTATCGTTAGTGGTAGTGTATTTTATGTGTGGCTCAAGACAGTTCTTCTTCTTCCAGTGTGGCCTAGGGAAGCCAAAAGGTTGGACACCCCTGCTCTAGAGAGTCCTGAAGCTGTAGGGCAGCCGTAGGATGTCTTCAAAACTTTCGGCCCCCTGGTCCTTTGGAAGCATGTGTGTGTTCACACTTGGTAAATTGTGTCTTGTCACCATGTGACAATAAAATCTCTATTCTGTTCTTTTCCATTTTTACCTCATCCATTCCAAGGACTGAACATTTTATTTTTCTATGGTACATTGTGAACATCCAAGATTTTTAGTGGAAATAAATGGTAACAGCTGTTTTTTGTGTATGAAATATAATCATGAACCTTAACCTTGAGATGATCTATCCAAATTTTTCCAGGTGTGGAAATGGCTTGACTAGAAAAGCCCATTTTGGGTAATCATTTCAGCACAGAACAACATTGAGCTGTTTGCTGTTAACTTTCTCTTCAAAAAGAGAAGGAGTTTCTACTGGTATTTCTTTATTCTAATATTTCCTTTTAACACGACTTTTCCTACATAAACTGTATCCACAATAAAGCTTTTCTTCTTTGAGCATTAAAAAGAACTTTTTTTAGAGACAGGGTCTTGCTCTGTTACGCAGGCTAGAGTGCACTGACACAATCATAGCTCACTGCAGCCCCAAACTGTGTGTGCATATTCATACACACAGACGCACATCCTAAGATGTGTTTCCCTTCCTGCTTTATTTTTCTTTATAGCACTTACCACTCTAATATACTACAGTAGTCCCTGCTTGCTTATCTGCATGGGTTATGTTCCAAGACCCAAGACTGTCAGTAGATTCCTGAAACTATGCATAGTCCTGAATCCTGTATATACTGTGTTTTTTTTCTATACATACCTATGATAAAGTTTAATTTGTAAATTAGGCACAGTAAGAGATTAACAATAACTAATAAAAATTAGAACAGTTCTAATAATATACAATACTAAAAGTTATAGGAATGGGGTCTCTCTCTCTCTCTCTCTCAAAACATCTTATTGTATGTAATATTTTTGGACCACAGGTAAGTGAAACCATGGAAAGCAAAACCATAGATAAGGGTGGGCTGCCGTTTATGTTTTACTTCTTTTGCTTTTTAATTGTTTTCTCTAACTACAATGTAAACTCTATGAAAGCAGGGAATTTGTTCTGTGCACTGCTGTATTCCTAGACTAGTGCCTACAACATAGTAGGTGCTCAATGAATGGTTAATGAAAGTTGCAAGTTGTGTTAATTTGGCCCCTGATTTGAATGTAAATACAAAGTGTAGAGTTTTATTTTATAGGTTTATTTTATATTTTAAGAAGAATTAAATCGTATTATTTAAGATGAAGATTTCTGTATTCACCAAAAATCTCAGAATTTATGATAGAAATATGTACAGTTTCTGTACATAATACAGTTTCTCCAGTAATACAGTGCTATTATCACATTCAAAGAATTTTGAAATCCTCTGCTAAATATCGCTCAAGAAGTTGTGGAAGAGCTAAAGGCATTTTTAAAAATTTAATGCGAGTTATCTACTGACTCACTCAGAGAAATTTTGAATCCTAAGTGACATTACCCTGTTGGATTCCATATTTTATTCATCAGATTTAGCAGAAAGTGACTTTTTGTTGTTTTAAAAAGTATTCTGGCTAATATTTGCTGATATAGAGACTATTATAAAGAATATGCTGGAAAATCCGAGGTGATTCCTTTGAAGCAGTGTCAGCATTCATTTGGATATATAGATGTTGTCATGTTTGTTTTTTTGTTAAGTAATATTATCTTACAAATATACCACATCTCTTTAAAAAAATTTCAAGTATCTGAAGTACTTACATTTTTTTTTCTTTAAAATTAATGGACTCCTATTTGTTTAAGCAATATTAAGATGATTTAATGGAACCTACAACGTGACAAGGCATTTTATAAATTAGGACTTTCAAAACAAAAACTCTAATGCCAAACTACTTGTAGTATTCTCTTCAGGACAAGAAACACGCAAATAAAAAGCAATGCAGCCAGTAAATATCACATACAGACTTGTTTGAAAGCTATCATTAGACTAATATAGTCCATAAATTATATCTTTGTAGAAGATTGACATATTTTCATGTCATTTTTTATTTTAGAGTATTGGGGAGTCAACAATGTCCGTTGTGTTAAATCAGCTGTTGCCCATGATTAAGCCTGTAACCCAGAGAACCAATGAGGACTACAGCCCTGAGGAACTGCTGATCCTTCTCATATATATTTATTCTGTCACTGGAGAGCTCACAGTAGACAAAGACCTGGGTGAAGCAGAAGAAAAAGTCAAGAAAGCATTGGCTCAGGTCTTCTGTGAGGAATCTGAATTGTCACCTTTGCTGCAAAAAATTACAGGTGAGTGTCTAACAAAGATATGGGACATAAACATCACTAATACACAAAACAGGTTTCAAAATAAATACTGTTTTGGGAAGAGGAGGTAACCATCTTCACTGGAGTTGTTTGGAATTTCATGAGGCCTGATGAATGCTAGCCAGCCTATAGCAACAGTCCCCAACATTTTTGGCACCAAGGGCAGCCATCAGGGGACAGGGATGGAGGTGCATGGTGTCACGATGAAACTGTTCCACCTCACATCATCGGGCATTAGTTGGAGTCTCATAAGGAGCATGCAACCTAGATCCCTCACATGTGCAGTTCACAGTAGGGTTCATACTCCTATGAGAATCGAATGCTGCTACTGATCTGACAGAAGGCAGAGCTCAGACAGTAATACTTGCTTGCCCACTGCACACCTCCTGCTGTGCCCGATTCCTAACAGGCCACGGACGGGTACCTGTCTGCAGCCCGGGGTTGGGGACCCCTGGCCTATAGGGTTAGAGGTTTCCACTGCAGTATTTTTCCGCAATGGCATGGTAGTGACATGGCCTCCCTTCTAATTGCTTGTCAGAATTAATATTCCTTAGAGCCAAGACCTTGTTAAAATAGCAAAATACAGAGCGTATAATCTGTAAGGAAAAATACAATGTAGTACATCCTATTCAAAGAGTTTTTATTGATATATTCTCTGTGAGATTGTCATTTCAGACTTTAAAAACTGTTTATTTGAGATGTTACACAGTATTATAGGATTGGAAATGGCCATTTTCAGTAGTGTTTTATATATATATATAATATATATATATTCCAATTTCCAATTTATATATACCTGTGTATATATATACATATAAGTCCAGTATATATATATGTGTGTATATATATAATATATAAGTCCATGTATAAACAGGTGTGTGTATATATAGCATATATACTTATATACACACACATATATATACACACATATATTACGTGTGTGTGTGGTTTTTTTTAAAATTAAATAGAGATGGAGTCTCACTATGTTGCCCAGGCTGGTCTCAAACTCCTGGGCTCAAGCAATCCTCTCTCCTTGGCCTCTCAAAGTGCTGAGATTATGACTGTGAACCACCATGCCCAGCCTTATATTTTAACTTTTCTTATTTTATTTTGAATTTGAATTAATTAGTATTATCCAGAATAATACCTAAACATCCCAGTAAAGTAGGTTCTGCTAATTTTAGGGAAATATGATTAAACATCATAAAATCTAACTACCTTCACTTCCAATAATAACTACAATATAACTCATGAAGGCATTCGTGTTATTTTGTATCAAATTCAATATTATTATTTATATTTTGTGTAAAGCTAATTTCCATGAGTATGGATTGAACCTGTGTCTATCTGAAAGTAAGAAGTTATTAAAAGTTCCGTATGAAATGTGAGTACTTTAAAAATGTACCAAATTTCCATTCATTTGCTGGTGTGTGTGTGTGTGCATGTGTGGGTGTGTTTAGGTGTTTGAAGACTTCTTCATTCAGGAAGTTGCAGCGGAGGCAGCTTATATATCCTCCATCTTTTCCTCTTGTCCTCTGTTGGGCCTCTCTGGGAGGAGTGTCCAGACTTCTCGGGAGCAGGATGTGCCGCTGTTAAGCATTAGTCTCCCGTGCATGTGAACTTTGCTTTGTGCCCACTGCTGACCTTTCTTTTGGTTGGTTATAGAAAATGAAACCCTGTCAAGACGGAAATTGAATGAAGTTTCCACAGAAACGAAATGTTTTCTTGCTTAGTATAAAACCTGTTTGCCAACTTAAAATCCATTTAAGAAAAACTTAATGCCGTTTCGTTAAGTATAACACTGTATGTGATTGCATGTGTTTGTTTGGCCATAAATAAATTTCAACTTAGAAAGTTTTAATATGATTTATACAGTGCTTGGAAGCGTGCTGGGATTCAAAGTAAATTTGAATGCTAGGAGAATTTAATTAAAATTATTCCTAAGAAGCATAATTTCAGAAACAGGTTAACGAGATGACATGTTTTAACCGAGGTTATTTGGATAGCTTTTTCTAACATTTGTATGTTGCTATGGTACTTTTGGAACTGAAATCATGCAGTAAGAGTATTCATTTGATATTCACTCAAGGTGTTCATTGGCCCAGCACTTCATTTTTTAATTAGTTTCTCTATTTATGGTTGCTTAGAATATGCATGTTCTTGCTTTTAAAATACTTCTGTGCATTCATACTAATATTAGGAAAATTTGTAAACTCAGAGATTAAAGATTAAAAAATAAGAGTTTATGGAAATTTTAGCATATTTTTAAATTTTAGAGACATAATACTAAGTACAAATTGCTGCTTAGATTAACTTTGGATATACACTTTAAACAGGATAAAGAAGGTATTACTTAAATTTGACATATTCAAACTTACCACTGGAACACACACACACATTTTTTCAGCCTTTGTGAAGACAAGCAGGACTTTATTTCTTGGCCAGTATAGATATATCTCTTACTAAGTATGTCAAGAAATCAAAAATGTACTAAAAAGAAGGGTTTATGTTTTCAGTTAGCTGCTGAAATGATTATTGATTTACATCTCAGGATAAAAAGTAATAGCATAGTGTTGGGGCAGTGGTGACTCTGACTCGGTCTTGTAGATTAGGAAAGGATATCCCAGTACACATTGAAAGA
This sequence comes from Macaca nemestrina, assembly GCF_043159975.1. Lineage (NCBI taxonomy): Eukaryota > Metazoa > Chordata > Mammalia > Primates > Cercopithecidae > Macaca > Macaca nemestrina. Next base: position 116,101,338 of record NC_092127.1, on the reverse strand, counting down.
ACTGAATTGCCTTCCAAATGTGCTTTGTGTGTGGTGGAACTAGGTTAACCTGGCTTTTACAGTGAACTTGCCTACAGTTTGCTGTTGGCAAGTTGGCATAAGGTTTGCACTCATGTTATTCTGATGTATAGTTTTGGTTTTCTTGTTACTGAGTGTCTAAATTTATTTTTTGCCTCATGCACATTTTGTGGTTGATGAAAATTTGGTTAAAAAGAATTATTGAAAATAAGGAATCGATTAACAATCGAATGACAGTTCTACATACAGTGCTTTAGTTTTACAGATTTGGATAATCCTAAAAGACGCATTTCTGAACACCAATTCCAAGTGTTGATATCTGAAAGATCAAAATCCCTAAAGCCTAAGTTCCTAACACCTAAAATCCTGAAAATCACAAACACAGGATAGTTGAATCATGTATGGTGGAACTATTATCTTGTTATTGTCTTTATTTGGAAATTAAGTATGGTTTAAGAAGATGTGCATGGTTGCCAAGTTGACATGGGTTGGACTTGTGGACTTAATTTTACTTGTCAACTTGACTGTATTAAAGAATACCTAGACATCTGGTAAGACATTATTTTGGGTGTGTCTGTGAAGGTGTTTACAGAGGAAATTAGTGTGTGAGCCTGAGTGGATTAGGTGAAGAGCTGCCCCTCAGTGTTGGTGGGCACCATCCAAGCAACTGGGGCCGGGATAGAACTATAATAATACAGAAAGCAAAATGGTCTGTCTCTGAGAGCTAGGACATACTTTTCTTTTGCTGCCTTAGACATCAGAACTCCAGGCTTGCTGGACTTCAGACTCCAGAACTTACATCATTGATCCCCAGAATCCTGAGGCTTCTTCAGCCTGAGCCGTGTTACCAACATCCAGTATAAATTGGAGATATAAAATGTGTAGAGACTTTCAAAGAATTCTAACTCATTTAATGTTTGTTTGTTTTCACATTTGACTCCACAGAACTACATTATCACAACATTGACTTTGTGTGTAAGCATTGTGCATGTATATAAAAACATCGAAACTTCCTCAATAAATGAAGAGGTGTCCTTTTCATACATCTGCACTTGTGAAAGACAAATTTTCTCGAAATCTTGGCTCTTGTGGGTGGTGACTCGTTGTTTTTTTTTTTTTTTCCTGTCTGAGCCATCATGGTTTTTAATCAATCTTGTCAAAAGACATAGGTTGTTCATCATGGTAATTCAGATGATTGCAATTATATAAAGCTGGGTGTGTGCAATTACCAATTAGAGAGATATATGTTTATACATTTCCCTTTTTGACCCTATTTCTCTATAAATATAGTTCCTCTCATCTTAACTGTTATACCCCTCTGACTGTTATTATTATACCTGAGTGTTTATGCTTGCAAAAATAGATATTATTATTGGCTGTTTTATTGTGTAAAGTGGCTTTTGGAGTGTTCTGTCATGTTGTTTATCAAATAAATCACCTTTTAAAAATGTAAATATCTTTAAAGATTAAAAACTTTTTTTTCCAGAATTATACTTTTAGGATTGCAGTGTTTAGGATTTTAGCTTTAGAGGTTCTGATCTTTTAGGATTTCAACATTAAGTATTAGGGAGTTCAGGATTGTATCTTTTGGGTGTATGATTATCTACCCTGCATTATCATCTTAACTGTTCATAGGATCAAGAAAGTAACCATTTTTGTATACTAAAAATTTAAGCGTGCTAACGTCACCCAACTGATAAACAGTAGAGCCTGGAATTGAGCCCAGGTATTCTGGATCTGTAGCCCACGTCTTTAAACGTGATATTCTAAACCTGCTCACCTCTGGTTACCGTTTCATGTATTATATTCTGTAACTCATGTTTGCTTACATATATCATTTTATACCATGCATGCTCAACCATCCCATTATGTTCTTGTTTTTTGAACAGAGAATTAATATTCTGGTTAATACGTTAGATATTGCCTATGCCTTTTAATCTGTCTATATTAGCTACTTATAGATCTTGCCATACCTCCCTATTTTTATGAATGTATCCTCTTTGTTTCTGCGTTGTTATAAATAAATTAAAGTATTACTTCTAGCCTTTGAAATCTGTTGGTTGCCCAGCTTTCTAAAACAAGGCTAAGAAACTTAAACTTTGTGTATTTCGATAATATCTCTTGACAGTGATTGCCCTGTGGATTAAAATTTATGTTTTCTTTTATCTGTTAAATATGTAGTTTACTTTCGACAGTTTCTTTCATTTCTCTATATTCTTCCCTTGTATGGAAAGGCAATAAAAATATCTGACAAAACGAAGCAAAACAAAACAAAAATTTAAGCATGCTCAATGGTAGCATACTATTTTACTTTTATTCTGTTCACTTTTTAATAGATACTTTTGGAGAGATTTCTAGAGTGATGGGCAAAAATTCACTTTTCTACTCACACAAAATAACAAGGGTTGGCTCTCTGCTTTTCGAGGGTAGGAAACTGTAAAAAGAAAATCGGTACAGCCAAGTATGTTGATTAGTGTTATGCTTTCTCAGTCCTGCTAAGTTCAAGGAGAGTATCAGTTTCCATATACATTAGTGTTTGCATGGCAGTCATAAGAGAAAACAAAGAAAACTGTTTGAATTTTCTTCACAGAATGAAATCAAAACACTATTTTTAAAGAACTGTGTAAACTTGGAATGTCATCATATGAGAGGTATATCAAAAAAAATATAGTGTTTTGATGTAGAATTCTTGATTTGAAAGTCTGGGCTCTGCTGATTTTCAGCAGTGAGTGTTAGTGGGCAAATCATCCATCCTTGAACCTTGATATAAACATAACTGCCCTATTGACCATTCTTGATTTTGCTGAGAATAAAATGATGTTATGTGTGTTAACTAATGTTTGGTCCATCTAGTATTATAAATAGGCTATTTTTCTCCCACCACCATTATGATTTTGATAGCATCTAGCTGTCATATAGGGTAGTGCTTCCCTAGCCTTTTCTCATCATGTGCACATAGACAATGAGAATGTTTGCATAATATATTGAGGTAAGTGGACGAGACTCTTGTGATCAAAGGCAACCAGCCCTGGGGGCTCTGGCCAGTCTAGGTCCTACCCAGTTGACCTGTGGACTGAGGTGAAGCAGCAGCTTGGCACACCTCTGACCTATTAGGAGCAAACCAGTGCTTTAGGGTATATTGATCAGAAGGCTCTGAATCAGGAAACAAAGGAAAACAAGACTTTAATATTATTTTTTGACACAAAAAACTCCTTTGGAAAAATTTGTTTTGCTAAACATGTTTTGTTATTACTCATTGATTTACTCACATTATTATTCATTGATTTTCCGTGTATTTCTATAGTATCTTTAAAGTCCAGGTCAACAAGGGCTAGATCTGTTTAGGCTTAGTGTAAAACTAGAGAATGAATAACTCAAAGTATCTAAAAATGCAGTGGTTCATGACAGAGGCATGATAATACCCTAATAACTGTAATTTACATTTATCAAACTCTTATTTTACTGTTGATAATTTGATTTGATTATCAATTACAATACCTTTGTTTGCATTAGGATACCCAGTTGTATGCAATGAAAAATTTACCATATTAGCATAACGACTGGGGTTTATTTTTCTAAGCAAGAAGTCCAGGCAGAATTCATGCTCTTTCTGACTTCCTTCTTCACTGTCCTAGGTATGGTTTTTATCATCATGGTCATGAGCTGGGCACTTCTCCTCCTGGGAGAAGTATCCATGCTTTGGGCAAGAAGTGAGGAAGGATGAAGGTAAAAGGCATATACTAGCCAAATCTGTCCTTTTTTATTAGGAAAGCAATAGCTTTCTTGAAAGCCCCACTCAGAAGACTTGCATCCTTGGCTAGATCTGGGTTTCATGGCAACCTCTGACTGCATGTTAATATGGTGAGTGCATATTTTAACTGGGTGTATATTTGTCATAAACAAAGTAAGGATTCTGTTAGAAGATAGAAGGTGAGAATGTACATTAGGTAGGAAAATTGTATTTGCTACAATTACAGACTTCTCCGACAGAGGAAATTCTAAGGCAAGATACTGTGAGTAGGAGTGATGTCCAGTGTTTTAATATTACAGTTATAATATTAAAATTTTTTACAGTATATACTGAAATAATGATCTATTGTGTGCTGTATCACTGGACTTATATCATAAATATTCTCAGATTATCAGTATTTATTGACCACATTTATGTACCTAGAATTAGTCTAAGCTCTCTCAGCATCGAAACCCTGGGCAGTGGTAATAGAACACACAGGATTTGGAGTCAATTGGATCTAGGTTCTGGTTTTGACTCTGACTCTTAGTAGTTGTGTGCTCATTTCCATAAACTTGCATGTCTAATAATGTAGCCCAAATATCTGAATTCAAGTGAAATGTATCTGTAATACAAACTTCTCTTTGGCAGAATTTATTTGCAGATATACTACTAGTTTTTCAAACATGGTTTGGTACAGAAAATATGGTATTGTGTCTAAATCTGGAAATGGTAGAGTTAGTTTTCATTGTGTTTTCAGGTTTTCCATTTATTCTTTCCTTTAATCCATCAAAGTATACTTTTTGGGAGTTTTGTAGATATCTGGGTTTTTATGGTAGGTAAAAGGAGTCATAAGGCACAATATTATTGTGTTTTATTGATGGAAATGTTCTCAACAATTATCTAGTCTATTCACTTTGTTCATGAGGACATCAAAGTTAATTGAAGTCACAAAAGGTTATTTGACTTGCCTCGCATCACCAATCATAGCCTGTTCAGTGAGGGGATAGGACTAAGGTTTGTGTCTTCCAATTCCCAGTCCAGAATTCCTTTTACTAGACCAGTGATTCCCAACCTTTGGCTCACGGATCCCTGGGAAAACATAAGACTTAGTGCAAAGGGTCACTGCTTCATGTGTGCTTTATGTATCATCCATGAACTAGATATTACTCTTCACATATAAATATACAAATATTTGTAGATACAGTTGTGATTTATAAAAGATAAAATTTATTTAAAGATAGTGCTGAAGTTACATAATTTTTTCCCGTTTTTCAATTAACATATCAAAAGCATGATTATATTGTGTCTTCATACTTTAAAAATGGTTGAAACCATGGGTTAGCACAGGAATCTCAAACTCAGATGTTTACAGAGGCTAGCAAGAGATATAAATAACTAAAGTAGGTTAGGTTTCGGGAAAAACAACAGTGAAAATGCAATGATAAATGGCAGGGATGTATAGTCTTACTAAAATGGGCAATAGGGAGTGGTGGAGACTGTGTCAAACTAGAGATCCTCTTTTTTTCTTTTTTTCTTTTTTTTTTTTTTTTGAGACAGAGTCTTTCTCTGTTGCCAGGCTGCAGTGCAGTGGCACGATCTTGGCTCACTGCAACCTCTGCCTCCCCGGTTCCAGTGATTCTCCTGCCTCAGCCTCCCAAGTAGCTGAGACTACAGGCACGCACCACCTTGCTCAGCTAATTTTTTGTATTTTTAGTAGAGATGGGGTTTCACCATGTTGGCCAGGATGGTCTCGATCTCGACCTCTTGTGATCCACCCGCCTCGGCCTCCCAAAGTGCTGGCATTATAGGGGTGAGCCACTGCGCCTGGCCTGAGATCCTCTTATTTTTGCCAGGGAAGCATGAGTCTGATATTTCCAATCTCTCAAGAAACCAGGAATCTGGATTTTTGAAAAATTGAGATCACCAAAGTTTAAGAAAGTGGTTTAAATTCAAAACATTACATGAATCAAAGAAATCTTACTGGTGGACAGAATTCAGCTTGTGGACTTAACAATTTCCAGTCTTTATTCTAGAGCCCTGGCCTTAGGCATTGATTACAGAAGAATGCTTTTGAATCTCTAACTCTAGAAATTATTAGAAATCTAAAAGATCTCCAGATGGATAAAATGATGTGCTACACTTTTATCAGAAAGCAAGGGAGAGTACCCTATGATCTCCTTTTTTGATTACTTTTAACTAAAACAAAAAAATTACATTTGTTTATATTTTAATCTGGCTTAAGTTTACTAGTGATATAGAATAGATTTTTCTTTCAAATACATTCTATAAAGTTACCATTTAAATGGAAGTAGACTTCTCATTAGAACTCTGTCTATTGAACAGAAAAGGCTAAGAGGCAGTTTTGGGTTAAATACAAGGCAGACATCTCTGGAAACTAAAGCCAGCCAGAAAGTCTGATTTACTCCATGAGAAGAGCTTCCCAGCATGAGGAACTGACGCTGGAACTTCTGCATTGGTAGGAATTGCACTAATTGAGTTCTTGGACTTTAAGACACTAGAATGTGAAAAGTAAGTTTTATGGAAAGCTGCGAGGCTCTCCTCATGTTCTGTCAAGATAGTATTTTTTCTAGCTACATCTATATCTATGCTTCCTTTGCTATTTAATTCCCAAAACTTTGACATAAAATAATGGTATAGAGATTCCTGTTATTCAAATTGGAATAATCAAAAGCTTCACATTGCTTTATATAAAATGTATAAATTACCTTTATAACGAACCATACTTTTTAAAAATTATCTTCAGCTTTTTAAAAGTTTTGATTTTAGGTCTTTCCTAAATTTTTTCTTCTCTGTTTTTCTCACCTGTTCATTACCTTGTTTAAAATCAACCATGTTAAATGAGGAGAGACAGGTCTGGTTTAAAAAGCACTCTTATTTTTTTTAATTTTATTTTATTGTGATAAGAACACTTAACATGAGAACTACCCTCTTAACAAGTTTTGAAGTGTACAATACAGTATCGTTAACCATAGGTACCATGTTGCACAGCAGAATAAGTAGAATAAGTTCTACTCTTTCACCTTGCATAACTGAAAATTTATGCCCGTTGATTAGCAAGCAACTCCCCAGTTCACCTTACCCCAGCCCTGGGTAACCATCATTTCACTCTTTGATTCTATGAATTTGCCTATACCTCATATAAATGGAATCACACAGTTGGTGTCCATCTGTGACTGGCTTATTTCACTTAGTGTAATGTCCTCAAGGTTCATCCATGTTGTCACATATTACAGAATTTTCTTCTTTTTTAAAGTTGAATAATAGTCCATTGTTTCAAAGAGATATTAGCATTCTGGTATTCCCTGAAGCACACTGTTCATAATAGTCAAGCTATGGAAACAACCTAAATGTTCACTGACAGACAAATGGAAAGCGGTGTTCTTAAAGACACTGGGAAGGTAGGCATAGTCTAGTGAGCTCTCAATTGGGGTTCTCTTACATTCCCCACTAGAAATCTAACAGAGCAGAGTCTTATCAACTGTGAATGAGGAAGGAGTTGAGGATTTGTTTTTCCTTGGGTTATGGAAGGCAGCTCATGGTACTGCCTTCAGCTCTAGTTTCCAAAGGAAAGCATGTATGTATTCTTATCCATAGTAAAACAAGGTCACATTCTACAACCAGTAGTAAAAATCTATTTGCAATGATTTGTTTATGTTATCTCTCTTCGTTGGAAAAGTCTCGGTCTAATGTAGACCATATAAAATTATTATTGTTCCTCATGGCTACCACTTAATTATAAAAGCTTGCATCTCCATTAGCACAAGGCATGGATCTTTTGTTTATTATGTTTGAGAAGTTGTCTTTCAAACAAAGCACTTTTCATACTTAGCCAAGTAATTTTCTCTAACCTTGTAGAAAGTGAGTCTTCTTTATAATATATGAAGTACTTCCCAAAAGAGAATTTTTTGTTTTGTTTTGTTTTGGTTTGCTTTTGAGACAGAGTCTCGCACTGTCGCCCAGGCTGGAGTGCAGTGGCGCGATCTGGGCTCACTGCAAGCTCCACCTCCTGGGTTCATGCCATTCTCCTGCCTCAGCCTCCTGCGTAACTGGGACTACAGGCACCCGCCACCACACCTGGCTAATTTCTTGTATTTTCAGTAGAGACGGGGTTCACCGTGTTAGCCAGGATGGTCTCGATCTCCTGACCTCGTGATCCACCCGCCTCAGCCTCCCAAAGTGCTGGGATTACAGGCATGAGCCACCGTGTCCGGCCTCCAACAGAGAATTGTAAAAGACAAGGAGCTAATAACAATTTTTCTTCTTATGCTTCCCTTACTATCACCTCTGCATTCTTCTCTCATCCCACAGTTTTTCCTCAGTAATTCATCAAATTTCAGAATATGTATAGCTGCATATTTCTGCTCCCCAGGACACTATTCCAATTGAAAGACAGTTTTGAGGATTTCAAAAATCTTTTCCTTGAAGAATTGTCCCTTAAACCTTGAGCATACCTCCTGGCTTGGTGATGACAAGGATGTTGCTATGGTAACTAGAAGAATGATTCTACACGTCCATCACCAGCTTTCATGTCACCCACACTTGAATGAAAACTTTAGCTCATTACAGTAAGTGAAAGTGTATAAAACAATGACTGTCAAATTCACCCACTCAGCTAAAGGAAAACCTCAGGAGTAGGGGGAACACTCATTTCAGAAAGGATTTTACCTAATCTCTTGTTTCTAATTTAAATATTCTCATTTATTGTGTCATGCCAGTATTAGACTTTTCCATTACAAAATACACCTTCATTTCTAGTGTTTCAGATTTGTTATTTCAAGGCTGCCAAAACAAAACAAAACAAAAAACAGCTTTAAATATTTGTTTTCTATTGTATTTTGCAAGGTTGTTTGGTATAATAGGATCTATTTTTTCTCTTGATTTCTAAGATTTCTGCTGGAAACTCTGACGAAGAACGTATGTCTGCCAAAATCACTCCCAGGAGAAATGTTGGAACTGTTACATTTAGTTTTACTATCCAACATATTAAAATAGTTACCCATAGCACATATTCCTAGACACTATGTCAGTGAAGTTTAAGATGTTTAATACATGTTTATATATATCACAAGCTATGTAGATAGATACTTAGAGCTTCCTATTGAGGTAGCTAACTAGTTAAGTAATTTTGCTAACATATTAAAGGATCACTACAAATTACTTTCTCAAGTACTTAATTTTTCCATGCCACATCACAAAAATGATTATTCTTATCTGAGACACTGGAATGAATCTTCTTGTACTAGTATTTATTTGTGTACAAATGCATGACACATATTGTCCATGTCACCAATTTTTATGACAATGCTGGCAGTAATAATTGTGTTTGTAATTATACAATGAATTGTGTAAGAGATTAGCTATTACTGATTCTTGTTAACTCTCCATTAGAGAGAAGAGGTGGAATGCATGGAACGCAAGAGTAGTTTTCTTGAACACAAAGCTATGGATCAAATTGGAGAGATGATGTGATGTGGTTGAAAAGAGCACAGTGGGGAGGAGGCTGAATTTTCACTCCTAATTATGCCCATAGTTGTATAACCTGCAAGTCACTTAGCTTGCTCCAGACTCAGTGTACTCATCAGAAAATGAGAATCTTGTTTTATGCAAATCTAAGATCTCTTCTTCCTCTGCCATTCTATGGTTCTAGCTTCATATGCTTTTTATTTTTATCTGAATCAATATACTCCCTCATCCGCTTCCAAATTAGCTCTTCCTCAGTACTATCTGTCTTTTTCAGGGTCACACCGTCATCTCAGGAGGGAAGCAGTGGAGTCATTGACTCACCTTCACCCCCATGGTAGGCAGCACCTCCCTGCAACCCATTTCTCTTTCCTTTGATGTGCTGTTTAGATCTCTCCAAAGATGCCTCTTTATTCCTGGACACCCATTGGCCCATGGCCTTCTGTCTGACATCTCTGACTCCTTGCATACCCAGCCATTCATCCTGCATGCTGATCCCAGGGAACATTCTTACATTTAATTTTATATTTTAATGCCTTTAAGCTTTTTTTAAATCTATTATTACAGTAATAAATTCTCATTGTAGAAAATTTGGAATCATAAAGAGCGAAGTAGAGTCCACATATAAATTTCATTTTGTTGATACTGCCTTCTTCCTTTTTTTCTGCTGAATCATTCATTTTATGCTTAATGATTTAAAATCAGAGCACTTGGATTATTACAATTATTAATTCTTAGTCATATATTTTGCTAATATGTTTTTTCTGGTTGGTGTTTGCCTTTTATATTTGGGTTTAGATAGAGATATTTGCCAGAGATAGAGCTATATTTAGGAGAGTTGGGGCAGGCACCCAACAACATGATCAGTATTCTCTGCATCTTCTAAGATGTTCTTCCTTTTAGTTATTGGCGTCATCCTTTCCTATCACAATTGCCTCTGTGTAACCCCTCATCACCCCCAGCCAGTTTTGGTTTATGTCATTCTAGAATAGCAACCCATGAAAAAAGAGGGTTTTTTCTTCCAGAGGTTGTAGATCAGTCCCAGGAAAGGAAGCTGATTGGCCTTCAGTCACTTGCCAGGGGGATGGGGTACCCTTTGGCCAAACCAAAGTCATGTGGCCATAATTGTGTGTGTGTAGAGGGAGAGGGGAGATGGGGGAAGGGATTCGAAGAAATGGTCAGTGGGGTAGCACTGCAATTGCTGGTCCCACAACTGCCACTTAGATTGAGAGTTGGAGTGATTCCACAAAGGAAGGGATACCAATATACAAAAACTAGATATGTCTACCATAAGAGCATTCGTTAAAGAACCAGGTTTATATCTCTGTATTTTAAAAATAGAGGTATCTTGTCTTCTCTCACAGTGAGTTTGATATTTTACTTATAAAGAGATAAAAATGTCACTGACATCTGAACAGTTGCTTCAAGATTTTTTGTATGCCTAACAATAATTGTATGGAATTTCCTCTAGTGTCTTAAAAACAGCCTCAGAGCAACTATTGACTAAAATAATTCTTAGAACTCTTAGCTGCTTTCACCATGTGATTGCCCTTCAACTCTCAAATAATGGTAATTGTGCCTGTCATGTGTGGCTGTGTAATTATATACAATTCTTTAAGTATAAGCTTTAGAAGGGCAGGGATTGTCATTTGAATGAAATTTATATCTCTCTTTATGTTTATAATTTCCTTTACAATGGGTTATTTATAATTGGATTTTTCCTTGTTACAGAAGTCATTCTTTTTTATTTTAGAATGCTTGAAAGATCTTTTAGTTCTTTTTAAACATTTTTATAAATGTATGGGATACAAGTCTAATTTTGATACATGGATATATCATATAGTGGTGAAGTCAGGATTTCCAGCGTGATCTTTTCTTCTTTAATATACACAGAATAAAATTTAAAATAAAACTCACTACGCAGAGAAAACCAGTTAGTATTTTGATATGTATTTAGTGCAAAGTCTATTGATAAATAGAAAGCCTGATCCCATATATGCTTTCCAGGTGAAGATATCAGGTACGATTTTGTTTTGCATATGTTTTGCAGTTGGTGTATTAAGTTCATAGTGCCTAGAATAAAGAAGACATGGATATATTGTCAACATTAAGATATTAAAACTAACATTGGAAAGGAAGTTGTTGACAATGTTGGTGCTGAGTTTATGTCCCACATTCTAGGAGACATTATTGCATAAAAGTAAATTTATCCTTAATCAGAATGTAAAAAGAATCCTCTAATTTCCAAATGAGGTTCATTAGGATCTTGAATGGGAGGAAAAACGTTTAGTTACAACCATTTCAGCCTAAAATTGCAGCAGAAAAAATACTAAAAGAGATGCAACAGGCCCTAGGCTTTGACTTACATTATTTTACGATGTGAGAATGCAAGATTAACATTTTTAAAGGCAGAAGGAGAATGTATGCATGCAACCATGCTGATACTGATTCGTATTTTAAAATTTAGTTTTAAATGTAACCAAGAATGTAATTCCCATAGAAGCCCGACTTTTTCTGCCTTCATGTGTTGCCTGTTTATTCTATCCTTAGCACCTGACTGAATTGGTCCCAAATGGAGTGTTAATTTTCACTGAAGTGTTTACAAAATGAAGCCCCTTTCTCTATTTTTTTCTTTTCATTTTTTTTTTTCCCCTCCAAGATACACGCCTGAACTTTCCTGTCTGGCTCTTGAGTTGTTGCCAACCTGACAGAGAGCCAACTGGCAGAGGAAACTGATGTGGTGCAGTGTTCATTAGCGATTTACATTTCCCAACATGCAAAATGCTTTAGAGTTTTAATTTTTGAAACTTTTTAAAAGCCAAATTATACTGTAAAATGACTAAACTCTTTATTTCCTTATTTGTGTTGTTGTAGTTAAGAAAAACAGTTAAATCTGTACTGTTTTTTTCACATAGTGATGTACAATTTGGGGGTTCTTTTCCATACAAATCACCACCTTGCAAAGAATTCAATCTTTGGCCAAGAAAGTTTTCTTCATAGTTAAAATGTGATTGTATACATGCTAACTGAGGATGCACAGCCTTTCTGTGAAATCACAGAAACAGTGCACCATGTAAACAATAACACTGTAGTTATAGTTCATAGTATTTTAGTCATCTCTTTCATGGACAAGAAGTGAAGCACATATTTTCATATATTTTAAAAATGTAGGATGCTTTAAATTTTGTTTCAGAAACATATTTCAAGGCACCAGTTTATTTGGTAATTGTATCTCTATTATTTTTTTAAACTTTAATCTCTTGCTTACCATTCCCCTTCAACCTTGCTCCCCTCCTAACCTCACAGCTCTCCGACAGAAATCAGAAAACACGCACATATTATATCTTATAACTGGTCACCTTGGGAGTCTGCACATTATATTCTTGATTATTTCAAGTTGTTCTCCTTGGACACACAGAAGCCCAGACAAAATGACATCATTTGAGATGAGTACATGCCTTTTATTTTAGAAATGAACATTTAATGGCTTTTGACTTTGAGGTGATTATAGCATTTCAGAGTAGCAGCCCTTCCAGATATTAGAATGGAAGTGTTGAAGCTGTTATACATCACATCAGCTACATACAGAATTTAGAACAGAACAAAAGCCATCAGTATATATTTGTTGGAATTTTTTGATGAAGTATATGCAAATAAAAATCAAAATACCAAATTCTTAATTACTTCCTTATTGTTATTATCTTTACAGTTTTTTCTTGAGCCAATTTATGTCTAAATTTATTTTACTGTCAGACTCAACAAGTGAAAACAATTCTGGGAACATGCATATATTGGATTTTTTATAGCTTTTTTTTTTTTTTTTAGGACATGACCCTTGTTCTGCAATTTTATGGTGAAAAAAATCAGTGTTTTGCTTAAAATAACAGAATAGCAAAAATGCACATGATTGGGCTAAAAAAAAAAAAAAAATCTGGGTTATTACTCTCCAGGGTAGGGAGGAGCTAGAAATGGTTACCAAATAGTGGGCTACACCCACCATGTCCTCTCTGTCTGGACCAAAGTGACACACCCCTCCACACTGGACTTCTCAGAGCAGCAGAAGGTCATTTTTCCGTGGCCAGTTTCTTAGTTCGGAGGCCATTTTTTTTCTTTCATTCCCTCTGTCCCAGACAGAGGCCTTGCAGTTCCTTAAATATATTTATACTGACTGAGATACTAAGTGCTTGCAAGAGCAGTTCGTTCCAACTGATTCCGCAGCCCAGCCCAGCTAACTGTTTCCGAGCTCAGCTCAGACAACTCCTGAGATCAACCTTCTGAGATCAACCTTCTCTGACAGACCAGCTCAATGCCTCCCAACCCCATTGTGTGTTGTAAAGTGAACACAGTTTATTACATATTTGTGTGTTACTTTGATTAGTGTCTCCCTTCCCACCAGGATCATAAACCCTGTGAGTTTTGCTCAACATTGTATCTCAAGCACCAGTTGTGCTTGGGGGCACATATAAGACTCTTAATAAATATTTATTGCATGAATGTAGGAATAAGAAAAGCTGATTGTGTTTCAGAGTTTCCTCTGATGCTGTGCAACAGGGCAAATATGTTGCAAGTTTACCAGATGAACTTAGCTTTGGGGAATAGAAAATTTGGTTGAAGAGGGAAATGGAACGTCAAAGGAAACCATGAGTTTTGAATGAGAGTTTTTAAATCCCATTGTTTGAAATATTGTGAAGAAAATCTTTCATGAAATGAAAACAAATCACATCAGCTGTTAGTGGAACTGTTGCTTTGTGTTTTAATATTTTTACATGACCAGATTTTTAAATTCTCAAGTTTTTGGTTAAATTAGCTGTTTCTTTCTCTACTTCTTCAGATTGTTTTCTTCTTCATTGCTTTTCTCTTCTTTCCTTTTGTCCCCGCATCTTGTTTTCCTGGTCAGGTACTGAGCACTCCATTCAGCCAATACATGGAATGCACAATTTTTTTTTTAAACCTATCTTTTAATCCTCTGGTCCTCTGAAGGTTTTTTTCCAACCTGATTATAATGGGAATGAAACAGGCCAATTAAATTTTTGGGAGGAACTCAGGGAGAAAGAGGAGTGCTTTCTGCCAAGACGGTTATTCTTGGGAATCCTGCTTTCCCTTCAGGTATGGCTCACCCACAGAACTTGTACTGTGTAGTTAAGTGGGCAATTTGTCCCACATGTGAGGGACCTGCAAGGTGCTAGTTTTAAGAAGGAAGGTAAATTCCATGTGTACACCATCATTTAAAAACCAGTGTAAGGACAGGCACAGTGGCTCACACTTGTAATCCCAGCACTTTGGAAGGCGGAAGCGGGCAGATCACTTGAAGCTAGGAGTTGGAGGCCAGCCTGGCCAACATGGCAAAACCCCGTCTCTACTAAAAATACAAAAATTAGCTGGGCATGGTAGCACATGCCTGTAATCCCAGCCACTCAGGAAGCTGAGGCAGGAGAATTACTTGAACCCTGGAGGCAGAGTTTGCAGTGAGCCGAGATCACGCCACTGCACTTCCAGCCTGGGTGACCGAGCAAGACTCTGTCTCAAAACAAACAAGCAAACAAACAAACAAAAAACAGTGTAATGTAACTTAACACAGTCTGCCATTTTAAAGTGGCAAAAGTGTCTGTTCTTTCATCTTCTTTTTTTCCTCTCCTTTCAACTGATTATTATGCAAGAACAACCGTGCATCTAAGGTGGTACTGGCAAAGGGTCAATAGTAGAGTAGGCAAGGTGCGTGTGGCCATGGAGCGATTTTTAAGGGGAAAGTGTCTCTCATTAATGCCACAAATATCCCTTAGTTTTAGCTAAACTTCATATTAGTTTTAGTTTAACTTCAGCTCTCTGGTTTTCCCTTGAACCCCCTCAGCATGGTCTGCTTCCCTTTGTCCTCCATGGGAGAAGTGCCTGTTGGTAGTATCCAGCTGCAGCCTCTTTGCAAATGTTCCTTGACAAATCTGTCCTCAGCCAGCTTCTGTAGCCCTTTCTGGATGCTGTCCCATACTCTTCCCAACCTAGATGGAACCATCACTCCTGAAACATTGTCTAAAACAGCTTATATTTACATCATATCTGCCCCCTCCCTTTAGTGATCAGGCCCTAAACCCTGCCAGTCAGTCATGAAATTGGCAGTTCTAAGTTACAGCATCCTATTGGGTAGTCTTCCATCATAACGGATAAACTAAGAAGATATAATGTTTAATATGAAGTGGCAGGAGTGTGTTTGCTCCTAGCCCCAGGTATCTGTTTGCCTGTGTATATGTAACCTGGGCCCTGCCATCAGGCATGTGTGCCCATTGACAGAAACATGAGTGTGTGTCCCAGCTTTTGAGGTTAGCTACTCAACAGCAGAAAGCTGACTGGCTTGTGTGAGCACTTGCTGCTTTTTTTCCTACATACAGGAGAATATTGTTGACTATGATAAATGGGAAAATTTCAAAATGCTAGTAAAAGAGAATAAAAATGAAAAAGGCTTTAGATCAAGATAAATATAATGTTACTCTTATAATATTATAACTGAAATGATCTTATCTGACATGTTATAATATGCTGGAAGAAGATCCCTTCTGTATTCTCTCCTCAGGATTTAAATAATTTTAGACCATCTCTATCATAAGTTATTTTCCCCAACTGTACTATATTTTAATACCATTTCCTGTTCCTAAAATACATTCCCTGCTCCCTATTCTTACCTATAAAACTCCCACTCATTCTTTAAGATGCAACTCATATGTCACTGCCTTTCTTATTCCTTCCCTAATCATCCCAGCTCAAAATGACCCCTGTGCCTCAGTATTGATTTGTGAGTATCCCAGGGACTTACATTTGTATTGCCACATAGGGTTGAAATTTATAAACATGTGTTCCTTCTCCCTGGGTGATCTTGGGCAAATCACTTAACCTCTCTTTACCTCCGTTACCCCATGTCTAAAATGGGGATATAATAGTACCTATCTCATGGGATTGCTGAATATAGTTATTATTGTTGTTTGTTCTCTCTTCTATTAATTAAGTTCCTTGAGAGCAGTGACTGTGTTCTCCACCTTTGCATTTCTAGCTCCCATCTGAAAATGGTGGTGCTGAATGAAGGAATGAACAAATATTGGGTTTTGACATTTTTATGATGTTCTTCACTTTTCTCTTCTGATTTGGTTTAAACTCCATGAAGGCTAGATTTATAGCTGATCCTTTGGAGTCTAGACCTGGTTCTAGGATGTTAGCTAATGAGGGAAGTATTCGATAATGACCAATATTTTCTAGAAAAATCTTCTTTCTTTTTAAAACTTTGCTTATACTATCATGGACTTTCTTCTCTAATCCTGATAAGCCAAATATCATAACAATATATCATCTTCTTGACAGCGAGTCTAGTTATTCTTCCCCTAAACCACTTTGTTCATCTAGAATTGAGTCTCCTATTTTTCTTTCACACCTACATATTTGGAACTGATTTTCTCTAATAATAACTTCATAAGAGAAGGACACAACCTATGTATGCGTAGTTAAGATGAACTTACTTATGCTTCTTTTCTCAGAAGAAAATTTTATAGGTTGACCCTCAGCTTTCTCTGGCCCAACCATGTGAAGTTTGGCTGTCAGACACTATTAATTTGCCTATATAAGAGGAAGATTTGATGTCTGTTTCCCAAATACTTGGTCCTGTGTTGCTAGCATACCAAACAACACTAATAGGAGTTAATATTTATTTTACACCAAAAATGACCAGATACAGCACCAAACCACCCTGTGGGATGACCTAGCTCACTGGTCTCATAGCCTAAGCAGGAAAGCAATATATTGGACCCTCTAATAGGACGAAGCCCTGCCCCCCAAATATTCTATTTCTATAGACTCATCACTAGAATAC
Source organism: Macaca nemestrina (assembly GCF_043159975.1). Classification (NCBI taxonomy): domain Eukaryota; kingdom Metazoa; phylum Chordata; class Mammalia; order Primates; family Cercopithecidae; genus Macaca; species Macaca nemestrina. The sequence continues at coordinate 116,084,260 of NC_092127.1, read as the reverse complement.
ACAAAGCCTTTGGACTCTTGCTTCCTAGTATAGGACTGTTGTTACCACAGAGGTACCTATGAAAATCCATTTCAATTCTCTAGATAGAGTGGTTTCCAGGCACCGTTCTGCAAGCCAGAATCACCTGAGATGGTTGTTAAAAATACAGCTTTGCAGGTCCTACCCTAGACCTACTGAATCAGAAAGCTGAGGAGGCCTGTCTGAACATCTGTGTGGAACTGGAGCAGTATGTTCTGTCTGGAGCTCCCTTGATGAAGCATGAGGAATGGCTTTTGTTTGAGACATCATCTCACTTGAGCTACCCAGGACCTTGCCCTTTCTTCTGGAGCAATTAAGGTCCTAGGCCATTGCATGGGGTGAGAGTTGTGTTCTTGGAGGGGACCAGTTGAAGTTTTGGGTTTTAGTACCATTTTGGTCATCAATGAGCATCTCCTCTTATAGGTACATAACTGGCAGCTTGCTAGCAATGTTTGTTAGTGCCCCACCCCCACCCCCATCTCATGTTAGCAGCAAGGTAACCCTTATGGCACTGGTTTGGCTGCTCCCTCAGCTGTCTCTGGCACTGGACAGTCCCCACTGTGGATTTCCATGGTCTCACAGTCACCTATCCATGTATTCCCTCTCTCTTCCCATTTCCTTGGCCAAACTGGAAACATTTAAAAACCTCGCCTGGGAGTGAGAAAGCTCTATATGTACACAGGCTAATCTTTTTGCCCTTTGCTTACACTAATGTTGTTTAAACTTAATGTTCAAGTATTTGCAAATCTTGCTTTCTGTTTCTGCAGAAAATGATTCATGTCTAGCTATCAGGCTAGGATAGGGTGAAAATGGAGTGACAGAAACATACTTTGCAATAGAAGTTGGAGAAATGAAAATGAAAAATGTAAATATCCAGCATGCTATTCTTCATTGAAAATGTGAATCTGTAATGAAAATTTTGTCTGGAGAGAGTGGGTCAGCAAAGTAGTCCTTCAATAGCCATTTAATAGGAGCAGTAAGGGCATATTGGACAGGAATTGTAGGTATATTCCAAATAATCTCACAGTTCAGAAATAAGCCCTAATTTTTTGTATGAATAAGTAACTGGGATTACATGTGCCCACCACCATGCCCAGCTAATTTTTGTATTTTTAGTAGAGATGGAGTTTCACCTTGTTGGCCAGGCTGGTCTCAAACTGCTGACCTCAGATAATCCACCCACCTCAGCCTCCCGAAGTGCTGGGATTACAGGCGTGAGCCACCATGCCCAGACTAGGGTCCAGGATTTTTTTTACTTGGCATCAAAGTGAGTGAGCCTTGGGAAGTTTATTCCTTAGGTGATTCCATCAGATCAGAATTGGATTCAAATGGATAATGTGATGTGATGATGGCAGCTGAAATTAAAAGCAAGAACTCACGTTTAGGAAAAAAAAGACAAGAAAAATTTAATTTAAGTTTATCATTAAAAATATAAAATTAAAAATAAAAAACATGAAAAATAATATAAAAATAAGTTTACCATAATAATATTAAAAATGAAAACATTCCAGCTGCATCCATGTCCCTACAAAGGACACAAACTCATCCTTTTTTATAGCTGCATAGTATTCCATGGTGTATATGTGCCACATTTTCTTAGTCCAGTCTGTCACTGATGGACATTTCGGTTGATTCCAAGTCTTTGCTATTGTGAATAGTGCCGCAATAAACATACGTGTGCATGTGTCTTTATAGCAGCATGATTTATAATCCTTTGGGTATATACCCAGTAATGGGATGGCTGGGTCATATGGTACATCTAGTTCTAGATCCTTAAGGAATCGCCATACTGTTTTCCATAATGGTTGAACTAGTTTACAATCCCACCAACAGTGTAAAAGTGTTCCTATTTCTCCACATCCTCTCCAGCACCTGTTGTTTCCTGACTTTTTAATGATTGCCCTTCTAACTGGTGTGAGATGGTGTCTCATTGTGGTTTTGATTTGCATTTCTCTGATGGCCAGTGATGATGAGCATTTTTTCATGTGTCTGTTGGCTGTATGAATGTCTTCTTTTGAGAAATGTCTGTTCGTATCCTTTGCCCACTTTTTGATGGGGTTGTTTGTTTTTTTCTTGTAAATTTGTTTGAGTTCTTTGTAGGTTCTGGATATTAGCCCTTTGTCAGATGAGTAGATTGCAAAAAGTTTCTCCCATTCTGTAGGTTGCCTGTTCACTCTGATGGTAGTTTCTTTTGCTGTGCAGAAGCTCTTTGGTTTAATGAGATCCCATTTGTCAATTTTGGCTTTTGCTGCCGTTGCTTTTGGTGTTTTAGACATGAAGTCTTTGCCCATGCCTATGTCCTGAATGGTACTACCTAGGTTTTCCTCTAGGGTTTTTATGGTATTAGGTCTAAGATTTAAGTCTCTAATTCATCTTGAATTAATTTTCGTATAAGGAGTAAGGAAAGGATCCAGTTTCAGCTTTCTACTTATGGCTAGCCAATTTTCCCAGCACCATTTATTAAATAGAGAATCCTTTCCCCATTTCTTGTTTCTCTCAGGTTTGTCAAAGATGAGATGGCTGTAGATGTGTGGTATTATTTCTGAGGACTCTGTTCTGTTCCATTGGTCTATATCTCTGTTTTGGTACCAGCACCATGCTGTTTTGGTTACTGTAGCCTTGTAGTATAGTTTGAAGTCAGGTAGCGTGATGCCTCCAGCTTGTTCTTTTGACTTAGGATTGTCTTGGAGATGCGGGCTCTTTTTTGAACCATCATTCTTAGCAAACTATCACAAGAACAGAAAACCAAACACCGCATGTTCTCACTCATAGATGGGAACTGAACAATGAGATCACTTGGACTCGGGAAGGGGAACATCACACACCGGGGCCTATCATGGGGAGGGGGGAGGGGGGAGGGATTGCATTGGGAGTTATACCTGATGTAAATGACGAGTTGATGGGTGCTGACGAGTTGATGGGTGCAGCACAGCAACATGGCACAAGTATACATATGTAACAAACCTGCACGTTATGCACATGTACCCTAGAACTTAAAGTATAATAATAATAAAAAATAAAAAAAAAGAAAACATTTAGAGTAAGTACAGCTGCCATTTACTGAGTGCCTATACAATGCCTTGTATACTCTCCCTCATTATACCTCATAGCAATCCTGTTAAGTAGGTGTTACCACCCAGTTTTACAGATGAGGAAGACTGGGCTTAGAGAGATAAATTGACTTATGTAACATCACAAAACTATTAGGTGAAAGAATTACAATTCAAATGTAGGCCCATCTGGAGTCAAAGTCTGAATTCTTTATGTCTGCATGTATTATTGCCTACTAATTCTGGACCCAGAGGCTCCGGCATTCCCTCCCCACCTGTTTATTCTGCTTATTTCTCCTTGTTTATTGTCACACAGCTGTGCCATTTAGTGGCTGAAGTTCTTGGCAGGACAGGGTTTATGCTGAGGCTCTTCCTTCCCTTTCATGGTGAGTGAGCTGGGGCTTGTCAGTCAGCATGTCAGGGTTCAGAGGTCAGAGTTCAGGAATTTTTTTTTTTTTTTTTTTTTTTTTTTTTTAGATGGAGTCTTGCTCTGTCACCCAGGCTGAAGTGCAGTGGCACGATCTCAGCTCACTGCAAACTTCGCCTCCTGAGTTCAAGCAATTCTCCTTTCCCAGCCTCCTGAGTAATTGGGATTACATGTGCCCACCACCATGCACAGCTAATTTTTGTATTTTTAGTAGAGATGGGGCTTTGCCTTGTTGGCCAGGCTGGTCTCAAACTGCTGACCTCAGGTAATCCACCCGCCTCATCCTCCCGAAGTGCTGGGATTACAGGCATGAGCCATGGTGCCTAGACTAGAGTTCAGGATTTTTTTTTTACTTGGCACCAAAGTGAGTGAGTCTTGGGAAGTTTATTCCTTAGGTGATTCCATCAGGTCAGAATTGGGTTCAAAATGGATTATGTGATGTGATGATGGCAGGTGAAATTAAAAGTAAGAACTCACTTTTGGTTAAAAAAAAAAAAAAAAAAAAAAGAAGACAGGAAAAATAAGAGTGACCTTGGTAGTTGCTTATATTAGCATTCTTGATTAATGTCTGCTTTTAAAAAATCACACTGGTAATGCAGCTGTAATCATTGTACCAGTCATAACCAATTAGTTATGTTTATGTAATATGAAACGATATGCAGGCAGGGCTGCCTGGAATCCCACTTTCTTCCACAAAGGGAGTCAAGATCACAAGACTTGCCACTTCTGTCTGTGCCTTGCCTTTGCAGGACACTATTCTGATTGAGACCAAGTCTGCTATGTAATATTATGTAAGCACCGCACTCAGTCTGCTCTGCCAGTAATTCACAAAGTTACTTCTTTTGTGGATGTGGAAGGGACCTGAAAGAACTGTCCATAACAGCATTCTCCCAATTCAATCAGCCTCTATCCTTCTACGCCTCAGAAAAGAAACTGAATGGCAGACTCATAACCAGCAAGCCCTAGCTGTTCTGGAGCCCTGTTTTGTTTGGCCTACTCAGTGTTTGTGATAACTTTCATTTGGAGCCCAAACTTGAACAATAGAGACTTCACATGAATAGCTGGATTTTATTTATGTGTTTCTTTTTGAAAAATGCAAGGAATGGTAAGAATTGGTTGGAGTTGAATCACGGTTGCCCCTTAGAAGTGGCCTGTGTTCCCAGCCTACCCCAGAATCAGTACCTTTCTTCATTCTCTTGTATTACATGTGGGCCCTTAGGTACAGTGGAGTTTATGGCCTCTGCTTTCTCTTCACTGTTATGTTTTCCCAACACCTCCCTGTTGGTGGAATAAAAGATTATAATGAGCCACAGTTCAGATCAAATTGGAAATAGTTCACTTATCATTGTGTCAATTTTTTGTAAACAGGAACTCAAGATCCACACAGTTATAAGTGTCCTTAGGGGCTCAGAAATGTATCAAGGACCGGATATGGCACGTAGTAGCCACTTGGCAAGCATCTGCTGAGTGAATCTCTGAATAGAACTCCTGAGTGTATGGGGATTCGGGGTCATTTGTTTGGCTGGAAGAAGAGACCTTACAGGGCAGTTTGGGAATATTAATGACACTCTTTAAATACACAAGGAGTTTGGATGACAGCTAGCAATTTTTTTCATTTCCACAAAATACAGGATTTTATTTTTATTTTGTGATGGGATACCTTAGCCACATTATACCAACACCCTTCTGGGGGACATTAAATTTTGGTGACCTTATAAAATTTCAATAAATTTTCTTCTTCTCATCCAAGCAAAATGTCCTCTTGGGTTCAGTTGGGTGTGACGCCTGACAGTCTCTCTAACCTGATACTGTATTTCTCCCAGTGTGGGCTGTGAAACAGGGACCTCTGTGTCTTTGTGCCCCAGAGACACTTGGTATTAACCATGAACCCTTATACTGTTAATAACATTTAGGTCCTGTCCTACAAGGAAAACTACAAGTTATTAATGCTTCTATTACAGTGATTTAGGACTAGGGCTTCACAGATTGACAGGGTTTGAATCTGCGTTCTACTTTTTGTTCATCATGTGGCCCTAAGCAAGTTATATCTCATTGCTGTACCTTAATTTTCTCATCTGCAAAATGAATATCCTAGTAGTAAGATCACAGCATCGCTAGAACAATGCCTTAAACTCTAAGTAAATGACAGCTGCCACTCTGATGGTAGTATTGATAGCAGAAGTGATATCTGTCTTAAATTACAAAAATGTGCACTAAGAACTTTTTTTTAATTTAGTTTTTTTTTGTCTTCTCTCCCCCAGCTTTATTGAAATATAATTGACAAATAAAACTGTATATATTTAAGGTATAGTTTTTGTCAAATGCATTTGTTACTTTGAGAATTGTACAGCCCTTTTGTCACTAGACTGTAAAAATATTACATTTTCCCGTTAGTGTATGATTGAGTTGGATTTGGTGAAACAAGAACCCTTCAGGTATGCATAGAAGGGACCCCTTGCTTTCCTGGTTACAAAAGGCAGAGGAGGCCTATTTGAGGGAAGGTAATTATCTTCCTGCAGTAATTACTGTTCTATAAAAATCCAACACTCTCTCACCCCTGATTACTGAAGGAAAACAAAGCTCTGGTTTCTGTGTGAGCTCCTTGTAGTGAGAGGCCAGCGTTGGAATGTGGTGTGATGTCACTGCTGATTGGCCCCGGGGTTCTGGGTTTCATCTGTGTTATTGGAATACCTCAATTTATCTGTCTTCTACAGGGGATTACAGCACTCTTCAGGGGTTTGGAAAGTTCTGAAATGAAAGCATACTTCAGGGGTAACACATGCCTATATCAAACACTGGCAGTCCTCACAGGGCTAACAGTATATGCTAACCTTATGCAGACTTTATTTTTTTCTTAACCATCAAACCAGAGGGGTTTCAAGCTGGCTTTATTACCATCTCTTCCTCTAATCCACTCCCTTACTTACTTTGGGCAGAAACTTTATTTTATTTTATTTTATTTTATTTTATTTTATTTTATTTTATTTTTTGAAACAGTCTTGTTTTGTCGCCCAGGCTGGAGTGCAGTGGTGCAATCTCAGCTCACTGCAGCTTCTGCCTCCTGGGTTCAAACGATTCTTGTGCTTCAGCCTCCCAAGTAGCTGGGACCATAGGCACCCACCATCACACCTAGCTTTTTTTTTTTTTTTTTTTTTTTTTTTGAGATGGAGTCTTGCTCTGTTGCCCAAGCTGGAGTGCAATGGTGCAATCTTGGCTCACTGCAACCTCTGTCTCCCGGGTTCAAGTGATTCTCCTGCCTCAGCCTCCTGAGTAGCTGGGATTACAAGCATGCACCATCATGCCTGGCTAATTTTTGTATTTTTAGTAGAGACAGGGTTTCACTATGTTGGCCAGGCTAGTCTCGAACCCCTGACTTCAGGTGGTTTACCCACCTTGGCTTCCCAAAGTGCTGGGATTACAGGCATGAGCCACTGTGCCCAGCCAAAAACTTGATTTTAGTAGCAAGATTATAAATGTTTATGTTGGGCCTCTTATTTCCAATTACTTAAAAATGCATTTCAAGTCTCTACCAAGTAACAGTGAATTCTATCAGAGTTGTTTCCCAAAGTGGCTTTTTTTCCCCCATGTGATATGGATACCACTGAAACAAAAGCCTTTTATTTTATTTTTTTACGTAGATGACTTGTAGATTATAAGAGGGAATAGATATAGTGTGGCAGTTAAAAGGCAGAAGCGGGGAAGGAAGTCTTCTAGAGACAGAATTGAATGTATTCCTGCTAATTATGCCTGTGACCTTGGCAAGTTCTTACTTCTCAGTTTTGTCCTTTGTAAATCAGGAGTCATTTGTGTCCCGCCCTTTGGGTGGTGGGTAGGACCATTGCTCAGCCCACCCATAGTAAGCACTCAGCCACTAATATGCTACCTTTATTACTGCTTTACTGTTATTGTACCTTGCTCTAAACTTAACCTGGAAGAAAATTCCACTTATTGCAATTATGAGATGTCATGTTTTCAAAGGATTTTCAAAATACTTTTTTTTTTTTGTGATAGAAGTATTTGATTTATCTCTCTTTGTGATTGTGTCTCATTTCAAATTTTATTGACCACCACAACCTCTTTATTTAATCAATAACTACTCAAGATGGAGAAATGCAGTCATCAATATGACTTATTTCACTTACTTTTAACTACCAGGAGACCATGAACTGCTTGAGCTGGTCATTTCATCAGTTGTCCCTTATTTACTGAGCACCTGCTATGTGCCAGGCAGGAATGGGTTCTGGGAAAACAATGGCAAATAAGAAAAAATCCCCTGCCCTCAAAGAGCCTGTGGTTTAATGGCAACATTACTTCTTACTCATGTTTGTGTCCATCTCACATGCACAGGACCTGGCATACAATACTAATGCTCAATCAATGTGGGGTTGTTTTGGGTGAATTGAGTGCAGCTTAACTGAAATGGAAGTCCAGTGCCCTTTCTTTTTTTTTTTTTTTGTTTTTTTTTTTTGAGACGGAGTCTCGCTCTGTCGCCCAGGCTGAAGTGCAGTGGCCGGATCTCAGCTCACTGCAAGCTCCGCCTCCCGGGTTCACGCCATTCTCCTGCCTCAGCCTCCCGAGTAGCTAGGACTACAGGCGCCCGCCACCTCGCCCGGCTAGTTTTTTTTTTGTATTTTTAGTAGAGACGGGGTTTCACCGTGTTAGCCAGGATGGTCTCGATCTCCTGACCTCGTGATCCACCCGTCTCGGCCTCCCAAAGTGCTGGGATTACAGGCTTGAGCCACCGCGCCCGGCCAAAGTCCAGTGCCCTTTCTGGAGTTTTTCTTTAAAAAAATAAGATATTTCCTTGAAAAGACCACCTTATCTTTATGTTTTATTTATTAACAATCTCCATCAATCTGATTGGATGGGAAAATGAATCTAACTGATTACTGTTTTCTTGCTTTTTAAAGAAGCCCTTTGCTGTGACTCTATTTATATAAAATTGCATGTGGTGTTTTGGTATATCAAGACATGTTTAAAAGGTTTTTCCAAAATACAAACCAAGGTTGGGGACTTACTCTTGAACTTTACTGTACTTTGCAGCATGATGAGTTCCTTCTCTAGTGTGCACAAAACTCCTGGCCGGCCCACAAACCAGCAGCCTTCCCTTCTACATCTCCACATAAGGAAGAAAGACAGTGAGCGGGTGATGGGATGGGAAGGAGGTGGCGAGACGAAGACATATTAGGTGCTTGGCTTTTATGGAACACTGTATGTGTTTTTTGTTTTTTAAAATCACCTCTCACCTCTTACCTTTGAGGTAGATAGTGTTGATCACCTGTACAGATGAGGAACCTATACAGTGGTTAAGAAACTTTCTCAAGAACACTCAGTAGAGAGGTAGCAGAGTTAGGATTTGAGCCCAGGTTTGCCAACCCCAAGCTGCAGTATATGGGAACAAGAATGTACCTCTTCTCTATCTAATAGATATTCTTGGCTAAGTCTTGCAAGAGTGAAAATTCTCTTATTCCAAGCTGCTCTGGGCCAGGTGAGACAGATCACAGGAAGTGGTAGGTTAAAACATGGCCCCTCTTGTGTTACTCCTGTGTTCAGCTCTCCTGGGGTGGGGCACAGCAGCTTGATAGGAATCAGCCTTAATGGGAGTCAGTGTGGTCTGGGATTCCCTCAAAGTTCCATGGTTTCAGTTCTAGTACACAGAGTGCTACTCTCCTCCTGTAGAAAATGAGAAACACTCCTCTCCTGAGTCTCTTTCTCAAGATCTGTTAGATAAGATGCAGAAGTTTTGTCTAGGTCTAGTTAGAAATCGTGCATCTTTGGTTTTCTTTCTTCATCAGCTTCTTCAACTTTCATTGCATTCAGAATTCCAGGATATCTGTGACAAAGTGATGGTACCTAGAGGCTCTCTGGTTGCTTAAAGACCTGTTGGCATCCAAAGGATATGTTAACGTCCATCAGCCTTCTACCACCTCCCTCAAAACCCCAAATCACTGTGCTAGCTCTGTTATTTGTTGAGAAGTATGTAACTCAGGGTTCTTTTAATTGTCAGATATGAAAGAAAATCCAACTGAATTAATCATATTTATTGATTCACAAACCCATCTCTCCAAGGCCATCCAGCTTCAGGTATAATTGGATTCAGAAGCTGAAACAGTGTTATCAGGACTCCATCTTCCTTTACCGCTGCAAGTGTTCTTGTATGTAGTATATCCTGTTATGTCTTGTGTAATTGTTAGCTGTTCACCAGATATTTCCAGCTTTCTTCCTTTTGGGTACGTGGTAGGATTGTGCTTCTCTGTCCCCTGAAATTGGGTTTGGCAATGTGATTTACTTTTACCAATAAAGTGTGAACATAAGAGGCATGTGGCACTTCTGGGCAAAAAGCTTTTAACAGCCAGTACATTATGTATCACGTCCCCCTCTTCCTACTATGGCAAACATTGAAGCATGTATAGAGATGGGGTGGGCCTTCATCAGCTTAGATGCATGGGTGACTTCAACAAGCAGAACTTCCCTGCTTGTCTATTATGGACATTTGGTGTGAGGGAGAATTTTTGTTTTACTAAGTCACTGAGGTTTTAACATTTTATTATAACATAATCCTTTCTATCCTGACTAACATACATCCTCCATGTTCATATTCAAATGAAAACAAAAGGAATTTCTCTTCTGGTTGCTCAAAAATGTGTCCTGTAATAACTCTGAATAGCTACAGTTAGTGATGTTCCCATCTCTGAACCAATCTTGTGTTCTGATTGGCCAGGTCAAGGTCACATGTTTATCCTTGAATCAGGGGAAATCAGCCATCCAATGCTCATGGACAGAGTGAAAGAGATGTAGGGACCCAAAAGAAATAGTGATATAACAAAAATGGAGGATGAGTGCTAGGCAAATTAAAACAGCGTATGTCTTCTTTATGATAAGAAAGGAAAAATTTCTGCAGCATTTTATTTTTATTCTGCAGCAGGCATCACATTGTTAGACCTTTTAGAAGGTCAGTGTCTAAATCTATTGAAAAGAGTTTTATCGTCTCCTTTATTGCCATACTATAAATAGATCTGTCATGAAAAGATTATAAATTTGAAGCCTAAAGTAGAAATACCATGTCAGCCCATATCCAATTGTCAGTAATAAAGTAAAAGATTAAAATAATAATGTGACTGCCTTTCCTTTTCTCAGGTTTCTTCCACACTGCCACCCAAATTTCAGCCTTTATTCAGCTTTAAGGAAGATACCTCCAATGAGATGACAGGTCTGTCGTCTCTCTCTCTTTGGATTCTTACAGCAATTGATCTGTCTACCTCTGACTGACATTCATTAATTCTGCCTTTTAGGATTCAAGATGAAAGCAACTGTTGTACCACTTCCATGTGTGTGGAAGCTTCTAGGATGGACCTGGCACTGAGTAAAGAACAGGTTCTCACTGTATATTTTTTAAAACTTAAAGATACTCTGACCCAGTCTTTTCTTCTTTGGGTTAATCTTATCATGTTCTTTCAGTTTTTTCTTGAATTAATGTTTCTAAATCTCCTAACTGTACTGTTTTCTCCTTCTTGTGCTTCAACTTGTCTATGTATATGATTTGCTTTCATTTAAAAAAATTCAGTGTATAATCTCTGTCTTTTTTGTGTATAGACCACTTATATTTTTATAACTATTGAACTGTTTGGATTTAGGTCTACCATTTTATAATTTGTTTTCTGATTATTCCTTCTAATTTTCATTCTTCTGTTTTCCCTTTCCTGTGTTCTTTGGGGTTATTTAAACATTTTTTAATACTCCATTTTAAAAATATCACGTTTGCCTATTTCTGTTTGTATAGTGTTGTTAGAGGTTGCTCTAGGGATTAGAATACACATACACATGGTCTATTTACAATCAATATTTTGCTACTTCAAGTGGAACATGGAAACATTACTCAGATATCTCTAAATCTCTTTATATTGTAATTCTTTCATATACTACATTTACATACATTAAAAACTCTATTAGATAATGTGATAATTTTCCATTTTAATTTTCAAAACTATTTCTGTTTTTCTTCCTTTATTTCTGATGTTCCTCTTTTCCTTCTGATATTATTTCCCTTCTGTAGCAATTCTCTTAATTTTCTTTCAACTGAAAATAGCTACATCACCTTCAATCCTGAAAACTGTTTTCACTGAATGTATTTCTTTACTTTCAGCCTTTAAAAAATGTTCTACTTCCTTCTGGCCTCCAAGAGGTTCTGATGAGAAATCCACAATTATTCAAATCAAATTTCTGGCTTTTGGGCTGGATTGAGTACAAGCTGGGAGGAAAACAAGAAGAATGATATACTCACCACCAGTTTACTGAGACTTCAAAGTACAGTGTTTTTGGCATTCTGGGGTCATGTGCTCCGCCCAGGTTTTCTACTTGCATTCAGTGGGGGAGAAAAGATGGAGTGTGGTAACTTCACCTTACCAGGAACTTCCCTGTGCATCTGTTTTGGAGATATATAGTTCAACAGAAGCTGCTAACGCCCCTTTTATGTTAATACTATGTGTGGTATGTGTGCATATTTGTGTGTATTTAACAAAAGTAACATAGTCCTTACTATGTGCCAAGCATAGTTTTAGGTGCAAGTTAACTCATTTAATCCTCATGACAGTCCCATGAGATATGTACAATTATTGTCCCATACTTTACAAATGAAGAAATTAAAGGAATGAAAGTTTAAGTAATTTGACCAAGGTCACACAGCTAGTAAGTGGTGGAGCCAGGATTCAAATCCTCAGGGAATCTGGTTTCAGAGTTTGGCTCCTATCCATTACACTAAGCTGTCTTTAATTAACTATGATTATGTAATAATGATACTAAAACAGTGAGAAGAAATAATACCTCATTTGTTATTGACCACTTCCTATATCTTTGTCTTATTCCAGCCACTTTATACACATTATTCAATAATAAATGTGTTCATTTGTCCAATTTTTATTGAGAATTATGTCAGGTACTGCGCTGGGTTCTGAGGTTCCAGAAGTGAACAAGACAAACCTGCCCTGGTGGAGGCTACATTCTAGTAGGAGGAGGTCATGAAACAAATGATTCACATATACCTATGTGATTGCAGTTGTGAAAACTGTCATAGAGGAGACTGTTAGTCGGGAGAACATTCTAGTGGGGTTTCTAACTTAAGTCTACCAGTCAGGATAAGACAGATTATTTTGAAATAACAACCTTGACGTTTCAGTGGCTTAAAACAATGAAAACGTATTTCTTGCTTATGCTACATGTCTGTGAGAAGTTGGCTGAGAGTTCTGTTCTCCATCTGTATTTTTGTCCCCCTTACTCCAGGACACAGCCAGAGCCGCCACTAACAAGCACATGGCCATTTTCAGGACAGGAAAAGAAGTAACACGGTAGCTTCTGCTCATATTTCACTGGCCAAAGTAAGGGTTATGGTCTCTCCTAACTTACAGGGGCTAGGAAAAGTGCAGTCCTATCGTGTGCCTGAAAGAAGAAAACCAGAAATGTTTGAGGAGTGGCACTAAGATCTGCCAGTCTGGTCTTGAGGTCAGGAAGGAGTTCCTTAGGAGTAATATCTGAGTTGAATTCTGATGCAAAAGGGAAAGGGATTGGGGTGGAGAGTAGATGGAATCACAAAATGTGACTAACGTGCAAGAGTAAACAGAGTAACTCAAGGCCTTGTATGCCAATTTAAGGATCTAGTATTCATCCTAAGAGCTATGAGAAGCCAGTAAGAGATTTTAAGAGGGAATCATGATAAGATTTATATTTTATCTGGGATCCTATGGCTAGTGTGGAGAACAGATGGGGTGGGAATAGGAGTGGGGAATGCATAAGGAAAAGCCAGTGAGGAAGCCATTGTCCTAATGTAGGCTGGAGAAGATGGAGGCTTGATTTAGGCAGCAACAGTTGAGAGAAGTGGGTAGACTGGAGAAACAGGGTTTCGAGATTGGTGGGATAATCCTCCAAGATCCTTTGAGGAATGTATTATTATTATCCCCATTTTCTCAGTGAGGAAAGTAGGGCTTGGAGAAATAATAGAGCTCAGCTATTGAGTGGCAAACCAGTGATTCAAACCTGAGCCTGGTTCTAAAACCTGTGCTCTTAACTACCATGTCACACTACTTCAGTCAAATGTTTTGAGAAGCATTATTTTATGTCCTGTAATGGAGAAAGGAGGCAAAATTTTAGGGCTTCTACTTGGTGCAAATGCATCTTGCAGATAGACCCTTTGATGGCAGACGTCATGACTTACTGTTCTCTGCTCACCTTAGAGCCATACCAGCTACACAATAAATTCCAGTTGAGTTTATATTGGTGAGGTGTTAAAGTCAAAGTTCAAAATTGTATGTAAATGCTTTCATTTAAATTAAAGCATTAATTTATGCATTAAGGCTAGAGTATTTTGTAATATCAGATGTTTAGATTTAGTTAAGGTGTCTTAGTTTATCCTGATTCCTTCCTCAAAAAACTCCACCTTTCATTCTCTTTTCCCTTTGATTTCCTTCGGGCATTCATTTGGTCAAGCTTCATTTGAGTGACATTTATTTCAAGCAATGTAGCAGAGTGATTCAATATGTGGACTACAAAGTCCTGTAAAACTCTCTTCCATTCCATCTATTGACATAAAAATTCCAGGGCTAGCTCTGTATCCACAGGTCCGTGAAACTTCTCACCACTTGTCTATCAGTCCTAAATGATCTTCATTTGTTGTTGTTGTTTTAAGCACATTTATCTTTGACTAATTCCTGCTCCTCTTTGCAGTCTGTCCTCCTTGAGGATGAATAACTCATTCTTCATACTTCTTTCACTGTTTCCAAATGCATTTATTTATCATGGTGCCAAGCATGCAGTTACTCCCTAATACACTCACTAATAGAAGAATGAATGATGTTTTATCTTAAGCTTTGTATAGCATTGATATTTCAGCATAAACTATAAATCACAAGTGCTCTTGAGATATAGTTAGTAGTAAAATTTTCAGATAATACAATCAGAAACTCAGTATATTCAAATATGAAAAATGTTAAATGGCAAAATTAGCAATGTTGCTGTGGGCTTTGGGAAGAAGAAATGCAAAAATTCAGCTTACGCAATTAATTACCCTTTCAGTCCTCAAGTATATGTCCAGAGACTGTCTTAGTTTCCAGGAATATGTGATCCAGAGTAGCTTTCCTAATCAAGTATATTTAGGCTCTGGTTTGTTCTAATTTTTACCAAAGCTTCACAACGTTTTGCTTGAAAGATGACCGACTTGAAGATAAATATAAAGCAGAATAATTCAAAACAAAGTTATGACATTGAAATAAGTGAAATTGTATGTACCAGAAAGTTCTATAACAGTATGTCTTATTACTAGCATTTCATTCTGATTCTTCTTTTTTTTTATTATTATACTTTAAGTTCTGGGATACATGTGCAGAATGTGCAGGTTTGTTACATAGGTATACATGTGCCATGGTGGTTTGCTGCACCCATCAACCCGTCATCTACATTATGTATTTCTCCTAATGCTATCCCTCCCCTAGTCCCCTACCCCCCAATAGGCCCAAGTGTATGATGTGCCCCTCCCTGTGTCCATGTGTTCTCATTGTTCAGCTCCCACTTATGAGTGAGAACATGCGGTGTTTTTCTGTTCCTGCGTTAGTTTTCTGAGAATGATGGTTTCCAGCTTCATCCATGACCCTGCAAAAGACATGAATTCATCCTTTTTTATGGCTGCATAGTATTCCATGGTGTATATGTGCCACATTTTCTTTATCCAGTCTATCATTGATGAGCATTTGGGTTGGTTCCAAGTCTTTGCTATTGTGAATAGTGCTGCAATAAACATACATGTGCATGTGTCTTTATCATAGAATGATTTCTAATCCTTTGGGTGTATACCCAGTAATGGGATTGCTAGACCAAATGGTATTTCTGGTTCTAGATCCATGAGGAATTGCCACACTGTCTTCCACAATGGATGAACTAATTTACATTCCCACCAACAAAAAGCTTTCCTATTTCTCCACATCCTCACCAGCATCTATTGTTTCCTGACTTTTTAATGATAGCCATTCTAACTGGCATGAGATGGTATCTCATTGTGGTTTTGATTTGTATTTCTCTAACGACCAGTGGTGATGAGTTTTTTTTTTCATGTGTTTGTTGGCTGCATAAATGTCTTCTTTTGAGAAGTGTTCGTTCATATCCTTTGCCCACTTTTTGATGGGGTTTTTTCTTGTAAATTTGTTTAAGTTCCTTGTAGATTCTGGATATTAGCCCTTTGTCAGATGGACAGATTGCAAAAATTCTCTCCCATTCTGTACGTTGCTTGTTCACTCTGTTGATAGTTTCTTTTGCTTTGCAGAAGCTCTTTAGTTTAATTAGATCCCATTTGTCAATTTTGGCTTTTGTTGCCATTGCTTTTTGTGTTTTAGTCATGAAGTCTTTGCCCGTGCCTATGTCCTGAATACTATTGCCTAGGTTTTCCTCTAGGGTTTTTATGGTGTTAGGTCTTACATTTAATTTTTTAATCCATCTTGAGTTAATTTTTGTATAAGGTGTAAGGAAGGAATCCAGTTTCAGTTTTCTACACATGGCTAGCCAGTTTTCCCAACACCATTTATTAAATACGGAATTCTTTCCCCAATGCTTGTTTTTGTCAGATTTGTTAAAGATCAGATGGTTGTAAATGTGTGGCATTATTTCTGAGGCCTCTGTTCTGTTCTGTTCCATTGGTCTATATATCTGTTTTGGTACCTGTACCTTGCTGTTTTGGTTACTGTAGCCTTGTAGTATAGTTTGAAGTCAGGTAGCGTGATGCCTCCAAATTTGTTTTTCTTTGCTTAGGATTGTCTTGGCTGTACAGGCTCTTTTATGGTTCCATGTGAGATTTACAGTATTTTTTTCTAAATCTGTGAAGAAAGTCATTGATAGCTTGATGGGTATAGCATTGAAGCTATAAATTACTGGACAGTATGGCCATTTTCACGATATTGATTCTTCCTATTCATAAGCATGGAATGTTTTCCCATTTGTTTGTGTCCTCTCTTACTTCCTTGAGCAGTGGTTTGTAGTTCTCCTTGAAGAGGTCCTTCACATCCTTTGTGAGTTGGATTCCTAGGTATTTTATTCTCTTTGTAGCAGTTGTGAATGGGAGTTCACTCATGATTTGGTTCTCTGTTTGTCTTATTATGTTGTATAGGAATGCTTGTGATTTTTGCACATTGATTTTATATCCTGAGACTTTGCTGAAGTTCCTTATCAGCTTAAGGAGATTTTGGGCTGAGACAATGGGGTTTTCTAAATATACAATCATGACATCTGCAAACAGGGACAATTTGACTTCCTCTCTTCCTATTTATCTATTTCTCTTGCCTGATTGCCCTGGCCAGAACTTCCAACACTATGTTGAATAGGAGTGGTGAGAGAAGGCATCCCTGTCTTGTGCCAGTTTTCAAAGGGAATGCTTCCAGTTTTTGGCCATTCAGTATGATATTGGCTGTGGGTTTGTCATAAATAGCTCTTATTATTTTGAGATACGTTCCATTGTTACCTAGTTTATGGAGAGTTTTTAGCATGAAGGGGTGTTGAATTGTGGTTTTTGTCATTGGTTCTGTTTATGTGATGGATTACATTTATTGCTTTGCATATATTGAACCAACCTTGCATCCCAGGTATGAAGCCGACTTGATCATGGCTTGATCATATAGCTTTTCAATATGCTGCTGGATTCGCTTTGTCAGTGTTTTATTGAGGATTTTCTCATCAATGTACATCAGGGATATTGGCCTGAAATTTTCTTTTTTTCTTGTGTCTCTGCCAGGTTTTGGTATCAGGATGATGCTGACCTCATCAAGTGAGTTAGAGGGGAGTCCCTCTTTTCTGTTGTTTGGAATAATTTCAGAAGGACTGGTACCAGCTCCTCTTTGTATCTGATAGAATTCGGCTGTGAATCCTTCTTGTCCTGGGTCTTTTTTGTTTGGTAGGCTATTAATTACTGCCTCAATTTCAGAACTTGTTATTGGTCTATTCAGGGATTCACCTTCTTCCTGATTTAGTCTTGGGAGGGTGTATGTGTCCAGGAATTTATCAGTTTCTTCTAGATTTTCTAGTTTATTTGCATAGAGGTGTTTATAGTATTCTCTGATGGTAGTTTGTATTTCTGTGGGATCAGTGGTGATATTCCCTTTATCATTTTTATTGTGTCTATTTGATTCTTCTCTCTTCTTTATTTGTCTGGCTAGTCACCTATCTATTTTGTTAATCTTTTTAAAAACCATCTCCTGGATTCATTGATTTTTTTGAAGGGTTTTTCATGTACTATATCTCCTTCACTTCTGCTCTAATCTTAGTTATTTCTTGTCTTCTTTTAGCTTTTGAATTTGTTTGCTCTTGCTTCTTTAGTTCTTTTAATGGTGATGTTAGGATGTCGATTTTAGATCTTTCCCACTTTCTCCTGTGGGCATATAGTGTTATAAATTTCACTCTAAACACTGCTTTAGTTGTGTCCCATTGATTCTGGTACATTGTGTCTTTGTTCTCATTGGTTTCAAGTAACTTATTTATTTCTGCCTTAATTTCATAATTTACCCAGTAGTCATTCAGGAGCAGGTTGTTCAGCTTCCATATAATTGTGTGGTTTTGAGTGAGTTTCTTAATCCTGAGTTCTAGTTTGATTGCACTGTGGTCTGAAAGACTGTTTGTTATGATTTCCATTCTTTTGCATTTGCTGAGGAATATTTTACTTCCAATTATGTGGTCAATTTTAGAATAAGTGCGACGCGGTGCTGTGAAGAATGTGTATTCTGTTGACTTGGGATGGAGAGTTCTGTAGATATCTATTAGGTCCACTTGGTCCAGAACTGAGTTCAAGACCTGAATATTCTAGTTAATCTTCTGTCTCATTCATCTATGTAATATTGACAGTGGGGTATTAAAGTCTCCCACTATTATTGTGTGGGCATCTAAGTCTCTTTGTAAGTCTCTAAGAACTTGTTTTATGAATCTGGGTGCTTCCGTATTGGGTGCATATATATTTAGGATAGTTAACTCTTCTTATTTCATTGATCCCTTTACCATTATGTAATGCCTTTCTTTTCTTTTTTGATCTTTGTTGGTTTAAAGTCTGTTTAATCAAGGGCTAGGATTGCAAACCTTGCTTTTTTTTTTTTTTTTGCTTTCCATTTGCTTAGTAAATATTCCTCCATCTCTTTATTTTGAGCCTATGAGTATCTTTGCACATGAGATGGATCTCCTGAATACAGCACACCGATGGGTCTTGACTCTTTATCCAATTTGCTAGTCTGTGTCTTTTAATTGGGGCATTTAGCCCATTTATGTTTTAAGGTTAATATTGTTATGTGGGAATTTAATCCTGTCATTATTGATGCTAGCTGGTTATTTTGCCCGTTACTTGATGCAATTTCTTCATAGTATCAATGGTATTTACAATTTGGTATATTTTTGCAGTGGATGGTACCAGTTTTTCCTTTCCATGTTTAGTGCTTACTTCAGGAGCTCTTGTAAGGCAGGCCTGGTGGTGACAAAATCTCTCAGCATTTGCTTGTCTGTAAAAGATTTTATTTCTCCTTTGCTTATAAAGCTTAGTTTGGCTGAATATGAAACTCTGGGTTGAAAATTCTTTTCTTTAAGAATGTTGAATATTGGCCCCCACTCTCTTCTGGCTTGTATTCTGAAGAATGTTTTCCAACTTGGTTCCATTCTCTCCATCACTTTCAGGTACACCAATCAAATGTAGGTTTGGTCTTTGCACATAGTCCTGTATTCCTTGGAGGCTTTGTTTATTTCTTTTCATTCTCTTCTCTCTAATCTTGTCTTCACTGTTTATTTCATTAAGTTGATCTTCAATCTCTGATATCCTTTCTTCCACTTGATCAATTTGGCTGTTGATACTTGTGTATGCTTCACGAAGTTCTCGTGCTGTGTTTTTCAGCTCTATCAGGTCATTTATGTTCATTCTAAACTAGTTATTCTAGTTAGCAATTCCTCTAACCTTTTTTCAAGGTTCTTAGGTTCCTTGCATTGGGTTAGAACATGCTCCTTTAGCTCAGAGGAGTTTCTTATTACTCACCTTCTGAAGCCAGCTTCTGTCAATTCGTCAAACTCATTCTCCGTCCATTTTTGTTCCCTTGCTGGCAAGCAGTTCTGACCCTTTAGAGGTGAAGAGGTGTCCTAGTTTTTGGAATTTTCAGCCTGTTTGTGCTGTTTTTTCCTCATCTTCATGGATTTATCTACCTTTGGTCTTTGATGTTGGTGACCTTCAGATGGGGTTTTTGTGTGGACATCCTTTTTGTTGATGTTGATGCTATTCCTTTCTCTTTGTTTGTTTTCCTTCTAACAGTCAGGCCCCTCTGCTGCAGGTCTGCTGGTGTTTGCTAGAGGTCCACTCCAGACCCTGTTTGACTAGGTGTCACCAGTGCAGGCTGCAGAACAGCAAATATTGCTGCCTGTTCCTTCCTCTAGAAGCTTCGTCCCAGAGGGGCACCAGCCAGATGCCAGCCAGAGCTCTCCTGTATGAGGTGTCTGTCGACCTCTGCTGAGAGGTATCTCCCAGTCAGGAGGCGGGAGGTGGGGGGTCCGGGACCCAATTAAGGAGGCAGTTTGTCCCTTAGCAGAGCACGAGCGCTGGCTGGGACATCTGCTGCTCTCTTCAGAGCCTGCCGGCAGGGACATTTAAGTCTGCTGAAGCTGCGTCCACAGCCGCTGCTTCCCCTAGGTGCACTGTCTATAAGCCCCTGACTGGGGCTGCTGCCTTTCTTTCAGACATGCCATGCCCAGAGAGGAGGAAATCTAGAGATGCAATCTGATTACAGTGGCTTCGCGGAGCTGTGGTGGGCGCCACCTTGTTTGAACTTCCCAGCAGCTTTGTTTACACTGTTAGGGGAAAACCACCTCTTCAAGCCTTAGAAATGGTGGACGCCCCTCCCCCCACCAAACTCGAGCATCCCAGGTTGATTTCAGACTGCTATGCTGGCAGCAAGAATTCCAAGTCAGTGGATCTTAGCTTGCTGGGCTCCATGGGCGTGGGATCCACTGAGCTAGACCACTTGGCTCACTAGCTTCAGCTCACTTTCCAGGGGAGTGAATGACTCTGTCTTGCTGGCATTCCAGGTGCCACTGGGGTATGCAGCTAACTCAGTGTCTGCCCAAACAGCCACCCAGTTTTGTGCTTCAAACCCAGGGCACTGGTGGCATAGGCACCAGAGGGAATCTCCTGGTCTTCAGGTTGTGAAGAATGTGGGAAAAGCATAGTATCTGGACCAGAGTGCACCATGCCTCACGGCACAGTCCCTCACGGCTTCCTTTGGCTAAGAGAGGGAGTTCCCTGACCTCTTGCACTGCTGGGGTGAAGCGACGCCCCACTCTGCTTCAGCTCACCCTTTGTGAGCTGCACCCACTGTCTGACCAGTCCCAGTGACATGAGCCGGGTACCTCAGTTGGAAATGCAAAAATCACCTTCCTTTTGCATTGATCTCACTGGGACCTGCAGATGGGAGCTGTTCCTATTCAGCTATCTTGCCAGCTACTCTCTAATTCTTTTTTTACTACAAAATCTCTTAATTAGGCTGTGCGATATGACCCCATGAGCCGTGGAGAATTGAACTGTGAGGAAATGTCAGGTCATCTGTGGTTTGTGATGATATTCTGCAGCAATGATTAGCACATGCTGTTCAGCTGACATGGATTTTGTTTTTGGTTTAAATAAACTTTTTTGTTTTAGAATGGTTTTAAAAGTACAGAATAATTCAAAGCTAATACAGAGTTTCCATATACCCTGTATCCAGTTTTTCTTATTATTTACATCTTACGTTAGTATGGTACATTTACAAGTAACAATAAAGTATTATTAACTAAAGTGTGGACTTTTTAAAGATTTCCTTAGTTTCTACCTAATATCCTTATATTGTTCCAGGATTCCATCCAGGATGCCATATTACATTCACTCATCATGGCTTCTCTTGGCTATGGCAGTTTCTTAGACTTTCCTTATTTTTGGTGACCGTGACAGTATTGAGGAACACTATTTAACATTTTGTATGCTCTTAGCTGGGATGAGTCTGATGTTTTTCTCATTATTAGATTGGTGGTATAAATTTTAGGGAGGAAGACTGCAGAGGTAAAGTGTCATTTTCATTAGATCGTATCAAGAGTATATACCATTGACATGATGTTGACCTTTATCACCTGGCTAAAGAAGCATTTTTCAGGTTTCCCTACTGTACAATTACTCTTCCCCGCTACGCCCGCTTCCATACTGAACTCTTCAGGAAGTAGCCCACACTTAATAAATAAGGAGTTATGCTTCACCTCCTTGAAGGTAATATACATACCTAACATATGTAAAACCTCGGCAGAATTATTAGGAATTCTTCTGCACAAGATATTTTTCTCTTCTCCCTTTATTTACTTAATCAATTATTTATTTATATCAGTATGGACTGACACATATTTATTTTGTATTTTGGCTTATAATCCAATATGTCTTTTTTTTTTTTTTTTGCTCATATTGTTCTAGCTTTGGCCATTGTGAGCTCTTTCAGTGGCATCTGTGTTGTCAACCCTTATGGGATTTTTTTTTTTTTTCTTTTCTCCCATCCCCTACGCTGTGCCTTTTTTGTTTGTTTGGTTTTGGTTTTTTTACTTCCTTACTTTGTGGAACTACAAGACCCAGACTCATCTTGTATATTTCCTACTTTAGTCCTAGAATCAGCTATTTCTTCAGGGAACCCTGCTTCCTTTCACTGGCGGATATTGAAAATCAAGATCTGGTACTAGATATGCTCATTGCTACTGGAATGTCATTGTCCTTCTACATCCTCTTAGTTGACAGAGCAAGAAAACATATATATTTATATATTATATATATATAAACCATGAAAATATAGATATCTATAAATATTTTTATGAAACATTCTATATCCAGATTAAGCTAAACATTTGTTTATACTAATGTCTCCAACTCTAATCCATTACCAGGTGGAGCATTCTGCATGAATAGATGGATTATAGCCTTATGTCCTTGTTTATCTGCACACTTCCACACCAACAGTAAAAAACTTGGCTCCCATAATTCTCCATCCATTTATTTGTTTAGATTCAGCTCATACTCCCAACCCCTACTCACCCATAATACTACATAAGTGAGGTTGTAGCCTTCTTGGGGTATTATATCCAGAGTGCTTTGCTAATCATCTCCCTTCAGTTATGTTAATTTTGATCACCCAGTCAAGACATTGACTTACAATATAGTTATTATGTTCTTCCTTGCAAGAAATAAGCAATGTATGGTCATTTTCTTTGAGACCATACAAATATCCTGCTCCTCATCAAACCTTTCCCCATTGATTCTTGCCTCAAACAATCTTACAGTGATGGTTGTAAAGGGTGATTTTCAATTCCATTACTCCCTGCACTCATCAGTTGACATTTTACTAGAAGGAAGAGCCTTTCCTTCTCCCCAGCTGTCTGCCTATGTATGTATGTATTTATTTATTATCAGTATAGACTCATGGATTCTTAATTCAATGAATTGTAATCAATTAATTTGGGTACCCTATCATTTTACATTTGTCAAGTAAGAGCTCCTTCAAGCCGGTTCCTATATTTTTGTTAGACATTGTGAAATTCCCCTACATAAGATCTACACCCTTTTGCCTTCCTGAAAATCATGTATAAAAATTGGCCTGTTTTCCTTCAGCCTCACCAACAGCTTTTGTCCTTTTTTGTCAAACTGATGGATGAGAAATTGTTTTCAATATAATTTTAATATGAATTTTCCTTTTAAGTAAAATTGAACATATTATCATATTTTAATGTAATTTTATATCTTTTGCATTTTCTATTCATGTCTTTTGCCCATTTTCTAGAGTACTTTTGGTCTCCTTTCATCAACTTTTAAAAGTTCTTTATAAATTATGAATATTAGTTCTTTATATTATTTGCAAATATTTTCTTCTAATTTATTTGTCCTATCATTTTGCTTATGGTGTTTTTGCCATTCAATTTTTTTTAGTCAAATATGTCAATATTTAAAAATTGCATCTAGATTTTTAGTCATAGAAGGTCTTTTCTACACCCAGATTATAGAGGAATTATAGAGGAATTTATCCATCAAAAATTAATTGTATACTTTTACTTATTAAAAATCTGATCTATTTGAAGTTAGTGCTTATGGATGACATGAGGAATGGATCAAAATTTATCTTTTGGAAATGGCTTTCCAATTGTCCCAACAGCATTTATTAAAATGTTCTTTGCTGCCCCAGCATTTTGAGTTGCGTCTGTATCATATACTAGAATGATTTCCACCTATGGTCAGGTCTTTTGCTGGACTTGCTGTTCTGTTTCATTGATTTACATGTGTATTCATGTTCCAGGACCACACCATTTTACTTATGCAGATTTTGTGGTATGTTTTAATATCTGATGTGGCTGTCATCTCCTTACAACTCTTTCTTTTCATTGTTTTTCTTGATATTCTGGTTTGGCTATTGTTTCATGTGAAAATTCATGTGTAGTAAAGTTCATTTGTTTATTTCCCAGGGGAGAAAAAGCTTATTGGCTTTTTTTATTGGGATGTCACAAAATTTATAGATTGACTTAGTGAGTACAAACATCTTTTGATGATGTTGAGACATCCTAATCAAGAACCAGGAATGTCTTTCCATTTGTTCACGTCTACATTTGTGTTTTGCAAGAGTGTTTTATTAAAGTTTTGCTCCTATAGTTTGAAACATTTGGAGTTTATTTCCAAGTATTATCTCTTTTTTCCATTGTTGTTGCAAATGAGGTTTTTCTCTACCATTATATCTTTTAACTTCACCCAGTGGTTTTTAAAGTTCTGATTAAAAGCACTACCTACTGCATTATTTTCCATTTGAAACAACTATCTCAGTACAGCCAGACTGTGTGTTATGCCTCAAAGATATTTCTTCCATGAGTAATTTCCTCTATATCAGTAGATACATTTTAAACTTCACACATGTACTGTTAACTAGAATCTACTGGAACCCTTCACTATCTAGATTTTAAAAGATCAACTATTATCAAATGAGAATATCATTCTGAAAACTCTGAGTTGCTCTTTGAATCAAAGAGAGTCAAAGAGTCAAAAAGAGGAATAAGACCAGAGAGAAGCCCCAATCTCCTTAGAAGTACATCAGCATTTGGAAGTACAGCTCTTTGACTAGGTTTGTTAACAGCATAGGAGTCCCCGTTGCAGATCCATAAAGCCACTGGTCCTGACTTTCTACAGGACAGTCCTCTTTAAAGTGCATGAAAGCTGGAGTGTGTTAAATATTTTACCATACAGAAAGTATTGGTAGTTTCTTCCCTGTCCTTGCGAGCTGCAGTGCTTCATGTAATCTTTGTGTTTGACATTTTTCTGTCTCCATCGACGCATTTGAAGTTGTGCCAGAGGTGGATATCTGTCTTTTTTACACTTAATCTCTCAGCTGTGGATTTGCATGATTCATTTGAAAACATCGTTCGGGGGTAGTGGTGATTATTTATGCAAAAGTTCTGAGTATTTACATAGTCATGAGATTTTAATGAAAACTTGCAAACCATTTTTTACAATTTACTTGTAGCATTGGTTATATCTTATATTCACTACAAAAGAGATACTGAAAAATACTTAAAAAGAAAGCAAATTTTCAGGACACAGAATAATGCTGAAGTAAAGCCAGAAATTCAGTTTCTATAATCTTGAACACTTACTGGGTTTGGGCTGATTCCATAGGGAGCCTTATGTGTCTGTTCATTCTTTCCTCATCTAGATTTTATTCTCACAATATGCTTTGTTGGAATAGTTATAAAAGCAATTTTTTAATAATAAGAATTTGTAATATAGTCCTAATGACCTTTCAACACCTAATTTAATAAAGGTAATGTAATTTTGCTAGCTAGCATGAATAGGAAGTGGTTCTTATGGCTAATTAAATAATCACATTATGAAACCATTTCTATCCCTTCATTCACATATGCACACATGTATGTGTACACATTTATTTTTTGTTTGTATAATTTATTTAGCATTTCATAACTATGATGGTACTTCTGATTAATGTCCTCAGGACCATCACCAGGTGCCAGACACTATTATAAACAAGGTATTTATTCTTCTTAGAAGCCCTAGTAAGTAGTTGCTATTATTATCCTACATTGAAGAGATGGGGGAACTGAGGCAAGTTGCCCAAGTTCAACCAGGTAGTAAATATTGGCAATTTAATTCCTGAGCTCTTAACTAACACATGAGTAACAATTAGCAGAAGTGAAGGCTAAGATTACTAACATGACAAGCAACAGAGTGCTATTATTATTATTGTTTCTTCATCAGTTTCCTGATGTATGTTCTGATTTCCTTTTAGTTTGCTTATACCATTATTTATTGGTATTTATGAGAATTCTAAATCAGTTTTTCCTTCATATTTTCCGTGTCCACTGAACTGGAATGAGGTTCAATTCAGTGTCTTTTCCAGTATTTTATAAACTTTCACATACCTCTTACCCATAAATAATCTTTAAAAAATTAAGGACAAAAACCCTCTGCTATGGTTTGGATGTTTGACCCCTCCAAACCTCATGATGAAATTTGATCCCCAGTGTTGAAGGTGGTCCCTAATGGAAGGTGTTTGTTTGAGGCATGAGGGCAGATACCTCATGAATAAGACTAATGCCCTCCCTAAGTGGGTAAGGGCAGTAAGTACTTGCTCTAATAGGTCCTTCTAGAGCTGCTTGTTAAAAACAGGCCGACACCTCTCCTCAGACTCTCTTGCTTCCTCTCTCACAATGTGATCTCTGCACACACTGGCTCCCCTTCACCTTCCACCATGAGTGGAAGCAGCATGAGGCCCTCACCAGAAGCCAAGCAGATGCTGGCGCCATGCATCTTGTACAACCTGCAGAACCATGAGCAAAATAAACCTCTTTTCTTGATAAATTTCCCAGCCTCAGATATTCCTTCATAACAACACAAGGTAGACTAAGATGCCCTGAAAAGATTACTACCAATTAGAAGATACTTAATGAGGAAATGGGCTGATAATTGTGCGTTTGGTGGGCACAAGTTAAAAGGAATGTAATGATAACTTACTCTTTTCTCTTTCAACTCTCTGCTTGTGAAATTTTGTGACCTCATGTGATAAAAGGAGATTGTAGAAGTAGTCTTATAGATGTCGTTAGTGATTTGGAAAACTGGTGAAGACTTGTAACTGTTTACTGTTTGTATATTTCTAATATGAATGGTGGTGGTAGAAGTGATAGAAACAATAGTACTGGTGCTTGTATTCATTCACTTAACAAATAGTTTTTGAATACTTACTGAGTGCCAGACACTGTTCTGAGTGTTTGACATATACCAGTGAACAAAGCAATGATTCATTTCCCTTACAGAGCTTACAGTTTAGCTGGAGGAGACAGCCAATAAATAGTAAACATGATTGATAGATAGGTACATACAAAGCTAGATGAATGATAGAGTATGTTAGAAGACTAGGTCCATGGAAACAAGTAATATTACAGTAGTTTAAGGGAGTCGATGAGACTGAAAAAAAAATAATCATATAGTGGTTAAGTGAGTCAGATTGTGTGCATGCGTGCATGCACGTGTGTGTGTGTGTGTGTGTGTGTGTGTAAGTAACCATACAGTCGTTAAGGGAGTCAGATAGAGTGTGTGTATGTGTGTGCACACACATGTGCATGTAAGAAGTATTAAATAGAGATGTCAGGGAAGAGGCTCATTGATCTTAAAGTAGTGAGGAGATAACCAAGTGGCTATCTGGGGGAAGAGCTTTCCAGAGAGAGGGAAGAGTTAGAGCAGTCTCTAAAGGAGGAGTGAGTCTGGAATGTTTAAAGAACAAAATGAGCAAGAGAGGAAAATGTAGTAGTAGGTCCTGAAGAGTCTTAGGGTATTTTAAGCACTTAGGTTTTAACCCTGAATGAAATGTAGAGCCATTGGAGTGTGTTCAGCAGAGGAGTGAAATGATCTATCATACATTTTTAAAGGATCACACTGTCTATCCTATCAAGAAGATACTGAAGAAGGGAGCAAGACTGGGAGCATGGACGCCTGTTAGGAGGCTTTTAGAGTAATCTAAGTGAGAGGTGATGAAAGCTTGAACCAGAATGGTAGTGGTGAAGGAGGTAAAAAGAGATCAGAATATGTATGTATATATGTATGTGTGTATGTATATATATATATATATACACTCATATATACACACACACATATGCATGTGTATATATATATACACATACACATATGCATGTGTATATATATATACACATACACACATGCATATGTGTGTGTGTGTGTGTATATATGTAGCAGATTATGCCTAGGGATTCTCTGGAGGATTAGATGTGAGATATAAGGAAAAAAACGGTGTCAAAGATTACTTGACTTCAGCAGCTAGAGGGATTGGAGTTAAAGTCAGCTGGAATAGGGGAGGCTCTGTGTGAGCCAGTTTTTAAGGGAAGAACATAAGTTCACTTTGGGGCATGCTGAATTTAACACATCTATTGAACATCCAAGGCAAAAATGCAAGAGCTATTGGAATGTAGACACTATTCAAAGCTATGAGACAATGATATCACTAAGGGATTGAGTATAGGTAGAGAAGGAAACAAGATCAAGAACTGATGTTCCATAGAGGGGAAGAAGAAAGAACCCAGAAATGGAAATTGAGAAAGAGCAACCAATGAATTAGGAGGAAAACTAATAGAATATGTGTCTTTAAAGCCAAGTAAAAGTGTATCAATAATGCTAATAGGACAAGTTAAGATGACGACTGAGTTTTGACCACTGTATTTGTGACATAGAGTTTACTGGTGACAAATGCAATAGCAGCTTCAGTGGAGTGAAGGGGCAAAAGCTTTGTTGGAGTGAGTGTAAGAGAATAAAAGAGGAATTTGAGACAGTGAATATGGACAACTCTTTGGAATACTTACGTTGTAAAGGAGACCCAGAAAATAGGGTGGTTGCTGAAGGGAGAAGTAGAGTCAGAGATTTTTTTTTTTTTAAGATAAAAGAAATAAAAGCAAATTTGTACGCTGATGAAAATGGTCCAACAGAGATTAAAGAAATTGATGACATTGGGAAAAAAGAGCAGAGTTGCCGATACTTTGTTATGGGCTGAATTGTGATCCTCCTGATGTCATATGTTGAAGTCCTAACCCCCAGTACCTCAAAATGGAACTGTATTTGGAGATAGGGTCATTAAGGAGGTTAATGATGGCTACATGAGGTCATTAGGTGGGCCATAATTCAATGAGATTGGTGTCTCATTACCATCCTTATGAGATAAGGGCACAGATATACACAGAGGAAAGATCATGGGGAGACACATGGCCACCTACAGGCCAAGGAGACAGAGACTTAGAAAAACACCCCTGTTGATACCTTGATCTCGGACTTCTAGACTCCAGAATTGTAAGGAAATAAATTTCTGTTGTTTAGGGCACCTATCTGTGATGTTTGTTATGGCATCTGTAGCGAACTAATATGAGCCACATAATTGAGTAGAGGAGAAAGGATGGAATGTGATGCACAGTGGAAAGATGAACTTTGATTAAGAGTTAGCCTACTCTACAACAATTCCATTCACCAGTTAAGAAACTGAGGCTCAAAAGGTTATGTGGCTTTTCTAATGTTATACCCCTACTAATGCTGGAAGTGGTCTTAAACCTACATCTTTGTAACTTTGAGTCTCATGTTTCTTTCCCCCTTCCTAACTAAGGTATATAAATAATCTATTTTTAAACTATTAAAGAAAATTTCAATGTTATTCATTTTTTAGTCACATAGTTCAAAATCCGAAAGTTTCAAAATTACATACAGTGAAATGTTTTCCCTCCATCCTGGCCCCAACCCATCCCTAGCCCCTTCACCCTGCTATTCTTCCTGGAGATGACTGATGCTACTGTTTCTTGAGTGCTCCTACAAAGATATACATATCCACACACACACAAATACATATTTTTTCCTATTACCTTTTAAAATACAAATCATAGCACTGGAATCTGCCTTGGTTTTGCATTTAATATAATCTTGGAGACTGTTTTATATCAGCATGTAAAGAACTTTCTATTAAATTTTTATGGTTGCATGGTATTCTATTGTAAGGGTGTTCTATAGTTTCTCTAACTCATCTCTCAGTGGCCATTGAAGTTGTTTAAAATCTATTGCTATTACACAGAAGCCTTCCAGATACATTATTTTGCACATGTGTGATTATATCTGTAGGATGTATTCATAGAAGTAGAATTCCTGAATCAAAAGTTATATATATATTGATAATTTTGACAGATATTGCCAAATTATTGCCAAATTGCTCTTAATGGAAATTGTACTGATTTGCTCTCACATCAATACTGTTTCTTCAGACTCCTGCCTTAACACATTTCATTCTTCTTTCAGCAGCCACGGTGATCCTTTTTTAAAAATATAAGCCAAAACATGCCATCCTTTGAACAACTATTTGCTGAACACCTACTATTTGCAGTCACTGTTTTAGGCACTGGTATAAACCCTGTGCTGCAAACTTTTCAGCGACTTCCCTAGGTCAGTCAGCAAAAAAGTCAAAATCCATACAGTTGCCTAGAAGACCACTTATGATCAACTCTCCTCTTTTTCCCAATGTTTTAACAGTATCTCCTGCTCCTCTATTCTCCCTCATTAAGCCACACTGAGCCCTCTGAAATGCACTGTGCACACTCCAGCCACGGACCTTACTCTTCTGTCCTCTCAGCTTCAAATATCCACTTGGCTCACTCTTGTACCTCCTTCAGAGCAGCCTTTCTCACCAACCTATGTAAAATAGCAATAATCTCCTTCCCCAATTGGGCCCTCTGTTTTATTTTTTTAGACTGTTTTATTTTTTTGATAACGCTTATTACCATCTGACATACTGTATTTTTATCATCCCTACCTACCTCATGGAAACCATTAATCTGTTTTCTGTCTTAATAATTTTGCCATTTCAAGATTGTTATATAAATGGAATCATACATTAAGTGACCTTTTGAGGTTGGCATTTTTCCCCTTAAATACCCTTGAGATCTATCAAGGTTGTTTCATGTATCCATAGTTCTTTTTATATCATATATCAATCAGTTCCTTTATATTGTTGAGTAGTATTCCATGGTATATATATACCACAGTTTGTTTAATCATTTGTCTATTATTGAACATGTAGGTTGTTTCCAGTTTGGGGGCTTTAAAAATAAAGCTACTATGAATATTCATGTACAAGTTTTTGTGGAGTTGTAAATTTTTACTTCTCTGAGTTAAATGCATGAGAGTGTAATTGCTGGTTTGTATGGTAAGTGTGTGTTTATTTTTTAAAGAAATTGCTAAACTGTTTTTCAGAGTGGCTATACCATTTTACGTTTCAACTAACAATTTTGAGGTTATTTCCTCTTTTAGACCTTAAAATATTTTTCCTACAAGATGTTAAAAAATATGACCTGTTATGTGTCATATGACATGTTTTATCAGGCAAATTATAATGTAAATCTATCAAAAGCTTAGACTGTGTCATTTTGTCCTGTTTATATGCTTCTAGCACAATGCTTGGCCTATTGTATTCTAAAAATATTTATTGAATGAAATGAAGCACAAATATGCACTGTAATTTGCACAATATGTCATATGACAACTTCTAATATAGCTTTGATTTAATGAGATTATTTTGCATGTATAACATCCTGTTGTAATTTTGACATCTTCTTTTCTGTCACATCTGCCTAAAAACTCACAGTGATACTGATATTGACTCTGAAAGATTTATGTTTCTTTAAGTGTTTAGTAATTGAATCTTTTAAGAGTTTTGATATTCCAGCAGTATATAAATTAATAAAATTATTTTTAAAGGACAAGCTATAAATTATTGTAAGTGGGAAGTGAGCATGATCTAGAGTGTCTAATAGTGAAGATGTAACATTGCTAAAATGAATGTAAAAGGACCAGAGTCCATAGCCCTATTTTTCAGAGTGCATCTCTTCTCCCAGCAATCTTCATGTCTGCCTGTGTTATATCACAGGTCACCTAAGCAGTGTCTATGAAAGTTGTATCTACAGGACTCTGGAGAGACTTTAGGTGTTCTGAATTGGAACAGTTGAAAGTTGAGCTAAATTGGCATTTTATGGAATAATAAGTCGTAACTACTTATTTGGCAATAAGATTTATGTAGATATCCCTGGAGGGTCATATTAATATTTTATATGCTATTTTCTAGATTCTGAATTACTGGAAAATCTGATCAGAGACAATGTATACTCAAATGATGTTCTTAGTTTTTTAATATTCTGAATCTCATTAATATTTACTTTAAGACTTACACACCATCCTAGCACAGAGTTGCCAGAGTTCTTTTTTTTTTTTTTAACCTATTTTCATCTTTTGCCTGGGTGCTGAGAGTTAATTCTTTATCTCTAGTGGAAGACAGCTCTCTTCCATCTTAGAAAAACTCATAGCATTATTCCTTTCTGCAGTGTGCAGCTCTTTTAACTTTGTATCTCCTCACTGTCTCCTCTTTCAGCAATCTTCAGAGACAAAAAATTTCCTTACTTGAGCCCATGGATTTAAACTTTACCAATCTGGAAGATTTTTCTCTCATCTGTGAATGACTATAATAGTATAACATAGTATGAAATGGTGTAACACCCATTTGCATAATTGCCATCCAGAAATAAACAACATGGCATAGCAGTTATTAATATGGAAGTATGATCTTAGAGTCATATGATGAATCTGTGAGGGGAGTTGTGCAGTGGTGAAGATTAGAGTTTCAGTGGTTAGGCAGACCTGCATTTGTCATCAATTCTTGGACCTAAACAAGTCCCTTTATGTAAACTTCAATTGTCTCCTCTGTAAAATAGGAATGATGATAGTGCTTATCCCATAGGGTTGGTGTGAAGATCAAAGAAGAGAATATATATATGAAGCTCTGAACACAGTGCTTAGCACACTTCTGTGCTCCATAATTATTAGCTTTTAATTGTAAGCTCTATGAGGGCAGGGATCTGGTCTGTTTTGTTTATAGCTGCATCCCTAGTGTCTAAGATGGTACCCATTGTAGTTTCACAAATATTTGTTGAATAAGTGAATGGTCACTAAAGATTCCACTTGAGAATACCACTGCCATGCTCAGTATTCTTTCCTTATTCCAAGTCACATACTGTGGATATTTTCAAGCTCATTTCTTTCCTATCTGGATCTTATGATCCTTTCTTGTACTCTCTCTACACATATTCATTTAGCCAACACTGACATTCTAAGAATACAATCTCTGCCCTGAAGGAACTTTTCTGTCATATGAACAAGTATTAATAGACAAGTTTCTTCCAGAAGAGGTGTCCCCTCCTGGTTACCTTTCCTTTTCCATTCTATCTCCTTTGGTATTTTCTAAAAATGTGGTCATGTATGATTTGAATATAATAGAAAGCCCAACTGTTTGTGAGATATTTGTTTTGGGTTTCTAATTTTTTGTTCTGTTCTGTTGCCAAAATAGTTTTCAGTTGTCATCCTCTTTTTGACTAGAGTCCAGTAGAACTGCAGATACAAGCAACAGGCAACAGATGGTTGGGAAGACAGTTTTGCAATGTCCCTCGGGACTAGTGAAATCCCACTTGCCACCCAGACACTGTAGTTTCTGGCAAACCTTCAAAAGTTTCTCCAGCTTGTTTTCCATTGCAAAACTATACAATGCTTGGAAGTCAACATATTTTATTATTATTACCAAAGCAAAGTTCTGTCTTTTGTAGCTCTCTGCAGAAGCAGCAAATATATCATACATATTGGCACAGATGTCTTCAAAATTTATTTCCTTTTAATGGTTGAGTATGTTTTGAAATGCTGCAGGGGAAATATATTTGTGTAACTACACATCTTAAGAAATGATGGCAAGCAAACATGTTCTGTGAATTAATAATATTAGCATTTAGTCCAGAGGTAGATTCCAGAACTAATTTAAGGATATAGAAATTCTGCATCTACAAACAGGACATCTAGAAATGGCCTTAACCTCTAACCGTTGGCAAGAAATTGATTGTATTTGTTTTGATCCCTTTTCAAGCAATTTTTTCCTAACCTGTATAGAAAAAAATCTTTTGTTATGAATGCCTCATGACAAAATTAATTTGGTATCTTTTGACTATTAAATATTTAATTTGCCTACTTTATAGTTATTTGTCTCTTTTACAAATTAAAGAAATTTGACTTTTGTACCAGCAGAGGAATTGTAAGCTGATTCCATAATCAGTTATTTGTCAAATGAATAATTGTAAAAAGCCCTGCATTTTAATTTTAGTTACTTGTATCGTAATGAAAATTTTCATAAAGAAATTTTGTGGTTAAAAACAGTTCAGCACAATTGGACTTCATCAAAATTAGAAACTTTTTTGCTTCAAAGGACACTAGCAATAAGCGAAAATGCAATTAAAAGAACTGGAAAAATATTTGTAAACCACATATCAGGTAACAGTCTAGTATTCAGAATAGATAAGGAACTCTTACAACTCAACAATAAAAAGATAAACCATTTAAAAAATGAACAAAGAATTTAATAGACACTTGCCTTAGTCTGTTGGAACTGCTATTACAAACTACCATAGGCTAGGTAGCTTGTAATAACAAATTTATTTCTCACAGTTCTGGAGACTGGGAATTCCTAGATCAAAGTGCCAGCAGATTTGGTGTCTGGTAAGGGCCTTCTTCCAGATTCACAGACAGTGTCTTCTTGCTAAGTTCTCACATGACAGAAGAAGTAGGGGTGCTATCCAGAGTCTCTTTTATAACAGCACTAATTCCATTTATAAGGACTCTGCCCTCATGACCTTATCACCTACCAAAGTGCCCACTTCCTAATGCTAGCACATTGGAGATTAGTATCTCAACGTATGAATTTTGGGGGATACATATTCAATCCATAGCCTGCCACCCCTTGCCTCCAAAAATTTATGTTTTTCTCACAAGCAAAAGACATTGCATCCCAACAGTCCTCAAAATCTTGATTCATTCCAGCATCAACCTAAAATTTAAAACCCACAGTCTCACCTAAATATCACCTAAATCAGATATGGGTGAGACTCAAGGTATGATTCATCTTGAGGCAAATTGCCCTCTTGCCGTGACACTGTGAAACCAAATAAGCCATATGCTTCCAAAATACAGTGGTGGGGCAGGGATAGAATAGACATATCCATTCCAAAAGGGAGAAATAGCAAAGAAGAAAGGGGTAACAAATCCCATGTAAGTCCAGACTACAAGCCAAACTCCATGAGATCTTAAGGCTTGAGAAAAATCTTTTTTGGCCTGATGCTCCTTCTAGGACCACTACAGTGGGACTCCTGCCTTCAAGAACTGCTGGGTTGGAGGTTCTGCTCCCGCGGCTCTGTCAGGCAGGGCTTGGGCTCCAAGCCTTTTGCCAGTCCTGCTCTCACTATTTTGGGTGGAGGCAATCTGGCTGATTATGCAATGATGGTCTTGCCTTTTGAAACCAAGGAAGGTAGCCCTGATAATCTCTGGAATCATGTTTGGGGTCATTTTTCCATTGTCTTAGAGGATCATACCTGGCTTCTGTTGAGATGGCTGATCCATACAAATTTCATTAGCAAATGGTTGCTTGGTCACACCTTTACTGTTATCTTGTTTTGCAATATGGATAGGCTAAGAGTTTTCTAAATCTTTACGTTCTGCTTCCTTTTTAACCTAACAATTTCATATTTAAGTCATTTTTCTCTTCTGTTATTTTACTATAAGCAGTCAGAAGGAGCCAAGCCTCACTTTCAACACTTCTCTTAGAAATAGCTTTGGGGCCGGGCATGGTGGCTCACGTCTATAATCCCAGCACTTTGGGAGGCCGAGGTGGGTGGATCATGAGGTCAGGAGTTCGAGACCAGCCTGGTCAAGATGGTGAAACCCCATCTCTACTAAAGATACAAAAATTAGCTGGGCACGGTGGTGGGTGCCTGTCATCCCAGCTACTCCGGAGGCTGAGGCAGGAAAATCGCTTGAAACCTGGGAGGCGCAGGTTTCAAGGTTGCCCGTGGAGGTTGCAGTGAGCTGAGATCGCACCAAAAATGTACTCCAGCCTGGGCGACAGAGCGAGACTTTGTCTCAAAAAAAAAAAAAAAAAAAAAAGAAAAAGAAAAAGAAATAGCTTTGGCCAGGCACAGTGGCTCACGCCTATAATCCCAGCACTTTTGGGAGGCCAAGGCAGGCAGATCACCCAAGGTCAGGAGTTCGAGACCAGTCTGACCAACATGGAGAAACTCCTTCTCTACTAAAAATGCAAATTTGTAATCTCAGCTACTTGGAAGGCTGAGGCAGGAGAATCACTTGAACCTGGGAGGTGAAGTTGCAGTGAGCTGAGATTGTGCCACTACACTCCAGCCTGCATGACAGAGTGAGATTTCATCTCAAGAAAAAAAGAAAAGAAAAAGAAATAGCTTTAGTTAAATATTCAATTTATTTGCTCACAAGATCTACTTTCTATGTTTTGTAGAAGTTCTACCTTCTATGTTTTAGTGTTTTGCTAAAACATGAACACAATTCAGCCAGGTTCTTTGCCTCTTTATAGCAAAGATAGCTTTTCCCTCAACTTTAAAAAGAATTTTATTTTTGCGGGTAATTGTTGGTATATATGTTTATGAAGTACATGAGATACTTCTATACATGCAATAAGCAATAATTACATCATGGGAAATGGGATATCCATCTCCTCAAGCATTTATTCTTTGTGTTACAAACAATCCAGTCATACTTTTCCAACTATCTAATTATAGTCATCTGGTTGTAGTACCAAGCACCAAGTCTCATTCATTCTTTCCAACTATCTTTTTTTTCATACATACTAACCATCTCCACCACCCCACAACCCCCCGTTGCCCTTCTCAGACTCTGGTGACTATCCATCTACTTTCTATCTCCATGAGTTCAATTGTTTTGATTTTTAGCACCCACAAATAAGTGAGAATCTACAAAGTTTGTCTTTCTGTCTGACTTATTTCACTTGACATAATGACCTCCAATTCCATCCATGTTGTTGCAAATGACAGAATCTCATTTTTTTTTATGGCTGAATAGTTCTCCATTGTATATATGTACCACATTTGCTTTATCAAATTATCTGTTGATAGACATTTAGGTTGCTTCCAAATCTTGGATACTGTGAATAGTGCTACAACTAACATGTGAGTGCAGATATTTCTTCGACATACTGATTTTCTTTCTTTTGGGTGTATATCCAGCAGTGAGATTGCTAGATCATTTGGTAGCTCTATTTTTAGTGTTTTGAGGAACCTCCAAGTTGTTCTCCATAGTGGTTGTGCTAATTTACATTCCCACCAACAGTGTATGAGGGTTTTTTTCCTCCACATCTTTGTCAGCATTTGTTATTGCCTGTCTTTTGGATAAAAGTCATTTTACCTGAGGTGAGCTGATATCTCATTGTAGTTTTGATTTGTATTTCTCTGATGATCAATGACGTTGAGCACCTTTTCATGTGCCTGTTTGCCGTTTGTATGTCTTCTTTTAGGAAATGTCTATTCAGATCTTTTGCCCACTTTTTAAATCAGATTATTAGATTTTTTTCCTATAAAGTTGTTCGAGCTCCTCATATATTCTGATTATTAATCCCTTGTCAGATGGGTAGTTTACAAATATTTTCTCCCATTCTGTAGGTTGTCTCTTTACTTTGTTGATTGTTTCCTTTGCTGTGCGTAGGCTTTTAAACTTGATGCAATTCTATTTGTCCATTTTTGCTTTGGTTGCCTGTGCTTGTGGGATATTTTACTCTAGAAATTTTGGCCCAAATCAAGTTCCTGGAGAGTTGCCACGGTACTTTCTTGTAATGGTTTCATAGTTGTAGGTCTTATATTTATGTCTTTAATCCATTTTGATTTGATTTTTGCATATGACGAGAGATAGGAGGGGTCAAGTTTCATTCTTCTGCCTATGGATATCCAGTTTTCTCAGCACCATTTGTTGAAGTGATTGCCTTTTCCCCAATATATATTTTTGGCACCTTTGTTGAAAATGAGTTCACTGTAGGTATATGGATTTGTTTCTGGATTCTCTATTCTGTTTCATTGGTCTGTGTGTCTGTTTTTATGCCAGCACCATGCTATTTTGGTTACTATAACTCTGCAATATAATTTGAAGTCAGGTAATGTGATTCCTCCAATTTTGTTATTTTTGCACAGGACAGTTTTGGCTATTCTGGGTCTTTTGTGGTTTCATATAAATTTTAGAATTGTTTTTTATATTTCTGTGAAGAATGTGATTGGTATTTTGATAGAGATTGCATTGAATCTGTAGATTGCTTTTGGTAGTATGGACATACTAACAATATTGATTCTTCTAGTCCATGAATAGGAAATATCTTTCCATTTTTATGTGTCTTCTTCAATTTCCTTCATCAGTGCTTTATAGTTTTCATTGCAGAGATTTTTCACTTCTTTGGTTAAGTTAATTCCTAATTATTTAAATTTATTTGTGGCCTTTGTAAATGAGATTACTTTTCGATTTCTTTTTCAGATTGTTCACTGTTGATATGTGGAAATGCTACTGATATTTGTATATTGGTTTTGCATCCTGAAATTTTACTGAATTTGTTTATCGGTCCTAATAGTTTTTGTGGAGTCTTTGGGTTTTTCCAAATATAAGATTATATCATCAGTAAACAAGGATAATTTGACTTCTTTCTTTCCATTTTGGATGCCCTTTATTTCTTTCTCTAGTCTGATTGCTCTAGCAAGGACTTCTAATACTATGTTGAATAACAGTGGTGAAAGTGGATATCCTTGTAGTGTTCCAGACCTTAGAGGAAAGGCTTTCAGTTTTTTCCCATTCAGCATGATACCAGCTGTAGGTTTGTCATATATGGCTTTTATTATGTCAAGGTATGTTCCTTCTATACACAGTTTTTTGAGGTATCTTATCATGAAGGAATGTTGAACTTTATCAAATGCTTTTTCAGCATTAATTGAAATGATCATATGGGTTTTTTTCTTCATTCTGTTGATATGACACATCACATTGATTAATTTGCATATGCTGAACCATCCTTGCATCCCTGGAATAAATCCCATTTGATCATGATGTGTTGTGGGAAGTCAGGGACCCCAAACGGAGGGACCAGCTGGAGCCACAGCAGAGGAACATAAATTGTGAAGATTTAATATTAATATGGACATTTATCAGTTCCCAAATAATACTTTTATAATTTCTTATGCCTGTCTTTACTTTAATCTCTTAATCCTGTTATCTTGGTAAGCTGAGGATGTACATCACCTCAGGACCACTGTGATAATTGTGTTAAGTGTACAAATTGATTGTAAAACATGTGTGTTTGGACAATATGAAATCGGTGCACCTTGAAATAGAACAGAATAACAGTGATTTTTATGGAACAAGGGAAGACAACCATAAGGTCTGACTGCCTGCAGGGTCAGGCAAAAAGAGCCATATTTTTCTTCTTGCAGAGAGCCTATAAACAGACATGCAAGTACGAAAGATATCACTAAATTCTTTTCCTAGCAAGGAATATTAATATTAATACCCTGGGAAAGGAATGCATTCCTGGGGGGAGGTCTATAAACGGCCACTCTGGGAATGTCTGTCTTCTGCAGTTGAGATAAAGACTGAGATACACTCTGGTCTCCTGCAGAACCCTCAGGCTTACTAGGGTGGGGAAAAACTCCCCCCTGGTAAATTTGTTGTCAGACCGATTCCCTGCTCTTGAGCCCTGTTTTCTGTTGTTTAAGATGTTTATCAAGACAGTACGTGCACTGCTGAACATAGGCCCTTATCAGTGGTTCTGCTTTTGCCCTTGCCCTGTGATCTTTGTTGGATCCTTATCAGTGGTTCTGCTTTTGCTCTTTGTCCTGTCCCCTCAGAAGCATGTGATATTTGTTAGACCCTTATTAGTGGTACTGCTTTTTGCTCTTTGAAGCATGTGATCTTTGTCCCTACTCTCTGTTCTTACACCCCCTCCTCTTTTGAAACCCTTAATAAAAACTTGCTGCTCTGAGACTCAGGCGGGCATCATGGTCCTACTGATATGTGATGTCACCCCAGGCGGCCCAGCTGTAAAATTCCTCTCTTCGTACTGTCTCTATTTCTCAACTGGCCAACACTTATGGAAAATAGAATGTACATTGAAATATTGGGGGTGGGTTCCCCCAATAATGATGAATGATCATTTTAATATATTGTTGAATTTGGTTTGCTAGTATGTTGTTGAAGATTTTTGCATCAATATTCATCAGAGATACTGGCCTGTAGTTTTCCTTTTTGGATGTGTCTTTGTCTGGTTTTGGTATCAGGGTAATAGTGACCTCACAGAATAAGGTTGGAAGTATTCCCTCCTTCTTTTAAAAAAAAAATAGTTTGAGTAGGACTGGTATTAGTTTTCCTTTAAATGTTTGTCCTCCAATTTTTAATAAGGTGTTTCTCATTTCCATATGAGACCTCATCAGAATGTCCCTTACCATCCATGTTTCTACCAAGATTCTGTTTATAATTAAGTATTCTCAAGATGATTGAGGCTTTCTCTACAGTTCTTCTTCTTTCTTTCTGTGTCCTCACCAGAGCTGCCTTTGAAATATTGTTCAAAGCAATGTAGTTTTTTTCTAGCACGCACCTCAAAACTTTTCCAGCCTTCACCCATTACCCAGTTTCAAGGCTGTTCCTACATGTTTAGGTACTGGTACTCCCGGTACCAAAATCTATATTAGTCAGGGTTCTCCAGATAAATAGAACCAATAGGATATATGTTAAGAAAGAGAGACAGGTATTTATTATAATATATTGGCTTATGTGATTATAGAGGCTGAGAAATATCATAATCTATTATCTTAAACCAGAGGCCCATGAAAGCTAGTGGTATAATTCTAGTCAAAACCTGAAGACTCTAGAACTGGGAAAGTCAATGGTGTAAGTTCTAGTTTGAGTCTGAAGGCCTGAGAATCAGGAGCACTGATGTCTGTGGGCCCAAGAAGATGGATATCTCAAATTTGCTCTCTGCTCTCTGAGACCTGCAAATTTGGTCCTCTTCTGCCTTTTGTTCTGTTTGGGACCTCAGTGGATTAAATCTTGGTCACCCCTATATGTGAGTGTAGATCTTCTTTACTCAGGCTACCAATTCAAATGTGAATCTTTTCTGCAAACACCCTCACAGACAAACATAAAGATAATGTTTTACTAACTCTCTGGACATCCCTTAGCCCAGTCAAGTTGATATTTGAATTAACTAGCCATTTTCCATAGAAGATAACCAGTAGGCATATGAAAAGATGCTCAGATTCATTAGCCACTAGGGAGATGCAAATCCAATCCACAATGAGATACCACTTTATACCCATTAGTATGGCTATAATAATAATAATCATCTAAGAAGGGCAATAACAAATACTGATGAGGATTTGGGAAAATTGGAACCTTCATACATTGCTGATAGGAATTTAAAATAGTGGAGCC
Source organism: Macaca nemestrina (assembly GCF_043159975.1). Classification (NCBI taxonomy): domain Eukaryota; kingdom Metazoa; phylum Chordata; class Mammalia; order Primates; family Cercopithecidae; genus Macaca; species Macaca nemestrina. Next base: position 116,043,327 of record NC_092127.1, on the reverse strand, counting down.
AGATTGGAAAATGGTTTGACAGTTCCTCAGAAAGTTGAACATAAGAGTTGCCATATGACCCAGCGATTCCATTCTTATACCTAAGAGAAATAAGATTCTGTTTTTAAACACAAAACCTTGTATATGAATGTTCATAGCAATATTATTCATAGTAACTCAGTAGAAGCAACCCAGATGTTCAGCAACTGATGAATGGTTTAACAAAATGTGTTATATCCATAGAATATTCAGTTATGAAAATAGGTGAAGCACTGACACATGCTACAACATGGAAGAACCTTAAAAACATTATGCTACATTAAAGAAGCCACACACAAAAGGCCACTTATTCTATGATTCCATTTATATGAAATGTCCAAAATAGTCAAATCTATACAGATTAGAAAGAAGATTAATATTGCCTAGGGCTGACAATAGAGTGGGGAGGACTGGAGTGGTCAGTAGAGAAGAAGGGAGGGACATGGGGAATGACGAACTAATTGGTCTGGGTTTCTTTAAGGTGTGATTTCAGTGTTCTGGAATTAGATAGTCATGACACTCATACAACCTTGTCAATGTAATATAATCCACTGAGTTGCACACTTTAAAGTGATAAATTTTATGATATTTGAATTATGTGTCAAGTTTTAAGAATCAACACAGAGAACCTAATAAAAATCAATGAACAAATTAAAAGTCATCCTGATAAAGCAATGTAATAATTATCCAGAGTTCTGATTTCCCCCCTAAGTTATTATTAAAAGGTAAAAGTACTTAAGCATATGAGTTGTTCATAGGAACAGAAAACCAAATACCACATGTTCTTACTTATAAGTGGGAACTAAACATTGAGCACACATGTACATAAATGTGGGAATAATGGACATTATGGACTACTAGAAGGTGGAGGGAGATGGGTTGAAAAACTCTCTATTGGGTATTATACTCACTGTCTGGGTGATGGGATCCATTCTCCAAACCTCAGCATCATGCAGTATTCCCATGCAACAGACCTGTACACATACCCCTTGTATCTAAAATAAAAGTTGAAATAAAAAATTTTTGAAGAAGATGAGTTGTTTATGACAGCAAATGTTTCTCCCAGGATATAAAGGATAGATTATACAACAATTATCTAGATTTTGCAAACACACACTGAGATAATTGCCTGAAATTCTGCTTCACATGTGCTCAAGTATAGATTTAATCATGTGTTGCATTTACGGGGCATTAGGAGGTGGATCGTAGTTTGCAACAAGTAATTGAAATAATGTACTGGATAGTTCTTGAAGTCAGAATTATTATATACTTAATGTATTTCATCTACTTTAAGATATACATTTTTTCCAATTTAATTTTAGCATCTTTGAGATATATTTCACAATTAATGATGTCTTAGATTTGATGAAATATGGCAGTTTTGTATCATATGTGTTTGCTTTAGATGTCTTTCTACAGTGGTTAGCCATGTAAAATTAATTTTACTATTCTCTAAACAACTATTTATATTAAAACATCATTTCTAATGCACCCTCAGTGCTATGTTTATTTCGAGGTTTTGAAACCTGGTTGTTGACATATCTCCTAATTGCATGAAAAATAGTTGTTGGAGGTTAGATGAAGATTTCCCACAACCCTTCCCTGTTTGTTGTATTGTGAATATAAGAATAATTGCTTTTCTTTACTTCTTTTTGGGCCAGAGAGAGAAAGGCCTATCAAGGTGTTCTCCCCGCTTATCCCCTTCTGTCACTCTGGGTCGTTTTAAGGAGTAAGTGGAACCTGTAAATAATTAGACATTTTAAAAATCCTGTTTCTATATATGTTATTTTCACTTCAAACTTTTAGTATAAAGTCTTCAATGTTTATATTACAGGACATAATTTAATAGTTTTTTATTGCTATGACCCATTCTAATTATACCAAAATATTCTGTAAAACAATAAAGTTAAAGTTTTGCCCAAGTATCTCTTCTAAGGCCTTTTAAACCAGAAAGTCTTAGATTACTGAGTGGAGATTGGAATGATATTATTAAGCCATAACTTACAAAATATGCATTTTACCCCTAAACACAGAGTGATCCTGGTAATTACAAATGGTGAGATTTTGTAAAAATCTAAACATGAGATGAGAACTCATCCTTCTTAGACTAAGATGCAATTGTTTAGGGGAGTAGAAGCAGAGGGTAATGTTTCGTTGTTAGAACACTTGGTTCTGTATGTTGATATCCTTTTATCAGGCAAAGCTTCACTGGAATTACTTTTAAACAAATATATGAATCCTTACCATCTGTCTATATGTGTTGCACAACAGGAATACCTAACTCTTCCCATAGTGAAGAAAGGAATTTCTTCATGTATATATTAAAATGTATATTTATGCACATGCACATAAATCTTATATATGTTTTCTATATCACACAGATATGTATCTGTATATGCCATATAGTCATCAAACATCCCCTAGGGTCTTAGCTCAATGGTGATTTATAATGGAGAGAGTGACTTTCTCATGCTTTGGTTGAGGATTTGCAATTGGATGGTATGTTCAGATTATAAAGCACAATGTAAGGGGAATGTAAGTATTTATCAAGAATCTAGTCACTGTGCCAGGAACCATATAATGGTAATTATTGGTTGCTTTGAACACTGTTACTTTTTAGTTTGGACAGCCACAAGAAGTCAGTAAACTCAGTGCTATATCTACCTAGTTCCCTCTGCCTACATATTGTAGCCAGTGATAGCACACACAGAGTAATTGCAGAATATTCTATGAAAAAAAATTTGGATCCAAGAGAATGCTATGTTCTTCTTTGATTTACACCTCATTCTGTTTCATCTTAACTCCGTGTAATGATTAATGTTTTGTGTCAACTTGACTGGGCTAAGGGATGCCCAGCAATCTGGGAAAGCATTATTTCTGGGTTTGTCTGTGAACTTGTTTGCAGAAGGAATTAGCATTTGAATTGACAGACTGTGTAATCACCCTCACCAATGGGAGTGGGCATTGTCTTTCAAGGGTACTGAATAGAGCTGAATAGCTGTCTGCTTGAGCTGGGACATCCATCTTCTGTCCCCCAGACATCAGTGCTCCTGGATCTTGGGCTTTCGAGCTCAGATTGGTACTTACACCATTAGCCCTGCCCACCATTGTCTCCGCTCCCCTTCCAACCTCAATTCTCAGGCCTTCAGACTCAAACTGAATGACACCACCAGCTTTCCTGGTTCTCCAGTTTGTAGAGGGAAGATCATGGGACCTCTCAGCCTCTATAGTTATGTGAGCCACTTCCTATAATAGATTTCCTCTTGGTTCTTGTACGAACCAGAGGTAATCTAAACCTCTTGGTTTGGATTTTTCTAAAATATCACCATTTGTAATTACCAGGATCACTCTGTGTTTAGGGATAAAATGAACATTTTGTATAGACTATTGGTTTTGTTCCTCTGGGAACCCTGACTAATATACTGAGTAAGTGCAATTAAAGAAGAAGACATAACCACTTAATAGATTTTTAAAATTATATTAGTAACTACAGCATTGTGGATAAGACCATGGATATTGGAATCAGATCACATGGGTTCATTTCTAATTCTGTGATTTACTAGCTGTGTGACTGGGCAAGTTATTTAACTCCTCTGTACCTTAGGGTTCTTACCTGTAATGTGTGACTAGCAATAGCACCTGCCTTATTAGCATTATAAGTGAAATTATATTTTTGAACCACTTAGAACATTACCAGCACATAGAGTCAATGCCCGAGGAAATGCCTCGATTTGTTATAGAAGGTAAGACTTCTAATTTAGCCCCTATTGTTTAGAAAGGCACACATCACACGGTTTTTAAATTATGGATTGTGTCTTTGTCAAAATGAAATCTTTAAAATTGAACTTTGCCACAAATTACTTATTAATTATGGCTGTGCTCTTAACATTTTTAGAACTAAAATGGATTTCTTGTCTAAGAATGCTTTAGTAATTTGAATATTTGCTACAACAAATGGAGATTAAAGTCAATTTGGTATAGTAGAAAGAATATGAGCTTGGGAGATATAGACTGGGTTTTTTAATTTTATCCCATTGTCTGCTGCTTTCTGATCCCAGGCAAGTACTTCACTTCCTTGCGTCTCAGTTCCTTGTCTACAAAGTAAGATTAATAAGCAAATTGATCTATCACAGTATAAGGCAAATGATGGTGCTAAAAAATTGCTCCTGTAATTTAACCAATAACTAGTTCCTGTTAACTATGCCAGAGGATTTCGAAAAATCAACAAAGTCTTATGATGGTTCCAGTGGTCTTGATCTTACAGTGCTCCAAAATATGCTGGAGCTTAACATTAATCACACTACACCAAGCTGTCATGTAGAATTTTGGCCTAAAGAGAAAAACTTGACAGTTTATCACCAAGAAAAGTGCTATGTATTTTAGACATAAAATCCAGTAAACGAATAGCAACAGTTTATGTGATCTACTGCATGTTACTGAATTGTTCTGTGACTCATTCTTGATATCGGAGGATTGGACGAGATGACCGAATATAATGTTCATTTATTATTATTAGAAATAAGTGTTCACGAGGCCGGGCGCCATGGGTCACGCCTGTAATCCTAGCACTTTCGGGGACCAAGACGGGTGGATCACCTGAGATCGGGAGTTCGAGATCAGCCTGGCTGACATGGTAAAACCCCATCTCTACTAAAAATACAAAAATTAGCTGGGTGCAGTGGCACACACCTGTAATTCCAGCTACTTGGGAGACTGAGACAGGAGAATCGCTTGAACCCAGGAGGCAGAGGTTGCAGTGAGCCAAGATCGTGCCACTGCACTCCAGCCTGAGCAACAGAGTGAGACTCTGTCTCAAAAAATAATAAATAAAAAATAAATTTTCATGAGTCCAGGAAAGATAGAATAAACTTTTAATATAGTAAAGACGATTGAGCATTTGTCAAACTAGGGTACAACTATTACTGGAATTTCCCATGATTTTTCCAGAAAACTTGTGTATATACAAAAATGAGTAGTAAAAATTAGATCTTAAAACTGAAATATGACCCACAAAAACACAAGCACTTAAAGGAATTCTATTAATCAAGTTTTGAATGCACTGATCAAATGGAGAACTTCTATTTTTATGTTGTTATTTTTCCTGTCACACTGTGAGATCTTAAAATTAAATGTGATCACACTTAGGCTCATAACCTACATGTGTATCCCCCAAAGCTAGATTTTCTCCAGAGAACAAGGAGTGTTCTTCCTTAGAGGAAGAAAATACAATGTAAGTTCTATGATGATACCATTGGGTGCTTAAAGGATATACAAGATATATATCTTATAACTGAACTGTATTCCTAGACCTTTACTTGGCATACTTTGAGTGAGCAATATGTAAAATGACCTCTGTTATGTTTAAATTAAGGCAATTACCAAGCATATTTTCTCCAAGTTCTACTCTGCTGTTGAATGAAGAAATAATTTGTTCTCAAAGAAGAGGGAAGGGGAAGGAGCCCGTGTTGGATAAATGCAAGTGTGGCTGGCAGCCTACTCTGAGCCAGTGTAGAGAAAGGCTGCTGGGGAGCTCCTGCTCATCACCATTTAAAGGTTCATTAAATTTGATGGAGAATTATATTTCAATGCTCAGACCTGGCAGGTCCTTTTTTCCTCACAGCTTTTAAAATTACTTCTTTTGCCACTGATTGGTCCATCCACCTCATTTTCCTCTTAATATTTCACCAACACCTCTGCTCCTGACAGTTACGAGGACACAAGGCCAACTAGATATCAGCGCATTTGCTCAGCCCCAGAGTGGCTTGGGAATGAGTCTGACAAGAGCCAGGGAGCAGAGGCTTTTCATAAATAACGGTGTGCTCTTGTCAGGGATTCGGACCTTGCAGGATGGTAACATGTTTCCATAGCAGATGGGTCGGCTCTTGCCTGCCATTCTGTCTTTTGAACTTCCTGTTCAAGGGTATGGTTTTCATCAACCTTGATGCTGTAGAGAACACCTACTTTATAAAATTGGATTTTTTTTTTTAGCCAAAAGAAAATAACTGAATGTTTTTGTATATAAAAAGTTTCTTTAGAAAAGACCAAAAGGAGATGGAATAACCAGCCCAGATGTCCAAATGAAAAGTTGTAACTGTGATAGAAATTTTTTCTTGTAATGTATGAAAGTTAGGACTGAGGAGAACAATCCTTTCTAGGCTCAGATTTCATTAAATGTCAGTAAAAAATTATACCTTTTGCTATAAAACTACTTTTTTTGGCAAATAATCCCTACACATATACAGGTACACTTTGTTTGTATTGAGCTTCACTTTATTGCACTGTGCACATGTTGCATTTTTTTGTATGGTTTTGGTTTTGCAAATTAAAGATTTCTGGCAACCATGTATCTAGCAAGTCTATCAGCACCATTTTTCCCACAGCATATGCTTACTTCATGTCTGTGTCACATTTTGGTAACTCTCACAATATTTCCAACTTAGTCATTATTTTTATATCTGTCATTGCGATCTGTGATCAGTGATCTTTTTTGTTACTATTATAATTGTTTGGGGGCACCATGAACTACCCCCATGTAAGACAGCAGATTTAATCAATAAATGTGAGTGTTCTGACTGCTCCACCAACTGGCTGTTCGTGTATCTCTCTCCCTCTCCTTAGACTTTCCTCTTCCCTGAGACACAATAATATTGACACTAACCTAATTAACAGCCTTACAGTGGCCTCTAAGTGTTCAAGTGAAAAGATGACAAGTCTCTTACTTTAAATCAAAAGATAGAAATGATGATTAAGCTTAGTGAAGAACGCATGTCAAAAACAGATAGGCTGAAAGCTAGGCCTTTTGCACCAAATAGTTAGCCAAGTTATGAATGCAAAAGAAAAGTTCTTGAAGGAAATTGAAAGTGCTTCTCCAGTGAACACACAAACAATAAGAAAGTGAAACAGCCCTATTGCTAATATGGAGAAAGTTTGAGTGGTCTGGATAGAAAATCAAATCAGCCACAACATTCCCTTAGGCCAAAACTTAATCCAGAGTAAGCCCTAAATCTTTTCAATTCTATGAAGGCTGAGAGAGGTGAGGAAGCTGCAGAAGACAGGTTGGAAGCTAGCAGAGATTGTTTCATGAGGTTTAAGGAAAGAAGCTGTCTCTCTAACATAGAAGTGCAAGGTGAAACAGCAAATACTGTTGTAGAAGCTGCAGCAAGTTATCCAGAAGATCTAGCTAAGATCATTGATAAAGGTGGCTACACTAAACAACAGATGTTCAGTTGATACAGCTTTCTATTGGAAGAAGATGCCATCTAGGACTTTTCATAGGTAGAGAGAAATCAATGCCTGGCCTCAAAGCTTTTGAGGACAGGATGACTGTCTTTCTAGGGGCTAATGCAGCTTGTGACTTTCAGTTGAAGCAAATGCTCATTTACCATTCTGAAAATTTTAGGGCCCTGAAGAATTATGCTAAATCTTTTCTGCCTGTGTTGTATCAGTGGAACAACAAAGCCTGGATGGCAGCACATTTGTTTACAGCATGGCTTACTGAATATTTTAAGCCTACTGTTGAGACCCTCTGCTCAGAAAAAAACTTCCTTTTTTTTCTGCTTATTAACAGTGCACCTAGTAACTCAAGAGCTCGGACAGAGATGTACAAGGAGATGAATGTTGTTCTTATGCCTGCTATCACAACATCCATTCTGTCGCTCATGGATTGAGGAGTAATTTTGATTTTTAAGTCATATTATTTAAGAAATACATTTTATAAGACTATAGCTCCCTGAGGTAGTGATTTCTCTGATGGATCTGGTCAAACTACATTACAAACCTTCTGGAAAGGATTCACTATTCTAGATGCCATTAAGAACATTTGTGATTCATGGGAGGAGGTGAAAATATCATTAACAGCAGTTTGGAAGACGTTCATTCCAAGCCTCATCGATGACTGAAGAGTTCAAGACTTCAGCAGAGGAAGTAACTGCAGATGTGGTAGAAACAGCAAGAGAACTAGAATTAGAAGCGGAGCCTGAAGATGTGACTGAATTGTTACAGTTCCATAAAACTTGAACAAATAAGGAGCTTCTTTTTATGGATAAGCTAAGAAAGTTGTTTCTTGAGATGGAATCTACTTCTGGCAAAGATGTTATGAACATTGTTGAAATGACAACAAAGAATTTAGAATACCACATAAACTTAGTTGATAAAGTAGCAGCAGTGTTTGAGAGGATTGGCTCCAATTTTGAAAGTTCTACTGTGGTGCTTACATGCTACAGAGAAATATTTTATGAAAGGAAGTCAGTAATAAGGCAGACTTTATTGTCTTATTTTAAGAAATTGCCACAACTATCCCAATTTTCAGCAGCCACTACCCTGCTCAGTCAGCAGCCATCAACATCAAGGCAAGTCTCTCCCAACAAAAAAAGTACAACTCACTGAAAGCTCAGATAATCATTAGCATTTTTTAGCAATAAATATTTTTAATTAAGGTATGTACGTTGTTTTTAGACATAATTCTATTGCACATGTAATACACTAAAACATACTATGAATATAACTTTTATATCAAGAAAATTCATGCAACTTACTTTATTACAATATTCACTTTATTGCAGTGGTCTGGAATCAAACCCACAGTATCTCTGAAGTATGTCTGTATGTCATTAGGCCGACTCATGTCTACAGATCTTTTGGCAGGGAAACTAAAGTCTTCCACCTTTTCTTTTCAGCATCTTGATCTTATTTTCAGAGGACAGTCCACATGCAGTACTGAGAGGGTTGGCAGGGCTTGGAATGCTTGGTATGCTAGCCACATTCAGGTGGTGGTTACTGCTGGGGGCTAAACATGGTTCAGGTAAATTATAGGTACCAGATCAACTGTATTTTGCTCATAAAAATAGCTTTATCCAAGCAATAGAAAGTGAAAAAGTTTCAAAGCCTTGTGCATTTCCAGAGGGAAAAATAACACATACAATCATCCCTCAGGCATTGGTTCCAGGGCCTTCTATGGATACCAAAATTTGTCGATGCTCAAGTTCCTTACATAAAGTGGCATAGTATTAGCATACAACCCATGCACATCCTCCTGTATACTTTAAATCATCTCTAGGTTACTTATAATACCTAGTATAATGAAAATGCTATATAAATAGTTATACTATATGGTGTGGGGAATAGCAAGGAAAAAAAGTGTGTACATGTTCAGTACAGACACTACTTTTTTAAAAATATTTTTGTTCTGCAGTTGTTTGAATCCATAGATGCAGAACCCATGAATGGTGGTTTAATTAGAAGAAGACTGAGTCTAATCAAAGGATATAAAAGTGAGGGTAGCCCTGGACATCTCAGGGACTAATGAAGTGGCGTCACTGTCTAGGGTAAATACCTGAGATTCATTGTCTCATGGCCACAGAAAACTAGGATGCGGACACACAAGGAGTGAGTTTAGGAGCAGGAGTTTAATAGGTGAAGGAAAGAGAAGAGCTCTCTTGCTACAAAGAGGGGTCGCAGAGAAATGGGTTGCCACTTCCATGGTGAAATGCAGTGAGTTTTACAGATGAGGTTGAGGAGGTGGTGTCTGATTTACATAGGGTGCAAAAGATTGGTTGGACCAAGTATGTCATTTGCATAGGGCACGAAAAACTAGTTAGGGCTAGGTGTGCTGTTTGCATAGGGCATGAAAACCTGGCTTTCCCCACCCTAATCTTTTATTATTCTCTGAGTTCTTTGCCTGGTTGGTGCCATGTGGCCTGTTTCTTCAGTGTACACGGAGTGACAAAGAAAAGGGAAGATGGAGCCTCAATGTTGAAAACACTTGAACCCCAGGTAGCCCTTTTCTGTTGGCACAGCTGCCAACCTTCACCTGTGCAAGCTACCAGCTTGCTTATCTATGTCTTCAGCTGGATATTTCAGGCTGTTCTTTGCCAGAAAAGCAATGATTTGGGGCTGCTTTTTGTTAAAAGGGAAATTCTGCTGAGAACTCTTTTATCCTATCTGCCTAAATAATTTCTTTCTAGCTCCTGTATCACTGACACCAGAGCCTGGATTGCTAACAGTACCCTTTCTCTCTCCATCTCTGTCTCTCATCTGGGCCTCTTCTTAGGTGTAGGTGATGATCTGTTGCACATGAGATTTTCTTTAAGTATCTGAGATTCTGGACTCATCATCCACCAGAAAAGCAATTTTGTACCACCAGCTCTAGTTGTAAAGTTGTTATGGAAGCATGTGTAGTATACACCACTGAAGGTATAATAGGATCTGTCACTAGAATAAAGGGTGGTGGTGGTGATGAAGCATTGCACATTAAACAAGGACTGTTTTTGCCTTCTGTATTTTAAATAATTATATGCAAATTATATTACTATCTGGTATCAAGAAGGAGAAGCAATTTTAGTAAAATGAAGATTTTATAATATCTAAAATGTTTCTAGTTATATGGAAATATAATCCCCCTTTTAGAATATAATTCTTACATTTAAGTTGCATACATTTGCCTTTCTTACATGTTTTTTAAGAATGATTTTTTTTTTTTTTAACAAAACTGGGGGATGCCTGTACATGTACTGTAGTCATTGGAATAGTGATAAGAGCATGGGATTTAGAATCATTCACATTGGTTATAATTTTTACTGCATTGTTAACTTTGGGCAAGATATATACCTTGAGCCTCAGGATTTTTTGTTTGTTTGTTTCTTAATAAACAGATGGGATTAAAATGATATTTATTTCACTGATGATTGTAAAGATTAAGAAAGATAATGGATGTGAAGAAAAATTTGTTAATTACAGAGTACAAACATTAAGTGGATATCCTTTTACATGTATTTCTAAAGTGATATTCTTAATTTGGGGTTCATGGACCACCTCCCTCCAAAAAAATTATATGTAACCTTGTATGTGTTTATACCTGTATCAGCTAATATTAGGCTCAGCTGTGAGTGACAGAATACCTACAAGGAACTGTGGCTTAACAAAATATAAGTTCATTTCCCTCTCAAATATACAGACTCCAGAGAAAATTCATCCAGGATGGGTACGATAATTCCATAATCATCAAGGACTGAAGCTCCTCCTCTCTCGCTGTTTTGCTTCACTAAGCCTATGGCTTCCTTCTCATAGTTCAGCATGACAACTCAAGCTCCAACTTGTCATATCTACATTCGAGCCAACAATAAAGATGAAGTGGAGGAGACAGTGAAAGAAGGCCATGCTACTGACTTTTAAGGACACTCTTTAGAAGTTGAATATGACACTTATGCTTATACCTCATTGGCCAAAACTTAGTCACATGGCACATGTAACTAACAGAGCAACTAGGAAACATAGTCTTTATTCTCACCGTCACATTAGTAAGCAAGAAGGAAGAGTGCCTAATGGGAGAGTGTTCTATGTCTGTAAAATATGGATATATATTTTTATAGAGAGAAGGAATCTATGGCTTTCATCAGAATCCCAAAGAGATGTATTTTAATGTATAAACCTAAGAAAACACTGTTTCAAAGTGGAATCAGGCATTTTATTCCGTAAACCTATAGACTAAAGCATCTTTCTAGATCATCTTCTACCTGTGCTGTGAACAGAAAAGTAGGAAATAATCAGCCAACCAGTAAGTGCAGATTTGGAACTATTATGTACACAGCATAGACACCAGTTGATAATGATTATTTATCATCTTAATTTGCTCTCTTAAATCAATGACTTTACACATCATAAGTCAATGACTTCTTATGCATCTACTTATGATCTGTTAATTAAATGATTCCTAAACAATCTACCCTTTTCTTTCATCATTTTGGATACTAATTAAGATTCTCTTGTTTTTTTTTGTTTTTTGTTTTTTGTTTTTTTGAGATGGAGTCTCACTCTGTCGGCCAGGCTGGAGTGCAGTGGACTGATCTCAGCTCACTGCAAGCTCCGCCTCCCGGGTTCACACCATTCTCCTGCCTCAGCCTCCCGAGTAGCTGGGACTACAGGCTCCCATCACCACGCCTGGCTAATTTTTTTTTTTTTTTTTTTTTTTTTTGTATTTTTAGTGGAGACGGGGTTTCACCATGTTAGCCAGGATGGTCTCGATCTCCTGACCTCATGATCCACCTGTCTCGGCCTCCCAAAGTGCTGGGATTTATAGGCATGAGCCACTGCACCCAGCCTAAGATTCTTTTTGGTAATTAAAAATTAACTTTTGCTTTTCATAATTAATTTAGTTTCAATTTAATAAAACCTAGTGAACATCTTTTTTAGTTTAATTGAACTTTTGCCATAATGCTTTTGCTTTGTACAGATCATCTGATCTTTTAATTTTTACCTAGTTTTAAGTAGCACATGTTGAACAACACATAAAATGTCAAAAACCCTAATTTAATTCATTTCAAAAGTCAACAACTGATAAAACCAACTCTAAGAAAGCAAGTTGTTTTTAGACATTTTAATGGTCTTATTTTTGTTTTTATTGTGCATAGTTTTCTTTGCTGATGCAGAAATTTGTAGCTATAAATGGTTGGGTTATTTATTTTAATTAATGACTACTAAGAAGTTTCTCTCTTTGGAAGAAAGCCAGATGTCAACATTGAAACACATGACCCCTTCCTCCAAAATGGTCTTACTAATTTAATTGTCAACATAAAAATATGCCAGGACTTTAAAAAATATTTAAAATAGTTAATTATGAAACTATAAAAATATCAATTGATACGGAAAGATATATATGTATATTATTAAAGTGGAAGGAAGGTTACAAAGCAGGAATGTCTAATATGGTTTTTAAAATATTTAAGTGTCAGGGCGAAAACAGTCTCTAACAATATACACCAGTTATTCAACTGAATAGTAGCAGCTATTTTGGGATGATGGTATTAAAGGTGATTTTTACTGTCTAGAGTTTCTTTTCTATATTGTATAGATTTTTATAGTACCATGTTGCATTACTTATATTACCGATGGAAAAAGCAAACTGGCACATTTTTCCATTTTGGAGACAAGTTATAAGAAAATTGATAAACAAAAGTGACATTCATTCTTTTTTCCACCACAGAGTTCTATCATCTAAAAATAAGAGAGTCACTTCGAAAGTAAAACTGTATACCCCATGACTGACTACTGTGATTTTGAAACATAGCATTTAGGAAATTTCACAGGAAATTTGAAATTTTGCTGCTTTTGCTGATGAAGTTTTCATGCAGCCCGTGGTGGGCTCAAGTGCAATATCGACACTGAATTCCAATAAGATATGAAAATGTAGTAAATTAATGTGAATTAGCATTGCAATCTCCTGAATATCCTTCCCTTCAGAATCGTGGACTCACTCATAATGAGGATGTGTGTGTGTTACTTATCCCAAGGTGTAAGATTAGCAGATGACTGCTGGGCAAATCAGTGAAGCTTTTGTGCACTGTGAAGGCAAGAATAAACCAGCTATTTTAACCCAAGCCCGGGCATTCCCTTCTCTGGATTCCCTAGCGGATCCTTCAGCTGAATCTGAGCCTTAAAAATAAAGCCACTTTCTATGCCTCTCTGTGCATACTGAGAATCCTGCCAAAGCCTTCTATGAGGTGTCTGTGAATTTACCCTGGGAGAATACCACAGAATGTCCCTGGCTTCCTGTTCTAAATGACCCACTCCAATGACACACTGTAATACTACTTAAGGTAGGGAGAATGAGCTGCCAAAACCCATTTATCACTTTGCTGGCCTTGGACTGTGTATATCCGTCTAAAGTTAAACAAGGGTCATAGGAAGAGCTTTTCTTCTCTCCTGCCTTACTAACACTAGTATCTTGTATAAATATTAAAATAAATTATCTGATGTTTCACTGCAGGGTTTTCCATCCCTACAAAGTACTGTTCTTTAAATATATGTAAAAGAACGAATTGGGGAAGATAGATGCTTGAAATTTTACAAGTAAATACTGAATGTCCAAAGCTAGGAGACATTGGCTAAATAAAGTATGGCTATTCATAAAATGGAATATTATGCTGCCTTTAAAAATAAGGCTGAAGAATACTTAATAAAGTACAAATATGGCCAGCATATTCTATTATATGGATAATTATAATCTAACCAAAATAATATGCAGAATATTTGGTTACTATGTAGAATATTAAAAATTAAAAATATATACACAGGAAAATGTATTGAAAGGTATACACCAACACATTTTTGTAGTTGCCTTTGAGTACAAAGACTAGGTCTGAATTTTCGTTTCGTTTCGGTCTTATTCTTTCTCTTTCCTTCATCAGTACTAAATTTTCTTTCAAAATAAGCTAAACATTAAGTCATTTAAATAAGTTAACTGGTGCTAATGCTTATCTAAAATAGAAAATTTGCCAATTAATTTGAAACAAGAGGAACAGATTTTGGAGCATTTTATTTCTGACAGTTAAATTTATGTATATTTTAAACAGACTCTTTAGAAACTGTGGAGTGGGTCAGGGTGATGGTATAGAGGAACTCTGTGCTTTCTTCTTAATATTTCTGTAAACCTAAATCTCTAAAAATATCTATGAAAACTTTGAAAGACCCTTTACATTTGCACTAATTGGCCATCTTTTATTGTCTCTTGATTACAGGTGATGTCAGATGTCAGTTATATTAACACTTGAGTTTTAATAAGTCATAAGGGCGGTGCTTATGAGCAAGATGATTCTCTCTGTAGTCTGGAAAGAAGCAAGGACTTGCTAAGAACTCTGAACTCTGTTGTATCTGGTATTATAGATATCTCCTTCTGGCTGACTCCTCCTGGCCTCTTGAACCCCAAACTCTGTCAATCTTCAGCTCTCTCCTAGTCATAGACCAGGCAGACTATTCACCCTCTAGATTCCTGTATTTGCTGGCTATGACCTCTGTTCTCAGAGCCTTTGTTGTGTTCAACACTGTATTATTCTGTTCTCATGCTGCTAATAAAGACATACCCAAGAAAGAAAAGAGGTTTAATTGACTTACAGTTCAGCATGGTTGGGAGGTCTCAGGAAACTTACAATCATGGTGGAAGGGGAAGCAAACATGTCCTTCTTCACATGGCAGCAGGTGAGAGAAGAATGAAACCAAGAGAAGGGGGAAGTCCCTTATAAAACCATCAGATATCATGAGAAATTACTCACTATTACAAGAACAACATGGGGGAGACCACCCGCATGATTCAATTATCTCCACCTAGTCCCACCCTTGACAAGTGGAGATTATTACACTTCAAGGTGAGATTTGGATGGGGACACAGAGCCAAACCATATCAAATGCACATGCCCATTCTGAAAGGCTGCCACAGTGACATCACAGCCACTCTTTTGGTTATGATCTTGACCCCAGAGAGCCCTGATTGAAATGTATGTGTGAGTACTAACCACATTCCCCAAAAGAAAGGTGTGAGGCCCAGGATGAGTTAAAGCATGTTTGAAATGAGTGTACTCATGATACACAGGATTGAGCTACAAGGCCATGATACACAGGATTGAGATCTTCATCCCAACGCTGTACATTTTGCTCCATGGTCCCTATAGCAGGAGGCTACAGGGAGAAAGAAGAGAAAAGGTAGAAGGAAACCAAGTAAGATTAGTGGAGGAGGTAGTGTGTTTGGCCTGAAGTAGAATGCTAGTCATCATTACCTAACCAACCAGTAGTAACTAGCTAACCAATTAACTATACTTTTCCTCTTCCTCTCCTCTCTCCATAAAGAAGCATAAGTGCATGCCCAGCTCTGTGCTAGGTTCTAGGGCTTTAATGGCAGGAATGAGCATCATCAGCCCCTTTTCCTCATGAGGGCTACATTCTAATGGGAGAGCACGGATTGAATAACTGCTATGCATAAAAATGTAAAGTTGCAGCTGTGACAAGTGCTACAGAGGAGAGGAAAGAACACATCTCCACATATTACAGAGAGGGTTTGAATCTAGGGGGTCAGGAAAGACCTCCCCAGGGAAATAACACTTCAGCTGAGATCTGAAGGATGAGTTGGCGTGAAATAGGCAGGGAAAGTGAAAGGTTTTCTAGGCAGATGGAACAGAATGTGCCAAAGCTCTAACTAATAATGTTGTTTGGGTAGGGGCCCAGATCACTGAAAAAAGCCTTCAGTTTTTAACATTCCAACTCCCAGACACCTCATAGGACCTATACAGGTGCAAGTGAATGTTCTGTTGGACCTACAATGTTTATTTTTTGTATGTTTTGTTTCACCATAAAATCTGTTTTTACAGCTGTACTTTTTGGTACAGAATTTGAACACGTATCATAAAACGATCACAAGGAAAGAGCACATACACTGACTGTTCTGATTTTGATTGCTAAGTGGCTACTGTCACCCAGCAGTTATTTTGTCACCTTGGTAACTATGAAATAAAGACCAAAGGTCGGGTTCTCAAATTTACATTGCCTTAGTAACATGATTCTTGTACACGTTTTAATTTCACTTAATGTTACAGGTTTGATTTTATATGCAAGCCAAAGTAGATTGAGCCTTGCCCACAAATTGTTTTCTTTGTAACTTTTTGATAAGGTAAAGAGTTTTGTCAAGCACTGTTTTTAATACTTGAATTTAGAGAACTTCAAAGACAATTAGTCCTGGTCAGAACATTCATCTGTGATTATTTTCATGGTGAAATTATAGTATTAAGTCTCCCGATGTTAAGGGAATCGTTTTACTTCAAAGCGTAGTTCCAGAATATTCTTTCTGGTCTTGCCACAAGTTCAATTCCTTAAAGTTTTATTCTTATAAGAGCTGTTCAGTGAATACAGTAGTGAGAAAAATGGATGAAAAACATGTGGTATTTTTATTTAAGGGCTCAGTTGATCATTTTCTTTTTTAAACCTCAGTCTTACTTATTTCTCCAAAATAGGGGATTGTACTGTGCATGTGTTAAAACTGTTGAAAAATGACAAATACATAGTATGGTAGTGGAATGGCATCAGGAAGCACTATGTGTATTTAATTTTTTAAGTTAAAAAAGCCAAACTCTTATTTTGATAAGATATGGTAACAGAAACCAAATGGGAAAAAATTATAAATTTTTTTATAAGATAAAACTTTTGGAATAGAATAGTAATGCTCTTGAATAATGTTGACCTAAAAGAT
This sequence comes from Macaca nemestrina, assembly GCF_043159975.1. Taxonomy (NCBI): domain Eukaryota; kingdom Metazoa; phylum Chordata; class Mammalia; order Primates; family Cercopithecidae; genus Macaca; species Macaca nemestrina. The sequence goes on along the minus strand of NC_092127.1, from coordinate 116,026,304 downwards.
ACTATGACATACTTTGAAGTGTGATGTTATTAATATTAAAACAGAATAACAATTAATGTCTTTAATTGTGACTACAGTTTAAGAAAAATAATAAATTCTTTTCAGTGAACCAGAGTGGTTTGCTATGGTTTGCTCTGCTTGTTTCTCAGCAGGATTTCAGAGATTTTCCTTGCTTTCTCCTAATCTGACATCTGACTTATTATTTGTATTGTAAGTGTTCTTACAGTAGAAGTATTCATTTTCTTTCCAGATTTCCTTTCATATTTAAACTAAAGTTTGTCTCTGTTATCCTTTCCCCCAGGCTACTTCCTTGTCTATATCCTTGAAGTAATTTATACGTGATATAAATATTCTTAACTCATAAGTCATATTGAATTTATTGTGCTAACTGCTATAAGTGATCTATGATCTATGATCACTGCTAGTTATATGCGTGTCATTTGTGCAGTTATTATTCTACTGAGATGACCTGCTGAAAGTTTTCCTGCCACTCTCAAGGTATCTGCTGCCATGACTGGAGTTCTTTCCTGTCTATTTTCTATATTTTTCTGATTAAATTTTTTTTTGACTTCTATAACTATTGGAAAAACTTTGGCTCTTTTCTAAAAAGCAACATGCTTTCAAAAATAAACTCCTGGAAGCACACATTCTAGTGAAAAACTATAGATGTCCCAAAAGAAAATATTAAGAACATGATTAATTATAAATCATAATTGATTGAGTACTTTCTACATGCCAGGCACTGAGCTAAGTACTTTACGTGTATTATCTCATGGAACCCTATGAAGTCACTGCCTTTTTATGCCTGTTTTTTCAGTGAGGAAATTGAAGCTCCAGTAAGTTAAGAAACTTGTCCCAAGTGTTATAAATTGGTGGAGCTGGAATTCAGACCTCATAAGGAAATATTTTAAGACTGTGATTGTTTAAGATAAATAACGTCACACTTAATTGCTTAGGGTACCTCTGAAAGTGAGCTTATTCAATAAGAATAAGCTCAACCATTGTGTCTTACTGTCTCTTCTCTTTTAAACACCTTCAGTGATCTAGGACTGTTACTTGGATTGTCCTCAGAGTTTCCAAGAGATTGGTATTGAAAGTAAGTAATGCTGCCTGTAGTTTTGAAAATGAGGAATAATTGGGCTCTATCATGTCTTAAGGACAGTTACCCAAGTAATAAATCCCCCCTCCATTTCCAATTGCCTAAAGGTCATTTCCATTATAGGATATTGTTAGACATTCCTTTAAATGGCAGTCTATTGCATTCAAGTATTTAATCAAAATGGTATGGGTTGGTGGACATATAGATGGGGACAATAGACACTGGGGACTACTAGAGGGGGAGGGTGGAAGGGGAACAAGGGTTAAAAGACTACCTACTGGTCGCCATGCTTACTACCTGGGTGAGGGGATCACTTGTACCCCAAACATCAGCATCATGCAACATACCCATGTAACAAACCTGCACATGTACCCCTTGAATCTAAAATAAAAGTTGAAATAAAAGATAAATTAAAAAGAAAAGAACATTTTTAGAAAATGGATGTGTTGGGAGCCATTACCAAAAAAAAAGGAAGGTAAATTCAAGGTAATACTGATATTTTATATAAAAAGGAAGGAAAGAAAGAAGGAAGGGAAGGAGAGAGGGAGGGAGGGAGGAGACTACAATTTTTTGCCTCAAAATTAGCCACACATGATAGTAAATCCAGGCTAGACAGTTGATGCCTTGAGCTTAGCTAGAAAAAAATTCTGGTAAGCATAGATTCTGCCACTGGTACCCTCTTCCAAGAACTGGTCATGTTCATCTGAAGTGTTTCTAGAGGGATACTTTAATTAAGTTAATCTACTTTTAGTGATTAACGTCATTTAGCATGGAGAGAGCTTGAATAAATTCTGGGGACCTTCATCAAATAACAGTGAAGCTTATTCAAGTTATATAGTAGTCTTTTTCACTCTTCTCATTTAGTAGGGATAAGCCCTGTCGTCCTAGAGTCAGACAGAGTTGGGTTTGAATGCTAACTTCCCTGTTTATCTGACTTGAGACTGGGCAAACAGCAGCAGCATCTGAGCTTCACTTTCCTTATCTCTTAAAGGGGATGATAGTATTTATTTGTTCGTTAGGATCATTAAATGAATTTATGAAAGTGAAATCAGGCCTTTCTCCTTCCTCCCCTTTTTATCTCCTTTTAAAATGAGAATTATTATGTTAAATATGTTTGTGATACCTTTCCTTTAAAGAACTATGCTTCTGTTATTAGCTTTGGAGAATTGTTACATTGGGGCATAAGCTGTATACAGAATCATTACTATGGATTTTTAAAATTAAATTTTCTAATATAAAGATTGATTACCCAGTTTTACATGTTGAAAGGTGAAAGTCATAAGATCACTGTTCGTAAATAAATTTTGAATAAAGTCTGACAAAGGCATTATTCCAACTACTGTTTCCAATTGTGAAGAAGATGAAATTGCTAAATTAATCTTTGCCATGTATTAACAAGCATATGCTAAGCTCCTATTCTTATATGCAAGACCTTGCCTTAGGTATTTTAAATGTACCTATATTTATAATTGAAGCTTCTGTTTTGTCTCTGAATGTGAAAAGAACTCAAGAAATTACTAGATGAATGGTTTTTATTTTGGTAGGGCCAGGTCATTTCACATTTGTAATAGTGTTTTTGTATCACTGTGCACCTATTAAATTATATGGGTTCCGTGTAATAAAGCCAGCTTTGTTACTCAAGAGACTAAATCCCTGGATGGTGCTCAAAAAAACAGTTTTTTAAATGTCTAATCACAGATGTGATTTGCATCTCCTCTCACTTGAAATGAAAATACTCTTTGTGTGTGTCACTATTCAGACATAATTTTATCCTGGTGTTACATTTATATCACAATGGGATAAAAGTTGTAAGAGCTGAGTAAATTGTTAAACATTTACACAGGTAGGAAGAACACCTGATTTGAGTTTTCCATCAGAGCACTGTTCTCTGCACTTGCAGGCTCCCCAACTGACAAGAAATAATGTTTCTGCTAGTAGGTATGTAAGTCATGATACTTAAACAAAAATGCCTGTCATGCTTTGTTTGGTTCTTTGATAACTAGAATTTGCATTTGAACAGAAATGCAGAGGAAAATTTGTAAATCAGCTGTTGTCTACAAGGAAGTATGGGATCTAATGAAAGCAAACAAAACTCTTTAATGAGAGACTATTATTATTATTATTATTATTATCATACATATTTTTTTCTTTGAGATGGAGTCTCTGTTGCCCAGGCTGGAGTGCAGTGGCACAATCTCAGCTCATTTCAACCTGAGCCTCCCAGTGTCAAATGATTCTCCTGCTTCAGCCTCCCAAGTAGCAGGGATTACAGGTGCCCACCACCTTGCCTGGCTAATTTTTATATTTTTAGTAGAGACGGGGTTTTGCCCTGTTGGCCAGGCTAATCTCAAACTCCTGACCTCAAGTGATCTGCCCACCTCAGGCTCCCAAATTGCTGGGATTACAGGCGTGAGCCCCCACACCCAGCCTATTATTACTATTATTATGTTACATATTATGTTACATAATTACAATAATAATTATATATATTTTAAGTTACCTAATAGCATCTTGTTACCTCCCTAGACTAAAGGCTGCCATCACATCTGGATGTGATAACGTCAGGCCAGCTAGCTCTCTCACCCTCTGTCTAATCGTGGACTTGGGAAAAATCACTTATTGTTTCTCTTGCACCAGTTTGTGTCCTAGTATCACATTTCTTTTTCAGGTGCTGAAGGAGGACTGATTAAGGCAATCAGATTTGCATAATGGAAATAGGGGGACATATTGCCGTTATGAGAATTTCTTGTGACACAACTCCCCAGGGAAAAAGTCCTTTAAAACTACCATCTGATCTCCCAGCCCTGAAGCACTTCACACATAGGGTGATGTTTCCCAAATGAATAAATAACACAGAGTAAGCAGAACTCTGCCCTAAAGGAACTCACAACGTAAGTGCAACAGAAGGCAGAACCATGGACCTCCATCTACATTAAGGGCCTGCCATACTCTTAAAAGCCCTTCTGATTTGTAGTCCCCCTCTCCTCATTTGTACTAAAGTGCCTTTTGGCAAGTAAGAGAGGAAGATTCCTAAGACAGGAATGGACTGGATAGTGGTCCATATGATTTAGAGCAGGAGCTCTGGAGACAGGCTACCTGGGTCCAAATCCTAGCTTTCCTATTTACCAGCAGTCTGACCTTGGACAAGTTGTTGAACTTCTCTGTGTTTCAGTACCATCCTTGAGCATTGTTGTGAGGACTCCGTGAGGACAGCCAGTGGAAAGCACTTAGAAATGCATCTGGCACAGAGTAAGAACTCCATGAATATGAGCATTAGTATTTGCCATACCAAAATATAAGTTCAATCTTGCATTTTCTTCACTAATGGCTGTTCAGAACTCAAGAAAGACCTGATGTTTTTTAAGCTCTTAGCATATTTTAATTAAAGAGATGTCAAAGTAGGTTTGTAAAAATGGTGGCATATTTTAAAGAGTTATATTTCTGTTATTTATATATATATTATATTGCTATTTATAGAAAAGTACTTGGTTAATGCTTTTAACAAAAATATAATGCACTGTATTTTTGCAATTCACAGGAAAATTACAGGATGAATTATAAATTTATAATTCACTGTAGGTGTTACGACCCAGTAAAGCAGCAGTTTTATGACTTTATGATCATCTAGACCTCTTTATACTTTTATAAATAGTAATAAACTCCCCAAAGCTTTTGTTTATACGGATTTTATCTATTGCTGTTTATCTATTAGAAATTAAACCTGAAAATAATAAACTCATTACATGTTAACGAAGTCACATATCTTTATATTTTTTAAATTATGCTTTCAAAAACAACAAAAGTACATATATATAGAATGAGCGACATTTTTCTCTATTTTTCCAGATTTCTTTAATGTCTCACTAAATAGAAGTTAGATTATCTTATCTCGTTTTGCATTCAGTATGTTGAGATATCACACCAAAGTTAGCCATTATGTATTTATGAGAAAATGAGAATGAAAAAGGCAAATAACATATTAGTATTCTAATGAAAATAGTATTAACCTTGTGGACAGCCAGACCACACTTTGAGAACCTTTGCAGTACAGAAATCTAAGTTTCATGTGTATAATAAGCATCTTTCAACCTCTTGAGGACATTTCTGTGTCAACTTACATGTAAACCTCACTTGGAGATGATGCCACATATCCACATTTTGAGGTCCTTCATGGATCAGAGGCTTGGGCCAAATCTCCATCCCGCAACCCACCCCAGCCCAGTTACCTTCGTGATCAGAGTAACATGAAGAACAGTACTTTTTTCACAGAGAAAGTAGAATTAATGGGGCCTCTAGTTCCTTAGCACTCTGACCTAATGCTACAACTTTTTTCTTTTCTTTTTAAACCCTGACTGTTCTTTATTCATTCTACACTCAATGAGCAAGACATATTGTCTTGGCCTAAGTATTATGGAAAATTATTTGCTCATTTGAGAGAATCATTTTTCTGGAACCAAGCGTTCCCAATAGTAAGCACATGAGAAAGTTGGACCAATGAGCCCAAGAATCTTTTCAATGTGAGATTCTCTTCTTCCCACTTAGAGTGAGAGGAATATCATTAAAAGAGAAGGAAGAACTTGCTTTATGTATCTAGTTACTGTAGCACTAGAGATTTCTTACTACATAAAATTTCAGACTCCAAAATTGCAAGGAGAAGTAATGTAATGCATGTTATATTGCTGTTTGTAGAAAAGTACTTGGTTAATGCTTTTAACAAAAATATAATACACTTATATTTTTGTTCTGAGAATTACTGAAGTCCATCTCAGTCAGCCTCCTGACATATCAAGGAGGCTTGTATTGAGGTAAATTGCACTAATTAAAGTATTTGAAAGTTGGCTATATGGAAGAAGGGGAATGCAGATTACCTCTTCCTAGCCATAGTCAGGAAAAAAAAAAGAGAGAGAGAGAGAGAAAGGAGTGTTTATCAAAAGACATTTGCAAAATAAATACTGTATCACTAAACCAGGCTCTGCTTTATACTTTTACATTTGTGTTTAAATACTCAGGCTCTGAAGTCAGACACAGCCAAGACCCATGTTCTGGTTGTGCTATTTGGTACATACAGGGCCTTGGATACATAACATACCTAAACGATGATTTCTTCATCTCTAACATGGAGCTAAAAGTATCTACTTCTTATGGTTGCTTTGAAGATCGAATGAGGCAAGTTGTTATCATGCCAGGCCCATGGTAGTTGTAAATGCTGGCTTTGCCCCTCACTACAGATCTTCATCTGTAAAATGGGGCGTAGTTCTGAGGTCTCTGTTTTATTTTACCCAGGATTAATTTCGTATTTCCTTTGAGGCAAGGGAGAGATCAGTCACCTGGCTGGAGTTCATCAGGGGAAGAAATCTGATATTCTGAACTGCTTCTAGTAGAAACTTTAAATCATTTCTCTCACTTAGCTCTACTCTACACCCTTGCCATCAGCTCCTGGTACCCCAATTCCTGAGCAATTCTGAGATGCTGTGGCACTGAGTGGAGTGCTACTTGATGGTTTTCTCAGCTCCAAGTTACTTGCCACTTGTCTGTGTGCTTTCCATCTTCCAGAAGGCTCATTTTATCTTACATCAAGTATATCTCGTGTCATATTTTCTTTGTGGTACCTATTTTTACTGCTTTGCTGTCAGTTTTCCAGGGGTTCTGGGGATAAGCAGACATAAACTTGTATATTCAGTCTTCCGCACTTATCTGAGAGTTCTCAACCATTGTGTCTTAAGCAATTGATAAAGGACCCAAGCCCAGAGATCGAAACCAAAAGATTCAGTTAAGAGGCAGATTGTTAGGGGCAATTTTGCTTTCCTTTTTAACAATAAATTTGAACTATGACTGAAAATTGGAATTTCCTATCAATCTTTAAAACTATCAGTGCCTGGTCCCACCTTCAGAGATTCTGGTGTCAGTGGACAGGGGTTGGTCTAGAAAATAGCAATTTCTAAAGCTTTCCAGGTGATAACCAATGTGCAGCCAACCCACTGCTCTATGGACTTTAGTCCTAAAATTCTGCATATACTTAAAATGGCTACTTTCCCTGATACATTATATGTATTTGAAGCTGAATATACAGTTAACTGTGTAGTTGTCTGTCTGATATATTAAAAACATATCTTATTTTTGTTTTACTAAATATAACATTAATTCAAATCTTTTTTTATGCCTATATGAGTTGGGATATAACATTAATTCCCTAACTTATAGGTATAAAAAAAGAAAATATTTGAATTAATGTTATATTTAGCAAAACAATAATAGTCTCTATAATAGCACATCATAAAATTATCACCTCTGCCTTAACATTATTTAAGATAGAGTGTTAAAATTAACCATATTTGTAATTAGATTTATAATTAGCTAAGTTAGTAATAAATGCAGCTGTCTACTGAATGGTCAGATTTTATCTGATAGCTTTATTTACACTGGAAGTTGCTGAGGATGAAGGGGAGATTCCCTTCTGCTTGACTTTCTCAGATGACTTTTATTGAGAGTGCTCAGTACTTTTCTACCCTCTAAGCAATCTCCACTTGTAAGCTGGCATCAAGTTCCTGATGATCTCTGCATTGCCCTTTCCCTGCCAGATGTTGGTGTTGGTAACATTACATTTTGACTGCTACACATATGCATGGCTTTATTTTTATGCTCTACCACATTTGGAAAAGTAATGAGAGGCCTCTGATTATTCTCCCTCCCTATCTTGAATGGCACATACCTACTTCTTTCTTTTATAAGCAAGCACCCTGTTCCTGATAATTGTCTTTTTTTTTTCTTTATTACATCTTAAAAAAATGGGATACATGTGCAGAATGTACAGGGTTGTTACATAGGTATATGTGTGCCATGGTGGTTTGCTGCACCTACTGACCCGTCCTCTAAGTTCCCTCCCCTCACGCCCCACCCCTCAACAGGCCGTAGTGTGTAATGTTCCCCTCTCTGTGTCCATGTGTTCTCGATGTTCAACTCCCACTTATGAGTGAGAACATGCAGTGTTTGGCTTTCTGTTCCTGTGTTAGTTTGCTGAGGATAACGGCTTCCAGCTTTATCCATGTCCCTGCAAAGGACATGATCTCATTCCTTTTAATGGCTGCATAGTATTCCATGGTGTATATGTACCACATTTTTTTTTATCCAGTTTATCTTTGATAGGCATTTGGGTTGGTTCCATGTCTTTGCTAGTGTAAAGAGTCCTGCAATAAACATATGTGTTCATGTGTCTTTATAATAGAATGATTTATACTCCTTTGGGTATACACCCAGGCTGCAGTGCAGTGGTGCAATCTCAGCTTAGTGCAGTCTCCACCTCCTGGGTTCAAGCGATTCTCCTGCCTCAGCCTCCAGAGTAGCTGGGATTACAGACCTGCACTACCACACCTGGCTAATTTTTGTATTTTTTTAGTAGGGACGGGGTTTCACCATGGTGGCCAGGTTAGTCTCCAACTCCTGACCTTAAGTGATCCACCACCTTGGCTTCCCAAAATGCTGGGATTACAGGCATGAGCCACGGTTCCCAGCCTGTGATATTTTTGTCTTTGTCAGACTTCTTTCCTCCTTTTCCCAGCATCTCCTTCCGTGTCCTCATTATTACTCTTCCTCCTTCATCCTTTGGTCTCCCCACTCAGTGCCCCTATCCCTCTTCCTCTTTCATCCCTGTGTTCCAGTTTATACAAGGATCTAAAACTGAAGGGGAGTGAGATGTCGAAACATAAGTTATTGGTGGCTAAAAGTGGTGCTTTACTAGAGAAACTGAACAATTAGAAAGAAACGTACAATATATTCTGGAAAAAATCTCTCTAGAATGAAATCATGACCATTCACCCTACTCTACTAGTTTTGTCCAAACTAATTTTCATGTATGATTTTGCAGTCTGATTGAATAATACTTAGAAAAAAAAGATATATAAATGATTTTGTTGTGGATAAAACATAATTAGCATTTCCCTACTACTATTTCCTTAATTCCAGGAGTGGTCCGTTCTTTGAGAAGCAAAACATATACATTTCACATTACCATTTTTGAGACTTGATGAGGCCCAGTCCTAAACTGTGGCTGAGGCTAAGGCTGAATGGTTGGGATTTACTATGAGAATGGATCCCCCGGGTCCTCACCTGAGGTCATTAAATTGATTTAGTCTAGGTCCACTGGCTGTATTTTAATGCAGCTTAGCTGTAAAAATACAAGGCCCCATTGTATAATACAGGCAGTCATTGTTATTTTTCTAGGCCTGTCAATGTAAAAAATGTGTCTGTTTGCCTTCCCCTATGACCTTGAAAAAAAAAAAAAAGTTACGTTACAAAGTCACAGGACACCCTGGAAATGTTGGTTTTGGAAGATATCTTGAGGAATAACATAGAAAAAATCTGGCAGCATAATTTGGTAAAAGTGCCCAGGATACACATGTTCATTTTGGGGTACTTTATTTTCCTTCCTTTGCAGTTAAGTGCTGGGGCTAGGAGAGAACCACATGAAGCATCTCTAAGAGGCGGGTGGCTCTTCTGATGGTGGTCTGCTCTGGCCAGCGAGCTCATTTTCACTGCAGCCAGTCAGGAGAGAGGCTAAGCAAATGGGCGCACACTCCAATACCCAGACCCTAGCAAGCCACACTAAATATACTGTGCCCAAGATTGCCTAAAATAAACCAGATGGCATTTGGTGTGCCAGGATGTTTACTCTAATGTTTGTTGTGGGTTGCAGAGGGAGCCATGTGTCCATCATAAGACTGGTGAGTCCTGTTTTATTCTTTTTCTCTCTCCTTTGTATTTTTATTTTTGGCATGTAGACATTGGTAGCTGTTCCCTCAGATCTGTCAACCTGTGGGTTCCTCCAGAGTGGTTCTTTTTCATCCTAGTAGGTGCTGGGATGAGTACCTTACAGGAAATCACCACACAGCTTCATATGTGGTTTTGTAATGGGCCTGTTTTTAGGCAACTTTCCAAACCCTCAGGACTCCCAGGCATCATTTCCCAAGGGTAGCTCTCCAGCTGTGAACGTTTAAATGCTATAAGTGGACACAGGGGAGAGAGCCTTGCCACTTTTCTGCCTGCCGTCCACCATTATGTGGGCTTCCAAGGTGCTCTTTGGAGAGTGTCACTGATCACAGTCCCACTGGAATCTCACGGGCCTGAATTAAAATCTGAGCTGAGCCACATCCTGTCTGTGTGACCCCTAGCAAGTTACCCTTTTGGAACATCAGTTTCCCGATACATCAAATGGAGAATAATGACAGACTTTCAAAGGGTTGCCGTAAAGATTAAATCTAATAATGAATGCAAATGGCCTAGTAGATAGGAAGCATCCAATAAATATTAGGTACCTCAATTAGGTGTTATTACTAATATTATGGTGAATATCCTGGTCTAGCTCATGCCTTACAACCACAAACACAAACCCCTTCATTATTATTATTGCTGCTTCTCTCCCCTTGATCTGTTAACTTTTAAAAATTGGACTGCAGGCCAGGGGCAATCGCTCACATCTGTAATCCCAGCACCTGTGGAGGCTGAAGTGGACAGATTTCTTGAACCCGGGAGTTTGAAACCAGCCCAGGCAACATAGGGAAACCTTGTCTCTACAAAAAATGCAAAAATTAGCCAGCCATGGTGTTGCATGCCTGAAGTCCCAGCTACTGGGTAGGCTGAGATAGAAGGATCGCTTAAGCCCAGGAGGTCAAGTCTGCTGAGCAGCTGTGATTGTGCCACTGCACTCCAGCCTGGGTGACAGAGTGAGACTCTGTCTCAAAAAAAAAAAAAAAAAAAAAATCAGACTGAAAAAAAAAAAAACTTTTTTATTTTTTTACTAAGCTAATCATTTTCTTTGTTTACTTCATCATTCTCTGGCTTCTTATATTCTAAAAGGATTTAGTTTCTTTAAATGAAACATTAGTTAAAATGTCCTCTTGTTCTTTGCTACCTGTTGTATGTCTTACTGCATATTTTTCGATTCGAACTTAGCAAATATTTATCATGTACCTTCTGTGTGATAGGCACCATGAGAGGACCTAAGGGTATAGAGCTGATTAATACAAAATTCTGCCCTCTAGAAGCCTTAAGTCTAGGGGGAGAAGCGGACATGTAAAAAGCCAACTAAAATGCAGAATGCTAATTCTGGTCATAATTATAAGAGGTATGAAAAGTACACAGGGTAATATTATTCAGTCATAAAAGAGAATGAAATCCTGTCATTTGCATGGATGGAACTAAAGGTTACTAAATGAAATAAGCCAAGTACAGAAAGACCAATAGCACATGTTCTCACTCATATGTGGGGGCTTATGTGAATCTCATGAAGACAGAGAATAGATGGGTGGTTACCAGAGGCCGGAAAAGGTAGTGAGGAGGGGAGGATGAAGAGACACTGATGATGGATACCAATATACAGTTTGATAGAAGAAATAAGACTTAGTGTTTGATAGACCAGAGGGTGACTATAGTTTATTATATTCTATTGTATATTTCAAAATAGCTACAAAGAATAATTCTAATTCTTTGAAAGAATTAGACAAATATTTAAGGTAGTGAATATTCCAATTATACTGATTTGATCTTTAAAAATTATCAGAATGCATTAAATTATCACATGTACCCTGAAAATATATACATCTATTATGTATTAATTTAAATTTTTTTTTAAAAAAAATAGGGAAACAAGGGGAAGATGCTCCTGACTCAGCCCCAGAGAAGTGAGGCAGTCTTCACCAAGGGGGCACAGTGGAGCCATTCCCTGAGGAACAGGAGGGTGTCGGGTGGAGAGCAGGCCGAGTCCTCTCTAGGCAGAGGAAAAGTGGATGCAGAAGCATGGAGGTGAGCAATGGAATGGCATTTCTAGAGAACTTCAGGGAGAGCCATGTGATTGGAGCACAGTGTGCAAGTGCTGAGCATTGGGAGTTGAGATGAGAGCATCTGGCTGGGGAGTAGATTGCAAAGAGCTTTGTATGCCTTGCTGAGCATTTAGAGCTTATCCTATAGGCTGTGATAGAATCATTGCAGGGTGTTGACCAGTGGAATCCCTGTTTTATTTTCCATTAAGGTATCACCTATCTACTAAGGGGGACAAATCATAAGTTTACAGCCTAATGAAATTTTCCTATGTCTGGACCCAGTGCATACCTAGAGGTAACCAGCATTCCAACCTCTATTACTATTGTTTTGCCAGTTTTTTTGTTGTTGTTGTTGTTTTGTTTTTTTTGTTTTTGTTTTTGAGATGGTGTCTCTCTGTTGCTCAGGCTGGAGTTCAGTGGCATGATCTTGGCTCACTGCAACCTCCGCCTCCTGGGTTCAAACAATCCTCCCGCCTCAACCTCCCAAGTAGCTGGTATTACAAGGGTGTGCCACCACACTTGACTAATTTTTGTATTTTTAGTGGAAACGGGTTTTCACCATGTTGGTGAACAGTCTAGTCTCAAACTCCTAACCTCAAGTGATCCGCCCACCTTGGCTTCCCAAAGTGCTGGGATTACAGGCATGAGCCACGGCACCTGGCCTGTTTTGCCAGGTCTGAGCTTTGTATAACTGGAATCATACAGTGTATGCTCTTTTGTGTCTGGCTTCTTTCATTCCACATTTTGTCTGTCAGAACCATCATGTTGTTGCATGTAGCAGAAGCTTTGTTTGTTGTGTACTATTGCATTGTATGGAGATACCTTTGTGGTCACTTGTAACTAATTTTATTTCAATTGTTGACCTAAAATCACCTGAAAGTGGACCAACAGACTTCTCCACTCTCATTTTAGCCATCTTTACAAAATGCTCATTGTATAAGTCTCAATTACCATGTGGGCTTTAAGTTGAAGACTGCTCCACTGTCCTACCTAATGGATCAAGGATCTGTCAGTAGCTGGAAAATTTAAGATCACGAACATCTGAAGGGAAGATCAATTCAAGAGTATTCCAGTTGATAATGCACAGTCTTTATTTTGTTGTTATTCTTTAGTCTCCCATGGCCTTTTGACTCATCAATGAATACATGATTATTGATAATGTACTAGATACCAGTCACTGGGACATGTGACAAGAAGTTTGTATTGAGCAATCAAGATTCTGCCCTAATTTAGAGGACTGGGAAAGATTTTGTTTTTAGTTTTTCTTTCTTGTTGAGCTGAGAACTAAAAGATGAGCAGGAATTAAGTAGGGAGAACAGCATGTGCAGAGGTCATAAGGCGGAGGAAACCCTCAAAGTTCCAGACACTAAAAGAATATTAGTGTATCTGGAGTGAAGAGAGTAAGAGATGAGAGAGGCAGAATTGAAGCTGGAGTTGTGGGCAGTGACCTAATCATGTGCGGGCCGGCAGCACAAAGGAACTTAGATTTTATTAGTAAAAGCAATGGAAAGCCTCTGAAAGGTTTTAAGAAGGGGAATAATGTCATATTTTTGCATTTTAAAAATAATTAGATTCCCTATTGTGCTTTTCTTACAAGAAAGGAGGTCTGGTGCTGAATGTCTGACGTAGGTTTGGGCTCTTTTGAAAAATTAGATCAAATTGAGGGACCAGTCATTATTCTTTAATGGTCTCATCTCATTTTTTAATATGTTCAGATCTTTTCTGTTTCTTCTTTCTTTCTTACATCTTTGACTTTTAGAAATTCCTTCTCTTTGACTAAAAGATGAGGAGAAATACTCAGTAGGACTAATTTTAAAATCCTTACTTTCTTCTTTAATCAGAGCCTTCTTTTATTGATGGTAAACTTCTGGACTTTAACTTCCGATGAGTGACAGCATTGCTAGTCTACCTCAGTGCAGTTAGCGTCACTTTATATCCTGATGGAGAAACAAGTTGGTGAAATAAGCAGTTGTATTAACCAACGTAATTGACTCTAGCCACTGTAATAAAAATTTCAAATTATAAAGTGGCTTTACCTAATAAAATTTTATTTTCTCACTCAAGCCAAGCATAGTGTGGTTCAAGTGGCCCACTTAACCAACAGGTAACTCAGGGGCTTGGGCTGCTTCCGCTTGGTGGTTCCACACCTTGGGATCTTTAACTTCTGACCATACTCCTGGGGAAAAGAGTGGTATAGAAGATTGGAGATACTCTGTTGCTGGTCCTGGAAGGGGCTCATGTCACTTCTGCATACAGGCCAGGGCACAGTTGCATGCCCCCAGAACCCTGGCTGAAAGGGAGGCTGACTGATGTCTCCCAGAGTACCAGGAAGAAAAAAATTTAAGGGATCAGAGTCTAACCAGTCTGCCATAGTGACAGAAGTTGTTCTCAAACCTTTGTTGCTTTTTGTAAATTATATTTATTCATTATTATTATTATTTTTTAATTATACTTTAAGTTCTAGGGTACATGTGGATAACGTGCAGGTTTGTTACATATGTATACCTGTGCCATGTTGGCGTGCTGCACCCATCAACTCATCATTTACATCAGGTATAACTCCCAGTGCAATCCCTCCCCCCTCCCCCCTCCTCGTGATAGGCCCCAGTGTGTGATGTTCCCCTTCCCGAGTCCAAGTGATCTCATTGTTCAGTTCCCACCTATGAGTGAGAACATGCCGTGTTTGGTTTTCTGTTCTTGCGATAGTTTGCTGAGAATGATGGTTTCCAGCTGCATCCATGTCCCTACAAAGGACACAAACTCATCATTTTTTATGGCTGCATAGTATTCCATGGTGTATATGTGCCACATTTTCTTAATCCAGTCTGTCACTGATGGACATTTGGGTTGATTCCAAGTCTTTGCTATTGTGAATAGTGCTGCAATAAACATACGTGTGCATGTGTCTTTATAGCAGCATGATTTATAATCCTTTGGGTGTATACACAGTAATGGGATGGCTGGGTCATATGGTACTTCTAGTTCTAGATCCTTGAGGAATCGCCATACTATTTTCCATAATGGTTGAACTAGTTTACAATCCCACCAACAGTGTAAAAGTGTTCCTATTTCTCCACATCCTCTCCAGCATCTGTTGTTTCCTGACTTTTTAATGATCGCCATTCTAACTGGTATGAGATGGTATCTCATTGTTTTGATTTGCATTTCTCTGATGGCCAGTGATGATGAGCATTTTTTCATGTGTCTGTTGGCTGTATGAATGTCTTCTTTTGAGAACTGTCTGTTCATATCCTTTGCCCACTTTTCGATGGGGTTGTTTTTTTCTTCTAAATTTGTTTGAGTTCTTTGTATTCAATATGTCTTCACAAATGCCTACACTGTGCCAGGCACTAGGAATACAGTGAGGAACAGATTAGATGTGGTCTCTGCCCTTACGGAGCTTACAGTTTAGCCAGGAGATGGACAGAAATAAAACAATCACACAATGTTAATTATGAAATTGTAATAAAAGCTATGAAGGAAAATAACCTGATGTTTTGAGGAGCATATATCAGGAGATCTGACCTAATCAAGATGTGTCCAGGGAAGGCCTCCCTAAGTTTCCACCTGACAGACAACAGGAAATGGGGAGACAGAAGATGTGAGCAGCTTTAGAGGAAGCAAGAAGGGGCACTGGGAGTTGGAGGAATGCAGGCAGCATGGCTGAAGCCCAGAGAGAAGAGAGACAGGAGCCAGATGACCCAGGGCCTAGAGGACCATTGAAATAAAACATTTGAGGTAACAAAGCAGTGAGAAGCCATGAAAGGGTTTTCAACCTATGAGTAACTTGATCATATCTGTGTTTTATAAAACACTGACCTCAATGTGGGGAATGGGTTGGAGTGAGGCCAGAGATGGTGTCAGCAATCAGGTGCATTGTCTGCCTGGCTTTTTCCTGGTTTATGTTCTTTCTTCATAGCCTCCCACCACTGTGTGCAACACTCTCCGGCTTCAAGGGGAGGGCTGTAATTTTCAGTTCCAGACATAGAGATGTTATCTGTTTTATTGGACTAGAATAATCTAATCCAATCCTGAGCTCTTTGTCATCTTGAAATATTCCTCATGGCCTCCTCTACAACCTATCTTGATTTGTTTAATCACGGCAGCTATTTAGCCAGACTGTTGCTGGTGAGGTTTGCCGCCACTTAATCTGGAGCTGTTAGAAAGCAGTGCTCATGACTGCCTTCTGTGCCATTTTGAAAATGTCTAATCAACACCTCATTTGTCCACCATTATTGGGGGAATAAGGTATTCTGGTAAGATCTTGCTTCACTACTTAAAGGTGTTTTTAAGACTTGTTTTTACTTGCTGATGTCAAAAGTGGCCATAGAAACATTAAAGATAGAATTTTAGGGAAAGAAATTCCTTACCTCCATTATAGGACTACCTTTGCATATGACATTACAGTGTTTGTGGACTGATGTACACATATCAAAATATTTTCTATTGTGTTTTATTTTTTCCTGTTTCACCTCTATAGCCTGTAACAGGAGTAAATAAACATTTGCTGAATGCTGAATATATGAATGAATACATGCCAATCAAAGAACTTTTTAAAATGTTGAAAAGCCAAAAGAAGAAAAGTAAAATGACCTCAAATAAAACAAAAACATCAACAAAATGACCTCTAACCCCTCCACTGAGAGAGAGCATTTTGTCTGTGCATTTTATCTAATTTTCTGACATAAAGTAGTCATTATCATTATCAGAAAATTTTTTAAAGAGATATACTCAGACTCAGATTAGGCAGCTTGGTGCAGGAGGCTGAACCAGGCAAGATTCACGGTTCCAGCTGAGGTATGCCTTCCATTCCCTATGCCCTGCTGCCTCTCTGCTCACTCTTCAACATTATTCTGTCATTTGGGAACAAAACGAGGAGGAGACGACAGCTAATGGCAGTGAAACATGTGGTTTAGAGCACCAGAAACCCAGACTGCCTGGGTTTGAATCCTACTTCTGCTGTGTAAGCTTGCACAAGTGATTTAACCTCTGTAGACTGACCCTCAGATCTGTTGTGAGGATTAAATAAGTTAATATAGGTTATGAAGAGTGCATAGCACAGTGAATAGCACATGGTATGCACTATACCAGTGTTTGTTGTTACTGTGATTGTTACTATTAGTAGCAATAATCTGCACTCAGGTCACTAAACTTTCCTCTTCACCATCCGCTTTCATTAAGGTTATGAGTGTGCCAGACAGACTTCCATGTCACCCGACTTCTAATGGCAAGTCTGGGCAGACATTCTTGGTATCATATCTTGTGTTCTTCCTAGTGAATTCCAGACTCACAAAGATTAAAAAATGTTTCCAGCAAGAAAATGTCCTTCCCACCTGGAATTAACCATGTGAAATCTCTTGTGTTAAACTGAACTGGGTTGAAAGAAGGTACGCCATTCTGTTGTGCTTATTCTTTGGGAAATGTTTTCTAATTCTCACACACTGCTCATCTGATTTACTCTGCAAGCTGAAAAAGATTCCTAAGATTAATGTTTTTATGGTTTATTTTTATTATTTATTTATTTATTTGAGACTAGGTCTCACTCTGTCACCCAGGTTGGAGTGTAGTGGTGCGTGGGAGTCCAGGGAAGGCCTCCCTAAGCTTCCATCTGACAGATGACAGGAAATGGGGAGACAGAGGGTGTGAGCAGCTTTAGAGGAAGCAAGAAGGGGCACTGGGAGTTGGAGGAATGCAGGCAGCATGACTGAAGCCCAAAGAGAAGAGAGACAGGAGCCAGATGACCCAGGGCCTAGAGGGCCATCGAAATAAAACATCGAGGTACACAGCTCCCTGCAGCCCTGACCTTTCAGGCTCGAGCAATCTGCCCACTTCAACCTACTGAGTAGCTGGGACCACAGATGTGCACCACCACCCATGGCTAATTTTTTTATTTTTATTTTCTGTAGAAACAGGTTCTCCCTGTGTTTCCCAGGCTGATCTCAAACTCCTGGGCTCAAGGGATCTTCCTGCCTCAGCTTCCCCAAATGCTGGGATTACAGGCATGAGCCACTATACCTAGTCTCTTCATTTTTTTAGGTCAAGACAATACTGCAAAGGTTAAAGCGACTCACTACGTTTTAGAGTATATGTGTATATGTATGTATGTACTTATTTATTCATGTTGAGACAGAGTCTTTCTCTGTCACCCAGGCTGGAATGTGGTGGCACAATCTCGGTTCACTGCATTCTCTGCCTCCAGGTTCAAGTGGTTCTCATGCCTCAACCTCCCAAGAAGCTGGGACTACAGGCGCGTACCACCACGCCGAGCTAATTTTTGTATTTTTAGTAGAGACAGGGTTTCCCCATATTGCCCAGGGTGGTCTCGCACTCCTGACCTCAGGTGACCCACCCACTTCAGCCTCCTAAAGTGCTGGGATTACAGGTGTGAGCAAACGTGCGTAGCCTGGAATATTTAATTAAAGGATTTTTCAAGTTACCTTGCTGTTGATGCTGCTGGGTCTTGTGCACTGGGTAAATGAATGCCTGGGCCACCTTGAGCAGTCACCAGACAGTACACACATTCCCTCACATGTGGCCAGTCAGGACAGAAGACCTGTCAGGTCTGACAGCTGTCACATTTTCAGAAGAATTAGATACCCCTGCAAAATATCAGTCGAAGTCCAGAAGGTTACCTACTGGAGATGCCCATTTCTGAGACAGTTTAAACCTCATTTCTCTAAGGAAAACAAAATAGCAAAGCACACCTTGAAAACTGGGAGAAGAAATAAATATGCCATTCATGACTTTCTTTGGACAGAAACAACCTAAGTGGAACGACAGAGCCAAAAATGGGAAAAGAGTAAAGTCATCTGAATTTCAAAATTGTAAGACTGTGTAACATGTCAGTCACCTGTTTGTGTGTACGTGTGTGCATTAGTGTGCGTGGTACAGGTGAGAGGAAGATATCGTGAGGAACAGATAATTAAGGGGTCAAGAAGACACAACCTACAAAGAAAATACTTGGAAGATAATTCTGGTGCTTTTTGTTTGTTTGCTTTTTGTTTTAGAGACAGGGTCTCACTCTCTTGTCAAGGCTGGAGTGCAGTGGTGTGATCATGGCTCACTGCCACCTCAACCTCACAGGCTCAAGTGATCCTCCCACCTCAGCCTCTCAAGTGGCTGGGGACTATGGCACATGCCACTATGCCTGCCTAATTTTTTAATTTTTTGTAGAGTCTGAGTGTTACTATGTTGCCCAAGCTGATTTTGAACTCCTGGCTTCAAGCAGTCCTCCTGCCTCAGCCTCTCAAAGTGCTGGAATTATAGGTTATCAGCCACTGTGCTCTGTGAGAATTGTGATTTCACACTTTTGAGAATGGCAGGGGAGCAGGAAATTTGTGTTTTTAAAATCTATTATCTTCAAGTTGTAGAACAATTTTTGAAATATAGTAGGCATTCAGTAAATATTTGTTATTGAAATATGAAAAGAAGTCAAAACTTGGGAAAATAATTACTACACACATCACAAAAACACATAGCTTTGGCTGGGCACAGTGGCTCACTCCTGTAATCCAGCACTTTGGGAGACTGAGGAGGGTGGATCACCTGAGGTCAGGAGTTCGAGACCAGGCTGACCAATATGGCAAAACCCCGTCTCTACTAAAAATACAAAAGAAAATTAGCTGGGTGTGGTGGCACGTGCCTGTAATCCCAGCTACTTGGGAGGCTGAGGCAGGAAAATTGCTTGAACCTGGGAGGCACAGGTTGCAGTGAGCCAAGATTGTGCCATTGCACTCCAGCCTGGGTGACGGAGCGAGTATCTGTCTCAAAGAAAAAGCAACAAAAACACATAGTTTTGTTGAAGTGGGAGTGTCAGGTACCATTAAGCCAGAACTTTCTACTTACTTTTGAAATATTTTCCAGAGCATATAATTTTCTGGATATCACCAAAAAAAAAAAAAAAAAAAAAAAAAATCTGTGCTCTTTAAAAAATGGTATAGGTCAGGTGCAGTGGCTCACACCTATAATTCCAACACTTTGGGAGGCCCAGGCAGTTAGATTGTTTGTGCTCAGGAGTCTGAGACCAGCCTGGGCAACATAATGAGACCCTGTCTCTACAAAAGTACAGAAATCAGCTGAGTGTGGTGGCACACACCTGTAGTCCTAGCTACCTGGGGGGCTAAAAGGGTAGGATTGCTTGAAGATCAACGCTGCAGTGAGCCATGTTCACACCACTGCACTCTAGCCTGAGTGACAGAGTGAGACCCCATCTCTAAAAAAAAAAATAAAAATAAAACTTAAAATGAATATACTTTAATTTATGCCACTGCTGACTCCATTCTCATAGGTACTGAATATTTGTTTTGAAAAGATTTTTTAGTATGGATATTTCAACCTCATGGTAGAAGAGAAATGAAAACTAAGCTGAAAATATTAGAGAGCCACATTCTGGGCCCACTTCTGCACCTTCATAGCTGTATGTAGCCTCTGGATAGTTAAGTGACCTCTGATCTTTAGTTTCCCCATCTTCAAGATGGGATAGTTAGCTAACTGATCTCCTTCCAGCTCTACAAAGCTATAGGGTTTTTTTGTTTTTTTTTTTCATTTCACAAATAGTAAATATTTATATTTTAAGAAGTTAGATTATAACTATGAGAAAATTAGCGTATGAAGAACATTTTATGGCATATTAAAATTTTTCTTAGTTGACAGGAACTTAAGTTGAGATAGCCACAGACTATTTTCTGTTTTCCAAAATATGTAAATAATTGGTAGATTAATTCATTCAGTCATCAAATAAGCATTTTTGAACACCCACTCTATCTATCTGTCTATCTATCTATCTATCTACCAAGAATTATATGCTAAGCACACACACAAAATCCCTTATTTGGCAGAATATAAGATATACTCAGATATGTAAGATGCAATCTAATTTTATAAGGAAATTTTGGGGAAAATTAAAAATTTAAGTATGTTTTATTGTACAGAGAATAAGAAAAGCTATTTTTATTTATAAATTTATTTGTATAGTATATGAAATCATAAGTTCTGGATATATAGTAGTATTCAAACCTTTAGAATTATGCTTTTAAAGCTAAATTACATATCCAAAAAGAAATACATTGGCCGTAGAATACCAGAACCCAGCAGGCAATAAAACACAAATTGCATTTACAAATTAAGTGCCTACACCATACTTATGGGGTTAGAAAAGCAAATACCAGTACTACATTTTGTTGAATACTAGTAACTAAAAATCCACACTATAAAACAAATAATAAATGAATTCCAGTAGAGCGTATGCAATCAAAGCAACAATGTTAGTAAAACCTCGTACAAAGGAAACAGTAAAACCCTAATGTACCTGAATTCTCCTCCGGGTTACCTGAATATTTGTGAAACTCACCTCTTTGCTGTGATGTATTGGGGGTAACACTTTGTCATCAGGGCAACATTGCTATTCTCCTACTATTGTCCACTGAATGCAGATGGCAGATTTGTTAGTTGAATTTTCGATTGCAGTAGCATTGCTTATTTTTAGAATATTTTTAGTAGCTACTAAGTGACTATAAGTTACCACGGCTCACCCCACACTCAAAGCAAGTTTTTTGTTGGTGGCGAGGGTTGGGGGTGGAGGTGGGAATTGGGGTGGGGAGGTAAGTGAATACAGTTTATTTGCTGACAAAAAGGAAAAATGAAAAAAAAACAGAAATACTCTTGCCTCCTAATGGACTCACTATGTAAAGATGGAGACAGATTATGTATCTGCTTCCTACACTGCCAATAATCTTAGGACAGAGTTATATGATTTTTTTTTTTAAAGGCTTGGCAAGGAATTTCAGGGTTAGGGTGGAGAGAGGAATTTTCCCTTCAAGGAGGAGAAGGAAAAAGGGAAAAAGAAAGGAGGGAGAGAGGGAGGGAAGGAGGGAGGGAGGAAGAAAGAAGAAGGGGAAGGGGAAGGGGAAGGGGAAGGGGAAAGGGAAAAGGAAAGTGAAAGGGAAAGGAAAGGAAGTCCTGTAAAGTATACAGAAGGAGAAAGGGAGAGAGGGAGGGAGGGAGGAAGTGAGGAAAGAAGGAAAGAAGGAAGGAAGGAAGGAAAGGAAGGAAGGAAGGAAGGAAGGAAGGAAGGAAGGAAGGAAGGAAGGAAGGAAGGAAGGAAGGAAGGAAAGAAGTTCCTGTAAAGTATGCGGAACCCCAAAAGGTGTCGGTTGATGGGGTTCTGCAGAAACCAGGAACTGAGACAGAGTTAGAAGTGCAAAAGCTTTATGGGAGGTGAGAGGAGGGGATAAAATCTTCGAAAAATAAAAGGTAGAGGGAGCAGGATTGCAGATTGAGCAAGGAAAGCCTTGGGCTATGATGTAAATCTGACAACTGTGAAAGGACAGAAGGGGAAGCAGGGTTGGGGAGGGAGAGCCTTAGACTCTGATGCAGGTCTGACAAGTGTACCAACCCCAGGGGGAATTGGGGAGTAAAGATTGACTATTAGAGGAGACTTCATTAGGAGGAAATGGCCAGGTCCTAGTGCCCTCACCATCTTCAGTTATTGGCTGGTACTGACCAGGAGGACTGTGGCCTGGTCTCAAAAGCTAAAGAGGATGCCAATGGGGTGACAGCTGGCAGCTGTCTACTAATTGCACTCCTTGCAGCTCAAAGGCAAGTTCTTTCTTGAAAGAGTTTGAACAGTGAACTCCGGGGCTACTACAGTGTCTAACATTAACTGTGACATGTTTTACTATTGAAACACAAGAAGCAAATAATCAGTATATCAATGTCAAAAAATAAGAGAGATTTCATATTTTGAAAATATACTTTGGGAAATATATTATTTTTAAAGGTTTTTAAGTGTTTATTTTAAAAGAATATTTTTTAAAAGTTCATTTTAAAAAATATTTAAATAATACAAAAGTACCCAAATATTTTCCCTCTATTTCCAGTTACCACTTGAAAAATCTGGTATGTATCCTCACAAAGCCTTTTCTCATAGTACATAAAAAGTGGAACAATATTAAAAGTAATACTGTTTTGCAAATTGCTTTTTTTATTCAACAAGATAGGATTTTTAGCACACTTTATCACCTTCCACTGCTCTGACCCTCGTGTTTTGTTATAATTATCTAAAAATTTTGTTCCAGATAATTATTATTTTTTCACTTTATATTTCTTCAATTTAACTAATCTTTGTTGACAAATGCATGGATTTCACAGCAACATGGTCACCAATTATTTAAAATTAAGCATGGCTGGTTTCTTTTCTCAACACTGTTTTTTATATGTCAAGTCTCCCTAATTTATTTATATTTGTTCGTTGACAGTTATCTAAGATCTCCAGCCTAATCAGATGCTTTAATTTTGCTGCCATCTGTTTTCTTCCTCCTTTTGGCTGGAAGCCATCCCTTTTCTTTCACTTGTCACTGATGTGGGCTTCATCACATTCCCCACAGTGCCTTTCCTGGTTTCATCTGATTTGCTGTTGCCTTCAGCATTGTGAAGCTGAGCTTTATTGAGATGTTTTCCTAACCTCCTTCCCTCTCACCCCTGCTTCCCTTAATAGAAAGCCACTCAATTAATACGTGATATAATTGGATTTTATTGGTAGCTAAACCCACTGCCATGGTCAGAAATGGCGAGATGGTATTTATTTTTAGAAGTAGTGTCTGTGCCCTTGTTATTTTTCTAACTTATACAGTTTCATGTACTTTCTGGTTTCACTTTCCCAAAAAACAGAATAAGTAGAGTAAGTCCTAATACCTCCAGCTGTGAAGATTCAGCCCAACCTTGCCCCAAGACAAACCAGGGATAGCATTTAGATGACAATCCATAGTCCCAAGAAGAAACTATAAGGGGGAAAGGTGGTCAGCTCCAGGGGGTTCTGAGGCTATGTTTTGTTACCTCACTTGGAAATCTAACATGTGTAAGTGGAGGACATTAGGATAAAATGGCTGAATTCACTGAAAAACAAAAAACGAAAAAATAGGTTGGGGAAGAAAAGGAGGAAATTAATATGTAGAGGTTTTTTTTGGTTTTGTTTTGTTTTTTGTTTTTTAGAATATTTTATCTTACACCAGATCCTCCATATACATTTTCCGGATGTGTCACAAGAAAATGTATATTTTATTTATTTATTTATTTATTTATTTATTTATTGTAATATTTAGATCCAGCCTTAAAGTTCCAGTTTCCAGGACGTTCAGTACATATTTCCTTTTTCTCTACTGGATTGAGAAAGGCAAAGAACATGGTGTGTTGAACCATGCTAAATTATACCACAGGGAAGGGACACCTTTGCTCAGCTTTAGCTGATTGTGGCCATGTGGGAATGAAGGCCTTGTGTTCTTGGATCTTTTTATATATATATATATATAATATATATATATATATATATATTATATATATATATATATATATGAGAAGCTTTATACTACTTACATAGAAATAAATGTCTATAATAGCAGGTGGTTGAAAACAGTGAAATGATTTTATGCATTTCCAGATTTGGATTGAGGAATAGATAGCAAATGCACCACCGTGGTGTGTAGAGAATGAGAGAAAACCGTGTAACCCTCGTATAGAGTTACACCCTGTAACCATGGTGTGTAGAGCATAAGAGAAAACCCTGTAACAGTCTCCAACGAGACCAGCTTGTAAACCACATCAGAGTTGTTGATTGCTAAAGGGCCCGGAAGACATCAGAAGCATTATCCAGCTCTGCTGAGAGAAGTGTGTGTGCCCCTTTGTTAGACCCATGAGACCAGGTCTTGGCTCTTAGGTATATTTGAAATATGTTTTATTCTTTTGACATAGCTTATTTGTCCCTCCGCTTGTCTTAACAAAGTGGAACATTTATGCTCCGTGCTATTACTACTGAAAAGAGGATGAATATAAAAATAAGGAAACTCTTGAGGGTAGCAAATAATGGAAGAAGTGGATACGCTCTGGGAAATAGAGCTGTGCTGTGGAATGCATGAAAAGAATAAAACTCAAGTATTTTAACACCAACAGTTACAAGTAATTATATTACCATTGAAATAGTGAAGCATCATTTTTGAAGCAATAATGTGTTAATTTCTTAAGGGCTACATCAAAACCTCCTTAAACCACATGTGCAAGGTGAACACTTCCATTTTCAAAGGCATTTTGAAGAAACAATGTGGCTCATTCTCTCTTCCTCTCATCCTTACCCAGTACTTTTACAAAACTAAATTTTTACCCTTCCCAAAAGCTGGTAACTGGAGTGCACAGTTATTCACTTAGTTACTCTCATTGGACATCTAATCTCCTGATTTAAATGCTGTTTTACTGTGTGCAAGTAAATACGTAAATGTAATGTTGATTTATTTTGAATAGAATGGTACTTAGAGGAACTTGGCTCCACAGAAACCCCTTAAATCTACCAAATTATGTGCAGCGATTGTAAATCTCTGTTAAGTGTAAAACATACCTTATGAATTCACCAGGTTTACCAACACCTTTGTTCCCATCACCGTCAGTGAAACTGTCTCAATCATCGATAACACTGTAGGAGGCACCATAAGATGCAGAAGCACTGTCAGTTCTAGAAACAAACCTCTGCCATTGGGGATCCCACAGATGGTTGCATAAACCCTTTTAATTAGCGTATTACTGACCCAATAATAGCTTCTTCTGAGAGATGTGTTTTATATTCCAGTCTACCCATATGGCACGGATATGCTACTTAAGGACCACATAATAAAAGTCTTCATGAAAATATGCATAGCATATGTCTAGTATCAGATTTGTAGACTGAATAGTCCCTGTGGTTTTCTTTTTTTTTCTTTCACCAAATAAGGGAAATGAATAAACTTCTAAAACCTAGGCAATTATTTAAGTTCAACAGAGGTTTTATCCCATTCATGAAAGGTTTTGTATCAACAAGTTTAAAATCTTTTAACCTTTGCTTTCAAAATTAGTTATCATTTTCACTCTTGGTAAAGGTCTTTCACAAATTTTTCAGTAAGGCATGAACTATCAAAAAAGTACAGTTCTCATCGACAATGCTGGAAGTTCTAGAATGAACCCACTACTAAAAGGCAATGAGTAAGAAGCATGCATTGGAAGAACTTAATGTGGTTGGAGTTTGCAGAAAAGATAGGAAACTCAAAGAATAGAGATATTTATAGTTGCATAATTCAGGGCATTCCTCAGAGATTTTTAGACAAATAGAGCAAAGCAAAGTATCTGTGTTAAAAATGGCTAGGTACCTTCCATTTTATACACTAGCAAGCTTCCATGATGAAACATGTGGAATCTCACATTGTTTCATTTTTATTGCATTGTAGGAAATTAAATTTTGGTTTGAATGAACCCCATCTTATGAAATTGCGGTATGGTTAGATAAAAAAAATCAAATTCCAATGTGGATTATTTATAAATAAAAGTCCTTCTTCAGATGACTCATGTAACTTCATTCATTCATAAATACTTTGTTAATTTTAGAAAATTGACATTTGAGTCAAGCTCACCTCCCTCTTTCATGTCGAGTTACATGCTGCGGTAGTTACATGGACTCAGATAAAGATATATTGCTTAATTTGATAACATTAACTCAGCCAACAGCAATAGCGCTCTAAACAAAAACAGGAGGTCTGAGGGAGAATTCAACTCAAAAAGAAGTTTATAAGTAGGATTTCAGAACGTACTCACCACTGCATTCGTACTATGCCAATAGTACTGTGCTCAATGCTGATGGAGGTGGTTTGTTAATAGCATGAAGCCACTGCCCTCTAACAGCCATGTTGGGAAGATAAGCACAAGTGGATCATGTAATTACCAGTTCAAGACAGAAGGAGTGTAAGTGTCAAATAAGTGATCCCAAAGATAAAACTGGATAAGGTTCAGAGCAGAAGAGATGAAGTCAGCATAGAAGCAGGGACAGAGCAATGGCTCTAGCAACTCTCTTAGGAGAGAATCCTGTTTTCACCAGTTCATATAACAGCAACATGGTCTTATGTCACTTAATGTCTCCAACTTCCTTATTTGTAAAACGGAATCAGAATGTCCTCTTTACAAGTTGTTATGATGATGACAATAGATAATGTATGAAAAGTGCATAATGTACAGGAGGCACCCATTACCTGGTTGCTATACTATGGCTATTGTGATCTATCGGGGCAGGAGTGGAGCAGCCAGTCCTCTTGCAAAAGATATGCTGAAACTCAGACCCAGTGAAAGATTTGGTTAGGGCCTGGCACTTAAAGGCAGGAAATGATGAGAAGATTGGCCCAATAGAAATTTGTCTTAAAGTGTGTTAGAGAATTTCAAAGTGTATTGTAGTCAGATTACAGAGGGCCTTGAATACCGGGAAGAGTAGTTTAGGCTACATTCTATGGGCAGTTGGGAGTCACTGGAAGATTTGAGCAAGAAAGTCACCAATGAAATTGATATTTTAAGGCTTATTCTGACAGACCTGATAATTGGACATGCAAACTGGATTGGAAATGAGAAAGTCGAGAACAAAGGATGAGAAGGAAAAAAATGAACATTTATTGAACACATATGGTATGTATATGTTTTAGACCATGGCCTAAGAGCCAAACTCTGATCCCAAATGGACTTCCTATAAAGAAAGACTGAATCTCTTTTTCTCTTTGATGAAATGGAAAGTGAAAGCCTAGAAGAGCTTTTCAGAATTCTGAAGGTAGCAAACTGCTACCTGGAAAGAGAATATATAGTGCTGGCAGAAGGAAAGCTCAGAATTCAAATCCTGTTTAAGGAAATATTTTTGTCAGTATTAAAATACTTAAGGCTAGACATGGTGACTTGCACCTATAATTCTAACACTTTGAGAGACTGAGGCAGGA
Organism: Macaca nemestrina; assembly: GCF_043159975.1. Classification (NCBI taxonomy): domain Eukaryota; kingdom Metazoa; phylum Chordata; class Mammalia; order Primates; family Cercopithecidae; genus Macaca; species Macaca nemestrina. The sequence continues at coordinate 115,998,633 of NC_092127.1, read as the reverse complement.
GAATCACTTGAGCCAAAAGTTCGAGACCAGCCTGGGCAGCAAAGTGAGATCCCCCATCTCTAAAAGAAAAAAAAAAAACAAATTAGCTGGGCATGGTGGGCCTACAGTCCCAGCTACTCGGGAGGCGAAGGTGGGAGGATTGCTTGAGCCCAGGAGATTGAGGCTACAGTGAGATGTGATCACACCACTGTATTCCACTATGAATGCAGAACAACACCCTGTCTTAAAAACAAAACAAAACCTTTAAATGTCTTCTTTTTTCTGTTAACAACCTGGCATTTTATTTTCCATGTTCTTCCTCCCTATCCTTTTGTACTTAGAGTAAAATTCATAATGGACAAGGCTCAGAGGCTTCAGATATAAGGCATGATTTGTTCATAAAACTCTCCATGCAAGTCTGTTTTAATTAAAACCAAACTGTCTTACAATGAAAACTTGTTTAAAGAGTTTAAAACAAACTCTTCTGTGAACATTTGAACATCTGTAAGGAAATATGCAGGAGCCCAATTATCAATCTGAAGTGTTGTATCCAAGACAATCCAGTTGTCTTTACAGTTGAGGACGGGCCAAAGGAAGGTGATTTCATTTTGGCAGACTTCCTGTTTCATGGAACCCTCTTCAGACTCATGAAAGGATTTGCCAACTCCAGGAAGCTGGAGTTCTATTGGATTCCAGTAAATGCCAGTAAAGAGCTCAGTAAATCAGAAAACACGACTTCTTCTAGAGTTGTATTCGTTTTTCTTTTCAGAATTATCTTTCTAACATGCTGGTCTTATTAAGGAAAATTCTGGGAGCCATGTGGTATTTCAAGAGTCAATTTGTGTTACCAATTAATATTCAAAAAGTATTACACTTACAGCCTAACATTGTCCGGCCCTCTTAGAAAGATCCAGAGCACCACTATTTTCTTTTCACTGAATGCAGACTTAATAAAAATTTTCACATTCTGGCTTACAATGAAGTGTCATGTTCCAAGCAGATATCCAAGATCTATATTCCCCAGGATTTGGTTGAACTGTGACATTATGTTCATTTTTGGATTGTTGTCATGTTTATCATAGATTTTTTTCCTTGGCCTTGCTTTGCCAGGATGAGTTCTCGGGTCTCATAAATATAACAGATATATGTGGTATTAAAGAGATTAGACTTTTTTTTGTGAAAAGACAACTTCAGATCTGAGACAACATAGTGTTCAAAAAGAGTTAAGGCTGGGAGGCTGTAAAAGCTTTGCTTTTACATGCACCTGTGCTTACAGGATGTGTGTCATATTGGTTGGCTGTTTTCACTGGTTACATAAAATGTTCTAAGCTGGCAGACAGTTACTGATTGGCAACACAAATTCTTCTATAATGTACTCAGAATCAAGTTTCCATTTCAAGTTATTGCTAAAACTTAATTTTAAGAACCTGTCATGAAACCACTTAAATTCTGTGCTTTATTGGGAAAATACATTCATGTCTTCAGCTTGAGACATAAGATTTTATAACTTTAAAATTTTTATTACAAAAAAATTCTGTTTAAAAACTCCATACATTATTTTAATATGCAAATCACAGAAAATGAAAGTCTCTTATCCAACTTCTCTTACTATTTGGGAAATATTTCTCCATAATTTTTCCTTTATACTTCCTAACATGCTTGTGCATATAGTCCTTAAAATGGAATCACCATATGCCTAAATTTCCACAACTTGCTTTTCTTGCTGTTACATATAAATCTACTTTATTCATTTTTGACAGGAATATTATATTCCTTTGGGAAGTGGCCCATAATTTATTTGAACAGTCCTCAGTTGATAGACATTTACATAAGGTGTTAATTTTTATTTACTTCTTAAACTTATATACAGGGATATTAGCTTTTTAAAGTGAACTGCTGTGAGTTTTGACAAATGAATGCAGTCATATAACCACCACAGTTCTGATACAGAACTGTACATCACCCACCCCTTACTGCTCCTTTGTAATCAACCCTTTCCCCTACCACCAGCCCTTGGCAATCACTGAGCTGTTTCCTGTTCTTATAATCTTGCCTTTTCCAGAATATCATAAAAATGGAATCGTATAGGATGTAAACTTTTTTATTATTATTATACTCTAAGTTCTGGGGTACATGTGCAGAGAATGCAGTTTTGTTACATAGGTATACATGTGCCATGGTGGTTTGCTGCACCCATCAACCCGTCACCTACATTAGGTATTTCTCCTAATGTTATCCCTCCCCTACCCCACACACCCTGACAGGCCCTGGTGTGTGGTGGTCCCCTTCCTATGTCCATATGTTCTCATTGTTCAACTCCCACTTTTGAGTGAGAATGTGTGGTGTTTGGTTTTCTGTTCTCGTGATAGTTTGCTGACAATGATGGTTTCCAGCTTCATCCATGTCCCTGCAAAGGACATGAACTCATCCTCTTTTATGGATGCATAGTATTATATGGTGTATATGTGCCACATTTTCTTTATCCAGTCTACTATTGACGAACATTTGGGTTGGTTCCAAGTCTGCAATTGTGAACAGTGCCGCAATAAACATACGTGTACATTCATGTCCTTTGCAGGGACACGGGTGAAGGTGGAAACCATATGGCTAGCCGTATGCAGAAAACTAAAACTGGACCCCTTCCTTACACCTTATACAAAAATTAACTCAAGATGGATCAAAGACCTAAATGTAAGACCTGGGACCATAAAAATCCTAGAATAAAACCTGGGCAATACCACTCAGGACATAGGCATGAGCAAAGACTTCATGTCTAAAACACCAAAAGCAATGGCAACAAAAGCCAAAATTGACAAATGGGATCTAATTAAACTAAAAAGCTTCTGCACAGCAAAAGAAACTATCATCAGAGTGAACAGGCAACCTACAGAATGGGAGAAAAATTTTGCAATCTATCCATCTGACAAAGGGCTAATATTCAGAATCTACAAAGACCTTCAACAAATTTACAACAACAAAAAAAGACCCCATCAAAAAGTGGGCAAAGGATGTGAACAGACACTTCTCAAAAGAAGACATTTATGCAGCCAACAGACACATGAAAAAATGTTTATCATCACTGGTCATTAGAGAAATGCAAATCAAAACCACATTGAGATACCATCTCATGCCAGTTAGAATAGCAATCATTAAAAAGTCAGGAAACAACAGATGCTAGAGACGATGTGGAGAAATAGGAACACTTTTACACTGTTAGTGGGAGTGTAAATTAGTTCAACCACTGTGGGAGACAGTGTGGCAATTCCTCAGTGATCTAGAACTAGAAATACCTTTGACCCAGCCATCCCATTACTGGGTATATACGCAAAGGATTATAAATCAATCTACTAAAAAGGCACATGCACACATATGTTTTTTGTTTTATTTTATTTTATTTATTTATTTTATTATTATTATACTTTAAGTTCTATGGTACATGTGCACAATGTGCAGGTTTGTTATATATATATATATACATGTGCCATGTTGGTTTGCTGCCAGTTTTCCCAACACCATTTATTAAATAGGGAATCTTTTTGCCATTGCTTTTTTGTGTCAGGTTTCTCAAAGATCAGATGGTTGTAGATGTGTGGTGTTATTTCTGAGGCCTCTGTTCTGTTCCATTGGTCTATATATCAGTTTTGGTACCCGTACTATGCTGTTTTGGTTACTGTGACCGTGCAGTCTAGTTTGAAGTCATGTAGTGTGATGCCTCCAGCTTTGTTCTTCTTGCCCAGAATTGTCTTGGCTATGTGGCCTCTTTTTGGTTCCATATGAAGTTTAAAGTGCTTTTTCCCAATTCTGTGAAGAAAGTCAGTGGTAGCTTGATGGGGATAGCATTGAATCTATAAATTACTTTGGGCAGTATGGCCATTTTCGCGGTATTGATTCTTCCTATCCATGAGCATAGAATGTTTTTCCATTTGTTTGTGTTCTCTCTTATTTCCTTGAGCAGTGGTTTGTAGTTATCCTTGGAAAGGTCCTTCACATCCCTTGTAAATTGTATTCCTAGGTATTTTATTCTCTTTGTAGCAGTTGTAAATGGGAGTTCACTCATGATTTGGCTGTCTGTTTGTCTGTTATTGGTGTGTAGGAATGCTTGTGATCTTTGCACAATGATTTTGTATCCTGAGACATTGCTGAAGTTGCTTATCAGCTTAAGGAGTTCTTGGTCTGAGAGGATGGGGTTTTCTAAATATACAATCATGTCATCTGCAAACAGAGAGAATTTGACTTCCTCTCTTCCTATATGAATACTCTTTATTTCATTCTCTTGCCTGATGGCCCTGGCCAGAATTTCCAACACTATGTTGAATAGGAGTGGTGAGAGTGGGCATCCTTGTCTTATGCTGGTTTTCAAAGGCAGTGCTTACAGGTTTTGCCCATTCAGTATGATATTGGCAATGGGTTTGTCATAAATAGCTCTTATTATTTTAAGATACATTCCATCAACACCTAGTTTATTGAGAGTTTTTAGCATGAAGGGGTGTTGAATTTTGTCTAAGGCCTTTTCTGTATCTATTGAGATAATCGTATGGTGATTGTTTATGTGATTGGTTATGGTTCTGTTTATGTGATGGATTACATTTATTGATTTGCATATGTTGAACTAGTCTTGCATCCCAGGGATGATGCCAACTTGATCATGGTAGATAAGCTGCTGGATTCAGTTTACCAGTATTTTATTGAGGATTTTTACATTGATGTTCATCAGGGATATTGACCTGAAATTTTCTTTTTTTGTTGTGTCTCTGCCAGGTTTTGGTATCAGGATGATGCTAGCCTCATAAAATGAGTTAGTGGGGAGTCCCTCTTTTTCTATTGTTTGGAATAGTTTCAGAAGGAATGATACCTTCTGAAAAAGGTATCATTTTTCTAACAAAGCTCCTCTTTGTACCTCTAGTAGAATTCAGCTGTGAATCTGTCTCGTCCTGGACTTTTTTTGGTTGGTAGGCTATTAATTATTGCCTCAATTTCAGAACTTGTTATGGTTTATTCAAGGATTCAATTTCTTCCTCGTTCAGTTTCTTCCTTGGGAGGGTGTTGTGTCCAGGAATTTATCCATTTCTTCTAGATTTTCTAGTTTATTTGCATAGAGGTGTTTATAGTATTTTCTGAGAGTAGTTTGTGTTTCTGTGGGATCAGTGGTGATATCCCCTATATCATTTTTTATTGCATCTATTTGATTCTTCTTTCTTTTCTTTATTATTCTGGCTAGCAGGTGTCTATTTTGTTGATCTTTTCAAAAAACTAGGTCCTGGCTTCATTGATTTTTTTGAAAGGTTTTTCGTGTCTCTATTTCCTTCAGTTCTGCTCTGATCTTAGTTATTTCTTGTCTTCTGCTAGCTTTTGAATTTGTTTGCTCTTGTTTCTCTAGTTCTTTTAATTGTGATGTTAAGGTGTCAATTTTAGATCTTTAGATCTGTTTTCTCTTGTGGGCATTTGGTGCTATAAATTTCCCTCTACACACTGCTTTAAATGTGTCCCAGAGATTCTGGTAAGTTGTGTCTTCTTTCTCAGTGGCTTCGAAGAATATCTTTATTTCTGCCTTCATTTCGTTATTTACCCAGTAGTCATTCAGAAGCAGGTTGTTCAGTTTCCATGTAGTTATGCAGTTTTGAGTGAGTTTCTTAATCCTGATTTCTAATTTGGTGGCACTGTGGTCTGAGAGACTGTTTGTCATGATTTCCATTCTTTTGCATTTCCTGAGGAGTGTTTTACTTTCAATTATGTAGTCAGTTTTAGAATATGTGCAATGAGGTGCTGAGAAGAATGTATATTCTATTGATTTGGAGTGGAGAGTTCTGTAGATGTCTATTAGGTCTGCTTGGTCCATAGCTGAGTTCAAGTCCTGAATATCCTTGTTAATTTTCCGTCTTGTTGATCTGTCTAATATTGACAGTGGGGTGTTAAAGTCTCCCACTATTATTGTGTGGGAGTCTAAGTTTCTTTATAGGTCTAAGAACTTGCTTTATGAATCTGGGTGCTCCTGTATTGGGTGCATATATATTTAGGATAGTTAGCTGTTCTTGCTGCATTGATCCCTTTACTGTTATGTGATACCCTTCTTTGTCTCTTTTGATCTTTGTTGATTTAAAGTCAGTCTGTTTTATCAGAGTTTAGGATTGCAACCCCTGTTTTTTGTTGTTGTTGTTGTTGTTGTTGTTGCTTTGCTTTACATTCGCTTGGTAAATATCCCTCCATCCCTTTATTTTGAGCCTATGTGTGTCTTTGCAGGCGAGATGGGTCTCCTGAATACAGCAAACTGATGGATCTTAACTCTTTATCCAATTTGCTAGTCAGTGTCTTTTAACTGGGGCATTTAGCCTGTTTACATTTAAGGTTAATATCATTATGTGTGAATTTGATCCTGTCATTATGATGCTAGCTGGTTATTTTGCCCATTACTTGATGCAGTTTCTTCATAGTGTTGATGTTCTTTACAATTTGGTATGTTTTTGCAGTGACTGGTACTGGTTGTTCCTTTCCATGTTTAGTGCTTCCTTCAGGAGCTCTTGTAAGGCAGGCCTGGTGGTGACAAAATCTCTCAGCTTTTGCTTATCTGTAAAGGATTTTATTTCTCCTTCACTTCTGAAGCTTAGTTTGGCTGGATGTGAAATTCTGGATTGAAAATTCTTTTTAAGAATGTTGAATATTGTCCCCCACTCTCTTCTGGCTTGTAGGGTTTCTGCCAAGAGATCCACTGTTACTCTGATGGGCTTCGCTTTGTGGGTAACCCGACTTTTCTCTCTGGCTGCCCTTAACATTTTTTCCTTCATTTCAACCTTGGTGAATCTGATGATTTTGTGTCTTGGAGTTGCTCTTCTCGAGGAGTATCTTTGTGGTGTTCTCTGTGTTTTCTGAATTTGAATGTTGGCCTGTCTTGCTAGGTTGGGGAAGTTCTTCTGGATGATATCCTGAAGAGTGTGTTTTCCAACTTGGTTCCATTCTCCTCGTCACTTTCAGATACACCAGTCAAACATAGATTTGGTCTTTTCACCTAGTCCCATAGTTCTTGGAGGCTTTGTTCCCATTCATTTTTGTTCTTTTTTTCTCTAATCTTGTCTTCACTGTTTATTTCATTAAGTTGATCTTCAATCACTGATATCCTTTCTTTCTCTTGATCTATTTGGCTGTTGAAACTTGTGTATGGTTCACAAAGTTCTCGTGCTGTGTTTTTCATCTCCATCAGGTCATTTATGTTCTTCTCTAAACTGGTTATTCTGGTTGACAGTTTGTCTAACCTTTTGTCATGGTTCTTAGCTTCCTTGCACCATGTTAGAACATGCTCCTTTAGCTCAGAGGAGTTTGTTATTACTCATCTTCTGAAGCCTATTTCTGTTAGTTCGTAAAACTTATTTTGCGTCAAGTTTTGTTCCCTTGCTGGCAAGGAGTTGTGATCCTTTGGAGGAGAAGAGGCCTTCTGGTTTTTGGAATTTTCATCCTTTTTGCGCTGGTTTCTCCCCATCTTTGTGGATTTATCAACCTTTGGTATTTGATGTTGGTAACCTTCCGATGGGGTCTTTGAGTGGATATGCTCTTCCTTTCTGCTTATTAGTTTCCTTTCTCACAGTCAGGCCCCTCTGCTGCCGGTCTGCTGGAGTTTGCTGGAGGTTCATTCCCGACCCTGTTTGACTGGGTATCACCAGTGGAGCCTGCAGAACAGCAAAGATTGATGACTGATCTTTCCTCTGGAAGCTTCATCCCACAGGGGCACCTGCCAGATGCCAGCCAGAGCTCTCCTGGATGTAGCCTTTTAAATATAGCTTCTTTCACTTTGCATAATGCATTTGAGACCCAATAATGTTATGTGTGTCAAGAGTTTAATTATTTTTATAGAAGAGAACTCTTCTGCTATGTGGAAATATCAATGTGCTTGTTCATTAGCCAGATGAATATTTGAATTATTTCCAGTTTTTGAAATTATGAATTAAGCCCTTGTAAATATTCATGTATTGGCTTTTATATGTCCATCAACTTTAATTTCACTTGGGTGAATGTTCAGGATTGGAATTACAGGGTCCTATAGGTAAGTATGTGTTTATCTTAATAAAAAACTACTAGATTGCCTGGGTGCAGTGACTTATGCCTGTGATCCCAGCACTTTGGGAGGCTGAAGCAGGCAGATCATCTGAGGTCAGGAGTTTGAGACCAGCCTGGCTAACATGGTGAACCCCATCTCTACTAAAAATACAAAATTAGCTGAGCATGGTGGCATGTGTCTGTAGTCCCAGATACCCAGGAAGCAGATACAGGAGAATCACTGGAACCCAGGAGGTGGAGGTAGGAGAATTGCTGGAACCCAGGAGGTGGAGGTTGCAGTGAGCCGAGATTGCACCACTGCACTCCAGCCTGGGTTACAGAGTGAGACTCTGTCTCGAAAAAAAAAAAAAAGAAAAGGCTAGATTTTTTTCCCAAAGTGTCTGGACCATGTTGCATTCTCATCAGCAATATAAGATTCCAGTTCTGCATATCCTTACCAGCACTTAGTATTGTCAGGATTTCCTTTTTCATTTCTGTTTTTGAACCATTCCAGTAGGTGTGTAGCTACCACTCATTGTGGTTTTTATTTTCATTTCCCTAATGACTAATGATACTATCTTTTCATGTGCCTATTTGCCATTCATATATCTTCTTAGGTAAAGTATCAGTTCAAATCTTTTCCTGTTTTTTCACTGGGTTGTTCCCCATTACTGAGTTTTGAGAGTTCTTTGTGTTTTCTAGATATAATTCCTTTAACAGATATTATTTTGCAAATATTTTCTCCTAGACTGTGTTTTTCATTTTGTTCACTCAACTGTGTCTTTAATAGATCAGAAGTTTTAAATTTTTATTATATTCAATTTACCAGTTTAAAAGGGATTATGATTTTGGTGTCATGTCTAAGAAATCTTTGCCTAACCTAAAACCGTAAAGAGTCTCTTGTATGATTTCTTCTAGAAGTTTTATAGTTTTACCTTTTACATTCAGATCTATGATCTATTTTGAATTAATTTTCATATAAGGTACAAAGTGTTAGTTGAGTTTCATTTTTTGGATTACAGATATCCAGTAGTTTCAGCACCATTTATTGAAAAGAGTATTTTTCCCCATCAAACTGCCTTTGCACATTTATCAAAATCAGTTGATCATATGTGTGTGGATATGTTTCTAAACACTGTATTCTGTTCCAGAGTTACGAATTTTAAAGATCTACCACAGTGCTTCTAAATTTACCCAAGAAATGAAGTTATCAAACCCTTTAGACCATGTTCTTGTTTACAGCTTAATGAAGTCACAATGAACACATCTTATAGTTAAATTCAAGTTATAAAAACTTGAATTGTTTAAGGCACAGGTCTTCAAGGTGGAGTGCATGTACAATATGATCTAAAGAGAGAAAAGAAAGAAAATATTAGAGCTTCTATCCTCCTTTCTGGGCCTCTGACCACCTGTTTACCAGAAGGCCTTGCCTCATTCCCCTCTTGCCTCTTGGAGCAGTTTAGTAGGAAGTGGAACTCACCAGGGTTGGATGGGATGGAAGAACAAAGTTAAGGAAAAGCAATTTTTACACACCTTTGTTTAAATTTTTTTTTGGTAAAATTTTTCCAAAGATGAAGATTGGCATAAGCTTTTCCAGATTCTTCCTCAAAGGGGAAGTGTGAAATTACAGAATAATTTCCTCTTAAATATATACACATACCACACATCACAGGGAAAATTTTACATGTCGATATTTGTTCAAGCCCAAAAAAAGTTATACTTAACTCATAAAATACTTCCCCAGGGAAAACTTAAAATTCCGGGTAAGAGCTTTCTTCCTCTTCTTTTTTTCCTCTTACTCTGTCCCTCTATCCTTCCCTCTCTCCCTTTTCTTCCAACTCTATTGAATAAGTAGCATTGAGCCATAATATGAGGAAATCACAGAAAAAACACGACATAGTTCCTCTCTGATTGTGTTGAACAAAGAACATATATCCATGAGACAGAGAAGGAGTACTGTAGTATGATTCACAAATAATTAACCTACAAATAATTTTACCTAGTTTTTTCAAGGTATATTTATATTTGTTATCAATAAAATAAAATCCTGGTAGTCTTTTGTCTAATTTGACAACAAAAAGAATTTAAAGAATAAAACTTTAAGCATTCCTCTCATGTATTTTTCTTTTTCTCATTTATTTATTTATTTATTTATTTATTTGAGACAGGGTCTCGCTCTGTCACCCAGGCTGGAGTACAGTGGCACATTCTCTGCTCACTGCAAACTCCACCTCCCAGGTTCAAGTGACTCTCCTGCCTCAGCCTCCTGAGTAGCTGGGACTACAGGAACCCGCACCATGCCCAGCTAGTTTTTGTATTTTTAGTAGAGACAAGGTTTCACCATATTGTCCAGGCTGGTCTCAAACTCCTGACCTCAAGTGATCGGCCCGCCTCAGCCTCCCAAAGTGCTGGGATTACAGGCATGAGCCACCATGCCTGCCCACATACATTTTTCTTAAAACTTTAATATTGCTACTGTAGTCTATCCCATAAAGAAAAAAATAATAGAATCTTAATTAGTACAAAAATGTACTCACTTTACTTTCGTTCTTTATTGTTTTCATTTATTTATTTAGAGATAGAGTCTCACTCTGTCACCCAGGCTGGAGTGCAGTGGTTTGAATGCAGCTCACTGTAGCCTCAGCCTTCTGGGTTCAAGCGATCCTCCCACCTCAGCCTCCCGAGTAGCTGGGACTACAGGTGGGTGCCACCACACCTGGCAAATTTTTGTATTTTCTGTAAAGGTGGGGTTTTGCCATGTTGGCCAGGCTGGTCTCGAACTCCTGGTCCCAAGTGATCTGCCTGCCTTGGCCTCCCAACATGCTGGAATTACAGGCATGAGCCACCACTACCAGCCTACTTTTTATTAAATATATGTATATTAACTGCTCATACTCTTCTGTAGATCACTCCCAGACTTCCAGGTGAAAAACTTAAAGAATTGCCAAAATAACAAATGCAAAGAGTAGGTGGAGTTATAGACTCTTGGGGCTGGGAGGGATTTCTCTAATCACCCTATCCAACCATGTTGGAAAACCAACACTGGGCAGGTCAGCCCACTTTACCTACATCACTGCTCAGGATACTTCGGAGCTGGACCAGTTCTTTCCTGAAAGTACCTCAGACTGTGGCAAAAAAAAAAAAAAAAAAAAAAAAGTATGTGGGGCTGGGGAACTGAGCAGACCTCATGAAGGAGGTGGACAAACAAGGCCTGGAAGGATGGGAAGAACAGGGTAAGCTGAGAGGATGTTTTTGCAGAACTCTGGAGTTTAGAACCCTTCAGGGAAACAAGCCCATGGTTCTGTAAGAGGCTAGCTCCACTAAAGACAGGTCTGCTCACTGATAATGTAGTCAATTAGAAACTTAAAGAGATTGTTACCTTGGTGTATATTAACTCTATCAGGTCACTAGGGTGACAGGCAATTCATTGCTGTTTCAAAACAGTAATTTGTATACAGATCATTTGGCCAGAGAAGTTAATTTATAACTTTTACACTTTCACTAGCAGGGAAAAAATTGGAAGAGTTTCATAACGATTGTCAACTTTGGAAATTGTCATTCTCCATTTCTTGCCTTTTCCTTTTAAGAAAAAAGGATGGTTTGAATTTAAAAGTTTGCATTTTATGTTTTTTTCTGCTTGCCCTGCACTGTACCCTATTAGAGTGACCTTCAAGTAATGGCAGTACTACTACTCTAGTTGTCTAGAAGTTATGGAGTATTTCAGACACCCAAAAGGGTCTGGCTCCTAGAGTGATTGCCTAAAACACTACATGATGATAAGCCAGTATAGGTTTGCAGGGTTCTCACTGTAACTTTATCCACATGTCCCTAGCTGGCAAGATTAATTCAGCCCTGAAAATTCTAATCTTCAAACATGACTCATATCCTTGTTTCCCATTTAGTGCGTCATTTAAAAACTGGCCTTGTGGCTATGTTGCTGTAGCAAGACTGGACTAGGAAATTGGAGGCAGCATTCTTAGCTCATGTTAAGTCATCTGTTTAGCCAACAAATATCTATAGAATGTCAACCATGTACCAGGCATTACGCTAGGCATCGGAAGCGCAGTGATAACTCCTGCCCTGGTGGAACTTCAGTTATGCCTCTAATTAGCAGTGGACTCTGAGCAAGTTTTCCTTTCTAAATGCAGGACTTGGACTGGATGTTCTTGAAACATCTCTTACAATGGGAATATTCTATTCCTGAAAGCAGCCAGTTTCCTAGAATCTCTGAGTGGAACTGAGGGACAACAGTGTGGAAGAGACTCTGTAATTACAGTTTAACAAAAAGAATTTTCGCTTTTTTGTGTCTTGTCTTGTTGCTGCTGTTTTTCTGGTGATCATAGCTTACTTTTCTGGAAAATTGTATAAAATTTTTCCTGAGAAGGGGAAAGAAAAAAAAATGAGAAACTTTAGTCATTTACACATACATGTTCATGAAAGTACATGATAAGAACATAATTCAGTCTAAGTAAAAAGATTTCCTGAAACTTTTAACATATGAAATTATCCCTGTGGAAATCAGGTGTGTTCATTTTACACGTGTATTTAACAGAGGTTACATTTTGACAAACTTTTATTTAAACATTCAGTCCCTAAGATCCATGAGGTGACTCCAGTTAAATAAATGTGTATGCTGTGGTGTGCAGCAGCAGGCCGCAGGGGCCTCATCCTCTGGGAACTCACACTGTGCTAGTTTTTCCCACATGAATTGAACAGCTTTTTCAAAATCTCTTTTTTTAACTCAAAATTTTAGCATTTATAATGGAAATATTCTGCCCTTGGATAGTGAGTAGATCACAACAGAACATGCTGAGATGGCATAAGAGTGAAAAGTTAGCATAAGAGTCCTGCTTTGGCAGTGAAAAGTTGTGCTTTGATAAACTGATAGAGATTGGGAAAGAACTGTCTGCCTACTGTGTGATCTTTAAATTGTACTTACTGGGCATTCTCCATCAGCAGCATAGAGAATATAAGTTTTCTTTGATGCATTTTTTGGTTTTTTAAGTATCTATGTTGTTTGGCATCAATTAAACTAAAAGATGTTTTCATGGATTAACAGGAATGTTTATTTTACTGTTGATTTTTTTAATGTCATTGTAAGAAGGATATCCCCATCTGTGCTTCACTCATGATAACTTGGAAATAAAGACATTTTTATTTGTATAAGTGCTATTTGAGAGTTTGAAAAACTGCGTGTGGTATTATATAACCAAGTATAGATTTCTGTTTCAGATGTGGCCACCCAGAAGGGCTAAGCCACCTTCCCCTCTGTCTTCTTCTGTTCATTCCATTCCTTTTATTCCTAACTGTAGTAACGGAAGCTTTCAGCAGAGCCAAACAGAGGGGCTGTGGAGATGCTCACAGGTTGGATTAATCACATGTGCCCTGTTTATCTGTGAATAGATAAGGTAGAGTGTAACCAGTGGGACAAATGCAGTGGATACTCACAGAGCCTAAGCTAATATGCTAGGGAGAGTCAAGAGGAGTTTAGAAGCTGTGTCAGTGTCTTCAGATTCCCAGACTGCTTTCTTCAAAATGCTTGGGCCCTGGGATAATCTGAGCCAATCTGTGATGACTGAGGTGGTGACAGGACCAGAGTTAAAGGGACTCTGGAACCCCTTCAGAGTAATATCATTCCATGGGTTAGCTGAAAACATTTGGAGTGGCTGAAGAAAAAAACAAAAAAAGGGGTCTGAGACATAAACACCTTTTTTTTTAAAGTCATTAATATAGTACTTTTAATGAAAACACTATGTTCTTGTAAATCCCACATCTTTATACAGGTAGATATAATAGTAAGCAAAACCTATAAAAATAACTGAAAATAAAATCTAATTATTTTAATTAGATTTAAAACCTAAATCTTAGAATTTTGCTTCACAAATGTAGTCATTTTTTTTTTTATACTTTAAGTTCTAGGGTACATGTGCACAACGGGCAGGTTTGTTACATATGTATACATGTGCCATCTTGGTGTGTTACACCCATTAACTCGTCATTTACATTAGGTATATCTCCTAAAGCTATCCCTCCCCACCCCCCCCCACTCCCCACAATAGGACCCAGTGTGTGATGCTCCCCTTCCTGTGTCCAAGTGATCTCATTGTTCAATTCCCATCTATGAATGGGAACATGCAGTATTTGGTTATCGGTTCTTCTGATAGTTTGCTGAGAATGATGGTTTCCAGCTGCATCCATGTCCCTACAAAGGACACAAACTCATCCTTTTTTATGGCTGCATAGTATTCCGTGGTATATATGTGCCACATTTTCTTAATCCAGTCTGTCACTGATGGACATTTGGGTTGATTCCAAGTCTTTGATATTGTGAATAGTGCCGCAATAAACATACGTGTGCATGTGTCTTTATAGCAGCATGATTTATAATCCTTTGGGTATATCCCCAGTAATGGGATGGCTGGGTCAAATGGTATTTCTAGTTCTAGGTCCTTGAGGAATCGCCACACTGTTTTCCACAATGGCTGAACTAGTTTACAGTCCCACCAACAGTGTAAAAGTGTTCCTATTTCTCCACATCCTCTCCAGCACCTGTTGTTTCCTGATTTTTTAAAGATTGCCATTCTAACTGGTGTGAGATGGTATCTTATTGAGGTTTTGATTTGCATTTCTCTGATGGTGAGTGATGATGAGCATTTTTTCATGTGTCTGTTGGCTGTATGAATGTCTTCTTTTGAGAAGTGTCTGTTCATATCCTTTGCCCACTTTTTGATGGGGTTGTTTGTTTTTTTCTTGTAAATTTGATTGAGTTCTTTGTAGGTTCTGGATATTAGCCCTTTGTCAGATGATTAGATTGCAAAATTGTCTCCCATTCTGTAGGTTGCCTGTTTACTCTGATGGTAGTTTCTTTTGCAGTGCAGAAGCTCTTTAGTTTAATTAGATCCCATTTGTCAATTTTGGCTTTTGTTGCCGTTGCTTTTGGTATTTTAGACATGAAGTCCTTGCCCATGCCTATGTCCTGAATGGCATCACCTAGGCTTTCTTCTAGGGTTTTTATGGTTTTAGGTCTAACATTTAGGTCTCTAATCCATCTTGAATTAATTTTCGTATAAGGAGTAAGGAAAGGATCCAGTTTCAGCTTTCTACTTATGGCTAGCCAATTTTCCCAACACCATTTATTAAACAGGGAATCCTTTCCCCATTTCTTGTTTTTGTCAGGTTTGTCAAAGATCAGATGGCTGTAGATGTGTGGTATTATTTTTGAGGGCTCTGTTCTGTTCCATTGGTCTATATCTCTGTTTTGGTACCAGTACCATGCTGTTTTGGTTACTGTAGCCTTGTAGTATAGTTTGAAGTCAGGTAGCATGATGCCTCCAGCTTTGTTCTTTTGGCTTAGGATTGTCTTGGCAATGCAGGCTCTTTTTTGGTTCCATATGAACTTTAAAGCAGTTTTTTCCAATTCTGTGAAGAAAGTCATTGGTAGCTTGATGGGGATGGCATTGAATCTATAAATTACCTTGGGCAGTATGGCCATTTTCACAGTATTGATTTTTTCTATCCATGAGCATGGTATGTTCTTCCATTTGTTTGTGTCCTCTTTTATTTCACTGAGCAGTGGTTTGTAGTTCTCCTTGAAGAGGTCCTTTACATCCCTTGTAAGTTGGATTCCTAGGTATTTTATTCTCTTTGAAGTTATTGTGAATGGAAGTTCATTCCTGATTTGGCTCTCTGTTTGTCTGTTACTGGTGTATAAAAATGCTTGTGATTTTTGCTCATTGATTTTTGTATCCTGAGACTTTGCTGAAGTTGCTTATCAGCTTAAGGAGATTTTGGACTGAGACAATGGGGTTTTCTAAATACACAATCATGTCATCTGCAAACAGGGACAATTTGACTTCTTCTTTTCCTAACTGAATACTCTTTATTTCTTTCTCTTGCCTGATTGCCCTGGCCAGAACTTCCAACACTATGTTGAATAGGAGTGGTGAGAGAGGGCATCCCTGTCTTGTGCCAGTTTTCAAAGGGAATTTTTCCAGTTTTTGCCCATTCAGTATGATATTGGCTGTGGGTTTTTCATAAATAGCTCTTATTATTTTGAGATACGTTCTATCAATACCGAATTTATTGAGAGTTTTTAGCATGAAGGGCTGTTGAATTTTGTCAAAGGCCTTTTCTGCATCTATTGAGATAATCATGTGGTTTTTGTCTTTGGTTCTGTTTATATGCTGGATTACGTTTATTAATTTGCATATGTTGAACCAGCCTTGCATCCCAGGGATGAAGCCCACTTGATCATGGTGGATAAGCTTTTTGATATGCTGCTGGATTCGGTTTGCCAGTATTTTATTGAGGATTTTTGCATCGATGTTCATCAGGGATATTCATCTAAAATTCTCTTTTTTTGTTGTGTCTCTGCCAAGCTTTGGTATCAGGATGATGTTGGCCTCGTAAAATGAGTTAGGGAGGATTCCTTCTTTTCCTATTGATGGGAATAGTTTCAGAAGGAATGGTACCAACTCCTCCTTGTACCTCTGGTAGAATTCGGCTGTGAATCCATCTGGTCCTGGACTCTATTTGGTTGGTAGACTGTTAATTATTGCCTCCATTTCAGAGCCTGCTATTGTTCTCTTCAGGGATTCAACTTCTTCCTGGTTTAGTCTTGGAAGAGTGTAAGTGTCCAGGAAATTATCCATTTCTTCTATGTTTTCTAGTTTATTTGCATAGAGGTGTTTACAGTATTCTCTGATGGTAGTTTGTATTTCTGTGGGGTCAGTGGTGATATCCCCTCTATCATTTTTTATTGTGTGTATTTCATTCTTCTCTCTTTTCTTCTTTATTAGTTTTGCTAGCGGTCTATCAATTTTGTTGATCTTTTCAAAAAACCAACTCCTGGATTCATTGATTTTTTGGAGGGTTTTTGTGTCTCTCTCTCTCCTTCAGTTCTGCTCTGATCTTAGTTATTTCTCACCTTCTGCTAGCTTTTGAATGTGTTTGCTCTTGCTTCTCTAGTTCTTTTAATTGGGATGTTAGAGTGTCAATTTTAGATCTTTCCTGCTTTCTCTTATGGGTATTTAGTGCTATAAATTTCCCTCTACACACTGCTTTAAATGTGTCCCAGAGATTCTGGTATGTTGTATGTTTGTTCTCATTGGTTTCAAAGAACATCTTTATCTCTGCCTTCATTTCATTATGTACCCAGTAGTGATTCAGGAGCAGGTTGTTCTGTTTCCATGTAGTTAAGCGGTTTTGATTGAGTTTCTTAGTCCTGAGTTCTAGTTTGATTGTACTGTGGTCTGAGAGACAGTTTGTTATAATTTCTGTTCTTTTACATTTGCTGAGGAGTGCTTTACTTCCACCTATGTGGTCAATTTTAGAATAAGTGTGATGTGGTGCTGAGAAGAGTGTATATTCTGTTGATTTGGGGTGGAGAGTTCTGTAGATGTCTATTAGGTCCGCTTGGTGCAGAGTTGTGTTCAATTCCTGGATATCCTTATTAACTTTCTGTCTCCTTGATCTGTCTAATGTTGACAGTGGGGTGTTAAAGTCTCCCATTATTATTGTATGGGAGTCTAAGTCTCTTTGTAAGTCTCTAAGAACTTGCTTTATGAATCTGGGTGCTCCTGTATTGGGTGGATCTATATTTAGGATAGTTAGCTCTTCCTGATGAATTGATTCCTTTACCATTATGTAATGGCCTTCTTTGTCTCTTTTGATCTTTGATGATTTAAAGTCTGTTTTATCAGAGACTAGGATTGCAACCCCTGCTTTTTTTGTTTTCCATTTGCTTGGTAAATCTTCCTCCATCCCTTTATTTTGAGCCTATGTGTGTCTCTGCATGTGAGATGGGTCTCCTGAATACAATAAACTGATGGGTCTTGGCTCTTTATCCAGTTTGCCAGTCTGTGTCTTTTAATTGGACCATTTCATCCATTTACATTTAAGGTTTATATTGTTATGTGTGAACTTGATCCTGTCATTATGATATTAGCTGGTTATTTTGCTTGCTAATTGATGCAGTTTCTTCCTAGCATCGATGGACTTTACATTTTGATATTGTTTTTGCAATGGCTGGTACCGGTTGTTCCTTTCCATGTTTAGTGCTTCCTTCAGGATCACTAAGGCAGGCCTGGTGGTGACAAAATCTCTAAGCATTTGCTTGTCTGTAAAGGATTTTATTTCTCCTTCACTTTTGAAACTTAGTTTGGCTGGATATGAAATTCTGGGTTGAAAATTCTTTTCTTTAAGAATGTTGAATATTGGCCCCCACTCTCTGTATTTCCTGAATTTGAATGTTGGCCTGCCTTACTAGGTTGGGGAAGTTCTCCTGGATGATATCCTGCAGAGTGTTTTCCAACTTGGTTCCATTTTCCCCCTCACTTTCAGGTACACTAATCAGACATAGTTTCGGTCTTTTCACATAATCCCATACTTCTCGGAGGCTTTGTTCATTTCTTTTTACTCTTTTTTCTCCACACTTCTCTTCTCACTTCATTTCATTCATTTGATCTTCAATCACTGATACTCTTTCTTCCAGTTGATCAAGTTGGTTACTGAAGCTTGTGCATTTGTCACAAATTTCTCTTGTTATGGTTTTCATCTCAATCAGTTCTTTTAAGGTCTTCTCTGCATTGATTATTCTAGTTATCCATTCATCCATTCTTTTTTTCAAGGTTTTTAATTTCTTTGCACTGGTTACGTAGTTCCTCCTGTAGCTCTGAGAAGTTTGATCGACTGAAGCCTTCTTCTCTCAACTCGTCAAAGTCATTCTCCATCCAGCTTTGCTCCGTTGCTGGCGATGAGCTGCGTTCTTAATAAAAGTACTATCCCTAATGATTGCTGCAAAAAACATGGAATATTTTATTTTTATTTTTTGGAATTCTGGCAGAAAGTAGTGGTCTCAATTTGGCACTGGATGGCCAGTCTTCAAAACAAGTGAAACCAAATATCTAGAAAGAACCAATAATGTCTTAGCTTACCATTTATTCATGCAACTATTCATTCTTCAACTATTTATAGCTTGCCTACGTTATGTCACTTCCCCTCAACCTTCTTTTCATCTCTACAACCATTTCTTCGATATTCTCCTCCAAGTTGATTATGCCATTTTAAAAACAGGGCTTTAAATCTTATCTGTCAACCTATTACCTGGGACAAGCTGGATGAAAAGCCTTTGGTCTTCAGTGTTTGTTAGCCAGTTTGAGTTAAATAAGAAAAGATTGAGCCAGCCACCACCTCTTTGGAAGATTTCTCTGGGGCCAAATATTAGCCCAAAATCCTTCTTATTGGGGACGTAAGTGAATCTTCAAGTCTTCAGATTTCCTTGTGATGGCTAGGACTTGCCGTCAGCGTTTTAGAAGCACAACCACAAGTATTTAATGAAAGCAGACATCTTGAAACCAGCAGGTTTCCATTGGTTGGTTGTTTCTAGATGCCCAAGAATAAGTCTGCTGCTGACTGTTGAGTTTATGTTCCAAGCCAGCCTCAGATACATTTGAATTACAGTGTCTCTAGAACTCTGGCTTGTCATCAGTGGGGCTTCCCTCCACCACCACCCCCAATCTCCTACATTCTCAATGTCGAGATGAAGTTTTCCCTCAAATGATTAACTGCACATGGTAGGAGTATGTCATCCAGTGGTGACAGAGCTCATACGGAGGAGAGCTACCATCCATCTTCAGGTTTCACTCTAGAAACCTCTGAGACTAGCGCTCGCAGTTGCACTCATTAATACTATGCCTCATTCCAAAAGAGGTCCAAAGCAGTTTGCAGAGAAACAGACTACAAAAATGGTGATAATACCAGGGCAAAAGAGAATAGAAAAAAATGAAGCTAAAGGTACGATAAAGAAAATCATGGACTTTAATTCATGAAATAAAATTCATAGGTCCTATATAGATGAGATTGATCTATATTTGACACAGCTTCCTAGCAGACAAAGAAAAGTGAGAACTAAGATTAGTTAGAATTTGGGATTGTGAAGAGAGGAAGGGGTGTAATGGCACAGCAGTCTGCCCACCTAGACTCCACTCTGTGAGTAGGGACTAAGCCTCCTGAATTCTTGGTACCTCCTACAACCATACCAATATTTTTAGGGCCAGGTTCACATGGGTTCATTATTCCTTTTTCCAAAGTGTGCCTTTGAAACTGATATCCAAGTTTTCCAAAGTGCAGTTTTGGAGTAGAGAATCCATTGAATTGGAGTCACAACCCATTGCAGGTGTCAACTCCTCATCTTAGCAGTATTCATCTTTTGGGGAGTAAATTCAAATCAGAATGAAGGAATGAAATGTAGCTCCAAAATTACATATAGTATCACAGGAAAGGACTTTTCCTCCCTGGAGTCTAGTTTTACATTTAGACCCATGTACCCATGAGTCTAAGTATTTACTAAGCTCTCTACGCACAAAGGTCTCAAGAAGATAACAATCACTCATAATCACCATAAATTAAATCAATTGCCTGTGATGCACTAAAGAGGTTTAATGTGGCTCTTTTAGCCTTTTGGATAGTTTTCAGAATGCCTGTAGAAGCATTGCTTTATAGATTTACCTTGGCCCCATTCATTCATTTACACAATAAATAATCCTCACACTCTAACTGTGTGCCAGGCACTGTGCCAAGCACTGAGGATAAAAAATCTCCACACCCTGCAGTTATAATGATTATTTTGTTTTTGTTACTGAACATTCAGAAAAATACTTAACTCTTGTTGCATTTTCTTCTAGCCAACCAACCAGCCTCTTCAGTATTATCTCATTTTTATTTTGATCTCTAAATTACTATGTGAGGTAGTCTGGCAGGAATTAATCCCCACTTTAGAGATTAGAAGAAAGTGTAAAACTTGCCAGGGTCACACAGAGCAGGGATCCAAACCAGTTCTCCCAACTCTAAGGCCTAAACTTTCTCTCTTAGACTATTCTCCCAATTAGGCATTTTCCCTTCATTTCCTGACTTCCAATTTGCTAGATGGAAAAGGATAAGCAGCTCTTTATGACACTATAAATACAGATCTACAGATTTCTCAGAAAACCAAGCAAGTAAAAAGGAATAATCAGAACACAGGTTATTTTTAGACTACTGCCTGATTTAATGTGAGCCTTCCATGACCTTAGAGGCCCTAGATGTGGGCTTAGGCGTATTTTCAGGGCTGACTTATAGGTGGGGGGGAATAGAAAGATACTGTGTTCTTATTCTTTGTCACTATCAATTTAAAAATAAATTAAGTCCCCCAGTAAGAGAAAATAACATTTTTCCATGTTTGTTCCTTTTTACACGCATCTCTCAATAGTTAACATTTGACATCCTTTTGCAGTCCAGCCTCCTTTCCCAACCTACCAGGGATAATATTTTCCCTATTCCCAAAGCTTGAAGAACAGGAAACTATAGTGGAAGGGTTTCTGACAACACCACAAATCACCTGACAACATCCCCAGTGGCGTTTACCTTCATGCTCTATGATACATGGACCTGTGACCCCCTCCTCATTTTTCACACCAGGATGCTGGTATCCAGTCATTGGGGTAGAACTGGCTCAGTAATGTTTTCCATCTGCTGGCTTGGCCCCAGTCATCATAGATTGTCATCTGGGTTCTGTCTTACGGTTTCCTGGGCCAAGGTTAGAGACACTACAGAAGAACAACTACATATTCTGTTGGCACTGTCAACAAAACAAGATTTTGCTGAAGTATCTAAAAGAAATTTACTGGAGGAAAAAAGGTTTAGTCAAAGAGTTCAGAAATGCTTTTTTCTACCATCTCTCTTCATTTCTTCTCTCCCACATCTTCAAATCCTGATAGATCTCGAATGTCACCTCTAAGTAGATTTTCCCAACACCTTCACCCTTGACTTGCCCCTGTGCCCCTGGAGAACTTAATTCATACCGCATTGCATTGCCATTATTTATTTGTATTTTCCTCCCTCCCACTAGACTGTAAACTCTTCAAAGGAGAGTAGCCACTGTGTCTTTTAAAGTTCATAACATACAGTATGTTTCTGTTGAGGAAATGATTTGCAAGTTTAGAAAAAATTAGTAATGCCTGTTAGTTTTAAACTAAACCTACAGGAATAAATTATGTTGAAAGTTGCTATTATTAAAAATGAAGTACTTTAAAATGTTTTTCCTTCTGTAAAATGTTAGAAATAGGAAGTTTATTGTTTGGGGTTTCAAGCTATCCTTTTAAAGGTAAATTTTTAAAAACAATTGCAATTTTGTGTTGTTGAAACTCACAGGATATGTAAAATTATTCAGGTCATTTAGATTTGACCTCAGACATTTGACAACTCTGTCATGAGTTAAAAGGCCCAATAAGTTTGTGCTTATCATTCTAAAATGGGTTCCTGCTTTACTTGAAAATTTCACATTATCAGTATATTGTTATCTAAAAGATGCACATGCTTAGTCAAGATAGAAATCATTTCTAAAAGAATGTAAGACTTTTTAAAAAATCTACCACTTCAGTGATGGCTTGCACAGTTTAGGGTTACATGATGAGGTGACCACAGGAGCAATTCTGGAAGAAGGAATGTTGGGGACAAAAATTTGGCTTGAACAGAAGCCAAAACCAGCCACCGTAGCATTAAGACCCTTCACACCAAATTTTCATCAAAGGGCAGGAAGAGGTATTCATGGTTTGCTCTCATTTAAACACAACCTAGGGACCCTAGCTCCATCTTCTTTAATCCATGGTTCCTAGAACTATATATGGGAAGTCTTTATTTGCCATGTGTGGCGGTGGTGCATTTCACTTGTACCCTCAGTCAGTCACATGACCCTCAGTCAGTCCTATTTGCAGGGGAGGCTGGGAAACGTGGGCTACTGTGTACCCAGGAAGGAAAGGACTGTGCTGAACAGCTATCTAGTCTCTGAAATTTGAAAGCATCTCACAGGATACCTTGTTTCAGGCACAGAGTCATGGGAGTCGACGAGGGTATACCAACACCAGAGGTATTTGAATGATTAGGATTTAGTGACTGACTGGATGGGGATGTAGAAAGACAGATGATAGGACTGACAGTTTCTTAACCTTTCCCTATCTCTGTCCTTTTGGGGCTCTCTGAAAATTATTTCTAAAAAACAACTGGACAAGGCTGTGGATAGTTGTCTGTTGCAAAGTTGTTCTGAAACAGTAACCGATTAACTCACAAGATGTATATTAACAGGCTTTCCACATCCACTCTAGATCATGTGAATTTTCAGAGGGACCATAGTGTGATCTGAAAGAGCATCATCTAATTAATGTGAATTAACATTAGCAAGTACAGTACTGTTACAGACACATTAAAGGCTTTTACAGAGAAGAAAAGTCATGAAATGACATGCTAATTTAGTATGTGGGCACCAGAAGAGCTATTATCTATTCAAAAATAGTTGTAAAAGAAAAGAATCAGCCAAGACAAGCTGGTTGCTAATGGTTTTAGCGTGGGAGGAGAAAACTGCATTGCAATTCTTGGCTCTGAGTTAGGGTCAGGAAGATCAGTAGCCCAGCGTTGACCTTTGTGTTTGGAATCTTTCATATTGACTCACCAGACGCTTGTAATTTGGTGAGCCAAATAACAGAAATGTAGACAAGGTCTCTGTGCCTGAACTTTAAACCTCTGAGTAGCGTATCCTTTATGATAATAATTAGCATTGCTTGGAATCTAGAGCAGAGTAATCACCTAAGACCTACCATATTAATCTAAATTAAATCAATAAGTTACCACCAGAGAACCCACTGGGAAAATGAAGGTGGGAAGCTGAGAAGCTCAGCTGCTTAACTTTGTGTATTGTTTGTTTGTAAGTCTGTTTGGAGGTGATTTTTTAAAGTGATATGTCTAACAGAAGGAAAGAATTTCAGCAACATTGATACAATCACACATTTACAAGTGTCAGGGTTGTCCGACCCCTTTGAATCCAAGGGGACCTTTTACTCCTTATTTCTCCTCCTGATGTTGAAGTAATAAGTGTCCTTTTATAATCAGGCCAATGGTATTTTTTTAACTTAGTGATATCTATTTATGGTAGAAAACTATGAAGGTAAACATTTTAAATAGACTTTATTCTCACCATCTAGAGATAATCACTGTCAATATTTTGATAAATTTCTTTCAATTCATAAGCATGTATGTATAAGTATCTATCTATCTATATATATACCCACATAAACAGGGCTTTAAATACAAGTTAACCTTTATATGAAAGGTACTTCCCAAATTATTCATTTTCAAAAATTTGTTTTTAATGTTATATTGTAAGATTTACTATTTTTTATTTAAGCATTTTCCTATTTTTGTACATTTCAGCTGTTTCCAGCTTTTGAATATCCTTGTGCATAAATCTTTGTCCTTATCTTTGATTACTTCCTTAGGAGAAAGTCTTAGAAATGGAATTATTAGGTCCAAGGTTATAATCCTTTTTAAGGCTTCTAGTATCTATGGAACACATTGCACCCTGGGAAATTTGCTGCAGTTTATTCCTATCATCTGGGTATGAGAGGGCCCATCTGACCAAAATCATTCCAACACTATTATTCTTCACTCATCAAGTAGAAATTGGACATGTTAGGGCCTCTATAGCATTATGGGCTGCTTTGCTTCCTAACTGGCCATCTTGAGTATACACTGTGAGAGGCTATCACAACAAACCTTATTATGGCTATCCTTAGTCTAAAGGTGAACAAGAGCGTGCACACCATCGAAGATGCATCCTGCATGAACACGTGCACTGCCTTGTTCTTAATGAGCAAGGTCAGGCTGGCGTAAGTTTTGTTATATTTAGATGTCCTAAGCATCCTTTGGGAGGGTTGTGTTTGGTCTTCAGGGTTGATATGCTGGGTCTCTTTCCCAGAAATTTCTGGTCTAGCAATAAAGGAAACTCCAAGCGTGAAAATTGCACTTCATGGGCCCAGTGGAGTTTTCCTGCTGACATAGAATTGATTGACTAAATATAAATCACTCTGACTTGAGTGATTCTGTCCACTCAGGATGAATTGGAGAGAAATCACCAGAAGGAAATTGGTCTCTGAAGTGTGAGACATTGGATTATTGCCGTCAGGAGCAATGCTTGTCAGGAACGTTGCATTTTTGCCTTATTTCTGATATCATGTTATTTGGAGCAATATTGGATTTGCCGTATGATTTAGAGCTATCTTTTTCTGGGTGTACATGTTCTTTCACTTCCTTTTCCATTTTAGTAATCTATAAATAATAGATTTATCATAGTTATGGTTTATAATGCTTGGTTTATTCTGTAACAATATCACATTTTCCTCAACTTTTTCTTAAATGCTCAACCATGTTACAGAAATCAATTAAATCATTAAATAAATATGAGTGTCAGGCCCTATCATGGGCCCTGGAGTTGAAACAGTAAATAAAACCAACAAAGCTCTAATGTAAGCCATCTTGGAGCTTACCTTCTGGTATGGAAAGACAACACACAAACGCATAGTATGTCATATGCTGACGATAGCTCTGGAGAAAAATAGAGTGAGCAAAGAGAGCAGGATGGATACAGAGGGGTTTAGCAGTGTTCTGTTCTATATAGGATGATCAAGAGAAGCCCTACTTTAAGGAGCCATTTGTACAGACCTACAGAGAACTGGGCTGTAAGCTGTTTGGATACTTTGTAGAATGACCTACCAGGTAGAGAGAATAGCAAATGCAAAGGTCCTGAAGTGGTGGCTTGCTGGGTTTCTTCAAGGAACAATACCCAGGAGGGTGGAATGAGCAAGTAGGAGGAGAAGGAGAGGTGGCAGAGCTCAGCACAGGCAGGACCTAGTTTGCCTTCACTGGGCTTTTGGCTCTGCGTGAGAAGTGTGTCACAGAGGATTTTGGGCAGACCCAACCCAGCGATCTTTATACTACAACAAATTGGTCATTATTTTTCCCAAATATTAATTTTAAAAGAACTTAATCTTACTAATGTGGGATATTTTAAAGTCCATATTCTCATGGAATCTAGATGGAAATTGAAACTTAAAAGATAAAACATAGTTGGGTCAAATACTTTAAGATGTTTTCCTTAGATTTATAAAACGCATATTGCACCTACTATTTCATCTGTCATCTTTACTACAGATATAAAACAGATAGCAGCAGCATCAGAACTTTGGGTGAGTTACTTCACTATTTCACACAGTATGTTTTCATTTAACTTGTTTTTATTCATCTTCTCTCTTCTTGTTTTTCATATGTGATTTGAATGTTTTCACGTTTGTTTCTAGTGGCTGAAGAAATACGTGGTACCATTGCATAACTACCTCCACCCCTGGATAATTGTCCTCCTTATTTTTAGGAAGCAGAAAATAGCTTATTGTGTTATAATTAGCCACTGGTGCCCACCCAAATATGATTACTATGGCAAGAACTTTTGCTTCTTTTTTTTTTTTTTTTTTGTGAAACAGAGTCTCGCTCTGTTGCCCAGGCTGGAGTGCAGTGGTGCAGTCTCGTCTCACTGCAACTTCCACCTCCCAGGTTCAAGCTCTTCTTTTCTTTTTTAGGGGAGGGAACAAGGGCAAGAGCAGGAAGAAGGATAAATCGTGATTTTTTTTTGTTTTTGTTTTTGTTTTTTTGAGATGGAGTCTCGCTCTGTCACTCAGGCTGGAGTGCACTGGTGCAGTCTCGGCTCACTGCAACCTCCGCCTCCTGGGTTCAAGTGATTCTCCTGCCTCAGCCTCCCAAGTAGCTGCGATTATAGGTGTGCGCCACCACACCCAGCAAATTTTTTGTAATTTTAGTACAAATGGGGTTTCACTGTGTTAGCCAGGATGGTCTCGAACTCCTGACCTCATAATCTGCCTGCCTTGGCCTCCCAAAGTGCTGGGATTACAGGCATGAGCCACTGTGCCCGGCCAGATCGTGATCACTTTTAAATGAAATACTTGGGAAATCTTGAAAGATTCGTATTTTTTCAAGATCTCTGAGCAGTTTTTTTAAAAAATCCCTACAAGCTCAGTTAAAACTAAATATTCTAAACAGTGAGAAGTGTAGGTTTTCTTTCACCTGTCTTCTAATTAGAACCTCTTACTCATCTCTAGCACGAGTCATTTATTTTGTCTAGTACAAAGAATATTTCGAATACTCATGACTAAAGAGCTCAGGAGTTCTAGCTAAATAAGAATCTTGAAGCATTGGCGTTTTGAAAATCTGCATAAAGATTTTGAAAATTTTTTAAAGATTCATATTGTAACAGTATACTGTTGGTCCAGTTTTTCTTAATCTACTAAACACGAAATAGCATAGGTCAGATGTGATTTTCTTGCTTTCTGCTCCTGTACAATCCAGGAGTGTTAACCAAAAAGCAAAATTTGCGACATCGGTTGTATTTCCATGGCTACTGATTGTAATATTACAAACCTGAGATTACTGGCTAGTTCAGCATGAAGGTGAAGGAAGATTCCTCCTTGGATAGGCTCTCCAAAACCAACACCAAGGGGAATATTATCAGAGCTGCTTCCAGCAGTGTGACCTTTCAAAAATGTTCTCATTATACTGAGAGCTTTGTTTTATTCTGTGAGGGTTTTTATCATTTGTTGTTGTTGCTTAATATTTTAATTTTGTGTGGTTGTTTGTTTTATTTATTCCTCCACCCCAGGTGACCGGGTAGGAAAACGGTTATTTTAGATGTTAGAAGCCCCTCTGTTAAGAAGCAGTTTCTGCCTTCATTTAATTCTTCTTCCACAAATAAGATTTATTTTGGAACTTCAGTCAAAAACATTTGTACTTTGTACAGGACGAACATCTGCCTTCCTACAAAAGCTGCTGGCCTTCCTGATGTTAGATAAATGCATTTTGTTCTTTGAAAACCTCTCATAGAGAAGAGACTGTACAGTCTAAAGAGAAGCCCACTCATTCTTGAATCCAGAGCGCCTCTTTGTGGCCCAAACATGTTACTACAGAAGACCGTTTTTTTGGTTGTTTTTTTTTTGTTTGTTTGTTTGTTTTTGGTGTTTTTTAATTATACTTCAAGTTCTAGGGTACATATGCATAACATGCAGGTTTGTTACATATGTATACTTGTGCCATGTTGGTGTGCTGCACACATCAACTCGTCAGCACCCATCAACTCGTCATTTACATCAGGTATCACTCCCAATGCAATCCCTCCCCACTCCCCCCTCCCCATGATAGGCCCCGGTGTGTGATGTTCCCCTTCCCGAGTCCAAGTGATCTCATTGTTCAATTCCCATCTATGAGTGAGAACATGCGGTGTTTGGTTTTCTGTTCTTGCGATAGTTTGCTGAGAATGATGGTTCCCAGCTGCATCCATGTCCCTACAAAGGACACAAACTCATCCTTTTTTATGGCTGCATAGTATTCCATGGTGTACATGTGCCACATTTTCTTAATCCAGTCTGTCACTGATGGACATTTGGGTTGATTCCAAGTCTTTGCTATTGTGAATAGTGCCGCAATGAACATACGTGTACATGTGTCTTTATAGCAGCATGATTTATAATCCTTTGGGTATATACCCAGTAATGCGATGGCTGGGAGAAGACCGTTTTTCAATTTGCTCTCTATTCCTCTCCTCCCCAAGCTTAATCAGTTTTAAAGGTAGAATATATTTTAATAAATATATTATTTGACCATGCCATATGAATACAAAGCTTCCAGGAACACATAGAGATGCGTTACCAACTTGGAAGATAAGCCAGGGTTGGGTACACTCAAGTTATTTTTCTAATAGTGGTGAAAGACCTGTGCTGATCAGTTTTCAAAGTCTTGTCTGAACCACCTGATAATTGACAGCATGCGTTTGAGAGATTTTGCCTCTCCTGGGAAGCTTGCCCTGACTCTCCTGCTGCTTCTTTCGAAGGTTCATTTTGTTTTTTGGGTTTTGTTTTTGTTTTTTTACTTGTTTTCCTGCACTCCTTCCTAAAAATTCTTCAGGGCAGAGCTGCTGTCTTACCTTTGTATTTTCAATGCACAGCACAGTGCCTGGCACATAGCAGGTCCCCAGTAAACGCTAGATGAATGACAGGTGTTTTAGGACCAACCATGGTGGATCAGAGGAATAATATCCATAATCCTGGCCTGTGTCCTGACCATCCAAATATATGGTTAGTCTTTATCACTGTGTTTTTCTGTATTTACTCTGTTAAAATTACCTTAAATATACTGAGCTTTGCTTAATGAGAAACTGAGGTAGCAAATAGCAAACCCTGTAATATAGCTGGCCGTTTTAACACAGTGCCTTTTCTCCTCCTGACTTGCTGACTTTTGGGTTGTTTTGCTAAATCATTACCTTGTAATTGCTACTTTCTATTCAAAACAACTGCTACTAAGTACTACGCCAGTGAGGTATATTCCACCAAACTAATGTATTTATTCAAGAAGCATTTATCTCCTTCTATATGCTTGGCATTGTGCTGGAGTTACGGAGGTGGCTAAGACAGTCCTTCCTGGAGCTCAGGGGGAGCCCAATGAGCCCTAATGTCATGTGATCTGTGCTGTAACAAGGACTATAAACACAGAGGGCTGAGGCAGCACCTGGAGAGGGTCGTGCATATGAGGTTCTTGATAAATGCTGAATAAGCTGAATTCAGGGCCTTCTCAAGGTGAGTGGATCACCTTTGTGTATTGCAAAGGAGAACTAAGAATAGTGTCTTGGATAACAGGGAAGAATAACTGCACAAATAACTGTTACATACCACACTTAAAAATGTCAACTTGGAGAAGGCAAGTAAGGAACACTTGGATTTTAGGTGTGGCCAGTGAAAATCAGAGACTCTGACTATAATCCCTTTCTAACCTCCCTTTCAGTGCATAACTGCACTGTCTTTACAAAAACTCTGGAACTTTCTTTTCCAGGCTTTTATACAAGTTGTTTCTTCTGCCTAGAATAATCACTGCCACCCCATCTCCATACCGGCTCCTTTCACCCTGGAGGAAGCCTCCTCTGTCTCATAGCACTCTGCACTTCCACATCATAGCACCTACCATACCATAATGTAAACAGGTCCACCCATTCACCTCCCTGCATCCCCTACACACGGCAAAGGGTGTGTGTCTGTTTTTCTCCAGGACCCAGCACATGCTCAGCACCTCAGACTTCATAAAGATGAGTTAACTCAAATTAGTTAATTTAATTCCAAGTTGCTCTCTCCTATAGCATCTCTGTATGGGACTTCAAAATACCAGAAATTTTTTAGTTGACCCTTTTAATTTTATACTGAAGCCTTTCATAAGTTGGGAGGACTATAAAATCCCTCCACGGCACAGAATCCAAGCAATAATACCTTTCCTTCAGTGATAAACATGAAACTTCTTGGAATTTAAAAAAGTATTTTTTAACAAGGAGATACACAGTCTGGGCCCTGCCCTTGAGCCTGATTTCTCATCTATAAATGAGGAGATGGGCCTAATAATCTCAGAGAACCTTCCAGCAAAAGATTTTCTCAGAAGCCATATAATAAATGTTATAAAATCATCTTATTACTGCCAAAATTTCGCATAATGTTAAGATTTTGAAGAGTACTCATGAGTAGTTTTGACAGAAATTGTAGAGACTATCTCCCCACCAGCCTCTAGAACGTAACAGCTAAATGATTTTTGTTGACTGACTGAATGAATGAGGAAAAAAACCCACATAGCAAAAACCCAAGTAATAAAAAGGGAAATATTCTCACAGTTGATGGAATTTTCAAGAAGGAAAGGGAGAATTGTCTGCAAGGGCACAAGTTGACATTTATAGTGAAAGGAATTATTTAAGTTCTTCCATTATTTATTTACATAGGAAAGGGACCATGAATTTACAGTGAAAAACTTTTCTAATAAAGGAATTAAGGCTATGAAACTAACATAGCTGTATTTACCAGTACTTGATAAATGTCATCACCTAATGATTTGATGAGATATCTTTGTAACATTAAGTAACAAGGAGTCCTGGGAAAGTACTATAGGTATGAAGGAAGAATGGCCTGTTCTAAGCAGATTTTCTTTCCTTGTCTCTATTAGATGGCTGTTTTTCCGGAGCTTCTAACAGTTTTCAAACACAGAGTGCAAATGTGTTTGTTGTCAGTGAGGCCGCCATTTGGAATTGGCGCAGGAGATCTGCAGCTTCTTTTCTATGTAACAGTGGAAGTATGGTGGAGTTCAGTCTAGCTAGGGCCCCTTCCTGTCATAAATAAGATTACTTTCATTTCACTTGTGGAGTGTGCTATTCCTCAGAGTAATGAATTTCCTCTGTGCCTTTGAGCACATAAACATGGTTTTCATTAGCTTTCTCTCTCTTAAAAAAAAAAAAAAAGAAAGAAAACAGGAGGGGAGAAGGAGAGGGAGGTGAAAGAAAGAATCTGAGCAAAATTAATAAGATGTCAATTAACTCCATAAATGCAGATGCCTTTTTTGCTGGCTGGCTAGAACATACTGATAAGCAGTACCAGAAAAGCCCTGGTTCATCTCTCCTGAAATGCTAAGAAAATGAAATGAAATGGGGGAGAGAAAGGTAAAAATTTTATCCTACATGAACAAAGGAATGAAAGAAAAATAAAGAGAGAAAGAAAAGAATATCTTTTTTGAATCTTGCTTTTAGGAGAACTATTTCAAACAGGCCATGAGAGTGGCCCCTGAGACCAAATAGCCAGCCCTGGGTTCTTCTGGAATTATAGGCACTTCACAGAGGACCAACCTATTTGACCAGGATCACAGTGCAGCCTCTGCATCCGCTTCCCTGCCTTTGCTGTGTGTGTGTGTTTGGGGGGTGTGGGGTGTGTGTGTGTGTGTGTGTGTGTGTGTGAGAGAGAGATTTTATGCTAATAAGATATCCCAGCCTTTCCCTAATTCAAATTTACCCCTCTGTGACTTGTAAGGCGTGCAATTCATAGGGCTAAATATGCAGTTGTTCAATTTCACGGTTTGGAATCTCTTGTCAAGGGGTGAGTCGTTATAACACAGTTGGGCTTTCCTCGTTGTTGATGGTGTATACTTGAACCTGAAAACTATTTAGGATCCATTGACCCTTTGGCTTCTGCCAGGATCTTTCTTGCTGTTGTTTTTGGAAATTTGTGGGGCAGAGAGTAGGGGGATGGAGTCCTCTCAAATATCCCGTAGAAGGAGTTAAGCTATTAAAAAAAAAAAAAAAAAAAAAAAAAAGCCTAAAACCTGGTTTTTCAAAATTACTTATTCCCAATGAAAAATCCCCAGATTTGTCTTCCCAGAACCTTTTCCTCTCCCTAAAATCAACGTCTGTTTCAGCCTCCAATTCATAGTATATTATGTGCTTGTTTATCCTCTAGAGAGGATGAAATAATAATGTTGTGAAGGCATCAAGGAATTAAATTCCAGGCCACAGGTTGTCACTGACAATTCACTGCTGACCAAACTTGTAACCCAGATAGAGAAACTTGAAGCATTTCACAGTGAGGTGTCTTCCAGCTTTGACCTCCTGGATAGGTGTTCTTGTTACAGTTCAGAAGTGCAGCTGGTTTCTATTTGAAATGAGAAGGATGGAATTATTTAAGGAGCCAGTGCCTCTCATAGGCGAAGTCAGCTTTGCTGAAATGTACACAACACACTACAAGGAACCTTAAAAACAAACTTCCATTTCACTTAGCTGTAGCACAGGAAATTGTTTCTGGCTTGTTTTTGTTGTGAACAGAGAGACCATTGCATATTAAAAATTCCCTGTTGTTGTTTAATATTTGCTCAGTAGTGTCCTGGTTCCTAATCAAGTCCTTCTTCTCACTAAATCATGTCAACTCTGTCACTGTTTTGATTGGAAGCATGAATTGTAACACTGAAAATCTCTCAGGACAGTAAACCTCTGCAGCTGTGGAAGGCTGGAGCTATTTACTGGTGTTATTAAAGGAACCTGAATGACTTCTTTGGGGGGGAAAAAAGCAAAGATGCAGTGAAATTCATAAGGTGCACAGAGATTTAGGATGAAGGTTTTATTATGAGCACAGCCTCATAATAATATCCTCATAGAAATAATACAGAATAGTAACAATTGTTTCGTGAATTGGCAAACATAATATTCTGATGTCTGCCTTTTCTAGGGGGAAAATAAAGTCCAAATGTGAAATATGAAATCAGACATAGCTAGTGCTTTGGAACAGTGTTTGAACCAGATGGTTTTTCAAGGTACGCTATAGAAACAAATGTCACCTTTATTTCCTGAAAGCATTTTCAAGAGTTTGCCATTGGCCTTTTAAGGCATGAATCTTCTGGAACAAAAGAGGTACAGAAATTTTAAATTGTCACCATTCTAAGTACATGACTGATTAGACTACCTGCTGCTGTATTTGGGATCTGAGGAATGTACTGAGAGTATTTAGACATATGTTGAAGAGGCTGGACCTCTCCAAAACGGGAAAAGAAGCAAAAGGAACGAAAACTTTCACGTGAGAGAGGTGACCAATACCACACCTAAGATGTTTCTCTTCCAGAATATTTCTTTGTTCATTTGTTCATTCCTTTATTCAATGATTTATTCATTTCAGAAAAGTTTATGGAGTATTTACTGTGAGCCCAGAACTGTGCCAGGTACTGGGAGGTCTAGTTTAAAGACAGCTTGCCCACAAGGACAGGGATTTCCGCCAAGAATGTTCTGTCCTCATTGCTATAGTGTAAGAAGCAGCTGGATTCCCAAGTCAGCCTTGACATTCAGCAGAACTCAGCGTGTCTGCATCTAAAAGCACAAACCTGTTGGCTAGACTGTTCTTGTAATTGCCAGCATATTTACTATTGTGTAAAAGTCATTTGTTTTGAATATAAATTTTTGTCATATCTTGAAGAAGCGGTACAAAGCCCTAAGAAACAGTTCCTAGAAAATAGTTTTAAGTAATTTGAAGAAAGTAGGGTAATTGTGAAGCTGTCAGGAATAAACAAGGTCTTGTAAAGCTATAGAAATATATTGAATATGTTTTCTTTGAGGCCAGAGCAAGATAATAACTAAGAAAGAAACTTCTAAAACATCAACTCCGCAAAACAAATGTAAGACTTTTGAGGACTCAGTTATCATGTGGGAGGCTGGATGCTCTGGAGTATATGAGGTAGGATAAGATGGTCTCTAATCTAATCTCAGAGAGGAAATGAAATATAAGCCCTTGACTTAGAAGGTGATGTGCTCCAAGCTCTCAGTGCAGCCCGAGAAAGTATAGTGAGCACAGAGCTCCGGCAGGCCAGTGGGCCAGTGAAATGCAAGGGGTTTTGGGAAAGCTGCAGGAAACCAGACTGAAGGTGTTTAAAGGGCCATCCATATTCCCACCTGGAATGTGTGTGCTGCTTCCAAACTTGTTCCTCCAGAAAGATAGCTTCAAATTGGACAGGGTTCTGAGAAATGCAATTATAATGATAAAGGGAAGCAGGGGGTGATATTGGGAGAGCACAGATGCCGTAACAGGAAAAAACAAGAAGGTTAGGATTCTTCAGTCTGTAGAAATGGAGGTTGAGACCATGTGTGTCTATAAATGGAGGTTATATATAAGGTCAGCACTAAGTCTCAGAATTACAAGAACCAAGGGAAAGCCATAATCATTTGTGAAGGCTTGAGCAAGGCATGTCACTTCGTTCGACTCCAGTTTCTTCTTTTGTAATCCAGATTCCAGATTATGTTCAGCAGCACATCTGTCCTACAAGATGCTTGCTAAAAAAAAGGTTTTCTTTAGCCAAGTAAGTTTGAAAATCTCTACATACCATGTGTTCTTCCAGTAGATTCTCCATTTACATTTGATATTAAAAAATCTCAAAAGGTCATTCTTAAGGAAAACTTATTTAACTTTGTGGATCTCAACCAGTATTTACCAAACTCATTTGACCATGTAATCCTCTGTTCATTTAGTGCCTATGAGGACTTCGGAAAATGCTTCTGGGAAGATGGGACTCTAAGATTATTAAGGTCCCTGGAAGGAAGTTAATCCATGACAGAGGAAGCGCTACCAACACTGTGAAATTTATTACTTCTTGAACCAGTCAATACTGGACGAAAATAATAAAGGGGCTGATAGTGAGAGAGGACTAATAGCTTGCAAGTAGCAGGAATTTACAGTCATTTATGGAAGATGGCAAGTTCGTCAAAAGAAGTTGGGAGGTGTGGCTGACCATCCAAAGGAAAGCCATTAGAGTCCCCACAGTGCTTTTAGAGGGGTTGTTAAGACCCAGATCTCCACATCAGGGTTTAGATTGTTCTGTCGGGATTACACATCTCTTCTGCACCATCAAAACAGAAAAGTACGTAGAAGAAACTCATTTAAGTTTTGGCTGAATCAAGCAGATCGTTCTGCATGATAGTGAGATTATAGACAATTGGAAAGTACTTCTCTTGAACTTTGAGGCCAGTCACATTCTATTAAGTTTCAGTTCATGCCCATTAAAACAATGTCAGCTGGATTCTATAGCTTTTCTCTGAAAACCTGGCTAAGCATTCAAGTTCAACAGTTTTGTAGACTTGTGCTTTATTTTTTCCTCTAGAAACCTTTCATTATTTTGAAGAGTGTTTCATACGTGCACCTCTCCATTCCCTGACCCTGGCTGACTTTTTACCCTTTCTCTTCCCCACCTCACTGAGCAAGTTTACATAGGTTCAATGTCCTTCCAACATTGTAAAGTGTTTTGTTGTTGTTGTTGTTGTTGTTGTTGTTATTTGTTGGACATTAGGGAGAGCAAATGAATATGATATGTTTAAAAACTAAGTCTCAGAATAGTTTTCTTTCTCTCCAGCACATTTTAGTTTCTTCTCCTTTTGCTTCATCTTTCCCATTGTGCTCATTATTCTGCCTTCTTCACGCTTCTCCATAATGCTCTGTGCCAGGGTGGGGAGGGAGAGGGGAAGGGAGGGTGTCGTTCTACATGGACTGCACCAGTGGGCTCTCTTGCCCTGTGGTTTCTGGCTGGGATTGGCTAATGCAGAGGCCTCAGCTGTAGGTTTTAGGAGGAGAATGAGACCACCCTGTCCATGGAGCTCTTTTCTCTGTATTCTAGTGCTTCCTTTCTGGGCTCCTTGGGCCTACGCATGGCCCTGGACTACTAGTCCTCCACTCATTAACTTCCTTTAACCTTGCCCACATGTTTGTACATAGTCCTTTTATTCAACTCTCCTCAAATTACCTAGTTTGAGTGAGTCATCTATTTCCTGCAGAGACTTTGACTGATATACCCACCTTCCTGGAACCTTCTCCTTTTTGCTCTCCAGCCAGGAACATCATTAGAGCCCAGCTCAAGTTCATCTTCTTAAGGAAGCCTGTCTGTTCAGCATGAAGCGCTTCTTAAGATCTCCTAGCTCTTACAGTCTGCCACACTCATAAGCACTTAAAAATGCTCTCTCATATGCTGACTTAAATGTACTAAGACCATTGCTCCTCATGCTTATAAATGATGTTTCATGGATATGTAGGGGGGTGGCTAGTGAGTAGAGGTTGCCAATTGGTAGCCTGACTTTTGGCAGACAAATAGCGTTATCAAACTTTTATAGAGTACTTCCAGGTGCTGTTAAGCCACACTTAGAGTTGAATACGATTATTACCTCCATTTTACAGGTACAGATGCTGACACATAGAGAAGTGAGGTAGATTGCCCCAGAACATACCTATAATAAGTGCTTGAGCTAGGATTTGAACCTAGGCAGTCTAGCTCCAGAATCCGTGCTCTTAACTCTGTAGTAAGCTACCTCTCACGGTGCTTTTAAATTTCAAATTAACAATTGCCATTAAAAATTCGTATTTCTTTCTTTCTCTCTCTCTCTCTCTCTTTTTTTTTTTTTTTTTTTTTTAAGAGAAGGTCTTACTCTGTTGCCAAGGCTACAGTACAGTGGCACAATCATGGCTCACTGTAACCTTAAACTCCGGGGCTCAAGCAATCCTCCCACCTCAGCCTTCTGAGTAGCTGGGACTACAGGCACATACCACCATGCCCAACTGATTTTTAATTTTTTTTTGTAGAGACAGGATCTCATTACATTGTCCAGGTTGGTCTCAAACTCCTGGCCTCAGGCAATCCTCCCACCTCGGCCTCCCAAAGTGCTAGGATTATAGGCATGAGCCACCATGCCCAGCCCTTATTTCATTTTAAAACCTGCGTTTCTGGTGTCTCTTGAAAAAATGGAAGATCTGGCTGTTCGGACCCATGGGCCACAGCAACAGTTGGCCAGAGCAAGCAGGAGCTACCCTGTTCAGGTGGGGTCCATGCCCTTCACATGTGAGGGCCTCTACCCAGCCTGTTCCTGAATCCATGCCCCTTCCTGACTTCCAGAGGCCTTGAGTCTGGGAGCTCTGCATGAAAATGACTTTTACATGTGGTCTTTGGAAACCACTTGCATGCCTTTTGTCATTTCCCACATGAACTTCTGTTTCCCCAGCTAGATTAGGTTTAGGGAGGACAGTCTGTATTTTAAACTTGCCTCAACACCTAGAACAGAACAGGTTATACTCAATAAAAACCTGTGAATTTGAAGAAAACAACCTGCTTCGGTTAACTAAGTAAGCTATTAATAACTTAGGTAACTCATCAAGGACAGGAGAGGCATCCTTATTCTCGGACTGGAGTTCATCCCTTCAAGCAGTTTGCTTCTAAAGCCAAACAAGTAAAATCTCTTGGTATTCCTGAAGCCTAGCTGTTGTTGGCAATGTTGCCCCTATTTTTGATGAAAGGCGAATATCTACTTCAGCCCCAGGTCCAATGGTATGCAGTTTGTAGGAGAGAAAACAACTGCTGCTTCAGGGAGCTATGGGAGAGGGGAGAGCCAATTTTAGGTGGAGCAAGGTGAAGGGAAGTTTCAAAGAAGTTGAGAACATAGAGGCTTTTGCTGGTGATGGACATGAGTCCCAGAAGGCACAGTGATTGGGGGCTGGGCAAGGGGAAATGGAGGCAGAGCAGGAATTGGCAGAGCCCATGTTGGGAACAGGAGTGATGAGGAATGACTGAGACCCTCTGGTGACAGATGTACAAAGGGATGCAGGACATGCTGGTGATGGTCCTGATGGTTCCCAAAGCAGATTGTGGTCATGAGGCAGTGAGGGTTGAAGGAGAGGCAGGAGTGGGGGAGGGAGAGGTTCTGCCAGGAGCACACACAGTGCTGGGTCCCCCTCCTTCCTCTTTTCTCCTGGAGTGTGGAGTGGAGTGCATAACACTCAGTAGGGCTTATTAAGGGGCAAGTTCTCCAGTTAGTACAATGAAGTATGTGGCAGAAAGCCCTGTTGATGAGTGATGGCTTTACTTTTGTGAATGCACACTCAAGGTAGAAGGGTTCAGCAGAATCTGGATGTTATTCTAAAGCACAACTATGAAGCATGCTTCAGTCAGGGTAAGAGCATATAATCCTTTTTTTAATGTGATACTCTTTGTGTCTCTCTGATTGAATGTTTTGTTGTTCCATCTTATTATAGCTTGACTCTTCTTTAAGGGGCCAAAGGACTTCAGGAAATAGATACAAATTTAAGAAAATGAATCATCTTTCCCAAAACAGCAGTCTGTTTTAATGGAATAATCAGCCTTACTTATCGATGAAGGAACATGAAGATCTTATAGTGCTTATAGCTGTCTCTTTAGTTTAATGTATGAGGAGAGGGAAACCTCACAAACTTCTCCTTATGAAAAAGTGGAAGTGGTTGAGGGTGCAGAATTGGCCAAGACTTGGGGCTCTTGTTCTTTGCTGAGCAGGGTCAGATGCCTGACCTCCGGGAGGCAAGCCAGGGGCTTTCCTGTCAGCAGAGATCAGCAGTGGTGGGTTACTGCTGTTTACTCCCCTTACAACTTTATGGAAAAGTACAGAATTTGCGGCTCTCTCCAACATCTATTACCTTGGTCTCTATCGACTTGGGGAGTGGAGTCATGACCAAAGTTAAGAATAGAAATCCTGGCCGGGCACAATGGCTCACACCTATAATCCCAACACTTTGAGGGGGCCAACAATGAGTGGATCACTTAAGGTCAGGAGTTCGAGACCGGCCTGGCCAACATAGTGAAACCCCATCTCTACTAAAAATACAAAAATTATCCGGGTGTGGTGACACATGCCTGTAGTCCCAGCTACTGGAGAGGCTGAGGCAGGAGAATTACTAAACCCAGAAGGCAGAGGTTGAAGTGAGCCAAGAACACGCCACTAGTGGCACTCCAGCCTGGGCGACAGAGCGAGACTCTGTCTCATAAAAAAGAATAGAAATTCCTGTTTGTCCTGAGAGCAGTGAGGTTTCATGGGTGCTGGGGGAATGGATAGTTTACCCCTAAAAATACCCCCAACCCTAAGCAGTTTCCCTGACTGTCTTCCTTACTTCCAGTGGTGCGCCACCTGTCTTCAAGTTCAAGGTGTCAGGGTGGGAATTTGCCACAGGAAGTTTCTAGAATGCCTCTGACAGTATATGCAGGTGTCGAACCCTCTCACCACCTAACCTCCTTTGGCCCAGCTGTCCTTAGCCACACTTGGCATATAATCAATGCTTTCAAATTCTAGCTCTACCACTTACTACTTAGCTGTGTGACTTTGAGCAAGCTACTTAACATCTACATGCCTTAGTTCCTTCCTCTGTCAAAAGGAATCATAATAGTACCTATCTCATAGGGTCATTGTAGGAATTAAATGTAGTAAATGCCGGACATGTGTAAGGGCTATCTGAATGTTAGCTATGGCACTTATTCTGATTACAATGGCGGTGGGTGTCTGCAGCCACCATATCACCTTTATGCAAGATAATTGCCTTTCTATTTCTCTGGTAAGCAGACATGGGTAATTGAAGTTGACCTACCATGGCCTCTGTGTGGCCCACATTTACGTTCCTTTCCATGCTCTCCAATCTTCTGGTTTTCCTGTAGCCGAGATACCCACTGAATAGGGCAGCTCTAGACTACAGCTATTCTGAATCAGGCCTCAGAGGTCTCCATCACTGACCACATATCGTGTGCATGTTGTTATTCAGTTTCCTTTTGTGGCTAAGGAATGGGCACCTAAGTACTGCTTCTTTTTATAGAAGGCTCTGACTAGCATATTTGCTGATTAAAAGGAAGGCCTCACAGAGCATTCATTTTGAAGAGCATAGTAATACTTAAGAACCAGGACTATTTCAGACATTTATTGCAAACTGTTTATTTCCTAAAATAAGGAGGGCATGCTGTTTGTTTGCATCCTCCTAATAAGAATTCCTCAGGGGTTTGAAAACTGTTATTGTGCCCTTTACGTCTTCCTCCACGTTTCAGCCTACCCATCTAAGAAGCATCTCACCAATGCTATCATGAAGGTTGCGATTTAACTTTGAAAGGAATCCTTTTCTATTGTCCTCCTTAGAGTTGTAGCAAGCTGCCTTCATTGACCAAATGTACATCATAACTTTTTATCATAGTTCGAATCCTATCACCTGTTTCTCTCTCCTCTGGGAGATACTCTTTGACCCCATCCCATTAAGTTCTTCCCCCTCTGTGCAATTTCTGTACAGGGACATAACTTTATCATTGTTCTTATCACTCTACTTTAACATTTAATGACAGTTTAGTACTGCTTTCTATGTGCTAGGCACAGTGGTAGATTCTAAAAATCTAACTGCAAATAAAACTTGAAGACAGTGCTATCTAGTAGAACTTTCTGTGAAGATGGATATGTCCTATATCTGCATTACCTAGTATGATAGCTGCTACCCGTAGATGGCTATTGAGCACTTGAAATGTGGCTAGTACAACAGAGGAACCAAATGTGTAATTTTATTACTTTATAAGTGCATGTAAATAGCTACATGTGGTTACTGATTACTGTATTGAACAGCACAGCTCTAGAACATAAGCCTGATGAGGACAGAGATCCCTGTCTTTTGTTTATCACTCTACTCCCAGGACCAAGAACAGTGTCTGCCATTTGGCATGAATGAAAGAAAGAAGGACAGAAGGAAGGGAGAGAGGGAAAAGAGAGAGACGTGTGATTTGATTTGGATCTGTGTCCCCACCCAAATCTCATGTTGAATTGTAATCCACAGTGTTGGTGGTGGGGCCCGATGGGAGGGGACTGGATCATGGGGGCAGAGTTCTTGTGATTGGGTTAGCACCATCCCCTCAGTGCTGTTCTCCTGATAGGAAGCAAGTGAATTGTCATGAGATCTGGTTATTTAAAAGTGTGTAGCACCTCCCACCTCTCTCTCTTCCTCCTGCTCCCACCATGTAAGACGTCTGCTCCCATTTTGCGTTCCGCCATGAGTAAAAGTTCCTTGAGGTCTCCCTAGAAGCAAATTCCACCATGGCTCCTGTACAGCCTGCGGAACCATGAGTCAATTAAACCTCTTTTCCTTATAAATTGTCCAGGCTCAGATATTTCTTTATAGCAGTGTGAGAACAGACTAGTACAACAGGTCTCTGACCTTGTAGAGCTTAAATGTAGTAGAGACCCATTTGTTTATATATTTGTTTACAGATCTTTAAGTTCCAGAAGACAGGGATTGTCTTTTCTTTGCCCATATCCTTATACCCATTGCCTAAAACTATATCAAGGCTCATAGGAGGGGCTCAAGAAATGTTAGTTGTGTTGAAACCAATGCTGAATAAATGCAAGATTGGTAGTGGTGGGGATAGTAATCCTAGTAGTGTTTGTTTTTAATAGGAAGAAAACTTAGCCTTCCCCAGTGATATTAAGCAAGGTCGCTGTTGTTAATAGGAGGAAGAAAAATACCCCCGCCCAGTGCTGTATATCAGACAAGCAATGTTGGTGCTGTCTGGTGGTGGTATCCTCTCCAGGCCTTCTAAGTCTATCAAGCAAATCTGACTTCTCTGACATATCCTCACCTCTTGCTTCCTGTTTGGCTTGGAAATCCTGCTACTTACCACTAAAATCCTTTATAAAGAGAAAGGGAGATAGTCATAATTATTTATTCTGCCTTTAAGCCCTGTCCCCATCATCCCCTTATTCATGTGTTTCTCATGAGGGGCCTCTCTCGGTGCCTCTCTCTGTTCTGATGCTTCCTTTTTTGAACCACATCATTCTGACCTTCCTCTTCCGTACTCCTTGACAACCATGACCAAGCTGTCAGATTATTACAGGACATCCTATAATTATTGAATAATTATTTATTATTCAGTAAACCACAAGATCGCTTAATAGCACATAGTGGAAAAAATGTTAGCTTTGTAGGTAGACACCTTGGATTCAAGTCTTAGCTTTACAGCTTACTACTTAGATTAATTTGGGCCAATTATGTAAACTCTCAAACCCTCAGTGTCCTCATCTGTAAAATGGCATAATAATGCATCTCTTATAAATTTACTCTAAGGATTAAGTGATACATTGTAGGTAAAGTATCTAGCATAATGCTTGGTGTGCAATAAATATAAGCTTTCTTCTCTCCTTGAATATACCTATATATACATATTCCCAAACATATACATAGGAATTTAAAGTCAATTTTGAGTGTTCAAGTTTTAATTACACTTCACCCTTTTGTATTGTCCTATACACCTATTTCACTGTTAAAAGATTAAACTACTAAAATAGTAATCTTACTATCTACCTTTCATGTGGAAAACTAGTTTGTTTTAATTATTAATAAAGCTAAGCAGGGTCCCCATGCAACATAATTAGAAATTCCTTTTACAAGTAAATAAAAGCCAAATTTTTATATTTTTTGCATTGCGAATCAAGTAAACCACTTAATCAAGCCAAATAAACAAAGAGAAACAAAATAATGGAAAAACAATTCAGTAAAAGGCAAATCAGTAACACTAAAAGGAAAGTACTGTGCCTCCAGTGTAAATTCTTCAGTGTAATTAGGGTTAATTCCCATGCTGCTGTGCGCTCTCTTGACTGTCATGGTAGAAAGGACAATAATTTACAAATGTAAATTCTCACCGTAAAACTTCCCTTTGTGGGAGACATCTTTAGTTCCCTGCAGCCACTGTATGCTCCCTCCCCAAAGACAACATGAGCACTAAACAGCCCTTCAGCAAACTTAGTTCTAAAGAGGCAGCTACACTGTACTACGTAACTGCAGTTAGCTTTGATTACTATATTGCAAAGTTATATTTGAGAAGTATCAAAATTGCTAGTGTTGTTTTACAAAGAAAGCAGCCAGTGTCATAGTGTTTACTCTAATCTAATTCATTGTTCTTGATTAATGACTTCAATGCTAGAAGAATGCTAGATCCTTCTAGAGCAAGGGTCCCCAACTCCCAGGCCATGGACTGGTATAGGTCTGTGGCCTGTTAGGAACCAGGCCGTACAGCAGGAGGTGAGTGGTAGGCAAAGACCCTTTTTTACTGCCTGACCTCCGCCTCCTGTCAATCAACAAGCACATGTTGAGTGGTTGCTATGTTAGTATAACAGGTCCTCAACAACTGGTTGCCCTTCCCATGAGGAACTCTTGCTTCTCTCTACTGGTACAAATCTACCAAACCTGTTCAAAGGATACCCACAGCAAGGACCAGGGACAGCAGGCTGGCCTGAAAGATAGGCCAAGACTCTGGGTGACGTGATGCTTGGTGCTATGGCCTGGGAACTTTGGAACCAAGGACTCAGCTTATGGTTCCCCTGGCTCCTCTGTACACAATCTGGCTGGATTTCTAACCTGTCCTCCAGTAGAATAGGTGCAAAGTCAGATGCC
Source organism: Macaca nemestrina (assembly GCF_043159975.1). NCBI lineage: Eukaryota > Metazoa > Chordata > Mammalia > Primates > Cercopithecidae > Macaca > Macaca nemestrina. The sequence goes on along the minus strand of NC_092127.1, from coordinate 115,955,191 downwards.
TCAAGGAGCCACACAGATAGTATAAACATGAATGGTGGATGGTTGGAGACTGTGTCCCATCTAAAGGGAGCAGCTCCAGCCACTTGTTGCTGACTTGGAATGTGGGCCGAATTTTGTAGTATCTAGTTTTTCAAGAGAAGCTGGAAGTCTCTATTTGTATATGAAATCTTTTGATTTTTAGATATAGGGAGCAAAATCTGTTTGGGGCCTCCAACAGAACTCAAATGTCTGCTATCACCTGGCCACTTAATGGGTGTTCCAGGTACAAGGCTCTTCTGGCCTTTCTCAACCTGTGCTCTCCTCAGACTGGATACCAACGGGAGCAAAGACAGCACCCTGTGAAAGCACTTGAGTTTGCAGTCACTGCCTCCCACAACATCCCATCATCCAGTCCCACTATTTAGTGAGCATCTGCTATGCCCCAGGCACTGTTCTGGGGGCTTGCTGGACAGGAGTGCAAAGATTAGGAAAATGCAGTCCCTGAGGAGCTCCCCGGCTTGTGTGGAACACACAGGTAAATAAATAGACCACAGGAGAAAGGCCAACCCGAGGAGGCTGCCCAGTGTCCCAGCAGCTCAGCAACTGCCATCCTTCCCACTGCACAGAACAACCCAGGAGGATCAGAGAGGACAACAGGGAACTCGTCTCTGACACCTCTTTAGACTCTTACAGTGACCTGACCTTGAACCGTGATGATCATAATGCAACAGGTGGTCTTCTCTTTTGGTGATTTCAAAAAAGTCGTGGTTTACCCAAAAACATTATAGAAGCAGGCATGCAATGTAAAGCTGATAGTCAAATGGATGAGAATGCCAAACAGTATTTAATAGGGGTTGGCAGGGGAAACATGACCCTTCGCACATTTTACCTTGATGCCCCTGCCCTCCACACATACCAGGTCCTGTCAGACACACAATCAGCTGGGTTGAATGTGAAATATCATAGTCTAATTTGTTTTTACAACTGTTTCATCAAGGCAAAAACCAAAACAAAGAAAAATAAATGCCCCTCTCATGTTGAGACCTCCCACAGTTCTCTCTGATTTGTGTCACCTCCTTCCTGCCCCCAAGCATTTTAGTAACACACTACCTCTGGCCAAGAGGAACAGAACTGCAATCTGATGAGAGTTATTAAATGGAATACAAATGAATTCATTCACAGTCTACTAATTTTGAGTAGACTCATGGTCATTCACACTGGTATTGGACTGAAGCCTCTTTTGTCCTGTAAAATTAGGGAGTCAAAGCAATTGACTGGTGTAAACAAGGTTTTAGGGTATAGGCAGTCAGGGTGCTAATTATATGTAGTCTTTGTCAATCAGTTAAAGCAGGTCCCCAGGGATTTTACTTGCCGACACTCTTGAAGGCTCCTCTTATGTTATTGAAAGGAATAGTCATCCAATTCTTTAAAAGTCAACTCCATGTATTAACCCTTGTTGCTCATTCAAAATGCCCTCAAATTAAATTTCAAAGGGAGATAGTAGGAAACATACATTTGGCTGGATTTACTGAAAAGGATAAGGTGGGTTTTGCCCCAGATGAGGGTTTATTTTCATGGAAGTTTGTTCTCCAACCCTATAGCTCAGGGACTGTTGGAATGGATCATAATACCCCAAAATATGTTTTAGTCTAAATAGTATTTTAATGGCATACCATGTCATTATTGTTAATATTATCATTATTATTATTATTGATTATTACACAAAAGTATTTCCTTTAGTATTTTGAAGCATCACTCTTGTTTTTCATTTTTGCAGAGTCAGGAGTAAATGCACAGTCTGCTTGTGACTCTGTCGTTCATGTCAGCTGTGGTTGAGCATCAGTCTTCTTTTTGGGTGATCTTACCAAGAAAGAGTTCCTCCTGACTATGGAGAAGTGTGGCTCCACACCTACAATTGTTTCTCCAGCTGGAGCTAAAGGGGCTGGCATTGGCACAGTTAAGATACTTCTTTTGAAATTAACTTTCCCTTTCATTTTCATGAATGTGGAAGTAATATATTCATATATATGAATAGGAAAGATTTAATCTCTTATCACTGAGGTACTCTGATGGCTGAATACACAGTTGGCCAAGGTACCTACAAATTTCTCATGATGCAAAGCACCCATTCTTCTTTGAAGTAAAACTAGCCTTGCTTCCATTTCTTGTTGTTTGGTACTTACAGTATTTTTTATCTCCTGTGAGGTCAGTGACTGTGTCTGTCTGACCTCACACTTCAGCCTTGCAGTGCCTGGCACATAGTAGGACCTTACTGAGTATCTGAGAGTTGATTGCTAAGATTTTACCCCTTCAGTGTTACGTGTTTTTATTATTATTATTATTATTATTATTATTATTATTATTATTATCCCAGGCCTTGCCAATGACTGCGGCTTTCCTGTGCACTAGTCTCAGTTTCACCACTAACTAGCAGGGTGACCTAGCCTAGAGAAATAATCTCACTGGATCCTAACTTAACCATCTGTAAAATGAAGGGGTTGGGTTTCATCCACTCAAAAGTCCCTTGCATTTATACCAATATTCTACCGGGTATTTGAAAGAATTAGATCATCTAATAAGGATGATTAATGTTATAATAATAACATTAATATAATAATAACAAAAAATAATGTTACTACTCTTGATTAGTAGTCAGACCAAGCCAGACTATCTTAACTTTCAATTGTGTGTCTCTTGAGAAGATATTTTTACCACCATGCCAAATCCCAGAGTCCAAGGGCTGCCAGGGATCTAGGCATAGAAGACCCTCTGGGCAAAGACAGACTCCTCATCAAATAGCTGGGGTTTGGCCCTAATTCCTTATCTGACTGTCTAGATTGGTGGGGGGGTTACACAATATAGAAGCCTCTGGGTCTGTTTTTGCCTAAAATCTATTTTCTCTGAGGTGAAGGGACCTGTTTTCCCCAGGCCTAAACCCTGAGGTTGGCCTTTTTGATGCTTTACCATTGCCTAGGCCAGCAACAAAATGAAAAGGCAATCTTAGAAAGCCTTTCTCTGAACACTAGACCACTAGACCTGATGGCCTTATCCACTCCAGACCTCCCATCCCCTGGTTCTACTCCAAAGTGGGCCCCCTACAAGTAGGAGGCTTGTCTTTCTGCACCTGCTCCTGGGAAGGATGAGAGGACACACTACAATAGGCTTTTTCGCCTTTTTATTCCTGCCACGGAAAGTTCCAGTTGCCCCTAACACCAGGGCCCTCCTGTGTTTTCCCGAGAGCTCTTTGATCCCTTGATCCAAGTGCAGAGGGCCTTCCTTTTGGGGCTTGAGTGGGAGGAGGGAAACCTCAAGCTCCTTTCAAAAGCTACAGATGGAGCCAACAATAACCACTCATTGGACATAGCAGGAGCCTGCGGGAAAAGTTCTGAAGTGGGTGCAGAGAGGTTCAGTCCTAAAGATGTCCAGGGCTGTGGCATGGAGAGGTACCCTTAGTCTGGGGGAATAAGGTCAATGTTACCTGAGCCAAACCTAATCAATAGCTGGCCTGGAGTCATGCATGCCCCTGAAGCAAGATAAGAGTTCAACAGTTGGAATGTGTCTGATGGCACTGCTATTCTGAGTATTCTATTTTGTTTTTTATTCTGAGTATTTTAGATGCACACATGCAATCAAGTGCTCATTCTGAGTTTTGAAAGAAGACTTGATTTTGCTTCCAATGAGTAGTGTTTCCGATAGAAGCACTGGAATGCAGCCTTATCTTTTCCTTCTCTGGGGCTGATCCTTTGTCCTGGCTGCTGACCTCGCTCCTTCCTCACACAAGGAGATTTTCTCGGTTGGGAAAAGTAACAGATGCAGACAGCCTAATTTGTTCTTGGCAAGAGCCACAATCTGCATTGCTGTGAGGGTCAGGAGAATCATAAATCATTCATAGAGTTCTGGTTTTCTGAGATGAGATGGGCCAGATTAGTTAGAATTTCATTTTGTTCTCCCTCTTCTCACCCCAAGCCCCATATACTCCTATAGCTGCTTATCCACAACACCAGCATCTTCCTTTTTATTTCTCAGAAGGGGAAGGGAGGGAATGTTCTCTCCAAATGAACATGAAACACATTGAGTTGGTATGTGATGATGCCATGACACAGTAACTGGGACAACTTGAAAGCTGAAACATAAAACAGCATTTAAAAAGGAAAAATAACATCAATGTGTTTCCAATGTGCCCCGCACAGTCAACAGGGCTGGAGGCTCCAGTGGCGGTCAGGCGACTCCACTCCAGCTGGAGGGTTTTTATCATTGCTCTGTTATCGTCTGCACATACAGTCACCAAGATCTCCTTGCTCAAGCTCTGGGAGGCAGTGGGGTCCCTATGGCTAGAGAGACTTGGAAAGGCACGAGCTTGTGCATCCCCCTGTCTCTTTCAGCGTGTAGGATTTCAAGTAAGTCTTGTCCCTGACTGACTCAAGGGGTGTAAATTTGTGAGGAAAAAACTTCCATAATTGAGATGACTTTTTGTTTAGGCTTTATTCTCTTTGAACTAGAGATTGAAGAAGAAAGTGACTCAAAAGGCAGTATCAAGATTTTAATCATTTGTTTAATGTTGAATAGGCAGAGAGTGACACTCTGGATAGATCTCACATTGACCGAGAGCCCAGTTTTACTGCCATCAGCAGGACCAGTCTTCCTCTTTGCCACCACTGAGGATTCACAAGCTAATATGGGACTCTTGTTCTTTACTGGGTTTTAGACCAGGAGGTAATAGGGCACCCTCAGACCTCATATGTGGGACATAACACAGCAGTGGAATGCACATGGAATACCATGATGATCTACTTATAACCACCCTGCTATTTAGAATTTTCAACCCCTCCCCATCTCCTTTTCCTTCTGCCACTCTTTCTTTGCCGTTTGCCCCTTTCCTTGTGATGGTGTCAAGAAAGATTTTAGTTCCTCAAAGCAGGCATTACTTCTGCAGCAATCTTCAACAAAGGTTTATTGTGAAAGACATGAAAGGAGATTGAAAGCTTTTGGATTATCCGTAATCTTCATTCCTCTTACTCAGACCAGGCATGATGCTACATGCTGGTCAAACAGAAATGACTCAGTTCTTGCTCTTAAGAAACTGAATCTAAAATAGAAGACACGAGTAAACACAATATTGCTCTAGGGCAAGGGTCCCCAGTTCCTGGGTCACAGACTAACACTGGTCCACGGCCTGTTTGGAACCAGGCTGCACAGCAGGAGGTAAGCAGTGGACCAGGGAGCATTACCACCTGAGCTCCGCCTCCTGTCAGATCAGCAGCAGCATTAGATTCTCATAGGAGAATTCTCATAGCGAACCCTATTGTGAACTGCCTATGCGAGGGATCTAGGTTCCACACTCCTTGTGAGAATCTAATGCCTGATGATCTTTCACTATCTCCCATCACTCCCAGATGGGACCATCTAGTTGCAGGAAAAGAAGCTCAGGGTTCCCACTGATTCTACATTCTAGTAAGTTATATAGTTATTTCCTTATGTATTAAAATGTAATAATAATAGAAATCAAGTACACAGTAAATGTAATGCACTTGAATCATCCTGAAACCATCCCTACCTCACCCCCCGGTTCATGGAAAAATTGTCTTCCATGAAACCGATCCCTCCTGCTCTGTGGTATCAGTTTGCTTTCCTTCCTACATAGCTATTATTTATAAGGAAATTAATTTCCTCTCTAGCAACAGATGTTGGTTGGTATCATTAACACAGTAGGTGTTTGTAAGGCTTTTTTTTATGATGATGATGATGGTGATGATGATGATAAATATAGTGTATGATTTTATGCACATACAGATACTCTCATTCTTTCATGTTGTTAATGAGGGAATGTTTTTGCATTGCAAACAGTGAGGACAGAAACTATGTCATTGTCAGTCTAAATTGCTCCATGGAGCCTCACAACAGACAGGACTTTAATCACCGACAGTGTGGTATATCTGTCGAGTGGAGTAGAGGAAGGGTGAGAGCCCTGGAGGTCAAGCATAGTCCCCACACCACCTGAGAGTCCAGGGGAGCATGAGGCTGTTTGATACCTTGATTTACTCATCTCTAAAACAAGGTCCCTGTGTCAAATGGGCCAGATGATCTCCAGATCCCTCACTGACCAGTGGGGCTTGCCATCCACCCTCTATTTGACAGGTGAGGGCACTGATGGCACTGACTTGGGCAATGTTAAATTGACTTGCTCAAAGTCAAGATCAGCATAGCTAGAAGTAGAATCCAGTTCTCTGGCACCAAGTCCCCTGCTCTTGCCACTTCCCCTCTCATAATTTCAGGGTGGTCAGAGGCAGTATAAGAGGCTAGTGAAATGTTAGGGTTTTGAAGAAAACTGAAGTAGCAAGGCAGTGTTAAGAAAAACAAGGGATCCTCTAGGTGTGGTCAGAGTTCATCCAGGACTTGCCCAGAATGCTTGGGCTCCCTCAGGAACACCCAGCTGTGATCCACAGCCCTTCAGGTGTCTTCATTTCGTCCCCAAACATTCAGAGGAACTGCTGGCCTGAGGATGCCCCAGAAACAGCCCCACTCCTGGCCTGTGTAGAGTTGCCCCTGAACAGGAGCAGCTTCAAACCCAGCTGTCTAGAGTGGGACCAGCCTTAGGGCTGGGAGGAGGGCTGGGGGCCAAGCAAGGCGGTCTGCACCTCGTTCCCCTCACCATGGCACTGCCAAGACCTGCAGTTCACGCCCCCAGTCATCGTTTTGACAACCCCAGTATCTCCCACACTTCCGTCTGTCTCCAGAACCTTTTTCTGAGGCTATTTATTACTAAGTACAAAACAATCTATAAATAATTTTTGTGTCAAAATAAAAGTACCTGTGCTAGAGAGTTACAGTGATTCCAATTAATTTTATCACCATTTTTATCATCGAAGTTTGGAAACTTGGGGTGAAAATCCAGCAATATTGCCACCTTTTGCCTGGTAGTATGAGTGGAGTAGCATTTTTACTTCACCCTGTATGCCAGCGCCTTGCCACTGTCTTTGTTTCTTCAGTTTTCTTGAAGCGGTCATTTTGAAGAGATAAACAATATAAGTAGAAAATTATATGGAAGCTCCAAACACACCTGAGACTAAAACACGGAGCTGCTTCTAGGTATGCGTCCTAGTGAGCCACTGAAAGTATTCTGATGATTTAGTTGCCGCACATAAATAAAATATTCAATTCAATTAAAAAAATACTTAAGAAAAATATACACACACATTTTAAGGCTGCTTGGGGGAAATGTATCCACTATATAGACATGCACATTTTTTAAGTTTATACCCTACCTCATTCCAAAATGATCCAAGATCGCTTTGAGACAGATAGTGGCAGATAAAACAATCTGAACTCAAATTGCAATGGCAGAATGACTTCCTTGCTACACAGCCTCCCATTTCCACAGCTACAGCTACAACCCCAGTTTCAGAACCAATACTCTTCTTATCCAGAGAGAATTCAAGCCACTTGCATCATTTGGGAGTTGGGTGGAGCAATGTCAAGTCATGTTGAGGCTGTTCTGCTCAGATGTGGTGCATCAGTAATCCAACTCCTCTCCCTGAGCCTTCACTGAACTTTGTCTCTGGGTGCCAGTCGTGTCCCCCAAGGCCAAGCCCATCCTCAAAACCTGTGTAATTTCCCTGATCCTCCAGGTTTGGAAACCTTCCATCCTCCCCCTAGCCCAGTTGGTGGTAGGAGTTCTCCCCTGAACCCCAATCCCTCCTCCTAAGGTGGAAGGGCAAAAATGTGGACTTTGAAATCAGCATAACTGGGAGTGACTCTAAAGTGTGCCTTTTTACTGTTATTAAAACTTTGACAACTTATTCCAACTTAGATAGGAGGAATAATAATACCAATCCCAGAGATTCTGGTGAGGATGAAATGAGGTAACACAAAGTGCTTCAGACAGGTATGATATTTAATGCATGTCAATATTGTTATTACCTCTCCCCAAGCATACTGAACACCAACACCAACATCTATCTCCCATGTCTCACCATATTAACTTGAAAACAAGCTTCCCTGCAGGCCGGATCTACTCAACCCCCTTTCTGCCCGCAGAATACCCTCTAGTACCTCTCAGCGGACTTCCTTCCCCGTCCCTGTCCTGCTCTCTACTCCTCATCACAGGATCTGAATTTGCACACCAAAGGGCCTGCCTCGCATTGTCCACCTACAGCCAGGTGTGCTCCATGTCCAGGTGGGTCAGTCCAGACTTTCCCACATTCTCCACCACGACCTCAGCCCAGGGTCTGGTGGAAGTGAAGATTAAGCTGATGCGTAAGAGTTACTACATTTCTTTTTTGTTGGAAAGACCAATTCTTTAAATGTTTCATGACTTTTATCCTTATTTTTTTTTTTCTTTATTCTAAAACTGGTAGCAACCAGGAGGAACAAGATAGACATAGTACCTGCCCTCAATTTGTGTGTGCTTTAGTAAGAGAATCTATACTGGACAGTATATTATACATTTGTCATTTCAAGTCCCAAAATACCCAGTTTTGTATTTACATGGTTCTTCCACTTGGGCAAGTTGCTTAAACCATCTGCACCTCATTTTCTTCACCTGAAAAATGAGAATAATGCTAGCCTTCACCTATGGCTTAGCAAGCAGCCTCAGCTCTCCCCATTGACTGGTCTCCTTAATTTAGTACACAAATGGTACAGCCATAGGAAGATCCCTGAATTAGATAATTCACTTTAAATACTAAAAGGTAACACTGAAAGGCTGGCACATTGTAAATTTCTAGCAATAACTTATTATTAATTGTAATAGTGGAATGAGACTAATGAGAACACATTTGGAAGACAGAGATTAATATCATTCAGAGCCTTATGTATTTTGCAGCAGCTTTGTCTCATTAGAAACATGTTTTCAGTCGATCTTAAATGTAAGAAAACAGCTTTCTTCTTATCACCAGCTCATTCTTCAGAAGCCACTGAATCATGTGAGATGTCTCTTTCATTGTTGACCCCTGCTTCAGCACTCCTTCTAAGAAGATAATAAATGAGCATGTTACATTTGCTGCTGCAGTTAACTACTGTCTGTGAGATGCAGCAGGAGATTATCTGAGAGCATGTGCGTAAGTGATAGATTGCCTCAAGCCTATTTATACATGCAGCAGTAATGAGGAAAAATTGAAGGAGGCATGAAGGATGGGAGAGAAGGAAGGAGAGAGATGATGCCAGAATGTGTAGAGTGTAGACAGAGGAAGAGAGTCAAAGAAGGAAAAATAAAGGGAGGTGAACAGCAGGACTAGAAACACGTAAGCAGAGATGGTGGGAGGGGGCATTAGGAGGTAAAAGGAAAGAAGGGAACAGAGGGAGAAAACTCATTAGCAACCAACAGAACAGGCAGAATTTTGAGAAAACAAAATATATAGGGCAGATTGGGAAGAAAGTAGAATGAAAGAAATGAAAACAGGAATCAAGGTGAATGGAATCCAATGCCAAAGTGGGAAACATACATTATTAGATGATATCTATTTTATGTAAATGAGGGAGCAAAGGTTTCGTCTGATAGAAATTTCTGAACTCCTTTGAAGTCACCACCATAAGCATTCCACTGGCATTCTATTCTTTCTTTGCATTATATTTGAAATGGGCACACTAGGGAAAATTAGAGTGTCTTTATCATAAGTTGAACTCCTAAGCTATAACATTTCAAATACTGAAACACTATAATATAATATTAAAGGAAATTATAGTATGAATAGAGACAAAACTGAAGTTATTCTGTTAATAAGACTGTTTCCATCATCTTTCCTTAGGATGCTTTATCCATCATCTTTCCTTAGGATGTCAGTCTTATAACATCCCTTTAGGAGAAATTGATGGGCATAGCATGGTTTTTATTTCACCAAACATGGTTAAAGGACTAATAAAATAATCCACAAATTAGTCACATAACTAGGGACATCATCCAAGTTTCTTGTTCCATTTGTGCAATGATTGCCCCCTCTGTTCATCCTACAGAAACAAATGAACCAGGGATTAAACACACCCTGGTGAGAGTTCGGACTACCTGATGTTATAACTTCATAAACTGGAGCAACTCTGATGTTCTTTGTTGAGGTTTCTCTTTCTATAAAATGGAGATACTGCCACTTTTTTCCCCCAGGACTATTATAACTATTAGGGATAAAATATATAAAGTATTTGAAACAGGTAGATAGTCAACACATTGTAGCAATTATCATTTTCATGCAACAGCAAATAGTCATACATATCTTTATAGTAACGAAGAAGTATTAATATCGTTGTATTCATCGAAAAGGTGGGGGAGACAGCAAGATTAAATTAGAGCAAGAAAGGAAAATAATCAACAGAAAAGCTTGCTAGAGTGGTTGTATCCTATAGTAAAATGGGAATGTATTCCTGTATTGCCTCTGAGTCAGTATACCTCAGTGAAAACAAGTACAGAAATGGAATAAATTCAACTGCAGCCTCATGAAGTACTATTAAAATGGAGGTTTGGCGCCCCTCAGAAGATGTCTTCATCTGTACCTGATGGTTGAGGTAACGAATTAAGGGGGATCCAGACTATAAAAAGAAAGGTCTCGAAGGTTAAAACCTGATTTTTTGACATTCAAAAACCCAACAATCAGCAGCGGTCATTCTCCCTCAGACTTCATCCCTCAAACTTAAAGCCATTCTGCAGCCCAAGGACACAGAGACCTCTAAGCTGTATAACCAGGACATTGGACAAATGTGGTTCATAAGATCAGGTCCTAAAGCAATGTTATTTTGTTTTTCACTATTTCTTTAAATTATTCAATGGGACCCAGTTCTTCCCCTACCCCAGGATGAATATTTGGGTGAGGCCATAACTTTTCTGTTCATCTTTAAGAAATACAAACGGTCTTAATTTGCTAATTTGTAAGTCAGACTCCATGTCATAGTCAAAACTCAGAGTGTGATTTACAGTTAACGCATTTTCTGTCTCCCAGCTTCTACGTGCTGCAGTTGATGACGGGAGGCGTGTCTGGCTCCTTCTCTCTCCCTCACATAAGGATTCTCCTTCTCCTCCCACAGGTGATGAATTGTAGGTTCTGACCCTTGCAAGGTTAGAGTTTAGGGAAGCACCGGAAAGTCTTTACTTGTCTGACACTGTAATGAGCTGGCGTCACACTCTCTGATCTTGGCAGATGTTTCAACCTGGCACTTTCTGTTAATATGCACTTTGGTAGGATCTTCTGAGACACCCATTGCTTGTGCTGTCTCACCTGCAGTTCCTCTGCATGGGGGAAATGACACCCTAGCTATTACAGTTGATCAGTTCGATGAGAGGGAATTGCATTGCGGCATTTTATGTGTCGTTTTATTTTTGTGGATAGCAGAATAGTTGTGTGTACCATTGCCATCTCAGTTAACAATGTAAAAAGCACAAAAATAATTCAAGTAAATGAAAAAAATCGAGATAAATGAATCTGAACAGAGATACTACTGCTTGGAGTTAGTTCAGTGAAGAACTTATCACATATTCTGATTTACAAGAGGCTCTGATGATAATGGCACATTGCCAGTCCTCTACTCTCCCCTTTCTTTGGTGAAATGGCTCACCTTTCCATGAACTCTGTTTAAAGAGACACTCCAGAGGAACTTGTACTGTGGAGACGTCAAGGAAAAGGAGATGAAAAGGAGAGCAAGATCTAGAAAAGCATTGTTCTGAGGTGGAAAGTTTGTGAAGAAAGGAATGGCCATTTGAAAATGAAAGTTTGCTCATTTATATTTTAGAAAAACAAATGATATTAAATAACTACAACAAAAGGGGAAAGGGAGTGATACATAGGTCATTTATTTTAAAAATCCTTTCAAACTACATTTATTTTGCAACTAAAAATTACAGAACATTATGTATCAAGCTCTAAATTCTCACCAAGTATTAGGCTGAGCCACATGAAACTCCATTTTATAGATAAAAATGTTCAAATGTTGTCAATATCATATGGCCTAGAATCTTAACCTCATTTATCACAACTACTGAATTCTTTCTTGTAGTCTAGAAATTTAAGAACTTAAATTAGGTACTTTAAGAATCCCATGTCGGGCTCAATGGTTCACGCCTGTAATCCCAGCACTTTGCGAGGCCGAGGCAGGCGGATCACGAGGTCAGGAGATCGAGACCATCCTGGCTAACTCAGTGAAACCTCATCTCCACTAAAAATACAAAAAAATTAGCCGGGCGTGGTGGTGGGCGCCTGTAGTCCCAGCTACTCGGGAGGCTGAGGCAGGAGAATGGTGTGAACCCGGGAGCCTTGCAGTGAGCCAAGATTGCACCACTGCACTCCAGCCTGGGCAACAGAGCGAGACTCCGTCTCAAAAAAAAGAATTTCACGAAGATCCTAAGCTTGAGATGAAGGTAGTGTCTTTCTTCTCTCTTCATCCCCTGTAACACCTAGCCCACAGTAGTTGCTGAGAGAATACTTATTGACTTCTATCACACGCTCAGAGTACTTTTGAACTTGCACCATCATTATTAGCCACAAACGTTGCAGAATTAGATTCTTATCATTGACCTTTTCCTTAATACCAAAGTGGTGGATACAAGAAGTTTTTAAATTTTACATACAATCAGTGACTAAAAAAAAAAAAAAAAATACTTTACACTTTTTTTCCTCTCTAAATTGCTCAGGGAACGGACAGAGGGAAGAAAGGTGGGGAGGTAATTATCATGGTGCAAAGAGGGTCAGCTCTGGGGGGAAGAGGTGGAAGCCAGCCTTCAGCTCCAGGCACCTACTAAAGCCAGGGAACCAGTTAACATGAGATCTACTTGACTCTGACGTTACAGGGGGACAGGTGCAAAAACAGAATATATAGAGGGATTGTACACTAATTCTATCCTCTCAGTGTCTTCGATGAAATTATTTCTTGGTGATTTGTTCAGCACTTTAAAAAAAAATGTCCACATACTCGCACCTCACCCATCTACCCATTCTCTTTGGTGTTTTTCTTATCTGATTGGAAATTTCCTAGTACATGTAGGGCTTTGTTCTAGAGTAGGTGAACACAGCTGGAATTGCAAAGTGTCACCTGTTGCATATTTGGAGAAACTTTCAAAAAAACTTGACCCTAACCTGCTAACTTCGACCCAGAATTCCAGACAGATATTTGGACCTTCTAAAATCATAAACAATTGATATTTATATTCCTGTATTAATTTTTTAAGCAAAAAATTTGCATCTGGCCTTTTGCAATCTTCCAAAGGAAATTTTTCAGATACCTCTGGGGGTGTGATATCTTAATAGAATAAAACTGCCATGGTTTTATAATATGCTGCTATATGGTGCTAGAAACCTCTCCAAAACACCCTCAAATTTATCAACACCAAAATCCCCAAAGTTACAAAGATGATAGCATTTTATTATAAATGCATTTGGGATCCTCAATAACTTGAAAGACTTCTATTTTAGTATTTGGAATTAAACATAATGCTAATTAATAAAATAAGGAGCTAAGCATGGTGCTAAATGAAAGAAATATTTACTGGAAATAACCAAAATGACTTCACTGCAGCAGAAAGGTCCTAAAACTGTACTCAGAAGAATGCTCGCTGTTTCTGTGTTTTCACTAACACATGCTGAATACCATGTCCCACTCTTCATACCTGGAAGGGAGCGGGACAAGGATGACCCTTACTGCCAAGGAGCAGTCACACAGTCCAACAATATCAAATAAGTATTTTGCGATCAATACCCTTCAAACCCCAAGAGAAATTTTAAAACTTAAATTGTCTGAGGCTTAGGGGTACAGCTCCCAATTAAATAGGTGCACTGTGTTTTTAAATACCCATGTCCTACTCAAAATTCCCCATAGCTTTTCTTTTAAACGCTATAAAATGTGTTACTGGCGACAGAATTCAGCTTAATAAGTTTCAGTAGATTTTGATAGTTCATTCACATTTTAGCGTATAAAAAAAGGTGTAGACAAGTAAGCAAAATCATTTTTCCCTTCTCCTGCATTATTTGAAAGGGTACAGAATCCAGCTGCATTTCATTAAATTTGTTTTGGAAAGTTGAAGACAGCCCATGAGGAAAAGAGGACTCAAAATTAAATACTTGGAACCTGAGGTTAAACATTGCACATGGCTTTATGTGCCTCTCTCCCCTTATATTTGGACGACAGATGACTTCAGGCCTCTGCTGACCTAAGGATTTGTCATTGATGATTCAACAAGAAGAACTACTTAGACTTGTTTAGGATTCATGGTGATCAGACAGTTTCCCATTCATTCTATTATATAATGGTCACTCTTAGGTCATATATACACCAAAGGGGCCCTGGTTTCAGAGGAACTTAAATCTTTGTAAGCTCTTTTATGAGTCTAGTCCTATTGGAAAGCATTTGATTCCACTGTCAGTCACCTTGTGACTCTTTTGTTTCCCTGATAAAGAATTAAAATTGGGTTGGATCCTCATAGTGGTGTTTATAGAGCACCCTTGACAATGGTGGCTTTGTGGCACAGTGTTGAGGTCATTACTTTATAGAGCAGCAGAAAACATTCCTATTAAAGACAACACTCAAATTCTTTACCTTGTTATGTCAATGATTTTAATATTGTAAATGTTCTTCAACTTCAACCCTTTCGTTTCACTGTTAATATATCCAATGTAGCCTCCACCTCTCCCAAAGTTAGAGTTTTACAAAAGGTGCCCTTGGAGTAACTCACCCACTGGGGTTACATTTACTACCCTAGTGGCTTCCTGTTTGGGAACCAGGCAGGGGCAATGAGTAGACCTGAGAAGTTTTTGAACAATCCACTATTCTCTTACATTCTCCTTCATGTACACAGGTACTCCAGCTGCTTTGCAGAGAAGTGGTAAACTAATAACCCTATTTACTCAGTCAAAAACTATGTGGGGTCAATATTTGGGGTGAGGCTTTCTCTTTGGAAAAGAAATGTTCAGCAAAACAGCCTAAATTCTCCAGGATAGAAGAGATTGATGGAGCATCTGTCTTAATAAGGGTGTAGGCAAGGTTAACTCCTAAAACAAATACAAATGTTTCTTTTCCATATTCCAGGTAATGAAACCAAAACAAGAAAGGTTTGTGACTCTAGTTCTTCTTGATTTTTTCCAGCAGAGGGAACCATTTTCATTATCTAGATGGGTTTCAAAGTCTTAAACATGGGAATTGTTAGGTTCTATAAATTAGAATAGGCAAATTACTGAAGAGACCCTGGAAACTGAGTTCTCAGCTCCTGGAACTGGGAACAGACCACTTTATTCTGTAAATAAAGAAAAATAGCCCTTGTCTAGAAAATGTAGGCTGTTCATGCAGTTTATTTATTTATTTATTTAAGTATATTGTAAGACCCACTCCAACACACAGCTTGATTTAGATATTGGTATTTGAGATAAATCCCCACTAAACTAAGGTAAATATATCTCCTTTGAACATTTGTGCATACACATATACACACACAGTTACAGCTTTTAAATTATTTTGACTGCTTTAAAATGTGGCTTTCCTTCTCTTGGAAACACTTAACACAAGAGTCATAAATATCACTGCAATTCTCTGCTGTACTGTGATTTTTATTTGTATCCATCCTTAAAAATCTGATTCTATGGGTGTTGGAAATGACAAATGTATACATTGAACATTGAATTTGGTGTTATCAGATCTGGTGCTCTCATGTGGCTAGGCAAGGAGTTATCATTCCTTTATTTGTGCACTTTGTAGATTATGTTATCTGGTAAGCATCCAGGTCTTACTGTGAAAGCACTGAAACAATACCTTGTATAGGTTGAACCATAACACTGTCAAAAGCCAGCACAACAAAGCAAGGGATCAAGTAGTTCACACTGGAACTCAATAAAAATAACCTCTCTGAGAGGTTAGAGAATCATGATTGTAAATAATGCCCACTGGAAATCCTTGAGGATGGATTTTCTGAAAATATTTACTGCTCCAGATGGATTATTATTTTGACTACTTATGGCATGTACATCTCCCAAAATAAATTGGGATGAAGTATAGATAAGGTAAAGGTTTTTATGTCTTCCCCAGTGGATTGCTACATGTGCAAACTTAAAGATCTGCTGAGTAATTATGGACAGTAGGGAGCAGTAGAGGAGTGTCTGAGCACATCGCTGGCTGAAAATCAACATGCTTCAAAACAATATCAGGCATATTCTCTTAAGTGATATTCAGTTTCCACTGACAGTGGAAGACAATTTGAACTATCTTATAAATGAATCAATTTTTAGAGATTGGATAAATAACATCCAAACAATAAGCTATCAATAGGAATGCTAGTATTTATACTGATAAGAAGTTTATTATAAGTCAAAACTGCTTACTTTGGAGTAGAAAAATTTGGTAACAAATTCTGCATGAGATTTAGGTCATCAGTAATAGAAGAGTTATCAAAATCAGTGTCATTTCAATGAATGCCTATTTATACCCAATATTCAAGACATCTGCAACAATTTTCCAATAAATGTGTCTACCATTCATTATGTAGTCAAACTACATACAAACTACATCACAATTCTGTACAAACTACTACAATCCTTGTACAAACTACATCACAATTCTGATCTGTTTCCCCTTGGCCATAGTAATTCTACTTGGGTGATGGAGATAGTTACAGTGACAGTAACCACCAACCATTATGCTTATGCTGTGACAGACACCATGCAGTGCAGCCTCCATTGTATGGCTTCCACTTTTGGCCTCCCATAACCACATGTCCAAAGTCAGAATCTTGGTTCCTTGTTCTCATATCTTTCCAGCTCATAAACAGTACCATTATCCACCCACACCAGAAACATAAGAGTCATCCTTGATCCATTCCTCTTCCTTACCATCCGTAAGTCCTCTTGATTCTAATTCTAAAATACATCCCAAATCCATTTCCTTCTTTCCAGTTCCACTGTCACATTCTCACCTGGGCCCCCATCATCACATGTCTGCACATTGTAAGAACCTCCAGCTGGTCCTTCTCCTCCCAACAGTAGTAGGGTATTTATATTTGATAACACAGACCAGATCCTAGCATTTCCCTGCGTGACATCCTTCAACTGCTGCCCATTCATTTTAGAATATAATCTAAATCCCTGGTAGTGGCTCTCCAAGCCCTGACCATCTCTCCTGGCTCACCCTGTACCCCTTCCAAATTCTTTTTGATTCAGGGCTTTCCTGTGTGGTGTTGCCCCTGCCTGAAGGCTGTGTGATTTGAGGAAGTCATTTAACCTTCTGGGTCTTGATTTTCCCCTCTAAACTAAGGGCCTTGGTCCTTTCTAGCAATGCCCTTCCTGTTTTCTTAGAAAAAAATAGCAGTTCTCTTGAATTTATCTTCTAATAACCCTCTACTCAGCACTGACCCTGACATAATATGAGAGGTTAGCCACAGGCCCATTGGAAAATATTTTCCAAGTATAGTATAGAACTATAAAATGCTTTGAAATTGAGACATATATGTTAGCCAGCAATGTTTTCAATTAATAGAGGGATGTGTATACCCTGTGAGAAGGCTTAAAGCCTAAAATTAAAGCAGGGCAGGAGACTTCATCTTTCTTAGAAAGCAAATTTACTGTTCTCTCACTAGTTTCCATCTGAATGTACCAGCTCCATGTGAGTTTGTATGTTAATTGACATTGTAACCATCCTTTATTATAAGTGCATTTTCAAGGTTTATACTATTCTCATCAGTAGAACATTGTTGTCAAGTTTTTAATTTCAGATTGTCAGACATCCAAACCAGAATTGTTCCATTGCCTGTAGCAGATAATAAATAATTAGATGCTCTTAAATTAGTGGACCACAGAAAATGAAGGTGAATTTTTTAAATTCAGTTTATTTATAAACTGAACCAACCCCATGCCAGTTCAATCTGGTTCTGTGCATTTTGCTGAGTGTCTTCCAGATGCCAGGCACCACACCAATATAGGCTATGTAATAAGCAAATGCTGGGCCCAGCTCTCTAAGAACTCGCAGTTCAGCAGGAAGACCTATATGCAAAAATATCATGTCAGAAACCTGGCGAGGTAATAGAAGAAGGCGCTGTGTGCTTTGGGGTAACAAAGCACTTCTGTCACCATGGAGGGATCAGACAAAGTGTCATGAGTAAATACTATTTACCTGTCAAAGAAGAAAACAGTGTCCTAGGAAGGGGATTCAGGTATGCAGAGAAACCGGAAGTGCAACAGCAGTGTCCTTTGGGGAAACAGGTGAAATACTAAGGTATCTGTGGCCAGAGACAAAGCTGGAAGGAGACGCAGGCACCATGTCATGAAGGACTTTGTATGTCTCGTATTCTCTCCAAAAAAGTTGAGCTGTGTCCTGAAATACTAATAATAACAACATGAGCTAACTTGGGGGCCTCACTAAACCCACTTTACATGATCTAACTCATATAATGTTCAACAGCTGATGAGGTTTCAGCCCAGGTAAGCCACTGTTTGAGTCATGCTCTGAACCACGGTTATTCCACCTCCAAGTGAAAAGGAGCCATAGAAATTGTATGACCTTGGGCAAATTACTCAACACTGATGAGTAATCCTTTCATCATCTCTAAACCAGGAATAATCGTAGTGCCTGCCTCATAGAATTGCTGTAAGGACTAAACAAATTAACAAATGTAAAATGCTTGGTTAGCATTGTGCATGGCACGTGGCATTAACTGTTGTTACTATTATCTATTATCATCTTCAACATTATCATTTCCATTAATTTTTAAGATTTTAAGAAATGGAACACCATTACCATGTTTGCATTAAAAGATGACTAAGAGGGCAAATGAAGGAAGGCGGGTGGCGAGGCCATTATATTGACAACCCCAAGGGACACCATTCACTTTGTAGTCAGCGTAAATGACACAGTGCCCCCTTGGACCCGTGCTGTGCAATGGCTCTGAGCAGAACAAGACAAGAGGTAATCCAGAGGTGATGAGAACCTAAATGAGGGGAACAGAGAAGAAACAGTGGTGACAGATACTGGGGAACAAGAGATCTCATGGGTAAAGACGATAAAGAGGGACTTGATTAACTGTAGGTTTCTGGCCTGGGTAGGTGTGCAGAGGGGAAATAAGAGGGGTGGGGAATCAACTCGGATTATTTTATGTCTCTCAATATGTATCT
Organism: Macaca nemestrina; assembly: GCF_043159975.1. NCBI lineage: Eukaryota > Metazoa > Chordata > Mammalia > Primates > Cercopithecidae > Macaca > Macaca nemestrina. The sequence goes on along the minus strand of NC_092127.1, from coordinate 115,936,154 downwards.
CTGACTGCTTTCCAAAGGGAAAATAAACATGATTTCAGATTAGTGATTTTGTTTTATTAAGTGTGTTTCATACTTTTATGAGTATAAATAATTGGGATTTACTGAGTTAATCCCAATTAACTCAAACTGTGTTCCTAACAACATAGCCCAATGCAGTTCAGTGCCAGGATAAATGTCAGAATCCTGTGTTGATTTTGTGTTATTGCAGTCTTCTGTCTGGCAAGATTGACCTTGTTATTTCTGAATTAATAATTTCAATCACCCAAGACACCTTTTCAGTGAGATATGGTACATAAAAATGGAGTCTCCTAATAGTTGTGAAAAAGCACTTCATTTTATTAATATATGTTTGCAATACTCATCACAGGGCATGTAAGTGTGAACTTTTAATGACACAGAAGAAAAAATACTTGTATATGCATCTTTTTGTCAAGACAAGCCCAGAGCACCCTCAAATGGAAGAGACAGGAAAGAGTGTGGGTTGTGTCATTGCATCAGCCCCTAGAAAGCCTACACTGCTGGTGTATTATTCACACCCATCTGTTTGTAGAGGTCTCTTAGGAGTCTTGGGAGTCCCTTGGGAAACACCTCCCAGGAACAGGCAGTTAGAGTATTGCAGGATCATTTTCTTAGCCTGTTTTGGGTCCATTGGGTCCAATTATGTATTTTCTATTTTATCTTGCTATTAACTACTGTCAAAAAAAAAAAAAAAAAAAAAAACCACACAGGCCTGATGTATTGGCTCACGCTTATAATCCCAACACCTTGGGAGGCTGAAGAGAGGGGGTCACTTGAAGCCAGGAGTTCAAGACCCCTGAACAAGATAGTGAGACCCCATCTCTACAAAACAACAATAACAAACCCAGTCCAACAGGTTACACTGGCTAAACACATTTTTCTTAGGGATTTAATTTTTTTCCCTGCTTTACCTTATGTGTGATACTTACCAAATATGCCACATTTTTATTGCTTCACTCTTAGGGGGCCAGAGCTATCAATGTCTTGATTCTATATTCCGCAGCTTGCTCTGTAAAGCATACATTTTACCTAAGATCAATATCACAAGTAAGTTTATCTACTGTTCCTTTCTTTTTTTTTCCATTTCTTTAAAGCAAAACATGCCTTTTTATTTTTCCAAAACAACTAATCACAATGAACATCCAATAATTAGGAAAACAATCTAAAAACAAACCTTAAGGAAATAAACCATCTGTATTATTTTATAATAACAATAATAACTACTATTTGCTGAGTCTTAATCATTGCCAAGTCCTGCATATTCACATGTATTACTGAAATGTAATCGTCACAACAACCCTGAAAGATATATTACTTCAATTTTATAGATGAGGAGGTTGGGCTCAGATATACGTAATTCAGGCCTTACTAGCAGATGCTAATTAGAATGCTTGTTGGACATGCTTAGGGGGTCATCAGAGAGTAGCATCAAACACTGGGAGAGCAGGGCCAGCATCCTTAAGAATTCCGTTTAGGCCTGTGAGCACACTCTCTTGCTCCGGGGGTGACTTTCAGTGTTCACAGAAGCTCCAGATTCTGTATCTTCCTCACTTACGATGACTGTTTGCTTACCCTGCTGCCTTCTCCACAATTCTCCTTTCATTCCATGCTTCACCCTCTCCATAAGTAATTATCAAGCACTTTCTACATGCCAGCAGCTGCTCCAAGGACTGGAGACACAGCAGTGAACAAAACAGTCTATTTTGTGTAAATCTCTGTTCTGGGGAGCTGTTGGGCACAGACGGAAAATAAACAAGTAATAAAATCACCCTGAATCTTACCCTTTCAATCTCATACTTGACTCCAGGCTTCTAACCAAACACATGTCAAAAACGTGGATGGGCTCTTTCTCATCTGCCATAGGGTGAGATGCCATAGGATGCCATTCATCCTTCTTAGGCTGTAAGAATTCACTGAAAAAAGAGCCCTGGCCTCTATGTTCCTTACTCATATACCTGAATAATGAGCAAGGCTGTAGGAACTGCTAGCTCCTCTGTAACAATTTTCCTCTTTATTATATGTTCATATTCCCAATAACTACAGCACTAGAGAATCTAGCCGGCCATTCAGTCTTTGTTCCTGAATACTGTCTGCCTCAGATACTTCCATTTTTAACTGAATAGAATAATCTAGAAGGAAACTTAATACCCTCTTTTTTAGTCATTCCTTGCCAGATGCCTATATCTTTCTTCTGGTCTATAGTCTGGCCCCTTGAGCTCAGAGGATCCCAACGGCCTGCTGTAGCCAGTCTCTGATAATACTGTTTTGTCACTCTTCCCATGAAGTCCTCGCCTACAGGAAAGGAGTATGACTGCCAGCCCTGACAACCTCGACCTTAGTTAGAGTGGAATAAGGTAGACCTTTAATATTCTTAGAAAGGATGTCCTAAGCTCTTAGCAACTATTCAGATTTAGAAATGGTGCTGAACATGTAATTTGTCCCATAAAGTGCAGTCAAGTGTAAGTGACCTCTTCAGAACCTTAATGATTCCATATTAAATAAAAATAATTGAATTTCTTATAAAAAATCATCAGTTATGTACAACTTCTTAAGATTCTCTCCACCTCCAGTGACAGCACAAGGAGTCAACTCTGCCGTGGGAGCAATTGTTCAAAGTAGAATTTTCCATCTCAAGGAAGTGAGAGTGATTTGGGTAACAATAATAACAGGAATATGAGCTGGCCTGACACAGAGCTCACTGTGTGTGAGGCTCCATGCTGACAGCTCTACATGTGTGACTCTTTAAATCCTCCAACAACCTTGCAAAGTAAGTGCTGTTATTGTCCTCATTTTTCAGATGAGAAAACTGAAGTAGAGAGAGGTAAAATAACTTGCCTAACATTATCCAGCTAGTAAATGGTGGAACCAGGTCTCCTGTCAAGGCTGCCTGTCCTCAGAGCCAATGTCAAAATCTCAGCTCTGTCATCCTTCTCACTATGAGTGAATGAAAAGCTGTGATGAGGTGTGCTGGGCACATGGTAGGGCTCACTCACCTATAATGGTGCTCCCACACCTGTCTTCCACAGTGGAGCATTCGAATCAGTGCCTCAGTGAAGTGGCAGATTGTCCCATGTCATAGGTGTTTGGGTCACTGGGAACATCCGCTCCTTCAGTGTCAGGGTCTGCTGGCATTCTGACTTTACCAAGCCCACCTGTGGCTATAGTTCATCCAGCCTAGTATTTCTAGTTTGGGCTGCCGCCCCCCTTCCTCTCCACCAGAATTTTTACTATTTCAGGAGGAGGTGAAGCCCTGTGAGGTAGATTTCTGATTTTGGAGATGATACGTCTGGTTAAAGAGAAAGCTGATAGGAGGAGAGCCACAATTTCCTAAGACTTTGAAAGAGGAAATAATTTTCTGCTTTACTCTGGAAGACAAGGGAAATGCCTCCCCTAACAATTCCCTTTATCAAAGTAACATTTCACCTGCCAGATAGGTATTGATTTGAATACAATAGCAGCCTTCAGCAGCAGTAGCTAAAATTTACTCCTATCGCTTTCTTTTTACAAAGCCTTCAAATTTGTACATGAATAGAATGTTAAAAACAACCAATTGTTTTCTTTTGTACTCCTTGAGCTTTTTACCCTCTTTAAACATTTTTATAAGTGAAAAAAATGCAACTATATTGAAGAAAACTGCCCATTTTCAAAAAACTAACAGTGATTTTCATTTTTGCATGTTGTCTTCCAGTTCAGGCTCACACTATTCATGTTTTCCATAATGGTCCTTGCAGGTCATCTTAGGCAGTAGAGGCTAGGTTTTGCCCAATTAACATAATCCCCAAATCTCAGGGGCTAAACACAACTCACATTCATATCTCACCCCCTCTGCATCACTGCCTCAGGTTTGCAGAAGGCTCTGCTTATCATAGTTACTCCTCCTCAGGCCAAGGGGTCAGACCTCATCAGGCCACACACCTCCACAAGCACTGAGGCAGAGGAAGGAGAAATGACAGATTACAGACAGCCTTTTAAGAGTCCTGCCTGGAAGTAACACCCATCACCCCAGCTTACTTTCCACCAGCCAACACAAATTACATGGCCAGGCCAACTTCAGGGAGAATTAATTGTACATCCACTGTGTGCCTGGAAGAACAAAAGATGGAATGTTTGAGGAGGGCCCTTATGAGTTCCGTAAGTATATTCTATTCTGTCATGAACCATAATTTTCTAAACCATTTTCCTACCAATGGATATTTGGGCCAAGAGCAAAGATTTATATTTATGTATGATTTTAAAACATGTTATGAAAAATTATTCAATGATACTTATTAAAGCACGGTAAGGAAGACTTTATTCAGAACCGTAAAGATAGCTATAGAGACCGCCACAACAGGTTCTTGCAGTCAGGAAAAGAGATTGAGCTCAACTCCAAACACATCATAAGCAAGTGGGAATTTATAGCCAAGGAGGAGTGTGGGAGTCAGTGGATAGAAAATTACTAAGGAGAGACATCAGGGGTGAGGAAGTCTGGCTAAGCCTACCTAACAGGATTCTTGCCAAAGACAGGCCGAGGTGATTGGACATCACCTGGGGAATGGTGGAGGGTGAGAAATCTAATCAGATATCAAGGATGGTCAGATATTGAGGATGGGGGTTCTTGCTAAACTGATGTAGCAGAATTCTTTGCCAAAACTTGGTTTTACAAGGAAGTGAACGTATGGGCCTAGCAGAGGATTCAGAAGCCTAACTAGCATTTGGCCAAGCAGAGAATCTTTGTCATATATTTGAATGTCTTTTATGGCCCCATCCCCAGGTAACATTGGCTGCCCCCACATGAGATCCCTTGAGCACAACACACACATGTACACATACGCACACACACAAGCACCCAGACACACACACAGTTGGCTGCCAATCCCCACACTAATAGCATCCCCCTCGTACCTGTCCAGTTCTGTCTTGCACTGATAGAAGTATAAATCAGAGATTTTGTCACACCCATTTCCCTGTGGCTAGGTTCTTGACAACCCCTATGTAATCTTCCCTTCTTACAGTAAAGAATTCATAATAGTATCTGTCTTCCATGTCAGCCAACTACGGCTACATAAATGCTGAACACACATATATGCACGCACACACACACTCCTACACCCGATCACCTCTTTGCCCCATGGCCAGATTGGAAGACCGGATACTAACAAAGCCCTGCCGTGAAACAGAACCAAGTATGCCTGCATGTTCTGACCTACTCCCATTTAAACTCAAGGTGGCATTTTAAGTACCTTATCTCCTCCCCTGATGCAGCCTCTGACTTTGTGCCTTTTACTAAGAATATCTTTTGTGCCCAGCATGTAAAATGTCAAGCAACAATGCTCTTTGCATAGTTGAGCAACAGCAACCTATATCATTAGCCCTAGCACAGTGCCTGGCACACAGTAGCCCCAGTCTAAATGAGAACAGAGATGACTTTAGAAATGGAATGAGGAAACATTGATGGCTGTGTTTACCCTGCAAGGGTGGCGGCATTTCCCAGCTATGAAATGGCCTCTATTAATACAGGCCAAAGGACTGTTGTGGCTTTTGAATTGAATTATAATGTATTACCAGCCTTCCAGCTGATAACATAAAATGTTAGTGGGTCACTAGAGCTATCTTCCCTGTAATTGTAGAATTAAATTTAACAAAAAAATGAATGGCTGAGAGGACTCCGGCTGAAGTTATATTGGAACTGGGAAACAACTCAACACTGATAGGAATGACATAGGGAAGGGGAAAGAGGAAGGTACAGAATTGTGCAGAGCAGGGCATGAGACACAGGCTCCAGAGCCTGGAGGGTAGACAAAGGGTCTCACAAGCTCAGGCATGGCTCAGGAAACACTGGTACCACCAGACCCAAACCAGCAAACAGGGCGATGGGGAGAGATTCCAAAAGGAATCAGCACCAGCTGTAGTCTCATGAGGAAATGTGTGCTTTTGTGGCCTTATCAGGAGTACAGAGAACTGGACCACTTCCCCCATGGAAGGAACACCAGGACTGGCCAGAACTGAGAGACATTACAGGACATTTGGGACTGCCTAGATTCTAATTCTCGTACTGCCATTTGTTAACTGTATTCCTTTGGCAAGTTATACTTGAGTTTCCTCATCTGTAAAATGGGGTTAATAATAGTACCTACTTCATGGGGATGTTGTGATAATAAGCAAAATAACAGGTGTAAAGTTACTTAGGGACAACAAGGACTGCCATGTAGTAAGTGATTTGAAAATGTAAGATCTAGGAGGGGTTCTCGGGTCTCAGAGGCAAACTGGGATTTAGGGCAAGGTCCCAGAAAGAGAAGAGAGCTGGGATTCCATGTGGAAGATGGCCAAGTCCAGGGTGGAGAACCAGAAGTAAGAGTGGAACCATGGTAGAAAGATCTAGAATGTGCAGCAACATGTCCTTGAGGTTAGTTAAAGGTGCCGGTGATGGACAACATGGGTGAACCTAGAAGATGTTGTACTAACTGAAGTAACCCAAAAATAATAGGACAAATATTGTATGATTTTACTTATATGAAGCATCTCCAATAGTCAAATTCATAGAGACAGAAAGTAAAATGGATGGTGTTTGCCAAGGCCTGGAGGGAAGGGAGAATGTGGTTACTGTTTAACAGACCAGGAATTCAGCTTTGCAAAATAAAAGGAGTTCCAGAGATGGATGGTGGTGTTGGCTGCACAATGTGAATGTCATTAATGCCACTGAACTCTACACTTAAAATTGCTAAAATGGTAAATTTTATGTTATATACGTGAGCTTTACCACAATTTTTTTTAAAAAACAAAGGAAGTCTTTATAAAGTTTATACTTTAGTTATGATAATGTATTAATATTGGTTCACTAATAGTAAAAAATGTACCAGACTTATGTTAGATGTCAATAATAGTAGAAACTGGCTTCAGATAGCAATAAATTATATAAGAAATCTTTGTACTATTGTCACTTTTTTTATAAATCTAAAACTGTCTTACCAAATAAATAAAGTATATTTTTAAAAAATAGATGCAGAAGATGGGAAGAACCAGATAAAGAGCTGCTTGCTTGAGTAAGAGCTCCCTTGGTTGAGTAAGGAATGGTTGAGATCTGGGGAGAGATTGTTATGAGCCTGAAAACAGAGATCAAAAAGGTGATTTGGAAGATATTGTGGGAAGGAGGAACGGGATCTAAAGAATCTGAGGAATCATAAGATTGACCACAGCAGCCGATGAGCAGACGACCATGAGCACTGCCTGGGAAAGGACTCAGGTCATCAAGCGACCTGTGCTCGCATTCATCTACTTTGCACATGCATAGGAGAATGTCATAAAAACACACGTATAATCAGTTGAGAGTATTTCAGATTCCAGATATGGAAGATTGCTAAACATGCATCCTTGGTATGTTCCCTTAAAGCAAAATAAAATCCTGGCAATTATGAACAAAAAGAATGGTGCAGGGCAGGGCATGAGGCGTGGGCCCATCACCAGGTGGCCTGGTGTGTCTCCATAAATGAGGGCACTTCAGCGTGTCAGGACTGGGCTGTCAAGGGTTGATCCTGTAAATCAGATGTCGTTTTCATAGGATCATGCCATTTTTAATTCTTGTACCAAGAAAGTCTTTATGAATCAGATCCAAGTTCAGCACAGTTTTAGCCCCCATGAAGTCTGTATTTGGCATGTTTACCCATGTTGTTTGAATTATCATAATAACTGGTAGCATTATTACCGTAGAGTATTATTTGCAGACACTAGAATCAAGTTTTTTGAGTAATAAATAATAGAAAAAGGACCACAACCATGATCTTCCTATTGTGACTATGAAAGAAAGAATTGTGAGTTCCTAGGCTCCTTCTATAACAACTGTCGAACCAAATGAAACCAAGTCATAGCAGGTGCTAGAGGAGGCATGGAAGATCAGAAGTGGGCACTGCACAGCCTCCGTGGGTGCTCTGCTCCACACCATCTGGGAGCTGAAATGGCAGCAGTATTGGCATCATTTTGAATACTGCACAGTGCTGTGGATATTGGGCATGCACAGATTCTGACCAATCAACATGGGAAGAGTAAGGAAGTGATGGGACACCACTCTGTGGGTAGAATGAACACTAGCATGGCAGGGGCAGAATAAAAGAAGCATGTGCTCGGCTGCTGGGGGAAACGGGCATTGGTTAGGAGTGCCAGAGGAACTGAGGGCTCTGGGCTGAGGCTGGAAACCAGTAAATAGTGTCTGTGGCATGAAGTGAGGAATCAAAGAAATCCAATAATATGCCATGAAAGATGTCACTATTAGGCCCACCTTTTGTTTTTTGTGTTTTTTTGTTTTGTTTTGTTTTGTTTTTGGCTTTTATAGTCTACTTAATTTACGGGCGTGTTTTCAATATGGTTATTAGAAAAGGAAATATGTGCAACAGAATGCAGAAATGACATGAAACCTGATATTTTCCAGCCTGGCCTCTACCTATCATGCTGGTTATGGCATGTAGGTGTTCAAGAAATGCTTTCTGAGTGAATGAGCATTATGAAATAGATAGCAACAGCACTGTGTGTGTGTATGTGTCTTTTGTTTTATTCACTTTGTCACCACCATGCATTGTGCCTTTCAGATTAGGAATCATGTAATTAATGTCATTTTTGCGAGGCTTTTTCCATTGCAAGATGGGATTTCAACTGATACCATTTTCTAAATTATCAACTAAGTTAACATGGTGTTATTTTATCTCAGATGCTTATCTTAGAGCATCCTATTTTATGCTGGCTCACCCTTAGGAGTACTCAAGTGAGGGCTGGACAACAAACTACACTTGATGGGTGTTTGAGACCAAAAGATTCAAGGATCCCTTCTAAGTCCGTGTGTGTGTGTGTGTGTGTGTGTCCCTCACATTTCACAACATCGATATTACTTTGGCAATCTGAGGTGGATTGTAGTAGTTGACTATATTGTTTTGACATTGCAAACCCACTTTACCTTGAACCATTAATTCAGTGAAATCAAAATTCAAGACACTTAGCCTGCAACTCCTAGAATGTGCCTGGAAACATGGGTGGAGATTACTTCAGTGCTGACAGGGCCGTTGGAAAAGACATTGGTTTTGGGAATATGTGAACCCCCTTTTGGTATAGTAAAATGTCCTTTTCCTATTTTGGAAAAGTTAGACCTGTTGGCTAAAGCAATTAGCAGTTACTACTGATGACTTAACACTGGATTGGATTTAACCTGTGGTATATGCATCTCTACCCTTCTGCCAAGCTCCTGCGCCTTCAACCAGTCCAGAACCTAAGCAACTAAGAATAGGCAGAAAAATTCCTGACCTAGTTTTTGTATCTTTACATGATGCATAGATGAAAATAATTTCTCTCTACTAATTAGCTATAAAATCTTGGAACACAACCGCTTGGAGGCTTTCCATTTCTAAAATTGGTGCCCAGAACATTGCTAAGTGGCCTGCTTCAGGGAAAGATGTGTTGGTCTTAATTAATCCATCATTGAGTTTTCCATGGAAATAATTGAATACAATCTTTATATTATTCTTTTTTCCCAATTAATGACAAGAGAAAAATGTAATTTGACAAGGACAAGTGTATGACTAGTCCTTCATTCTCATGTCTAATTTTTCTTAGGCATCTCTTGATTTTCAGGTACTTAATTAACTATTCAGATAACGACACAATATGGAACTTTTGATGTTGCACAGCCATTGCTTCTTGTCCAACCTATGAAACCAAAAGGCAACATTTTATCCTCCCCTCACCTCTGTTTTTACCAATAGTATATCTTTTGGAGTGTGAAACTGAGTCTGAGAGTGAGATGGAGGCTGTTGCTCATCAGATTTCCAGAAAAGACTCCTGTCTCAAAGGAGCTATTTTTCCCCATTCCTGAGAAAAAATAAGTAGATAATCAGGGCTAGAAAAGGGGCATTTGAGTTCATTTGATGGAGAGACTTTTGCAGACAGTTGAGTTGGTAACTGTATCTATATACTCATATTTGGAGTAGTTCAATTTAAGATAAGGAACGGGGCAGGGTGGGTAGATTAAAAAACAAAATGTCAAGTTAAAAATATTTTCTTTACAGACATGGGTACTCTTAGAAAGATAGATTGCTTTTTAGAACCCGGCTCCAAGAAATGGGAAAGAGAAGACAGTCCAAGGACCTTACAGCAAATTCTTAATGCAAAAGAATGAAGTATATGTGAACATTTTTAAAGCAGTAGGGTGAGTGACCCCAGGATTCTCACTTCTCCTCCAACCTGCATCAGGAGAAAACAACAGAAATAATGACAACAGAAAGATTTTGGTTTTTTAATCAGAAAACAGATGATCCTAAATAGTCCCCATAGTAATCTCACTAATAATTCATCAGGACATTCTGAAAATAAGTTGCAAACTTGGGAAGATACGGTTTTTTTCGATAGAGGATAATTAAAGTGCCTTCATAGGAATGGAGTACTTCTGGAGACTTAAACTTGGTAGAACTTTGTTGTTTGTTTAGTAATTATTGATTTAAACAAAGCCAGGTTTGTGTGTGTTGTGCTGGGGGAGGAGAAATAAGGAAATCAATGAGCTTATATACAAGTAAGTCACTTCTGTGTGGATTTGTGAGGCCTTGGCCCTTCTTTCTATTCCCTCTCCTTTTGGGATCTCATCCAAGCTAAAAACTTGTGTCATCCACAGAGATATTTCATTTGGAAAAGAAAGATTCACAATGACCATGATAGATAAGCTGTCTTGGGAAAAAGGGATTAGACTTCATTTCAAAGAAAGTCAGATTCCATCATCTAGGAGAGCCAGTCTGGGGGTAAGGCAGGTTTTCTACTGCTGATTAAGGCAGACGGACAGGGAGGTAAGAAGTTACAACTTTTGTCTACTTTCTTAGCCTGTTTCACAGTCATGCTGCCTTCCCTAAACTATTTTCATCATAGCATTAACACAATGCTCATTTTAACATATTACTTCAAAAAGAAAAAAATAGGAAGACAACCATATTTTGAGAATGTGGCCAATGAGAATGACCTCTGCCACCCTACTCCCAGCCCAGCTATGCTTCTTCTTAAATGTGCTACCTTCAGGAGAAAATACTACAACCTACAGACCACATTTATAGGGAAGACTATTTCAACTCAATAAAAGGTATCATTTTTTGTTAAAGCTATCTGGCAGCAAAGTTGATGGGCTCAAGAGTTTGTAAGTTACCAGGAGTAAAATGGGTTCAGGTTGAAGGCCCAACTAACAGACTTTCTGGAAAAGAGATTCCTGCTTTGAGTTGGAGCTTCTGTGAGGTACCCTCTGAAGCTGCTTAGAACAGAGAGCTCCCCTCAGTGCCAAATCTGCATTTGCAACCTTGACCTACTTCCTGGAATCAGAGAGCCATAGAATTGCCTGGAACCTCAAAGCTTGTCTTGTCCAACCCATATGGAGGGAGATTAGATTACCATAGCCACCTTTAAGCTCCAGTCACATTCCTTCAAAAGTCTTAGGTGAGAATCATCCCCACTCCACCTGTAATTTCCATCAGTGGAACCACTATCCTGTCAATTCAGAGGTGCAGGGACTCAACGTCTTCTCTTCTCTTTGCCTCTCACAAGCAGTTACCAACATGAGGTCAGTTCTTTCACAATGTCTTTCCAAGCCTCCTTTCTGCACTCCTGTCATCACCACTGTAGTATTGCCTTCAGCCTGTCTATAACTGCTTTCTGCTTATCCCGGATTCCAGTCTCACCACTTCTAAGCCATGACTGTCACCAGCTACTACCATCTACACAGAATCTGCAGGCTGAAAATAACCTAAGAGCTCATCTTGCCCTCCCTCCTATCTTGTGCATGAACTCTTACTAAAACATTACCTCTGTCATCAGTACTTTCTCACTCATAAGTTGTCAGTGGCATCTCTTGCTAATAAGATATAAAGTTCTTATTCCATTGCTTTGCCTTCATGCCTCCCCTCCCATCCTCTGCCAAGTCTGGCCACACTTTACCCTTTCGGCTGCTCAACATCAACCAGGGAGGCTGGTTTCCCACTATTCCATGAACACCCTGACATTTCTCCTTCCAGCTTACAAATGACAGCTAATCAACTCAAGCTAGCTTTTAAAAAGTGGAATAAAGTAAACAGCTCATATGAACCAAAAGGCCAGGGATAGGTCTGGTTTCCTCAATCTTTGTCCTCAGGAGTCTGCCTCTATCTTGGCTCTGCCTCTCTCGGTGTTGACTTTATTCTTAGTTCACCCCTCTCTGGGTAGTAGCAAAATGGCCACTAGTAGCTCCAGGATTACATCCTCTGAGCAAGCAGCCCCCAGAAAAGGAGAACTTCCCTTTCCTATGGTTCCAGCAGAAATCTCAAGATCATGTCTCAGACTGATCTGGATTGTGGGCCATGCTGAGCCCTCACAGTGGCCAGATGGATAGAGTGCTTTGGTGAGCAAGGTAAAGTTATGAAACACGGGAGCTGAGGGTAAAAGGTAAGGAAAATCATCGTGCCAGAATCAAGAGAAGTGGGAGGGGAGACTGCAGTCATTCTCTGTGCCCAGAATGTTCTGCCAACTCTCCTCAGCCTCTCCTGCAAGGTCCCTCTCAGGTCCCACTTCACCCAGGAGGCCATTTTGTAGCTAGACTTCCCACTATGACCATGAACTCTTACTGTACTCACTTCTTGGAGCATTCCTAGTCTCTCAGATTAGGCACTAAGGTCCTTAAAGGCACAGACCACATCTGACACATCTTTGCATCTTTGTTTTCCTCATAACAACTGGAACTGTACTTTGCATAGTTGATGTATAATAAATTTTTGTTCTTGTGAGTGACTTTTGCTACTATTAGCATGTGGTGTGTGTGTGTGTGTGTGTCAGAGAAAGAAATGAGGTGCATAGAAAAGAAGATGTGCTTCAGCCAGGCGTGATGGCTCACGCCTGTAATCCCAAAACTTGGGAGGCTGAGGCAGGTGGATCACCTGCAGTCGGGCGTTCGAGACCAGCCTGACCAACATGGAGAAACCCCATTTCTACTAAAAAATACAAAATTAGCTGGGCAAGGTGGTACATGTCTGTAATCCCAGCTACTCAGGAGACTGAGGCAGGAGAATCACTTGAACCTGGGAGGCAGAGGTTGTGGTGAGCCAAGATCATGCTATTGCACTCCAGCCGGGGCAACAAGAGCGAAACTGTCTCAAAAAAAAAGAAGAAGAAGAAGAAGAAGATGTGCCTCTCTGCGAAAACATATCAGCAAGCAGCCCATGGGCCTGATGGCCACATGATTAATGCCAGTAATTGGCCATCTTGGTAGCCAGAGTTGAGGCCTCAGTTGAGGAGGTTTTGCATCCTTACCTGTTGGGCAGTAAAATAATGAAATTATAAGGTACTGGGTGTGGGTTATTTTGTAACTCTAACCTCACTTTCAGCAGGAAGGGACAAACATAAATAGGCCAAAAGGTAAGTTAGGGGAAAGAATGAAAATAATGGGGTTCGAGGGATATTTTTAGGGGAAAATAGGAACATAAATTCAGAGAAAAAGTTAAGAACGTAGACAAGGTGACAAACCTTACTTATTCTCAGTAGAAATGAAGCCCATTTTCTCTCACATTGTTCACTTACAGCCTAATTTTACCTGTTTTCTTCTCTATAGGTGATTCAAGTGTGTGTGTGTGTGTGTGTGTGTGTGTGTGTGTGTGTGTTTCAATTTGGTCTCTCTCTTCCTCCGTGCCTCCCTCCCTCATGTGTACTGTCAGCGTTCTGTGATCCAGCGACCTTTCCACAGTAACTACTTCCATATGTGTATTCACATCTATTTGCAAAACAACTTTAAGAAAATTATTTTAGCTAAGGCCATGTCATCTTGTATTTGCATTCCTCTTAAGTGAGCAGAATTCATTTGGCGTGGTTTAAACATTTTAGAGGAGGAGGAATGTGCCTGTGTTGTATATGAAGCAAGAGCTTGTGTCGTATAAAGCTGATCTAAAGATGTTCTGGATATTTGGGGGTTAACTTTGGGCCCCACGGAAAGAGAATGACTTGCATTCTTGAAGAGTCTCTAGCAAAAGGAAACCATGGGCCATTTAATAATAGAGCCCAGATGAGATTTAGGAATCACGTACACGGGGTTCTCAGACTTTAATATGCTTAAGAATCACCTGGGGTTCTGGTTCAACAGAATCCCCGGGGATTCTGATTTTGTACATCTGCAGTGGAGCCCAGATAAGCACCCCAGGTGATTCTGGGTAGAGCAGCCCATACACCCTGCTTTGAGGAGCACTGACCCAGCCCAACCTCCTATTATCAGGCAGAAAGAAACTGCAGCCGTTCATTGCAAAGTGACCTGTTGAACATCACTCCATTACAGATTGAGACTAGAACCAAAGCCTCTTGATACCCTGTCCAGAGCTTTGCCTGTCTGCCTGTCTTGTAAGAGGCATCATAGCATAGTGATTACACATATGGACTCAAGAGTCAGACTGTCTGGGTTCAAATGCCAATATAAACACCTCTGAACCATTAGACACTCTGCAAATTACTTTTCCTCTCTAAGCCTTAGTTTCTTACTCAGTGAGGTAGGTGTAATAACACAAATTTTCAAGAGTTATTGGAAGGATTACACATGATAATACACATTAAGGACTTTGCATAATGCCTAACATATAATGAGTTCAGGTTAATGTTTAAATATGGTCATCAGTGATTATCAGCTTATTGTTCTCATTTATGGTAAATTATCTCCATGCTTGAACTATATTTACCTGTAGAGCTTTCCAAAAAGTATAAGAGCCATTTGAGATGGAATGGCAGGGCATCCCTGGGGAACAGCAGAGCTATACAGAGATACCTTTCCTCTGCTTTAGCCACACATTTCCTCCCGTGTTTCTGGCCATGGATGGCTGATGTGGGACTCAACTACTCCCAAATTAGAGCTGCTTCTCCGAGAGCTGTTCCTTTGTCCTTGTGCCTGTAGTGGCTGTGAGATCCGTAGACATAGGGATGTTGGATCTGACGGTAAGCCGACAAACGTCACTTGTTGAGGTTGGGGGTGAAACCATAATGAAAGGTCTGTCATGACAACTCCTTAAGCACATAAAAAATGCCACCATGTTATAGAATGTTACTGCTGAAAGGAACCTCAGAAAACATCTTGTCCGGCTCTCTCCCCTCCTCCATTAATAAGTGAGAAAAGTACCTGATTTGAGACAGAGCTGGGATAAGAGCCCAGTTAATTCTTTCCTTCCCAGAAATAAACAAACACGTGGAGCCTGCCTTATAGTATTAACAAAAGGGCCTCACAGCTCAGTCAGATTTTAATATGTAAGCACAAGTTCATAACCTTGTAATAAAGACTGGGATCAAATGTTTACGCATGAGTGTATTTTCTAATTGGACTTAGTGTCTTTGTTTTTGCTTCTCACCTTGGGGTGTAAGAATAACCCTGCTTAGTCTAAAGGAACAATTTTGATACAATAAGAGAAAATGAACCCTTTTTCCTTTGTGTCTGATTTTATTTCTCCTGTACAAAGAACTTGTGTTCCGAGGAGTGCCTGGAGATGGCAGTTGGGATCATAATCACGTTTACTGTTCAATTATACAAGGAGCCCGTATGTCAGGGTTAACGGTGCCCTCTTAAAAGCAGCAACGACCAGCCCATTAATAAAGAGCAGCCCTTGCTGAGTCCCGCTTGAGGTGGTTAACTGAGATTTATATTAACAAATGAAAAACGTAAGTATAACCTCGGTCTGATGTAAACACATACCTCTATCAGCGTTAGTTTTTCGTCTAAACCTGGGGTGCCTGGCCCAGCACTTAGAGCTATGTGTTGAAGTCTTGCCTCTCTGGACAAAATTAAACAAGGGTGTAATCGAAGAAGTCAGGCACAAGGGGAGTACTTTTTCTGATATCTCCTACCTCTCTTTTACTCTGGTTGTGGAACCTGGTGTGCGTCTGCCATTGTGAGGCCACGGAAGAGACAGGAACAAAGCCTTGTAAACACACTTGGTGAGTGATGGCCATTCGAGCTGGTTGGTATGTTGGCCTCCGCCTTTGTGAGGGGTCACCAGGGATTTGTGAAAGTCCATAAACTGCCACGTCAGGAGGAACCACTGCTATTCTCAGCAACTGATAGCTGGCAGCAGCAGCTGCCAACATTTTTTTTTTTTTTTTAACTCAGGCCACATATTGCTCCTATCCTGCTGATTCCTTAAATGCTCCTCCCCTCAGAGTGGCAGATGGTGACAGTTCTCCAGATGTTGCAGCTTTCATGTTCATCTGATGTTTATACAGTGTGCCAGGGTTATTTATTAAATAGAAGCACACACCCAGCACTTGCAGACCCAGGTGCGTGCTTTGTAGACTATCTGGCAGAACAGCTCTGCGGGGCTCAGGTGGAAATGTGCACCCAGACTGCGTTCGTTGTTTTTTTCCAACCCTTATGTTTACAACCCCACTCCTTCCACGTGGCAGCAACATTTGCATTTGAAGCCCAGGGTGGTTTCTGGAATTGTGTGGTATCTCTGATTCCCTTGCTCTCCTTGCTTGTGTGCCTTCAGTCTCCCAAGCCACATGAGTTCCCCAGAACGTTGAAGACCTGAGTTACGAAGGCATGTTTCATTCTGACCGCCAATCGAATTTCGCTAGGATTTCAGCAACTCCAGCCCCGTTGTCTCATCCCTGTTTTCTCTTCCCCTGCTGCTCACCCAGGGCAGCTCCCACCATACTGCAGAGGCTTGGGGGCCCAGAACTGGAAGATCCTTATCTAGTGGACATCTGTGCTGTTGCCTACCGGGCACCCAGCCCTCCTTCTGAGAATCCTCTCTTCCTCTTCCCCCACTTGATGTTAACGGGGACTGTCTTTCATAGTGCTTCACCTTTTTGCCCACAGGACTGGGCCATTTGGCTTTCTTGTCTAGGACTTTACTAACTGGAATGAAAGGAAAAACGTTCCTTCTTAACCATGAACTGGGAAGAGGTGCTCATGAGAACAGCCGGCAGCCGTGTTTTTATACTGCAAGGAAGCCACCAATCTGCAGGAGAATTAAACTGAGCCTTAGAGAGAAGAGATGAGAGACAGAAAGGGCCTGGTGGGTTCCAAGTCCTCATTGCACTGTCCCAGGACCCTGCTGGCCACCTGCCCTTCCCTCAGCCTCGTTACTTGAGCCAATAAATTTTCCTCTTTTCCTTAAGATAATTTAAGCTGGATTTCTGTCACTTGCCATGAAGAGCCCTATCTAATGTAGTCCCCTTGACCTCTGTTATGAAGCCACTTCACTTTCCTCTGGTTCCTCAGCCACAGCTCCCCTTCCAGTCTCCAAGGGGAAGGAGGTTTGCCTTCCAAGTGCGATGGGGAGGCAGGTAGGATGTAGGGGAGACGGCTGCTGCTCCAGGGATGACCATTCTGGTAGCTCCAGCAGTAGTCTTGGGCTTCTTCCAGATTTAGAGCTCTGGCTGTAGAGAAATTCATTCCAAGGCCCCTCATGTTGCATCTCAGAGACCTCAAGCTGAGAGGAAGAGTGGGACCCCCATAGCTTTCTCTTCACCAACAAATCTGAAGTCCCATAGTGAAGCCTCCATGGTGTTGCTGACCACAGCAATAGGTATCTCAGTCTACTGTGGGACACCAGGTTAATGTAAGGGATTATCTTCTGTCCTTAGGAAGTATTCCCATAGTCAAGTAGCTGCCTTTCCTTCAATTAGAGCCTGCTAACTTGGGCACACATGGGATATTTTTCTCAGCCCCAAATCATTATTACTGACCACTGCCTTTGTCCCGTAGTCATCATGGAAAAGCTGTTTTTTTTAATTTCTCTGTGTATAAATACATTATTTTTTCTGTTCCATGTTGCTGAGGTGGAATCTGCTGCCGGGGTCTTTTATGAATGTCCTACCAGGTTATGGAAACACAAAGCCAATTTTCAGGGGTATTTAGAGTAAGGCTAAGAACAGAGGCTCTGGTGTTCAACTGTTTGGTTGGACTTCTAGATCTGTCAGTTACCAGTGGTGTTCCCTGAAAAAAATCACTTAACCCCTGTGTGCCTCAGTTCCCACACATGGAAACTGAGGCTAGTCACAGTACCTATTTCATAGAGCCATTGTGAAAAGTTAAATGTTATAGAAGACATGAAGGGCTTACCATAGGTTCTACCACATTACTACTCATTTAATAAATACTAGCAATGATAATCATTGTTTCACATGGAGGCTGTGAGATCTGTTTCTTATATTATGGTCTTTCTCTTTCTTCTGGGAAATGGGACTCAGCAAAATTAGTAGCAAGAAGACCAAAGGTGTGCTGGAAGAGAAAGTTGCTGGGGTGACCTCTTGCTGTTAGCACTGAACAGAAAACAGTGCTGAAAGCCCACTGCCCTAAGCCCTCGTGTCCAATGCAAGTATAAAGGGAGCATCCTGGAACCCCAGCTACCCACTGTGGACAGCCGAGCCCCTGTCTGCTCTCTATTTCCTCCTAAACAGGGCTGCCCTTGTGGGAGAGAGGACAAAGGTGAAGCTCGAAGGTGGGAGGAAAGTAGCCACCAGATGGAGTGAGGAAAGTCTCAAGAATGGGATACTGTGTGGGAGAAGGCCTGACGTCAGGAGCAGGAGGGGTGGGTGGAGGTTCTCTTTTGTGGATCAAAAGGACAGGAAGGAAAAGCAGCAGATGAAAGAGGAGCGTGCACTCGTGCAGATAGGAGCCGCTTCTTGAGGGAGGACAGAGCCCCTTCCATGTCTCTTTTATGGCCTGGAAGAATCCGTCCTCTTCCCACTTCTTAGTCAGATGTGTGCATCTGCAAATCCGCCAGCCCCTTGAGCTAATGTTTGTGCTAAAGGACATGATTATATCCTGGACTTAATTTATGCATTTCTTTGATTCTGATGCAGCTGTGTAAGCCATGGTTATTTTATTTACTTTTCTCTGGACTCTCCCTTTATGATTTTTGCTAGACTGCTTGTTCCTTTCTCTTGCTGCTTCTCTGAGCTTTTGATCTGTTTGCCCATGTGGGTTAGGTGGAGGAATATGAAATTCTTGCTTTTCAGCCATTTTCAACCTACCAAAACAGCAATTTCATATGGCCCAACTGAATATTTTCAAGTTAAGATTACAACTGTGAATTCCCAGGGGAGCTGGATTGTAGCCACCCGCCCGACTTCCTCACCTTCCAGAGGCATTCCATCTTTGGAACTGAGTGCCTGTAATCTTCTCTCATCTTCCTCACCTTCCACAGATTTGAGGAAGATGGGAAGATGAGGCTAAAGACATACTTGATAGAAGAATACAGGCACTCAGACTGGCCTGGTATGGGGCCTGCTTCCCACCCATCGAGCCCGGTCCTCCACAGGCAGGTGAGAGACCAAAGACTTGGGGACAACCTGCCACTGAAGAGGAGGTTGTGGTGACAGAAAGCGAGTTAACTGTCAAGAATGGAAAATGGATATGGGAGCTCATGCTTAGATGGCAGCTCTCTATGCCAGGCACTGCTCCCAGTGCTGCCCGTGAATGTCACAACAACCCCGAGCCGTGGGTACTTGGAATGTCCCCATCTGCCATGAGGGAGCAGAGGCACAGAAAGGTACATAGCTAGTAGATGGCAGAACCAGGATTTGAACCCAGGTAGCCTGGCTCAGGAGTCCATGGTCTCAGCCACTCCACTACAAAATGGTGTTTGACCAAACAAGAATCAACAAGTGCCCATCTGTCCTTTATTGTACACTGCTAATCTTATTATTTATCAAATATTCCTGCCCAGCCTTTTCATTTCAATGCTGTCCTGGCACTGTTGTTGGCCTGGATGAAGTGGTTTTTCTGGATAAACTCTAATATAAGTCCATCGGTAATTATCTTCTTGATGATTAATTTTCCTGGGATTTTACCACCATCCTCTTCATACTTGTGCAGCCCTTGACACTTGACAAAGCAGTTTCAGATTCATCTTCTCATTCATTCCTCACAATCCCTGTCTCCTGAAGAAGGCAGCTGAATTCACAGGGCATTGCTAAAAAGACGCCTTGACTCCCTGCTCCACCTTTAGGGGCTGCATGACTTTAGAGAGCGATCTAACCTCCCTGAGCTGTTTTCTTTGTTCCTAGATGGGGAATATTCATAGCTGGCAGGGTTGGTATCTGGCACTGTCTGTGAACTTGTCTATCTTGCAGACATAGTAGAGGCCTTTTCCCTTTTTGTTCTGCTTGAGACCTGCTATCCCATGTTAGTCCAAGTCACAGTCATTGGCATAAACTGACACCAGGTCTATAGGGTATAAAGCAAACTAACCTAGATACACATTCTTTACTCTATAGTTGGAAACTACTGTAGTTAAATGGCTGCTTTTAGAGTGTTTCATTTGCCATGTGGAAGCAATGATAGTAACTCCCCCAAGGGCTCCCTGTGAGGACTGAGGAAGGTCACCTACCGAGTACTACCAGGCCCTCTGTAAATACTCTGATAACGGAGCCATCTAGATGTTGCAGTTGTTGTTACTGCTATTTGTTTGTTGTTACTTTTCCAACAAGCCTTTAGATTCACCCTACCCAGCAGAGAAAGTTGCTAGCCCTATGGGACATTTTAAAGTTATAAACACTCTTCTGCTGTCTGTGGCTACTAAAAACATACTTTTACTAGATTTCAAGATGTTAGCATTCATTGTATCACTGGTTCCCTTCTGTTTGATGACTTTCCCAGGGAATAGTTCAGTCACGTGAAGATTTCTATATTTTATCTGGGAAAAGGTGGGGCAGAAGGTAAGTGATATTTAGGGACTGAAAAGATCATCATTCTTCTAATGGACCTGTTTCTAACATGTGTCCCCTTATCTCTAACAGATTGTAATGCTATAAACTTTTCTGTTCCATAGTAAATCATGAGTTACATATCAGGAAAGAAAGGGGCCTTCAGCAATCCACGCAGCAGCTTCATGCTGCTGGGGTCACCTAGATGTTGCCCATGTGTGATTACTGCCTATTTCAAAAGAAATTAAAATTTTAAAATTAACTATTGCAGTAATAATGGAAACATTTTAAAGCTTATGTTTACTATTTCTGGGAGAGAAGATAAACTTTTTTCCGGAGTAACATTAAACTGGCCTTGTTGAACTTACTTGCTTTCTCTCTCAGGAGCTGTCAGCCTTTCTGAGGTGCCAAGTCTGAAGCTATTCATTCCCTTGGAGCAGACCACAGGTGCCTGCAGAGAGGAGGACAGCTGCCTTTAGACTGCCCCCCAGAAAGATGCCTGACGGTGGTGTGTTACTGTCTGGGCCTCACGTGGGACCATTTGGGCCAGAGGTGTGAGAGGGGATAGGGGGTGTGAGAGGGGATAGGGTAGGGAGTGGTTTTGGGCTACTACTCAGACAGACAAACAGAGCGAAAGTAGAAATGTGGCTTTTCTGCTTTCCTCCTGTCTTCTACCCCTAGTCCAGGCTTCTCTTACCAACCTGGCACCTGAGCCCATTTCTAGGTACTGTCTCCATGTACAGATATCACTCTGTGACCTGCCACTCCACCATCTCTTTCAGGAGTTTGTTCTTAAGATACTGGTCACCTGGGGGCAGAGTGCCTTCTCCTCTGCAGTGTTGAAATGCATTTTTGTAATCCAGTTCCCTTTTATATCCTCCAACACCATCCTTAGTTGGGATAGTCTAAGTTTTGCTGCAGTAACAAATTCACCCAGAAAGTTCAAGGACTTAATTCAATTAAGACCTTATTTCTTGCTGATTTTACATGTTCATTGAGGCTCAGTGAGGTTTGTGTTTCACAGATTTTCTGAAAGATCCAGGCTGATGGAGGCTCAGACAGCTCAAAGCTGCACCATCTTGAGGTCTCCACAGACACTATGGTGGGGAAAGAAGAGCTGAGCTGGAGGGTCTCGTGTTAGCTTTTGGAGTATCACTTCTTACAGACTCTTGGCAAGAACTAATCACATGACTCCTCCTGACTGCTAGGGGGCTGGAAAATGAGGTGGATCCTACAGATAGTCAGTATGCAGATAATGCTTCTGCCACAACACATCCCCCCAGATTTTCAATATAATTGAGTCAATTACAGCTTTCCAATCGTAAGTTAGTCTTTCTGAGGGTACTGGTTGGCAGGATTGGAGTTGTCAGTTTTCAAAGACTTCCCAGTCTCAGGTTAACAAGCCTTCCTCTGTGCTCTTAGACAATGTAGTATGCATGTTGGTTATAGACCTTACCATATTGCATTAGATTTAGTTGTCAGTGTTTCTGTTTCTGTCTCTCTATGCTTCTCCATGTCTTAGCCAAACTTCTAAATCTTGAGGGCAGAAAACAGGTGTTTGGAGTTTTTTTAAAGAAAAACATTGCTAATACTCAGCAGAATGGCTGGCTCTTTGGTGAGTCAGGAAGGAAGAAAGGGAGGGAGAGAATTAATGAATCAATCAATCGATCAATCAAAGCCACCTCTTAGAGTGTGTTAGTCCCAAACTAAACACATCTATTATGGGTTGATTTTACCAGTGTAGTGGGTATCAGTCTCAGGATAAATGTTTGAGTGTATAACAAATGCAACTTTAAATGTTTTTCTCTAATTCCTTTAATTTACATGTTGTGCTCCCATTCCACTAGGTAGGGGGAAGGAATTACTGTCTGTAATTGCTGACCTGTAATGTAATTCCAGGTCCCCCATCGCCTTTTTCCAGGGCCATGTCTAATCTGGAGGCCAAGACTATAAGGAGCTGGTATCTGTTCCCCAATGCTGTCTGTCCTGAAGGTATCTCCATGACACATTTTGTCTCATTGATCCTCCACTGTCAGTCCACAAAGTCCTGGTGGGTGCCCCCTAGTTCCTGTTTGAAAGGCTTTTGGGGTCCAGTTCATTATATCCCCAAGTCTCTTTGAACTCCATTAGGTCAAGAGAAGCCTTCTTCAGCCATTGAGGAAGGGAGCCCAGGGCACCTTGAGAGTCCATTCTGGGTTTCACCTATAGCCATGCCACATAAGCCACAGACAGTGCAGGGCCAGAGAAAACTCTATGACTTTGTCTGACATATCACACAGCCATTTTTGCTCTAGGTATTTTGCTTTCCTGTATTTCATTCAAAAGGTGAAACATAGATTCCTTTTGTTCTATAAACCTACAAACATGTCTGAGCATTCTCTCTCTCTCCCCCAAGGCTTTGCTGCAGAGATGGCTACGGAGCAGGGCCCCTTTTCTCAGGAATGTAGTCCATTTGCTTATACTTTGTTTTCCCATTAGCTCTCCTCTCCTTCCGCCCCAACTGCACTCAACACTACCCAACTCCCAACCAAGGGACATATTTCCAGTCTTGGGGACAAGAAGTCTAACTTTGCCTCTTTCAATTTTTCAAGTATCCACAAGCATTAAAAACTCAATACCTAAGTGACTGAAATGGGTTATAAGGTCAGAAAAATGTGATTTTATGCATTTATGTAAAATCCATTAATATTTTGAAGTATTTTGTTGCCATGCTAGTGTGACTCTCTGGGCAGTCTTCTTTTGTCCTCAGATTTAATTGAAGTCATCTTCATCTTGTCTCATACCCCGTCCACAAGTGTCTGCTGCCCTGTTGTGTGTACAGATGTGTTTGTTGGTGCCGTCAGTCCACCCCTTCTGCCTAGAGTAGACCTGCAGGTAGCTTCACACAGCACATTTGAGAGGCCTGACATAAAGCCAGGCTTCACATGGCTAGCCCAAGACCCTCTCCCCAGAGGCTGCACTTCTTTCTGGATTCTGCACGGAGGTTCAAAAACATCTTGTGCCCTCTCACAATTTGGTGTTACAGGCCTCGCTTACTGAAGCCCTAAATAAAAGGATGGAAGATTGTTCTTTCATTGTTTTCCTGGAGCATTAGGTCTGGCCCTTGTGGTTCACCGTTCTGTCCCTGCATGTTCTCAAAAGGGGGAAACGTTGAGACTTCAGCATGGTCACAAGAGACTGCAGTGCTGACAGCAGAGCCGGTGGACCAGGAGGAGCTGATTTCTCTGTGCCTCTCAGTAACACTGTAGGAAAAACTCTCCTGTCCGTGGGAACCCTGAGGGAAGACAGCCCATATAGGAAAGAGTTCAAGAGAGAACACCTGTTGGTTAAGTCAAAAATGAAAATAATGAACCTCAGACATCAAAAGGGAAAGTTGAAGCTTCAGAAACAGCTGAAGCTACAAATGGCTGTGGGAGATGAATGTGATGCATCCATTAAGAACAGGACTATGCAGTCCCTGAGCTCTTAGGCTCTGCACCCCAACCACACTTCCATAATGTACATATTGGAAAAGATGCCACTGTTAAAATATGGACTTTTAAGTAGAAGTATTCATGTAAAATATTTATGTGAAATATTTATGTAAAAAATGCTCAGACATGTTTGTAGGTTTATAGAACAAAGGGAGTCTATGTTTTACCCTTTGAATGAAATGTAAAATATGTGTGTGTGCATGTGTATAGTAAACTGGTGTCTTCAGAGTATTTGAGTGTCCTATAAGAACTTATGGTGAGAATGTGGAGCACTGGTGAGGTCACCTGGCTTTGCCTCAGGTCCCTCAGAGAGTTGGTGGCTTGGCAACATCTATCCAGTCCAGTCTTGGGGCTGCCTGTCCTATGCTTCTCCTCCAAAAGGCTTTTTGCTCAGAATTTTAACTCCCTATGATGATGCAGGAGTCTTAAGCTACCTCTTAAGATGCCTGCTTTTAATTAATTTGTATTAAAAGAGCCTGTGTAGGGAGAAGAAAATAGAAGGCAGGATGTGGGAGAAAGAGAATATACAGTACAACCCTGGAAATAGATGCAGAAAAATAATCAATCCACCCATCGTTTTAAATCTAGCCTGTCCACCCCCATGAAGACTACACACTGCCAGGAAAAGGAGAGGATCCAGCGTGTTCTTCTGTTGGTTGCTTATGCTGATGGCTGCATCCTCTGGAGTTAACAAGTCATATATATAAGTAGGAGTTGAAAATTAGCACAATATTTCCATGTGTGAACCATTGGTTGCAGTAAAGAGACTTGGCATGTCCCCACTAGGAACAGAATGTTAGCACTGACTTACATTCGTTTAGTTCTGTACAGATTAAATTGCATTTTCACCAGCTCATTGGTATCTTCAAGATAACCTTAAGGTCACTGTAGTTATCTCCCTTTACAGAAGCGGAAACTGAGGCTGAGAGTTCAAGAATCTGTCCAAAGTTGCAAGCTTGTGAGTCCAGTCCCTTTAACTGAAGTCACTTGTTTCTTCTATGGTGCCGCAGCTGCATTGTCATGACTTCCCAGTCTTTGGGGGCTCATGGACATTTGTCAGAGTGCTGGGAAAGCTGTGGCTCTGCTGATTAAGAGCCATGCGCCAGGGGGACAAAAGAGGGAAGAGAAAGCGCGTTAACAGAGCACTTGCTGTGTTCCAGGCATGTAAAAGCCTTTATCTCGTTTAATCCCTCTATTTTATTTACAACACTGCACTCTCCCACCTCAGGGTTCCAGCCTCTGCTGTATCCCTTATAGACTTGGGTAGTATCAGACCTTTAAATCCGTGTTATTCTCTCTTCCCTGATCCTGTGTAAAGAATTTTTTGTACGTGATTTTTTGTGATTCACATGATTTCTTCTAGGATTTGCCTGCTGCTTTTGTTTTTGTTTTTGTTTTTGTTTTCTTCTTGGGTCTATTTTTCTACTTGGTTGTTTGCATTTTTCCAATTGATTTTCTTATTGATTTCCTTGTTTGCTTATGTAATCCTTTGTTGGTTTTGTGTTACAAATACCTTATACTAGCTTAAGGCTTACCTTTTCACTCTGTTCATGGTATCTTTCAATTTTTTTTTTTTATTTTAAAGTTTTGGCCTTTTCACATTTAGGTATTAAACACACCTGGATTATTTTCCATGAAATCTGTAATTAGGGATGAAATTTTATTTTGCAAACACCGTTTGCTAAGTAGTTCATCCTTGCCTCTACTGAATTTCAGTGCCATCTTGGTAGTGTATCAAGTTTCCATATGTGCGTGGAACTGTTCGTGGACCCTCTGCTTTGTTTCATTCATCTAAATATGTCTATCCCTGTGCCAATACCACCCTGTCTTAATAATTATATGTGTATAATGAGTCTGTTCTTCACATTTTTCGTGATTATTCTTAACCGTATGCTCTCGCATAGGTGTCTTGGAATCAATTTGTAAAATTATACATACACATTTCACTTTGTGATTTTCATTGAAATTGTACTGAATTACTAGATTAATTTGTAGAGAATTGGTATTTTTACAGTACTAATGCCTGATGGAACCTGAGTTTCACCTGCCATAAGCCTGTGAAGGCTGGAGCTCACTCTTAATAATGAAATGACTTCTGGCTTCTGTCTGTCAGTTTTGCTGTGAATGGAAAGCTCTTTCTGAATGGCCATCCTTCACTGAATCTTGAGTTCATTACAGCAGATATTTTTCTTGATTGTGAGCTGAAGGGAGAAATGATTATTGTAGTGCAATTTGCCAAGACTTTTTTCTAGCTGAGTGATCAAATATATGTAATTAGGGAGAAGAAAGCCTGTAAGAACAGTGCAAGAGCCAACTCAACTCTGACAACTGAGTCCCTGAGATGGCCTGAATGAAAGCGCTCACATACACCAGGGCACAGTGAGCAGCCTGCATGGGCTGGAAACTGTCAGCAGGACAGGGATGCAAAAATAGAATAGGACAGTGCCTTCGAGCCTGCTGAGGTTGATATGCCCAGCCAATTTCATTCCAAAGATTATTACCCTTTTCTTCTGATGTCTACTTTCCTGATCCTCCCAGCTTTCCAGCCATAAGTACCTAAGACTCAAAGAAAAACAATCCCTGAGTCCTGAATAGTAATAACGCTAATCCTTCGTTCTAGTAGCTTCCAATCCTGGTAAATGAGGATTTTTTAAAGATGAGAGCCTATTTCTTTTAACTCTTAAGATTTTCTAGAAATTAAAATAAGTGGCTTTATTATGGTAAACTATAGAAACATAATTAATATTTTTGGTTAAGGAGATAAAAATATAGTGATTGTTTGTGACCATAATCATAGTTGTTATGATGGTAAGTCATTTCTCTTTGCTTAAGAAGGAACTCTGAATTTTAGGTATTTTCATCAAACTGGTTTTTTTTTTAGAAGTAAAGGGCAAATATTCCTAACCTTTTTAGAGTTAGAATACTTTGGTAATTTTGAAACATGCCATTTCCTATCCTTCTGAAAGTACTCAATGGAATATGTTTATTTTTTAAGTGGAAAATTTTAGAATCTTTTCCTATGAGATCTTGAGGATCTTTTTGGCATTCTGAGATAAACCTGTGATGTTCACGGCTGATAATCACAGCTTTAGAAAATGCATTTTATACCAAGAAGGAAAACATAGCTGGCAAACCATCAGAACTAACTGTGGTATTAAAAATGCAGATCCCTGGTACCATGCCAAGAGATTCATTAGCCACCTGTGATAATTTTCTATGCTTTTGAAGCAAGAGTCTTATTGTCTCAATATTTTGCAAATGACCTATTTCATTTTTCCATGATAGTTACTTATTCCAAATTCACGTGCTTTTATTTTCTTCTAAAACTAAAAAAGTTAGAAGATTATTTTAAAAGGATGCAGCATTTGCTTTTTAAAATCAGTTAATTTAGGGAAAAGAAAAGAATATAACCCCCCAAAATGTTTGATGTATAAATTCCAAACTCATTATTCCTTCTTGAAAAAAGAGAAAGGAATGTTAAAATTCTCATGAGTCTTTCTCATGAGAAAGGTTGGAGAAAGAAAAAGAGAATTAAATTTAAAGTCAGTAAAATAATCATCCCATTTGAAACTTACGTTATTTTTCATGACTTGGAAAGTATGCCCAGGAATATCTGATAACTGAAGCCTCTGAGAAGGCAGTGTCCTAGTGGGAGCTGTAACTCTCTGTTGATAAGGAATCCTGTCCCTTTGGTTTTGTTTATTGGTAGTGGTGATGTTTTTTGAATTTGAGTCTTGCCCTTGACATTAGCAGAAGTACATCTCATTTTCCCATGGATGAACACTAAGTATTGATGTAAAAAGACACATCTGTGAAAAGGTCAGTGTTAACATCCTCATACTCATTGCCATGACAAGGATATGGAATTATTTTACCAGACTAAGTTAAAATATATGTGTTGAGGGGGAGAGATGTGGGCTGGGGATATAAAAACAAGGCATCCCAACCAGATTTTCTGGGCTATGCCTTTAGTTCTCTAAAGAAAAATAATTTAAATATATAATTAAATAAGATTCATAATGCTTATAGCACACGAATGTGATCTCATGAAATTTAAACAATAGAGATAAAAGTACAAGTCCCTCTTGAGGTCTCTTTTTCTAATTTCACCCCTTTCCATATGTAACCCCTTTCATCAGTTTTGATGTAGTCTTCTACATTGTTTTGTAAGTATTCACATACAAATTTATCTGCAAAGAAATGCTTAGAAGTATGTAGAGCTTTTTAAAGCATTATGACATAATATTCTGCATATTGTTCCACAGCTTGCTTCTTCCACTTAATATGTCTTATTTTCAGATAACTCTATAGACCTTTTTTAGTGACCACATATTATTCCATATTATTAATTTAGTCATTACTTATTGATACAGGAGTTGGTCAAGAAATATCTGCAGCTAGGTGGACACGGAAGGTTTGGTTATCTCTGAGTAGCTCAAAGTCATTGAATGACTGCACGGAGTGGACATCAGAAGGAGGCCACCTTCTCCTTCTACCAGTTGACTTGGAGGTTACTTCACCTACCTATAGCTCTGCTCAGAGGGATGTCTCTGATCAAGCATTAGGCAACAGTGCCCAGGCACTTTACTGAAATATATTTAAAACTAAATTAGGAAGTTGAAATAGTTGATCTATGATGTTAAACATGTGAAAAGAGAGACCAGGCAGTTTTGTCCTTGAGAGCAAAATTCAGATGATAAATTTGTCATTAGAACAACAGGCATAGGGAATTCAATCTTTTAAATAAAAGAGTCATGACATCTATCTCTTTACAGTGTTGCACAGTTCTCTGGCATGGGCTCTAAAGAACTGAATAATATAGTTAGCTATTATCCTTTTCTGTCTTATGGTCTCTTCCTTTAGTCCTTAACCCTACTTGTTATGGTTCTTCTCTTAAGTCCCAGATATTTGGGCATGAGAAGGAACTTAACATTTCTAAGACATGGTTGTTATAAAAGCAATATAATTTCAATGTCTTCTCCCACAACCACAGACCTTTTGATATAGAACTCAATAACAATGTTGCAGTATGGAAATCTTTTGTCAAATGAGATAAGCAGTAATACATAATTTGTATGAATAAAGAAACAAGAGAATTCTCAGTCTTAGTCCACATTGACATAAAATAAATATTGAGAAGTCTTATGATATAATTATATTAATCCAGATACAACCAAAAGAGACAGAATGTGTTTAAAATTACAAGTATTATCTATCATTCAATAAAGCCCATTGAGAATATTTTTAGTGCTTATTATCCTTGTCAGTTTCTAAGACTGCTAAATAATTGTTTGCACTTTTAACATTTTGACATCCTGGAGCTCTTGTAGTTAGGCTTTCATTTCATGTGATTGTTTGGTAAACAAATGTTTTCAATGGACTAAAAATAAAGGTATACCATGTGTCCGAATTCAGCCCTCCCACATGGTTCTATTTTAGGCACATTGAAGGGTTGGGAGAAGAACAAGGAAGCCAAGATGGGTGATACAGAGCCATTGCATGATGAGCTCAGGGTCTCTCTTCATGTCAGCCCAATATGCTAGTGTTTGGTTTGAATGTGTCCCCTCCAAAATTCAAGTTTTGCCAATAAAATAGTATTAAGAGGTGGGGTCTTTAAGATGTGATTAGACCAACAAAGCTCCTCCCCTGTGAATAAGGATTAAGTGCCCTTATAAAGGAGCTCTATGGAGGGAGCTGGTTTTCTCTTGCCCTTCCTGTTAGGGATAAGGGAAATTCACAAAGTTAGGATATGGGCACAAGTTACTAACTACATGGTAAGTGCTTGAAGGCCAGATTAATACTATATATCAATTAAAGAGAAGCTACAGTTGGTTCTGCATCTGAAGATGCAGCAAGAAGGCCCTCACCTGGCACTTTGACATTGACTTTCCAACATCCAGAACCATGAGGAAGTCAATTGATGTTCTTTATTAATTACCCAGTCTGAAATATTCTGTTATAGCAGCACAAAACAAACTAAAACATATACCTAGCATAAGTTTAATGCCTATCTTCAACAGGGTTTTTGTTTTGTTTTGTTTTGTTTTAAGGCATGAGTTACTAACAGTTTCTTTCATATGGGATGTTTGGAATTCAGGACATTCCGTAAGGCATACTCTTGACACTAGTGCCAGAGAAGCTGGGGGCTGTAGCTGGCCTTCTTGTGTCAGGCATGCCATCTTGAATCATTGGGCTACTCCCACACCTTTGTTTTGTTTACAGTATTTTTTGCCATTTTAGAAGATTTTATTTAGTAGTATCAAGGTAAAGTCAAATTCAGGTAGTACCAAATTCCCTTGTGCTTAATGACTTTTTTTTTTTTTTTTTTGCTTTTACTTTCCATGGCAGATTTATATAGGTCATATCCATAGTTATCTATCAGCTTTCATATATAGGCAAATCCCATTTTGATGAGGAAGATTCTCATATCAAAATGCTCAGAATATTTCCAAGGCCAAGCCACTAGCCCACTCGTTTTGAGTTCTATTAAGTAGAGTGAAATGCTTTCTCCCTGGACCTTAGTCGGTCTCCCTTCTGTACTTCTTCTCCTGAGATGTCATTCATTGAGAGTGCTACCTAAAGGTAACTTTAACAAAGTTGCCTTTCTCTTAGTGTCAGGCACTGTTTCAAGGGCTTTACATATAGTAACTCGTTTATTCCCCCAACAACCCTATGAAGGAGGTACTCTTATCACTCATATTGAATTTATGAAGCCCAGGGAAGTCAGGTAACTTGCTTAGGCCCCCATAACTAATGAATGGCAGAACAGGACTCATAACAGTCTCCCTGGCTCTGGAGGCCTTGCTCCTAACAGCCACATGATTCTACCTCTCCTAAGTCAGCACTTCCAGCTAAGATAGTCACATCTCTCCAGATCAGCTCCCAGTTCCTCTAGCATGACATTGGCACCGGAATCAGAACTCTCAACTTCTTTCAAACTAGCACACGCTTTCCAGCTTCTCTGTTATGTCCCACAACCCACTCTCCCCTTTGTCCCTTGGCTAAAAGAAGCTAATCTTTTGCCAAATATTCTGTAGCTTCTGCTCACTCTTCCTTTTTCTTTGGCAATCAACTTTCTACCACCTAGAGTCAAGATTTTAGTTCTTTTCCTCCACTTTCTGTATACTCTAGTCCTACAACACATAGACACTAGAAAAATCTTTCCTTTCATATACCATTTTCATCAAACTCTTGGCCCTGGGAAAGAATCAGCAGTAGCTTCTCTTTAATTAGTATACATTTAATTAGTATACATTAAACATCCCAAACCTAAATTCAATATGCTCCAAAATCTGAAACATTTTGAGCTCTGGCATGATACTCAAAGGAAATGCTCATTGGAGCATTTCAGATTTCAGAGTTTCAGATTAAGGATGCTCAACCAGTAAGTATCATGCAAACATTCCAAAACCCAAATCAAAACATCTTAAATCTGAAGCACTTCTGGTTCTAAGCATTTTGGATAAGGGATACTCAACCTGGAGTATTAACATGGCCTTTTAGCATCCACTGTGCAGTGGGTAACTTGTGCCCACATCCTAACTTTGTAAATTTCTCTCATCCCTATCAGGGCAGGCCCTCTGTTTAAGCTAGGCAGTCTGTTTCAGATGGAGCCATTCATTCAACAAGCATTTGGCATGTGCCTTCTATGTGCCGGATAAGTGGACCAGCGTGAGTGTCTGGCTTCCCAATACTCCCTGTCCAGTGATGAAGACAGTTAGGTTTAACACAGTGGGGTGATGATTCAACATATTTCTGGGATCTTCTTAAGACTACCAAGGGAGCATCTCAGCTCCTGGGCAAGGAGTCCAAGAAGTTGAGTGTTTCGTTTTCCACCCTCCGTTATATAGAAAGACCCACCAAAAGAAGCAGAAATAAATGTTAGAAAAGCTATCCATCCTCTCTGCCATGCACTGCTTTGTTTATATTTTTAGTACTTATTACGTTCTAACATTTACTTACATGTCTATTTGTTCATTATCTGCCTCCTCAGCTAGAATGTAAGAGCCATGAAACAGGTATGTATATTGTCTTGTTCACCATTACGTCCCCTAGAAACTACCTGCTGCGTAGTAGGTATTCAATTAATATGTGCTTAATTAATTTTGTCAGCTGAAAAGATCTTTCTGGAACTGTGTTGAAAAGGGGTGTGAGGCTACCCTCTCTTCTGGGGGAAAAAAAAAGTGCCGGGATTTAGCATGTTTTTTTATGGCTTGGATAGAGGGGCTCAGAACCTAGGCTGTAAAACTGCTATCTAGGACCAGGGGGAATCAAGGGAGGTGTTGTGGGAAAGGGGCCACCTAAGCTGCTATATCAGAGAGAAGGAGAGTTTTCCAGGCACAGGATCAGAAGGGCATTTCTAACAGTGGAAAGAGTGTGCCCAAGGGTCTTAACCAGTCCTCCCCAAAAGAACATGCTCATTCCTACTCCCATGGGGTGGTGTCTACTGTTTCTACCTTAAAATGCTCGTCCCTTCCGCACTTTCTATCAGTTTGTGTCTTCTCCTGTAAGTGCTTAGTCCTACAATAAGAAGTCCCTTTGCCTATTACCACAAAACAGATTGTTCCCTGGCTGAGCCCTCAGAAAAATCAGTTTAATAGGGACACAGGGGTGCCCTTCTGAAATCTGCACTCAGGAGCAGTGGTTCATGTTTCCTGTCATTTCAGCTACATTCCTCTTTCTAGCTGCAATTGGAATCCTTAGATTACAAGAGTCCTCCCAGGTCATCTTCTAATCTACCTTATGCATTAACCCTTCTATAGTTAGATTGTTAAACTGCCCAGATATGGACCGTGCCTTTAATTTCTAATGTGGGACTTATTTCCTCTCTAGATCACATGGTCCTGCATTGTGACCTAGCAGCCCCTACTCTGACATTTCCACTCAGGAGAGCCATTTCTTTCTTCATTTGCAAGTGGGAGGGATCTCCCTGTGAAACTGAGAATACAGATCTCTTAATACACGCTGAGTGTAGTCAGAACTAGCCCCAGCCATTCTGGGGTCCTTGGCTGGGCTTTAAAGGGGCTCAGTCCTCTTGATGCTTTACAGCACCTGAGGTTCCTTACACACCTTTCCACCCTCACGGCTGTCCATTCTGTCAGGCGACCAATCAACATTTATTGAGTGGCTCGCAGGTCAGACACAGTAAAGTTCTGATATATGTGACCAAGAGTCGTAGTCCAGCAGGGAAGACTAGCAAGCAAATTGCCCTTCTGGCCTTCTGCGTTGGGGCGTGCCAGCTGCCCTAGAGGGAATGTAGGCTCCTTGCTTGGGTTTGAATTCCTAAGCCAGCTGGGCTGGGGACTTCTGTTAACAGCAGAGCAGAGCTTCTTCCCTTGATTTTCACAGGTGACTTTGATGTCACCAGCCAGTGGCAGCATGGTACCATAGTTATGTGTGCCAGGGTGAAACATATGGCATATTCTTACCAAATGTGTGCAAATCTGGACAGGAAGAGATGATGACATTGATGGCGCTTCTCTGTTTGGCTGTTATTCCTCATTTATTTCCTAGCTTTCCTTTCTCTGCTTTTTTTTTTTTTTCATTTTTTCTTTCTTCCATTCCTTTGAGTGTACTCTTAAGTCCAACCCCATCCTTACCCTAGTCAAATAGCTCTTATCACACCATACTGAAATTGCCACTTTACTTGTCTGTTGCCCACACTAGATTGTCAGCTCATCAACGGAACTGTCTTGTTCACTCTGAGATTCCCAGCACAATGCCTGACACATAGTAAGCATCCTATCCCTTTTAGAGAATGACTGTGACTGAATGTCTTTCCCTCCTAGTGTTCCTATGTTTAGCCCTTAGAGTAATCTAGTTACATACGCTTTTTATAGACAACATAGCATAATCACAAGATTCAGACAAGCCTGGACTGGAAACTCATCTCTGTCACTTACTAGCAATTCTGAACATCAGTTTCCACCGAAATAAAATAGAAATAATACCTACTTCTCAGTATTACCAATACCAAGAAGATTAGGTGTGATAACATGTACATATCTAAAATATCATAATGGCCAATTAATGTTTGTTTCTATTTTCTTTCTAATTGGCTGTATAGATCCTTTATTCATTGTTTTTTTCACCTAGAATGTGGAGGGTTGGCATTTGTGTCTATTAGGTTGTGCTAATAACAAACAACCCCAGAATCTCAGTAGTTTAAAACAATGGCTGGTTTCTTCACTGTGCTGTGGGTCCACCTCAGGTCTGTGAGGGCTCTGCCAGACGTCCAGAAGTCCCCTGGCTTCCATGTTACTGAGGCAGGTGAAAGGGGAAGTGGTAAATTAGACACTGGCTTTTAAAGGCTTCAGCTCAGAAATGGCACATGTCTCTGCCACTCATGTTTTACTGCTCAATCCCTATGTCATTCAGAGAAGAGTAAAATCCTACCACACACCAGAAGAGGAGAACTGGGATATTGTTGAACACCGATGACGAGTCCAGCAATATTTAAGATGAGTTGACTTTGAAACACAATGAAACCTTATTCATTTAGGTTGGCTTTGAAACACAATGAAACCTTATTCATTTAGGTTACTTTGATCTAGATTGAGAATGAGGATTATTGAACAAAAGAGTAGCATCAATAAAATTGTAATGGCAACTGCTTAGCCTGCTTAAGAGAATAAAAAATTATTTTAAGGACATTAAGTGTTAGTTATTAGCTATAGGGCACTTGAGTTGGAATCTAATTTTAAGTGTTCATCACAACAAGCAGTAGAGACCTCTAATATTACAGATTAACCCTAGTATCAGTATGTATTTGCAGGTAATAAAAGTGCAGTTTCTAAGTAACTCATAGGTTTGTCATAATTTAAACTGATCTTTCTCCTAGCATTTATTTAAATTTGGACTATTTTACTGTGTTTGTACTATACTTTTTATCATAGTCGTTTGTATTGATTTCCTGCAATAGTAGAAACATAACATTTAGGAGTCTGGGCTCTGGACTCAGACTGCCTGGGTTCAAATAATTGTTCTGTCATTGACTGGCTGTGTGGCCTTAGGCAAGTTACTCAACCTCTCTGCCTTATTTTTCTCATCTGTGAAATGGGGATAATGCTAGTACCTACTTCATAGAACAGCTCTGAGGAGTAAATGAATTAATACATGTAAAGTACTTACAACAGTATTTGGCACATAGTAAGTGCTCAATAAATGTAACTATTTTCATCATTTTTAGGCACAGTGGAGAAATGCAGAGGAAGTATGATACAGGCAGAGGTTTTTATGTTTTGCTTGCTGTTCTGATCCATGTTTAGGACAGTGTCACATAGCAGGCACTTAGTAAATATTTGTTGAGTGAATCAGTGTATGAGCACTACCTTTGTGAAATTTAAACGTCGGCTTAATTCTTAACTACTTTATTGGAATAATAAGAAAATTTCCTTTTCTTAAAGCTACCTTGACCAACCTTGAATTTTCAGGATCCAGAATGAACCAGTAACTAACCTCACTGGCCAAGGATTTTCAGTTTTTCCTTCACTTGCCAGCTCACTTTCAATTAAATCCGGCAGAGCTGCCAATGTCAAGCTTCTGAGATTGGCACTCTCCTCCCTTCTCTTCACACCCTCAGTTGGTGACTCTGGCATTACAATATTGAGCCTCTCACAACAGAGGCTGGTGACAATGAAGCCATGCTATAGCTTCCTCCTATAACAATTCGGATGATTACTGTGTTTCATAATGTGGCTTTCTGTCCCATTGAATTTCATCATGTTCTTACTGCCAGGAAGGGATGGAGGAGACATTGAAAATGGACATGTGAAGTGCAGAGCTTGTATGCTCTCTACAGGAGCCCCTTGCAGATGGTCTGCTTCTCTCCTGGTGCCCCCACATAAGTCCACTCATCAGCCTAATAAGGTGTTCAGGCTTGTGAATGTGCCTTCCTTTCCAGCCTTCATCCATGTGCATGCTCTTTTCTCTCTTGCTCCTTTGTCTGTGACTCTGTACATGCCCCCATGTGATCTGGCCCTCCCTGCCTCTCTCACCTGTTATGCATTCCCTACCCCTCAGCCAGCCACTTGGTCCCCTTGCTCTTCTAGAACTTAAGCACATTCCTGCCTCAGGGCCTTTGCGCTTGCTGCCCTTCTGCCCAGAAAGTTTTCCCCCAGGTATCTGTAGTGTTTGCCTACTCACTTCAAAAAGTCTCTGCTAAAATGCAGACTCCTCCAAGAGGCCCTTTTTGGCCACATGTAAAATATCCCCTACCTCCATTTTTCTTCTAAGCACTTACCTCTAATATCACATGATTTATTTATGTGTATATGTCTGTTTCCTACCACTGAAGTGTAGGCTCCGTGAGCACAGACAATATACCTTCAGTGCCTAGCGGTAGTCAGCACTCAATAAATATTTATTGAAAGGAAGGAAGATCAGCTTATAGCTAAAACATACACG
Organism: Macaca nemestrina; assembly: GCF_043159975.1. Classification (NCBI taxonomy): domain Eukaryota; kingdom Metazoa; phylum Chordata; class Mammalia; order Primates; family Cercopithecidae; genus Macaca; species Macaca nemestrina. The sequence goes on along the minus strand of NC_092127.1, from coordinate 115,899,621 downwards.
AGTTGATTTAAAGTCAACTTACAGGAGAACGCTGAGTAAATAATGGAGTAGGCAGTACAAAGAAGTTGCAGAAGTGAAGGTGATAAATGAATGATTGAAGTTTGGGAAACATGGATCTAGCAGGTACAACGTCCGTGAGCTGAAGGAGGCAGAGGAGTGGAGAGGAGTGCTCTGGAATTGGCTTCTAGAGTCAGGCTTTGAAGGAGAAGAGGAGAAGAGCAGGTAAGTCAGAGCTAGAGGGACCAGCCTGACATTGGAAGTCTAACTGGTGTTCACCAAGGCTTGAGGAGAGAACTGAAAACTGAGTTGGCAGACAGACTTGATGGGTGCTCAGGAGAAGTGAAGAGGTATTTTAGAGTTTTATTACTAAGACACTTATTGACTTAGAAAGGCTATAAATCAGTACTGTGGCTGACCTTGTAAATTACAAAACTATATGTACCTGACCCCATATTTCAATGGCAGAGACAATATGTCAGGTTTTTTCCCCACTGCTGTTAACCTTGTTCAGACATATGGAAATCCTGATGACTGCACTGACTAATGAAAAATGAAATGGAGGCTGTGATTTTTTCCAGGCATCAAGGAAAGGAGGGTAAGTTTAAGCGGGTGGAGCTGTGGCACCCAGTAATGTTTATTAGGGAAAGTTAATCCAGGTACCCAGCAATAAATTACATCACTACCCAGGAGTCAGCCTTCCTCCCACCAGCCAAAGTGAGCAGTCATTTAGACAGCCATAAAAAGGAAATGAAGGCTGGGCGCGGTGGCTCACACCTGTAATCCCAGCACTTTGGGAGGCTGAGGCAGGCTGATCATCTGAGGTCAGGAGTTTGAGACCAGCCTGAACAACATGGAGAAACCCTATCTCTACTAAAAATACAAAATTAGCTGGGCGTGGTGGTGTACGCCTGTAATCCCAGTTACTTGGGAGGCTGAGGCAGGAGAATCACTTGAACCCAGGAGGCAGAGGTTGTGGTGAGCCGAGATCATGCCATTGCACTCCAACCTGGGCAACAGAGCAAAACTCTGTCTAAAGAAAAGAAAAGAAGAGAAAAGAAAAAGGAAAGAATGAGATAGATATGTGTTGCTTCTCAGAACTTGAATTTGTTTTGCATTGGGCAGGTCTATGCAAACCTGCCCCAAAGTCTGAGGAAGCTGAGATGCCAAAGAAAGAGGCTGATGTGTCCAACTTCTTAGAAAGAAACATTTAATAGGGACTTTAAATGTTTAACAGAAGCCATGTCTCTGTCTCAGGCAGTGGTGAGATACAATGGTGGATCCCCATGCCATTAACCCCCAGACCCAGGGTTTACATACCATAGGGGAGGGCTGGTTCAGAAGGTATATGTAGAACAATCAAAATATTACAACATCAAGGATATTTGACCTAAGGGCAGGATTTACAGTGAGTGTGTGCTCTTACACAAGGAACAATCGATAAACTGGAAATCTTAGATGTCTTCCTGGAACAGGTGTTGATCAGGAGCCAACATGGTAGATTAGCTTTCAAGGTGGAATTGCTTCAGTCTCCAAACAGAATTTTGTTGTTGTTCTTGTTAATTAAACACTTAAATTATTTAAAAATCAAAACAGAAGCATATAAAGTGGAAAATAGAAATCTCCCATAATTCCTGACACAACAACACTTAACAGGCAATTGTTTCATTCAGCAACTATTTATTGAGCTTCTTCTATATGCCAAGCACAAGCACTGTTTTGGGAAGTTCCTATTCATTGTAATTAGAGATCTTCATTCCCACTGGACTTACATTCTACTGCTGTGCAATGCAATACAGTAACCACTAGCCACATGTGGCTATTTAGATTTAGTAAAGTTAAATACAATTTAAAATTGAGATCCCGTGTCACACTGGCCACATTTCAAGTACTCACTGGCCATATGTAGCTAGCGGCTACTGTATGGAACCACGCAGGTATAGACTATTCATCATTGCAGAAAGTTCTATGGGACAATAATGTCCATTCATACTCTTCAGCAACCAACTCTTGTTGCTTAATCTAGCATGGTCATCTTCTTTTATCAATAAATAAATCAAACACATTGATTTGTATCCTCCTATTAATGGATATTTAATTCCAGTTTTTCACTGTTACAAACAATATTGCCATGAACATCCTTGGAACTTACATCCTTGTGCATTTCTCCAACCCTTTTGAAATTGTCCCTGCACAGAAAAAAGTGAAAACCTAGAAGCCCTAAATCTTTGCGATAACTCAGTTTTGTTAAGAGTTTAAATAGTCCTGTAGACAATGAGATTCATCTTAGTTATCTCTGCCAGAGGCTGAAGGAAATGAGTGAGTATCTCCATGGGGGCTTAAGTCTGGACTGGGGTTGGGCCAGGTAAGGAGCACCTAGAAGGCTGCAGATAGCAGCCTCTGTACCCCAGCAGGAAGTCTAGCCCTGTCCTCAGGGTCAGGGAAACAGAGAGAGCTGCTGCTTTCTGTCCTACTTCTTCCAGATCCTAACCCTTCTTGCAATGCTACTTGAATGTGCTTTGAGCCTAAGTGAGTTTCAAGAGGGAGACATCTTTCTGTAAGCTTCCCTGATTTTTCTCCATTTGTTTCTGGAATCCACTTTCAAGGCTCAGCCTTGCTTCAGAAAGGGATGAGAAGAAGGGGAATATTTCTACCCTTCTCCTCACCACGGCCCACTGGCAACCTTCTCTGGACTGCGTCCCAACTCTGAATCAAGCATGCCTAACCTATACACTAATTCATGCTGCCTCCAAAAGAAAATAGAGAAAAGTGATAGATAAGGGGCCTCATTTAGTGGGGGCTTAAATTTCAGGCATAGTGATGCTGGCTCGGTTCAATGGAGATTTACAACAACAGGTGCAGTGGAACCTTAGATTGGGGCAGAGAGTGATTTGTGTGTGTGTTGGGGGAGGGGAGAAAGTGGGGGCCTCATTTGATCTGTCTGCTACTGGAAGAGAAATAAACTCAAATTGCCCTTCTCTTCTAACAAACAAAGGGATGAAAGAAACGTTAGGTCACTAACCTTCCCTTTTATTCTTGCCTCTTTCTCAAACAGATCACAAAATAATCCCATATTATTGCCTTCCCCAAAAATATGAAAAAAAAAAAAAGACACTACTATTCCCCCAATACTTACAGAATCTTATGATAGCATGGTAAGGCTGGACCTCAAGAAACATAATGGGAAAAAAAAGATTTTTAAAGAACTCTTCCAAATAACAGTGAGAACAAGAGGTGGGGAAGGCAGACAGTAGTCTGAAAGGCTTTTAAGTATGCCATGACTTGGTCTTCTGATTCCATCCTTTTCTGCAAATGGACAATTAGTTGTGACAGAGATTTGTGTAATTAGCAGACAAGCTAAACTCTGAAGAAGTATTCTTTGTAACCGAATAAGAAAAGCATTTTCCAGGGGCACATCACAGCCAGAAGTGTCACCATGTGACTCCCACACTGTGCTCCAATTTTATTGGCATTTCTAAAATAAAGTATAAGCTTGTCTCTTTAAACAAATCACCATGTGAGGTGGGCCTTTGGTACTATTTTTTAAACCAGCAACAAGACTGGTCTTGGGCTAAGATTCAGAAAAGAGCAGAAATAGTATACCTGATGTCATCCTTCACAGCTTCCTTCTTGGCCTGCACCTCCAGGAAACCTTCCAGGTGGTCTTCTCAGGGGAGCCCTGGGGCCTCTGCTGCAGCTGCATCAGGTAGAATCCTCCTTCCACACATATAGCCACATATCTTCGTGATGAAATATAGGGGTAGACAGTATGGAGGATAAGAAGGTACAGGACTTGTTGCAGGGAGTGGCACATCAGATATGCTTCCTGGAGGGCAGGAGGTATCAGCCTCCAGCAGGACCATCCACAGAAGATGCATCTGGGCTTCCATGTCACTCTCTCTGAGATGCTGGACTGGCCCATTCATTCTGAAACTATACACTGAGGGAATATTTCCTGCTAAAATCAAATTATGGCAGTCTTTTCCCAATTCAAAGAAAAATAAAGTAAGCAGATCAAAATTTCCTCACCATGAGTTTTCATCTATCCTGTGTTTTCTTAGCTTCATTGCTGCTTCATCTTTTGTAGCACCCTGCACTCCCTACTCTGAAAAAAAAAAAAAAAAAAAAAAAAGAAGTAAGCAAATATTAACAGGAAAACTACCAGCTGTGCTTAACTCATGGGCATGTTGTGGTAACTCTTTTGTGTACCTTGTTTTCTCCTAGTTCAGAAGACGAAGGCAGTGGTAATAATGTCGTAGTGTTCTTCTATCAGGTGCAGCGTAGCTCCCCGGGCTCTACTGCCCCACAGCTTTTGAAAACAACCAGATCCAGATAGTCTCTCAAGTCAGCTCTGAGAGTCCAGCAAACCATTTTAAGCTATTCAGAACCACCAGAAATGTCAACACACTTTGAAAGGGAACTTATTGTAGTGAAAATGGCAAGTTTGTTATTCAATAGAATTAATTCAATGGACTAAAAACAATCCACCTTTTAGGAAGCACTCCTAGTGAGATATGCCTGTTTGAGAACTTGGCTGCAATTCCTAGTAGGAGACTATGTGCTGCCTTCCTTGGGAATGGGAAGATTGATGAACCTTAGCCTGGCATAAGTGGCTGTATATGGGCATTTCCCCCACTTACAGTAGGTTTAATTGCTAGAAAAAGGGCCCAATGTCAAAATGCTATAAAAGATCTGATTTCCCATGGTGACAGCTGATAATAGAACATTAGGTAACTGATCAAAAATCTGATGCCTACCTTTTTAAAGAAATAACCTCAAACATTGTATTTCAGTTTACACTGAATGCTGAACTTCAGAATCTCTTTGTCTACAGTGTATTTAGATTGATTTAATAGACAACCTAATAACCAACATATGAAATTGTATTAATTACTGTGATACAGTATCATGATATTTTTTATAGTCCTCCACACTTCCCTTATTTAACACATAAAACCTATGGATAAACTGTTATTTTACAATCATGGTAGTCAGAAGAGAGCCATTTTAGAGAGATTTTTCACATAGGCAGCTTAGAGAAAATTTTTAGAAATAGTTTGTTTTCGTGATTATCTAGGATCGTCTATTTTTCTGCCTCCTCGATGCTTCCCATTTGTCAATTTTTGCTTTCGTTGCAATTGCTTTTGATGTTTTTGTCATGAAATCTTTGCCCGTGCCTATATCCTGAATGGTATTGCCTAGATTTTCTCCAAGTGTTTCTCCTAGTTTTAGGTTTTACATTTAAGTATTTAATCCATCTTGAGTTAATTTTTGTATAAGGCATAAAGAAGGGGTCCAGTTTCAATTTTCTGCATATGGCTAGCCAGTTTTCCCAGCACCATTTATTAAATAGGGAATCTTTTCCCTATTGCTTGTTTTTGACAGGTTTGTCAAAGATCAGATGGTTGTAGATGTGTGGTCTTATTTCTGAGATCTCTATTCTGTTCCATTGGTCTATGTGTCTGTTTTTGTACCAGTACCATGCTGTTTTGGTTACTGTAGCCTTGTAGTATAGTTTCAAGTCAGGTAGTGTGATGCCTCCAGCTTTGTTCTTTTTGCTTAGGATCATCTTGGCTATACAGGCTCTTTTTTTGTTTCCATATGCATTTTAAAGTAGTTTCTTCTAATTCTGTGAAGAATGTCAATGGTAGTTTAATGGAAATAGCAGTGAATCTATAAATTACTTTGGAAAGTATGGCCATTTTCACAATATTGATTCTATCCACGAGCATGGAATGTTCTTCCATTTGTTTGTGTCCTCTCTTATTTCCTTAAGCAGTAGTTTGCAGTTCTCCCTGAAGAGGTACAGCACATCCCTTGTAAGTTGGATTCCTAGGTATTTTATTCTTTTTGTAGCAATGCTTCCTGGAGCAGTACAGATGTTCAGGATCAAAGGGCTGCTTGTCCCAGTGCCTGCATCCCCAACAGAATTCCCGCTTTCTGGGCCTCTCTGGCAACTTTACACCCTGCCAGGCAAACCTGCATTTAAGACTATGCAGGTTCTAAAGCGTATTCCCAATGGTTTTCCTTCCTTCAGGCTTCCCACCGCTTGATTTCTCACAAAAAGCCTCAGCATTCTAGCTGGGCAGCCTCTTGCAACCATGTCACATTCTCTTTTGAATGCACAAGTCTTTCCATATCCGTCACACATCCCAAACCTGCCTAATAATAATAGATTTCACCTGTCATTTTTCCCTTTAATCAGCTGTTTTAAAAAGCCGAATTTGCTGGAGGCTTTAGAAAGTAGTGCAGCTGGTTTTTGTTTTGTTATATTTTTAAGGTAATAGCTGATACATATAAAAACTACGTGATCTGTGTGGTATAAAACATACTTATATAATAAACACCTGTGAATCCACCACCCTATCCTGGCACTTTGCTTACCTGCCTCCAGATGAATCTGCCTTCCTCACCCATCTTTCTCTTTAAAACAGAGAAGGAGAATGATAAACACAAACTTCAGAGTTTTCACATATGTGTGTATACCTAAACCATGTATAGTTTAGTTTTGCTTGTTAAATAGACAGAATTTATCAGCCAATTGAGGTTGCTCTTCTCAAGTAGCCTTTTTGGGAGTTTATCCACTTACCCATGTAGGCTGCAATTGCTCAAAACAATCTGGGAGCTCTTTGTTTGAAATTTCATGCAGAGACAGTTTATCAGCCACTCAAGAAAATCAGTGCTGCTGCTTTATGTCAATTTTTGGTCTGATTTAACTATTTTTTCTATAACCTCTCTATTTCCCCCACTCACTTATTTAAAAACTATGCAGTGAATGTCTTCTGTGAGCTAAGTACTGTGCTAGGCATGCAAGGAGAGTCCAGAGTCTCTGCTCCCACTGGAGCACGTCCTCACACTTCCTCTCACCTGTCTTCCTTTGTCATTTGAGCAATAACTATAGGCTTCAGACTGCAATAACTATGGGAGCAAAAACTATAGGCTAGGAGACTCCAAGACACCAAGCGGGATCCAGAGGGGAGACTTCTGGGAGGACTTGAAGAAGGAGTCCCCCTCTGTGCATGCCTATTTGTCTTTGGCCTTTTGTGACCTCACCTAGATAGTTACAGCTCTAATTTTGTTAGTCTGCCTTCCTCACTAATCCAGGCATCTTTA